>NC_138302.1:28650000-30017500 GCF_965601325.2 Salmo salar | reverse complement strand
GGGTGGAGACAATCACAAGGACAGGTGAAACAGATCAGGGTGTGACACACAATACATCACTGAGTAACTGCCTCCTTATTTTCAAGCTCAGTGGTGGCTGCATCATGGTATTGGTATGCTTGACATTGGCACAGACTGGGGAATATTTCAGGATAAAAATAAACGGGATGGAGCTAAGCACAGGCAAAATCCTAGAGGAAAACCTGCTTCAGTCTGCTTTACACCAGACACTGGGAGAGGAATTCCCCCTTCAGCAGAACAATAACCTACAACACAAGGCCAAACCTACACTGGAGTGGCTTACCAAGAAGACAGTGAATGTTCCTAAGTGATCAAGTTGTGACTTAAATCTGCTTGGAAATCTATGGCAAGACTTGAAAATTGCTGTCTAGTCATGATCCCCAACACCTTCCTTGAAGAATTTAGAAAATAATAATAGGCAAATATTGCACAATACATGTGTGCAGAGCTCTTATGAGACTTACCCAAGAAGACTCACAGCTGTAATTGCTACCACTACATGTATTGACTCAGGGGGGTGAATACTTATCTAATCAAGGTATATTAGTGGGTTTTTTTTCATTAATCTTTATAAAATGTTATAAAACTGTCTTCCGCTTTGACATAACAGCATATTTTTTACAATGAAATCCATTTGAATCCCACTTTGTAACTTTTAAGAAATCCAAGAGGGGGGGGGGGGATACTTATGGTTGGCACTGGATAACACCTTGGATCATTAAGAGATGTGACTGTCATTTATAGGAGAATGAAATTCCTTGAATAATATAGATTATTTTCACTTATATAGGCAGGAGGGTGTTGAGAGATGAGTCTGTGAATGAGGTGTCTTGAATAATATGATTTCAGTGTTGTGTGTGTGGATTGTGTGTGTGCTCCTATCAGCTCAGCTCAGCCCAGTCCAAGCTCTTCTCTGTCCTGGCACTCCAATGGTGGAACCAGCTTCCCCCAGGAGCTAGGATAGCAGAGTCCCTGCCCATCTTCCCAAAACATCTGAAATAAATAAATAATAATAACTGATAGCTACTTTAATGAGGAAAAGTATACTTACTATGACTGTGATATGTGGTTGTTCCACCGAGCTATCTTGAGATGAATGCACTAACTCGCTCTGGATAAGAGTGTCTGCTAAATGACTCAAATGTCACATTCCTCTCCCTATTTGTATTATGCCCTTGACATTTATGGACATCTTCTATTGAAGTCAACCATATAATGAGCCATTTGGCTGCTCTAATCATTGAATATGCTATTATCATTCAATGAGTGGTGTCATCATTATACCACTAACAACTGCATTGTTGGTTAAGGGCTTGTAAGTAAGCATTTCACTGTAAGGTCTACACCTGTTGTATTTGGCACATGTGACAAATAACATTTGATTTGACCTCTCTGATATGCACTGGATATCACCTTGGATCATGAGACTGTCATTTATAGGAGAATGAAGTCCCTTGAATAATAGAGGTTCATTTATATAAGCAGGAGGGTATTGGGCGATGAGTCTATGTGAATGAAGTGTCTTGAATAATATGATTTCAGTGTTGTGTATTGTGTGTGTGTGGTCCAGTCTGTTATATCCTCCATAGCCAGAGTAGCTAGTTAGATCCTTTAGACTAGTGTTGGTGTTGGTGTTCACTATGCTGGGTTTCTCTTACAACTCTTCACCTGATCAGTATATTACGTGGATAATGGCTTACGAGGCCGTGCATAGCCAGACGGTAGTCGTAGACGTGTTATGTATCTGTGTTACCAGTGTCAAGGTGGGTGGCCTAATGGAGATGTCAACAAATTACAGGGAACAGTCTTGATGGTGATTGGCCGTCAAGTGTTACCATCTGACCCTTGACCAAACCTCTATAGTATCCTGGGGTCCTGAAGGTGTCTCTAATTGTCATGGCAACAAGCGTGAGAATAGAGTGTTTATGGTGTGCTAAGGCATGCTACACACACCACACACACACACACACACACACACACACACACACACACACACACACACACACACAAACACACACACACACACACACACACACACACACACACACACACACACACACAGAGGCAGCTTTCTCTGTCTTACACACACAAAACACACAAACACACAAACACACACACACACTCCTCAACGCGTCTCTCCTGAAGTGTGCTGCATTGCAGAGACGGTGGATGACTCATCCTCAGGTCTGAGGCAAACACACTTTGTATTGACATAGGTACCAGGACCCACAAGCCCTTGCTGTGTACATGTACGTTAGTCACGTCATGTACATTAGTCACTTGTTTCAGCTATTGATTCCTGTAGACCATTTTGGAGTTAGCTTTCCTAACTGTTGAATACCCATCCTACCTTAACTAATTAAATTATCTGATAAAAACATATAATTGACCACGTGTTGCACCAAAGATGCATTATCTTAGAATTCATTTTGTTGGGGGCTAATCTTAATTGATTTGGCTACGCTGCATGAGTGAAAAAGCGATGCAAACCTCGGTACCGTGCTGGGTAATTCAGCTATCTGATTGATATTCTCTCTCTCTCCCTCTCCCTCTCCCTCTCTCTCTCTCTCTCTCTCTCTCTCTCTCTCTCTCTCTCTCTCTCTCTCTCTCTCTCTCTCTCTCTCTCTCTCTCTCTCTCTCTCTCTCTCCCTCCCCCTCCCTCCCTCCCTCCCTCCAGCTAGTAACCTTGGTTCTGGCTTGACTTCTGTTCTGTGTGCCTCAGTCAGAATCTTGGTTGAAGACTCTGATCAGCTGACATTAAAAATGTATGTACAATCAATTTTTGTGATAAATCCTTTTCTTTCGAAAGAAGATAGGTTACCATTAGTATACATTCTCTATACATTCATTCTCGAGATTTATTTAGGGAAGAAGAGAAAACTTCTTACTGTCCCACATGTCTTAAAATACAGTAGAGCAAATGGACTTAGATTACAGTACTGATTTTCACACCATAATGCATCCCTTAGTCCCTATTAAAGAGGAAGGTTAGAGAGACCTCTGTCTCTCTCTCTCTCTCTCTCTCTCCCACACACACACACTACAGAGGTGCAAGTGTGTGTGTGTGGGGGCATTAACCTTCTAGGAACATATACTTACTTTATGTGCATTCTGCAATTAGCTACCTTCACAACCGGCTCCTACACCCCACTGTTCCTTAGCAACACGCCAACAAGCTGCGGCATTAACATGTATATGGGAAAGTCATTCTTTTCCATCAGTGAACGAGATGCTGCTATGTATAGGCTTGCCTGCATGTCATTCATGGTTTAGTTGATGGAGATGTCTTAGCTGTCAGTCAGATTTGTTTGCCCAATGGTAAGCCTACTACCACTATTGCATGCCCACAGCACACACAAGTGGTCGTATGCAATCATATGTTTGTACTTAATTGTATAAGTTGTATTTCCTTTTTTGTACTTTACCCCCTTTTTCTCACCAATTTCATGATATCCAATTGCGATCTTGTCTCATCCCTGCAACTCCTCAACAGGCTATGTAGAGGCAAAGGTCAGGTCATGCATCCATCTGAAACATGACCCCCAAAACCACCCTTCTTAACACCCGCTCGCTTAACCCGGAAGCCAGCTGCACAAATATGTCGGAGGAAACACTGCACGCGATGAGCCAAGTAAAGCCCCCCCAGCCAAACCCTCCCCTAACCCGTATGATGCTTGGTCAATTGTGACACAGCCTGGGATTGAACCCAGGTCTGTAGTGACGTCTCAAGCACTGCAATGCAGTGCCTTAGACCGCTGCGCCACTCGGGAGGCCGAAATGATCGTTTTTTATGTTATGGTTAATGCCTTTTGCTTTTTCAATTTGTTTCAAAGGTCACATACTTGTGGAAACTAAAAGGCACTCATACTTGAACCTTTCCACACTAAGGTTGAGATTATCATCAAGATCCTAAAAATATATTCTCTCAGAGGGGTTGGGTTAAATGAACAAGACACATTTCAGTTGAATGCATTCAGTTGTACAACTGACTATGTATCCCCCTTTCCCTTTCCTTTCATCTATTTTACAGGGGAGTTCAATGAGAAACAAGTGTTTTGGAATTTTTTTAAAGTCCTAATGCACAAAAGAGGATTTGGATGCAAGGTTGTTCTGGATGCAAGGTTGTTCTGTCGTGGCTCCTGTCGTGCCTCGTTGTGGCTTAGTTTAGTTTCATGAATTCTGGTGGCAAAAAAGGAGTTGTAGCTGTGGCTCAGGGGAAATTGAACATGAACTGATATTAATCTGATGGAGAAATCTGAAATTATGTTGTTCTTCCAGGATAGGGTCAGACTGTTGAATGTGATTTTCTGCATTTTCTCTGCCTTGGGCTATCGTTTAAAATTTCGGAGGAGATCAACGTTTATGAATGATACATGTACTTGATAAAACCAGGCGTATAAAAAATGGTAATACATTTAGCTTCTCGCAAACTTGATCTCTTTATAGGCTCCCTGCGTTTTTAGTACAGTACTACAGTACGCATCAAAACAGCAGTGTTCTAGTAGTATAATTCCATCTCACAGTGATAGCACAATAGTAAAGGGTAGAAGCCATATTTACGAGCTGGCAGTTACAGCTCACAATTCCTAGACACAAATAAAGAACATCCCATTTTCTCTCCCAGGTAATGCAGGGACTTTGACATTCACACCACCTGGCTTCTTCATGTTTATCTCACATCTCACCTATGTCGTTGTCACATGCTTTGTTTTGTACTGAATGTGGAGGAAGATATGTGGAGAGAGACACAGTAAAACAAAAATCGTATACACTTCATCAGAACGTTCATTAACAAGGCCTATATAGTTTTGAGTCTATAGCAGCCCAGCCAGGGACAAACTATCTTCAAGTGGGGTATGGTGGAGTCAAGTCAGAGGAGTTCTTGACTGAACAGGAACGCGCATCAGAGAGTTCTTGCAAAATGGCGTGCTATTAGGAAATCCCTTGAACACTAGTTCTGGCACACCACTTGTTTGGTTTCTCTAGCCAGAGAACGCTTCTTTAGGCCGAAGATGAGAGAAGAAATGGAACACTGTGTGACAAGAGTCCGCCGCTGTCTGAAGCAAACCAAACAGAACGACGAGAACACCATTGCAAAGCATCAAAACCTCTGCTCCATTTGAGATCGTCTCAATCGACTACCTTCATCTTAAATAAGAATTTGTTCTTAACTGACTTGCCTAGTTAAATAAAGGTTAAATAAAATATAAAAACATCTGGAGAAAAGCAATTGTAGTATTGAATAAATTCTGGTTTTGGTAGACCACTTCACAAAGTTTGCCCAGACTTACACTACACCGAACAAGTCCAGGAGGACTGCAGCACGTAAGATCTTCAACGACATCATTTTGTGATTCGGCTACCCATCAGGGGAGGGAGTTCGAGAATGAACTGTTCAGAAAGTTGCAAAGCTACAGTGGGATACAACGCTCAGTAACGACCCAATACCGTCCACAATCAAATCCAGCAGAATGCTTCAACAGAACCTTGTTAGGTATGCTGAGTAAACTGGAAGAAATTACCTCAACAAAGTTGTTCATGCCTATAACTCAACTGTACATGAGTCAACCCTTTATCTATCTCTTTGGACTAGAACCAATACTGCCAATCGACCTGATATTCCTGAGGAGAAGAAGAAGGAAGAACACAGCCTCGTGCAGGATGTGCAGAGAAAAGGAAGACTTCAATGCGGGAAGTTTACTACAATCAAAGGGCATGGAGTTCAGTACTGGAACCTGTAGACCATGTCCTGATAAGAAACCTGTCACAGAGAGGAGGACCTGGTCAAATCTGTGCTTACTGGGAAAACAATATCCATGTGGTTAAATAAAGAAGAGGAGTGAACTGTCTAGTCTCTGTGGTTCAACTATTGGATGGACTCGACCAACAAAGAATCTTATACAGAAATCTTCTGTTACCCTGTCCTTACCTCATCGATGGACGAAACACACGGCAAAACACAGCAAACCAGAAAGAGAAAAACACAAAACATTGTTCTTAGCACAAAAGGGAGGCAGTACTTCAGTTGGTACTTTAGTCTTTAGTTCAGTACTTTTCAGTTGGACCATGTTTCAGACTTGGAGAACTGAACACTAATGGCAAAGGAATGGTAATGGTTCCTTGGGTTATTGAGCGATAGGAGCGAGAGAGAGTGAGAGAGGAGGACAGGGATTTGGTGGCCTTAACGGATGGCATTTGTCAATGAGTGCTGGGGCTTGAGTGTAATGACTGCACATCATGTGAGACCAGTGACGCAGGGAGGAGGATGGAAGAACAAACGGCGAGAAAATATCTGGTCCTGGGAGACCATGGTGAGTCATCCACCCATCTGCGTCATCTGAATGGTAGAGAGAGAGAGAGAGAGAGAGAGAGAGAGAGAGAGAGAGAGAGAGAGAGAGAGAGAGGGGGACAGAGAGACAGAGGGACAGAGAGACAGAGAGACAGAGACTTAAACAACAGTAGGCAGGTAAGTACACAGTTGATAGCCTACAATGTATGAAATGACCTATGAACAAAGGGACGCCTGCGTTTAATACGTGTTGCTTGCCGGCTCCTGTGAACTAGTACAACAGGATCTGTCCTGAACACCTGCCAATTAGTATTCCTTAAACAGTTGAAAATGGAGACGATGCAGACACCCGTGCTTAGGGAGGTGTGTAAGTAACTGAGCAACTGTGACACCTGCTCGTGCAACAGCTTCAGGTTTCATTCAGGTTTCGGCCAAACTCCGGTAAATCTGAATATGTTGCCAAACAGTAATGACACTGTAGACCTGTGTATCACTTATTATAGGAAGTAATAGTAGCCTACCTAGTCTAGCAACCATCCCATACCTTACATGCACATATCATCCCAGAACTTCATCTCTGTGTATCATAATAGTAGCCTACCTAGTCTAGCAACCATCCCATACCTTACATGCAAACGTCATCCCAGAACTTCATCTCGCTGTATCAGATTCGCTGTCTCAAGCTGTTTCTCTCTCCATGTCTAAAGTTACTCTGACCTCTACTGACAGTAAAGTGCAAAGTCATGTCAGTTCTCAGTTCATTTCCAACATTTACAGAACGCTGTATGTTTCAGCTTTTTTCCACTAGAGGGTAGCAAACATTCATTCATTCACTGCATGCCTTGGGCTGGTAATATACACTCAATATAAATATAAACACAACATGTAGTGTTGGCCCCATGTTTTATGAGCTGAAATAAAAGATCCCAGAAATGTTCCTTACTCACAAAAAGCTTATTTCTCTCAAATTCTGTGCATAAATCTGTTTACATCCCTGTTAGTGAGTATTTCTCCTTTGACAAGATAATCCATCCACCTGACAGGTGTGGCATATCAAGAAGCTGATTAAACAGCATGATCATCACACAGGTGCACCTTGTGCTGGGGACAATAAAAGGACACTTTAAAATATGCAGTTTTGTCACACAACACAATGCCACAGACGTCTCATGTTTTGAGGGAGTGTTCAATTGGCATGCTGACTGCAGGAATGTCCACCAGAGCTGTTGCCAGGTAATTGAAATTGAATTGTTCTACCATAAACTGCCTCCAACGTCATTTTAGAGAATTTGGCCGTACGTCCAACCGGCCTTACAACCGCAGATTACGAGTAACCACGCCAGTCAAGGACCTTCACATCTGGCTTCTTCACCTGCGGGATCATTTGAGGAGTATTTCTGATTTCTGTAATCTGATTACATTCAATGACTTTTAGATTACTTTCCCCTTAAGAGGCATTAGAAGAAGACACAAATGTATGTTACCAATTGAACAACGTCTATTGCAGGAAAAATCTATGTTAAGGTTTATATAGCTGACCATAAATGGATGTTAAATTTTACTTTATAGGTTGGTTATGTAGGCTTCTTCTATCCCATCGCTTTCTACTACATATAATAATATGATTAAATTATATCTTTACATTAAAAACCAAAGTCAATCAGAATTCCAGTGATTCCAATAAATGTTATGCTCCTTGATCTTCAAGAATAGGACTTGGAAATATGGAAGTATAGATTAGCCAAATTGTTTTACCTGAGCATGACCCTAAAACTAAGGATTTATTAGCCAGCCCTACTCTGTTGTTTATGATTTTGTTGTCATGGAGGACTGATTGGGCTCATTGAATCGAGTTGCAAAATAAATGCTGCGCTCATCGAATGGCATGCTTTGAGCACTACTGAAAAGTGCTATTTACATGTAAAAAATGAATGCCAAATGCTGCATTTGCTATAGGCCTATTGTTTACCTTTTTGTTGGTGACACTTTGATATCTTGATAATGTGCAGCTGTTTAAAGGGCAAATACACAGATGGAGAAATGTAACCACTCTCAGATTAATAGACAGAGCTATGGATGCAAGGACTGAAAATCCATGATATAAAAATGATTGTTTTAACCATGTTATGAGGCTATACCGTGTTTGTTTACATTTACAATGTTTAAAAACATTGGAGTAATACAAGCTTATATTTTGGATGTGACAGTTGAACTAAGCTCATGAGGCATTTATAAGTTATATTCTTCAAGAATCAATTATATACATATATATAAACGTCCTCTCACTGTCAACTGTCCCTGGGGGTGGGGGTTGGGGGGTCAAAATCAAAGTAACAGTCAGTATCTGGTGTGGCCAACAGCTGCATTTAGTACTGCAGTGCATCTCCTCCTCATGGACTGCACCAGATTTGCCAGTTCTTGCTGTGAGATGTTATCCCACTCTTCCACCAAGGCACCTGCAAGTTCCTGGACATTTCTCAGGGGAATGGCCCTAGCCCTCACCCTCCGATCCAACAGGTCCCAGACGTGCTCAATGGGATTGAGATCCGGGCTCTTCGCTGGCCATGGCAGAACACTGACATTCCTGTCATGCAGGAAATCACACACAGAACGAGCAGTATGGCTGGTGGCATTGTCATGCAGGAGGGTCATGTCAGGATGAGCCTGCAGGAAGGGTACCACATGAGGGAGGAGGATGTCTTCCCTGTAACGCACAGCATTGAGATTGCCTGCAATGACAACCAGCTCAGTCTGATGATGCTGTCACCCTCCACGTCCAAATCGATCCCGCTCCAGAGTACAGGCCTCGGTATAACGCTCATTCCTTCGACGATAAACGTGAATCCGACCATCACCCCTGGTGAGACAAAACCGCGACTCATCAGTGAAGAGCACTTTTTGTCAGTCCTGTCTGGTCTAGCAACGGTGGGTTTGTGCCCATAGGCGGCGTTGTTGCCGGTGACGTCTGGTGAGGACCTGCCTTACAACAGGCCTACAAGCCCTCAGTCCAGCCTCTCTCAGCCTATTGCAGACAGTCTGAGCACTGATGGAAGGATTGTGCGTTCCTAGTGTAACTCGGCAGTTGTTGTTGCCATCCTGTACCTGTGCCGCAGGTGTGATGTTCGGATGTACCGATCCTGTGCAGGTGTTGTTACACGTGGTCTGCCACTTCGAGGAGGATCATCTGTCCGTCCTGTCTCCCTGTAGCTCGGTCTTAGGCGTCTCACAGTACGGATATTGCCCTGGCCACATCTGCAGTCCTCATCCCTCCTTGCAGCATGCCTAAGGCACGTTCACGCAGATGAGCAGGGACCCTGGGCATCTTTCTTTTGGTGTTTTTCAGAGTCAGTAGAAAGGCCTCTTTAGTGTCCTAAGTTTTTGTAACTGTGACCTTAATTGCCTACCGTCTGTAAGCTGTTAGTGTCATTAACCACCATTCCACAGGTGCATGTTCATTAATAGTTTATGGTTCATTGAACAAGCATGGGAAACAGTGTTTAAACCCTTTACAACAATAGACAAACACAGTCTGCTTAAACTAATAACACAAAAATAATTCTACGTTTTCATGTCTTTATTGAACACACCGTGTAAACATTCACAGTGCAGGGTGGAAAAAGTATGTGAACCCTTGGATTTAATAACTGGTTGACCCTCCTTTGGCAGCAATAACCTCAACCAAATGCCAGGAGGAATTTTGGACCATTCCTCTTTATAAAACTGTTTCAGTTCAACAATATTCTTGGGGTGTCTGGTGTGAACTGCTCTCTTTTTTATATTTTTATTTTTTTAGCCCGTTTTCTCCCCAATTTCATGGTATTCAATTGGTAGTTACAGTCTTGTCTCACTGCTGCAACTCCTGTACGGACTCGGGAGAGGTGAAGGTCGAGAGCCGTGCGTCCTCCGAAACACAACCCAACCAAGCCGTACTGCTTCTTGACACAATGCCCACTTAACCCGGAAGCCAGCTGCACCAATGTGTCGGAGAAAACACTGTGCACCTGGCGACCGTGTCAGCGTGCACTGTGCCCGGCACGCCACAGGAGTCGCTAGTGCACGATGGGACAAAGACATCCCTGCCAGCCAAACCCTCCCCTAACCCGGACGACGCTGGGCCAATTGTGCGCCGCCCCATGGGTTTCCCAGTCGAGGCCGACTGCGACAGAGCCTGGACTCGAACCCAGAATCTCTAGTAGCACAGCTAGCACTGTGATGCAGTCCGTTAGACCACTGCGCAACTCGGGAGAACGTGTGAACTGCTCTCTTGAGGTCATGCCACAGCATCTCAATCGGGTTGAGGTCAGGACTCTGACTGGGCCACTCTAGAAGGCGTATTATCTTCTGTTGAAGCAATTCAGTTTTTGATTTACATTGCCTTCCAAAAGTATTCACCCCCTTGGCGTTTTTCCTATTTTGTTGCGTTACAACCGATAATTTAAATTGATTTTTATTTATTCATGTAATGGACATACACAAAATAGTCCAAATTGGTGAAGTGAAATGAAAAAAATTACTTGTTTAAAATAATTCAAAAAAATTAAAAAGTGAAAAGTGGTGCGTGCATATGTCTTCACCCCCTTTGCTATGAAGCACCTAAATAAGATCTGGTGCAACCAATTACCTTCAGAAGTCACATAATTAATTAATTAAAGTCCACCTGTGTGCAATCTAAGTGTCACATGATCTGTCACATGATCTCAGTATATATACACCCGTTCTGAATGGCCCCAGAGTCTGCAACACCACTAAGCAAGGGGCACCACCAAGCAAGCGGCACCATGAAGACCAAGGAGCTCTCCAAACAGGTCAGGGACAAAGTTGTAGAGAAGTACAGATCAGGGTTGGGTTATAAAAAAAATATCAGAAACTTTGAGCATCCCAGGGAGCACCATTAAATCCATTGTTAAAAAATTTAAAGAATATGGCACCATAACAAACCTGCCAAGAGAGGGCCGCCCACCAAAACTCACAGACCAGGCAAGGAGGGCATTAATCAGAAAGGCAACAAAGAGACCAAAGATGACCCTGAAGGAGCTGCAAAGCTCTACAGCGGAGATTGGAGTATCTGTCCATAGGATCACTTTAAGCCGTACACTCCACAGAGCTGGGCTTTACAGAAGAGTGGCCAGAAAAAAGCCATTACTTAAAGAAAAAAATAAGCAAACACGTTTGGTGTTCACCAAAAGGCATGTGGGAGACTCCCCAAACATATGGAAGGAGGTACTCTGGTCAGATGAGACACAAATGTTGCTTTTTGGCCATCAAGGAAAACACTGTCTGGCACAAACCCAACACCTCCCATCACCCCGAGAACACCATCCCCACATTGAAGCATGGTGGTGGCAGCATCATGCTGTGGGGATGTTTCTCATTGGCAGGGACTGGGAAACTGGTCAGAATTGAAAGAATGATAGATGGAGCTAAATACAGGGAAATTCTTGAGGGAAACCTGTTTCAGTCTTCCAGAGATTTGAGACTGGGACAGAGGTTCACCTTCCAGCAGGACAATGACCCTAAGCATACTGCTAAAGCAACCCTTGAGTGGTTTAAGGGGAAACATTTAAATGTCTTGGAATGGCCTAGTCAAAGCCCAGACCTCAATCCAATTGAGAATCTGTGGTATGACTTAAAGATTGCTGTACACCAGCAGGAACCCATCACACTTGAAGGAGCTGGAGCAGTTTTGCCTTGAAGAATGAGCAAAATTCCCAGTGGCTAGATGTGCCGAGCTTATAGAGACATATCCCAAGAGACTTGCAGCGGTAATTGCTGCAAAAGGTGGCTCTACAAAGTATTGACTTTGGGGGGTGAATAGTTATGTACGCTCAAGTTTTCCGTTTTTTTGTCTTATTTCTTGTTTGTTTCACCCAAAAATATTTTGCATCTTCAAGTGGTAGGCATGTTGTGTAAATAGAATGATACAAACCCCCAAAAAATCTATTTTAATTCCAGGTTGTAAGGCAACCAAATAGGAAAAATGCTAAGGAGAGTGAATACTTTCGCAAGGCAATGTACTTCTGTGTTTTGGGTCGTTGTCCTGTTGCATCACCCAACTGCTGTTGAGCTTCAGTTGGAGGACAGATAGCTTAACATTCTCCTGCAAAATGTCTTGATAAACTTGGAAATTAATTTTTCCGTCGATGATAGCAGCAAAGCAGCCCCAAACCATGATGCTCCCTCCACCATACTTTACAGTTTGGATGAGGTTTTGATGTTGGAGTGCTGTGCCTTTTTTTCTCCACACACAGTGTTGTGTGTTCCTTCCAAACAACTCAACTTTAGTTTAATCTGTCCACAGACTATTTTGTCAGTATTGCTGTGGAACATCCAGGTGCACTTTTGCAAACTTCAGACTTGCAGCAATGTTTTTTTTGGACAGCAGTGGCTTCTTCCGCGGTGTCCTCCCGTGAACAATATTCTTGTTTAGTGTTTTACGTATCGTAGACTCGTCAACAGAGATGTTAGCATGTTCCGGAGATTTCTGTAAGTCTTTAATTGACACTCTAGGATTCTTCTTAACCTCATTGAGCATTCTGCGCTGTGCTCTTGCAGTCATCTTTGCAGGACAGCCACTCCTAGGGAGAGTAGCAACAGTGCTGAACTTTCTCCAATTATAGACAATTTGTCTTACCGTGGACTGATGAACATCAAGGCTTTTAGAGATACTTTTGTAACCCTTTCCAGCTTTATGCAAGTCAAGAAGTCTTCTGAGATCTCTTTTGTTCGAGGCATGGTTCACATCAGGCAATGCTTCTTGTGAATAGCAAACTCTAATTTTGTGAGTGTTTTTATAGGGCCAGGCAGCTCTAACCAATGTCTCCAATCTCTTCTCATTGATTGGACTCCAGGTTAACTGACTCCTGACCCCAATTCACTTTTGGAGAAGTCATTAGCCTAGGGGTTCACATACTTTTTCCAACCTACACAGTGAATGTTTAAATTATGTATTCAATATAGACAAGAAAAATACAATAATTTGTGTGTTATTAGTTCAAGCACACTATGTTTGTCTATTGATGAATATCAGATCAAATTTGATGACCAATTTATACAGAAATCCAGTTAACTCCAAAGGGTTCACATACTTTTTCTTGCCACAGTACTAATTCAAGGGGTTTTCTTTATTTTTAGAATTTTATACAGTGTAGAATAATAGTGAAGACATCAGAACTATGAAATAACACATATGGAATCATGTAGTAACCAAAAAAGTGTTAAACAAATCAAAATATATTTTATATTTGAGATTCTTCAAAGTAGCCACCCTTTGCCTTGATGACAGCTTTACACACTCTGGCATTCTCTCAACCAGCTCCATGAGACATGCATTTCCAACAGTCTTGATGGAGTTCCCACGTATGCTAAGCACTTGTTGGCTGCTTTTCCTTCACTCTGCGGTCCAACTGATCTCAAACCATCTCAATTGGGTTGAGGTCGGGTGATTGTGGAGAGCAGGTCATCTAATGCAGCACTCCATCACTCTCCTTCTTGGTCAAATAGCCCTTACACAGCCTGGAGGTGTGTTGGGTAATTGTCCTGTTGAAAAACAAATGATAGTCCCACTATGTGCAAACCAGATGGGATGGCATTTCGCTGCAGAATGCTGTGGTAGCCATGCTGGTTAAGTGTGACTTGAATTCTAAATAAATCACCGACAGTGTCACCAGCAAAGCACCCCCACACCTTCACACCTCCTCCTCCATAATTCACGGTGGGAACCACACATCCGTTCACCTACATCCGTTCACCTTATCCTGTCACGTCCTGACCAGTAATAGGGGTTATTTGTTATTGTAGTTTGGTCAGGACGTGGCAGAGGGTATTTGTTTTATGTGGTTCGGGGTGGTTGTGTGTTTAGTGGTGTGTTTGATGTATTATTCCGGGTTTTGGGCACTGGTCTATGTTAATGTATTTCTATGTTTAGTCTAGTTCTTTGTATTTCTATGTTTAGTTAATTGGGGATTGGACTCTCAATTAGAGGCAGGTGTTTTCTAGTTGCCTCTGATTGAGGGTCCTATATATAGGTATGTTTGTTTTAGTGTTTTGTGGGAGATTGTGCTGTGTATTGCTCTGTGCCTTACCGGCCTGTTATTTGTCGTTGTGTTTTTTTTGTGTACATATTTATTTTGGTTTACCTTCTTTGTCCGTTTAAATAAAAGAAGATGAGTGCACATTTCCCCGCTGCGTCTTGGTCCACTTTACCCTACGACAACCGTGACATATCCGTTCATCTCAAATTTGGACTCATCAGACCGAAGGACAGATTTCCACCGGTCTAATGTCCATTGCTTGTGTTTCTTTGCCCAATTGCTTGTTTCTTCTTATTGGTGTCCTTTAGTAGTGGTTTATTTTCAACAATTCGACCATGAAGGCCTGATTCACGTAGTCTCCGCTGAACTGTTGATGTTGAGATGTGTCTGTAACTTGAACTCTGTGAAGCATTTATTTGGGATAAAATTTGGGCTGGTAACTCTAATGAATTTATCCTCATCAGCAGAGGTAACTCTGGGTCTTCCTTTCTTGTGGCGGTCCTCATGAGAGCCAGTTTCATCATAGCGCTTGATGGTTTTTGCGACTGCACTTGAAGAAACTTTCAAAGTTCTTTAAATGCTCTGTATTGACTGACCTTCATGTCTTAAAGTAATGATGGACTGTCGTTTCTCTTTGCTTATTTGAGCTGTTCTTGCCATAATATGGACTTGTTCTTTTACCAAAAAGGACTATCTTCTGTATACCACCCCTACCTTGTCACAACACAACTGATTGGCTCAAACGCATTAACAAGGTTCACCTGTTAATTGAAATGCATTCCAGGTGACTACCTCATGAAGCTGGTTGAGAGAATGCCAAGAGTGTGCAAAGCTGTCATCAAGGCAAAGGGTGGCTACTTTGAAGAATCTCAAATATAAAATATATATTTTTTAAACACTTTTTTGGTTACTACATGATCCATGTGTTATTTCCTATTTTTGATGTCTTCACTATTATTCTAAAATGTAGAAAATAGAAAAAAATAAAGGAAAACCCTTGAATGAGTAGGTGTGTCCAAACTTTTACTGGTATCTTATATATATTTGTATAATTTACAAGTCCAAAAATGGATGTAGCAACTACAGATTGGCCATTTAAGTCTATCAAAATTGTGCACGTTTGAGCATGTGTCCATTAGAACTATGGATTTAAAAAGAATCCCAGCATGAATTAGATTGAACAATAAAAGCCCCACTTTGATTCCATAGGGTTGGATCCGCACTATGCAGCTGTTGCAAGAGCGTATTTTTCACTGGCTGTCCACTGGTTTCAAAAAGTTTAGTGAACAGCCATCCACAACAACCACAAATTGGATCATCTTTGGATGCCGACAGCAGTCGCACAATTGGAAGACATAGTATGTAGCCTACGAAATCCTATTCCTGCTCGTTTCCCGCGATCCATCAAACACATTTGGTGTGTCATCATAGTGGTCTCTGGTTTGTGGCCAGACTCACTCAGGTGGAACAAACTTAAATTTGCGCCTTTTTTCAAAACTGATTTGAATGTCATTGAAAAAACAGAGAAGTGTAAAATATTTTTTTACGCAAACATACTTTCTGAATTTAAAAGTAATCCTCGAAGTAATCATCAACTTTTTTTTTTTTATAAATCTGTAATCTGATTACAGTATTGTTGCTGGTAACGTAACGGTTTACTGTTACCGTTTTCTGTAATCCTTTACATGTAATCTGTTACTCCCCAACCCTGCTGATTTCATAATATGAATTGTAACCATAAAATTGAAACATTTGTTACATGTTTCGTTAATATTTTTGTTCAGTATAGTAGTCAAGGGGTGGACAAAAGACTTCTGATTTGTGATGATGGGATGTTGTTTTCTCATCGTTTTATACAAATGTATAGTCTAATAACCCAATAGTCTAATATAGTGGGTTATAAAGTATACATAATAAATGGGGACATAGTTATGAGTCCATATCACATTAGTTGATAGGCTACAAATCCCACAAATACATGTACCTTGCTGTTCAAGGAAGAATATCGTAATTTGGGTGTAATAATCAATTGAAAGGCATTTTGTTGTGAGAGACGCTTTACCACTTCATCACAATAATTTGAGCGAAAAGGTGCAAACAAAATTATGGGATGGAGAATTCATATTCAGAGGATGTGGTGTGTGATGGACATGTCAAAGACCAGTGAATGGGCCTTTTTCGTTTGATATTATCCAATTATTATCAAATTTATTCACTGCATGTTTCTCATGGCAGCATCCACCCGTCTGCAGGTGAAACGTCATGGCTCGGGCGGATAGTCATGTATATCAAGGTTTTCAAATGGGAAGAATTTCAACCAATCGCCTGTAGACTTCAGGCGGTGGAATCCAATCATATTTGATCTTTGAATAGTGGGTGTGCCACACGGCTGGTCCTAGAGGCGGGAATAGAAAAGTGCTGCATGGCGAGTTTGGTTGAGAAGAAGTTGGATGGTTGGGGTGTACCACTGATGAGAAGCGGCCGAAAAAAGGGAATATTTGCAGAAATTTCTAAGAATACTGAGGAAAATTACTTTGTTCTGCTTACTATCAGTATATTCATAAAAGTGTCTGACTTTCATTATCATCTGCACCAGGTGAGTTTATTAGAGTCGTTTTCCTGAGGGATGCCGGGGTGGCTAGCTGGCTAACGGATTATTTTGCCATGACTTTTCAACGATGGAGGACCTCAACCTTGCTGGCTAGTTGACACTAAACTAGCTAGCTAGCTAACATGCTCAATTGTTTCAATGACATTTTCTAGATACAAAATAAAAAAAATCAATTGAATTAAGTTATCGTTTTCATAATAGCAAACTAATTGATATGCTCATTATAGGAACATTCTAAAATGTCTTTCCAGCTATACATTTCAGTGATTGTGCATGCAGCGCGAGGACCCTAAACTGTATCAGAACTCCTGAGTCCTTTTGATGTTCATTGCTTTAGCTTGTGCTAAACATATGGTATTTTAACACATTCATGTACTGCTCGGTTATGATAATAGAAGTTTAACTTTTATTTAGAAATTCAATATTGTATAAACTATGCTCATCAATGCAGCTAAATACAGAGCTTGCCCGACAATGTTAGCTAACGTTACCTAGCTAACATTACAGCAAGAATCAGTTTGATGTGGGCAATGCATATTATTCTAACCACGTTTACTCGGCAAGTTTATCAGCGAAGGGCTTGGTAATTTCAACAAGGGCTGGCAATGCCTTGGCTGGATGACTTGTTTTGGCGTGCGGTCAGATATCATAGCGGTTTTCTGAGACGTATAGAGGGGATGCAGTGGCACGACATTACGCTTAGCAGCACCCTGATCCCTCTATCCAATGATCTGGCCCAGTTTCGGGTTGAAGCAACACCGCGTAAACACCTTGCTAGCCGTCATCAGCTGAAGCTGGCTTGCCCAGTTGTGTGACTGGCGTCAACATATCTCTTGATTTTCTGTCAATATTCTCAAGTATAGCCTAATCTACTCGAGCCATATGCTTTATCAAAAGTTCATATAGTTTTCAGAAAATGGTCCCACTATCGGTCTAGAAATGCTGAATAGCTCATGTCAGCGGTAATATACTATTACAATAAGATAGTGTTATCGGAGTTGATGACATCATATCCCAATCATTCTTATCACAGTAAGAAATTACATGGCACACTTGGCTACTACCTGGATCAGGAAATGTGCTTGGTTGCTTCTTCCTATTTTGTCTGGTCTAGTCAGCTTAATCAGACTCTGTAAACACTAGATACTGATACAGGATCTGGCGGTGGTGGTCTGTGAAGCATTTCAGCAGGGCTGGGCTACATGGAAGACTGCAATTCCTCCACTCCTCCCTGGATGCTTCAGGCGAGGATATATTATGTTGTTTTTCTGCAGTCATGGTGCGAAGGAGGCTGAAGTGTTCTCCAAACAGTGATCTAGGGTCAGCTTTCCCTCTTGCCTCCCTTCCAATCCCTAGCCTAGCTGAACTGGAAGAAGTCATGCATATGCAGTGTATGACAGACAGACCGTGAATCTATCTCTGTAGAGGGAGAGCCTCTAGTCTACCCACACATAGCTTGGCTCAGACATCAGGGTGATAATTGTCATGTGTGCTGTCTGAGGAAAGTCTCTTTTTGAGGGAGTTGGTGAGTGGGACACACTGAGGGTACTGTACTTGGACTGGGAGTGTGTTACTGTAGGAGAGAGTCTGATTTACAAGGAGACTAACCTCAGAACTCAGCTCAGCTGTCTGTTGTTCTGGTATTTATGCTCCAGATATGAGGATTACTGATACTCTGTATCCCAAACTACCCCTGGGCATCACATTCATCATTAGATCTACAGGAGAGCTTCGGTAGGGGCTAGGGGTCGACCTGAGTTTTTAAATAATGGGTATAACTCAACCAATGTGTTAACTGTTTGTGTTTCCCGTCCAGGTGTCCTAGTGTGTTCTGGTTGTACCCCAGAGATGGCACAGCGGAGCGGGCAGGAGGACCCGGAGCGGTACCTGTTCGTGGACCGCGCCGTGGTCTGCAACCCGGCCACGCAGGCCGACTGGACGGCCAAGAAGCTCGTATGGATCCCCTCGGAGCGCCATGGCTTCGAGGCGGCCAGCATCCGCGAGGAGCGTGGCGACGAGGTGGTGGTGGAGCTGGCTGAGAACAGCAAGAAGGCCATGGTGAACAAGGACGATATCCAGAAGATGAACCCTCCCAAGTTCAGTAAGGTGGAGGACATGGCTGAGCTCACGTGTTTGAACGAGGCTTCAGTGCTGCACAACCTCAAGGACCGCTACTACTCTGGCCTCATCTATGTAAGTAGGATAGAAGTCCTGCTTTTGACTTCTGACTTGAGAAAGCCAGGTGTAGGCTTCTTTACCTTACATTGGTATCTTATTGAAGTGGACCAGTAGCCTTTCCCTTCCCTTTTTGGTATATTGTACCCAACTACCCATCACATCAATCAGCATTGTCCAATACCAAACCCACAGAGACCCCCAAAACCATTTGTCCTTAGATACACCACCATATCCCAGGGTTCTAATAAGTTGGCAATGACATTAGCAATGTCCCAGATATCCAGCGTTTCCCCTGTGATTACAGTCCACTTAGTGACATGACATGCATTCCTGGAATAGATGAAATGTCAGGTAGCCGCCTGAGACCCAGAGAGAAGGGAGGACAACTGTGATTGCCTCCACAGTTCCACAGCACCAGCTATTCCTGTGGTACTCTCCCCAGGTGGCTGCGATAAGAGGCAGAAGGACAGCTCGGGGGATGAGGTCATTTTGGGATGTTATTGAAGCAGAGGTTTTATGAGGGAATCTGTGAGAGATTTAATGTTTTTTTTAAAGGTTTTTATGGCTTATGGAGTGGTCCTAGTTAATAGCTTGTTGGCTGATGTGGGAATATGTAATTAGTTCCCATGGGTTGCATTTTCAGTTCTCTAACCCTGACCCCTCTCAATAACATGCTGACCAGACTGGACACGTCGCGTGCGCGAGCGTCGCAAAATACATTTTGAAATCCATGTTATTCAATTATTGCACCCACACTGCTCGCGCGCGCCAACGAGCGTCTGCGATGCCAATTGCTAAAATGGAACTCCTTTCAGATCGCACTGAAAGTCCTGCCTCTCCCATCTCCTCATTGGTTTATAGAAGCAGGTACCCACGTGCCATCTCCTCATTGGTTATACCCACGTGGGTGATTGAAAGATGAAATGTTTTGCCGGTTGTCGTGGTAAAAGTGTAGATGTCAATCACCATATAAGTTCAAAGATGAAAAAGCCTGGAAGGAGGAGAGATGACTAGAAACGATTCGGTTGACCGTTTTATGTGTGGATTAATTGTCGGAGTAGAGGACCTTGTGCATTTCAGGTAAAATAACAAGTCAATGTTTATATCCCAGGACATATTAGCTAGCAACAGCAAGCTAGCTAAATAGGACAAATTAGCTAGCAAGTGCAAGTTAACTAGCTAAATTGCCATACAT
This sequence comes from Salmo salar, assembly GCF_965601325.2. Lineage (NCBI taxonomy): Eukaryota > Metazoa > Chordata > Actinopteri > Salmoniformes > Salmonidae > Salmo > Salmo salar. Next base: position 29,997,176 of record NC_138302.1, on the reverse strand, counting down.
GTTTAATGCTTTTCGACCTGTCCCCAAATTAATGTAATTGGTTCAGAGTTTGTTTTGATATTTTAACCTGCGTGTCGTGATCGCGTTTGGTGTAGGGGGACAAAATACATTTATGCACCATAGCGCATGATGGTGCAAGCGCGCAGCCGGTTTGGGTTCTGTGTTACAAACATTAACACGCTCCAATGCTCTAGGGCAGGGTTCACCAACTGGTGGCCCACGGCCCGATTAAATGTTTTTGGGGGTTATTTTATTTGTTATCTTGTTTTATTGTTGGACATAGCTAAAATACTGTTAAAACACCAGGAAATCAACTCAAAGTGATTTTAATTTTGGAAATCTGTTCAAGTATTCCCACACATAATAGAGAGAAACATGGGATCGTGTAGAAATGGTTTGAAATTATTATGTTTTAGTCAAATATTATATCTGTTTGAGCTTCTTGCTACAAATGATTTGTAATTATGTACCAGCCCTCCGACCATCTGGTCAATAATCTTTTGGGGATGATCCCTACTAGTAACAAAGTGGGCCATTTTGATCTAGTAACTGACCTGCTAGAAATGACAAGAAGGCCTCTTGACCCAAACCCTGTGCCCCGTCCAACACATTCCCCGGCAGGGGCTGGATTGCTAGGTGAGCACCAGGCTTTAGTGAGGCCCTGTCGGTGCTCCATCCATCCATGTGGCTAGTAGTGCTAATGTAACGGCTCCCTGCCAATGGGCCTGATCTGCAGTAATCAGCCAGCCAGGGAGGGAGGCTCGTGCTGAGTCATTCACACAGACTAACTGTACCGCCTTCACAGGGCTCTTTGTCTGCCTGCAGATAAGCAACAGCTGGCCCTGAATAACTGGCATATTTTCAACCTTCAGTAGTACTGTACCTAACCCACTACTTGATTAAAAAATAACTCCCTGTCAAGTAGGGCTGACCACATTTAGTCAACTGGTTGATTGTTTGGTCGTAAATAGATTTAGTTTTTCATGATGCACAAGACACCTGTCTATTTTGCGCCTGTCCACAGAGATGGCACAGTCCATCCCTCTTATGACATGTGCTACTGATATAGTAAATGGTTATATAATGTAAGAATAATGGTGCAACACTAATAAATATATTATTTTATAACAAATGCACTTTCTCCCGTGAGGGATAGTGGTCGCTGTCCGTGGTTCTGAAACGTAATCTTCAGGGCGCTGTTGAATTGGCGCCTTTCTCTATATGTTGCTTAGTGCATAATGGCGTAGTTAACCAGCATGTTGGTGTTGAGAATAATGCGGCGGAGGCAGCACTGGAGTGAGGAAGCGAGGAAGCAGCCCTTGCCTTAATTGTCTAAGAAAATTGAGGAGAGAGGAAACCCCAACTTTATTAGTTCTATAACAGTAGTCTAACTGTTAAACGTGCCTGACTTTATAAATCATCCATATATATCTACATTATATAACCAATAAGACAGATCCTGCTTCTGTTGCCAGAATGAGTGTTTGTTTAGTAGCCTACTGATTCCATGAGCATCAAGCCTCATGCAACCTTAAAATGTAGAATAAAGCAATTTCACAAATTCGGCTGTTTTTAATCTTTGCTCTGCTGTAATAAAGTCTTTACAATTTTTTTTTAGAACAGAGTCTGGTATTACATTTAATTTATTTACTGTTTACACTGTTCCTAACGGGCAGAAAAATGATATGGTAATCTAACAGCTCCTGTTTGTCACACATAATGTGCACGCAGCGCTCGCTCCTATAGCCTCCTTTTTCTTGATCATCTTGTTCTTATTTTTATTGTTACAATTATTATTATGATCACCTTTACAATAAGTAATGCCATTATCATCTGAAACCCTACCTTTTCAAACAGTATCTTAAATAATCCTCCTCACCTCAACCCCCCCCCCCCCCCAAAAAAAAAATAATAAACCGAACCCCTCTGACTACTGCTACATTATTGAGGAAAAATGTACTTTCTATGCCGGTGAAAAATGATATGGTAATCTAGCAGCTCCTGTTTGTCACACATAATGTGCACGCAGCTCTCGCTCCTAAACAATGATAATATTGTGATCTAAAAGCATCTGTTTGGGACACAATACTCACACAGCGCTTGTTCCTATATCCCCTCCTTTTTCTTCTTTTCCAATAGTTTTCACAACTAAGTCAAATGTCTTCGACACGTCTGACTTCCCCTTTCCCTCCTGAGCAATTCCCCTGTTTTCTTTTTCCTGTCCTCCGCATCCATTTTGCTGTCACATGTGTTATGATGTTCTGAGTTTGTTATAACAAATGTATTGATGTGATTATGATAGGCTATAGGTCAGGACCTATTGGTCACGTGCATGCAATGTATACATGTTTCACGTAAAGAGAGCAAGGGTTGAGGGAAAAGGGAATGTTTTTTTTTTTTTATATACAAATGAGGTATTTTGGTAACCAAACCAGCCAGAGAAACAAGTAAGAAACTAAATGGCTGTAATTATGTTGCAGCTTCAGCACGGACAGCGCGATAAACACTTGCTGTGGTGCCTGTTCACAGAGGCACTCGCTGTCATTTCTTTTTAACCTGTTAGTGATTCCTTCGCGCGCCAATCCCTTTAGCGGGATCGATTTGACAACATCCAGTGAAATTGCAGAGCGCCAAATTCAAATTACAGAAATATCAATATTTAAGATTCACGAAAATATAAGTGTACTACATCAAAATAAAGCTTATCTTCTTGTTAATCCAGCCACAGTGTCAGATTTCAAAAAGGCTTTACGGCGAAAGCAGACCATGCGATTATCTGAGGACAGCGCCCAGCATACAAACAAACACATGAAAATCATTTTCAACCAGGCAGGTGGTGACACAAAAGTCAGAAATAACGATATAATAAATGCCTTACCTTTGAAGATCTTCTTCTGTTGACACTCCAAAATGTCCCAGAAACATCACAAATGGTCCTTTTGTTCGATAATGTCCTTCTTTATATCCCCAAAATGTCCATTTATTTGGCGCATTTGATTCAGAAATACACCGGTTCCAACTCACCCAACATGACTACAAAGTATCTAATAAGTTACCTGTAAACTTGGTCCAAACATTTCAAACAATGTTCCTAATCCAACCTCAGGTATCCTAAAACGTAATTAATCGATAAAATTTAAGACGGGATAAACTGTTTCCAATACCGGATAAAAACAACGTGAAGCGCGTTCCAGTTCACGCGCACCAAACAGTAGAGTCCACATGGAGTGACACTTACAAAGAACAGCCATACTTCTTCATTTCTCAAAAGAAAAACATCAACCAATTTCTAAAGACTGTTGACATCTAGTGGAAGCCATAGGAACTGCAACCAGGTTCCTATTAAATAGGGCTTCCCATAGAAACCAGTGGGAAATACTATGACCTCAATTTTCTTCCCCCCTGGATGGTTTGTCCTCGGGGTTTCGCCTGCCAAATCAGTTCTGTTATACTCACAGACATTATTTTAACAGTTTTAGCTTTAGAGTGTTTTCTATCCAAATCGACTTATCCTATCCAAATCTAGCATATCCTAGCTTCTGGGCCTCAGTAACAGGCCGTTTCCTTTGGGCACGCTTTTCATCCAGACGTGAAAATACTGCCCCCTATCCCTAAGAAGTTTTAACACAGCGTGGCCATCGGGCTCCCTCTTGAGCTATTTGTGTCTTAATTATTTAATCAAACAGTGTGCTTAAAGCATCAGACAAGCTCAGTGCATGTAGTTGATTTTATTCGAAGACATAGGGTGTGTCTATATATGGAAAAATACACGTTCGACAGATGACTCAGTCGACCAAGATTTTTTTTTGTCAGAGACAGTCAAGTTCGCTGGATCTGTGTTAGGTTTGGGCGGTATCCAGATTGTCACAACGGCCTTGTGCCATCCAGGGATATTCGGTATTACCGGCACTGAACACTAAGGGCGCCATTTTCAAAAAGGGAAAGGGGGGATACTTAGTCAGTTGCACAACTGAATGCATTCAACTGAAATGTGTATTGCACATTTTAAAGATGCACTATGCAGAAATCGCTATTTCTTGGTTTCTGAAATGTGCATAGTTTGCCTAATTTCAGTTTATGTGACAAAATAAGCTGCTTTAACCTCCCTGGGCAAGGTGGGACGCTTGCGTCCCACCTTGTCAACAGCCAGTGGAATCGTGTGGCGCGAAATACAAATACCTCATAAATGCTATAACTTCAATTTCTCAAACATATGACTATTTTACACCATTTTAAAGACAAGACTCCCGTTAATCTAACCACATTGTCCGATTTCAAAAAGGCTTTACAGCGAAAGCAAAACATTAGATTATGTCAGGAGAGTACCCTGCCAAAAATAATCACACAGCCATTTTCAAAGCAAGCCTATATGTCACAAAAACCAAAACCACAGCTAAATGCAGCACTAACCTTTGATGATCTTCATCAGATGACACTCCTAGGATATTATGTTATACAATACATGCATGTTTTGTTCAATCAAGTTCATATTTATATCAAAAACCAGCTTTTTACATTAGCATGTGATGTTCAGAACTAGCATACCCACCGCAAACTTCCGGTGAATTTACTAAATTACTCACGATTAACGTTCACAAAATACATAACAATTTTTTAAAGAATTATAGATACAGAACTCCTTTATGCAATCACGGTGTCAGATTTTAAAATAGCTTTTTGGCGAAAGCACATTTTGCAATATTCTGAGTAGATAGCAAGTAAGATAGATAATTTGACACCCACCAAGTTTGGCCCTCACCAAACTCAGATTTACTATAAGAAAAATTGGATTACCTTTGCTGTTCTTCGTCAGAATGCACTCCCAGGACTTCTACTTCAACAACAAATGTTGTTTTGGTTCCAAATAATCCATAGTTATATTCAAATAGCTCCGTTTTGTTCGTGCGTTCAGGTCAGTATCCGAAGGGTGACGCGCGGACGCATTTCGTGACAAAAAAATTACAAATATTCCATTACCGTACTTCGAAGCATGTCAAACGCTGTTTAAAATCAATTTTTATGCTATTTTTCTCGTAAAATAGCGCTAATATTCCAACCGGGCGACGTTGTATTCATTCAAAGACTGAAAGAAAAACATGGAGTCATCTCGTGAACGTGCATCTCCAGTGTCATTGTTCCCTGCCTGACCACTCACAAAAACTCCTGCTGTTTTTCGCCCAGAGACTGCAGAGACGTCATTCCACTTTCTGGCGCCTTCTGAGAGCCAATGGAAGCCTTAGAAAATGTCACGTAAGAGCAGAGATGCTATATTTTTGATAGAGATGCCACAGAAGGAGAACAAATTGTCAGACAGGGCACTTCCTGTATGGCATCTTCTCAGGTTTTGGCCTGCCATATGAGTTCTGTTATACTCACAGACACCATTCAAACAGTTTTAGAAACTTTAGAGTGTTTTCTATCCAAATCTACTAATTATATGCATGTTCTCGTTTCTGGGCAAGAGTAGTAACCAGTTTAAATCGGGTACGTTTTTTATCCGGCCGTGGAAATTCTGCCCCCTAGCCCAACAGGTTAATGTATGCCGGGAACAGTTGTTTTTTTGGTAGTTACCTGACTTGCTCAAGGGAAGAACGGCAGATTTTTTTCACCTTGCCGGCTCATGCATTCGAACCAGCGACCTTTCAGTTACTGGACCAATGCTCTTAACCACTAGGCTACCCCTAGGCTACGCAACTGAGCCTCTTTAATCCGCAGGTTAGCAATGCTAACAGGTACATGTAAAATCCCATAGAGAATACTAACTAAATGCTAACGAGAGCATTTACGAACATTTTATACATTTTATCCTAAACTATTGGCAGGACAGCCATCCCAGCTATTAAAGTTATACAAGTAACAAAAGAATGCTACTCACAGTTTGCTGCATGAACAAAACAAAATATTAGACAGCAAGGCTCTTGATCAGGGTCTCCGTTAGCAGTTAATAGCTGCCTTTTGGCCAATAAAAATGTTTCAAAGCAGAGAAATAAAATCGGCACCGGCCTGTCCTTGGCATTGAGAAGAAAAAAATTCCCATAGAAAAATAATGCTTTTTAGCCTATTCATTGATGGAAATACTAGTCGATGTAAATACATTTGACTGGTCATGCTTATTGGTCTATAGGTTTATTTGCATAATTTAGTGCAATGAAATTGGCTCTTGTGTATATTTGTTATGTATCTTATTTAGCACACACGCATAGCATACAGATACAGAGCTTTTAAACGGTAAATCTGTCAGACAGCGCTTTTATAAGCCCAATCATTGCACATTAATTCTAAATGCAATCGCGTGTTAAAAATAGTTTTGATGGCCACAATTTAAAAAGAGCTACTCTTTTTATTTCTCAACGGAAGGCAGGCTTCATCAGCGCCAGTATGCATTTGGAAAACATATACTTAATTGTTTGAAACCTGAACATTTTACTACATATTATGAAGAATGTTTTGCCTTGCTTCAAAGTCGCCGAGGCAAATTTGACCATATCTGTGGAGGCAATTACTTTCATAAAGACTTCCATATGCCATTGAAACCAGTAGCCTATTGTTTCATAAAGACTTCCTTCCATATGATATTGAAACGAGTAGCCTATAGTTTCATAAAGACTTCCTTCCATATGACATTGAAACCAGTAGGCTATTGTTTTATAAAGACTTCCATATGCCATTGAAACCAGTAGCCTATTGTTTTATAAAGACTTCCTTCCATATGACATTGAAACCAGTAGCCTATTGTTTCATAAAGACTTCCTTCCATATGCCATTGAAACCAGTAGCCAATTTTTTCATAAAGACTTCCATATGCCATTGAAACCAGTAGCCTATTGTTTTATAAAGACTTCCATATGCCATTGAAACCAGTAGCCTAATTCTCTCATGTTCTATTGGTTTTCAACGTTCTTTCATTGTCCAGTAGCCAAAGGGACGATCCTAGTCATTTTAGCAACCCATGCTAGTTGTTGCATATTAGAATTCCCCAATTTCTACATTTCTAACTGTATTTTCCCGCTAATTGCATTAAGAAACACATTTTCACACGTAGCCTACTGCCTTGTGCGCATTGCTGTGGTTATAATGTGAAGAAATAATTGTTTATCAACATTTTAAGCTAAATGTTCTGATCTGTTGCATCAGACTCATTGCTTTCAAATTTTATCTAGGCCTAGGCCTCCTGCTGGTTGTATGGATTTGGGATATATTGTCCCACAACTGTCATAGTCTGTTTGGGCTATTTCTTTCTCGACAAGCTGACCAATAGAATAGGTCAACTTTTCTGGTATGAGGAGTACCGTAATTTCCGGACTATTAAGTGCACCTGAATATAAGCCGCACCCACTGAATAATTTTTTTATTTTTTTATTTTGAACATAAATAAGCCGCACATGTCTATAAGCCGCAGGTGCCTACCGGTACATTGAAACAAATTAACTTTACACAGGCTTTAACGAAACACGGCTTGTAACAAAAATAAATAGGCTTTAACGAAACACGGCTTGTAACAAAAAATAAAAAATGAGCAGTAAGCTTTAGTTGTCTTTTTGCACTGAGTCAATTCCTCACGCTGCTGTTTCCAACGTCTTATCATCGACTCATTAAGACCAAGCTCCCGTGCAGCAGCTCTATTTCCTTTTCCAACAGCCAGATCAATCGCCTTCAACTTGAAAGCTGCATCATATGCATTTCTCCGTGTCTTTGCCATGATGAGGGTGACAAAATGACTACCGTAATCAGAATGATGGGAAGTTTGAGAGCGCTCGATTTATTCTAAACAGTAAACAAAAGTTGTTTGACCTTAACCCGTTCGGCAATTTCATTGGTCTAATGAAAGCTTCATGCCGCCAAAAAACTGAGCATGTCACAGAATGTGTTTTTTTGGAAGAAAAAAAATTGAAAGCGGGAAAAATCCATATATTAGCCGCGTCATTGTTTAAGCCGCGAGGTTCAAAGCCTGGGAAAAAAGTTGCGGCTTATAGTCCGGAATTTACGGTAGTAGATTGACAGGGGCTTTTGATTTTGCTGTTCGTTACGCATCTTGTTAGCTGAGGAAAAGTAAATGTAACATCTTCAAAGTGTGCAGTGGAATTCAGTAAGAAGGACGCACGTCGTTGCATCCTCAACTTGCATGTTCTGTTAAGATAAATTACCATCATCTAAATGGGATTTCTGTCATTCTGAGCAACGTGGGTGGACGCCCTAATCAGGTTACGGACCCAATGGATATGGGTCCGGGTAAATTAAAATGGTGGCAGTCAAATGACCAGGGTCACATTTTCCTAAAGGAAACCCTGCTCTTGAGCCAGGATTCTCTGCTGTTACCAAACGAAGAAGCTAACCACTAAATTAGCAAACAAAATTCACAACTGCAGAGCATTTAGCAACTTTTAGACAGTTAACTTAGTTATAAGTAATCTAGCTGGCAAACATTTAGTTGTGAATGTAAATACATTACCTGGCGCCTGCTGCACAACAGCGTGTGACTCACAAGGCTCCTGTCTGTCGTTGTTGTGTGCTTGTAAACAAACACCACGTGACTGGGGACTACCGGTCAGCTTCATTATGAAAAATGTGACAGGTGAAATTAAGAATGCAATCTTCTTGATCTCCTAACTTATTGCACAAGTTGAGTGCAGGCATTTACTTAAAGTAGCTACAAATATTGAAACGTGTTAAACTTCAAAGAAATAGTTTCAATGGTAATGACGGTATTGAAAAGACATCCTGTGAACTATTTCCATATACCCCAGTATACGTATATACGGTATACTGCCCAAACCTAATCTGGATGCCTTTGTCGCTCTTCCATTTCCCTGTCTCTCGCTCTCTCCCTCCTTGTCTCTCCCTCCATCTCTTTCTCTCGCTCCATCTCTTTTAAAACATTTATTCTAACCTCCTTAGGCGTCATAGTTTGTTATTTTTTCACATTTCCTCAGATCAAGTAAAGCAATGCATGAGTTACCAGGGGAGAAGTAGACAGCTGCAATTAGTAGTTAGCATGTCATGACAGCCTAGAAGCAGCATGTGCTGCCTGCAGAGAAGTTTTTCTATTCTAGACAATTACACCCTGACACAGTTTGGAGGGGGAGAACTTAATTTTATTCCGAGAGCTTTATATTATATATATAGTGCATTCGGAAAGTATTCAGACCCCTTGACTTTTTCCACATTTTGTTACGTTACAGCCCGATTTAAAAATTGATAAATTCGTTTTTTCCCCTCATCTATCTACACACAATACTCCATAATGACTAAACAAAAAACAGGTTTGTAGAAATTTGTGCGAATGTATTAAAAATAAAAGTGCCATATTTACATAATTATTCAGACCCTTTACGCAGTACTTTGTTGAAACACCGTTGACAGTGATTACAGCCTTGATTCTTCTTGGGTATGATACTACAAGTTTGGCACCTGTATTTGCGGAGTTTCTCCCATTCTTCTGTGCAGATCTTCTCAAGCTCTGTCAAGTTGGATGGGGAGCGTCGCTGCACAGCTATTTTCAGGTCTCTAGAGATGTTAGATTGGGTTCAAGTCTGGGTTTCTAGCTGGGCCACTCAAGGACATTCAGAGACTTGTCCCGAAGCCACTCCTGCGTTGTTTTGGCTGTATGCTCAGGGTCGTTGTCCCGTTGGAAGGTGAACCTTCGCCCCCCCAGTCTAAGGTCCTGAGCACTCTGGAGCAGGTTTTCATCAAGGATCTCTCTGTACTTTGCTCCGTTCATTTTTCCCTCAATCCTGAGGGAAAAATGTCTCCCAGTCCCTGCCGCTGAAAAACATCCCCAAAGCATGATGCTGCCACCACCATGTTTCACCGTAGGGATGGTGCCAGGTTTTCTCCAGACGTGATGCTTGGTATTCAGGCCAAATAGTTCAATCTTGGTTTCATCAGACCAGAGAATCTTGTTTCTCATGGTCTGAGAGTCCTTTAGGTACCTTTTGGCAAACTCCAAGCGGGCTGTCGTGTGCCTTTTACTGAGGAGTTACTTCCGTCTGGCCACTCTACTATAAAGACCTGATTGCTGGAGTGCTGTAGAGATCGTTGTCCTTCTGGAAGGTTCTCCCTTCTCCATACAGGAAATCTAGAGCTCTGTCAGAGTGACCATCGGGTTCTTGGTCACCTACCTGACCAAGGCCCTTCTCCCTTGTTTGCTCAGTTTGGCTGGGCGGCCAGCTCTAGGAAGAGTCTTGGGTGGTTCCAAACTTCTTCTGTTTAAGAATGATGTAAGCCACTGTGCTCTTGGGGACCTTCAACGCTGCAGACATTTTGTGGTACCGTTCCCCAGATCTGTGCCTCAACACAATCCTGTTTCGGAGCTCTACAGACAATTCCTTCGACCTCATGGCTTGGGTTTTGCTCTGAGATGCACTGTCAACCGTGGGACCTTATATAGACAGGTGTGTGCCTTTCCAAATCATGTCCAATCAATTGAATTTACCACAGGTGGACTCCAATCAAGTTGTAGAAACATCTCAAGGATGATCAATGGAAACAGGATGCACCTGAGCTCAATTTTGAGTCTCATAGCAAAGGGTCTGAATACTTATGTAAATAAGGTATTTCTGTTAAAAATATATATAAATGTGCAAATAATTCAAAAAACCTGTTCTCTTGTTCATTGTGGGGTATTGTGGGTAGATTGATGAGGGGGAAACAATATTTAATATATTTTAGAATAAGGCTGTAATGTAACAAAATGTGGAAAAAGGGAAGGGGTCTGAATAATTTCTGAATGCGCTATATAGATATTATATAGAGGATATTAAGTAGAGGACATGATATACAGCTCTGGAAAAAATTAAGAGACAACTGCAAAATTATCAGATTCTCAGGTTTTACTATTTATAGGTATGTGTTTGGGTAAAATTAACATTTTTGTTTTATTATATAAACTACTGACAACATTTCTCCCAAAATACAAATATTGTCATTTAGGTCATTTATTTGCAGAACATGGTCAAAATAACAAAAACGTTGCAGTGTTGTCAGACCTCGAATAAAGAAAATAAGTTCATATTCATTTTTAAACAACACAATACTAACGTTTTAACTTTGGAATAGTTCAGAAATCAGTATTTGGTGGAATAACCCTGATTTTCAATCACAGCATTCATGCGTCTTGGCATGCCCTCCCCCAGTCTTTCACATTGATGTTGGGTGACTTTATGCCATTCCTGGCGCAAAAATTCAAGCAGCTCAGCTTTGTTTGATGTTTTGTGACCATCCATCTTCTTGATCACATTTCGAGGGTTTTCAATGGGGTTCAGGTCTGGAGATTGGGTTGGCCATGACAGGGTCTTGATCTGGTGGTCCTCCATCCACATCTTGATTGACCTGGCTGCGTGTCATGGAGTATTGTCCTGCTGGAAAAAAAAACAATCCTCAGAGTTGGGGAACATTGTCAGAGCAGATGGAAGCAAGTTCTCTTCCAGGTCAACCTTGTACGTGGTTTGATTCATGCGTCCTTCACAAAGACAAATCTGTCCGATTCCAGTCTTGCTGAAGCACCTCCAGATCATCACAGATCCTCCACCAAATTTCACAATGAGTGCGAGACCTGGAGAGGCCTACAAGCCAGTGTCTCAGCAAGGTCTTTCCCAGGCCGAAATTTCAAGGCAAACAGGGGTTTCCAGATGTGCTGTCAAAGCTCTTTTGAAGAAGCACAAACGGGCAACGTTGAGGACTGTAGACGCAGTGGTTGGCCAAGGAAACTTACTGCAGCAGATGAAAGACACATCATGCTTACTTCTCTTCGCAATCAGAAGATGTCCAGCAGTGCCATCAGCTCAGAATTGGCAGAAAACAGTGGGACCCTGGTACACCCATCTAGTGTCCAGAGAAGTCTGGTCAGAAGTGGCCTTCATGGAAGACTTGCGGCCAAAAAGCCATACCTCCAACGTGGAAACAAGGCCAAGCAACTCAACTATGCACGAAAACACAGGAACTGGATACATAAAAATGGCAGCAGGTGCTCTGGACTGATGAGTCAAAATTTGAAATATTTGTTTAGCAGAAGGCAGTTTGTACGCCGAAGGGCTGGAGAGCGGTACATGAATGAGTGTCTGCAGGCAACAGTGAAGCATGGTGGAGGTTCCTTGCAAGTTTAGGGCTGCATTTCTGCAAATGGAGTTGGGGGTTTGGTCAGAAAGAATGGTCTCCTCAATGCTGAAAAGTACAGGCAACTTATCCATCATGCAATACCATCAGGGAGGCATCTGATTGGCTCAAATTTATTCTGCAGCAAGACAACGACCCCAAACATACAGCAAAAGTCATTAAGAACTATCTTCAGCGTAAAGAATAACAAGGAGTCCTGGAAGTGATGGTATGGCCCCCACAGAGCCCTGATCTCAACATCATCAAGTCTGTCTGGGTTTACATGAAGAAAGAGAAGTACCTGAGGCTGCCTAAATCCACAGAAAAAGTGTGGTTAGTTTTCCAAGATGTTTGGGCCAACCTACCTGCTGAGTTTCTTCAAAAATTGTGTGCAAGTGTACCTAGAAGAATGGATGCTGTTTTGAAGGCAAAGCTTGGTCACACCAAATATTGATTTGATGAAGATTTTTCTTCTGTTCATTCACTTTGCATTTTGTTAATTGATAAATATAAACTATTAACATGTCTATTTTTGAAAGCATACTTACGTTAGTTTTTTTCCACACCTGCCTAAAACTTTTGCCCAGTACTGTATGTTTTGGTTGATGTTTGATCCTGTGACTGTTAATGACTCCCAGGTCACAGTGTAAAAGAAAATGTCTCCTCTGTCTCTCTGGTGGTGCTGAAGGATATTGGTTTGTTTTTGCGAGGCTGTACATTGCAGTTTCTTTCTTGTAAAATAGGTTTTATATGCACTCCGTTCATAAAAGAACAACACCGAGGTTTACAGGGAGCTCTGCCTATCCTTAACTCTCCTGGTGGCACAGGTTCTTGACCCCTGGCTACCCTATGCTAATGAGATAGAATGTTACAGGCTGAGAACTGTAGGACTCTCAGAGCCAAAGATGGTTAATAAGCATGATGTGTGCCGACCAGGTCAAGATCCCCTCCTTGCAATCCAATACAGTAGAGGCCAGGGACATTTCATAGGGAACAGTCCCACTTTGAAACTGCCACTGACTCAATCCTCAACAACGCTGATATGCCCCAGGTGCGTATTGAACAGAGGCTGTTGAGGGGTAAGGAAGGACACTTGCCTCCAGATGTCTGTTTTTGGTAGTACTGAGCAATAAACAATTTTTTTCCTGTGAGATCAATGCGCACGTTGCACAGTTTTTCTAGAAATTAATCAGATACAGCCTGAACTGTGCAATGTAGTAGGGAGTTGTAGTTTCCAACAGGGCTAATATTCCACATAGTTTAGCGCATAAGATGCGGTAATTAACTACAATGGCCATAATCCATTGCGCATCTACTTATCCGGTCTGTGTTTCTTTTACACCTGCTGCAGAAGAGATAAAATAATGCGTGATTGTGAGTGGATATAGAGAGCAGCTGTTGCTCCTCAAGGTATCTCGAACTGAAAGTGCATGATCTAAATGATTGATAGTTGGTATTCAGCAGTCATGCCTTATTTACTTTGAAGAGCTACTAAAATAGTGATTTTGTCAGACAGAATAGACAGCAGCTCTGTAGAGATGAGATAATGACTTGGAATTAAATAATAGTCATCAAATAAAACACATTTTAATATACACAACAAGTGAGATATTTCTGATGTAATGTGAATGAAGGTTAATAGTTAATATGGTGATAAGCAGTAATGGACACTCACTACCATCATGGGACTTTTATTGTTTTATTGTGTGTTACAGCATTTAACCCACATAATGCATAGTGCATTGAATGTTTTAATAATTGAAACCGAAATCGAAACAGTGAAATATTTTTTGTAATCGAACCGAAACCGAACCAACCTCAGAAAGCACTAATTGCTCAGCACTCGTTTTTGGTCAGCTGCATAGCATTCTCGTTTCCCCTTGTGGTCTGTGGCTAACCTCAATGCCCCCAGGAAAGGGCTAGCTTTTGGGTTGAATGTGTGATGTGTTATTAAATGCATGTGTTTCTGTAACCTTTTAAGGAACAGTATCGGCTGTATCCTTTGTAGTGCAACAGTGCAGACTGGGAAGACGGTCCAAGGCCTGGAGCTTTGAGTTGATGTTTAGTTACCTTCATCTGCAGACATCGCCTCTTCAGTCTCCCCTAAGCCTGGCTTTCACTGGAGCATGGGTCTCTGTTCTCAATTGAAACCAGTGCGTCAGTTATGTTTTTCCCATAAAAAATATCAAGAGAATATTTTCTTTAAGTCCCCATAAGCAGACAGACGGGACCCAAACCACTCCTTTCCTGCATGATGCCTCAGACTCGCAGCCTGGTCACAGGCCCGCTGGGATGAGTATGAGGCAGAGATCAGTATGCAAACGAAGCACACAAACACACACACTGTGTAGATGGAGCAAAACTGCTTGCTCTGCACTAGTGCGCCGTTGGTCTCCTCCCACACTCAGACCCCAATGCTATTGGAGCACTGGAAATGAAGCACTGCTCATAGTGAACAATATTAGACCATTCTCTCTCTAAACCCTTTGAAAATTCTATTCTCCATAATCATCGCCTCTTTTCAATATGCTATGACAATTAAAACGGAGTGGCACTGAGCTAAGCTTCGCAGACGGAACAATGTTGAGAATGAGAATGAAAACATCCACTCTCCATGGAGAGGCCCTCAATTCTTGCCGTTGCTCAGCTACGCTCAGCTTGGGCTTGGCACGGGGGACTATTTTGACATTTCCGGAGAACTGGGAACCTAGTCAACCGTGTCAGAGTTCTCCGTTGTTAACCACAGCCTGGCTATCTGGGTACACTACTTTGTTGTACTGAGAGACAGGATCTTGGCTCACGCCTCCCTCCATCTAAGGCACAGTGCTGTGTGAGATGTATATGCTCTTGGCCGGCGTCTCACCCCGGTCTCTACTGTATTGAGAGAGAGGGACAGGTTCTTCGCCAAGGCCTCCTTCCCTTCATATACCTCCTACAGGTCTCACCCCCGCCTGCAGACACATAGCCCCACTAATCCCCCAAGTACTCCCCAGGGGCTGCCATCCAGGCTGGGCAACTGAGTCATATCTCTCCCCGACCCCACTGCTGCCTCTGGGTCTGGGCTACGCCAGCCGGAGCGCTGATCCGTCTGCCTGGCGCTGCGCCCACTGTGGGGGGCAAGGGGAAGCGGTGACAGGTGGTGTGGTGTGTCCGCTGGCCCTACTCTGCTGCCAGCTAAAGGTGAGGCTTGCGACTATGTGGGGATCTGTGGATTCCGCAGGAATCTCTTCCATAACTCCATACATACTCATCGACCAGTGCACCAAGATGAATCGCACTAGAATGTTAGTTACCCCTGTGTAGCCACATACCCCTTGCTAGTGACCCCTGCATCCATCTTTCTCCCCAAAAAGCGACCTAGTCCCCCAATGTGACTCATGAACATTCGTCCCGCCGTTCTTGATTTCTTCCTTTTTGTGGTGTATTTTTCTTGACATTTTAATTTGGACATTTTACTGCATTGTTAGGAAATAGTAACATAAGCATTTCGCTGCGCCGCTATAACACCTGCTAAACTGTGTACGCAACCAATAAACTTTGATTTGATTTTGATTTGAACAACAAATCTCTGCTTCCTCCCAAGCTTGTTGTTGCTGTGGCTGGCCCATGACCAGGCTAGAGCATATTTCTGCCCTTCCGAGGGATCTGTCTGTGTACATATGAAGGACTGGCCATCTGGTGACCCACTCACCCCTCCCCTAATGCACACCATGATATCCCCCAAAATCACTGCACCACGTGTCGTCTCAAAGTGACCATTCATCACATTCTGCATGGTGATGGTGATTGTCTCATTTCCTATTCATCATGACCTTCAATATATTGGCATTATTTTTATACCACATAACACAATGCCACAAACCCCAGTCATGCTGCAGCCAAATAGAGTACAGTAAAATGCGGCGAATCGCATCTCTGCATGTCTGTCAGACATATCAGTGTGGATGACGGATCACCAGCTCAAGCTGAACCTCGGCAAGACGGAGCTGCTCTTCCTCCCGGGGAAGGACTGCCCGTTCCATGATCTCGCCATCACGGTTGACAACTCCCTTGTGTCCTCCTCCCAGAGTGCTAAGAACCTTGGCGTGATCCTGGACAACACCCTGTCGTTCTCCACTAACATCAAGGCGGTGACCCGATCCTGTAGGTTCATGCTCTACAACATTCGCAGAGTACGACCCTGCCTCACACAGGAAGCGGCGCAGGTCCTAATCCAGGCACTTGTCATCTCCCGTCTGGATTACTGCAACTCGCTGTTGGCTGGGCTCCCTGTCTGTGCCATTAAACCCCTACAACTCATCCAGAACGCCGCAGCCCGTCTGGTGTTCAACCTTCCCAAGTTCTCTCACGTCACCCCGCTCCTCCGCTCTCTCCACTGGCTTCCAGTTGAAGCTCGCATCCGCTACAAGACCATGGTGATTGCCTACGGAGCTGTGAAGGGAACGGCACCTCCATACCTTCAGGCTCTGATCAGGCCCTACACCCAAACAAGGGCACTGCGTTCATCCACCACTGGCCTGCTGGCCCCCCTACCTCTGAGGAAGCACAGTTCCCGCTCAGCCCAGTCAAAACTGTTCGCTGCTCTGGCACCCCAATGTTGGAACAAGCTCCCTCACGACGCCAGGACAGCGGAGTCAATCACCACCTTCCGGAGACACCTGAAACCCCACCTCTTTAAGGAATACCTAGGATAGGATAAAGTAATCCTTCTAACCCCCCCCCCCCTTAAAAGATTTAGATGCACTATTGTAAAGTGGTTGTTCCACTGGATATCATAAGGTGAATGCACCATTTTGTAAGTCGCTCTGGATAAGAGCGTCTGCTAAATGACTTAAATGTAATGTAAATGTGAAAGTCCCCTGTTGCCCAAAGACTGAGATAAGAGGTGTAGCAGCTATCTCGTGTGTGAGCGGACACGTTTGTTTTGTCTCCCAGAGGAGAAGGAGTGTGTGTGACTCACAATCGCATTTCCTGCTGCAGCCAGGCGACAGCTGTGGCGGTGAGCTTTGCTCCGCATGTCTTTAGATTAGGACCTTGCCGCTACCCCCACCCCCCACCAGCATGCCGCGGCCACACCGCCATTGTTCCAGCTCAGCAACTTGGTTAGCCGACCTTGGGCCCCTCTGCAGCCCCCTGTCTTTTGCCTCCCCTGCCCCAAGACACTAGACAACATAGTTACAGGAATGTGTCTCTGCCGCCCAGCCAAGTTTGGAATGACCAAGAGAGAGGGACTGAGAGATGGAGAGAAAGGGTGCATGGACACAGAGAGAAAGGCAGAATGGGAAATGGACCCTTCTGCATAATCACCCGCCCCCCCTCTCTTACTTGGTTAATGGAATATCCCGGCCGGCAGACTGTAGACAGGGATTAACCCTCTCCTGGCCGACCCCCCACGTCTGACACTGCAGGGATGATATGGCAGTTTTGTACGCAACTGCAACGACCCCCATTTAGAGATCTGCATTAGTGTTAAAGAGATCAGATTTGTTGCTCTCCGTTTCGGGTTATTACAATGCATCACACACAGCGTAACTCATTCCCTGGCTTGAGTGCGTTGGACTGCACTGAATAAAGAGCCGTCCTCTCAGACGGATGCAATGAGTTGGCGGCGGAGGAGGAGAAAGCTGTGAGTGCCATGTGGGAGGAATCTCAAATGGTGCAGCACTTTGGCAGCCATTCACCTAGCAGCATCTATATCACAGGGACTGTTTCTGTATGATCAGTTTTTGGAGGTCAGGGGGAGAGTGAGAGATAAGGGAAAATAAATCTCGGCCAGTGAGCGCGGTGGCTCTGAACCAGAGGCAACCGGTCTTTTTATGATGCCTAATCATTATGATGGTAATGTTTTAATCTCAGTGCCTGTAGCAGCAAACTGATGGTCAACCTTATCAATAGGCTACTTTGATACGGACCTGCAACGATCTTTGTTCTCTCATTCCCTCTACGCCACCTGTATGTATCCTTTCACATCTTCACTGTCCTTCCACCACCATACAAGCCAAGGTCAGGATATTACTCTGTTTGTGCTTAGTCACTGTCCACTAAGCAGTTCACACTCCTTTTCGTCCCCACAGTGACTGTACGTACATACCCCAACCAGAAGCCATGGATTACAGGCAACATTCACACTGAGCTAAAGGGTAGAGCTGCCGCTTTCAAGGTGCGGGACTCTAACCCGGAAGCTTACAAGAAATCCAGCTATGCCCTGCGACGAACCATCAAACAGGCAAAGCGTCAATACAGTGCTAAGATTGAATCATACTACACTGGCTCCGACACTCGTCTTATGTGGCAGGGCTTGAAAACTATTACAGACTACAAAGGGAAGCACAGCCGCGAGCTGCCCAGTGACACGAGCCTACCAGACGAGCTAAATCACTTCTATGCTCGCTTCGAGGCAAGCAACACTGAGGCATGCATGAGAGCATCAGCTGTTCCGGACAACTGTGTGATCACACTCTCCGTAGCCGACGTGAGTAAGACCTTTAAACAGGTCAACATACACAAGGTTTCGGGGCTTGACGGATTACCAGGACGTGTGCTCCGGGCATGTGCTGACCAACTGGCAGGTGTCTTCACTGACATTTTCAACATGTCCCTGATTGAGTCTGTAATACCAACATGTTTCAAGCAGACCACCATAGTCCCTGTGCCCAAGAACACTAAGGCAACCTGCCTGAATGACTACAGACCCGTAGCACTCACGTCCGTAGCCATGAAGTGCTTTGAAAGGTTGGTAATGGCTCACATCAACACCATTATCCCAGAATCCCTAGACCCACTCCAATTTGCATTCCACCCAAACAGATCCACAGATGATGCAATCTTTATTGCACTCCACACTGCCCTTTCCCACCTGGACAAAAGGAACACTTATGTGAGAATGGTATTCATTGACTACGGCTCAGCGTTAAACACCATAGTACCCTCAAAGCTCATCACTAAGCTAAGGATCCTGGACTAAACACCTCCCTCTGCAACTGGATCCTGGACTTCCTGATGGGCCGCCCCCAGGTGGTGAGGGTAGGTAGCAACACATCTACCACGCTGTTCCTCAACACTGGAGCTCCCGAGGGGTGCGTGCTCAGTCCCCTCCGGTACTCCCTGTTCACCCACGGCTGCATGGCCAGGCACGACTCCAACACCATCATTAAGTTTGCAAACGACACAACAGTGGTAGGCCTGATCACCGACAATGACAGACGGCCTATAGGGAGGAGGTCAGAGACCTGGCCGAGTGGTGCCAGAATAACAACCTATCCCTCAACGTAACCAAGACTAAGGAGATGATTGTGGACTACAGGAAAAGGAGGACCGAGCACGCCCCCATTCTCATCGAAGGGGCTGTAGTGGAGCAGGTTGAGAGCTTCAAGTTCCTTGGTGTCCACATCAACAACAAACTAGAATGGTCCAAAGACAGTTGTGAAGAGGGCACGACAAAGCCTATTCCTCCTCAGGAAACTAAAAGGATTTGGCATGGGTCCTGAGATCCTCAAAAGGTTCTGCAGCTGCAACATCGAGAGCATCCTGACTGGTTGCATCACTGCCTGGTACTACAATTGCTCGGCCTCTGACCGCAAGGCACTACAGAGGGTATTGCGTACGGCCCAGTACATCACTGGGGCTAAGCTGCCTGCCATCCAGGACCTCTACACCAGGCGGTGTCAGAGGAAGGCCCTAAAAATTGTCAAAGACCCCAGCCACCCCAGTCATAGACTGTTCTCTCTACTACCGCATGGCAAGCGGTACCGGAGTGCCAAGTCTAGGACAAAATAGCTTCTCAACAGTTTTTACCCCCAAGCCATAAGACTCCTGAAAAGGTGATCAAATGGCTACCCGGACTATTTGCATTGTGTGCCCCCCCCCCCCAACCCCTCTTTTTACACTGCTGCTACTCTCTGTTTATCATATATGCATTGTTACTTTAACTATACATTCATGTACATACTACCTCAATTGGGCCGACCAACCAGTGCTCCTGCACATTGGCTAACCGGGCTATCTGCATTGTGTCCCCCCACCCACAACCCGCCAACCCATCTTTTACGCTACTGCTACTCTCTGTTCATCATATATGCATAGTCACTTTAACCATATCTACATGTACATACTTCCTCAATCAACCTGACTAACCCGTGTCTGTATGTAGCCTCGTTACTTTTATAGCCTCGCTACTCTATATAGCCTGTCTTTTTACTGTTGTTTTATTTATTTACCTACCTATTGTTCACCTAATACCTTTTTTGCACTATTGGTTAGAGCCTGTAAGTAAGCATTTCACTCTAAGGTCTACACCTGTTGTATTCGGCGCACGTGACAAAAATAACTTTGATTTGCTTCATCATCATTAGTGAATGGTGATAGTAGTGATTCCCTGTGGGGCACTGAAAGGATTTGTTAGCTCTTTCTCATTACATGAAGGCTGACTGTTCCACAATTGTTTCAGATGGTTTCTCTTTACCTGGCAAACCTGTATTATTAAATGTTTTAAAAAAAGGTGATATCAAATCATGGTGTCTTCAGATTCACGTTTTTCACACTGAATGACATTATCTTCTTTCTCCTGCAGACGTACTCTGGCCTCTTCTGTGTGGTGATAAACCCCTACAAGTACCTGCCCATCTACTCCGAGAACATCATTGAGATGTACAGGGGGAAGAAGAGACACGAGATGCCCCCTCACATCTACGCCATCTCAGAGTCCGCGTACAGATGCATGCTCCAAGGTAAGTTAAGGTTATCCCTCCCTTTACCACAACCATCAATGTCATTGCACAAAATATGCACATATGTTTGCTACACAGGGAAATTGTATGAATGATCTGATTCAGTCTACTGGAACCAGAAAGTCAAAGCCAACTTAACCGGTTGTTTTGGGATTAAGGCTGTTGTTGAGAGGCAGTCAACCAGTAGGAACGGTACATACTGATATTAGGACAGCCTTGTCTCCACTGTGGCAGGTGCACTTATCTCCCAGGTCTGTGATGTTAAGTGGAGCCTGATTGGATCATTTGTCATGTTAATTGTACATGGTCAGTTCCCCAAGGCCAGATGTTGTTGTTGTTGTGTTTCAATTTAAACTGTTGAATGCACCAAATTGGTGCATTGGTGAATGCACCAATTTGTAAGTCGCTCTGGATAAGAGCGTCTGCTAAATGACGTAAATGTAAATGTAAATGTTGCTAGGGGATGAACAGGCCATTATGTCATCATTTTAGTTTTGTCGATTCTTTTTATTGGGGGGGGGGGCCTTCTGTAAATTGTCGAAAGGTTACTTCTCCTGTTGCATTTGGCAGGGCATCTCCTTCAGCTCTACTGTTACAATACTCAAGGCTTTCATTCTCAAGTTACTGAACCAAAACAAGCCACGTGTCGCCATTGCCAACACTCATAAAAGTTGTTTAACAGTTGCCCCGTGATTTACGGGATTACTACTCAATTTCAACAGCTTTAGGGCCATTCATTTCACTAGAAGGCTTAATTGAAACCATCAGCTGAACCATGGTTTGTTGCATACTAAAGTCGCCCCCAATTATTTTGATTTAGTGCACTGGCCAACTCTGTATTATGTAGTAGTTGCCCTAAATTCATGCAAGCTTCTCAAGCATTATGGTATCAAATGGCACGCATTGAGGAAAAAGGGCTCTGTGGAAACAGTCCAAAGGAGCTGGTCTTATTTCTCTGTTCATATTTCCACCTCCAGAGAGAAATTAATTTTGCCAGCAATCTCTGGAATGTGGGGAGCACAGTGGAAAGGGGAAGTGAAGGATGACAGTTTTTTTCCCATGAAGTGCTGATACCTCAGAACTATGCACTTCTCAGCACCACTATGGGCTATAAGTACCAATGGGTCTAAATCTCAGTTTGAGAACCCAAAGCCTTTAGTCACTGCAGAGAGAATCCTCTTCAGATTGCCAGAGGCTTTGACTTTGTCTCTGGCATGGTCAAAATATGTTGACGCACTGCAAGTGTTGGGTGAAGAAAAACATACACCAAAAGCTTTATTAGAATTGCATCTGTTTCCATAACACAAGAAGGGTGAATGTATGTGACTCAAGTAGATTCACAATCCTATATGTGATGTTAAATCCAGCTAATAGACTTCATCCCATTTGAGTTGGTTTTTATCAACCGTAAATCTTCCAGGGGTTCGTGATGAGCGAGAACCTATCTCCTGCAGCGTCTACTAGCCTATAGGTTCTGCCCAGCAGGAGAAGCCTGCATAACCTCCTATTTGGTTTATTTGACATTTGGTTTATTTCATGTATTTTGTATCTTATACTCCAAGTAGAAATAGCCACATTATCTGTTTTAGAAACCCATTATTTTTAACCTTTATTTAACTAGGCAAGTCAGTCAAGAACAAATTCTTATTTTCAGGAACAGTGGGTTGACTGCCTTGTTCAGGGGCAGAACAACAGATTTGTACCTTGTCAGCTCGGGGATTCGATCTTGTAACTTATCGATTACTAGTCCAACACTCTAACCACTAGTCTACCTGCCGATCTGTCCTGTCCCAGACACCTGACTAAACCAACATATCATTCCTGGCAGCAATCAATTCTTCCCAGTCCCCCTTTCTCTCCCACTCTAATTTATCCAGAGTTTTTACACCAGCGTGTGTTTGTTTTTGCACAGCTCCTCTTGACATCTTAACTCTTTTTCTGGATCTTGGGGCGAGGGGCAGCTCCCCAGCAATACTATCTAGGCACAGACTCTGGATGTCCATAGGGCTGTGCTATTGGTGTGGATGCACATCACGGAGCACCATCCCATGACTGTCACAACAGACATCATAGAGAGATGTCTGAGAGATGTCTCTCTTTCCCTCTGCCTGATATAGCTGGGAGGCACCCCAGGCTGGGAGCTGTGACTGGGACCAGACCAGTGAGAGCAGAGAGGATGACCTGCATTTGGCAGCACAATGGGACATTTTGTCTCTGTGGCGAGGGCTTGTCCGTCCAGTGGGGGTTGGTTGTGACGGGTTGGGCAGTCCCGTCATCCAGGCCCTGCCTGGTGTCAGTTTAGACAAGGAGGAAGTTCTCTCTGTGTGGAGAATGTGTGCATTGACACTTCAAGTAGTGTCCTCTGTGAAGAATCTTCCCAAAGACACTGGTTGGATGTACTGGTAATGTAGTGGTAATGCCACTATTGGACATTGCATGTGCATGCAAATACATAGTGCTTCCCCAATCATACATTTGTTATGAGCCCTACTTGTCCCATGACCCAGTGAGTTTTTCCCATTACCCCCTTCACACCCTCCAGCTTTCTCACACCCTGAGCATCTGCATGGATGTAGGGGTGGGGTGCAGGGACTGGAGACTTGGACTCGGAATAAGTGCCATTCCAAATCCAAATCACTTCTTTGTTTTCGCTTAATTTCACCCATTTAAATGATGCATCAGTTTCTACCAATAACCAATTTAGAAATGAAAGGATACCTCTCAGGACCTGCAGTTCCTATGGACTTTTATGCGGGCTTGTCACAGTGGTAGTCATCGCCAGTATAGTCATCATGGCTAACCAGCCAACCAGCGGTTTGGCTCAAAAGGACGTTTGTAGGTTGGAGATTAGCAGATGCCAGCTGCTGCTCTGCTCCTGAGCAGGTCTATAACCTGATTCAGTTCAGTGATTAGGAGCTGGTATCCTGGACTGATTGTATGAAAATGTTGCTGGATCACTGCATAGTGTCATGGATATCAGCACAACATTATCTAAGTGCCATGATATCATCCCTAAATGCTGTGATCGTGACGACACTATCACATCCCTTTGGACATTAAAGCTAAAATTTAGCCACAAGGAACAGGCATTTGCTTCATGTAATTTATTAGGTTAAGTATACTTAACATGAACAATGCACATTGGTCAACATTTCTGCAACTGTGCCAGATTTAGCCAGCCGGATAATTTTCATCTGTAGTCCCTTAAGGGTGTCTAAACCTTTCCAGGGGCCAGTCATTATCCCAGCATTTCTGAGATGCCAGCCAATTGCCAGATGGAGGGTTAAATGAGGTGTAACGTTACAAAGCCCTGGTTGTTTAACTAGGCCTCCCCCCACCACAACTAGACCCACACATCTGCCATTAATTACTTCTCCAGATACTTTCCATAATCTCCCTCGTTGCTTTGGACTGATGGCGTCCAGTCAGTTACAAGGGGCTAATTTGAACATTTCTGGAACGTGTCGTTAAGAAATGCGAAGCGCTGATGTTCTCTTGAATGAAATCATGTGTTGGTTGAGAGAAGAAACGCCCATGTCAGCATGGGGATTTCAAGAGTGGACTGAACTCGCATCAACGGCAACACTGTCCCTCAGCAACATAGTTGTCCAACAGCAAGGCTTTGTGAGATTGAAGGGAAGAATGGCCTCTGTAAGGACTCTCCCTTGTGTTTGGATAGGCCATTAGGTCCACTCAAGGCAGATCTAAATTGTTCTCATAATCTTTGAGCAATAAGCCTACATTTGTCTCATGGGAACCCTCTCCGTCACTGAATGAATCAATCAAATAAAATGTGTGCAAAGGACAGTAACTTATGTCTTTTGTTAATAGTCTCAAAGATAACGGAATGTTAAGTAAATGGTGTGGAGGAACATTTCCGTGGATGGAGACCTCATGTACAATGTCATAGACTCAAAGCGATTGTGGGTGTGTTATTACGATGTAGGCCTAGTGTGTACACTCTGGGACCCGCTCTGCATCCCTTGACCCACCTGGTACCAATAAGACCTGTAATGGTTTTCATGGCCAAAGTTCTTTTGAAAAGAATCCAAGGCTTTGTGCCTAGCCCGCCTCGTCCATCCTGTGAGTACTAGAACACACTGAGTACACACAGAGATTATTGTTAGTCTATTTAAAAAGAGACCCACTACATAGTTAAGGAATTCCAAGTCAAGCCAAGAAAATCCACGCTTGATCTAATTTTCTGAATCAAATCAAATCACATTTTATTTGTCACATGGCCGTATACAACAGGTGTAGACCTTAACGTGAAATGCTTACTTACAAGCCCTTAACCAACAATGCAGTTCAAGAAATAGAGTTAAGAAAATATTTACTAAATAAACTAAAGTAAAAAAATATATATCAAAATGTAATACAAGAAAATTACATAACAATCTATTGTTTTGGTGAGTGTTCTCTTGCTGGTTCTGGTTCAGAAGAACATTGACCAGATGCAGTTATGGATGCTGAAAGTACTTGATGAATTACAGTACTGATTAATGTGTTTAATCAAATTCAATCCCTCATTTACTTTACATTCCTAGAAAAAAGGTTTCCAAAAGGGTTATTCGGCTGTCCCCATAGGAGAAACCTTTTTGGTTCCAGGTAGAACCATTTATGGTTCCATGTAGAATCGTCTGTGGAACCCAAAGCTGTTCTAGTTGGAACCAAAAGGGTTCTACCTGGAACCAACAAGGGTTATTCAAAGGGTTCTCCTATGGGGACAGCTAAGGTACCCTTTTAGGTTCTAGATAGTGTACCATGGGATTTTTATTAGCCTAATAGTTTGAACAGCTTGTGTGTACCATGTGATTTTTATTAGCCTAATTGGAGCAGCTTTGATTGAGTTAGCCTGCTCTGTTGCTTTTGTCATATGTTATGGAATTGAGATAACATTTGTCCCCCCCCCCAATTTCCATGTCTTTCTGGCCCTGAACTCATTCAACCTGCAGAGAATTTTTACCCTGAATATCAGCAGATTCAGCACTCCTCTAATGTTTCCAGCTGCCAAACATGGGAAGGATGTCCCTGGAGACACTCTGCAGTCTGAGCACCTAAACGACCGTGCCCTCCAGACAGAGCAGAGGTCTAGCTGTTTCTTTAGCCTCCCCTGAGATCCACGGCAGGCCCGGCAATACTGCAGCACATAGCCATTTTCCCTAGCGATATAATACGAGCGTGGTTGATGTCATAAACCTATAAAGTTCTGGAATATGCTGACAATGATCCATTTCTATGGCCTTTTCCCTCTAGGGTTTTTAAAACAGCTGGCATTAAGCCAGTGGAGCCAAATGCTCCACCATCACTGCCAACGCTCCACCATCATTATACCAACGCTACTTTGTACCACATTGAGGAAGCTAGAGAATATCCATTACCCTTGAACTTTTAAGTGTTTCTTGCAGTGACCAAACCTCTCTGCTGGCCCTTACAGTTCAATGGCAAGGAATGCAGGGGTGGCCATTGGGCTGCTGTATATCCTCTGGGTGAATAAAGAATAAATCATTGTCTACAGAGGCGGGAGGAGGCTAAGAGGACTCCTAATGACCCTGGGCGTGGGAGGAACGAAGCCACACAGAACACTGAGAGGGCAAGGCCTGCTGATTACCCGTTTCCTTTTCTGTCCGGGGTTAGGGTGAGACTGACTGCAGCTATAGCCAAGTCATCCCTTTTCTGTTGCGTAAGGATTTTGGTTCTGTAGTGACAGTTTGAGGATAGAGAGAGAGGAATGACGTTAGAACATTGAAGAATGTGTTTGATCTCACCCGTGGAATTCAGCCTCGGTCAGGCCTGGATTGAACGATACAAGGGATGGGAAATGTCATCTCTGTCTTAGTGACATCCACAAGAACCCTCTCAACATTCCATGGTGTCCAAAGTGTTCAGTATGCTACATGTGCTTCTCCCTTTGAAACACCTTTCATGTTTCGTCTTGAATTTAATTTATTACAACATCTTGGCTCAGGAATACAATGGCTTCAGATCAGGAACCCCAGGTCTACGTTCTCCCCTTTGTTTTGGCCTTGGTTTGGACTGAGCCCTGGTCGTTAGAGGAATGCGGTCTCCCGTGCTCTAAGGGGGCCTTTCTGACGGTCCGGCAGGTGGTCTTGTGGCTGGCCTCTCTCGCTGGCCTCTCTCTGGGAAGCTGTAGATGAGGTCACAATCAGTCCCTCCAGTTTGTGTGACTAATAAAAAATTACTTCAAACCACTACCCGCCAAATTCCTGCGCCCGTCGGTCGCCCGTCTCGGGACAGCTGGTTCTGTTTCTCAGCCAGGCCTGAGCCACATTGGCTGTCTACTCATCTGAAAAAAATACACAATGTGCCATGCTCACAGTGAGAATTCCTCTCTGTGTTGTCACCCAGCGTGGATTGGCTTTTGGCAGAGCTAGCATACAGTAAATGAGCCCTGTTCAATGTTCTCAGGGCCTTGGTAAGCTCTTAATAATGGGCTACTTTTTTGTCATCAGACTTTCAACTTCTGGGTTTTTCCCTCAGGTCAGTCTCAAGATATGGGGAAAAGATATTGAACATCTATGTTACTTTACCAGAATGGCAGGTGTGTTACCTTGCATTATACCCCATGGTCTAAGTATTCTAAATATTGAAGTAGGACAAGGCCTCAGGCTCTGGCTTAAAACCTGTTACGGCTAGACGTTCCACTAGCGGAACCCCTCGACAACATCCGGTGAAATGGCAGAGCGCCAATTTCAAATTAAATGACTCTAAATATTAAACTTTCATGAAATCACAAGTGCAATACATCAAATTAAAGCTTAACTTGTTGTTAATCCAGCCGCCGTGTCAGATTTCAAAAAGGCTTTATGGCAAAAGTAAACCATGCGATTATCTGAGGACAGCACCCCGTCATACAAATGCATAACTAATCATTTTCAACCAGGGAGGTGCGACACGAAAGTCAGAAATAGCGATATAAAAAAATGCCTTACCTTTGATGATCTTCTTCTGTTGGCACTCCAAAATGCCCACAAATGATCCTCACAAATGATCCTTTTGTTCGATAATGTCCGTCTTTATATCCATAAAAACTCAGTTTAGCTACCGCGCTTCAGTCAAAAATCCACAGTTTCCCTCCGTCAAGATGCATACAAAATGAATCCCAAACGTTACTAATAAACTTTTCCAAACAAGTCAAACAACGTTTATAATCAAACCTTAGGTATCCTGTTACGCAAATAAACAATACAATTTAAGACGGAGAATCGTTATTGTCTTTACCGGAGATAAACAAAAAGAACGCACACTCGTCCATGAGCAAGGAAACACTACAAGCCAAAATGGGAGCCACCTAGAAAAAATACAATTTCTGGGTCATTTTTCCAAAAACCAGCATGAAACTCTTTCTAAAGACTGTTTACATCTAGTGGAAGCCCTAGGAACTGCAACTATAATTATAGTACTAGCCATTGAAAATAGAGGTAAGCTGAATTTCTTTGGGGGGTGGGGGTTTCCTCTGGGTTTCGCCTGCCATATCAGTTCTGTTATACTCACAAACATAATTCTAACAGTTTTAGAAACTTTTGAGTGTTTTCTATCCAAATCTACCAATTATATGCATATCCTAGCTTCTGGGCCTGAGTAACAGGCAGTTTACTTTGAGCACGCTTTTCATCCGGACGTGAAAATAGTGCCACCTAGCCAGAAGAGGTTGATTGAGATTCCCTTCCCTTACTTTCTGTCACTCCCCGTCACTCCCTCTGTCCTTGCTGTGGCAGCTGTAGTCCAGTAGTACACAACCTGTCTCCTGTAATTTATCTCACTCCTGAGGTAAATATTAAACGTGTACTGTACCAGGTGCCTTGGTCTGGGTCACGTAAACAACGCACACTGAATAAATGTTCAGATGTCCGGGGCTGTCTAACTTCTCAAAATGATGAATTCTCCAGTTAGCCTAGCCTATCATGTTTCTCTTCTAAGGACCCATTTCTCAGGAAAGATTCACATTGGAAATGGAACCTAGATTTGCTGGGTCTGTCTATTTTTTTATTTGTCATCTATAAGTCGATGTTGGTGTCTGAGGACCATCTCCTGGTTCTGCCCGTATCAGAAGCCCTGCCACTGCTGTTTAATGGCCCCATAGCAGAAGCTTCAAACCACTGCTGTTGCCACTGCCACTGCTGTTGAATGGCCCCATATCAGAAGCCCTGCCAGTGCTGTTTAATGGCCCCATATCAGAAGCCCTGCCAGTGCTGTTGAATGGCCCCATAGCAGAAGCCCTGCCACTGCTGTTGAATGGCCCCATAGCAGAAGCCCTGCCACTGCTGTTGAATGGCCCCATAGCAGAAGCCCTGCCACTGCTGTTGAATGGCCCCATAGCAGAAGCCCTGCCACTGCTGTTGAATGGCCCCATAGCAGAAGCCCTGCCACTGCTGTTGAATGGCCCCATAGCAGAAGCCCTGCCACTGCGGTTTAATGGCCCCATAGCAGAAGCCCTGCCACTGCTGTTGAATGGCCCCATAGCAGAAGCCCTGCCACTGCGGTTTAATGGCCCCATAGCAGAAGCCCTGCCACTGCTGTTGAATGGCCCCATAGCAGAAGCCCTGCCACTGCGGTTTAATGGCCGTTTCAGGGGCCAGGGGTTTTGCCTCTTAGACCCCATTCACAAGCAGGCACTCCACAGTGTTTGTTTTTGTGAGTGTTATATTGATTGCTTTAAGCACAGATGATGGCTAACAGGGACCAGGCACAGAGGAACAGTCCAAAACCCCCTATTGACCGCCTGCCAGCTGTTTGCCGTCAAAGACAGCTTTGCAGGCTGTGAACGCCTCTCGACCAATCATAATGCCTTGCTGGAATAAACTGTTTTATAATGAGACGGTAACAGAAAGGGGGAGAGGATTGGTGCATGTAGGCTATGTCAGAGAGAACATACACTGAGTGTACAAAACATTAGAAACATCTTCCTAATATTGAGTTGCAACCCCTGGTGCATGGACTCTACAAGGTGTCGAAAGCGTTCCACATGGATGCTGGCCCATGTTGACTCCAATGCTTCCCACAGTTGTCAAGTTGGCTGGATGTCCTTTGGGTGGTGGACCATTCTTGATACACACGAGAAAATGTTGAGTGTGAAAAACCCAGCAGCATTGCAATTCTTGACACACTCAAACCGGTGAACCTGGCACCTACTACCATACCCCATTCAAAGACACTTAAATATTTTGTCTTGCCCATTCCCCTCTGAATGGCACACATTCACAATCCATGTCCTAATTGTTTCAAGGTTTAAAAATCCTTCATTAACCCGTCTCCTCTCCTTCAACTACACTGATTTAAAGTGGATTTAACAGGTGACATCAATAAGGGATTATAGCTTCCACCTGGATTCACCTGGTCAGTCATGTCATGGAAAGTGTAATATTTTGTACACTCTGTGTAAATACAGTATAATCTGACTCGACCCTTAAGCACTGCTGGAGTCCTGCCCGATGTACAGGCTTGTAACTGCTCCTGAGGTGTTATACTAACAAACTGACCACTCTAATGCTTTAATGGGATAGCTTTTCCATGCCTCTCCACACATTGTAGACTGCAAAATTGGACAATTGCAGCAATCCTTCGCTCCCCTGCTTGCTGAATTATAGTCAAACTGTCAACAAAGTTTTAGGATGTTGGACCTGGTCCTTCTGAATGTACAGGCCAGGGCAACAAAACCCACATCTCATTTTATTGTGGAATGGCTGTAAACACCCAATGTTCCTCAGTCAGTCAAATGGATAGAGCAGTCCATACATGTTCAGTACAGGTGTTTTCCGTATATGGCCAGGTATTTGTCCATACATGGTCAGTACAGGTGTTCTTTGTACATGGCCAGGTATTTGTCCATATATGGTCCGTACAGGTGTCGTCATACAGTAGATGTGAACGAGAGGCTTGCCTTCTGCCTTAGTCTTGAGTGAAGCCGAAATCACATGGAGAGACGCCCGTAGCGAGCGTCAATTCACATACACTGCATAGCGTATGCCAATGAAAATCCATAATAAACAGTTATCTATGTTCCCTATGAAGCCCCTGAGCGTTATTGTTGTGAGTTCCTTAGATGTCCTATGGGAGCCACCGTACCTGTGCTAAACCAAGTCTTGTTCTTCTATGTAAGCGGTCCTCAAGTGTTCCAGTCGTAGCCTGCCTAGGCTACATGCCTATGAAATCAACAAAGGTAGGCTGCGACCTTAGCTACAGCCCAATACATTTTAAACTACATCTTTAGTCTACTTAGCATAGAGGAATTGTAATGATCTTCCCTAATTCTTTTCTACAAACGACCCCAAGCAATCTATCTGGTTATTTTACCAGAATTGCTCCGTGTAGACGCGTGAAAAATAGACTTGCTTGCTAATTTGACGTGCTATGATGCTGTTGACACTCGCGGCATGTCTGTTTTCTCTCACTCATATGCATTCTATTTCCAGCATGAGCACACTTTTCGTTAGAATTGAGCTTGAGGCTCGTGGCTGGCAGGGATGTGAACTGGAATGTGTGGAATGAGTCTGGTCACTGCATCAATCCAGCAGGGGGGATCTGAAGGGGAGGGGTAATAATGGGGAAGCAGTCTGCCCACAGTCTACAGTGTGAGATAGGCCCTATCCACCCTGTCTCGTGACTGGTTGGAACTTCCCCTGGAGGAGCCAGGCCAACCAACAATGATCTTCATTTTACTCTGGTTTGGACTCTGATATCTGCTGACTGACATACTACTGCTCACCACACAACACTTGGACGATGCCTTATTTGTTGCAGAGTACATCTGCTATAAGTTATCAGTGCTCAGAGTTCATTTTGAGACATTTCCTCTCTCTTTTTTCTTAAACAGATGAAAACTAGACTATCCTCAATTAAAGCTACAGACCACCAGTTTGTCTTCATTATCCACCACGGCACAGTAGATGTGTTGTACCTCTATTTATATCAAACTGGTTTCTGAGGTCTTCCTCCTTCAAAGCCATTTTGTTAACAGCAAAAGTGACCTCTGGAGCTGGGTTTTCAGAGCCGAGTGTTTCCACTCCATTGCCTTTCCTTAATGCATTAGCCTTCAATAGTGGAGGCTGGACTAGGCCCAGCGAGCCACAGGCTCACAATGAGCTCACTGTCTGTGGGCTGAGACCAGCTCCCTCTGCCCCCTTTGCTCTTCTCTCCCTCGTCCTATCTTCCCTTGTCTCCTCTCCGTCACAAACGCCACACGCAGAGCCACTGTGCCCAAGATGTCCTCCAAGTTTTCACTTTGTCACAGGTTTGAAAGATGGTGACGTGTTTTGTTTTTGTTGTGCATGGTCTGTGGAGGAGCTCAAGTGGAGCCATCCATCCAAGCCTGGTGGTTAACTTGTTAATTAGGCTATAAATTATTAAGTAATTATTCTATTATCTTGAGCATTAATAACAGAACTTTGGTACTGCCTTTTTCCCTCCCATGAGGCAGTCCATTACTAAAGAATTGGCCAAACACCGTACAACTGAATAGGTTTTTAAATCATTTGTATTCTTTCTTCAAATATTTTAACAACCAATCCTATCCTATTCCGTGGAGCAGCCTTTTGAGGCCATCCAAAAATAATCAAGTCATGTGAAGCTGGAAAGAACACTACCAATCATGTGAATCCCACACAACGGTTCTCATGACTAGGCTATAAAACACTGTTACAGAAATAACAGCTCTTCTTGGTTCCCCATCTATGCCCACCATGGCTTCTACCCCTCAAATAGTTATCAGAGTTTTACGATCTTGGAGAGGTTGTTGAGGTTGATACATTGGCATGAATGAATGGAATTCAAGAACATCCTCTTGACTCGACTATATCCTTCCCGCATCTGCAGCTGGCCAGATAAAGTGAGAGATGTTTCCACAGCAGCCTTGCTGTCTGGGCTGTTTTTGCGTCTGAAAGAGATTTTGGATGTAAAGGGAGACACAGGGAGGATGAGACAATGGTGTGTGTGCGTGCTTCTCAGTACGGCCATGCGTAGAGCAGCGGATGATGACATCATACCATGAAATGCCTGTAAATCCTTGTGCATCAGTGAGAATGTGTCAAGCCAGCCCCCCCGCCCGTCATCAAAGCCAGGAAGAACCTGCTCAAATCAAGGAAGCTGCACTGTCCCTGATGAGCCATCCAGCTGTGCCTGAGTCCCCCCCCTGTTTTCCTCAGGCATCCCTATCTACAGAACAACCCATCCGGCTCTGGCCTCTCTCCTCTCTCCAGTTCATTCTTTCACACCAGCTCTCTCCCTCCATCAGAAGACCGGGCCAGGACTGCCTCTCTCTCTGTGACAATACTGGGCCAAATTAGAATAGTTATGGCTACTGTAGCGAAGGACATTAGCATTTCATAAGAGTTTGTGCGTGCAGCGTCTCATGGTTGAATGATCGCCCTCCTTCCACCACAAGTGTTATTTTATTCATGTATATCGTGTTAGCTGTGCAGGGCTGGAATCGCAAATGAGCTCATCCAGGACAGAAATTGAATCCGAACATTCCCTCCAGGTCAAGACAAAGCCTCACCTTCAGGGAAATTGAGCAACTATTCAGGTACCATCCCTTCCTCTGATGCCTTTTAAAGGGTCTTAGTCTATTGCACAGGCTTGTGTCTTTACCGTGTCCAGGGGTGTGAAAGACCTTAATATCCGAGAGAGAGAGTGTCACTTCCAGTGGCTCAGGAAGAGGTCATGGAAATGTCAGTGGCCAGCCGCCATCTGTAGCGGAAACGGTGAATGACTGTTGGCCTCAGCTGAGACAGAAGAGGGGGGAAAACCCATCTGTAGAATCTGTAGCGGAGACGGTGAAAGACTGTTGGCCTCAGCTCAGACAGAAGAGGGGGGAAAACCCATCTGTAGAATCTGTAGCGGAGACGGTGAAAGACTGTTGGCCTCAGCTCAGACAGAAGAGGGGGGAAAACCCATCTGTAGAATCTGTAGCGGAGACGGTGAAAGACTGTTGGCCTCAGCTCAGACAGAAGAGGGGGGAAAACCCATCTGTAGAATCTGTAGCGGAGACGGTGAAAGACTGTTGGCCTCAGCTCAGACAGAAGAGGGGGGGAAACCCCATCTGTAGAATCTGTAGCGGAGACGGTGAAGACTGTTGGCCTCAGCTCAGACAGAAGAGGGGGGGAAACACATCTGTAGAATCTGTAGCGGAGACGGTGAAGACTGTTGGCCTCAGCTCAGACAGAAGAGGGGGGGAAACCCCATCTGTAGAATCTGTAGCGGAAACGGTGAAGACTGTTGGCCTCAGCTCAGACAGAAGAGGGGGGGAAACCCCATCTGTAGAATCTGTAGCGGAGACGGTGAAAGACTGTTGGCCTCAGCTCAGACAGAAGAGGGGGGGAAACCCCATCTGTAGAATCTGTAGCGGAGACGGTGAAGACTGTTGGCCTCAGCTCAGACAGAAGAGGGAGGGAAACCCATCTGTAGAATCTGTAGCGGAGACGGTGAAGACTGTTGGCCTCAGCTCAGACAGAAGAGGGGGGGAAACCCCATCTGTAGAATCTGTAGCGGAAACGGTGAAGACTGTTGGCCTCAGCTCAGACAGAAGAGGGGGGGAAACCCCATCTGTAGAATCTGTAGCGGAAACGTTGAAAGACTGTTGGCCTCAGCTCAGACAGAAGAGGGGGGGGAAACCCATCTGTAGAATCTGTAGCGGAGACGGTGAAGACTGTTGGCCTCAGCTCAGACAGAAGAGGGGGAAAACCCATCTGTAGAATCTGTAGCGGAAACGTTGAACGACTGTTGGCCTCAGCTCAGACAGAAGAGGGGGAAAACCCATCTGTAGAATCTGTAGCGGAAACGTTGAACGACTGTTGGCCTCAGCTCAGACAGAAGAGGGGGAAAACCCATCTGTAGAATCTGTAGCGGAAACGGTGAACGACTGTTGGCCTCAGCTCAGACAGAAGAGGGGGAAAACCCATCTGTAGAATCTGTAGCGGAAACGGTGAAAGACTGTTGGCCTCAGCTCAGACAGAAGAGGGGGGAAAACCCATTTGGAGACGGGAGAAGCAAATGAAACATGTCCCGCTTCTGAGTCTGGTTTAATATCAAACGGTTTCCAATGTAGTTCTTCAGATGTGGTCAAAAACATGATTATTACGTCAAAGAATTCATATTTGTGACGCAAAGCAAACATTAATATGACCGACTGCCCACAACAAATGGCAACATCATGCTAACAGATTCCTGTTTTGCTACATTGGTTGTAGGACTACTTATATTACACATCAAGACTTTTCTCCACAACCCTTTTTATTTTATTTGATTTATTTCACCTTTATTTAACCAGGTAGGCAAGTTGAGAATAAGTTCTCTTACAATTGCGACCTGGCTAAGATAAAGCAAAGCAGTTTGACACATACAACAACACAGAGTTACACATGGAGTAAAACAAACATACAGTCAATAATACAGTAGAAAAATATGTCTATATACAATGTGAGCAAATGAGGTGAGATAAGGGAGGTAAAGGCAAAAAAAGGCCATGGTGGCGAAGTACATACAATATAGCAAGTAAAACACTGGAATGGTAGATTTGCATTGGAAGAAAGTGCAAAGTAGAAATAGAAATAATGGTGTGCAAAGTAATGGTGTGCAAAATAATGGTGTGCAAAATAAATAAATACAGTAGGGGAAGAGGTAGTTGTTTGGGCTAAATTATAGATGGGTTATGTGCAGGTGCAGTAATCTGTGAGCTGCTCTGACAGCTGGTGCTTAAAGCTAGTGAGGGAGATAAGTGTTTCCAGTTTCAGAGATTGTTGTAGTTCGTTCCAGTCATTGGCAGCAGAGAACTGGAAGGAGAGGCGGCCGAAGGAGGAATTTGTTTTGGGGTTGACCAGTGAGGTATACCTGCTGGAGCGCGTGCTACAGGTGGGTGCTGCTATGGTGACCAGCGAGCTGAGATAAGGGGGGACTTTACCTAGCAGGGTCTTGTAGATGACCTGAAGCCAGTGGGTTTGGCGACGAGTATGAAGCGAGGGCCAGCCAACGAGAGCGTACAGGTCGCAGTGGTGGGTAGTATATGGGGCTTTGGTGACAAAACGGATGGCACTGTGATAGACTGCATCCAGTTTCTTGAGTAGGGTATTGGAGGCTATTTTGTAAATGACATCGTCGAGGATCGGTAGGATGGTCAGTTTTACGAGGGTATGTTTGGCAGCATGAGTGAAGGATGCTTTGTTGCGAAATAGGAAGCCAATTCTAGATTTAACTTTGGATTGGAGATGTTTGATGTGAGTCTGGAAGGAGAGTTTACAGTCTAACCAGACTCCTAGGTATTTGTAGTTGTCCAAATATTCTAAGTCAGAACCGTCCAGAATAGGGATACTGGACGGGGGGCAGGTGCAGGCAGCGATCGGTTGAAGAGCATGCATTTAGTGTTACTTGTATTTAAGAGCAGTTGGAGGCCACGGAAGGAGAGTTGTATGGCATTGAAGCTCGTCTGGAGGTTAGTTAACACAGTGTCCAAAGAAGGGCCAGAAGTATACAGAATGGTGTCGTCTGCGTAGAGGTGGATCAGAGACTCACCAGCAGCAAGAGCGACATCATTGATGTATGCAGAGAAGAGAGTCGGCCCAAGAATTGAACCCTGTGGCACCCCCATAGAGACTGCCAGAGGTCCGGACAACAGGCCCTCCGATTTGACACACTGAACTCTATCAGAGAAGTAGTTGGTGAACCAGGCGAGGCAATCATTTGAGAAACCAAGACTATTGAGTCTGCCGATGAGGATGTGGTGATTGACAGAGTCGAAAGCCTTGGCCAGGTCAATGAATACGGCCGCACAGTATTGTTTCTTATCGATGGCGGTTATGATATCGTTTAGAACCTTGAGCGTGGCTGAGATGCACCCATGACCAGCTCTGAAACCAGATTGCATAGCGGAGAAGGTGCGGTGGGATTCGAAATGGTCGGTAATCTGTTTGTTGACTTGGCTTTCGAAGACCTTAGAAAGGCAGGGTAGGATAGATATTGGTCTGTAGCAGTTTGGGTCAAGAGTGTGTCCCCCTTTGAAGAGGGGGATGACCACAGCTGCTTTCCAATCTTTGGGAATCTCAGACGACACGAAAGAGAGGTTGAACAGGCTAGTAATAGGGGTTGCAACAATTTCGGCAGATCATTTTAGAAAGAAAGGGTCCAGATTGTCTAGCACGGCTGATTTGTAGGGGTCCCGATTTTGCAGCTCTTTCAGAACATCAGCTGACTGGATTTGGGAGAAGGAGAAATGGGGAAGGCTTGGGCGAGTTGCTGTGGGGGGTGCAGTGCTGTTGACCGGGGTAGGGGTAGCCATGTGGAAAGCATGGCCAGCCGTAGGAAAATGCTTATTGAAATTCTCAATTATAGTGGATTTATCGGTGGTGACAGAGTTTCCTATCTTGTCGGCAGCTGGGAGGAGGTGCTCTTATTCTACATGGACTTTACAGTGTCCCAGAACTTTTTTGAGTTTGTGTTGCAGGAAGCAAATTTCTGCTTGAAAAAGCTAGCCTTGGCTTTTCTAACTGCCTGTGTATATTGGTTTCTAACTTCCCTGAAAAGTTGCATATCACTGGGGCTGTTTGATGCTAATGCAGAACGCCACAGGATGTTTTTGTGTTGGTTAAAGGCAGTCAGGTCTGGAGAGAACCAAAGGCTATATCTGTTCCTGGTTCTAAATTTCTTGAATGGGGCTGCTATTTAAGATGGTGAGGAAAGCATTTAAAAATAAATAACCAGGCATCATCTACTGACGGGATGAGGTCAATATCCTTCCAGGATGCGGGCCAGGTCGATTAGAAAGGCCTGCTCGCTGAAGTGTTTCAGGGAGCGTTTGACCGCTGACCCATTACGGATGCAGGCAATGAGGCAGTGATCGCTGAGATCTTGGTTGAAAACAGCAGAGGTGTATTTAGAGGGCAAGTTGGTTAGGATGATATCTATGAGGGTGCCCGTGTTTACGGCTTTGGGGTGGTACCTGGTAGGTTCATTGATAGTTTGTGTGAGATTCAGGGCATCAATCTTAGATTGTAGGATTGCTGGGGTGTTAAGCATGTCCCAGTTTAGGTCACCTAGCAGCACGAACTCTGAAGATAGATGGGGGGCAATCAGTTCACATATGGTGTCCAGAGCACAGCTGGGGGCAGAGGGTGGTCTATAGCAGGCAGCAACGGTGAGAGACTTGTTTTTAGAGAGGTGAATTTTTAAAAGTAGAAGTTCAAATTGTTTGGGTACAGACCTGGATAGTAGGACAGAACTCTGCAGGCTATCTCTGCAGTAGATTGTAACACCGCCCCCTTTGGCCGTTCTATCTTGTCTGAAAATGTTGTAGTTAGGGATGGCGATTTCAGAGTTTTTGGTGGTCTTCCTAAGCCAGGTTTCAGACACAGCTAGGACATCCGGGTTGGCAGAGTGTGCTAAAGCAGTGAATAAAACAAACAAACTTTACAGAAGTCATCAAAAGAGAGCACCTGGGGAATAGGAGTGGAGCTAGGCACTGCAGGGCCTGGATTCACCTTTCCATCGCCAGAGGAACAGAGGAGGAGTAGGATAAGGGTACGGCTAAAAGCTATGAGAATTGGTCGTCTAGGACGTCCGGAACAGAGAGTAAAAGGAGCAGGTTTCTGGGGGCGATAAAATAGCTTCAAGGTATAATGTACAGACAAAGGTATGGTAGGATGTGAATACGGTGGAGGTAAACCTAGGCATTGAAGTGATGATGAGGGAGATATTGTCTCTAGAAACATCATTGAAACCAGGTGATGTCATAGCATGTGTGGGTGGTGGAACTGAAAGGTTGGATAAGGTATAATGAGCAGGGCTAGAGGCTCTACAGTGAAATAAGCCAATAAACACTAACCAGAACAGCAATGGACAAGACATATTGACATTAAGGAGAGGCATGCTTAGCCGAGTGATCATAAGGGTCCAGTGAGTAGTGAGGTTGGTTGGGGTCACGGCGATTCAGACAGCGAGCCGGGTCATGGGTAGCAAGCTGGCAGAAGATGGACCAATCCAATTGGCAAAATAGTTATAGTGGCCCAAGAAAATTGTCCGATAGACCTATTCAGATAGCAGCCGATAAGACAGCTAACGATTAGAGGGCCGCAGATGGGCGTTCAGGTTACGTCGCGACGGAGGGGCCAGTTGGATAACTCCCTCGGGCAGATAACGTCGGTAGGCCAGTCGTGAAGGCCCGGAAGGGCTCCGCATCGGCAGTAAAACGGGTCCGGATAGGTGATTGTAGCCCTGGAGTGGCTGATGGAACTCTTCAGCTGGCTAGCTCCGGAATAATTGATGTTTGCTCCGGGACCGACGTTAGCCAATAGTCACTCGGATAGCAGCTAGCTAGCTGCAAGATCCAGGTGTAAATGTCCAGAGCTTGCGGTAGAAATCCGGGGATATGGAGAGAAAATAGGTCCGGTATGCTCTGGTCTGAGTCGCGTTGTACAAGAACTGGCGATAGCTTTTCGAGCTAAAGGATAGCTGATGACCGCCAACCGTGGTTAGCTGAATACTAACGTTAGCCAGTGAACTGGCTAACTTCTGGCTAGCTTCTGTTGTGGATTTCAGATTTGAGGTGAATAATAGTATTTTTTTTAAACAATTGGTGAGGCGGGTTGCAGGAGAGTGTGTTGAAGTTGAGTTTTTAGAAGAAAAAATAAATAAAAAGATATGCGAAGAAAATATGTAAATCTATATACACGGGACACGACAAGACGAGGACAAAGAACGTCTGACTGCTATGCCATCTTGGATTTTTAATCCGCTTAATGAGGATGAATGGAGAGGAGATTTACAGTACCTACTTGAATGCCCAGCATCAACCTAAACGCAGTGTCAGACAAAGATGGAAACCAGTAGCACCTCTCTCTGTTCCTAAGAGATGGTGAAGACCTGCTAGATTTGAACACGACACGTTAAATTCATCACTTGTTACGTCACAGCGACAATTGAAAATTTCACATGAATTCATCGGAATGCTTTGTAGTGCACCCTTCTAGTCTTCTCGTAGGTCGGGGTGAAATTCCTGAGATAATTAGGATATCTAATCAAATCAATGTTTATTGGTGCCTTACAGTTGATGTTATAGCAGGTGCAGCTAAATACTTTGGTTACTAGCTCAAATCAAATGTTTTTGGTCACATACACATGTTTAGCAGATGTTAATTTGAGTGTAGCGAAATGCTTGTGCTTCTAGTTCCGACAGTAATATTTAACAAGTAAACTAACAATTCCCCACCAACTACCTAATACACACAAATCTAAAGGGATGGAATAAGAATATGAACATATAAATATATGGATGAGCGATGGCCGAGCGTCATAGGCAAGGTGCAATAGATGGTATAAGGTACAGTATATACATATGAGATGAGTAATGTAAGATATGTTAACATTATTAAAACCTCGGGCTAGGTGGGCGCTTGCGTCCCACCTACGTAACAGCCACTTGCAGCCTGTGGCGCGATTTTCAAAACCTTAAAAATCCTATTACTTCAATTTCTCAAACATATGACTATTTTACAGCTATTTAAAGACAAGACTCTCGTTAATCTAACCACACTGTCCGATTTCAAAAAGGCTTTACAACGAAAGCAAAACATTAGATTATGTCAGCAGAGTACCAAGCCAGAAATAATCAGACACCCATTTTTCAAGCCAGCATATAATGTCACCAAAACCCAGAAGACAGCTAAATGCAGCACTCACCTTTGATGATCTTCATCAGATGACAACCCTAGGACATTATGTTATACAATACATGCATGTTTTGTTCAATCAAGTTCATATTTATATCAAAAACCAGCTTTTTACATTAGCATGTGACGTTCAGAACTAGCATACCCCCCGCAAACTTCCGGGGAATTCGCTAACATTTTACTAAATTACTCACGATAAACGTTCACAAAAAGCATAACAATTATTTTAAGAATTATAGATACAGACCTCCTCTATGCACTCGATATGTCCGATTTTAAAATAGCTTTTTGGTGAAAGCACATTTTGCAATATTCTAAGTACATAGCCCAGGCATCACGGGCTCGCTATTTAGACACCCGGCAAGTTTAGCACTCACCATAATCATATTTACTATTATAAAAGTTTGATTACCTTTTGTTGTCTTCGTCAGAATGCACACCCAGGACTGCTACTTCAATAACAAATGTTGGTTTGGTCCAAAATAATCCATCGTTATATCCGAATAGCGGCGTTTTGTTCGTGCGTTCCAGACACTATCCGAAATGGTAAAGAAGTGTCGCGCGCATGGCGCAATTCGTGACAATAAAATTCTAAATATTCCATTACCGTACTTCGAAGCATGTCAACCGCTGTTTAAAATCAATTTTTATGCCATTTTTCTCGTAGAAAAGCGATAATATTCCGACAGGGAATCTCCTTTTCGGCAAACAGAGGAAAAAATCACAAAGGCGGGGGCGGTCGGGTCATGCGCATAAGCCCAGAGTCCCTTGATCGGCCACTTGAGAAAGGCGATAATGTGTTTCAGCCTGGGGCTGGAATGACGACATTCTGTTTTTTCCCGGGCTCTGAGCGCCTATGGACGACGTGGGAAGTGTCACGTTAGAGCAGAGATCCTTAGTAAAAGATAGAGATGGAAAAGAAGTTCAAGAAATGGTCAGACAGGCCACTTCCTGTAAAGGAATCTCTCAGGTTTTGATCTGCCATTTGAGTTCTGTTATACTCACAGACACCATTCAAACAGTTTTAGAAACTTTAGGGTGTTTTCTATCCATATGTAATAAGTATATGCATATTCTAGTTACTGGGTAGGAGTGGTAACCAGATTAAATCGGGTATGTTTTTTATCCAGCCGTGTCAATACTGCCCCCTAGCCCTAACAGGTTAAAGTGGCATTGTTTAAAGTGACTAGTGATCCATTTATTAAAGTGGCCAGTGATTTGAGTCTCTATGTAGGCAGTAGCTTCTCTGAGTTAGTGATGGCTGTTTAGCAGTCTTATGGCCTTGAGATAGCTGTTTTTCAGTCTCTCGGTCCCAGCTTTGATGCACCTGTACTGACCTCGCTTTCTGGATGGTAGTGGGGTGAACAGGCAGTGGCTCGGGTGATTGTTGTCCTTGATTATCTTTCTGGCCTTCCTGTGACATCGGGTGCTGTAGGTGTCTTGGAGGGCAGGTTGTGTGCCCCCGATGATGCGTTGTGCAGACCGCATCACCATCTGGAGAGCCTTGCGGTTGAGGGTGGTGCAGTTGCTGTACCAGGCGGTGATACAGCCTGACAGGATGCTCTCGATTGTGCGCCTGTAAAAGTTTGTGAGTGTTTTAGGTGACATGCCAAATTTCTTCAGCCTCCTGAGGTTGAAGAGGCGCTGTTGCGCCTTCTTCACCACACTGTCTGTGTGGGTGGACCATTTCAGTTTGTCTGTGATGTGTACTCCGAGGAACTTAAAACTTTCCACCTTCTCCGCTACTGTCCCTTCGATGTGGATAGGGGGGTGCTCCCTCTGCTGTTTTCTGAAGACCACGATCATCTCATTTGTTTTGTTGATGTTGAGCAGCTCCTAACAATGCAGTAAACAAATACACAAATAATCAACAAAACATTCATTACATTGCACAATGTATGTGAATAATCCTCAAATCAAAAATGTGGAAATTAAATAATTTGGGTCATTGACATCCATGAAAAGCTGATAACGTTTAGCCTAGAGACAAGTGTTACTCCTTTGGTGAATACAGGAAAATACACACCCCCTATGAAGGAAAAGATGCACCCCTGTCTTGAATGATTGACTACGGTACCTCACAGGAGACAATCTAATAATGCATCACAATCCTTTCCATCCACCTTTCCACTGCTCATCATGACTCTCCCAGATTGGATGGAAACTCTTTAAACCTAATAAGGCGTGTATTCCCAGACATAATCAGGTTATTGATGTTTTCAGGGGTGAAGCCTATCTAACATAGAAGTGCTCCTTTGTGGTAGAGATACAGATTGGACAGAAGGCTGTCTTCAGGGCTACGATGCTGTTCTGCTCCTGATGAGTCATTGCTGGTGTGAGCAGCTCTCTCTCTCTTATGCTATATTGGTCATGGTCTTTTATAGTCCAATCTGAGAACTCGGCACATGGCACTTAGGCAATGAAACTTGATATGGGATATCTGGTCAGTTATGTTCCCACCTTTCCCTCTATAAACTAGCTCACTGCTAGTAGATACGATGGGTTATGTACAGTCCCAAACTGTGCTTCTGGGCCCTTACTTTGGGCCAGCCCCATGCT
Source organism: Salmo salar (assembly GCF_965601325.2). Classification (NCBI taxonomy): domain Eukaryota; kingdom Metazoa; phylum Chordata; class Actinopteri; order Salmoniformes; family Salmonidae; genus Salmo; species Salmo salar. The sequence goes on along the minus strand of NC_138302.1, from coordinate 29,954,131 downwards.
CTGCCTCTTACTGTGGGTCAGCCCCATGCTCTGCCTCTTACTGTGGGTCAGCCCCATGCTCTGCCTCTTACTGTGGGTCAGCGCCATGCTCTGCCTCTTGCTGTGGGTCACCCCTATGCCCCTTACTGTGGGTCAGCCCCATGCTCTGCCTCTTACTGTGGATCAGCCCCTTGCTCTGCCTCGGTGACAAGAGCCCAGCCCTCGTCAGACTCACGGCCAGAACTGACCACAAAGGTCTATCTGGCGTCAGTGGTCTACCTCCGGAGCCCGGAGGAAGGGACTCACAGCAGAAAGGAAGGGAGCTGATGGCCTTTGTCTTATCTGTGGTACTCCAGCTCTGCCAGGCATGTGACACAGCTGAGAGGCCTGAGGAGGCGCTGATGCTGGCAGCCGAACCACAGTTAGTTCCCATGACCTCACACCTCACCACCCCCCTTACGCTCCTCTCTACTGCCACTCTCTGGTGCTAACCTGGCCGGCAGCCACAAACTTGGGTTCATTTGGAGCCCACTGCTTCCGGGGACTGATCGGATGCCTCCCATTGTGGCAGACAGTTTGGTCTGGTGGCAGACAGTTTGGTCTGGTGGCAGACAGTTTGGTCTGGTGGCAGACAGTGCTTTATGTGGTGTTTACGAGTGCGAGGAATGAAGTCTTAGAAACATTATCTGGTGGCAATTACTTGGACTACTAGCAATCATTCTTTACACGCTAAATTTATTATAACTTTGTAACTCTGTAATATGATCATAACGATCAATACTTTGTATTTATGTACCGTTTTTCTAAATGTTTTTTTCTTTTCTTTTTTGAGTGGCAGCCCACAGGTAAATACGATATGAACTGAATATTAAATTATACGAATTTGTATATTGCACCTGTACCCCCCCCATGAAAAACTTACAAAATAAATAAAAATGTGGTTACAAAAAATCACAAATATTTCCATCCCAGTGCCTATTAACTGGAGTACAAGGCAACGTTGACAGATGTTAAGTTATGTACAGTAGCATCAACCACCACTGTGTAGAGCTGTTCTGACTCTCCAGTAACTCTAATCTGAAGAAGTTACGCAACCCGATGTCAAATTTGGTTACTATTAATCAAATCCACTCGAGTTAAGAAAATTAAATCACTGGAACACTTGTTTGACAAAAAGCAACTTGTCTGTTAACCCAGCTGTGCCCTTAAACCAGCTGTGCCCTGGACACCATATGTGAATTGATTGCCCCCCATCTATCTTCAGAGCTCCTGCTGTTAGGTGACCTAAACTGGGACATGCTTAACACCCCGGCCATCCTACAATCTAAGCTTGATGCCCTCAATCTCACACAAATTATCAATGAACCTACCAGGTACAACCCCAAATCCGTAAACACAGGCACCCTCATAGATATCATCCTAACCAACCTGCCCTCCAAATACACCTCTGCTGTCTTCAAACAGGATCTCAGCGATCACTGTCTCATTGCTTGCGTCCGTAGTGGGTCTGTGGTCAAATGACCACCCCTCATCACTGTCAAACACTCCCTAAAACACTTCAGTAAGCAGGCCTTCCTAAACGTCCTGGCCCGGGTATCCTGGAAGGATATTGACCTCATTCCGTCAGTAGAAGATGCCTGGTTATTCTTTAAAAGTGCTTTACTCACCATCTTAAATAAGCATGCCACGTTCAAAAAATGTAGAACCAGGAATAGATGTAGCCCGTGGTTCACTCCAGACCTGACTGCCCTTGACCAGCACAAAACATCCTGTGGTGTATGGCATTAGCATCAAATAGCCCCCACGATATGGAACTTTTCAGGGAAGTTAGGAACCAATATACACAGGCAGTTAGGAAAGCAAAGGCTAGCTTTTTCAAACAGAAATTTGCATCCTGCAGCACAAACTCCAAAAGTTCTGGGACACTGTAAAGTCCATGGAGAATAAGAGCACTGCACTGAGGCTAGGAAACACTGTCACCACCGATAAATCCACAATAATTGAGAATTTCAAGAAGCATTTTTCTATAGTTGACCATGCTTTCCTCCTGGCCACCCCTACCCCGGTCAACACCCCTGCACCCCCCACAGCAACTTGCCCAAGCCTCCCCCATTTCTCCTTCACCCAAATCCAGACAGCTGATATTCTGAAAGAGCTGCAATATCTGGACCCCTACAAATCAGCCGGGCTAGACAATCTGTACCCTCTCTTTCTAAAACTATCAGACGAAATTGTTGCAACCCCTATTACTAGCCTGTTCAACCTCTCTTTTGTGTCGTCTGAGATCCCCAAAGATTGGAAAGCTGCCGCGGTCATCCCCCTCTTCAAAGGGGAGACACTCGAGACCCAAACTGCTATAGACCAATATCTATCCTACCCTGCCTTTTTAAGGTCTTCGAAAGCCAAGTTAACAAACAGATCACCGACCATTTCGAATCCCACCGTACCTTCTCCGCCATGCAATCTGGTTTCCGAGCTGGTCATGGGTGCACCTCAGCCACGCTCAAGGTCCTAAACGATATCATAACCCCCATCGATAAGAGACAATACTGTGCAGCTGTATGCATCGACCTGGCCAAGGCTTTTGACATTCTTATCGGCAGACTCAACAGCCTTGGTTTCTCAAATGACTGCCTCGCCTGGTTCACCAACTACTTCTCAGACAGAGTTCAGTGTGGCAAATCGGAGGGCCTGTTGTCCGGACCTCTGGCTGTCTCTATGGGGGTACCACAGGGTTCAATTTTTGGGCCGACTCTTTTCTCTGTATGCATCAATGATGTCGCTCTTGCTGCTGGTGATTCTCTGATCCACCTCTACGCAGACGACACCATTCTGTATACTTCTGGCCCTTCTTTGGACACTGTGTTAACTAACCTCCAGACGAGCTTCAATGCCGTACAACTCTCCTTTCGTGGCTTCCAACTGCTCTTAAATGCAATTAAAACTAAATGCATGCTCTTCAACCGATCGCTGCCTGCACCTGCCACCCATCCAGCATCACTACTCTGGACGATTCTGACTTAGAAAATGTGGACAACTACAAATACCTAAGAGTCTGGTTAGACTGTAAACTCTCCTTCCAGACTCACATTAAGCATCTCCAATCCAAAATTAAATCTAAAATCGGCTTCCTATTTCGCAACAAAGCATCATTCACTCATGCTGCCAAACATACCCTCGTAAAACTGACTATCCTGCCGATCCTTGACTTTGGCGATGTCATTTACAAAATAGCTTCCAACACTCTACTCAGTAAAATGGATGCAGTCTGTCACCAAAGCCTCATATACTACCCACCACTGCGACCTGTATGCTCTCGTTTGCTGACCCTCGCTTCAAATTCGTCGCCAAACCCACTGGCTCCAGGTCATCTACAAGTCTTTGCTATGTAAAGCCCCCCTTATCTCAGCTCATTGGTCATCATAGCAACACCCATCCGTAGCATGCGCTCCAGCAGGTATATTTCACTGGTCACCCCCAAAGCCAATTCCTCATTGGCCGCCTTTCCTTCCAGTTCTCTGCTGCCAATGACTGGAACGAATTGCAAAAATCACTGAAGCTGGAGACTCATATCTCCCTCACTAACTTTAACCTCTCTGGGATATGTGGAACGCCAACAGCCAGTGAAATTGTAAGGCGCCAAATTCAAACAACAGAAATCTCATAATTAAATATCCTCAAACATACAAGTATTATACACCATTTTAAAGATAAATTTCTTCATCAAAAAGGCTTTACGGCAAAAGCCCCTGCGATTATGTTAGGTCAGCGCCTAGCCACAGAAAACCATACAGCCATTTTCCAACCAAGGAGAGGTGTCACAAAAGACAGAAATAGCATTAAAATTAATCACTAACCGGATGGCACTCCCAGGACTCCATGTTAGATAATAAATGTGTGTTTTGTTCGATAAAGTTCATCTTTATGTCCAAAAACCTCATTTGAAATTGGCGCGTTATGTTCAGAAATGCATTGTCTCAAACAAACATCCGATGAAAGTGCAGAGAGCCTCATCAAATTACAGAAATACTCATCATAAACATTGATGAAAGATACAAGTGTTTAACATACGATTAAAGCTAAACTTCTCCTTAATGCAACCGCTGTGTCAGATTTCAAAAAGGCTTTACGGCGAAAGCACACCATGCGATTATGTTAGGTCAGCGCCTAGCCACAGAAAACCATACAGCCATTTTCCAACCAACGAGAGGTGTCACAAAAGTCAGAAATGGCATTAAAATTAATCACTTACCTTTGATGATCTTCATCTGATGGCACTCCCAGGTCTCCATGTTAGACAATAACTGTTCATTTTGTTCGATAAAGTTCATCTTTATGTCCAAATACCTCCTTTTTGTTCACGCGTTTAGTCCAGTAATCCAAATGCACAAGGTGCGCTCACAAAGTCCAGACGAAATGTCAAAAAAGTTCCATTATAGTTTGTAGAAACATGTCAAACGATGTATATAATCAATCTTTAGGATGATTTTAATCATAAATCTGCAATAATATTCCAACCGGACAATTCCTTTGTCTTTAGAAAGGAAAGGGAACGGAGCACGCGCTCACAGCCGCGCGCGATAAACAACTCAAGGCTTTCAGCCAGACCCCTGGTTCAAACAGCTCTTATTCGCTCCCCTTTCACAGTAGAAGCCTGAAACAACGTTCTAAAGACTGTTGACATCTAGTGGAAGCCTTAGGAAGTGCAATCTGACCCCATAGACACAGTGTATTGGATAGGCAATCACTTAAAAAAACTACAAACCTCAGATTTCCCACTTCCTGGTTGGATTTTTCTCAGGTTTTTGCCTGCCATATGAGTTCTGTTATACTCACAGACATTATTTTAACAGTTTTGGAAACTTTAGAGTGTTTTCTAATTCACAATGTCCCCCTATTATATGCATATTCTAGCTTCCTGGCCTGAGTTGCAGGCAGTTTACTCTGGGCACCTTATTCATCCAAGCTACTCAATACTGCCGCCAATTCCGAAAAAAAAGAACAGCTCTAGCAGTCAGAGCAGCTCACAGATCACTGCACCTGTACATAGCCCATCTGTAAATAGGCCATCCAACTTCCGCATCCCCATACTGTTATTTATTTTTTATTTTTTACTCCTTTGCACTCCAGTATCTCTACTTGCACATTCATCTTTTGCACATCTATCACTCCAGTGTTTAATTGCTAAATTGTAATTATTTTGCCACTATGGCCTATTTATTGCCTACCTCACTTATCTTACCTCATTTGCACACACTGTATATAGACATTTTCTCTATTGTGTTATTTACATTTACATTTTACGTCATTTAGCAGACGCTCTTATCCAGAGCGACTTACAGTAGTGAATGCATACATTTCATACAACTCATACATTTTTTTATTTTTTTTTCTCTGTGCTGGCCCCCCGTGGGAATCGAACCCACGACCCTGGTGTTGCAAACACCATGCTCTACCAACTGAGCTACAGGGAAGGCTGTGTTATTGACTGTATGTTTGTTTATTCCATGTGTAACTCTGTGTTGTTGTTTGTGTCGCACTGCTTTGCTTTATCTTGACCAGGTCGCAGTTGTAACCTGGTTAAATAAAGGTGAAATAAAAAAAATGTCATAAAAAACCCATTGTGGTGCCCCCGTTCACCTCAGCCTATTAGATGAGAAGGAGCTCAGTGATTGGCAAACTGTCCCAACCTCACTGTCACTTGAAATGGCTCCCTCCTGCTTCTTCCTGATCCTCTAGCCGTTAAACCAGAGCATCTCTCTCTCTTTCTCTCTCTTTCTCCTCTCTCTCTCCTCTCTTTCTTGCTGACTGTAAATCACATTGATGCTCTGCCTTCTTCCTAGAGAGCTGTGTTTCTGTCGTCAGCCAACCAGTTCAGTGATACAGGGCTCTAAAATAACAAGACTCTAAATACAGAGAAAGATGGCCTTTGGTTGCAGTATTACGCCTACCGTGGTCTAACTGAGTTCAATGAGTTCATATGTAAACTGTTTTCACATAGGCTACATGCACATGATGGACATAGCCGACATACAGTCTTTGGAAAAAAGGTGCTATTTAGAACACTTTTGGTTTCCATGTATAACCCTTTTCGCAGAAGGTTCTACCTGGAACCAAAAAGAGTTCTCCTATGGGGACAGCCGAAGAACCCTTTTGGAACTCTTTTTTCTAAGAGTGTAGCTTTCAGCAGTTTTACGCTCAGCTTCCCTCAATTCCCCAGCCTAATAGTGACAAGGTACACTATCAGCCCTTATCTCTGTAATGCAGAGGTTTGGCACTACAAAGCTTTCCTTTGAAAGAATCCTCGATTCCTCCTCCATTTTGTGTGCCTCAGAACACCTGTGAAATGTCTGGATCCTGAGGTTTTTGAAATGTTTAGTGAAATTACATTTCGTTCCTGGTGCAGACAATGACCTTCAACCTGTTTGAAGGGAGTATCTCATTTGATGGCAAACTCACCAAGCTCAGTAAAGTTGGCTATGTTCTGTAAAATGACTTTGGTGTACATCTGTCAGCCAGTGATACATTTGGTACAAGAACTCATTTCAGTTTGAAAGAGGGATTTTGGGGAATGGGCCATTGCCGATGAGTATGCTAAATGCTGACACTATAATTTCTATCTCCCCATTTCTCTTTCTCTCTCTCTCTCTCCCCCATTTCTCTCTCTCTCCCTCTTTCTCTTTCCCTTCCAGATCGAGAGGACCAATCAATTCTTTGCACGTGAGTAACCTCTGAGCCATGTCTGCTCAGCCCTTTTCTTCTCTCTTTCTGTGTTCTGTGTTGCATGGGTTGCTGGATTTACAGGAAAGTGTCTTCTCAGTTTGATTCCTTGCATCCAGCCTGCATAGTATAATACTACACGTCACTGGTTTGGACCAGATGGTTTAGAAAAGCGCCAGCTTAATTGCATAACATTCACGATTCAATTATCTTTGTTATGCGCGTCTCTTCCTCACTTAGTAGTCCCGAAAATGAAATGGGAAATTACCTGCTGCATTGCATTCCTGCAAAAGCTCGATTCAACTAAGAATGAAGCGCAGCCTATTGAAGCCGACATGAATGTACTTAGCACTGATTATAGGTCGAAAGAGGAATCAATTGAATTGAGCTAGAACAGAGCCAGGGGCCTCTAGCTATTTTAAAAGGAGCAACTTAGTGACACAGAACAGTGAGACAGACACTTATGGGAAAGAGACTTAGGCTTGGGGCAGGGAAGCTGGGAAATGTTTGGTGTTTCTGGCACACACACACACACACACACACACAAAACCCTTACCCGTTGGCTGTATTCCAGTCTAGCGCCCAATATCTACAGATGACAGGAATGCTGCCAAGAAAAATGTCAGCGTGGCATCTCATTGTAAGCCCCTGTGACAGGCCTACACCGATGATGTGTGAAAGAGTATACAGGGTAAAGTTTCTCCAATTGTGTGTGTTCTCTCCCTGCGCTGGTCTGAACCCGATCCACCATCACCCAAAATGTCCCTGGAGCCCCCAAGGCTACCAGCCACACGCAACACATGTTTTCCTAGCCTCTCACCATACATGACTAAGTCTGGGGGAGCATGGAAGAATTTGGATGGATGTCGGACGTGTGGCTTGAACACTATCATAAAATCTCACATCTGCTATTATGGATTTGTATGGTGACTGTGACACACACACACACACACACACACACACACACACACACACACACACACACACACACACACACACACACACACACACACACACACACACACTGTAGGAGACGGTGGTCATAGCAATGTAAATGCTGCACAGAGATGCCATGTGATTATAAGTCAGTCCCTGAGAATATGAGTGGTCTCCTCTGCAGCAAGGCGAACCAACCTGAGGAATCTAACACGTCCAGTTCAATGCCAACCTCATGGACATTGATGCAATCACTCACTCACGGGTTGTGTCCTAAATAGCACCCTAATGCCTACATAGTGCACTACTTTTGACCAGAGCCCGTCATTTCAGACGCAGCCAGAAACACCCTCTTCTCCCGGTGGTTATTGAGCTCAACACTAAACACACAACTCATCAGCCATACAGCATATTCATAATACTAGACTAGACTACCATAGGACTTCACTACATGGCCAGGCAAGGGGACTCTGAAAGAAAGAAACTACACATGACTTTGTTATTGTAAATGATTTCACACTAAGTGAGTATTCCGGGGCCTTGTCATTTATTTGAAGATCATCATGTCATTAGTTTTATTTTGCAGATCATTTTGCTGAAATAGATATAACCTAGCGTTGCGCCAGAGATCTGGGAGAAAGTTCAATGTTAACCACCAGCGATTACGTAGAATTGAGTACCTATTTTAAAACCACTGGTATGCATTGTGTGTTGATGTTACTGTACAGTAAGTGTCACTTGGGGATAGGATTCTTTCTGCATGGCTTGAAGAGCTTGCAAAAACATACTTCCTTGCTCTAAAGCTGTCATCGCTGTGGGTCCGTGAGTCCCACCCTCAACCACAGCCGATGAACTAAACTAGCTCAAATAAAATAAACAGCACATATAGATACACAAAAGCCCTGCTACACTGCCTCATCCGATAAACCTGGCAACTGTGGTTTATTTTCACATAATTTGTTGTTTAGCGGAGTTGCAGGGAGCAGAGCTTGGCTAGCTCTCTCACCCCCGGCTCAAGACTGTTTATGGAGTTTCCCAAGTGCCATAATCTCCTCACAAAAACATCTGCCAGTCAGAAAGACAGTTCTGACACACACAAACACACGTCATTCTTCCCCATCTACTAACCCAGGAATCTGTCTTGTATGTTTTCTGTCTTCTCAGAGGTGAATCTGGTGCTGGCAAGACAGAAAACACTAAAAAGGTCATCCAGTACCTTGCACATGTGGCTTCCTCCCATAAAGGAAAAAAAGACCACAACATTCCTGTAAGTGTAAGTTTCTGTCTTTTCTTTCTCTATATTCCCCCTGCCATGTTTATCTCCCTACCACACCTCTAGATCTCCCCCTAAGCCCTGTTCTGAAAGTCACAGTTACAGTATGTCTTTCTATTGAGGGGTAACTGATGAAAGAGGAGAGTTAACAACTTGTACGGCCCACAATGTCCCCCTAATACCAGGCCAGTCTGATCCACAAAGTCCCCTAATACAGGCCAGTCTGATCCACAAAGTCCCCTAGTACAGGGAAGTCTGATCCACAAAGTCCCCTAATACCAGGCCAGTCTGATCCACAAAGTCCCCTAATACTAGGCCAGTCTGATCCACAATGTCCTCCTAATACCAGACCAGTCTGATCCACAATGTCCCTTAATACCAGGCCAGTCTGATCCACAATGTCCCCTAATACCAGGCCAGTTTGAGCCACAAAGTCCCCTAATACCAGGCCAGTCTGATCCACAATGTCCCCCTAATACCAGGCCAGTCTGATCCACAAAGTCCCCTAATACCAGGCCAGTCTGATCCACAAAGTCCCCTAATACTAGACCAGTGTGATCCACAATGTCCTCCTAATACCAGGCCAGTCTGATCCACAATGTCCCCTAATACCAGGCCAGTCTGATCCACAATGTCCCCTAATACCAGGCCAGTTTGATCTACAATGTCCCCCTAATACCAGGCCAGTCTAATTCACAATGTTCCCCTAATACCAGGACAGTCTAATTCACAATGTTCCCCTAATACCAGGACAGTCTAATTCACAATGTCCCTCTAATACCAGGCCAGTCTGATTCACAATGTCTCCCTAATACCAGGCCAGTCTGATCCACAATGTCCCCCTAATACCAGGCCAGTCTGATTCACAATGTTCCCCTAATACCAGGCCAGTCTGATTCACAATGTCCCCCTAATACCAGGACAGTCTGATTCACAATGTCTCCCTAATACCAGGCCTGTCTGATCCACAATGTCTCCCTAATACCAGGCCTGTCTGATCCACAATGTCTCCCTAATACCAGGCCTGTCTGATCCACAATGTCTCCCTAATACCAGGCCAGTCTGATCCACTGGTATTTACAGTACAGTGGATTAACTCCAACCCTAGTTAATCCATATCAGATAGATCCATATGATAATGCGGGCATAATCATTAGAGGACAACAGTGTCTGACAGTGGACATGGGCTGTGTGATGAGGTCACGAAAGGGTCAAGTCCTTCTGTAGTTATATGATGCTGGTACATTACCACGGCAGTCAGAAATAGGCTCATTAAGCAATAAGGCACGATTGGGTGGGGTATATGGCCAATATATCACAACTAAGGGCTGTTCTTAGGCACGACACAACGTAGAGCTATTATAAACTGGTTACCAACGTAATTAGAACTGTACAAATACATGTGTTGTCATACCCGTGGTATACGGTGTGATATACCACGGCTTTCAGCCAATCAGCATTCAGGGCTCGAAACACCCAGTTTATAAAGATTAACCCATTGATCAAATGTGCCAATATATAGATGTTTTTTTGCATAACATGCCTGTAAATGTGTTAAGAATTCATATAGACGAGCTCCAGTCCCATAATGATGTGTGTTGCCAAAGTGAATGCATCCTACAGTAGCACCTATAGTGGGCTCTATAGATTACGCAGGCGTGCACAACCCTCTAATATATTTGCGTTTGTTTATTTGCAACAAACAGCCAGAGTCGCCTAAACCAGTAAAACTACAGGCAAGTCTTTACACTTTCTTCTAAACACCTCGTTCATGTGCATGTTGCATCACCAACTTTCTACTCTTAAACGGACCTACTGTTATGTAAAACTAGTGGCAATTTAATATATTTCTTTGTGACTACAGCCTGTTTTGTGAAATGGTGCCATTGGTGATTTTCTTGCACACTGTGAAGCATGTATGTGTAAAAATGAGACAAACAAAGTTTGGGTATTGACCCAGATTCTCTTTCTATCAGGCGGAAAATAATAATGTCGTAAGTAAACTTTAAATCTGGCATGAATATTTATGTGAATGCAGCTTTTCCATGTATACCTGTGGGCCAATGCACTGTACTGTCCTGTAAAATGTGCTTGCAAATGTTGTTATTCCACACTAGATGAAACAGTCATACATGCCTTTGTTGTGTTTGGTCGCCACCAGTCAAAGTTTGGCAGACATGCCGCACTATGTGAGATATTTTTGTACAATGCAGAGTAGAAGTTGAGCAGTAAGACGTTGAAAGAGAGTTGAAGGCATATGTTCCTGAGTCTAAAGATGGAACTGACACACACACACACACACACACGTTCTTCTATCCTCGTGGGGACCTAAAATGTATTTCCATTCAAAATCTTATTTTCCCTAACCCCTAAACCTAACCTTAAACCTAACCCTAATTGTAACCCTAAACCTAACCCCTAAGCTTAAAGTAGCCTTTGTCCTCATGTGAATTTGGGAAATCAAATCAAATCAAACCAATCAAATCAATCAAATTTATTTTTATATAGCCCTTCGTACATCAGCTGATATACTCAAAGTGCTGTACAGAAACCCAGCCTAAAACCCCAAACAGCAAGCAAAGCATGTGAAAGAAGCACGGTGGCTAGGAAAAACTCCCTAGGAAAAACTCCCTAGAAAGGCCAAAAACCTAGGAAGAAACCTAGAGAGGAACCAGGCTATGAGGGGTGGCCAGTCCTCTTCTGGCTATGCAGGGTGGATATTATAACAGAACATGGTCAAGATGTTAAAATGTTCATAAATGACCAGCATGGTCAAATAATAATAATCATAGTAGTTGTCGAGGGTGCAACAAGCACGTCCGGTGAACAGGTCAGGGTTCCATAGCCGCAGGCAGAACAGTTGAAACTGGAGCAGCAGCACGGCCAGGTGGACTGGGGACAGCAAGGAGTCATCATACCAGGTAGTCCTGAGGCATGGTCCTAGGGCTCAGGTCCTCCGAGAGAAAGACAGAAAGAGAGAAAGAGAGAATTAGAGAGAGCATATTTAAATACACACAGGACACCGGATAAGACAAGAGAAATACTCCAGATGTAACAGACTGACCCTAGCCCCCCGACACATAAACTACTGCAGCATAAATACTGGAGGCTGAGACAGGAGGGATCAGAAGACACTGTGGCCCCATCCGATGATACCCCCGGACAGGGCCAAACAGGCAGGATATAACCCCACCCACTTTGCCAAAGCACAGCCCCCACACCACTAGAGGGATGTCTCCAACCACCAACTTACCGTCCTAAGACAAGGCCGAGTATAGCCCACAACGATCTCCGCCATGGCACAACCCAGACAGGAAGACCACGTCAGTGACTCAACCCACTCAAGTGACGCACCCCTCCCATGGACGGCATGGAAGAACACCAGTAGGCCAGTGACTCAGCCCCTGTAAAAGGGTTAGAGGCAGAGAATCCCAGTGGAAAGAGGGGAACCGGCAAGGCAGAGACAGCAAGGGCGGTTCGTTGCTCCAGCCTTTCCGTTCACCTTCACACTCCTGGGCCAGACTATACTTAATCATAGGACCTACTGAAGAGATAAGTCTTCAGTAAAGACTTAAAGGTTGAGACTGAGTCTGCGTCTCTCACATTGGTAGGCAGACCATTCCATAAAAATGGAGCTCTATAGGAGAAAGCCCTACCTCCAGCCGTTTGCTTAGAAAATCTAGGGACAATTAGGAGGCCTGCGTCTTGTGACCGTAGCGTACGTGTAGGTATGTACGGCAGGACCAAATCGGAAAGATAGGTAGGAGCAAGCCCATGTAATGCTTTGTAGGTTAGCAGTAAAACCTTGAAATCAGCCCTTGCCTTAACAGGAAGCCAGTGTAGGGAGGCTAGCACTGGAGTAATATGATCAAATTTTTTGGTTCTAGTCAGGATTCTAGCAGCCGTATTTAGCACTAACTGAAGTTTATTTAGTGCTTTATCCGGGTAGCCGGAAAGTAGAGCATTGCAGTAGTCCAGCCTAGAAGTAACGAAAGCATGGATTAATTTTTCTGCGTCATTTTTGGACAGAAAATTTCTGATTTTTGCAATGTTACGTAGATGTCTCCACAAGGGAGAATTTTCCTCGTTTTACTATCCTTGTGAGGGACATTTCAGTTCCCCACGATGATTAGAAGAACAAGACCAAACACACACACACACGAGGTCAGTTAATGGACATTACTGAAAAGCAGACTGTCTGGCTGTGGTTGTCATTACAGTAGTTAGTTCAGTAGTTTAATATTACTCTCAAGGCATTTCAACCAGCTGCTCTAGGTCTTGTTGATACTGTTAAGATCATGGAAACGGCACATAAGGGCAGATGAGCAGTGTTCTGAATAAAGATGTGATGCGCACTATGGCACGCCGCCTCCAAGGCTAATATGAGAAACATATGGATTTGCAACCGTCAGTGAGATAGCTTCTTGGAATAGGGCCTTTCAGAATAACATATCCATTCCCCTGCTTCCTGTTTTAGTGTACTACTGTAGATTTCACTTAAACCGTTTGTCTTTATGCATTATTTAGTCTAGTCCGAATTATCTTTGAGTACTACCTGTAATTGTCTTACTTGGTGTGTATGTACGTTATGTATATCCTTTATGTGTGTTTAGTATCCATGACCATTAACACTTCCTGTTTATTTCCATGGTAACATTTGACAATCTGCCCCTTGACTACAGAGTGGAGCCCTGTTCTATGTGAGTAGCATGTAGTCCGTCCCTCACCTCTCTCTCACCCACCGCACTCCACTCACTAGACTAGCTCAAAACACAATTGGCAGAATATCCTGTAAAGGGGCTGCTATTGTCGCTGTGTACTATTCTGTATATCTGTGCCCTTTTATGGGTGTCAATGGGGGCCCAATAGCAGCTTCTGTTTCTATCACCTTTGGGACTAAACTAGTTTAGTTTTAATCCACTCCATGCGCTGTGTGGTGTCCCTGTCCTTACCTATAGATGGCACTGCTTCTTTCAAATATCTCAGATTCGGGAAAATTAACATTACTTCCTAGTTTAATACATACTAATAAACACGTTTCCCACTTCCTAACTGACATATCGCATTTGAAACAATAATACACCACCAGTCATAAACAGTGCATTTGTAATACACTGTTATACTGGCAGACATTGATCAAGACTCCGTTCAGGACCTCGTCACAAACTTCTCTCCCACGTCCAATTTGGCTCCCAGTGAGCCTGCTGGAGAGCTTTTCACTAGCGAGGTGCTGGTGCTGCCAAATAGCCATAGCAGGCTTTACTAAATAGTCAGTTGGCTTCCAGCTAGCTGGAGCTGGAGCTGGAGTTGGACTCTGGAGGAGAGCAGCTAGGGAGGGAGAGCCAAGGGGACCGCTGCCCAGAGCTCAGCTGAACGGACTCCCCCAGGGAGAGAGGGCCGTGACGTGGTCCAAGACCTGCAACACCCTCTCCTCTGCTTGGTCTACTCAGACCCAGCCACAGAACGCCCAGCAGGGACGATAATGGGGATTTTAATCTTCGTACCTTATTGAATTCACCATGGGGTGTTGACTGTGGATTTTGCCGTCTGTGGCAGTGCTACTTAGATCACTAATGAATCCCCTTCGAACTGCTTCTTCCTGTCTTCGCAAGCCTTTCATCTGCTCCCTGCTTTGCCATGAGGGAGGAGTTTACACAGAAAGTTTTGCTGACTTCCCCTGGAGGGGTGGGGGTTTGTTCCTGTTCCCCAAACCACAAACACAAGTCTAGTTGCCTGCTTCATTCGCACTCTCCCAACAGTCACTGAAGTGGTATTCTGCTTGTGGACTTGGAGCAACTCGTGAAACAACTTGTAATATCTGTCCAGCAGTGATTCTGCTTGTGGACTTGGGTAGATTTGTAATGTCTGTCCAGCAGGGACTCTGCTTGTCAGGACTTGGGTAGATTTGTAATGTCTGTCCAGCAGGGACTCTGCTTGTCAGGACTTGGGTAGATTTGTAATGTCTGTCCAGCAGGGACTCTGCTTGTCAGGACTTGGGTAGATTTGTAATGTCTGTCCAGCAGGGACTTTGGTTGTGGACTTGAATAGATTTGTAACGTCTGTCCATTGACTCTAGTCTGTGGAGCAGATGTGAGCCCACATCCCCACCTGGCCTCTTCCTTGAAGATTTAATGGGACAGTTTTTACTGTTCCTCTGGCCCCCCAGTCTCCACAATCTGGGCCAAAGCACTGCCAAAGGCCCCAACACTGATAACAAGTGAGGCTGAACACGCTACAAAAGATGTTTCCCAAGTTACAGAGGAAAGATTGAGAATAGAGAAGAGTTATTTTACAAAAGATACATTCATTTCATAGTCGTGTCAATGTTAACGGGATATTAAGTGGTAAACGCTAGCATTGTCCACAGTCACACTAACAACAACTATGTTATCAACAACTATATGTCCCCGAGTTCTTCCAGGCCCCCTACAGTAGTTGTCACTGTAGTGAATAGCCTCTTAACGTGGCTATGATGGTTTCCAGACACTGTTCATCAGAATAAGTGTAATGCATTCCATCAACAGTAATTTTATGGTCTTCTTGCTCACATAAACCGTATTATGTGGTACAATACATGTCCCGGAGGTCTTCCAGGCCTGTCAGTTGTTGGCACGGCTAGTAATTAGCCTCCTTACATGACAATGATGGTTTCTGGAATCTGTCAGAACAAGAGTAACACACTCCGGAACGCTGGAATGTGGGTCAGCTTGTAATGCTCCTAAAGTGGACCCCTGCTGGTGTTTTGTATTCATCCCTTTGTTCCTACCCTCTCCCCAGTCTGGTCCCAGTCTGCAGACTGCGTTTGGCAGAGATTGGCAGCTTGTAGACATTAAACAGTCTCCATTATGTCCTCTGTTCTAGTTTGTTCTAAAGCGTGTGGTGTTGTCAAGTTGTGCCATATAGCACTGCGTTATAGAGACAGCGCGTGACAATGACTATAGGAAATGGTAAGACTGCACTAACAGATCTGGGACCATGCTATAATTAACCGTCTGTGCAATCTGCCACTGACAGGAACGGGCTTATTCAATTCATTCCTGCCTCATTTTCAGCAGCACGAAAACTCAATGAAAACAGCTCTGGCAGCCAAAGATCACATTACGCGTCTCACGTCTGAACGCAAGGCTGATTTCCTAACCCCTAACTCATCCCACAGACATCCCTGGAAAAACGCCACTGTCTTGAGCGATCAAAATGTGTCTGGGTGAGCTTGACGTAATGGGAAAATCCCATTCCCACCTAGCCGCAGAAAAGAAAATCTCAAAATACGCGCCATGTTATTTTTTTGGTGGGCCATCTTGGATTCCCTGGTCATGACCAAGCCTAGAAGGAGGTTCTGGATGGGATCGTAATGGGCCACCTGTCTAAACACCTACACAGGGTCATGTCCATTAGGGTATACTGTAGCAACGGAAGATGAAAACCAGTGTTTCTTATTGGACAAGTTTGGATACCACCTTTACATTTTGGAGCATTTTGTTCCATTTCATACCTATTGAACATTCTATTCCGCCCTGGCAGTCAGCCAGATAGGGTCTACGATAGTTGTGAGAAGTGAACAGAGCACCGTTCCCTCCCTCCCTTAACGGGATCTATAATGATGACAGATTCTTCCTTATAGGATTGAGTGTGTCTCTGGCTTGTGTCAGTGTGTTAAACAGGTCTGTTTCCCCAGTATCTGTCAGTGTGCTAAACGATTGAGTCCATTTCCTCAGGATCTCTATCTCAATCACTAACTGGAGAGATATGGCCTTCCTCTCTGAGTTGCCTCATTCGCCCCAACTCATCCAGCACCCACCCATCCGCCTGGCTCACAGCAGCTAGCTCTCCACACGCCCTAAACCACCACGCTGAAACACAGCTGTGTAATGTGGAATATATGAGACATCTGTGGATAGATTTATTGGTTTGTCTGTTGCACAAATATACTGGTGCTTTTTACGATTGTACTGTGTCCTTCGACAGTGTAAACAGGGATTGATTGGATTAGGTTGTTTTGCAGGCTTGATGGTTAGACAATGGCTTCTATCATCAAGATGGCGCCGACAGACATGGCAGCTCTTTTTGTTGTTATTTGACAAGCATTTTGCTACACCCGCAGTAACATCTGCTAAATATGTGTATGCGACCAATAACATTTGATTTGATTTGATGCCTTTGATGTTGGTCTCACAATAGAAAGAGGAGATGCAAACCCAGAGTCCAGATGGGTTTGAACATTCGCTTGTGGATGTGTTGAGCTTCAACTGAACCATATGCGGTGTGGAGAGAGTCATTGCAGTTCTGTTCTGTTGTGTTCCACCACTGAGCAACAAGGTTCTATTCCAAACCCGGAGGTTCTACACTGAGTGACCAGACAACAGGAAACGCGTGCCATTTACGCACAGAACAGGCCCAGTTTATTCAAAGAAATGAGATTCTCTCCTCTCTCTCCCTATCCCCCCATCTCTTTAGTTTTAGTTGGACGTACTGTTGTAGGATATTGAGCAGAGAGACTGTAAAGTGGTTTCCTGAATATGCTCCATTGATCACATCTGTCTTTTACAGCGTTACAATACCTGTCGTTTCACTCTCTTTTCTACTAGTTTTTATGGTCATAAACATTACTGGGGAAACAGTGTCCATCCGCCTACATATGTTTCATGAGCAATAGTCTGTGTGACACTATGTGATTGTTAGATTGACATTGACGAACATTAGAAGGGTGATCAGTCATTGTGTGTATTGGAAAAATGTTTCTCCTGGGACAAATTTTTTTTGTGCTTGTTATTTGTAAAAAGTTTAGTTGGGGGAAGGGGGCATATGTGCTTGGACCCAGTGCTTTTCTGTAATATCTCTCCTCTTTTTCAGGGTGAATTGGAACGTCAACTCTTACAGGCCAACCCCATCCTTGAGTCCTTTGGCAACGCCAAGACAGTGAAGAATGACAACTCGTCACGATTCGTAAGTAAAGAATGTATATATATTTCCCCAAAAGAATGCCATTCTCAAGACTGTATCGAGCTTCATTTAAAGTCTTCCCTACGTTTGTAATGTATGTTCCTCTGTGGCTCACTAAAAGCCACTCATGCCATCTCACTCACTATCTCTTGCTCAAATAACTGGCACTTGAGACAGATTTAGCTGGCCTGTGTGTTTGTTGGGAGTTTTCCAAAACTTCCTGGAATCTTTTGATGATAAGGAAGAGAAATCAATGCAGAGGAATTTATTTGATTATCTTCCTATTATTACATAGGAACATTCCAGCAGGACAAGAAACTTTTCTGCTAATCATTAATGACTGCTTTGATTCTGGATCCAGTTTAGATGAGAGGTTTGTTCTGTTCAGCACAGTCAGATCACAGCCTCATGCACAGGGGTAGTCTAATCCAGACCCCAGGACAGTAGAGACCAACAGGAATGTAGTCTAATCCAGACCCCAGGACAGTAGAGACCAACAGGAATGTAGTCTACTCCAGACCCCAGGACAGTAGAGACCAACAGGAATGTAGTCTACTCCAGACCCCAGGACAGTAGAGACCAACAGGAATGTAGTCTACTCCAGACCCCAGGACAGTAGAGACCAACAGGAATGTAGTCTACTCCAGACCCCAGGACAGTAGAGACCAACAGGAATGTTGTCTACTCTAGACCCCAGGACAGTAGAGACCAACAGGAATGTAGTCTACTCCAGACCCCAGGACAGTAGAGACCAACAGGAATGTAGTCTACTCTAGACCCCAGGACAGTAGAGACCAACAGGAATGTCGTCTACTCTAGACCCCAGGACAGTAGAGACCAACAGGAATGTAGTCTACTCTAGACCCCAGGACAGTAGAGACCAACAGGAATGTAGTCTAATCCAGACCCCAGGACAGTAGAGACCAACAGGAATGTGGTCTACTCTAGACCCCAGGAACGTAGAGACCAACAGGAATGTAGTCTAATCCAGACCCCAGGACAGTAGAGACCAACAGGAATGTAGTCTACTCTAGACCCCAGGACAGTAGAGACCAACAGGAATGTAGTCTACTCTAGACCCCAGGACAGTAGAGACCAACAGGAATGTAGTCTACTCCAGACCCCAGGACAGTAGAGACCAACAGGAATGTAGTCTAATCCAGACCCCAGGACAGTAGAGACCAACAGGAATGTAGTCTACTCTAGACCCCAGGAACGTAGAGACCAACAGGAATGTAGTCTAATCCAGGCCCCAGGACAGTAGAGACCAACAGGAATGTAGTCTACTCCGCCCCGGCGTAGAGCCCGGGGCACCCGCCCGGACAGTAGAGACCAACAGGAATGTAGTCTAATCCAGGCCCCAGGACAGCCCGGGTAGAGACCAACAGGAATGTAGTCTACTCTAGACCCCAGGACAGTAGAGACCAACAGGAATGTAGTCTACTCTAGACCCCAGGACAGTAGAGACCAACAGGAATGTAGTCTAATCCAGACCCCAGGACAGTAGAGACCAACAGGAATGTAGTCTACTCTAGACCCCAGGACAGTAGAGACCAACAGGAATGTAGTCTACTCTAGACCCCAGGACAGTAGAGACCAACAGGAATGTAGTCTACTCTAGACCCCAGGACAGTAGAGACCAACAGGAATGTAGTCTACTCTAGACCCCAGGACAGTAGAGACCAACAGGAATGTAGTCTACTCTAGACCCCAGGAACGTAGAAACCAACAGGAATGTGGCCAAATGAGGATAAAATACAATGGCCTGGACTGGTCTCAGATCTGTGTATGTGCTTTAGCCAACTCATCTGACTATAGTAGTTGACTAAAGCGCATACAGTTCTGGGACCAGACTAATCAAATGTAGCCTTATTGTGATGTGACTCAGAGGGAGAAAAAGGAAGGCCTTGCAGCACAGTGTGAGACCTGGTTGAGGGAGACGTGGATGCAGTGATATGGTTTGTCTGCTTTTCTCACCCTCCGTTTCTCTCTCCCTGCAGGGAAAGTTCATCCGGATCAACTTTGATGTCACCGGATACATCGTCGGGGCCAACATTGAAACTTGTATCCTTCCAAACAGCTAGCTTAAATGTTCCATGCAAGCTATGATATGAATCATTTACATAAACGGACAGATTTTGATGGGGACTGTTGTATTATGCTAATTCGATTCCAGCGGGGCCACATAAATCTACTCGAGGGGGTTCATATCTTTCTTTACTGTATAAAGGCTGCCCTTCCTTGACTGTGATGGGACAGATCTACTGGAGAAATCGAGAGCTGTTCGCCAAGCCAAAGACGAGCGCACCTTCCACATCTTCTACCAGCTGCTGTGTGGGGCGGGAGAACATCTCAGGTGTAAGTAGTCTGATTATGTACCATCAGCATAACTTCAACGTCCCGGACCCATATGGCCTCTGTAAAGAATAGTCACCCTCTGACATGCAGAACATTGTTTCTCTAGCCGTTGGCCTGAGGTGTCTTGAAACCCACTCAGACTCTGTGTCGCTCACTAGCTAGTATCACAATAACATCACCTGTCAGTGGGCTGACTGTCAAAAATGCATGTTTGCCTTTTGTCCTTTGTGACCTCGAACCAGCTATCTCGACGTCATTTCCCTTTCCTCTGTTGTGTAGCGGACCTGCTCCTGGAGGGCTTCAACAGCTACCGCTTCCTGTCCAACGGCAACATTACCGTCCCTGGTCAGCAGGACAAAGACAACTTCCAGGAGACCATGGAGGCCATGCACATCATGAGCTTCTCCCACGACGAGATCCTGGGTACCACCATCCTCACTCTCATCTGTCTGTCTGTCTGTCTGTCTGTCTGTCTGTCTGTCTGTCTGTCTGTCTGTCTGTCTGTCTGTCTGTCTGTCTGTCTGTCTGTCTGTCTGTCTGTCTGTCTGTCTGTCTGTCGCAACTTTTTAAAGCCCTTTTTACATCAACACTTTACAGCTTTAAAGTAATTATTATAACTTTACATGCTCATAACAGTTCCATGTATTCCAACAAACACAGAGCAGTGTGTGCCGTTCATAGTAAGTTTATGATAACGTTCTCTGTGCTTGCAGCCATGCTGAAGGTGGTCTCCTCCGTGCTTCAGTTTGGGAACATTGTCTTCAAGAAGGAGAGGAACTCAGACCAGGCCTCTATGCCTGAGAATACAGGTAGTTGGCAGTATTGTTGGCATGTATTGATGTCAAGGAAGCTCCTCACATTCTCACGTTCAGACCATATCTTTCTCTTCCTCATCTTCCTCCCAGACCTGTACTAACCAGCCTGAGTCAGACGTCAGAACTCTAACGATTTAACCTTCCCGTCTCTCCTGGCCCTGTCACACACCTTCAAACAACATCATTATTCAGATTTACTCCCCTACTTTACTTAGAAGAAAAAACAAACGAAAACGTTGCCTCAACCGCGTGTGTTACTGCTTCATTCCTGGCATTTAAAGAGGAGAGGGTAGCAAGTGCGTGTCAATGCCGTGGCCCAGCCAGTTATTACCAAATGTGGAAAACAGATCTAGGACAGAAGCAGATGTTTTTAGCAGGCTCTGCGCTGGCAACTCTACCCCTGGAAATGATACAGATGTATCATTCTTACCTCCCCAGAAGCTCCCGCTGTGACAAATATTTAAAAATCAAACATCTCCCCAGATCCAGAAGACAAATATCATAAAAGCCGCTTTGACACGTCTTAAATCAAGTCTGTGTTGTTAACCCACGGGTGTTCTAAATAGCTGTGTTTAACTACCCCCTACCCTGAGCTCTAGTCCAGACCTGGGTTCAAATACTATTCTAAGTTATTTCAAATACTTAAGCTGTGGTTGGTTGAGCTTGCATTTTGCAATGGAACCAATACAAAAGTCCTAAAAGTGCAAACCCCATTCACCTGACACTCCAGACAGACTACAGCGAATGCTCAAAGTACTTGAAATATTTCAAATAGTATTTGGATCCAGGTCTGCTCCAGGCATACCTTAGAGGTACTGAACTGGCAGGGGGAGGCAGTGACTCCGTTCAGTTCTTACTTATTATTCTTTACCATTAACGGTCAAATGTGAGAAACTTCTGGCAGAAGGGGGAGAATGTAATTCTTAGCTACCGACCATGTAGAGCTGTGGCCTGCTGCCAGTGGTATGTATTTTCTGGTGGTCTCAAGCAGTGGTGGAAAGTTTATATGGTTTTTACTGTGTGTTTTCCAACTCACTGGTGTTTATGGGAATTGGAGGATTATAGGGTTATCTGTCGGGTCTATATATATAATCATATCCCAATAACATTTAACTCCTCAAATGTTGCTTCTTCTTTCCCTGCTACTGCTTTGAGTCTATGTAAGGGATATTTGAGTATTGTAAAGTTATTTGTGTTGTCTGTAATCACATCTTGAGAACGAACGTTTAATGTTACTACTGTTTTCCCTTTTTTCACCCCTCTATCTCCCTCCTCATCCTCCTCCTCTCCTCTACCAGCGGCCCAGAAGTTGTGCCACCTGTTGGGGCTGAACGTGATGGAGTTCACCCGGGCCATCCTGTCTCCAAGGATCAAGGTGGGACGAGACTACGTCCAGAAGGCCCAGACCAAAGAACAGGTAAAACACACACTACACCGCAGAAGCTCTCCTTGCTTCACTCATCACCCCTCTATGGACTCACTGTACTGCTGACTCTGGATCAGGATAATGTTAGTACTGTGGGGTGTGTTTCCTGCCCACCTCTGTGTTAGATTTATAACAATAGAGAGGTCTAGCCGTGCGACCCCAAGGCTGAGAAGTCATACCACAGAAAGACAATCTAATAAGGAATGCATATTTCTCTCTCTCTCTGTCTCTCTCTGTTGCTCTCTCTCTCTTTCTCCACCTCTCCCCCACCCCTCTCTCTCTTTTTCTCTCTCTAGGCTGACTTTGCAGTGGAGGCTCTGGCTAAGGCCACATACGAGCGTCTGTTCCGCTGGCTGGTCCACCGCATCAACAAGGCCCTGGACCGTACCAAACGGCAGGGGGCCTCCTTCATCGGCATCCTGGACATCGCTGGCTTTGAGATCTTCCAGGTACTTAAATGCGTAGGCCTCTACAGGTACTTAAATACATGGCAAATAAGGCCTCCACAAGGTCCCTCCATCTCTTCCAGATACAGAGAAAACAGCTAGAGAAGAGAGAGGGGACTTGGTTTGGCTTCAGTTCATCCTGTCTATGGAACTGGTCATCTGAATGGTCGAAGGACGTTTTTCGTGGGATAATGATCTGATTGACATTTTTGGGAAACAGCTGATCATCTATCCTGTGGACTAATTGCACTTTGAACCCATTCCCTCCTCAGGGTCAATTATGGGAATCTCAGCACTTCTAAAAATGCCTCTTGGGTGTCATCCTCATTTAGTTTTATATCATTCACACCAAGGTCATTCGTTGATCTATGACTTGATAGACGATAGTTATCATGCGAGGCTCGTTCAACAAGAGGCGAGTTCAGACGGTTCAGACATTGTTGACATGAACCTTGTCGTCAATTGAACACTCAATATCCCAAGATCACTAAATCTTGTGCTGAAATTCCAACATGTCTGTTTCCCTTCTGGTTTGTGGCAGCTGTTTATTCCCCCACTAAGACTTTTGGCTGCAGCGTTGTAATGTTGAGCCAAAAGAACAGGAAAATAAATCACAATCCCTGGGATCAATTTAGTTATAGCAAACAAAAATCTATCAGCTGCAGTTATTGTTTTGGCTTATTGGTTAAAAAGACAAAACCCTCATAGTTCAAAACGAAGACTGTAAAAAGCAGTAGGTTACCGGTGCCTGTTTGAGCTGAAGGCATCTCACCGTCTTGGCTATGGAGAAGTGATATTCATTGGTGTTTCATAAATGAAATAATGTAGTCTTGTTGTTTTTACATATCTGAAACTCCTTACAAATCAATTTCCCCCTAGGGATGATTTAAGAAATTATCCATCTTACTGCTTGCTTCACTTTTGAGACAAAGTTTCTTGAGTTTCTGAGTTCTGAAAAGATCAAATCAATTTGTATGCCTTTCTCCTGTAGCTGAACTCGTTTGAGCAGCTGTGCATCAACTACACCAACGAGAAGCTGCAGCAGCTGTTCAACCACACCATGTTCGTCCTGGAGCAGGAGGAGTACCAGAGGGAGGGCATCGAGTGGAGCTTCATCGACTTTGGCCTGGACCTGCAGCCCTGCATCGACCTCATCGAGAGGCCGGTCAGTATCCGTTTAGTGAGTGTGTGTGTGTGTGTGTGTCCTGTGGTGTTGTGCTGTTGTCAATACTTGGGTCATGTTCAATGAGCAGCTAACGTTTTGAAACAGTGAATCGGTAAGGAACAAAGTTAACTAAAACAATTCGTTTTCCGTTTTTCCCCGGTGTCCTATTGAACACGGGCCTGTTGTGTGCTGTCATCCTGCAGGCGAACCCTCCTGGTGTGCTGGCTCTGTTGGATGAGGAGTGCTGGTTCCCCAAGGCCACAGACAAGACGTTCATAGACAAGTTGGTCCAGGAGCAGGGCACCCACTCCAAGTTCCAGAAGCCCAGACAGCTAAAGGACAAGGCTGACTTCTGCATCATCCACTACGCTGGCAAGGTACGGACCGGTGAGATTACATATAGGTGGTGATTTTTTTTGTAACCCAAAGATTGGTGTACAAATCCAGAAAACTATCCCTTTAAACACTTATGGCTCTGCTGTAATCCTCGAGTCAAAGATTAAACATGTACAGTACACTGGGATGGAGTATAGACCGATTTTTCCTCTGAGGCAGTTTTTGGGGCTATTTTTATGTATCCACTTACAAGTTACTTTGGATTACGTCATCTGCACTACTTGTAGACCCCAGAGCCGTTGGCTTGTCGTGTTCATGGAGGAACACCAGGTCCTTTCAAGCTGCAGGACTTACTTCTAGACCTTCCAGATCTTCTGATTTCTCCGAGGTTTTCCCCTGTCACACCAGGTCCTTTTGGAAAGCCACTGTTCCATCACTAGCCCCTATTCTGTTCCCATCAACCTCTGGCTGCTGTATCACTCTTGACGCACAACTTCTCCTCTGTGGTATTCAAATTCCGCAGGAGTATCATCCTGGTTTTATGTATTAGATATGTGGGAGGAGGTTTGGCTAGTTTCTCTAGCGTCCAGTCAGTGTTGCGCAATAGAGACCCGGGCCCTTTCCAGTGCAGGCAGTCCTGCGGTACACCGTAACCACATCTGTTCAATATTACGCAGACGTCGTCTTTAAACAACACACTTTCCTGGAATGATTTGGAGTCTTATGTCATCTCTAGTGAAATGAATTTGGAACCTCAACAGTCATTTTGTTGTATATCATCACTCTCCGACAGTTCAATTCAATAAACTTTATTCATCCCTGAAGGGGAATTATTGCTAATATCTCTCACGGCCTGGATGGTTCTGACCTTCTCCCCTCCCCAGGTGGACTACAAGGCAGATGAGTGGCTGATGAAGAACATGGACCCCCTGAATGACAACGTGGCCACGCTGCTCAACCAGTCCACTGACAAGTTTGTGGCCGAGCTCTGGAAAGATGGTAAGTTATGTCCCCGGCCCCTGTCCTGTCTACATGGTTAACAGAGAAGGAATGTGTTAGCACTGGCTTGATGATTAACAGTTACTATTAGTTAGATTGGTTAATTCATCATCATTTAGGCCTATTTGTTTTAGGGATTGTCAATGTACAATGTTTGCTGCTTGTTTAGCTAACATGGTACAAATAGTAATCAGTCGGACTTCAGCCTACTAACCTCTTTATGTTTTCCTCCTTTTTCTGTTTTTATTTTCTCTTCTGTCAGGTGTTTTTATCCCCCTGTCTCTCTGTATCGTAGAGATACAGAACAATGTCACTAGTCTTGATGAGCCTCCAGGTGAATGTTATGACTGGAGCTGTAGAAGGTTCCATGGCTTACCAGCGCAGCATGGTGTTGTCCATAGAGATAGATGACGTTTTATGTTATGACATGCTGATGTAGATCCATGGCTTAGCAGTGCAGCATGGTGAAGCCTACCTCCATACAGAGGCTCATTGTTGGTCGTCGCCTATGTCTCAGTATTAGTATAATAGTCTTTAGGCTAATGGATGGCAATTCCTTTCAGCATTGCTCTTCTCCTGCTAGCATAAGATACTGCATACTTAGACTGAATTGGTCTGAAAAGCCTGTATTATTGTTTTGTTCAATTCAAATGATCTAATGATTACACCATGAAGAAAATACAACAAAACAATAATACGGGCTTTTCAGACCAATTTAGTCCACTTCCCGGAGAGTAGTTATGGTATAGGTACCTAATCATTTGGTCACAGGACCTATTTTGTATAAGAACCAATACTGAAGTGTCTGCCAATTTACTACTTGAGAATACGGGAGACCTAATGTCTTATACAGACAGGTGTCACGCTTCAAATATCACTGTTGTTGACAACACACACAACCAAAATGATTCACAGATGTCTTCCTATCTCCACACAATCTGTCACGGTTCCCTGACCCAATAGGGCATAAACCAAACATTCTCCTTATTGCTACTGCTTATACACACAAGTCATGTTAAAAAAATATTTTCTAACCGTGAATGAGGCTCTCCTCCAGAACATATAGGCAACCTTCTATCACCATCCACATTCCTCCTTTGTCCTTCTCCATGGACTACTTCTCTACAATCTACCGTACTAGTACTCAAGCATGACACTTTATCCATACACACACACACACACTCTACGGCCTCCCGGCCACTGCGGCTGGGACTTTCGTCCCACTTACGGATCTCGCAGAGGAACACCCCCACTAGGGACCTATCCTACATGGAACCTACCTTACACTGTAGTGTCACCCACGGATCTCGCAGAGAACTAGCTCCACTCGGGACCTATTCTTACGGATCCTACCCTTAACCCTATATTTCTATGGATCTTGCAGAGGAACACCCCCACTTGGGACCTATCCATACGGAACCTACTCTACACCATATATTTACGACTGGTCGTAACACAATGGGACTACTGAATAAACTTAGGCTTTCTAGGTCTGTATCCTATAATTGGTTCAGCCTATGACTCTCATCTCCCCAAGATGTCAGAATGAGTGGTAACAGGTGTAGGAACTGTGTCTAACTTGTTTTTGTTTTTGGTGCCGGTTCCTGTTTCACTGATTCGGACTCTTTAGTTTGACTGTAAATTGTGGTGAATCCTGCCGACAACGCCAACTGTTAGGTTCTGAACAAGCAGAGTAAAAACTCACGGACAACTAGAAAAAGCTCAAACCAAGTTTATTCACCCACTGGGTCATAAAGCTGCAAAGACAAAGACACGTTTACACAAGCACATATATTTATTCCCTCCTACTAGACGGAGTCAACTCTTTGCACATCTAGACAGCCAATACACCTCTGTTGCTAGTCAGTAACTTAATTGGTTCCTCTCACTGGTGTAGTCATGGCCCTGCCTGATGCTGGAACCTTCGTGGGCGTGGAAGTATGTGTTTGTGGGATAGGACTGTTCCTTCTCACTTCATCTGACCTGACCTCGGGCCGAATTCCTCGCTCCTCCCTAACCCACGACTGTCCTACCTTATCAGTGACTGAAACCAGACTGTTGCCCTTTGCCTCCCTCCTTAGGAGCCATGAGATTTAACAATAACATGTTTGACACAATGTCAACTTTCTGCACTCCCTCAGTCAGTAACTTTCCATACACTTAGTTCCTATCCACCCTCCATTGACCCCAACATATACATTCCTTATACATGTACAGTAATCAAGAAGTTCTGGTAACATGAAGTAGTATATTTCAAGCTAGAATCCAACAATAGTGACAGAATCACACATTACTTCCCATTTGTTTTGTCTCCTCGGCTATAGAAGGTTGTAGCATAGAGACAAACCAAAGATATCCCATATGCATCGGAGTCACATCATTCCCTGTATTTTACAACTTGTTTCTAGCACAAACATTGCGTTATAGATCACTTTATATAATCAGGTCTATATATATATATAGGGGCAGGCCTATGCCATTTTCTTTAACAAAAGCCACACTACCCTTGCATACCACCAAAATTCGCACCCTGGTTTTAAGTTCACACACCAAGCCCTCCACTGACACTTAAGGAGTGCATGGTGACTGAAGGAAATGGCTGACAGTCTATGGATAGTAGACTATAATTTAATCTGTCAAACAGGTAGGTCTACCTCTTATTTCTTGAATAGGAAGAAATCGGCTCCAACACAAAGCCCTCTTGTTGTTAGTAGCCTAAAGTCAAATTAAAATGAAGATAGTTTAAATGAATTAGGACTTGAATTAGCCTTTCAGCACCCATGTGCCGTCCATCTCCGCGGCTGCCGCTATATAAGCTATGTAAATTACTTGAATATGGCTTATTGTGAGGTCAGTAACTCTGATAAATAGCTTCATTATGGGCAACGAAACATTGTTTTTTATTAAAATCAATTATAGCAGTAGCAAGCTTACCTCCGGTCCTCCTTCTCATCTTCACGCTCTTCCTCTCAAACTGAACAGGACATCAGTAGGGCTAGTCCGCGCACACAAATATAGCATTTTTGACTTGCCTCCTGAAGTGCTACCGTACACAGCACAACCATTGGTTAGGCTGCACAAAATACTTGGCCTATAAGGCCTACATCAACAAGAGCAGGGCAGGCCAGTGTGTAATTCAACTCTCCCTCGCTCTCTCTCACTCTCTCTACCGCATCTACTGTCTCGACCTCTGAATACTCGGCTATGAAAAGCCAACTGACATTTACATCTGAGGTGCTGACCTGTTGCACCCTCTATAAACACTATTATTATTATATGACCCTGCTGGTCATCTATGAACATTTGAACATCTTGAAGAACAATCTGGCCTTAATGGCAATGTACTCTTGTAATCTCCACATTTTATGAGAAATATAATGTTGCCCTGTGCTTTTCCAAGCATGCTCTTCATATAGCCTAGGCATATAGTATAGTCTATGGATCATTTTGGTTCCAGGTAGAACTATTTTGGGTTCCTTGTAGAACCCTCTGTGTAAAGGGTTCCACATTGAACTCAAAAGGGTTCTGCCAGGTACCAAAAAGGGTTCTTCAAAGGGTTCTCCTATGGGGACAGCCAAATAACCCCTTTAGGTTCTAGATAGCAACTTTTTTCTATGAGTGTATGACAGTTAATCGATTCCAAATGACATGACCCTCCCCTGGACTAAATAAAATAATACTAAACCCTCCCTTTGACTGAAATTGAAAAAGCATGACCCTCCCCCATTTTCCTCCGGGTAACAATAGTGTAAATTTCGACCGCTTCCTTACAGTATGGTGGAAAGGTTAAGAGCGCTGGTTATTCAGTATTCCGAACCAAAGTCTATTCTCCTTTCTGGAATCTGTATTTTTATTAAGGGTTGTATTCCCTTTCCAAGGCATATATTTAAGCGTAAAGGGAATTAAAGAATTGAGGCTTGACTGAGGAAAGATTAATGGCATTCATTTCCCCCTTTTATTTTTTCAAAGTAGCAGAGAATTGGAACCACATGTAGTATTTGGCATTTCTCTTGGCCCGATTCTACAGTATTATAGACGTTGATACACAGCAGGTGTGACAGTGGTACAATATCTACAGACTGAATGCAAAAC
This sequence comes from Salmo salar, assembly GCF_965601325.2. NCBI lineage: Eukaryota > Metazoa > Chordata > Actinopteri > Salmoniformes > Salmonidae > Salmo > Salmo salar. The sequence continues at coordinate 29,924,646 of NC_138302.1, read as the reverse complement.
GTCTGGAACTTTGTAGGACATTCCTGGAGTTCTGTCTGCCTGAAACCCTAGGAGCCTAATAACACAGTTGGAGGTTTGATTTTGATAAATTACCTGTATGGACTCTTGGATAAACAATTGTTAATTCATCAGCATGCCTCCTATCAAAACGGTTTTATGCAACGTGTTGTAAATATGACGCTTGTCAACACACCAGCCCAGCAATAATGACACAAAACAAGGCATGTTGTGAATCTGAAGTTATGGATATGATGTGGCCCTATGTGACTGACTGTCAGATTATGCTAATATGACGAAAAAAGCCAATGTGTACGAAAGGTCCCAGGCTGTGAAATCAATGACTTTTATTTCATACCAAAGAATAGGCCTTTCAGTTGTAGTTATCCTAAAAGGTTGTCACTTTGAATGACTGCTGAAAAGAGTAGTGTGAGAACATAGTGCTCAAGAAGACTAGCAACCATCCCTCCCATTATCAGCTGTACCGAGCCTGAAGAACGTTTACGAATACAGACCCTGGAACCAAGCATGTATACTGTATAGCAGTAATTCCCTAACTCCAGTCCTCCAGTACCCCCAACAGCACACATCGTTGTTGTAGCCCCGGATAAAAACACCTGATTCAACTCATCGAGGGCTTGATGATTACTTGACATGTTGAATCAGTTGTGCTTGTCTGGGACTACAGTTTTAGGTGATCCTCTTGCCCTGTCCTTGCCCCATCCCCACAAATCCACAGAGGCTGCCAGTCATACCTAGTGGTCCTAATCTATCTACACCTGCAGCTGACACACATTGCTGCTGGCTGCTGCTACTCCCGGCATCCTGTGTCTGTCTGTCTGTGATTTAGCTCCCAACACCTCTCTCCAAGTCCGACCCCCCCCCTTCCCCTTCTAACCCCTTTCCTTCCCTCTCTCATTAGTGGACCGCATCGTGGGCTTGGACCAGGTGGCGGGCATGGCGGAGACGACGTTCGGAGCCACCTACAAGACCAAGAAGGGCATGTTCCGCACGGTGGGCCAGCTCTACAAGGAGTCCCTCACCAAGCTCATGGCCACCTTGAGGAACACCAACCCCAACTTCGTCCGCTGTATTATCCCCAACCACGAGAAGAAGGTGAGTAGTATATCCTGTCATACTTTACATGTCAGTCTAACTATACCAGGCCACCTGTTCTATACTATAGCCAACAGAAGGGGTGAGACTTGAATTGATCGCTTAATTTCAGGGTTTTCTCTGAGTATATATTGCTAGACCTTCTGTAGACACAAGGTTAATAGGTAACAGTCTTTGCTTGTACACCTGTACCAGATTTTTGCATTATTTATTTATAACACTTCACTTCATCTCTCTCCCATGTCAGGCTGGTAAGCTGGAGCCCCATCTGGTTCTGGACCAGCTGAGGTGTAATGGAGTTCTGGAGGGGATCCGTATCTGCAGACAGGGCTTCCCCAACCGCATTGTCTTCCAGGAGTTCAGACAGAGGTAACCACGGAAACAGGACACATAACTATTGTGCTTGTGTTCTTTGTCTTCGCTGTGAGCCGACTAGACTGCCCTCACTTTCAGTGATCTCTGGGTATATGCCAGTGTGTTAACTCCTAATACTTCTCTATTTATCCCAGGTACGAGATCCTGACCCCTAATGCCATCCCCAAGGGTTTCATGGACGGGAAACAGGCCTGCGAGAGGATGGTAAAGAGCTTCCAATGTTATCTATTAACTAACACAATAAGCAAAAGTGTTGAAACTCAGGAAAATATGAGTTGTGTCAATGTACCACCCTGTTTAAAATGATACAATTGACAAACAAAAAATATCTGATTTGCATGCTGACTTTCCTAATTTACTCGTATTCTCCTGTGTATTGTAACAGATCCGAGCGTTGGAACTGGACTCCAACCTGTTCCGTATCGGCCAGAGTAAGATCTTCTTCAGGACCGGAGTCCTGGCCCACCTGGAGGAGGAGAGAGACCTGAAGATCACTGACATCATTATCTACTTCCAGTCTGTCTGCCGCGGCTACCTGGCACGCAAGTGAGTCATTAGGATTAATAATTGATTCATAACTTAATTCATATTTATATAGCCAGACTTTCCAGACTTCAAATCACTTTACATAGTAAATACCATGACTCAGCAGTCCCACTGTCTGTCCCCTATCACTCAATCAAGTAAGTTTAAATGTCCACCTCATTACTGAGGCATGTTCATGCCCTTTGATTTCAATGCAACTCACAAAAATGGGGCGTAAGTACAGATAAGTTATGAAGTTGCTAAAACTGTATAGTCAAAATGATACTGTGTGTGTTATGGTTTGGGATACAGCTGTGGCCAAGTTAAGTAGTGAAAGTAAAGCTGTATGTGATATCAGTCTCTTAATTATGCATCTCCTCAGGGCGTTTGCTAAGAAGCAGCAGCAGCTGAGTGCTCTGAAGGTCCTCCAGAGGAACTGTGCAGCCTACCTCAAGCTGCGCCACTGGCAGTGGTGGAGACTCTTCACCAAGGTGAGTGGGGGTTTTACTGATGGAGAGTGCTGTGAGTCCACATCTACACCCACTGTTAACAGGATTCATATGACCATTTCTCTACACCTTATCCTATTCCTGTCTTCCATTCCTCCCTCCCCTGACCTTGATGGGACCCTCCTTCCTTTTTCCCTTCCAGGTGAAGCCTCTGCTCCAGGTGACCCGGCAGGAGGAGGAGATGCAGGCCAAAGACGAGGAGCTGGTCAAGGTGAAGGAGAGACAGAGCAAGGTGGAGGGAGAGCTGGTGGATATGGAGAGGAAACACCAACAGGTGAGTTACTACCTGGAGCCCGTACCTGATCCCAATACCATGGTTCCATACCTCAATCTAGCTATTCTTCTGAAATATGCACTGCTGGAGATAAAACAACATATGAACTTACTCCAGCCATTCTGAATGTTGTTGGATTCCATAGTTCATGCTGTGTAGTAGAGGTCCAGCCACTGGGTTTGAAGGTTGAGTAGTATACTCTTAGAAAAAAGGGTTCCAAAAGGGTTCTGCTGTTGTCCCCATAGGAGAACCATTTTTGGTTCCAAGTAGAACTATTTTGGGTTCCATGTAGAACCCTCTGGAAAGGGTTCTACATGGAATTCAAAAGGGTTCTACCTGGAACCAAAAGGGGTTCTTCAAAGGGTTCTCCTATGGGGACAACCAAAGAACCCTTTTTGGTCCTAGATAGCACCTTTTTTACAGGCTTGAGGAGATTTGACCTTTCAACATTCTAATCGAATAACATCTAGAAAAGAAGCGTAGGTAAACGTTGCTGTCTATCCTCTGTGTCCCCCACAGCTCCTAGAGGAGAAGAACATCCTCGCAGAGCAGCTGCAGGCGGAGACGGAGCTGTTTGCCGAGGCGGAGGAGATGAGGGCCCGCCTGGCCGCTAAGAAGCAGGAGCTGGAGGAGATCCTCCATGACCTGGAGTCCAGAGTGGAGGAGGAGGAGGAGAGGAACCAGAGCATGCAGAACGAGAAGAAGAAGATGCAGTCCCACATCCAGGTCAGAGAGCGAGACCCATATATGCACATATGGATGGAGCATGGACACCTGCGCACACACACACCATCAGTTAATGAGTTAATGTTGGCTTAGATGGAATTAATTCTAACTAAAACTATGGATAACTTCAGCATTGCAATACATATCCTTGTGCTGAAGATACTGAGTGTCTCTGTTGGTTGAACGTATGTATGTCCATTGTCTATCCATAGGATCTAGAGGAGCAGTTAGATGAGGAGGAGGCAGCCAGGCAGAAGCTGCAGCTGGAGAAGGTGACGGCCGAGGCCAAGATCAAGAAGATGGAGGAGGACATTCTACTGCTGGAGGACCAGAACTCCAAATTCCTCAAGGTCAGAGAAGATTGCACACTTAAGCCTCATTTACACCTTCCGCTTCCACACCATCCGCTAGGTCCTCTCGAACAAAACCAGAAGACGTAATATCGAATGTTCCCTGCCAACACTGAACCCAGTGCGGATGGTAGCGGGCATTTGATTGAAGCAGAAGGCATAAATCAGGTATTAGACCTGTATAGAACCCTGAAGGGTACAGGAAATAGTTGAGATTTTTAAGATGATCTTAATCTGATACAAATGATTTATTACAAGATGCCATGAAGGAGAAGCTAAAGAACCACATGCGGCTCTGGAGCCACGTGTTGCAGACCCCTGTTGTTAAACCTCTCTACAGTTTTCTACATCTCTCCTCTCCTCTCTCCACCCACCAGGAGAAGAAGTTGCTGGACGACCGTGTGGCCGAGATGACCTCCCAGCTGACGGAGGAGGAGGAGAAGGCCAAGAACCTGGGCAAGGTCAAGAACAAGCAGGAGGTGATGATGGTCGACCTGGAAGGTAAAGGCTTCACTGTGGCTCTTCCTCAATTGGTCTCCTCGATTCCTTGCTCTCTTTCTTCCTTGCTCTCTTTCTCCACCTTCATTGGAGGAGAATGTCCAAGGTCTTTCCCATCAGGCATTCTTCTCCAAAGCGTTTTGATGATGCAAGGAATTGAGGAAAGTTGTAGAACTTACTGTAACTCCCTCTACATGGCAGACGTTCAACTGCATATAATAACATTAAGATGAGACTACAGACTAGATAAGATTAAGACTTCTCTGCTAATGTGATTCTGCGTATGCATAGGCATTCCATTTCAGTTCGGACACCACAATGACTTAATGGCTTACCAAGCTGAAGAATCTGGTTAATTCTGCTTAAGTGGAATGTTCGAGTGGATACTTTTGAGTGCTGGGCCAACATCTATTTTCATCGTTTGGTTGACCCCGCTGCCCTTCCACCTTGTGCGTGCGTGTGTGTGCGTGTGTGTGCGTGTGCGTGTGCGTGTGTGTGTGCGTGTGTGTGTGTGTGTGTGTGTGTGTGTGTGTGTGTGTGTGTGTGTGTGTGTCAACAGAGTGCCTGAAGAAGGAGGAGAAGACTCGCCAGGAGCTGGAGAAGGCCAAGAGGAAGCTAGATGCTGAGACCACGGACCTCCAGGACCAGATAGCTGAGCTGCAGGCCCAGATAGAGGAGCTCAAGATCCAGCTGGCCAAGAAGGAGGAGGAGCTACAGGCCGCTCTGTCCAGGTGAGATACTCGCCTCCAGCCCCAAAATGGATTCTCAATAACATTCATGGGTTGTGTTTAGTTTGCACCATACAAGAGAAAATGTTTTGAAATGGTGAAATCGAATGAAATGGAGGATGCACTATGTGAACGCTACCTGGATCAATAAGGGGAATAGATGATGACTATATAAGCTTTGCCCACCGCGCAGGCCTGTACCGCGCATGTTGCCTGTTCCTATGGCAACCGGCCCAACTTGCCCGGCCACTACTGTGGTCCAGTAAACCATACCGGCTAGATGTGCACCCACACATACTCCCACTTCCATCGCCTGTCCCCATAGCAACAGTCCACTCTACAGGGCCCAAGCAGTTGAGACCCTGCGGGCACACACACGCATTAAAAAATACCAGAGTTTACTATAGAATACTACAGTACTTTCTATAGAATTCTGTAGTATACTGTAGAATACTATACTACACACTGTAGAATCCCTCGATCGTGTGTAGAACTTAGTATAGAATGGTGTAGTATACTGTAGAATACTATACTACACACTGTAGTATACTCAATCATGTATAGTACTTACTATAGAATGTTGTAGTATAGTAAATACTACAGTATGCTACAGACCACAAAAACACTACAGTAATGACTATAGTATATACACAGATTTGCAGGTGTTATAGCAGGTGCAGCGAAATGCTTATGTTACTAGTTCCAACAGTGCAGTAGATTGTAAATACTACAGTTCACTACAGTAAAGTCCGCAAAAACACTACAGTGAATACAATATTATTTAACCACAGTATACTATAGTATTTTTTCATGTGAGCACATACCCTCATGTTGGCTTTGAACTAAATATGTAAAAGCAGCCACACAGTCCAGCTGCTTAGTTGTTCAGTGGCATCGGTTGACTCTAAACTTAACTAATGCCTTCCTTAGTGCAGTGCGTGCTGGTATGCTGGCTATCACCCTCACTAGAGACATAATATACACGCACACTCCGAGGCAGATTGATAGAGATTGATGATATGCCCCATCCAAGTCTCTCACTGCATTTCCCAACGGAAAGGAAAAGGAATCTCAGCTTGGGCATGGCAGCCACGACGGATCGTCTCACACCTCAGAGGGAGTTGGTCACGGAATCTGTTTGTACTTCACAGACGTTTATTTTTAATAGCTTCTGAACAGGACTGCTGGATTCAAGGAAAACATTACCAGCTATGGCTTGAAAAAGACCTGTCTCTTGGAAGAAGGAGAAAATGTCAACTTGCATCCAAGTATTACCTCAATTTAGCTTGATTGTTCATTTAACATTCTTTGTAATCCGAAGCCAATTCAGACCTAATTTAGTGGAAAATATTAATGAGCAACACATTTGGTGTCACGTTCAATTAAGTCCCTTTTGATTAGGGAAACTGAGACCACATACTAATGAGCTCCTCCTCTGGCTGCAACAGAGGTCATTGGCATGAAGGTGAAGTCCAATCATTTAGATGTGGCGAATTCAGGTGTAGACTAGCAAATTCAGGTGTAGACTGTAGGCCAATGGAAAACAGTTTCCCCTAAATAACCTTCTGAAATTATCACTTGGTCATAGGCTAGTTGATTAAACCGTTACTTAGGCTACAGTATTCCAGTTGGAATTTTATGACTGTTTATAATTGTAGGGCTATTTAATCACCATAGTCTGGACAGTTGCTATTTGACTAAAATGTCTCATTAGTAGCTATATTGTTATCCATGGCTTCATCAGTGTAATACCTAATTGGACATGGAGTCATTATTTGGTCCTGGCAAAGGGACAGGCCTCTAAAGAAGCTCTAACGCAGGAATGTCTAAGGAATGCAGGCAGGGCTCAGGAGTCAAATCAAAGTTTATTGGTTGCGTACACAGATTATCAGGTGTTATAGCAGGTGCAGTGAAGTGCTTATGTTACTAGCTCCAACAGTGTAGTAGAATGTCTCTCAAACACAATACACATATACAAATAATGAAAAATCAAATCAAGAAATGACAGAACGAGTCCAATTAACAATCCAGGGGTAGATATATTAGAGTGAGTATGTGTCAGAATCCATAATAATAATAATAATAATAATAGTAGTTTAATCTAACCTGACTGCCAGCAACAACACATATTCAATCTCATTATGGCCCCGCCCGCAGTGGCATTTCTACTGACCGAGAAAGGCACAGACAGACACGGTCAAACTCACTGCTCAGACACACACACACAAACACACACACGGCAGGCTGACGAACACACGCTGGTCCTCATGAGCTCACCCACTGTAAGGTCGATCACACTGCCACCATGTGTTCACTGGGATTTTGTCACCACGCTGCAGTCTCACTTGCTAGGGCCTGTATGATTTTCAAATGATCAGCCATTTTGGGGGATTTAGAGAATGTGCAGTGATTTCATGTAGCAGTTTTGTGTATCATGGTTTTACCCAAAATGATCCTAACATTTGGACATCTCTTGTACTATAAAAGCACTGCTCAGATGAGCGCCCCACAACATGATTTCTCACCTCTTCATTGATATGGAATGTATGCTGGCATTAGCTAGCTAATCTAATGATTTCTATGTTGTTGTTTGGAATTGATTGGTTTCTTTGGTGTGTGTGTGTGTGTGTGTGTGTGTGTGTGTGTGTGTGTGTGTGTGTGTGTGTGTGTGTGTGTGTGTGTGTGTGTGTGTGTGTGTGTGTGTGTGTGTGTGTGTGTGTGTGTGTGTGTGTGTGTGTGTGTGCACACCAGGGGTGATGAAGAGGTGGCCCAGAAGAACAATGCTCTGAAAGCTGTGCGGGAGCTGCAGGCCCAGCTGTCAGAGCTGCAGGAGGACCTGGAGTCAGAGAAGGTGTCCAGGAACAAGGCAGAGAAAGTCAAGAGGGACCTCAGTGAGGAGCTGGAGGCTCTGAAGACTGAGCTGGAGGACACTCTGGATACCACCGCTGCCCAGCAGGAGCTCAGGTACTGGGACACTGCTTGTCAAGCCTCGGATGTACTGCTCTCTGCTGCAGTGATACGCTTATATGTTTATTCGGTGCTTTTAGAAATGGATAAAGAACCGGTGTAGGGTCGCACTGAAAAAGTGGCACTGTCATAGTTTGTTAAAGTACCTGTGTGTGTATCTGCATGAGGGCTATGGAGAGACACAGCACCTCAGGGAGATGTCTTTTATGGGTCTACCTTCCTTCCTAACCCCTCTCTCCTCTCCTTTCTCTCCTCTCAGGACCAAGCGAGAGCAGGAGGTGGCTGAGCTGAAGAAGGCCATCGACGAGGAGACCAAGAACCACGAGTCTCAGGTCCAGGAGATGAGACAGAGACACTCCACCGCCCTGGAGGAGCTGTCTGAGAATTTGGAGCAGGCCAAGAGGGTGGGTCTATAATCAGAGACAATACACCTGTCAATCATCTAGTAACATATCTCATTACATGTTTAGCAGGCTAGAGGCTAGGTCCACCATCAGACATGACACCTGCCTACCATAACGTCGTTATACAGTAGTAACAGCACACATGTTTAGCAGGTCAAGAGGGTGGATCTTCTCCAACGATGTACAGTGAGGGGAAAAAGTATTTGATCCCCTGCTGATTTTGCCCACTGACAAAGAAATGATCAGTCTATAATTTTAATGGTAGGTTTATTTAAACAGTAAGAGACAGAATAACAACAAAAAAATCCAGAAAACCGCATGTCAAAAATGTTATAAATTGATTTGCATTTTAATGAGGGAAATAAGTATTTGACCCCTCTGCAAAACATGACTTAGTACTTGGTGACAAAACCCTTGTTGGCAATCAGAGGTCAGACGTTTCTTGTAGTTGGCCACCAGGTTTGTACACATCTCAGGAGGGATTTTGTCCCACTCCTCTTTGCAGATCTTCTCCAAGTCATTAAGGTTTCGAGGCTGACGTTTGGCAACTCGAACCTTCAGCTCCCTCCACAGATTTTCTATGGGATTAAGGTCTGGAGACTGGCTAGGCCACTTAATGTGCTTCTTCTTGAGCCACTCCTTTGTTGCCTTGGCCGTGTGTTTTGGGTCATTGTCATGCTGGAATACCCATCCACGACCCATTTTCAATGCCCTGGCTGAGGGAAGGAGGTTCTCACCCAAGATTAAGTTGTCCTGTCCCCTTAGCAGAAAAACACCCCCAAAGCATAATGTTTTCACCTCCATGTTTGATGGTGGGGATGGTGTTCTTGGGGTCATAGGCAGCATTCCTCCTCCTCCAAACACGGCAAGTTGAGTTGATGCCAAAGAGCTCCATTTTGGTCTCATCTGCCCACAACACTTTCACCCAGTTATACAGGTAACAAACTGATATTAGGAGCACTCCCTTTAAGAGTGTGCTCCTAATCTCAGCTCATTACCTGTATAAAAGACACCTGGGAGCCAGAAATCTTTCTGATTGAGAGGGGGTCAAATACTTATTTCTCTCATTAAAATGGAAATCAATTTCTAACATTTTTGACATGCGTTTTTCTGGATTTTTTTGTTTTTATTCTGTCTCTCACTGTTCAAATAAACCTACCATTAAAATTATAGACTGATCATTTCTTTGTCAGTGGGCAAACGTACAAAATCAGCAGGGGATCAAATAGTTTTTTTCCCTCACTGTATATAAACCCTGGATTGCTGATGCTATTTATTGGCCATTGAGAGGCTTTGAAGCCACCGGTCGGCCATATTGACACTCCCCAGTAGGAGAAGTCCTCCATAGGAATGAATGGAATTGTACAGTATTTAAATGAAATGTTTCAATGACAATATGTCATGTATTTAATTTTGTGTTGTCATGGGAACAGTAACTTTAGTAATCTCTAAAAAGTATACAGTGTTTTTCTATTTTATTTTAATAAAAAAATGTATGTTTAGCTCACAATATAATGTAAAAGTATGCATTAAGGTGTTTCTAATAGAATACACGTGGCAAAAACGAATGTCGACATAAATGCATTTCTATAGCTTCCAAACTATTTTTTTACACTCCCAAAATGGAGGCACGGTGGCTTCAACACAGCACCCCCTATCAGTCATCTAATGTATATATAAATCATTGGTCGCCACCTGAGAAAATAGACCTGTCAACATAACTTCATCTCATACAGTTGTAACACTACGCTTTCACTTCTTTGCTAAGCTGGCCAAGAGCACGGGCCTACCCAACATACCTTATGTAAAATTCTCTCATCTCCCCAATGTATACCACAACCCCTCTCCTCTTTCCGCTGCAGTTCAAGTCCAACCTGGAGAAGATCAAGTGTACCCTGGAGAGTGACAACAAGGAGCTGGTGAGCGAGGTGAAGGGGCTTCAGCAGGCCAAGACAGAGTCAGAACACAAGAGGAAGAAGATGGATGCTCAGCTGCAGGAGTTCATGGCCCGAGCCACCGAAGGAGAGAGGGCTAAAGTAGAACTGGCTGACCGCACACACAAACTACAGGTTAGAGGCCAAGTCATCGGACCACGCTGTCTGTCTGTCGTCATCACTATGTGTTGAAGTCAATTGGTTTCTCAAAATGGGAGTGAATATGTTTTCATGTGAATATGAAGAGATATTTATAGACCTTTGTCTGTAGACGGAGCTGGACACTGTCTCCGCCCTGCTGGAGGATGCTGAGAAGAAGGGAATCAAGCTGGCCAAGGATTCCGCCGGCCTGGAGAGTGCGTTACAGGACACACAGGTGAGCAGAGACTCCTTATACGTCACCAAGCCATTACATGCTCTAATAGTTGAAATCCAAGTTGGAGGTATTGTAATATGCTATGGAAGCAAATGTCCTTTGATGACGCTTCATTATTGGAGACACTTGTAGCTAATGCCAGTCTGCTGTAAAAACAACTTCATATCACTGTCTCCATCCAACGAGTCTCATTGTAAGTGATGTTTAACTACTGTTGGGTCTTTGCGTCTTTTGTGTGTGTGTGTGTGTGTGTGTGTGTGCGTGTGTGCGTGCGTGCGTCTGTGTAGGAGCTGCTCCAGGAGGAGACTCGTCAGAAGCTGAACCTGAGCTCTCGTATCCGTCAGCTGGAGGAGGACAAGAGCACCCTGCAGGAGCAGCAGGAGGAGGACGAGGAGGCCCGCAGGAACCTGGAGAAACAACTGGCCACGCTGCAGGCTCAGGTATGGACCTCACTGGTATTCTTAATGTTTCACTGCCAATAGGACAGGGTTTCCAGCTGTGAATACCCACCATTGATATTTACTACAGGTTGTGGTAGCTAGATTCCTTACTCACAAAATAGGTATTGGGTATAAGTTGAATACAGTGTTGGGGAGAAGTAAACTACATGTAGTTCTACTAGTAATTTAACTACATTTTGCAGTAGCTTGGTGGTAGTTGAACTAAATTCAAATCTAGGTAGTGTTGTGAGTAGTTAGGAAATAAATGTTTTTATTTTTCAGCATCAGAAATGCCTAATTCTCTCATGGAACATCGTTTTTGTTTAATAGGCTAAATAACACATTCTGTTAACATATGACCCCAAAGTGATCTATTCTTGCAATTTGTAGTCTACGACATTTCAGATTTACATATAATTTTTCATGAAGTAGTTTTGGATGTAGTTGTCATGGAAATTACCACCAGGGACACCTGAAGTCAATTTTAAATGAATCATTCTTTATTAACAGCAAGCTGGATAGGTCACAGTCAAACTAAAGTACCGGTCTGAAGTGAGCTCTGTCGGGGCAGTCCCGTTAGATCTCTTATATACAGCTTACACAGACAAGTTATATTTGCATGATTTAGCTTATTCATTATTCATAATGAATTCATCATTAACGTTTAGTTCATGCATGTGACAGACCAATACCTCATGAGGCTTCTTCTCTCCAAGCTGAGACCTTGAAACTGAGATATTCCTTTCCGTTCTCAAAATAATGTTCTGGGCGTACTGCCAAATTGCAGATACTGATAGTGAGGGTTCCTCCCGGGCACGATCAGTCACTTGCATGAACCCAGTTGAATTGGTTATTAGAAAAGCACAAACATAAAATGTTCCTTCACACATTGAACTACTTTTTTAAAGTCACTTTAGTTAAGAAAACTTATATTTTTCTTAAGGGTAGCTTTAGTGTAGTTTAACTTATTTCACTGTGAAGTAATTAGTATCTTGGTCAAATATATTTTCATAGTATATTTTCATAGTTTTTCAAAAAATACCACTGTCATTTTCTGTATATCAAAGTCTCACCCACAAAGCTGTGGACATTATTTCCTCATGTAAGAACCAGGGGGAAAAAATGAAAAATGAAAACCATTGTCTTCTCTACCTAGCTGTTTGAGTCTAGGAAGAAGCTGGATGAAGACGTGGGGACCCTGGAGTCTCTGGAGGAGGTGAAGAGGAAGCTGCAGAAGGACATGGAGCTGACCAGCCAGCGGCTGGAGGAGAAAGCCTCCGCCTTCGACAAGATGGAGAAGACCAAGACCCGCCTGCAGCAGGAGCTGGACGACCTCATGGTGGACCTGGACCACCAGAGGACCATTGTCTCCAACCTGGAGAAGAAGCAGAAGAAGTTCGACCAGGTATCGTATCATCTCCATTTGTCTCTATCCTTTCCTCTATCTCGCTTCCTTTTCTCCTTCCTCTCACCTTTGCTTATCTCCTTCTCCCCTCTCTGTAAAATAAAAGTAGACCTGCCATTATTGAAGAAATGGCTGAGTTTTTGGGATTTCTTGATTCCAGTGAGTGCCTTCGTTAACATAACTTACCAGTAAGACATTACTTGCCATCCTTCTTCATCACTATCTTCTCCCTCTATGTTAGCTCCTGGCTGAAGAGAAGACCATCTCTGCCCGCTATGCTGAGGAGCGTGACAAGGCCGAGGCTGAGGCCAGGGAGAAGGAGACCAAGGCTCTGTCTATCGCCCGGGCTCTGGACGAGGCCCTGGAGGCCAAGGAGGAGTTTGAGAGGCTAAACAAGCAGCTGAGGACTGAGATGGAGGACCTGATGAGCTCCAAGGACGACGTGGGCAAGAGCGTACGTAGTTTAAACTCCCCGTACAGAAGCTGAAGGTTCTCAAATACCTTATACAACCCAGTCCTAAGCCTTGACTTGGCTAGGCTCATCCAATGAGGATTGATAGAATGAAAATGTACAGGTTTTGGTATGTTTCTTCAAATATGACCACCAATCCACCCACCACAGAATGAGTGAGAATGCCTGTTTTACAGGAGCTGGTGGTGGTTCCTAAACATTGTTGGAGACCTTACACACATGAAGCCTTCTGTAAATTACTTCATTTTGAAAGAACGCTGTCCACCCACCTTAGAATGTTGCTTTGAGTGAAGATTTGTTTGACTAATCCTATGGGATGGCTTCCTTATGACAGTTTTTGACCCAGAAAAGAGATGTTGCTGCTAACAGTCTCTTTACGTCCCCCTGTGTGTAGGTCCATGAGCTGGAGAAGTCGAAGCGCACCCTGGAGCAGCAGGTGGAGGAGATGAGGACCCAGCTGGAGGAGCTGGAGGACGAGCTGCAGGCCACGGAGGACGGCAAGCTGCGTCTGGAGGTCAACATGCAGGCCATGAAGGCCCAGTTCGACAGGGACCTGCAGGCCAGAGACGAACAGAACGAGGAGAAGAAGAGGACGCTGGTCAAACAGGTACAGAGACGAGCAGAGAGAACCCTTTTTGGGGAGTAACATGCAGACCTCTAATCGAAACTCAGGTGATTTAGCGAGGCCAACAGTTGGGAGAAAAAAAATCACTGTATTATTATATGGTCAAAAACTTTAACTTATGGACTCATTGTGTACTTTCCATCCATCTTCACCCTAACCGTTATTGCATCCGAGCAAGCTAGAACCCAAACTTCACTAGGTTTCATCACTTACTTGGTGTTTTCAACCCTCTCTGTAATATCTTGTTGTCTGACCCCTTCCCCAGGTTCGTGAGATGGAGGCAGAGCTGGAGGATGAGAGGAAGCAGAGAGCCCTGGCCGTGGCAGCTAAGAAGAAGCTGGAGATGGACCTCAAGGACCTGGAGGGGCAAATAGAAGCATCCAACAAGGCCAGAGATGAAGCCATCAAACAGCTCAGAAAACTACAGGTGAGACTTCATACAGGATTTGTGTTTGCTTGTTCATTCTCAAGTTGTGTTGATCTATTATGTAGATTATAAATATTGAATCTTCCAACCAGGAATTCTGGGAATATTGGGAAAGTTAGCAGAATTTTGCAACCATACAATGTCAATATTTTTTGCCTGATTAATTAGGAACTCCTAGTTGTCTGATCTCTGATAATCAGCAATATTATTTTTTACACCTGTATCCTTTTATCAATAAAATGGACTGGTAGCCTCTGCAGGTATGGTATCTGTGCCTGTCTGTCCACTGTGTAGTCAGCTTTAATGTAGCCTAGATTAGAATATGTCCAGGACTACCAACGTTTGTATTTAGATGACATCCCTGATGCTGTAAACTCTAGTTGTCCAAGTTGGTCTGGTCTCATTTGTAGCTTCCCCGCTGGCCTTACACTATTATATTCAGTATAGCTACAGGGTTGGGGTCAGTTCTATTTCAATTCGGGAAGAAAAACTGAATTTGTAACATTTTCTCGTAGGCTGCATTTACACAGGCAGCCCAATTATGGGAAACAGATTGATCTGATTGGTTAAAAGACCAATTAGTGGCAAACAATATCAGAATTGGGCTGCCTGTGTAAATGCTGCCATAGAGGAGTATTGAAGAAAATCTCATTTGAAATGGAGTTGACCCCTAACCCTGTACAGTTGCCCCAGAACGTTGGTCTCACTCTTTGCCTTGCTGCTGCCCCCTGCAGGCCCAGATGAAGGACTACCAGAGGGAGCTGGAGGAGGCCAGAGCATCCCGTGATGAGATCTTTGCACAGTCTAAAGAGAACGAGAAGAAACTAAAGGGCCTGGAAGCTGAGATCCTACAGCTGCAGGAGGACCTGGCGGCTTCAGAGAGGGCCCGTAGACACGCTGAGCAGGAGAGAGACGAGCTGGCCGACGAGATCTCAAATAGCGCCTCTGGAAAGTGAGTAGCTACATTTTCCTGATTAGTGATAAAATTCAAGCGTGATATTTTCCAGATTTAAGGTGCAATATGCAGAAATCCCTGGTTGCTAAAATTGTAATAGTTCACCTAATTTTAAGTTCTGTGACAAAACAAGCAATGTATCGTGTGTAGAGAATCATTGTACCATCTAAACCGCTATGAAATATATTTTCAATAACCCAAAATCTTGTATTTCCAGATGTTTGAAGCTGGTGTACAAAACTGAAAGTAAAAAAACGCAAAACGAAACTTAAGAACGGCAAGCATATAAATAGTGCGCGTAGAACAGATCTACCGCTTCTTAGACTTGCTTTCAATGAGAATGACAGATCTATAACTCAGATTTCTATCTGAATTTGTTCAGGTCACCCAAAAAGTTACATACTGCAGCTTTAAGTGGACCAGCAGCCTTCCCCCCCTGATTTCTATACTGTGTTCTGTACCAACCACATCACCGAATCATTCACTTGTTTGTGTCAGGTCGGCCCTGCTAGATGAGAAGAGGAGGCTGGAGGCCCGCATCTCGCAGCTGGAGGAGGAACTAGAGGAGGAACAGAGCAACATGGAGCTGCTCAACGACCGCTTCCGCAAGACCACAATGCAGGTACAGTACAACTCTCACATTGTCAAACACGTAAACACAGCTCATGAAGGTACAGAACATGTAAAACACTCTTTAAGTCTCTTTTTGGTCCTGTGTGGCTCAGTTGGTAGAGCATGGTGTTTGCAACGCCAGGGTTGTGGGTTCGATTCCCACGGGGGACCAGTAGGGAGAAAATAAATGTATGAAACGTATGCATTCACTACTGTAAGTCGCTCTGGATAAGAGCGTCTGCTAAATGACTAAAATGTAAATGTTTAAACCGGCATTGTCTCTTGTCGTTTTGAGGAGGAGATCGGACAAGAGGAAAGTACTTTTGAGATTCACTCATACCTAGAGACGATTCCTGGACCATAGAATGTAGTCTCTTTATGGCCTGGAGAGTAGTCTATAATGAACTGCACTAACAAGTAGCACACCAGACTACTTCCTGGTACCCACAACTAACGGCTTTATATAGAGATGGACAAAGGGTGACCCTCTCTCCCTTTATCCCCATTTCTCTCCCAAGGTGGACATCCTGAACACGGAGCTGGCTGGGGAGCGCAGCGCGGCCCAGAAGAGTGAGAACGCCCGTCAAGGAATGGAGAGGCAGAACAAGGAGCTGAAGGCCAAGCTGGGAGAGCTGGAGGGGGCAGTCAAGTCCAAGTTCAAGGCTGCCATCACCGCCCTGGAGGCCAAGATACTGCAGCTGGAGGAGCAACTGGAGCAGGAGGCCAAGTAATAAGCCTTCTATATACTGTACTAAATAGACGTCATAATGGGGGTCAGAGTTTAAAGATGGGAGGTTACTTAGAATTAAATGAGGGCTTGAATAGGTGGACTCCAGCTCATACACCCAATGTAATGATTTACTCATACTCAATAGGCCGCTAGAGGTAGGAGTTTCCCCTATTGTGATGACACCAGGCAGGCAAAAACTCCATCCCACCAAAACGAGCTGAAACTTTCAGGCTGACTTTATACTAAAAGGACATTATCATAATTTTCACAATTTCACAGTGTTATTCCAACCTCCGGGTGTGGAAATATATATACACAGCACAGGAAAAGATGACAAACTACTCAAAATCTGGATCTTTTAAAGGCCCAGTGCAGTCAAAAATGTGATTTTCCTGTGCTGTGTATATATATTTCCACACCCGGAGGTTGGAATAACACTGTGAAATTGTGAAAATTATGATAATGTCCTTTTAGTATAAAGACAGCCTGAAAGTTTCAGCCCGTTTTGGTGGGATGGAGTTTTTGCCTGCCTGGTGTCATCACAAGATGGTAAATTAGTTAATAGACCAATAAGAAAGAGTTCCAAACTTTTCTGCCAATAACAGCAATTTTTTTGTTTTCCCCTCCCCACTCCCTGACAGTCCTAGCAAAATTCTTGGTTGAGAAATTGCTCTTTGCTAAGAATCTATTTTTGTTTCTTTTTGACCATTTTAATTGAAAACAATCACAGTAAGGTACTTCATTGCTACCCAGAAATGATTTGATATTGAGATATATATGACTATATGCATTGGACCTTTAACATTAGGGGGCTGAAAACTTACACTACCGTTCAAAGGTTTGGGGTCACTTAGAAATGTCCTTGTTTTCCATGAAAACATACATGAAATGAGTTGCAAAATGAATAGGAAATATAGTCAAGACGATGACAAGGTTATAAATAATGATTTTTAATTGAAACAATAATTGCTTTCGTCAAAGAATCCTCCATTTGCAGCAATTATAGCCTTGCAGACCTTTGGCATTCTAGTTGTCAATTTGTTGAGGTAATCTGAAGAGATTTCACTCCATGCTTCCTGAAGCACCTCCCACAAGTTGGATTGGCTTGATGGGCACTTCTTACGTACCATACGGTCAAGCTGCTCCCACAACAGCTCAATATGGTTGAGATCCGGTGACTGCTCTGCCACTCCATTATTGACAGAATACCAGGTGACTGCTTCTTCCCTAAATAGTTATTGCATAGTTTGGCGCTGTGCTTTGGGTCATTGTCCTGTTGTAGGAGGAAATTGGCTCCAATTAAGCGCCGTCCACAGGGTATGACATGGCGTTGCAAAATGGAGTGATAGCCTTCCTTCTTCAAGATCTGTTTTACTCTGTACAAATCTCCCACTTTACCACCACCAAAGCACCCCCAGATCATCACATTGCCTCCACCATGCTTGACAGATGGCGTCAAGCACTTGTTCAGCATCTTTTCATTTTTTCTGTGGCTCACGAATGTTCTTCTTTGTGATCCGAACACCTCAAACTTAGATTAGTCTGTCCATAACACTTTTATCCAACCTTCCTCTGCCCATTGTCTGTGTTATTTTGCCCGTCTTAATCTTTTATTTTTATTGGCCAGTCTGAGATATGGCTTTTTCTTTGCTACTCTGCCTAGAAGGCCAGCATCCCGGAGTCGCCTCTTCACTGTTGACGTTGAGACTGGTGTTTTGCGGGGTACTATTTAATGAAGCTGCCAGTTGAGGACTTGTGAGGCGTCTGTTTCTCAAACTAGACACTCTAATGTACTTGTCCTCTTGCTCAGTTGTGCACCGGGGCCTCCCATTCCTCTTTCTTTTCTGGTTAGAGCCAGTTTGCGCTGTTCTGTGAAGGGAGTAGTACACAATGTTGTACGAGATCTTCAGTTTCTTGGCAATTTCTTGCATGAAATAGTCTTCGTTTCTCAGAACAAGAATAGACTGAAAGTTCTTTGTTTCTGGCCATTTTGAGCCTGTAATCGAATCCACAAATGCTGATGCTCCAGATACTCAACTAGTCTAAAGAAGGCCAGTTTTATTGCTTCTTTAATCAGAACAACAGTTTTCAGTTGTTCTAACATAATTGCAAAAGGGTTTTCTAATGATCAATTAGCCTTTTAAAATGATAAACTTGGATTAGCTAACACAACGTGCCATTGGAACACAGGAGTGATGGTTGCTGATAATGGGCCTCTGCACGGCTATGTAGATATTCCATTAAAAATCAGCCGTTTCCATCTACAATAGTCATTTACAACCTTAACAATGTCTACACTGTATTTCTGATCAATTTGATGTTATTTTAATGGACAAAAAAATTTGCTTTTCTTTCAAAAACAAATGACATTATGTGAGACACAACTTTTGAACGGTAGTGTATGAGGTTGACTAAAGTCTTTTACTGCATCCTGATGCAAATGTATGTCCCCATCAGATATGAGTCAGTCAGGGTGACACTATGTACACACTTTCCCGTTATCACTCTTTTTCCTCCCAGGGAGAGGGCAGCAGCCAATAAGATCGTCCGACGCACAGAGAAGAAGCTGAAAGAGGTGGTGATTCAGGTGGAGGACGAGCGTCGCCATGCCGACCAGTACAAGGAGCAGGTGAGTGGTCGTCTCGGGTCCATAGTGAGCTTGAAACAGTCTGTTCTGACATTTAGAAAGGGTGAGTAAAAGGCCATGGATGCCATGTTAGCTACTAATTCACTATAATCAGAGTGTCTCTGTATCATTTGTGCTGAAGTTCTCTCTCTCTCTCCTATTCCCACCCACTCTCTTCTGTAGCTTTGGTTCTCTCTCTCTCTCTCTCCTATTCCCACCCACGCTCTTCTGTAGCTTTGGTTCTCTCTCTCTCTCTCCTATTCCCACCCACGCTCTTCTGTAGCTTTGGTTCTCTCTCTCTCTCTCCTATTCCCACCCACGCTCTTCTGTAGCTTTGGTTCTCTCTCTGAATTCTTCTGTCCCAAACCTTTGTCTCCAAACCTTCGTCTCCATCTTTGTTTTTCCAATTTCTATCCCACCTTTTGTCCATCTCCCCCCTATTCTCCAAATCTCTCTTTCTATTTCTCTCTCTCTCTCACTCCCCCTCTCTCTCTCTTGCACTTGCAGTGTTTTAATCTTGAATTGGCCCATGAATTTGCAATGTAAATACGTTGAATTGTGCCAATAAAATTCAAATCCTCCCCCTGTCAGATGGAGAAGGCCAACTCTCGTATGAAGCAGCTGAAGCGTCAGCTGGAGGAGGCTGAGGAGGAGGCGACCAGGGCCAACGCCTCACGGAGGAAACTACAGAGGGAGCTGGACGACGCCACCGAGGCCAGCGAGGGCCTGACCCGCGAGGTCAACACACTCAAGAACCGCCTCAGGTACAGCCTCTCATAACACTCTGTATATACACTAGTTATTTATGCCTATTGGTGTTCCCTCTGCCTGTTTCTTTAAAACAAAGAAGAATACATTCATTGTTATCACTGCCCATACATGTTCATCAACACACCTATAGATGCAACAGGACACACACTTTCATAGATCTGGGTGTGATAAATGTCCATGTATGTACAGTTGAAGTCGGAAGTTTACATACACTTAGGTTGGAGTCATTAAAACTTGTTTTTCAACCACTCCACAAATTTCTTGTTAACAAACTATAGTTTTGGCAAGTCGGTTAGGACATCTACTTTGTGGATGACACAAGTAATTTTTCCAACAATTGTTTACAGACAGATTATTTCACTTATAATTCACTGTATCACAATTCCCGTGGGTCAGAAGTTTACATACACTAAGTTGACTGTGCCTTTAAACAGCGTGGAAAATTCCAGAAAATGTCATGGCTTTAGAAGCTTCTGATAGGCTAATTGACATCATTTGAGTCAATTGGAGGTGTACCTGTGGATGTATTTCAAGGCCTACCTTCAAACTCAGTGCCTCTTTGCTTGACATCATGGGAAAATCAAAAGAAATCAGCCAAGACCTCAGAAAAACAATGTGTAGACCTCCATAAGTCTGGTTCATCCTTGGGAGCGATTTCCAAATGCCTCAAGGTACCACGTTCATCTGTACAAACAATAGTACGCAAGTATAAACACCATGGGACCACGCAGCCATCATACCGCTCAGGAAGGAGACGTGTTCTGTCTCCTGGAGATTAACATACTTTGGTGCGAAAAGTGTAAATCAATCCCAGAACAGCAGCAAAGGACCTTGTGAAGATGCTGGAGGAAACAGTTACAAAAGTATCTATTTCCACAGTAAAACAAGTCCTATATTGACATAACCTGACAGGCCGCTCAGTTGGAAGAAGCCACTGCTCCAAAACCGCCATAAAAAAGCCAGACTACGGTTGCAGCTGCACATGGGGACAAAGATTTTTGGAGAAATTTCCTCTGGTCTGATGAAACAAAAATATAACTATTTGGCCATAATGACCATCGTTATGTTTGGAGGAAAAAGGGGGAGGCTTGCAAGCGGAAGAACACCATTCCAACCATGAAGCATGGAGGTGGCAGCATCATGTTGTGGGGGTGCTTTGCTGCAGGAGGGACTGGTGCACTTCACAAAATTGATGGCATCATGAGGGAGGAAAATGATGTGGATATATTGAAGCAACATCTCAAGACATCAGTCAGGAAGTTAAAGCTTGGTTGCAAATGGGTCTTCACAATGGACAATGACCCCAAGCATACTTCCAAAGTTGTGGCAAAATGGCTTAAGGACAACATAGTCAAGGTATTGGAATGGCCATCACAAAGCCCTGACCTCAATCCCATAGAAAATCTGTGGGCAGAACTGAAAAAGCGTGTGCGAGCAAGGAGGCCTATAAACCTGACTCAGTTACACCATCTCTGTCAGGAGGAATGGGCCAAAATTCACCCAACTTATTGTGGGAAGCTTGTGGAAGGCTAACCAAAACGTTTGACCCAAGTTAAACAATGTAAAGGCAATGATACCAAATACTAATTCAGTGTATGTAAACTTCTGACCCACTGGGAATGTGATGAAAGAAATAAAAGCTGTAATAAATCTCTATTAAATAAATAATTACTATTATTCTGACATTTCACATTCTTAAAATAAAGTGGTGATCCTAACTGACTGAAGACAGGGAATTTTTACTACGATTAAATGTCAGGAATTGTGAAAAACTGAGTTTAAATGTATTTGGCAAAGGTGTATGTAAACTTCTGACTTCAAATGTATTTGCCTGTCGTCCTCAGGCGTGGAGGCCCCATCAGCTTCTCGTCTAGCCGTTCAGGCCGCAGCCGGCAGCTCCAGATCGACGGAACCTCCGTGGACAATTCTGATGACGACGCCGACAGCCGCGCCAGCGACCACAACGACACGCAAGCCTCCAACCAGACCGAATAGATGCTCCCTGCTAATCCTACCAACCCTATCGATTAGCCAGCCTGGCAGCATGGTGACTACAACACCTCAGCCTCTCCATCTGTCCCTGTCCACGAGTCAACAGCAGGGAGAACCAGGGTCCTGTTCATTAGGCACCAAAACAGAAGGAAACAGTCCGAAACAGGGAGGGACTACCTGGATTTGTCCAATAAGTACCACTTGTTTTCATTTTCCGTTGAAAGACTTTTTCAAACGTTTTTCTACTGTGTGTTCTAATGAATACGACCCAGACCACCCCACCCCCCAGAAATTCTCCCTTCCAGGGGATGACAAAACAATTACTCCCACTTGAGCGGCTCACTCTGCCTTACTCTAACAATATTCCTACTCTACTCTGGCTAGCTGCTCGGCCCGGCGAGTGTCCCAGCGATCTTAATATAGTCCTCCCTAGGCGTGGAATTATGTGCTCTGCTTAAATGAGTATGTAAACTTATGTACAAGTGCTTTTTACTCATGAACTATGCGTGTCTGCACATGTGAGTATGTAAGGTATGTGTATGCCCCTACACGCCAAACTGCAAGGAAAGGAGCGAAACTAGGAAACGTTCACTTTTGTCATCCTCCTCCCACATGAAACAAAACATTGTCTTGTAATACAAGTGTGTCACCAAATGTAAAGCCATCATCTCTTCCCTAGCTTAAAGCAGACCTAACAAAACTCTGTCCTCTCTGATGATAGTCCTATTCAACAGTAGGTCAGAGGTCAATGGACTGCCTCCGCTTCCCTCATTGCATGAGTCTCTTCCTGATGTACAGACTATTGTTCCGCTTCCAAACACTACAATGAAACAAGATGGTGGATTCACACAGTCTGACCTGTTCTGGGAGAAACACATGGAATGGAAAGGACGTTTTAACGTTGAAAAGCTTTTCTCCACTTGCTACAGCATCTCGTCACAACTCTTTAAAAACAATTGGTAACTGACTTCTTATAGGAATCGCATAGGTCATGGTTGACGTTTTTGTTGTTGTTGTATTTTGACCAATTGGAACACTATTTTTCCTGTTGTTCAGGAAGAAGGGTTGAAGGCAGTGAAGTGTGGTATGCTTAGATAGATGGTCGCTGGCGTACGTATTACAGAGAATCGCTGGAAATTGCACGCAACTGCACAATGAGTGTTCATATGCCCCTGTAACTGGAGCCAGGAAACCCCAAGCTTCTGTCTGAGTGGTCACATGATGTACAATACAGCCCCTTAATCCAATACTAATGTTGAGAGCTTCGATTGAACGTGTAGTTTGACTAGCTAAAGCCTACCGCTCAGAGCAAGGGGGGCCCGCCATCTCACTGTGTTTGTGCCATGGTTTGGTTGTAAAGTAGGACCCCTAACTCTCTTTTATAATACGCTGACACACCAACTACCAAGCACTTAGTATTCCTAGATATAACAGCCTTCTACTGGGGATAGCATCTCAAACCTCTAAAACTATTAAGCCACTCTTAACATACCAGAATGTCCATATCCATCAGCACTCTCTGTTCTTCCTTTGGCATCTCTGTTCAGTATTAAAAGAGGGTAATGTATGGAAACTGCCACTTTCATTTGACTTTTACTCCAATGTTAGCTCAGCTGTAATGACATGTTTCTTTAAAGTGCCTTAGACACTAGATAAGAGCATTAGTGGGTAATGTACGGTGAGCACCTGTATTAAAAAGAAAGACGTGTAGGTGTGCTGTATGTGTTACATAAAAACCTAACGAGGCAAACCTGGTGAACGGAAAACAAACACTACTTTTTCTTCTTCTAACCCTTTGTCTTGTGTATTTTTGCTGTGCGTCATATCATACCCAGTGCGCACCTCCTCTCCCGTTCATATACCTGTAGCAATGTCTCTATAGGTGGCGTGTGTGTGGGTCAGAAATCAGTGTTACTATTAACTATGTGAGATGTGGAGCCTTCTGCTCCCCCTTCAAGAGCAGAATGTGATTTCATTTGGTTAAAAGCTTTAACATCCATGATGTAGTTTTACTTGTATTATTACTATTATTATTATTATTCTCAGACTGGCTGTTGACGACCAGGCTTTCATTACAACTTCAAATACCCCCCCCTCCCCATTTTATTTCTTGTATGCCTCCTGTATTTCTAGACTACAGTGGTTTTTTTGTAAAAGAAAATAAAGCATATTCATTGTAGAAATAACGTGATTCCACTTTGTCCTGAGCGGAGGACCCACTAGAGACTTTCAATTCAGTCATGCATGTTTCTCTCCTCAAATCGGAGAGCACTGAGGGTTGCTCTGCCTGGAGGGCATGGACAGATATGATGGGTTGTTTAGGGAAGTGGTCTAAATTCAGTAAGGAGTTGGGAATAGTTAGAAAACAAAAGCTACTCTGTGATTTGAACCAGGGACCTGCTGCAGATGACAATCCAAATGTTATACTCTCCACCAGCTGGGGGGCATGCAACATCATTGGCGTAGCCAGAAACTTGTCAGGTGGGCCTGCATAAATTTGGGCAGCTAACTTTCTGCAATTTTGCCATTGGGCAGAGGAAAATGTGCAGTTTTATAACTCATCTCATGCTATTCTACACAGTTTGCCTTGAGGCTGAGAGAAAATGTAGCATTTTTAAGGGTAATTACATGTAAAATATACAGTGGGGAGAACAAGTATTTGATACACTGCTGATTTTGCAGGTTTTCCTACTTACAAAGCATGTAGAGGTCTGTAATTTTTTATCATAGGTACACTTCAACTGTGAGAGACGGAATCTAAAAAAAAATCCAGAAAATCACATTGTATGATTTATAAGTAATTAATTTGCATTTTATTGCATGACATAAGTATTTGATCACCTACCAACCAGTAAGAATTTCGGCTCTCACAGACCTGTTAGTTTTTCTTTAAGAAGCCCTCCTGTTCTCCACTCATTACCTGTATTAACTGCACCTGTTTGAACTCGTTACCTGTATAAAAGACACCTGTCCACACACTCAATCAAACAGATGCCAACCTCTCCACAATGGCCAAGACCAGAGAGCTGTGTAAGGACATCAGGGATAAAATTGTAGACCTGCACAAGGCTGGGATGGGCTACAGGACAATAGGCAAGCAGCTTGGTGAGAAGGCAACAACTGTTGGCGCAATTATTAGAAAATGGAAGAAGTTCAAGATGACAGTCAATCACCCTCAGTCTGGGGCTCCATGCAAGATCTCACCTCATGGGGCATCAATGATCATGAGGAAGGGGAGGGATCAGCCCAGAACTACATGGCAGGACCTGGTCAATGACCTGAAGAGAGCTGGGGCCACAGTCTCAAAGAAAACCATTAGTAACACACTACGCCGCCGTGGATTAAAATCCTGCAGCACACGCAAGGTCCCCCTGCTCAAGCCAGCGCATGTCCAGGCCCGTCTGAAGTTCGCCAATGACCATCTGGATGATCCAGAGGAGGAATGGGAGAAGGTCATGTGGTCTGATGAGACAAAAATAGAGCTTTTTGGTCTAAACTCCACTCGCCGTGTTTGGAGGAAGAAGAAGGATGAGTACAACCCCAAGAACACCATCCCAACCGTGAAGCATGGAGGTGGAAACATCATTCTTTGGGGATGCTTTTCTGCAAAGGGGACAGGACGACTGCACCGTATTGAGGGGAGGATGGATGGGGCCATGTAGCGCGAGATCCTGTCCAACAACCTCCTTCCCTCAGTAAGAGCATTGAAGATGGGTCGTGGCTGGGTCTTCCAGCATGACAACGACCCAAAACACACAGCCAGGGCAACTAAGGAGTGGCCTTGTAAGAAGCATCTCAAGGTCCTGGAGTGGCCTAGCCAGTCTCCAGACCTTAACACAATAGAAAATCTTTGGAGGGAGCTGAAAGTCCGTATTGCCCAGCGACAGCCCCGAAACCTGAAGGATCTGGAGAAGGGATCTGGAGAAGGTCTGTATGGAGGAGTGGGCCAACATCCCTGCTGCAGTGTGTGCAAACCTGGTCAAGAACTACAGGAAACGTATGAACTCTGTAATTGCAAACAAAGGTTTCTGTACCAAGTTCTGCTTTTCTGATGTATCAAATACTTATGTCATGCAATAAAATGCAAATTAATTACTTAAAAATCATTCAATGTGATTTTCAGGATTTTTGTTTTAGATTCCGTCTCTCACAGTTGAAGTGTACCTATGATAAAAAGTACAGACCTCTACATGCTTTGTAAGTAGGAAAACCTGCAAAATCGGCAGTGTATCAAATACTTGTTCTCCCCACTGTAGGTGTGTTGACTGATAAAGGTACTGGATTATGAGTTGTCTTGTTTGCTAAATGAACAAATGAAATAGGCAGTAGCATGGTGATTATAGCCATAGATGCACAGTAGCTAATGGCTCAATGCAGTCATATTCATGGTTTATTGGGGGTGTGGTTTTCAGTTAATTTTGGCAACCCATCCAGTGAGAGTGAATGTAAATCCAGGTAATCTGTTCTATGTAATCAAATCTGACTAACCCAATGCACTGCTTGCTATGAATTCTGACTGTGTTTGCATATTTAGGTAAAAAGACAATGTCCCGTTTGGAACATTTTAAAGAGCAGATTTGTTTTTGTTGCTCGATGTGAGTGTGTGTCCTGGGCATGTGAGTGGAAGGGCTCTAGCGCATGGCTTTCACATGTCCAGTCATTTCTAATCAGTTACTTCAAGGGAGGAACAAAGGATGGACTTTTTAAAGAATCCAAACCGGGCTAAGAATTGGGAAAACTCCACAGAGCCTTCCACAAAGCTAGGGCCTGTGTTACCTGGAAACCACCGGCATGGATGATAAAGGTCAAAGAGCAACAAGTGTAATGATGTATTTTGACAGTGAGGGCTCGATTCGATCCGTTTGAAGATCCGTGCTACAGCGCGATTGAGGTTTAAAGGCAATGTCTCCGCATTTGCAGAAGACTGCATTCACAGTATACGCTGCTGATGTCCACTCAATAGGAATTTACCTTTAAATTTCAACCGCATTGTAGCACGGATCTTCAGCCTTATGGATTGAATCGAGCCTTGACCTTTCCTGGGTACAGAAAGTGAACATAATTGAGGGACTGTACAAAAAATTCTTACTTAAGGCTCCCGCGTGCAAAGTCTGTTCACTTGGGGCTCCCAAGTGGCGCAGCATCTCAGTGCAAGAGGCTTCACTACAGTCCCTGGTTCAAATCCAGGCTGTATCACATCTGGCCGTGATTGGGAGTCCCATAGGGCGGTTCACAATTGGACCAGTGTTTGGCTGGGGTAGGCTGTCATTGTAAATAAGAATTTGTTCTTAATGGACTTGCCTAGTTAGGTGAAATAAATAAAAAGGCTCTATTCAATCTGAAGCGTTAACAGTTCACACACTAGAAATGTTAAGGTTAATTCTGATTGAGCTGACAATCGGAAATTACCTTTAAGGCAGGAACATTGTCTTTAAATGAAAACGGATTGAATAGAGCCCTTACTTCCTTTAACAGGTGTCTCGAGAGCGTAGTTTTGCCCTACCTTCAGAACTAGAAGGGTTCTTTTGAAAGACATCGGTCACAATGGAGGACGAAAGACGGGGACCACAAAGAAATGACTCAGGACCTATTGAAAACCAACTGTATTTTATTCCATAAATCAACACACAAAAATAATCTACAAAAGAGACCGAATTAAGTAACCAGTTACCATGAAATGTAATCTTTACCCGCCCCAAAAGCACAAAAGCTTTAAAATTTCACCTCCTGCTCCAGTCACAGAAAGAAACAACTTTTCAACATGACATCCTGACAGACCACAGACCGACAACACTCATGGGTACATTTCAAAGAGAATGATAGGAACACACACACACACACACACACACACACTGACCAAGGCACCCCATCTATATGCTAGGAAACTCATCTTTGGCGCCATTCTTGGTGCAGTTGGTCGACATTCATACTGACATTGGAAGGAGGGACGAAGGATGATAAGAGATGGACAGAGGCAAGAAAGCCAGAGGTCCCTCCCCTCTGACCTTCTCCCCCAATGGGTTTTGAGAAGAAGACTAGGAGAGAGGAAGTGAGGAGTAATGCTATTGAGATCTTCCCAGATATAGGAAGAGAGTAAGGAAGAACAGTTTCTAGAGAGGTATTCAGTAGGTGAGAAGGGAGAGTTCTTTAGATGGGAAAAAGGACTCAGACGTACGTACACACATTCCCAACTCCCAGAAATACATTGACAGCTGAGTAAGAGGTTGAAAGCCAAGCGACGACTTGCACTTTTGCATTGAAGCATTTATAGTCCTGCATAGTTCTTTAATGAAACTTACAAACTAAGGCGTTTTGTCATATTGAGTTTTGAGTGTGTTTGAGTTGATAAGCGTTTTTTTTTTTACAAAGTAAATTAATTACAATTTTTTTTTTAAAAGGTTCAAGTAGGCTACAATCTCGCATCTTTGTCCCCTCTCTCACGCTCCAAGAGGAGTCTAGCTTTTACAGTTCAAGTTTTTTTCTCCAGAAAAGGTCCAGTGTGATTATACAGCACCAAAGACACGCTGAGCAAGAGAGGGGAATACTCACTCAAACACACAACAGAGAAAAGGGGATATGCAATTCGCACATTCACACAGCACAGACTGACCTGGAAAGAAAATACAATATATATGTAGGTTGTGTACACACACATTCAATCTCACCGGCACACACATACCTCAAAATATTATTTTTTTTTATCCCTGTGTAAATTACAAATAATTTATCAATATTTATATTAGCTATACTACCTTAACAGTCAGTTGTGGGGAGCAGAGGCGACTTTAAAACAGTACAACTCAATGGCCACACCATCTCACATCGGAGACAAGTTAACAACTACCTTTCTCAGACAGTCAAGACAACGACCAAAAAATGATTTATACTCAAATCTGCTTTAGACGAGAAAAAATATAAACAGACTTAAATTCAAATTAAATGACTTCGCTAACAGCGTGCTCCCTCTCCTGGGTGCTCCCTCTCCTGGGTGCTCCCTCTCCTGGGTGCTCCCTCTCCTGGGTGCTCCC
The DNA here is from genome assembly GCF_965601325.2 of Salmo salar. Lineage (NCBI taxonomy): Eukaryota > Metazoa > Chordata > Actinopteri > Salmoniformes > Salmonidae > Salmo > Salmo salar. The sequence goes on along the minus strand of NC_138302.1, from coordinate 29,895,784 downwards.
TCTCCTGGGTGCTCCCTCTCCTGGGTGCTCCCTCTCCTGGGTGCTCCCTCTCCTGGGTGGTTTTCATTAAGGAACGGACACACTGGTAGCGTTTGCAGGCAGAGACTACTTAGCGCCCCTGAACAGAGTGCCAGCTGTAATTTGCAAACTGATTCTACATGTAGAATCGAGCGAAAATGTCAGCAATCAGACGCTCACTGGCAGGGTTGTCCGTAAAACAGACCGCACCGAATGACCGGCAGATAGATCGACATTCGTTGCAGTATGTGCGCTCTGTTGGGACAGAACATAGCAAAACGCTTTTTAAACGAAAACGAGTGTTCAGGCAGTCCGTCCTTGTTTCTGTATTTTTTTTTCTACGTTTGGAGCCTAATGAATACGACCCTGTCCTCATTCCACAGTGATAAAGGTCGGTCATGTAAACATGTTGACAAGAAAAAAATAAGGAAAAAAGTTTCATTATCATTCACCACAGGTCCATTTTATACCCAGTAATCCTAAAAATACAGTTAAATTAAATTAATAAATTGTCATGGTGAAGGGGAATTAATTCTTCAGGTCCATATTGAGGGAAGAAGGCTCCTCCCTGTATTATTACATCATTGTGTCCATCTGTCCAATCAAAGTGATCCTAGTGGATGTCTCGATGTCACTCTCTGTCCTCCATCTCTATTGGTCAGTGGGACTTCCTCTTCATGTCGCCACCCTGGCTTTGGTTCGCATCTGAGGAAGGGGGGGTTAAAATAATTGTGTAAATAAATGAAGATGCAGAAACATACCAAACACCCAACACGCTTCATCGACAGACAAGACACGTGCTTCTAGTGTTAACCTGGTCATGCAGTAACACAGGCATGCAGATCACCACTAACACTGAAGCAAGCAGACAGGTTGGGAAAGAAGACTTTACAGCCAAACAGTGAGTGAGCGATATCAACATGACGCAGGGAATGACAACAACACAAATGGAGGAAGGGAAGAGGGAAGTAAGGGAGGAGGAGAGAAGTACGGGCGGAGGAGGTGTGAAATTTACCTGAGAAAGCAAGCTGCAAGTGAGGAGGTAGAGCAGCCTGTGACCCTGACTGGAGACTCTTATACAGATCTGAGGAGAGATGGAGGGAGGGAGGGATGAACAGAGGAGAAGGTAAAAGTGAAGAGGTAAAAAAAGGGAAGAATGGAGAGGGGGAAGGGGTTGTGGAGAATAAAGGTGAGAAAAAGAAAATTAAAAGATGAAAGTAGAATTTGAGTAAAGCATAAAATCAGAAAGTGAGGGCAGATAAAGGGGATTAAAGAACACAGGAGTGAAGGAAGGAGCGGGTGGATGGATGATGGACGGAGGGGGAGAAGGAGGGTGGGATTGGATGAGAAAAGGAGACAGGCAGGGCAAGAGGGTTACAGTGAGAAACCTGGAGCAGAGGGCACATTAGAGCTGATTATACTTCAGTATGGATCCACAGCACGCACACACACACTGCACGCACACACACTGCACACCACAACATTGACCATGAGTAACACAAACTAAGACGAGATGAATCTCAAGGGACCACAAACAAATCTAACTGCGGCTCCATTTATTATGCCATTTTAATAAACACCGATTTTCTTTGTCAGTTGATCAAATTAACGCAATAAAATGTCATACTAATGAAGTAGTAAATTCTTTAAAGATGTTTACCACATCATGATGTACAGAACAGACTTTATCAGTGGTATTAAGAGCCCTAAAAGTTCTACTGAACCGTAGAGAACAGAGAGAACAAATGCTTTATTTTTGATCCTATACATTTGCATGCCTGGTGCTTTGAAAGATCACAGCCTTGTGGAGCCACTGCCAGTTGGGCACCGGCCAATTACTCACCCATTAAGTCACTCTGTGAGAGGCTGTATCCTGAGTTGGCGCCCGTGCCCAGGCCGCTGACCCCCGGTGCTCCAGGAGGAGTGAAGTTGAGCAGCGAGGGGAACGGGAAGGGCAGCGAGACGGGCACCAGCCCCCCTAACATCCCAAAGCCAAGTGTCCCACCCAGGAGGGGGCTGCCAGCTGACACCTGGGGGGGAAGAGAGAGAGAGAGAGAGAGAGAGAGAGAGACACAAGGGATCAGGTGACATGTAAAGTGCCTGACACAATCTCTTCCCTTCTCTTCTGTTCTGTTCTGACTACTAGGCCAAGTCTTTCCAGAACATACTAAAAACTCCAGCGAGAGAAATGCAGTCAGTATCTAAGAGGTGCTTCTCTTGATCCTGTTTTTCACTCTTGACACTTTTTCTGGTCGCCTGTGATTGGCTGACTCACCTGCGTCAGGTGTGAGGTGACAGAGGGTGTGGCCATGGTTGCCGTGGGCACCCGACTGCCTACAGCCTTGGATCCGCCCACGGCCCTCTGTCTCTGTCCGTGACTGGACGAGACCGTCCCGGAGGGGGAGGGGCTGTTGTCCGGGCGACTGGTGACGGGCGACATGCGCATGGGGCTGCTGTTGGAGCTAGCGCTGCTAACGCTATTACTGTTAATGACAGACGGACCCTTCTGGCTCCCCGCGAAGCTATAACTGCCCTGGCCCGACTTCACCTGACCCCCACCTTGGACACTAAATGGGGGGCGGAAGCCGGCAGTCTTGGGGGACTGGTACTGGAGAGGGCTGGAGATCATTTGAGAGTGAGAGAGGAGGTTGGAAGAGGAGGAGGAAGGGGAGGAGATGGGAGGAGGGGTGGGGGCAGGGGGGCGAGGGGTGAGCTTGATGATGGGGGAGGAGTTGTTGCTGTGGGAGGACTTGGTGAGGGTTGCCTGCATGGGGGTGATGAAGTTGGACTGGTGGTGGGGCTTGGATTTGCTCTGGTGGTGGGAGGGGGACTGGGAGGGTGAGGAGCCCACCGTGGAGGTGAGGTAGGAGGGTTGCTGGGGGCTCTTGGAGTTGAGCTGCTGGGGGCTCTTGGAGTTGAGCTGCTGGGGGTGTGAGTGGGAGTTGGTGGCACGGGACTGAGGGGAGGAGGAGGGCATGTTGCTCATCATGGCACCGCCATTACTGCTGCTGTTGGATTTGACACTGCTCTTCCCCGGTCCTGGTATTGCCACCCCCATGCCCAGGGAGACCTTCTGATGGGGGGGCAGGAGTGGAGAGGCTGTGGGAGGGGGCCGCTGCTTGGTGGGCGGGGAGGGGGACGACGGTGGGTGGAGCTTACTCCCTCCGGTCATGCCCCCTTGCCTGTGAGTGGCGGTCGCCATGCTGACATTATGTCTCTGAGTCTGTCCCATAGAGCCTGCCCCTTTCATCACGCCGTACACGCCGTCGGCGCCACGAGACACCAACGTGGCCCCCGCGAGCTGCATGCGAGCTGACGACGCCGTGGAAGTGGAGGGAGAGGTAGATAGCGTGGTCTTAATGTTGGCCATCGATGGCATCGTCACCGTCGTCGACGAGTTGGCGTTTATCTTGGAAAGAGAATGTGAGGTGAGTAGGGAAGACGAGGGGGAGTAGTGAGGGGTGATGGAGGGGGGGGAGGAGTTGGGGATCTGGAGAGGCGGAGGGGAGAGGGGGGAGGTGAGGGTGAGGTCAGTGACGCTGCCGTGGGGACCCAGGCCCTTGGCGGCTTGGCTGAGGAAGGCGAGGGCGTGGGAGACGGAATCCAGGGAGGGGGCGCGGAGGTCCTCGTCCAGTGAGTCGGACAGGCAGATGGGCTCCGAGGGGGACGAGGAGGTCCCTCGGGCCTGGATGACGGAGGGGGTGGAGGGGACGTGGGGGAGAGAAGGGGTGGTGGCGGTGGGGAGATTGGGCCTCTGCTGGATCCATTGGCCCTCCTGGAACACAGGGAAAGGACAAAGGTTCACATTAGACCCGCATCAGAACATATGGCACCGCAAGTAATACCAAATAACCATCTTCTAGAAAAGGTTACAAACGTCAATTGAGAGTGAAGAGATGTCACTGACCTTTGCTTTAGCCCTGGGGGTGGGGACCATCCTTTTCTTGACCCTGGACAGAGAAACCAATGGTGTGTTAAGTTAACATCCGCACAGGAATGCTAATCCATCTGTCAATCGATCATCTGTTTCTTCAGATATTCTGTACATCTTCTATCCATATAGTCTATACATCCCATCACATACCGTGTGTGTGTGTGTCTGCGTGCGTGTGTGTGTGTGTGTGTGTGTGTGTGTGTGTGTGTGTGTGTGTGTGTGTGTGTGTGTGTGTCTATATTGTTTTTTCCCCTCACTAATCTACAATCTACCCCATTATCACAAAGCAAAAACAGGTCAACGGAAATAACGTTTACATAAGTATTCAGACCCTTTCCTCAGTACTTTGTTGAAGCACCTTTGGCAGCGATTACACCCTCGAGTCTTCTTGGGTATGACACTAGAAGCTTGGCACACCTGTATTTGGGGAGTTCTCCCATTCTCCTCTGCAGATCCTGTTTTAAGGTGAACTGTCTCCCCAGTCTGAGGTCCTGAGCGCTCTGGAGCAGGTTTTCATCAAGGACCTCTTTGCTCCGTTCGTCTTTCCCTTGATCCTGACTAGTCTCCCAGTTCCTGCCACTTAAAAATATTCCCACAGCATGATGCTGCCACCACCAGGCTTCACCGTAGGGATGGTGCCAGGTTTCCTCCAGACGTGATGCTTGGCATTCAGGCCAAAAAATGCAATCTTGCTTTCATCAGACCAGAGAATCGTGTTCTCATGGTCAGAGTCTTTAGGTGCCTTTTGGCAAACTCCAAGCGGGCTGTCATGTGACTTTTACTGAGGCGTGGCTTCCGTCTGGCCACTCTACCATAAAGGCCTGATTGGTGGAGTGCTGCAGAGATGGTTGTCCTTCTGGAAGGTTCTCCCATCTCCATTGAGGAACACCTCCCTGACCAAGGTCCTTTTCCCCTGATTGCTCAGTTTGGTCAGGCGGCCAGCTCTAGGAAGAAACTTGGTGGTTCCAAACTTCTTCCATTTAAGAATGATGGAGGCCACTGTGTTCTTGGGGACCTTCAAAGCTGCAGACATTTTTTGGTACCTTTCTCCAGATCTGTGCCTCGACAAAATCCTGTCTCGGAGCTCTACGGACAATTCCTTAGACCTCAACGCTTGGTTTTTTCTCTGACATGCAGTGTCAACTGTGTCTTTCCAAATCATGTCCAATCAATAGAATTTACCCCAGGTGGACTCCAATCAAGTTGTAGAAACATCAAAGATGATCAATGGAAACAGGATGCACCTGAGCTCAATTTCGAGTCTCATAGCAAAGGGTCTGAATACTTATGTAAATAAGGTATTTCTGTATTTCTATTTAAACCTGTTTAGGCTTTGTCATTATGGGGTAATGTGTGTAAATTGATGAGGAAAGAAATTGTGTTTCATAAATGTTAAAATAAGGCTGTCTGAATACTTTCCGAAGGCCCTGTTTATTTATACTCCGGACTCCGACATTGCTTGTCCTAATATTTCTGAATCCCATTATTTTACTTTTTAGATTTGTTTGTATTGTTGTGCATCGTTAGATATTACTGCAGTGTTGGAGCTGGGAACACAAGCATTTTGCTCCACCCGCAATAACATCTGCGAAATATGTGTATGCGACCAATAAAATTTGATTTGATCTGTCAATCAGGCATATATACAATAAAAAGGGATAATTGCCATTATAAAGCCAACTTATTTATAAGGTCCAACTATAGTTGAGATAACTTACATGTTGACAGTGAGGTGACTGTGTACAACACGGCTCTCCTTGAACAGCATCCTGGCCTGCATCCAGCCCTTGGGCCACAGTGGTTTGACCTCGTTCTCCATGAAGGCCTTGAGGTAATCCTCCACGGAGAGAGAGCACTGAGACGACTCCCGTTCATAGCAGCTCAACTTCACACGCACCAGGTTACACAGCAGCGACCTACACACACACACACACACACACACACACACACACACACACACACACACACACACACACACACACACACACACACACACACACACACACACACACACACACACACACACACACACACACACACACACACACACACGAAGAAAGCTTACTAGTCTATTATCTTTTCAAATCAGCCATTTTCTGTGTGACTTCGCTCGAGAATTTCACTTCAGTGTCTAGGCCGGATTACTATAAAAGCACTTTGTGACAACTGACAAATAAATACGATTTGATTGAGGGCAGTGGATGGGCCATTACCTGAGCTTGTCGTCCCAGACAAACTTCTTCCGTGGGCCCATCATCCTCTTCCCTGGCTTCCCCTCGTCCTCCTCCTCTGATCCGTTCTTCTCTCCCTCTCCAGGCTGCTGCCTGCTGGGGTCCAACACACACACACACACCTCAGAACCAACATATTCTACCAACCTCAATATATTCCCACAGAGGCAGAGACACATAGAAAGAAGAGGAGTAATGAACACAGGCAGAGTAGAGCACGAAAAATAACCAAACAACCTTTATGGATAAGCGATATAGCATTACAGTATACCAGAGTACTCAACTACTATTTAAGAAGGTCCGGTCATACAAATGGCCTAGGTGGCAAAGGTCAGGATGAATTTTGTCATTTATTGGCGTAGTAACAAACCCCCTCCCAACAACTACAAACTGTTCAAATTGTTCACATCCTTCTTGTTGGTGGAGAGAAAATGTTGCCGTTTTAAAGCTAATTTCCTGCACTTCTACACATTTTACCATATGATGCCTGAGTGAATGACTCAACAAAATCAAATGGGGGCCCGCTGGGGGATCGAGGCCCCTGGGCGTACCCATCTACCTAACATGGGCTATTTGATCAACTGGACATTTCTGACAGGTGCTAAATCAAAATGTCTCTCTGTCAGGGAATGACAAACTGCCCAATGCAATACCAAATGTAGAAACATGACAAATGTAAAGTCGGGACCGGCGGTCCGTATTGACCCCGTTCTGGGTCCGCGGTCCACCTGTTGAGTTTGGCTGCAGGACACTATGGAGTATTGTAATCTTCTTACTTGGCAGCCTTGACCATGCAGTCCATGTTGTATCGTTGGATCTGCTCGGGCATCACACTGCACACAGCCAGCTTCAGCTTCATCAGGGGCGTTCGTAGACGGTCGTCCTGGATGTTGAGGCTAAGCTTCTTGAGGCGTTTGAGCAGGGCCTCCTTATTGCAGGGCACAAAGGCCTCCAGGTGAGAATACACCTCCCCACGTAGCCCCATCGGCTGCTCCTGCACCTGCAGCTCAATACTGGGGGAGGAGAGGGTGGAGGGACGGGAGAGGAGCAACAGAGGGAATTAACAGGAGTGAGAGAAAGGGGGGGGGGTGGAGAGAGAAAGATGGTAAGCAAAGAAAAGGGGATAAAGAATAAAACAATTTGAGCGAGAGAGAAAGATGTTGGGAGAAATGTAGAACAGAGTGGGGGTGAAAAAGACAGGAAAAGAGATGAACAATCGACTCCAACATCAGCAGTATGACACATTCAGGGTGGAGACGGAGAGAGATGTGCAATGTGTCCAAAGAAGAACAAACTCACTCCAGTAGGATGTTATTCATATCTAGGGTGAAGAATTTCTTCCTTCCCTCTTGATCAAACTGACGAGAGGCCTGTGAAGAAAAGAGGTTGATGAGCAGACTGTCTTCCATGGAAAGACGCACAAAAGCAAAAAAAGGAGCCTTCCGTGTCACTTTCAGAATGGCTGCATCGTCATCTTGCCAGTTTTCGCTCATCTTTGATTTGTCACTCTCTCTTTCTTCTCTCTCCCTTTTGGCCACCAGTTGTCTGTTGCTAGTCTACCTTTCTTTCATGTGTTTTGCTCTCATCCGCTCTTCCTTTCTGCTCTGCTCCTCTCTAACCTCTCTTTGCATTTTTATCAGCCTGTCAAGAAATGCATTACAAATCTTCCAAGAACTGAAACCCTACTTTAAGTGATATCATCATGGTTTAAGAAAATGGCTGCCACACATTTCAACTGCACAAAATTCCAGGAAGTTACTCAACAATTAAATCAAGGGATGATCACATAAACATTAAATAACCAAATAAATAAATCTGTGATAAACTGGAAAAGCCCCATCAGTGCGACTCACCGCCCGTAGGTCCTCGATGCGCTTGATGAGGGGGGCGGGCAGGCCGTCAGGGAGCGGAGGTGGGTGTAGGAGACCCCCTGAAACCCCCAGCCCCCTCCCTAACCCGCCCCCACTCGGCTTCGGCCCTGAAACTCCAATTCCCATCAGGCCATTCTCTCTCCCGGGCGTGGCCACGTGCGGATTAGCCGAGCTGTCCAGAAGGCTGAAGTCCAGGTCACCCAGAAGATCCTGGAGCTCCTTCTCATTTGCCGAGCCCAGCAGTGACATCATGGCGGGGTCCGCGGTGAGCTCGGCCAATGAGACGTCGTTGTTAGCCGCGTTAGCGTGCAGGTGGGAGTTAGCCAGCAGGTGGTTGGCTCGCGGGGCGTTGGCCACGGAGCTACCCATGCCGGGGTGGGGCGCGTTGGGGTTCATCTTCCTCATCTCCTGCTTCTCCCGGGTGAAGCGGCGCAACATGGCTGCCAAGCACAAGGAGTCCTTCATCAGCTTCTTCCTCTTCTTCTTCTCTGGCCGGTGGATGTTCATCAGAGACGACACTCTGGATCCGAAAGACAAGAGAGAGGGGTGAAGAGGGGAAAGAGAGCGGGAAGAGAGGAGAGGGTGAGAAAAGGAAAAAATAGGAAGGAGAGAGAAAATAGTGAGGGAAGTTCTGATGTGTAATCTCGAAGACAAGAAACCTATAAGCAAAGCAATGTATTTTCAATAGGATACAGGGGAAACAGTCTCATAATATCTGCTGGTCTATTTCTGGGAATAGGAGTATTTATGGCAGCGGAGTGATCAGCCTATCAGAGCGTAGCTAATGGAGCCTTTGTTAAGGACACTTGGCCTGTCACACAAGCCCACAAGCCATTCAGAGAGAGCATCACAGTGTATCATGTCATAGTCAGACATATCTGTACATGGGTAGGAATGAACTAAAATATATCTATATGATGAATTTGTCTATTGTATTCTATGCTGAAGTGCATACATTTCAATTTCAGTGCACATTTGATAGGGTTTGACACGGGGAGGTATAAAAACTGATTCAAAAACCATTACAAGACATTTTGAGGAATGGTTCTTGCAACATGCTCAGTTCTATTTGAGAAATATGCATAGAATCACAATGTCCCCTTAGATGATTTGCTCTTACAGCAAGAACAAAATAATCTGAATTATTCAACAACCATTGTATCTCAAATTGTAATTTGTGAAGGTACAGACATGCCTGACAGGCACAAGAAGCAGCGATTTATCCATCCCATTATCCTATCATCTCACCCTGGTTTGGGCACTCTGTTCTTCCGGGGTTTCTTCTCCTCCAAATTGTTTCCTTCTTTCCTCCTTCGTCTCTTGATCACTTGCTCCTCGCCATCCTTCAGCTCCTGCTACCACCGGCAGGCACAGACACAATGAATGAAAAACCAAAACAACCAGTTGGATAAACACAAATAAAGCAGGATTGTCATACTCCTATCAGGGACGGGGTCAATTATTCTCATCAATTCAGTAAGTCAACAAAAATTCATTGATTTTCTCATTGATTTTGAATGAATTAGAATTTCTGTTTACTTCCTGAATTGACATCACTGAAATGGAATTGACCCCAACTGACTAATATAGTGTAATTTCACTGTATACAATACTTCATGCCAGTATCCCACCCTTACTCTGGGTTTGACATCCTTGCCCCCATCCTCTCCCTCTGACTCGGAAGCAGCTCTGAACTGCAACGTGCCCGTGTTGATGTAGAACCCTCCCAGCTTGGTAGTCAGGGAGGCCGGGACCAGCTCGTCATACTGTCACACAAAACAAAATGGCAGCCATTACAATCATAGCACACAGGATAGAGCATAGATGCAGAACACAGAGTAACTTCAATGAGTCTCTGACAATAAAAACAACAACATGTCACTGTGGTGGATGTAGGTTAGTATTTATGGAGTGAGGTTGATTGCGTGTGCAAATTTGTGCTGTGGATGATTGACAGTCTTAAGCACGCTCCAAACAGGAAGCGAAACTCCAGAGCAAAGTTCGCCAGAATAGAGCAGATTCCTATTTTCTCCGCCTATAATACAGCCTAACATGCCTTCTCCACATGAAGGGGTGTAAAAGGTTAAAAAAAGGGATACTTACAGCCTCTGAGTTGTCAATAAAAGGGTCGGTCTCGTCGTAGCCGAAGCCTATGTCAATCAGATCCTGCATTCTATCCTTCCTCTTCTTCTTTCCTGCTGCATTTGCATTGCCCTGTGTCACAGAGGATACATACTTTCACATGTACATACTGTATAACCAGTAGTCATAAACGAGAAAAAAATGGCTTATAACCAGATATAACAGGCTTATAACTTAGTACAACTAGCTATTAACCAGATTTAAAAAAAGTCAAACTAATCTTAAAACTTGCATCTTATAAGTGGAGTTATTAGAGCACAAAGTTTTACCACGGCTCCAAAAATAACATACATATTTGTTCTCAAACTTCTTGGCCAGGGCCTCCACCTGCAGTCGTTCTTTCTCGTCATCGTTGAAATGGTCGCTAGGGTCAAGGGCAGGAGGCAGGATAAAAAGAGTTGGGGTCTGAGTTGGGGCTGGAGGAGGAGTGATCTTTTTTGCCTAGAAAAGGGGGGAATGGGTGAAGAAAAGTGTAACTACTGGAAAAGAAATGGACTTACCCACAATAAACAAACAATGACCAAAGTAACAAATAATATTGTGTTGTTATTGTACCGGATGAAAAGCATATATTGCAAATATGTAACAACAAAAAAAGAGTAAACTACTGTACCATACAATGATGTCTGTACACACCACTGAGTGTCTTGATAACATAAGTCTTGATAACATAATACCGATATTTGCATAACTCCCTTTAGGCTACATCCTTGTACTTCCAAACCTACTCCATCTATTCAGCACTGACTGATCTTCAATATGTCACCCATAGGAGGCTAAACTCAACTGTACTGGGGCACTTATTCTACGTGCCATATTAATGGCTGTATGTCTGGTGTAAACTAACAAGAGAGTTAACAAGAACAGGAAACAGGTAGCGCCAGACAACCTTTATCACTGCATGTGCATAAGGCGTGCCTACAACTGTAATCTTGACGTGCCGTTCGAGTTGAGTACCAAGTGATTTGAGTGAATGGCTTAATGAATGGCTGAGTTAGGGTCTTTTGTGTGAAGTCCGTGACTAGTAATTTCCTCCCACCGACCACGCTAGTCAGTGGAAAGACAAGATACACCAACTTTCATATCCTATCTTTTAACAAGTCCCCACTAACCAAGTGAATAAAATCAACTGGTGTTGATCCATGTCTTTCTTGGCTAAACAGAAGGAGTCATACCTGGATGTTTTGGATGAGTTCGCTGTAGTTAAACTCGGCCGACGATTGATCGCTGGGCTCGGACAGAGATAGGTTCAATCGCACGGTAATCCGTTTTCCTTCAGCGTTGTCCTTGTCACTACTAGTTTTGCCGAAAAGCCCACCGCTACCATCTGCCCCGGACGCTTTCGTGTCGCCCTCAGCATCCGCATCCAAGTCGATGTCGGCCTCGTCATCCTCCAACCGGCGTTTCCTAGTCTCCGTGGCTGATCCAGCAGCGAAGGCCGAGAGGGTGACAAATTGTACTTTTCTCGGTTCGGCCATTTGGATGTGCTGCCTGTCTGAACCTCGCTTCGGACAGACAGCGACAGCGCGAGCTACTTCGCGAAACTACTTCAAATTGGCAAATTGAAGGGGTTTGCGCGAAAATGCAACGGCTATTTAGTGGCTAATAAGATGTAAGGGGGTCATCCGCACAATTCGAATTGAATTTCAGGGGATGAGATGGTCGGGGAAAAGTTGTTTTTTCGGTAGCTACTTGCATCCTCAATTGCTATAGGATCGAGACATTCAAGGTGGCCATCTTGGATTTCAGGAGTAAATAAAATATCAGAGTGATGTCACTGGGCCTGCGCGCACAGACAAAACGGAAGTAGCGTGAGGGAGGGGGGTTATCATGGCCAATCACCGCATTTGCCCCCATTTTAATCCCGCCCCTATCACAACAGGCGATAAAAAGAACATCTGAAGATGGCACTAGTATTATGACCTTAACGGAGATGTCTTTTGTGAAAGGACATTTTATCAGATCATAGCCCATGTCACCAGAATAATTTATGCATTTTGCTCGCTAATATAGAAAATGGATGGCATCTGTTTTGATGCCATTTTTATGTCATCCATACTGTCAGTGCTGAAATGCTGAATTGTGCGTTTTTCCACAATGACCTGGCTACACTCATAGTAAATCCAAAAGGAACCCAACAAGCCAGTTGAGTGGCTCTGTGAGTTACCTATGATGCAACACAAGCAAACATTGGTGGACACCTGTTGAAATGTATGGGTTTTGTGTTGAGTTATTTTGTAGAGACACTGCTCCCTTTAATTTAGATGAGGAAGAAGCTGATTAGCAATAGGGCATTTTGGACTTCAAAAGACAGTACATGTACTATTTCATTCAAATGTATGCCTACAGTATTTGTGTCAGTATGGCCACAATAAAAAACAACATCATGACAGAACTAGTGAATGCATATAGAGCAAACAATAGAGAAAAAGGTCAACAACCCTTTATAAAGAGAATACTGTTTAATACTTGTATCAGCATCATTTGAGTAATACAAAATACACATTTCAATACAATTGATTGGCAAGATTGCACAGAATTATATACATTGCAAATAAAACATGTATTACATGATATAAATACTGTGACACATACAATAAAGCGCATCAATACACATTGTGCATGACTCATGAGAACAGGTTATTTTATAGATTTTCACTAGTAAAAGAGTCTGATAAAAAATGCACATGTAAACCACATATATAATGTAATAACAACATGTAGTAAGTGTATTATGTGAGCTAAGCACGTTATGTCATTGCTATGTCAGAGGAACCCTGTTGTCTTTGGCCCATTTCCTCAGAGCTCTGATGATGTACTCCACCTGGGGGTTCTGTGTGCTCCTCAACAGGGGCAGCACCTCCTTCAGGGTTTCCCTGTGGAACCACAGACAATGGTTATTAGTGATGGGAAGTTAGGAACAGGTCATATTGTACAATGGCAATTTTTTCATAACTTTACCATAAAGGTTGTCAATAAAGTTCAAATGAACGAGCTTGAATCACAAAAGTCACACTTTACCGTGCAATGTAAATTACTCAAGGCACAAAAATGATGTGCCAAAACATCTCTGTGGAGGACAATATTTTCATATTTGATGTGTTGGTGACTGTGTAGGGGACAAATCTTTAACACAGACAAGTGTTGGTATCAAAATTGGACTAAAGACTAAGAAACTTAGCCAATACTTACTTTGGCTCTCTGCCTGCCAATATGAGCTGGAAGATTCCGACACAAGCCCCTCTCTTGCCCTCCCAGTAGTTGGAGTCGGGATCCAGTTTCTCCAGAGTATCGAACGCTTTGGCTGCCCAGTAGAACTGACCCATCTGAAAGCACAGACAGACAAAGCAACATTTAATTGCATTGAATATTGAGAAAGCTTGGCCTTTGCTAATCTCGTCCCCAGTCTATTGTGGAGGAAGTCTGGTGCGGGAGATTAAGCCATTGCTGACTTGTGGTTAGCCTGGAAACTAAGTTAGTAGAGAGAATAGTAGTGAGCCTCACCTTATAGCAGTCATTGGCAATGAGTTGTAGGAGGCTGAAGGAGTCTGGCGAAGCCCCCATCTTCAGATACAGCTCCCAGGCTAGCCGGCCTTTCTGGTTCATGATGTCTGAGCGAGAGGAGAGACAACACTATTTAGATAATATATTTATTTAAATGAATTAGTAATATATTTAGTTTCTTAGATCATGTATGTAGATATCGTATTGATGTAAAGGTATAGGTATTGAAAATGTATTGATGACAAATGGATAATGCATTTCAGACTGGGTACATACAGCAGCGAGTCAGCCAGCTCAGATATACATAGTCAGTCTTCATCTTCTCACCCTGGATCAGCAGAAATATCTGAGTCCAATATAAAAGAACGTTACAACATGAACCTTGAACTGATTCAATACACTACGCATGCAAGCAGTAATGCATTTTTCTATGTTGACAGGATGTACCTCCTCTGCTTCTTTGTAGTTTCCCAAGGCAGCTTTGGCCTGGGCATAGTTGAAATTGAACGTATCCTCGGTGTAGAAGTAACTCTGTTAATGACAAACCAAAAATGAACAAACAGAAATAATGCTTTCCTCCTTTCCCCAAGTATATATGTTAATTCCACACCAATCCATAAATATGTCAAGCACTCAAATGCAAAAAGGAAAAGAAAGTGATGATGTGTGTGCAAACATGCCTATGTGGTGTTACTGTCCTATTGGTCTGTATGCTACATGTTTTGGGCCATGCAAACCTTGACTGAGTTGAGGTAGATGAGAACGTCTTCAAACTGCCTCAGAAGGAAGAAACAGGAAGCCATACACTGTCTTCCAGGTATCGTGTCTGAGGAGAGCGAGATACAGACAGTGAGACAAAGACGCACATGCTCACTCCAACGCAGACATACACACACACACAAACATAGACACACAAGCTAACTCCTAGCTTATTGGTTGAATCGCTTAAGATTCATTCATTCATTCACATTACCGCATTCGCTGGCTGAGCCTCCGACTAGCTGGAAGAACTGTTGAGCAATCTTCAGGTGATCCCTCTGCAGCAGAGATACAGGCAGGGATGAGGAGGAGGGAATAGAGACTGTTAGTCAGTCAGTCAGATTTCAGTGATGATCTACTAAACCAGGTTTATAAAACATTCCTAATCTACTCAGACATTTCTACTGTGTGGTCCTAGGGGGTTTTCGGGTGGTTTGTCAAACACTTACTCACCGATCCAATTTCTTGACCCAAAGCGGCATTCACCACTCCTTTCAAAATGTACTCCTTAAAGAAATAGATTTTGTTAAGACACTGCATGTACGCTATTAAGGCTTTAGTCTTTAAACAACGAGACTTCCTCTGCTTATGACACCTGATAATGTGAAACTATTACTACCTGTGGTGTGGTTGGCTCCAAGTCTTTTATCAGGGTGTAAGCCTCTTGAACATCATCTGAAACATAAAGATGCTCATTATTGATGATAAAAATAGTCATTCAACATTTCAATGTTAGGATTAGGATTCAAAGACAACCACCAGTGGCTAAGGCCCACCTTGTCTGAGGTAGTAGATGACCAGGTTCAACCGAGCCTCAGAGATGACATCAATCAACGGGGGCAGCACCTGCAACGCCCCCTCCCCACCACGAAACACCACCTGGGGTGATAGAGGTCAAAGGTTATAGAGCATGGGGTCACTGTCATGCAAAACACAGTCACACAACAGAGGTGGTGGAACGGCTTACCAGGTTATGCCGGATAAGCTCCTTAGCAAACTCAAAGGAACAGGAGGAGATGTCTATGAGGTTCTTTAACTCAGCCTGAGAGAGAAAAGAACAAATTGAACCACATTATTTATTGCTGTACGATGACAAGTGTAGGCATAAACATCGACTGTGGTTGTTAGGCAAACGTGTGTAGATGCACGGCAGTCTGTTTTGACCGTTGACGCATACGGAGTTGCTTTACCTCAGCTGCCTTGCCGTTGTACAGCCTGAAGTGGTTGCAGGCCTTGAGGTTGAGAGCGATGGTGGATTCAGGAATACTCTGCAGATACACAGCTAACACCTCTTGGGAAACATCATAGTAGTCCAACTTGTAGTAGCACAGCGCTACGTACACGTTAAGAGCCAGGAAATCTCTGGAGTTAAAAGAAAATCTGTAAATATGGTAAAACATCCAATGGCTAGTCCTATAGCTCACACTGCATTCTTGAATAGAAGTCCTTGTGCATCTTTCTCCCTTGCTTTTTGACTGCACCGTCCAATATAATGCACCTTTCTCCACTTTCTCCAATGCATCTTTCTCCGCTGCAAAATAACTATAGCCTCCCTTCATCTTCTTGTCTCGGTCTCAACACAAGGAAATGTGTTCTTCCAATTTTCTAATACTTCATCCTAAATGTATGGCTTATAGTATGTTTACTGTATATAGATATAAGAATTTACAGTAAAATTGACACTGACTCATTCAGACAATCCACAATACCCATTGGTACTAGTGGGACCACTGTAATCTGGCATATGAGGGATTTGTGGGACTATGCTTTTGCCTATCAGTGATTTTGATGAAGGGGCATGGGAGAATAGCCCAGTATAAGTACCTATTCTGTAGCAGGATGCGTTTGTAGATGTCGATGGCCTCCTGGTAGTGTGATCTCATGTAGTGGATGGAGGCCAGGCTCAGCTGGTCCTCAGTCACATCCTCCAGGTTCTGGTGGAAACCCATCAGCTTCTTCTCATCGTTGAACTGGGAACAGAGAGGAAAGACATGGTTGGTTTGTCTATTGGTTTGTTATTACACAAGTAGATGTGCACCTACAGTAGCATACAATTTCATTACAAAGAAAGAAAAAAGTACACTGAACAAAAATATAAACATGTACAGTGTTGGTCCAATGTTTCATGAGCTGAAATAAAAGATCCCAGAAATGTTCCATACGCACATATAGCTTATTTCGCTCAAATTTTGTGCAAATTTGTTTACATCCCTGTTAGTGAGCATTTCTCCTTTGCCAACACAATCCACCCACCTGACAGGTGTGGCATATCAAGAAGCTGATTAAACAGCATGATCATTACACAGGTACACCTTGTGCTGGGGACAATAAAAGTCCACTCTGAAATGTGCAGTTTTGTCACACAACACAATGCCACAGATGTCTAAAGTGTTCGAGGGAGCATGTAATTGATGGAGCGTGTAATTCGCGAGCTGTTGCCAGAGAATTGAATGTTAATTTCTCTACCATAAGCCACCTCCAACATAATTTTAGAGAATTTGACCATATGTCCAAACGGCCTCACTACCGTTGTGTGGGCGAGTGGTTTGCTGATATCAATGTTGTGAACAGAGTGCCCCATGGTGGTGGTGGGGTTATGTTATGGGCAGGTATAAGCTACGGACAACGAACACAATTGCATTTTATCGATGGCAATTTTAATGCACAGAGATAACGTGACGAGATCCTGAGGCCCATTGTTGTGCTATTCATCCGCCGCCATCACCTCATGTTTCATCATGATAATGCATTGACCCATGTCGCAAGGATCTGTACACAATTTCTGGAAGCTGAAAATGTCCCAGTTCTTCCATGGCCTGCATACTCACCAGATATGTCACCTAATGAGCATGTTTGTGATGCACTGGATCGACATGTACAACAGCGTGTTCCAGTTCTCGCCCATATCCAGCAACTTCACACAGCCATTGAAGAGGAGTGGGACAACATTCCACAGGACACAATCAACAGCCTGATCAACTCTATGCGAAGGAGATGTGCCACGCTGCATGAGGCAAATGGCGATCACACCAGATACTGACTGGTTTTCTGATCCACGCCCCTACCTTTTTTTAAGGTATCTGTATTCCCAGTCATGTTAGGGCCACATTTATTTATTTCAATTGACTGATTTCCTTATACAAACTATAACTCAGTAAAATCTTTCAAATTGTTGCATGTTCCGTTTATATGTTTGTTCAGTATAAGTATTGAGACTTGGGAATTGTGTAAAACATGATTTTATGCAACTGTTAGAGCTGAGCGATTAACTGAAATGTTGGTTATTTTTCAGTCTTTAAACAACTAATTGACCGATGTCGGTTCAATTATTTGAATTACATTTTGTGCTCAATGCACAGTTTCTCTAGAGATAAATCAAATCAAGCACAAACTGTACGATGTAGTAAGGGGTTGTAGTTTCCAAAAGGCCAATATTCAACATTGTTTAGCACAGAAAACGTGGTAATTAACTACAATGACCATAATCCATTGCGTGCCTACTTGTCTGGTCTGAGACGGAGAGAAGAGACAGAAGAACATGTGATCGAGAGGGATAGAGAGCAGTTGCTTCGTGACATATCTCTACCTGAAAATACATGATCTATGATTGATAATTGGTATTCAGCAGTCGTAAAAGTATGCCTTAATTACTTTGAAGAACTTCTAAAATAGTTTTTGTCAGAGAGCATAGGTAGCAGCTCTATAGTGATGAGACGATGACTTTGAATTAAATAATACAGTAATCAAATAGGCCTAAAACAAACGTAATATACGCAACAACTGAAATATTTTATTAAAGTAATGTGAATAAATGATGGTTAATAAGTGATAAACAGTAATGGAAAGTCACTATCATCATGGGACTTTTACTAATTGTTTTATTCTATGTTCTTACAGCATTAAAACCCACATAATGAATAGTGCATTAGTGCATAATCTAACCGAAACCGAACCGACCTCAAAAGGCTAGAATCGCTCAGCACAAGCAACTGTACAGAAGCAAAAAAGAAAGAGTGATGAGAAACACACATTAACATATTAAAGAATACAGAAAAGGAACTGTTCTGACCTTATGAGCCAGGTGGAAGAGTAGGCGATTCTGAAGTGCACACTTTGGAGCTACAGGAAAAATGGGGGAATACCTTATCGACAAGGGCAAGAAATAGAAACAGGAGGATGAAAAACAGAACATTTACAAAACATGTTATCTTAACACTCACCCTTGTTTGCAGCCTCCTCTGCCTCTCTGTAGAGCCCCAGGAAAAACTGAGTGCAGGCCAGATACACCCACACTTCCCCTGGTTCTTCTAACCGGAGTGTCAAGGCCCTGTACTCCTGTCATGGAAATAAATTGACATAGGTGTCAAATATAGCATTGTAAAAATGGCTTTTTTTCCAGACAAGAATGAATTTGACTGAACACACACACCTACCTCCATTGCTCTCTTGTAATCACCCAAGTGAAAGGCACAGTAGCCAATCCAAAGGTCTGCATGCTCCTCTTTTTCTCCAACATCTCGCTGAAACTGGTAGACAAAGCAACACAAAAGTAGGACACGGCGCTCTCGCTCGCTCGTTCTCACACGCACACACACACACCTATGCAACTGTAATTAGGAAAAATAAAGACCTTATAGACATAGCAATGTCAAGAATGAGGAAGGAGAATGTTGAGAGGAGACAGGACTTTCACAGATCTCATGATATCTTGTGTCTTATTACAGAGTTGCTCATCATTCATTTGCTGATTGCACATGACAGTTAGCTACATGAGTTCCTATCTGGCTACCTCTAACAGAGTTTGTGCCCCAAGGTAGTCTCTCTGGTTGAGGTATTCCTCCAGGCGAGGGCTCTTCTTGGCTTTGTTTTTCTTCTTCTTCTCACTGACGCTAGCTGCAGAATCTCCACCTACTGCTGGCTTCACCCGGGACAGAATCTGGATGGATGTGACAAGGAAGAGAATCCTTATTGTGGACATGACAGCTGGCAATTGGTTTACTAAAGCGGGAATCAAACAATATTTGCACATTTGGTAAGATAGACAGTGATGTTTCAATAGATGTAGTGTAGCTATAGCAGTTATCCTATGTCAAACTAGCTCACATATCACAGATAGGTGAAATAGACTTTGGTAGCTGGCAAGCGACAATGATTAATCTAGAAAGTTAACTACATAGCAAGACTTTTAGCTAACCAACTAGTATGTTACTCAACTAGTAGGCTAACTTGTAAGACTTACCATGACGGCACAGCAGCTACTCTTGCATAATGTCACTGTTCAGTTTGAAGAAATTGATTATAGCTAGATAAACAACACTTGGTAACGTTAGTGGTAAATTAGCTACACGTTAGCACTATTAGAATGTTTCTAGCTAGAATTAGCTTAGCTGGCTGGCTAGCTAACAGTGAACCAACAGATACGAAAAGAAAAGACACCTCTTCGCTGTCTAAAATTGTTATCAAAGAATAGCATGAATAAGTAAAGTGAACGAAGAGCATCAAGCTAGCTAACGTTAGCCACTAGCAAACGAAACATCTGACTGTGATTTCCTTGCCGTGTGGGGATTACGCTTGTGTTGCCTAGCAACGTTTATTTTCTTCACGTCAGGATCAGATGTCGAAATGCAAATTTAACTCTGGATTTAGCCCCATTGTTGTCGCGCATATTTGATATATTTGAAATTGCCACCCACATAGCATTGAAATAGAGGGGTTTCGTCACATATCTTCGGAACAGCCCCAGTGGCCTAATGGATAAGGCACTGGCCTCCTAAGCCAGGGATTGTGGGTTCGAGTCCCATCTGGGGTGATACTATTTTCACCCAGAAACTACTGTGCTTTCACATTCATTGGGTAGGCATAATAACGTGAAATCAGTGTTGATAAAGGCGCTTCTTGCCTGCAAAGTGGACATGCTGTTCATGTCATTTAAATGTAGCCTTATAACTGGCCTGTGCAATTCAGGGTCTGATTTGTGTCACTTTCCCCTCACCCCTAGCAAACACACCCAATTTAAACTTATTTCGTTTAAAAATGTCCGGTGTATTGGCTGGGGCAAAAGTGTGACACCAATCAGGCCCAGAGGACTGGCTTGCTATATATATATATAATGCCTGATCCATAATCTAGCCATCCCAAGGTTCTTTTTTTTATGGACACGAGGCCAAATAAGATAAAATCTGTCAAGAATTTTCTACAATCAACCTGTTATGCACAGATTCACATCACAGGAGTAAATTGTGTTATTCCCCTTTAAAGCTAGAATCCTTAATTGAAACAAGTTTTGTAATAGTTGAACTAAGCTCATTAGGCATTTATAAATTATATTCTTCAAGAAACAAAATGGGTCTTTATCATTCAAGCCCAAAAATGGATACAGCAACTAAGGATTCTATCTTTAAATATCAATTGTAAACTGAATAGTCACTATAATATTATGTGTATACATTGTGACTCCGTGGTTGAGTGTTGAAGGCCAAACTGAAGACACAAGAGTAGATGACAAATTAAATTCTATGTCAATGTGAAAAACACTATAATAAACCCATGTATTTGTAATCGCCCTCATCCCAAGAAAAATAGACAAGTTTAAAAACAATAAGCCAAGTTTATTGACAGTCACTGTTTAAAGCACAGCTTTTGACTCTTGATTGACACCACTTAGGACCAATCAGCGGAGGCACCACCCCACTCGGTAGCCTGGGCAGTGGGGGCAGCAGACCAATCCTCTGTGGCGGGCTGTGCACTCCAATCCTCTGTTGGAAGACAATCATGTGTGTGAGAGAATACAATCAAACCATTTATTGTACAGACATTTCCACAGTTAAGAGAAATCGTGTTTCTCCCGACAGGATCCACAGTGAGGATTTGAGGCTTCACTACAGGTTTATGAGAGAACTACTCTACCCCTCTGTGTTGGTCATATAGGACATTTTAGGTCCTAGATGGGCAAAAAAGGGGTAATACTAATTTACTTTCAGTAGATCTTACCAGCAAAGCCTTCAGCTGCAGCTGGGGCCTTGGAAGGTGCAGCGGCTGAAAAGGAGAATTAAACAAAGTTTGAGTCAAATGTATTCCGGTAGCCATTTTGTTTTGTGATTGTCAAAATGTGCTACTCCATCCACCTTTGCATTTGTGGCCTCCACTCCTGTGTATTCATCGCTTACCCTCGGTGAAGCTCTTACCCTCAATGCCAGCAGGGAACTGCTGGATGGGCACAGAGGGCACTGCCACTCCCTCGGACCAGTCGGCCACCTCGGGCTGGGCAAAGTCGGCCGTGGGGGCGGTCCACTCGCCCTGGAACTCCTCCTTGCCAACAGCCTTCTCGGCCGCAGCCTGCTCCTCCTTCTCAATCTGGAACGGGACGAAGAGGTTAGAAGTTAGGGATGCGACGTCATAATTTGCATGAGCACTCAGGTAAGCAGGCACCACAGGTATATAGATTCTTAGCGCAAGCATACAACACTCCAACACCACATCAGAAGCATATTTTGCTTCAAGTTGTTCCATCACTGATTGAGATGGGTCAGTTACGGTTTCAGACTGCCATCTCACCCACAGTGATGGTTTTACTATTCCCTTCCAACGACAACTCACCCAGTCACTGAGCGGACAACGCAAGTGCTTTTAGAAGGAGAATGTGCATTCGAGGTCTCCAAACTCCGTTCCTGAATAGCTACATGGTGAGCAGGCTTTTGTTCCAGTCCAGCACCAACACATCTGATTCAATTAATCGTGGTCCAGACAGAGGCCCATGATTAGTTAAGTTGTATCAAACAATTAGTGCAGGGCTAGAACAAAAGCCCCAAACACACAGCTCTCCACAGTCAGATTTGAAAACCCCTGGTATAAACAGTGTGTGAACCATAGTGTCTCAATATGTCAGTTACCTCCTCTGGATCTCTGTAGAAGTAGAGATCAGGCATGACCTCCCAGGGGTGTTCCCTGGAGATGGTGCCCCTCATCCGCAGCACCTCCCTGGACAGCATCCACCACATCAGACCAACGGAGTGGTGGCCCTGGAACACATCATACAACAGTCAGTTAGGCCTAGGGTTGTATACTAAGTCAATGACGATTATATGCACCGGCAACAGTCAGACATACAGAGGCACGAAGGCCATCAACAGAATTGATCAGTCTAAACTAGTAGAATTTGTTAGTGATACCCAGTACAAACATGACTACATGGGAGGGCATCTTCAACTACTGACGAGGAAGTAGAAAGGAAACGCCCTAGGTAGTAAGAGTCCGAGTAGGGTTCATGGTTGTGACTCAGATCACTATCAAACTCCAGTCATGGGGCAGCAGCCCTACTGATGTTAGCGAAAACCCGGCCAGATCACTCTGGCACACTTCCGACACCTTAACACAGACATCAGACCGTGTCAGGCTTTAATTGTGTGCTGCATATTTCCATCAGTTGACCAAGATATCAGCGGAAGTTACCATCTACTCTTTCATTGAGGAAGCACCATTGGGGAAAAAACTGATATGATAGGCTGTTCAAGTCATAAAAATGTAAGACCACTAGAACATACATCTGTAGTCTATGGCCTGTCTGTACCTTGTTGTTGCAGGGGATGGCGATGTCCACGTATCTGAGGGGAGAGTCAGTGTTGCACATGGCGATGGTGGGGATGTTGACGTAGGAGGCCTCAGTCAAGGGCTGGTGGTCGGCACGGGGGTCTGTCACGATCAGGAGGCGGGGCTCACGGAAAGCAGCCTGGATCTGATTGGTGAAGGTTCCGGGGGTAAAACGACCGTGGAAGGTGGTGGCGCCGGTGGCGGATGCAAACTTCAGCACAGCCCTCTGGTTGGAGAACGGGGAGTGGAGTTAGTGGATTGGCCGGTGACTCAGTCAAGAATATAACTTAGCAGTAATTTAGTATGTTTTGGTTGTGGCTCAGGTCACTATCAAACTCCAGTCATTGGGCAGCAGCCCTACTGATGTTAGCGAAAACCCGTCCAGATCACTCTGGCACACTTCCGACACCTGAACACAGACATCACAGTGCCAGGCTTTAATTGTGTGCCGTTTAGCTAGTCACCCACAATTACATCAGGCCAACTGAGCTGACCAAAGTAATGTTCATTAGGGCACACCAGTAAATAAAAACAAGTTTCTTATTGGACAAGTATAGATAGTACCTCTCCTCTTTAGACTGTTGACTTCCATTTTGCGCCTCCTGAACATAACCCAGGAGAAACTCTGGGCCATCATATGTCAGGTGAGCTAGCAGTGGGGGTCTCACCTGTCCAGTGTTCCTGGAGGAGATGACGCAGACATCAGCTGGGTTCTCAATGGCCACGATGGCACGGGCAGCCAGCAGCAGCTTCTCCCATGTCTTCTTCAGGTTGATGATGTACACACCTGAGGGGACAACCAGTTACATTATTTACATGTTGATTCCCAACATGCATACAACCATAATGTCTATACACATGCTAGCCTTTCTCAGGACAATCAATGAAGAAAAAGACTGTACCAATTAAAACTGACTGAGGACTGGCGTTTCACCCAAATTGAGCTCATTATCTACTGGATAAGTGTTTGAGCAAGAGAAAAACATTCAATGTTCAGTGTTCCATCACTGATTGAGATGGGTCAGTTACGGTTTCAGACTGCCATCTCACCCACAGTGATGGTTTTACTATTCCCTTCCAACGACAACTCACCCAGTCACTGAGCGGACAACGCAAGTGCTTTTAGAAGGGAAATGTGTATTTCAGAGGTCTCCCAACTCTGATCCTATAAACTTGTGTGCAGACTATTGTTCCAGCCCAGCACCTGATTCAGTGCATCATGTCAAGACCACGAATAGTTGAATTACGTATGATAATGCAGGGCTGGAAGAAAAGCATTTACATCCTCCCTAGTCAAAATATGTGCAAGTTCAGGAAGTCTTCAGATCATAGAGACAAATAACCAGGGATCTCGTATTCCTCCACTCACCATCACTCTTTCTCTTGTACGTGTAGTGCTCCATCTGGAAGTCCATGTTGGTACCTCCCAGGTGGGTCCCGGCTGCCAGGAACTTGAGCACATCCTCCTCCTTCATCTGCAGCACATCCAGACCTCCGGACATCGTGACCACTTTTCCTAAGTTACGAGTTATGTGGAAAAGCTGCAGGGGAAAAAAAGAGACAAGTGAGATGTTGCACAAAGGTAGGGAAGCAGAGAATGGTTGCAGTTGGAACTGAGGGGTCATTGTGGCTCAGGTCACTATCAAACTCCAGTCATGGGGCAGCAGCCCTACTGATGTTAGCGAAAACCCGGCCAGATCACTCTGGCACACTTCCGACACCTGAACACAGACATCAGACCATGTCAGGCTTTAATTGTGTGCTGAACAAATTATCAAAGCTACAATGTTTATAATTATTTAGTGTACTTATACAGGCACTTGCAACGGGGACTTGGCATCCGTTTCTAAAAACAGAATTTACAATTATTAAATCAAAATATTGTTGCAGTTCCTAACTACTGACATCTGATCTCTGAGTGATGATCTGCATGAGCATGTGGGGAAGAGGGGCGGCAGGTAACAGTGGTTAGAGGGTTGGGCCAGTAACCGAAAGGTTGCTGGATCTTATCACTGAGTCTGGTCGGCCCCTGAACAAGACAGTTAACCCACTGTTCCCTGGTAGGCCGTCATTGTAAATAATAATTTGTTATTAACTGACTTGCCTAGTTAAATAAAAAAGTGGTGTTGTAAGCAGCAAGTTTACTCCACTAACCCCAATTAGATGCAATATTGCTGACCAATTAATATCAATAAATACAATGTTGCAAATGAGCATTATATTACATGTGTGAAACTAGTCTAATTGAATTTATGGATGTTGGCTACTTCAGTTACTAGTATCCAGCTTCTTCAATGGATTTCACGAGCACGCATGGCTAACTAGCGGCTAGTGCTAAGGTTAGTAGTAGCTACATGGCTTCTGGCCTAGCTGTCTAACATGTAATTCGCTATTTACAGCGGTTGTATTTATACGGATATGGGAAACATTCAGACTCAATTTCATAGCTGTTCGTAACAAGGCTTTAATATTGGTCTCCGCAACTTTTATCTCAAGAAAATAGAAAATTGTTATCTCACCACGAGACAACGCCGTATGGAGTTCTGTACCTCACGGTAAAAGAGAAAGAGAAACGGAAGTGACGTGTTTATATACTGTAAATTCCACCAATCATCTTCCATTTCCTTCTCCATGATTAGTAGTAGAAGCAATTCATAAAAAGGTCGATAGATGGTAGTCAAATCAGTTGAGACGAAAGTGCTATGAGAAAGGGCATAAATTGTGATGGGAAGCAGTTGTTACTTCAAATTCAGTTAAATTTATAATTAAATACTGTAAAGTTATTGCCAAGAGATCATGCCTTCACCCCATATAGTAATGATTGATTGAACGGCTTTATAGTCTATTTATGTCAGTAAAATTAAAGGATGCCATTCTGAGGTACTTATATCTTTGAATATTTTGATGCCATTTCAATTAAAACATTATCCAATTCGGTAATGTTCAAAGGGAATATAAAATCCACTGCTTTGAAATTAAATCAATTCAGGCCACATCATAAGAAAGTGATTAGTTACAGCCGGTTCCTGCCTGGGATGAAATACATAGTCAGGAGAGAGAAGAAGAGGAACACTGCAGCCCGCCTGGTTTTCAACCTTCCCAAGTTCTCCTGCTCCTCCGCACAATCCACTGGCTTCCAGTCGAAGCTCGCATCCACTACAAGACCATGGTGCTTACCTACGGAGCAGCAAGAGGAACTGTCCCTCCCTACATTCAGGCTATGCTCAAACCCTACACCCCAATCTTAGTACTCCGTTCTGCCACCTTTGGTCTCTTGGCCCTCCCACCCCTATGGGAGGGCAGCTCCCGCTCAGCCCAGTCCAAGCTCTTCTCTGTCCTGACACCCTAATGACGGAACCAGCTTCCCCCTGAAGCTAGGACAGCTGAGTCCCTGCCCATCTTCCAGACGCACCTGAAACCCTACCGTTTCAAAGAATATAAAATAGTCCCCTTCCTCACCTCAAGGAAAAGTATACTTACTCTGCCTGTGATATGTGGTTGTCCCACCTAGCTATCTTAAGATGAATGCACTATCTATAAGTCATTCTGGATACGTGTAAATCTAGGAAGCAATGAGTCATACAAGACCATATCTATCTATATCTGATGGCTGATAATCCACTGAAAGACCGGACTTCTCTGTGAACTCCCCTCACTCTTTTGATATCTCCTCACTGTCTTTAGTTCCCCTCTCTGTCACTGGTTGACCACCTTACTCTGCTTTTATCGGCCAAGTCTGTTTGCATGATGGATTGGTACTGTATTCACGAGTGTATGTATATCTCATGGTTATGCATGTTATTTTAACAGGGGCAATGGTAAGTGTGAGACCAAATACAGTGGATTGGTGTTTCAAGGAAGATCTGTCCTACTATCCAAGGAATCTGTGCTGTTAGAGAATACTTGCCAAAGAGGTAATTTAAGAATACGTTTACTTGACCTCAGTCTTAGTGACTGTGTCGTGCATATCAGCATGTGTCGATCACACTGATTATTTCAGCTGTGGGGCTGTCTACTGCAGTGCCTTTCTCTTCCTCAGGACACATGGACCCCGGTGTTCTGAGGACATGAGCTATAGCCTGTCACTGTCTGTTATGTCAATGTGGTGTTGCTTTGGAGAGACCAGTGGGCTATACAACAAATTACGATCAATGAGTTAGCCAGCTAACTTTGATAAGCAACCAGAATAACTATTGATCTTCTGGTTCATTATAAAAGCTAAATTTAGATGTGTGTTCATTTGTTGAATCAATTAGATCATGCCCATCTCATGCTTGTTTTAATAAAACATTTAAACTTAGACTATTTAGGCAAGTTAGCTGGTTAACTCCTTGATCAGCGTTGTAGTCACCCCCTGGTACTGAGGTTTGAGCCTGAAAATACAGCAGCTCAAGGTAAAGAGACCCACAAAGGATGATAACATGATGAACCAATGTTGACGTTAATCTAGGCAAAGATTGAATCAAATAAACACCAGGAATTGTACAAAAATGGGGGGAATTTTATTCACTTAAAAACAAAACAGGCACAGCATCGGTCTGAGCAAACTCACACGCACAGACAAAATTTTGACAATAATAGACAATATACAGTGTAAAGTCACAATATCAAGGACAATAGTGATAGCGATGATAATCGCCAAGGCAAAAATGTTACGGCACAGAAGAATTTGGTGGTAAGAGTAGTTACTGTGTTACGACAACACAAACACACTGACAAGGGCTGAAGAGCTACCAATTCTCAAGAAACGTCAATCACCCCAGTCCTTTTACCAGCCGCTAAGGGGCTTGAATGAATGACTGAATGAATGAATGAATATGCGTTGAATTCTAAAGTGCATTCACTGACTGGCATTGAGCTAGGATTAACTCAGTGTTTCCCCTCTCAATGACTCAAACGACTCAGAGGCCAGTTTATTAGGTACACATTCACGAAAATGGTTCGCTCCTACAGACAGTGAGTCACGTGGCTTGCTATAAAAAGCAGGCAAACAGGCATCTAGTTACCAGTCGATTGAACGTTAGAATGAGAAAAACGAGTAACCTATGCGACTTTGAGCGTGGTATGATCGTTGGTGCCAGGCGCGCCGGTTCCAGTATCTCGGTAACGGTCGGCCTCCTGGGCTTTTCTCTCACGACAGTGTCTAGGGTTTACAGAGAATGGTGCGACAAACAAAAAACATCCAGTAAGCGGCCGTCCTGTGGGTGAAAACAGCTTGTTAATGAGAGGTCGAAGGAGAATGGCAAGAATCGTGCAAGCTAACAGGAGGGCCACAAACAGGCAAATAATGGCGGGGAACGGCATTTGGAAATGCACAACTAATCTAGCCTAGTCTAGGATGGGCTATTCCAACAGACAACCACACCGCCGTCCACTCCTAACAGTTATAAACAAGCGGTTCCAGTGGACACGTGATCTCCAACACTGGACAACTGAGGGGTGGAAAAACATTGCCTGGTCCGACAAATCCAGGTTCCTGTTGCTTCATGCTGATGGCAGAGTCAGGATTTGGCGTAAACAGCATGAGTCCATTGCCCCATCCAGGCTGGTGGCAGTGGTGGTGTCATGGTGTGGGCAAAGTTTTACCAGCGCACGTTAGGTCCCTTGATAGCAATTGAGCAACGTTTCCACGCCCCAAAGAATTCAGGCTGTTCTGGAAGCAAAGGGGGTCCGAGCCGGTACTAGATGGCTGTACCTAATAAACTAGAAGCTATGTTATGTCCTTTTCATTTGTGTGTGTAAAACGCAAAAACAGTTGGCAAACAGTGATTGTAGTGATGGTATTGGATTTAAATCAGTTTCTCTCAGCCATCTCTGGTCCTCGAAGTTTCAGGCTCTATAGACTGAGTATTCCAAACATTAAGAACACCCTCCTAATACGGAGTAGCGCTCACTTAGTGTATATTTTGAATCTGTAACAATTCTTTTCAATATAACACATCTCTTTAAAACTGACATGTTCAAAAATAATACCCATGACATGGCACACTGGACACTGGGTTAAAAAATATACACGTGTATGGGCTTCCAAAAATGAACTACTCAAAATACTGAATACATAGGCCTATTTATTTACAAAACTAACAACAGAGACCATGCAGGACCATGGCTGTGCATCACTGATATGGATTCCTATATTTAGCTGGGTAGTGTACATTAGTGCACACCGTAGCAAAATGTTTTGCATTGAAAAACAAAAACATTTTACGTTTCATATATGACAAGATCAGCTAGTCCCTCCGGTTTGCTTTCTTTTCGTGACGACTGAATCCGGCCCATGTAATACAGTGATGCTGAAGCCGCATGTTCATGATAGCGATGTTGACTATTGTCTCACAATACTACAGCCCCAAAGGGGGCAAGAGTTGCATTGTCTGGGTTCCAATGGCATTGACTAGAGCCAATTATCCATCTATGGCTCTGGGATTGACTATCATTACTGGTTAGATAAAGCACATCCGGTCTACAACACTGCAACCAGAATGGAATACACTAGAAATGAGATCAAAGTTGAATTGGGTATAGAGAACACTATTTTAATATGGCTAAGTATGCCAATGCCAAGTAGCTAATTGTGCAGTTGCAGTATAGAAAATATCAGCCTAGTCTTTTGCTACAATGCACAGCAATATTGTCTTGATTGTCCAAGCTAGTAAGAAATATTTTAGTTAGTCAATAAATATCGTATTTCCTTCAGTCAGTCGACAGGTCACAATAATCACTGTGCTGTTATAATGTATTCTGCCGGTCATTTGTAAATATGTTGCATGGTTATGGCACTGGGTTGCTTTGTCCAGTCCACTACACTTTTAGCCAGCGGATAACCTCTTGCTGAGGTAATTCAATCAAAGCTGCTCTTTCGTCTTGAGAGTGTTAGAGACACGTAGATGTTAGTCACAGTCATTCATAGTCATAGGAAAGTGGGTGACAGTCGGCGACAGTCTGTCACTCGAGTGGTATCCAGAGCTAAACCACAGTGGTCATAGTCTGAGAGTCTCCCCCATAAAAATATAATTTGATCATTCTCTATGGTCTCCCCAGTCTGAGAGGGTCTCCCCCATATAAATATAATTTGATCATTCTCTATGGTCTCCCCAGTCTGAGAGGGTCTCCCCCATATAAATATAATTTGATCATTCTCTATGGTCTCCCCAGTCTGAGAGGGTCTCCCCCATAGAAATATAATTAGATCATTCTCTATGGTCTCCCCAGTCTGAGAGTCTCCCCCATAGAAATATAATTCGATCATTCTCTATTGTCTCCCCAGTCTGAGAGTCTCCCCCATAGAAATATAATTAGATCATTATCTATGGTCTCCCCAGTCTGAGAGTCTCCCCCATAGAAATATAATTATATCATTCTCTATGGTCTCCCCAGTCTGAGAGTCTCCCCCATAGAAATATAATTTGATCATTCTCTATGGTCTCCCCAGTCTGAGAGTCTCCCCAATAGAAATATAATTTGATCATTCTCTATGGTCTCCCCAGTCAGAGTCTCCCCCATAGAAATATAATTAGATCATTCTCTATGGTCTCCCCAGTCTGAGGGTCTCCCCCATATAAATATAATTAGATCATTCTCTATGGTCTCCCCAGTCTGAGAGTCTCCCCCATAGAAATATAATTTGATCATTCTCTATGGTCTCCCCAGTCTGAGAGGGTCTCCCCCATAGAAATATAATTAGATCATTCTCTATGGTCTCCCCAGTCTGAGAGTCTCCCCCATAGAAATATAATTCGATCATTCTCCATTGTCTCCCCAGTCTGAGAGTCTCCCCCATAGAAATATAATTAGATCATTATCTATGGTCTCCCCAGTCTGAGAGTCTCCCCCATAGAAATATAATTATATCATTCTCTATGGTCTCCCCAGTCTGAGAGTCTCCCCCATAGAAATATAATTTGATCATTCTCTATGGTCTCCCCAGTCTGAGAGTCTCCCCAATAGAAATATAATTTGATCATTCTCTATGGTCTCCCCAGTCAGAGTCTCCCCCATAGAAATATAATTAGATCATTCTCTATGGTCTCCCCAGTCTGAGGGTCTCCCCCATATAAATATAATTAGATCATTCTCTATGGTCTCCCCAGTCTGAGAGTCTCCCCCATAGAAATATAATTTGATCATTCTCTATGGTCTCCCCAGTCTGAGAGTCTCCCCCATAGAAATATAATTAGATAATTCTCTATAGTCTCCCCAGTCTGAGAGTCTCCCCCATATAAATATAATTATATAATTCTCTGTGGTCTCTCCAGTCTGAGAGGGTCTCCCCCATAGAAATATAATTAGATCATTCTCTATGGTCTCCCCAGTCTGAGAGGGTCTCCCCCATATAAATATAATTAGATCATTCTCTATGGTCTCCCCAGTCTGAGAGTCTCCCCCATAGAAATATAATTACATCATTCACTATGGTCTCCCCAGTCTGAGAGAGTCTCTCCAATAGAAATAGATCATTCTCTATGGTCTCCCCAGTCAGAGGGTCTCCCCCATAGAAATAGATAGTTCTCTATGGTCTCCCCAGTCTGCGAGGGTCTTCCCCATAGAAATATAGTTAAACAGATCCCTATGGTCTCCCCCATAGAAATAGATAGTTCTCTATGGTCTCCCCAGTCTGAGAGGGATGTCATTTAAGGTCAGGGTTGACAATGTAAGGACATACATCAAACATTCACAATCACTCTCATAAACATCAACATGTAAAACACACACACCTTTCACTCTTCCATGCCACCGACACCCACCTCTTTTTCTTTCCCAAGCTAGTTGCAGTGATAAACAGTCCCTACACCTCCTCTCTCCTTCTCCTCTCTTTCTTCTCCTTCAAACTGCTGCTTTGTATAAAAACAACTCCCCACGTCATTCTTCCATTATCAGTTCCTCCCTGTCTCCTCTCCTCAGGACTTGAGTCCCATGCGGGCCATCAGCTGTTCGTAGACGGTCCAGGCCATGGCTGCCATCAGAGTCCTCCTCAGAGAGCGAGGCACAGCCCCACGGAAGAAACCCCTCAGACCATGCTCCTGAAGGAGAGAGAAGAGGAGAGTTCAATCACTGTTCAGTTGGTAAAAACAATAGTGTGTGCAAGAAGAGATGTTCAGTCGCTTTTGGAGGAACATTTACGTTCAATAAGAAGTGCTTCAAATCCATAGCTATATCTCATGGATTAAAATACCCTCAGAATAGGAAAAATTGGAAGACGAAGAATGGTACCTTACACATAGGAAATTAATCATGTAGTGTATATTTTCATTAAGATTCAGGCCTCACCGTATAGATGTAGCGAATGGCGTCCTTGGTGGTCCAGTGGGCGGGGCTGACCTGGATGTGAGTCTTGACCACGTCAGCTGGCTGGGTGACCACAGAGGCCAGGACTCCGGCCATCACCCCACAGCCAAAGTTCCCCAACGGGGCATAGGGCGACGAGCTCACCTCTGAGGGAAGAGGCCACACAGAGAATATCAGACCTACACGGGCACTAACAGAAAATACATCGGCAGGTAGCCTAGTGGTTAGAGCGTTGGACTAGTAACCGAAAGGTTGCAAGATCGAATCCCCGAGCTGACAAGGTAATACATCTGTCGTTCTGCTCCTGAACAAGGCAGTTAACCCACTGTTCCTAGGCCGTCATTGTAAATAAGAATTTGTTCTTAACTGACTTGCCTAGTTAAATAAAGGTTAAATAAAATAAACATGTCATTATTCTGGATTACTTGGAATTCAGTGCAAGCAATACCCCACATGGCGTTTAATAGCTGTTTACACTAACAGACACCAATGTAAAGAAATCCTGCTGAAGTAACACACTTGACTATTTAGTGTGTCCGTGTGACATTTTGTAGTCTCTCACTCGCCCTCTTCCTCTCCTCTCACATAGAGTGTGTTTCTCTTACCCGGTGGCAGGGAGCTCTTGGCCTGGCTGTAGAACATGACGTAGATGCCAGAGAAGGGGGCGTCTCGGAGCAGTGTGGCCGTCAGCCCGGAGAACAGAGCCCTGGGCCCCTCCGTCTCACACACGCTCTTCAGAGCTCCCAGGACGCTCACGTAGTTGTACCTTCCGCTCTGCGAAACACACACAGTAATACACCACAATATACACTACAACCACAGTAGATCACATAGTTATACCGTCCACTCTGGAATACCTACAGATTACCACCAGGGTTGGGGTCGGTTCCATTTCAATTGACTGAATTGAAATGGAATTGACCCCAACGCTGAATACAGCAGAGGACGGCTCATAGTAATGACCGGAATGGAGTCAATAGAATGGTATCAAACACATGGTTTTCATCTGTTTGATACCTTCCCATTCACTCCATTCCGGCCATTATTATGAGCCGTCCTCCCCTCAGCAGCCTCCACTGACTGAATACTAACTCAACACACAACATTACACACAACTACTAGCAACATTAAACCAGACAGATAAACACT
The DNA here is from genome assembly GCF_965601325.2 of Salmo salar. NCBI lineage: Eukaryota > Metazoa > Chordata > Actinopteri > Salmoniformes > Salmonidae > Salmo > Salmo salar. Next base: position 29,862,305 of record NC_138302.1, on the reverse strand, counting down.
AAACCAGATAGATATCCACCACCACTGGAAACCAACGGAGCACCATTAATAAACAGATGACACATCATAGTCATACAGATGAAGAAACTAGCAGGCGACATAGTTACATTAAACATTTGTAGTCGTGACACATCCTCTATGCACAGCTAGATGCACGGTCCTTATAAAACCAACACAACAGAATTTATTCAATAGAAGCGTTTAGTTCCCAAGGCAATCAGCTCTCCCATCCGATAACCTTCTCTCTCTCCTCTCTTTTCCCTTTATCTCCTCCTTCTCTCTCTCTGCGGTGGCAGGCTGCTAATTCTACCATCATCCTCTCTCTAATTCTACCTTCCAGCTCCAGCCCACAGACACCAGAAATATCCCAGCCTATCTGCTAGTGCTTGTTCTATGCTGTTAGTGAACCACCAACTCCTCCCCTTCCTCCTTTGTTTACTTCCTGACTTCATTCTCCCTTTCCTCTCACACACATTCTGATTCTGAACCATTCCTCATCTTAATTCATACATCCTTCCATCCATTCATGCTCATCTTCCTCCTAATCCATCCTACACATACATGGCTGTAGCAAACCGCATCCTTGCTCCTCTCCCTCCACCTCCTTCTCTCCATCCTACACCATTGCCTCAAAGTCTTTTTCCATCCTCATATAGCTGTAACAACCTCTCGCCCACTCAACCATGCCTTAATCCCAGCTCCTTCCCCTCTCCATCGCGCCATCTTTTATTTTAGTCCATCCCCATTCACAACACAGAGAAGAAGCTCTCACCTCGAAGCGTGTCTTGATGACGGTGACAGGCAGCATGCAGACCCCAGCCACGGCCCTGGCCCCGGCCCCCAGCAGCACAGCCTCCCCAGCGTTAGGGGCCCGGCCCTCCTGGAAGTAGTGCTGCTTCAGTGAGTAGAAGGTAGAGAAGTAGATCCCTACGCCTGGGATACAGCGCACAAACGACTAGAGAGAGAGAGAGCGAGAGTGTGAGGACAGAGAAAGAGAGGGGAGAGAGAGAGAGGGGGAGAGAGAGAGAGGGGGGAGAGAGAGAGAGAGAGAGAGAGAGGGGGGGGGTGAGAGAGGGGAGAGAGAGGAGGGCGAGAGAAAAAGGTTAAGATTTAAATTGTAGCTAAATTCTTCTTTAAGGTCGAAACAATGGCGAAGTGGATAAAGATGTTGGAACTCAGATATGACATCCACTGAGTTTTTAAACGACGGAGCGCGACATGGTTCAACAACAATAAATCAGCACAATCAACTTTTTGGGTTTTCAAATTGCTGCCGTCTTGGAGCAAGAATTGGAATCATGTATACTGTGCTAATGAGGACATGATAAAAGAGTCAAGGAGAGCAATGCACAATTCGGTGAAATGCGCAAACGAGGCATTTGTGACAGTTGAAGTCGGAAGTTTACATACACCTTAGCCAACTACATTTAAACTCAGTTTTTCACAATTCCTGACATTTAATCGCAGTAAAAATTCCCTGTCTTAGGACAGTTAGGATCACCACTTTATTTTAAGAACGTGAAACGTCAGAATAATAGTAGAGAGAATGATTTATTTCAGCTATTATTTATTTCATCACATTCCCAGTGGGTCAGAAGTTTACATACACTCAATTAGTATTTGGTAGCATTGCCTTTAAATTGTTTAACTTGGGTCAAACGTTTTGGTTAGCCTTCCACAAGCTTCCCACCATATGTTGGGTGAATTTAGGCCCATTCCTCCTGCCAGAGATGGTGTTACTGAGTCAGGTTTGTTGGCCTCCTTGCTCGCACATGCCTTTTCAGTTCTGCCCACAAATTGTCTATAGGATGGAGGACAGGGCTTTGTGATGGCCACTCCAATACCTTGACTTTGTTGTCCTTAAGCAATTTTGCCTCAACTTTGGAAGTATGCTTGAGGTCATTGTCCATTTGGAAGACCCATTTGCGACCAAGCTTTAACTTCCTGACTGGATGTCTTGAGATGTTGCTTCAATATATCCGCATCATTTTCCTCCCTCAAGATGCCATCTATTTTGTGAAGTGCACCAGTCCCTCCTGCAGCAAAGCACCCCCACAACATGATGCTGCCACCCCCATAATTCACGGTTGGGATGGTGTTCTTCGGTTTGCAAGCCACCCCCTTTTTCCTCCAAACATAACAATGGTCATTATGGCCAAACAGTTCTATTTTTGTTTCATCAGACCAGAGTACATTTCTCCAAAAAGTACAATCTTTGTCCCCATGTGCAGTTGCAAACCGTAGTCTGGCTTTTTTATGGTGGTTTTGGAGCAGTGGCTTCTTCCTTGCTGAGCGGCCTTTCAGGTTACGTCAATATAGGACTCGTTTTACTGTGGATATAGATACTTTTGTACCCGTTTCCTCCAGCATCTTGACAAGGTCCTTTGCTGTTGTTCTGGGATTGATTAGCACTTTTCGCACCAAAGTACGTTCATCTCTAGGAGACTGAACGCGTCTCCTTCCTGAGCGGTATGACGGCTGCATGGGTCCATGGTGTTTATACTTGTGTACTATTGTATGTGCAGATGAGCGTGGTACCATCAGACGTTTGGAAATTGCTCCCAAGGATGAACCAGACTTGTGGAGGTCTAGAAATGTTTTCCTGGGGTCTTGGCTGATTTCTTTTGATTTTCCCATGATGTCAAGCAAAGAGGCACTGAGTTTGAAGGTAGGCCTTGAAATACATCCACAGGTACACCTCCAATTGACTCAAAGCCATGACATCATTTTCTGGAATTTTCCAAGCTGTTTAAAGGCACAGTCAACTTAGTGTATGTAAACTTCTGACCCAGTGGAATTGTGATAAAGTGAATTATAAGTGAAATAATCTGTCTGTAAACAATTGTTGGGAAAATTACTTGTGTCCTAACCGACTTGCCAAAACTATAGTTTGTTAACAAGACATTTGTGGAGTGGTTGAAAAACGAGTTTTAATGACTACAACCTAAGTGTATGTAAACTTCCGACTTCAACTGTACATGGGGCCGCCATCTTTATGCACCTCTGCTATTGTTCACACAAAAGAAAACAGTTGTTAAAAAAAAAATCCTGTCATTTTTGGAGAGTGACGTGATGTACTAAGAAAGTGTGGTTCTTAGAAAAAGATTCACTAACCAAAGTGATACACTAAGCAAGATTGTGTACACAGACTGTGTTAAAACAGGGAAAGTAAACCACAAGATGAAGAGGGAAGCCGGACTGTTTCAATTAGACTCTCACCGGTGACACTCCCTTCCACAGGCCCAGGAAGCTCTCTGTCCGAATGACCTGGATAAGCACCGTCATCATCCCCACTTTAGGAGCACTGAGACAGGAGATAAATAAATGGTTACACACACACACACACACACACACACACACACACACACACACACACACACACACACACACACACATTACGCTAAGAGACTAGATACCTGAAAATAAGCGAAAGTCTACAAAGACAGATTCACCTGTAGATATGTTCCCAAAATGTCTTTGGGGGTCAATTCTAGTGAGGGGTTGTTAGCATGGAAGTGTGTCTTATTAACATATATGGGTCAAATGAGGGGATTCAAACTGTCTGAAAGCTACCGAAGAGGGATTCTACACTGCAGTGTGTGTGTGTGTGTGTGTGTGTGTGTGTGTGTGTGTGTGTGTGTGTGTGTGTGTGTGTCTGCGTGTTTGTATCGGTGTTTATGCAAGTATACATGCGCACGTGTGTGTGCCTGTGTGTCTCTGGCTCTTTCTGTGTACGTGTGTCCTACAGACTAGAGCTGGGACGAGAAACCAAAAATTACCGACAATGACATTTCATACCGAATCAATTTTGCGAATGCATATATGAAAGCAAAACGGCATAGAGAAAAGCATCACGCTGCCGGAGCACACTTTCATCTATGCCGTTTCATTTGAGCCAATCAGAGCCCTGTTCTATCCCAAGCTTCCAACACCTGCTGTTGGCAGTTCTTCCAAGTGATGTTGCGAGTGGCCTCGTTCATTAGTGATGTTGCGAGTGGCCTCGTTCATTAGTGATGTTGCGAGTGGCCTCGTTCATTAGTGATGTTGCGAGTGGCCTCGTTCATTAGTGATGTTGCGAGTGGCCTCGTTCATTAGTGATGTTGCGAGTGGCCTCGTTCATTAGTGATGTTGCGAGTGGCCTCGTTCATTAGTGATGTTGCGAGTGGCCTCGTTCATTAGTGATGTTGCGAGTAGCCTCGTTCATTAGCGGGGTCAAATGAACAGAGTCAAAAACTGCCATCCCAGAAATCCAAGGACAATTGCTGCCAAATAAGGACGCTGTGTGGGTTGTTTGGGCCTATTTTGGTTTTCAACCTAGTGACATTGAGCAGAGTGAGGCGATGTGCTTGAACTGTCGCACAACTATAGCAACCACTCGAGGTAACACCAACAACTGTTTCCACCATTTCAAACACAGGCAGGTAATAGAGCATGACGAATGCTGGCGAAGAAGAATTAGGCAGAGGTCAACAAGTGTCATGACTAGGGCTGCCATGAAATGTTGTCAGCGGGTGATTGTGATGCAATTAACTGCCTGACTAATGGTAATTGACTGTTAATTAACATAATCGTGTTAAGCATTTCTGGCTACCACACACAGCCTACAAGCCACTGATGCAGACCTTTGGAACGTCTACATTTTAAGTCCAATAAATCCATTTAATATTGCTTACAGCATTACAATAAATCCATTTAATATTGCTTACAGCATTACAATAAATCCATTTAATATTGCTTACAGCATTACAATAAATCCATTTAATATTGCTTACAGCATTACAATAAATCCATTTAATATTGCTTACAGCATTACAATAAATCCATTTAATATTGCTTACAGCATTACAATAAATCCATTTAATATTGCTTACAGCATTACAATAAATCCATTTAATATTGCTTACAGCATTACAATAAATCCATTGTTTATTTTAGGCAGGTCTAAAGAAACATTATGAGGTGAAGAAAATGTAGCCTATTTCAGAAGAACACAGTGATTTAAAGGGACAATGAAGGGCTGAGTACCAGCCATTAGCAGAAGTTAGCAAGTTTGGTAGGCTATCAGCGGCATCAGAGCGCAGTTTTGGATAATTGAATCGCAAAACATTTGTCAATTTATGGCAATATGGATTTTTGTCCGAATTGCCGAGCTCCACTACATACCCAGGCTTCATGTTGTTCTGCAGGGTCTGCAGGCGCGTCTTGACCAGGTCCAGAGGCTGGAAGAGCAGCGTGGAGCATGTGCCGCTCAGGGAGCCACACATGAAGGCCTTGAGAGCTGGATGCGCCTGGGGGGGGGGGGGGGGGTGAATGGAGAGAGAGAGCGAGATGGGAGGAGAGAAGAGGGTGAGAAAAAGAGGACGAGGGATAAGCACAGTTCCACATGTCGTTTTATGTGTGACTGATGCTACATACACGGGTATGCAGGAAGGCAACACAGCTTACACCGCACATTCTGTTTGTGAAAACACAAACAATGCCCTAAAAGGCTACGCACAGTACAGAAACATGTTCATGATGTATGCACAAGTACACGCAGATACACTGCTCAAAAAAATAAAGGGAACACTAAAATAACACATCCTGGATCTGAATGAAAGAAATAATCTTATTAAATACTTTTTTCTTTACATAGTTGAATGTGCTGACAACAAAATCACACCAAAATAATCAATGGAAATCCAATTTATCAACCCATGGAGGTCTGGATTTGGAGTCACACTCAAAATTAAAGTGGAAAACCACACTACAGGCTGATCCAACTTTGATGTAATGTCCTTAAAACAAGTCAAAATGAGGCTCAGTAGTGTGTGTGGCCTCCACGTGCCTGTATGACCTCCCTACAACGCCTGGGCATGCTCCTGATGAGGTGTTGGATGGCCTCCTGAGGGATCTCCTCCCAGACCTGGACTAAAGCATCCACCAACTCCTGGACAGTCTGTGGTGCAACGTGGCGTTGGTGAATGGAGCGAGACATGATGTCCCAGATGTGCTCAATTGGATTCAGGTCTGGGGAACGGGCGGGTCAGTCCATAGCATCAATGCCTTCCTCTTGCAGGAACTGCTGACACACTCCAGCCACATGAGGTCTAGCATTGTCTTGCATTAGGAGGAACCCAGGGCCAACCGCACCAGCATATGGTCTCACAAGGGGTCTGAGGATCTCATCTCGGTACCTAATGGCAGTCAGGCTACCTCTGGCGAGCACATGGAGGGCTGTGCGGCCCCCAAAGAAATGCCACCCCACGACTGACCCACCGCCAAACCGGTCATGCTGGAGGATGTTGCAGGCAGCAGAACGTTCTCCACGGCGTCTCCAGACTGTCACGTCTGTCACGTGTTCAGTGTGAACCTGCTTTCATCTGTGAAGGGCGCCAGTGGCGAATTTGCCAATCTTGGTGTTCTCTGGCAAATGCCAAACGTCCTGCACGGTGTAGGGCTGTAAGCACAACCCCCACTTGTGGACGTCGGGCCCTCATACCACCCTCATGGAGTCTGTTTCTGACCGTTTGAGCAGACACATGGACATTTGTGGCCTGCTGGAGGTCATTTTGCAGGGCTCTGGCAGTGCTCCTCCGTCTCCTCCTTGCACAAAGGCGGAGGTAGCGGTCCTGTTGCTGGGTTGTTGCTCTCCTACGGCCTCCTCCACGTCTCCTGATGTACTGGCCTGTCTCCTGGTAGCGCCTCCATGCTCTGGACACTACGCTGACAGACACAGCAAACCTTCTTGCCACAGCTCGCATTGATGTGCCATCCTGGATGAGCTGCACTACCTGAGCCACTTGTGTGGGTTGTAGACTCCGTCTCATGCTACCACTAGAGTGAAAGCACCACCAGCATTCAAAAGTGACCAAAACATCAGCCAGGAAGCATAGGAACTGAGAAGTGGTCTGTGTTCACCACCTGCAGAACCACTCCTTTATTGGGGGTGTCTTGCTTATTGCCTATAATTTCCACCTGTTGTCTATTCCATTTGCACAACAGCATGTGAAATGTATTGTCAATCAGTGTTGCTTCCTAAGTGGACAGTTTGATTTCACAGAAGTGTGATTGACTTGGAGTTACATTGTGTTGTTTAAGTGTTCCCTTTATTTTTTTGAGCAGTGTACAACAAATTGCAACGGCAGCCACAGAACACAGGTGAGTGCCCACACAACCAGTGGTGATGGAGATGCGTGCAGACAGTCGACACACAACCAGTGGTGATGGAGATGCGTGCAGACAGTCGACACACAACCAGTGGTGATGGAGATGCGTGCAGACAGTCGACACACAACCAGTGGTGATGGAGATGCGTGCAGACAGTCGACACACAACCAGTGGTGATGGAGATGCGTGCAGACAGTCGACACACAACCAGTGGTGATGGAGATGCGTGCAGACAGTCGACACACAACCAGTGGTGATGGAGATGCGTGCAGACAGTCGACACACAACCAGTGGTGATGGAGATGCGTGCTGACAGTCGACACACAAACAGAGGAGCCATCATGGCGAATCACACGGAGACTCAGCGTTATCATTATTCACACGTCTGATGGACAAACATGGAGGGGGGAGATGTACACAGACAAACACTAAATAAAGCTCGAGACGGAGGGATAAATGGGACACACACTGATAAATACCAACACACAGGCGCACGTACATACATAAATACATACACCATTGCACTGCACACTCATCTGGACAAAAGGAATGTATACGTGAGGATGCTGTTCATCGACTACAGCTCAGCCTTCAATACCATAGTGCCCTATAAACTCATTACAAAGCTCACGGCCCTGGGTCTGAACTCCTGCCTATGCAACTGGGTCCTGGACTTCCTGACGGGCCGCCCCCAGGTGGTGAAGGTAGGCAACATTACGTGCTCAACATTGATTCTCAACACTGAGGCCCCACAAGGGTGCGTCCTCAGGCCCCTCCTGTATTCTCTGTATGGCCTCACATAGTTCCAACTCCATCATCAAGTTTGCTGACAACACAACAGTAGTAGGTCTGGTTACCAACAACGACGAGATGGCCTACAGGGAGGAGGTAGGCCCTCTGACGGCATGGTGCCTGGTAAACAACCTCTCCCTCAACGTCAGCAAAACAAAGGAGCTGATTGTGGACTTCCGTAGGAACCAGGTTGGACAGTCCCCATCCTCATCAACAGGACTGTGTGGAGACGGTCAAGAACTTCAAATTCCTCTGTGTAGACATCTTAGAGCTAAAATGGTCAAATCACACAGACACTGTGGTGAAGGCGGCAGAACAACTTCAGGAGGCTGAAGAAATTGGGCCTCTCCCAGAGGACCCTCAGTGTTCGACAGGAGCACCATTGAGAGCATACTGTCGGGCTGCATCACAGCCTGGTACGGCAACTCCACTGCCTCTGACCGTAAGGCACTTCAGAGGGTGATACGTGCAGCCAAACGCACCACTGGGTGCACACTGTCAGCCCTCCAGGACATCTACAACCCCAGGTGTTGCAGGAAGGCCAAGAAGATCATCTGGGACCTCAGCCACCGTAGCCACGGCTGGTTCTCGCTGCTTCTATCATTCAGACGCGGGCAGTACAGGAGCATCATGGCGAAAACTGGAAGACTGGCCAATAGTTTCTACCGCCAGACCATCAGGCTGCTGAATAGCTACCACTAGTCAGCTACCTACTACCCCCTCCCCCCTGCTACTCCCCCTATGGATATTTCCTCCCCACCCCAATGACATTCATCCCTGTTACAGTTGTTAATATGTATATTCTTCTTATTATTTCTATTGTTTTATTTCACACCCCCTCAATGGTCATTTAGTCTGCCTGCTTCTCCCCCCATGTTCACCCCCTCAACAGTCTTTAGTCAGCCTGCTGCTCCCCCTATGTTCATCCTCCACCCCCTCAACAGTCTTTAGTCAGCCTGCTGCTCCCCCTATGTTCATCCTCCACCCCTCAAGTCTTTAGTCAGCCTGCTGCTCCCCCTATGTTCAGCCTCCACCCCCTCAACAGTCTTTAGTCAGTCTGCTGCTCCCCCTATGTTCACCCCTCAAGTCTTTAGTCAGTCTGCTGCTCCACCTATGTTCATCCTCTACCCCCTCAACAGTCTTTAGTCAGCCTGCTGCTCCCCCTATGTTCAGCCTCCACCCCCTCAAGTCTTTAGTCAGTCTGCTGCTCCACCTATGTTCATCCTCTACCCCCTCAACAGTCTTTAGTCAGCCTGCTGCTCCCCCTATGTTCATCCTCCACCCCCTCAACAGTCTTTAGTCAGTCTGCTGCTCCCCCTATGTTCACCCCTCAAGTCTTTAGTCAGTCTGCTGCTCCACCTATGTTCATCCTCTACCCCCTCAACAGTCTTTAGTCAGTCTGCTGCTCCCCCCTATGTTCACCCCTCAACAGTCTTTAGTCAGTCTGCTGCTCCCCCTCAACAGTCTTTAGTCAGCCTGCTGCTCCCCCTATGTTCAGCCTCCACCCCAACAGTCTTTAGTCAGTCTGCTGCTCCCCTATGTTCACCCCTCAAGTCTTTAGTCAGTCTCCTGCTCCACCTATGTTCATCCTCTACCCCCTCAACAGTCTTTAGTCAGTCTGCTGCTCCCCCCTATGTTCACCCCTCAACAGTCTTTAGTCAGTCTGCAGCTCCCCCTCTGTTCACCCCTCAACAGTCTTTAGTCAGTCTGCTGCTCCCCCTCTGTTCACCCCTCAACAGTCTTTAGTCAGTCTGCTGCTCCCCCCTATGTTCACCCCCTCAACAGGCTTTAGTCAGTCTGCTGCTCCCCCTCTGTTCACCCCCTCAACAGTCTTTAGTCAGCCTGCTGCTCCCCCATGTTCACCCCCTCAACAGGCTTTAGTCAGTCTGCTGCTCCCCCTCTGTTCATCCCCTCAACAGTCTTTAGTCAGTGTGCTGCTCCCCCTCTGTTCACCCCCTCAACAGTCTTTAGTCAGTCTGCTGCTCCCCCCTATGTTCACCCCCTCAACAGGCTTTAGTCAGTCTGCTGCTCCCCCTCTGTTCACCCCCTCAACAGTCTTTAGTCAGCCTGCTGCTCCCCCATGTTCACCCCCTCAACAGGCTTTAGTCAGTCTGCTGCTCCCCCTCTGTTCATCCCCTCAACAGTCTTTAGTCAGTGTGCTGCTCCCCCTCTGTTCACCCCCTCAACAGTCTTTAGTCAGTCTGCTGCTCCCCCCTATGTTCACCCCCTCAGCAGGCTTTAGTCAGTCTGCTGCTCCCCCCTATGTTCACCCCCTCAACAGGCTTTAGTCAGTCTGCTGCTCCCCCTCTGTTCACACCCTCAACAGTCTTTAGTCAGTGTGCTGCTCCCCCTCTGTTCACCCCCTCAACAGGCTTTAGTCAGTCTGCTGCTCCCCCTCTGTTCACCCCCTCAACAGGCTTTAGTCAGCCTGCTGCTCCCCCCTATGTTCACCCCCTCAACAGTCTTTAGTCAGTCTGCTGCTCCCCCCTATGTTCACCCCCTCAACAGTCTTTAGTCAGCCTCAATGGACATGTACTTACTCATCACTGCTACAGTTATTTATATAGTGCTATTTCTATTGTTGTTTTTTTATAACAATTTTCATTGTTTTATTTCACTTAGTCCTGCAGCAGATGTTCACTGTACCCTCCAATCACACCTGCAACCCTGTACATGTGAATTTTAAACACACAATCTAAAACACACATGGACACACAAACATATATACACACACACACACACACTCACAGTCACAGATGACACACACGGGCACAAAGACATAGATGCTGACAGGCGGATGATGCCGGATCTCAAATACTGTAATCATGGTGATTAACAATTACTTTTAAAAGCATGTAGACACAACTGCACAACTGCATAGTATGAAAACGCATCCACACTGGCACTTGACAGTTACACACACACACACACACACACACTGGCTATCCTCCCTACCTTTCCCAAGATGCTTGAGGGTTTGCCTCCTTGAGAATCCTGTTTCTGTTGCATGTCTCCCTCTTTCACCTCTCTCCCTCTCTGTGCTGCTGCTACGAACAGCATATTACAAAATAAGCCATCTCCATCTCTCGCTTCCCTCTCTCGCGATCTAACGCACAATGGTTTGCTGCTGCTACCTCTTTTCTCGCCCCCACCCACAGGCTTCTAAATTGGTTTCTCTCTCTCTCTCTCAATTGCTCGTTGATTCGCACATACACACACACATATACACAACAGAATTGCGCTGCTCTCTCTCCTCCCCTCAAAATCGCTTTCTGACAAATTTTGTCTCTATGAAATGATGTATGAGTCATGCAGTGGCTGTGTCTCTGTGTGTGATTTAGACTGTGTGTGTGAGAGTCTGTCTGTCTCTGGGTGTGTCACTAAATATGGGTCACTGAGAATTGGATGGTGGTGGGAGTCTGTTTATGCAAATTAATGTGTGACTTTCAGCCTGTGTGCACTACACTGTCTTCCCCAGGCCAGGATGACATAACCAATGTAATACTCTACTACACTAATTTGACAATGTTTGCACAGAAAATACAACTTTCTCCGTCTATGGCAGCCTCCTTTACCACGACGTCACAGTCTTAGGCTCACAACCCATTATTCGCATCATTACAAAAAATATGTCTATTTTTCTAAAGAATGCCATGGCAACAGACAACTATGACCAATGAGAGGCTGCCTGTAGAACATAAAAGGGTATTGGGCCTCACCTCCATGCACTTTGGAAGATTTCAACTCCATACTTCTGGAGAATATAGTCAAATCCTGCCCATGACCGCAGGTATTCAAACCAAATCTTTGCAGAAAACAAATTTAGCTAACATAATGATGGTTTGTGCCATCATTCTGTTACCAAACATTGCATCTGCAATGTTCAAGTAAATGTGTTTTAGTAACACTTTCTGTGGAAATTGTTAGAAGTAGTCCTTGTGCAGAGAGTTGTACGGTTTGTTTAACTTTGCAATCATTTGGTTTTAATTTGACATACATTTTAAAGCTGCAATATGTAACTTTTTGGGTGAAGACCAAATTCACAGAAATTGAGTTATAGATCTGTCATTCTCATTGAAAGCAAAACTTAGATCTGTAGATCTGCTCTATGTGCGTTATTTCTATGCTTCCCGTCCTTAAGATTTCGTTTTTGCGTCTTACATTTGTACACCAACTACAAACATCTGAAACAAATATAGATTTTTGGTTATAGAAAATAAATTTCACAGCGGTTTATATGGTAAAAAAAAAAGATTCCCAACACCTTTGTCATATAAACTTAAATTAGGCTAACTATTACATTTTTAGCAACCAGGAAATTAAAGTGAATATTCTGAGACTCAGTATCACTGTCAGTCAGGTTAACTCGCTTGTATAGTAACAAAGACAATGCCCGTGGACTACATAGTGTTCATGTATACATTTGTAGCTAACGTTACTAACTTACCAGTGTCAACTCCATTTTTGATGATGATGATGCAGTGGATGAATCCAGAAGGAGCGCCTTCTTCCCTTCTCTTGCCGTCTTGTCGCCGTTTCTTTACAGCCCCAACTACAGTGAGGGGGTGAATAGCTATACCAATTACATACGCACGTCGACATAATGATGCAATGTTTTGCAGACTCGCTACAGCTATTAAACTATAAAAGGACTACGTCAGGTCAAACTGAATACATTAGTTAGCTACTTTTTTAGCTATTGAAAAGGTGGTCAAATGTCATGCACACGGCACGTAAACATACCTTACCTGGCTTTGAAGCGCTTTGAAGTTAGCTAGGGATCGATTATTCATTTCAAAGACGGTCATTTTGCCGGTGACAGGCTACAAGAAACAAGTCGGTCACTACACCAACTAGCGAACTGTTAGCTTAAAAGCTAGCGACCTAGTAAGCGCGGACCTTTGAGTAATACTATAATGGTGTTTAGCTAAAATACTCCGTTTAATCGTTAGGTAGCTAGCAAACTGTCTCAACAAAATGAAGCAAGATAGCCAACGTTAGCTGTACTGACTTTGCAAAATTAGTTGGCTGGCTTTGTACTAAAACGTTTGACTGCTCACAGCAACCAACGTGTATTCATCTATTAGCTAGTAATATAGAATTCACTTTGTTTAAAACGTAGACCACTATGCAGTTGCTGCCATCCACCTTGTTTCTTACTGTCAATGACAATGTTTGTCGGTGTCGGGAAATGTCAAACCTTCAGTGCGTGCGTAGTGAGATCAGCAATTTCCCCCACGTCGCCCCAAGCGCCTCTCTACCCCGTACCAGTCGGGGCCAACCGGTTTCATCTCGCTTTCCACTGCAAAATATACAGTGGGAGGGGAGCATAGGCAATATTTCTAGTTGTAATCTTTGAACCCTCTGGTGGTGTACTTGAGGACTGCATGTGTGTAAATACTGTAGCTAATTTGTGGAATCGCTCTTTCGTTTAAAACTTGTTTATTCCGTTAGTGTGAAAATACTTTCCCTGCATCAATATTAATTACCTTCAGGGTTAAATATTGCAGTCATATCCTTTAATATAATTTTATTGAAACATGACATCTGATAAAATACTAAATACTCTGAAATAAAACAATTGTCAATATAGCCCTCAGTTACAATTCATTAAACAGCGAGTGAAAATTGAGCATAAGCATACATCCACACTAGATCTTGCAGAATCTCCAAACTCAATAATTGAAATGTGAAAGTGCAATAACAGAAAATGAAGGTGACCAAGCTAGATTAAAAATATGAGTATCTATTCTTAGATATGAAGTAGAATTCACACCACGTAGTAGTCACTGCCACTCATGTGCAAAGAACAGTGCCATCTAACCCACCACCATTCTCCTTATTTAGCAGAACACATGGATCAACTCAAAGCAGTCAATCATTTCAAGAGACCAATAACTATTAGAAAAGACCCCGCACATATTTCAGCATAATACAATTTGCAAGTGTTTAGGCTGTAGTTATTCTCAGTGTATGCACCAACTCACTCCTGTGACCGTTAGGTATAAAGTGCAGGCTTTAACTGTAGATGTAATAACTGTGTGCAAATGTGATGCATGTACTACAATATGTGGATTAAAAGTGAAGTACTGTGTGTGCAGAAAATACCAGTGAAAAAAATAAAAATATATACCAGAATTACATAGTACGACACTAATAAACCATATTAAATTACTGCATTCATAAAGAAAAAAACCGTTGTGCACAGCGAAAGGTGGCAGAAACAGTATCATACAAGTTCCAAGGGAAAAAGAGGTGGCAGCGGGTATTTTGGTGTATTCTAGCCACTAACAATTTAAACTGCTAAACCATGTCGGAACAATATACTTCTTATAATATTGAAAATGGCTGAGTAGAAAAATGGATCTAGAAAGTCACATATTTGGAAAGCTAGCCTCTAAAATAAATGTCCCATTCATGACATAATATAATTTGGCCACAGATTTGTTTTGCACACATGCACTGTACAGATTTCTAATGTGAATTAGTAAATCTAGGAGAACGATCTCAGATCTCCAACTAGGCCTACCTGAACAAAACAGATTGTCAAAAATGGACACTGAAGAGAACAGTATAAATCTTGGTATACAATTATTTATATGATAGCAAGGATGGCTGATGGAGCAGTCAGCTATAGAATGCACTATTTAAATCAGATAGATTTTGCATTTCCAGTATGGTCCCTGTAAAAGTAGGCTGCTCTCTCCTGTCACGATCATCTCACTCAGGTAAAGGCTTGGATGCGTCGCTGGTCAGATCCATCTCCTCATCACTGTCCCCCATGCCTGTGCGATTCATGACACGGCGCATATTTAAAGGCAAGTCCCCGCGCCTGCAAAGAGTAAATCAACAACTTCAGAGATATTTGGTCACAGGTTTTATAACACCGCAATTAAATACATTCATCCTTTTATGCTTGTTCAAAGTCAAAAGACCCAGTAACATTGTATTTCTGTAAAAAGGAGTGCCAAAAACACCATAACTATAATCGGTCTAACTATCAAAAGGCTGGGTTGTATTCAGAATGTTTCCCCCCAAATAAATTCTGGCATGATCCCTTCTACCTGACATGCATTCTACACCTGTGGCAAAAACCAGAACGTGCACCCCGAGGGGGGGGGGCAGGACCACATTTGGGAAACTCTGCTCTACACAATCCATTTCTAACTAAACCTTGTGCAACATTTCACTCTAATGAATATAGGGTAGAGGGAGGGATGACCATACCTGAGCTTGCTCTTCAGGGTGCTGACCTCTCGGGTCACAGCGTCTTGCGACTCAGTGGCATCATCAAGCTCCCTCTGCAGCTTCCTGCGGTTGGCGTTGGCCCGTGTCACTTCCTCCTCTGCCTCCTCCAGCTGACGCTTTAGCTGACGTGTGCGGTTGTTCGCCTTGTCCGCCTGTGGAGTACAGGAAGAGGACGTTCAATCAGTGGCTGCAAATATATGTATCCATCTATGGAGGCTATACAGTAACTGTGCAAGGTGGTTCAGTGGCTGCAGCTATACAGCATGCGGTTTCTGGTTGTTTTCCCAGATATCAGCGCAGATACAGGACAGGTCTGCACAGATTATCTGGGGTATATTCATTTGTCGATTTCCATTGGAAAACGTTTTTGTAAAATCAATAATTTACTCCAAAAGGAAAACATTTTGCAACAAAAAATAGTTTATTGGACAAATTCAGGTAGGTCCCTCTCCATTTACTTCAGTTTGGTTCCTACAGTAAATGTTTCCGTTGCAAAACAATCTGACTAATGAACACCCCGGATCTTTACAAGACATGGAGATTATACAATCTGCATCCGTCATCTCGCTTGTCTGGTTACATTGCACCTGGAACTATACACACACACCACAGGAGGTTGGTAGCACATTAATTGGGGAGGACGGGCTCATAGTAATGGCTGGAGTAGAATAGGTATCAAATACAAACATATTGCTTCCATGGGTTTGATGCCATTCGCTCCTTTCTAGAAATTCAGCAGCCTCCACTGATATACATTACACCCATGTTGCTACTGATATAGGGGTAGGCAACTGATGTTGGAGTAGGTAACTGATCTAGTTCCATGCAGGGTAGACCCACCTCTGCCTTGTACTGCTCTGTGTTGCGTCTCTCGTCCTCCACCTGCAGCAGCACCTCCTTCAGCTTCTTCTCCGTGCGCCTGACCAGCCTGGACGAATGCTGACGCTCCCTTAGAACAGATAAAAACTAAGTCAAGACATGACTCATGAAAAGGGGCATTTTCTCCTAACCTGCTTCTCAAAATTCATAGGTCAAAGGGGAGGGACCTTGGATCCTCTCCAACAACACATTGAAAAGGAAACAAGGAGAGCGGCCGTGAGAAATTCAGGAAAGACAAAGGGAGACCGCGCCAATGGTTTTTACTTACTTGAACTCCAAGTCCAGTTGCTCCTCCAGCTGCAGTATCTTGGCCTCCAGGGCAGTGATAGAGGCCTTGTATCTGGACTTCACAGTCTCCTCCAGCTCCTGCAGCTTGAGCTTGAGCTCCTTGTTCTGCCGGTCCAGCTGGGCCCGGGTCCCCTCCAGGCGCTGGGCGGTACTACGCTCCGCCGTCAGCTCAATGGTCAGCTGGTCAGTCTAGGGCAGAGAGTGTGGCGGTATGGACAAGACTAGGCATTGAGATGAATTGGACCATGTAGTGGCCGGCCCATAACGTTAGACATGGTGTATTTGTCTCAGTTGAGAACTTCTACTACAAATAGAGCTCTAACAAGTCAGGTTGAAATACTACAAACAGAACTCAATTATTCTTCAACCAGAATGCCTCTTTTCCCTTCATCTCCTTGTGACTAACCCAGATAAATAAAACACTTTCCTCAGTACAGCTCCTCTGCTTTGCGATCAGTTCATTACCTGCAGTGTGGTTCTCCTCAAGCGGTCGTTGACCATCTCTGTGTTCAACTGCTCCTCCTCCAATTCCTCCTCTAGCTTAGCGATACGAGACTCCAGTCTCCTCTTCTCATCCACCGTCAGGGTACTGAGGGGGGGGGGGGGAGGACATTTTGGTTAGGAGGAAGAAAACCCATCACAGATATGGCAAATTCCATGCAAATCAATTTCAGTGTTTCTATGAGGTGTCTGTGAGCCGTACTTCTTAGCGTTGTGGCTGTTGAGCTCGTCCTGCAGTTCGTCCCTCTCTGTCTGGGCCTGTTTCTTGACTCGCTCAGCAGACGCCAACTCCTATGGAAGATGGAGAGGAGTCTGTCATGAGGAGCATAAGAACATGGACAGTGGGGGTGGAGACAGCGAGCGAGGGCCCTGCAAACAGACATACCTCCTGGAGACGGATGGTGTCAGCCTCCATTGCCTTGACCTTCTTTTCGTTCTCCTTGGCCATATTGAGGGCCTCGTCCCTGGACAGACGCAGATCCTCCAGCTCCCTCATCTGATCTTTCAACAGGGCCTGTATAGGAGAGAACCAAACCAGACTGTAGGGCTTGTTATCCTTCTACTGAAGACTGCCTAATTTGTAGTGAGCTGTGAACTACGTTTTTGTCGGTGTAAACCTAACAGCTGTTAGACATGCCTTCAGCTCACTTTTGGTGCATAGAGAAGGTTACCGTGTATGTGAGAGATCAAGCCATTCTCAAAACCAGAAGCCAGTTAAAACCAAAATCCATCAAATGTACTGCTCTGCACTCAGGTAATTACTTCCTGCTAAAATCCCCGACCGAGACTCGAACCCGGGTCTAGTGACTGGCAAGCCAACATCTTTTAATTGGATTGGAAAAGGCTTGTCAATTACAAAACATGTCCTACATGCAGCAACACTCGCAGACAATCCTGGAAATACCAGTAAAAGCAGAGTGCCTCAAAAAGTAGCCCAAAACTCACTGCCCTCCTGTGTGCGTCCCTCTGTATTACCTGCAGTTTCTTCAGCTGTTTGAGGGCCTCGTCACGGCCCTTGTTGGCGAAGCTGATGCCTGCTTCCAGTTCTCCCAGGTCTGCCTCCAGCTTCTTCTTAGCAGCCACAGCCAGGGCTTTCTGCCGCCGCTCATCCTCCAGCTCAGTCTCCATCTCACGCACCTGGGGAACATCACACAGATCCAAGGTTGTGTTTAGTAGGTTACAGTTTAAAAAAAAAAAAAAGTATTTCTTATTGGATAAGTTGAAGTCTCCTCTTCTGGTTTCAGACTGTTTTCTTCCAATATGTAATGAACACAACCCTGTACCTGTTTGACCAGCTGCTTCCTCCTCTCTTCACCCTGCTCGTCTCTGGCCTGCAGGTCCCTGTCGGACTGGGCCTTCATGGCCTGCATGTTGACCTCCAGACGCAGCTTGGCATCCTCCGTGGCCTGCAGCTCGTCCTCCAGTTCCTCCAGCTGCACACGCATCTCCTCCATCTGTTGATCCATGGCACGCTTCGCTTTCTCCAGCTCGTGGACCTGCACCAAGAGGCAAAAAGGAAGAACTTTAGAATGAAATAAAAACATTGTCATTCAACAATGTTCAATGAGGGAGTTTGGGAGGGATGGTGCATTCACATTTTGCAGCATTTGGAAAAGTTCCAAACTACCCTCAAGTCTTTCCTCACATCCTCCCGATTTGCAAAACACATTGGAGGAGAAGGTCAGACTGGATTTGCATTTGTAAGAGTAAGACAGGACGCAATGAATCGGGAACTTGAGTCACCCACTAGCAAAAGTTCAACAACAACATTTGTGATCGGACTTACACTTTTACCAACGTCGTCCTTCGATGAGACCAGGTCATCCATCTCTGCCTTGAGGACCTTGTTGGCCCGGTCCAGTTCATCCTTCAGGTCCTTAATGGCCTCCAGCTCGCGGGTCAGAGTCAGGGCCCGCGTTTCCTTCTCCCTGGCCTCGGCCTCAGCCCGGTCCCTCTCCTCAGCATTCCGGCTGGAGATGGTCTTCTCCTCAGTCAGCATCTGTTATAGGGACAGGCGGAAGGTATTTCAGTATGACAGTTGAGTCAAAATCTATTTTTTTTGTTTTGATGTAGTGCTTGAAGCAAATTTGAACCGGAAATGATTGATCTATACATCATATGATGCATAGATCAATCATTACAGGTTCATTTTATGAACCGCTTGTCATAGGCCAGTGATTAAATCTAGCAAATAACCCCTTGAGGGCTGCCGTGGCTGCAATCTTTGGCCATCCAGGACCAGAGGTGCTCACTGCCCACCTCTGCTATAGAACCTCTATGCCATCACCACCCATCAACCCATTCACCTGGTCAAACTTCCTCTGCTTCTTCTCCAGGTTGGACACCGTCTGCCTGAGGTTGTCCTGGTCCACCATCATGTCATCCAGCTCCTGCTGCAGACGGGTCTTGGTCTTGTCAAGCTTGTCGTAGGCCGATGCCTTCTCCTCCAGCTGTTGGACCACGCCCTCCAGCTCCCGCTGCATACGTTTCTTGTTCTCCTCCGCCCCCTCCAGGGACTGGGTCTCCAGCTCCATCTTCTTCTTCATCTCCGTCAGCTGAGGATAAGGGAAGAGTATGAGAAGTTTGGTAGAAAAGGTAAGGGAGAGGAAGAGATGCACATGAAATGTAGTGCCGATTGGTCAAGCTAAAGCATCAAGTCGTTTCAATACTTAAAATGCCTCAGACTTCATGGTCTGCATGTCCTAGCGTACAAGGTGGCATAGTTCAAAATCAGGAAGATTTCTGTAAGCATTCAGTGAGGTGGTGTAACACATGCATGATAGGGAAAACAAAACTGGATAGTATTATGGAGCTCGAGGGACAGAGGAATGCACTAGCAACCAGAGCTGGTACTAACCTGAGCTTGGAGGGTGTAGAGCTGCTTCTCCGTGTTCTTCTTACCCTGCTCCTCTTCCTCCAGCATCTCCCTCAGGTTGTTCTGGTCATCCTCCATCTGACGCAGACGAGTGGAGAAGGAGAGCTTCTGACGAGTTTCCTCCTGGAGCAGCGCCTAGAAAGAGGACAAAAAGGAGGGAAAGAATGGTTAGAGTGTGTTTAAGGCCATTTCTAAACAGCACATGGGTGTGTGTGCGCGCGAGTCTGTTGGTGAGCGTGACTGTGTGACCGTACCTGTACATCCTGCAGTTGAGACTCTACAGTGGAACAGTCTTTAGTTGCCTTGATGGACTTGCTCTCAACCACACTCAACACGCTGTTGACGTTGTCCAGCTCAGACTAGACAAGACACAGAGAGGAATTAACACAGCCATTTAACCACATCCTCCAGAACCACATCAATCCATTATCCCTAATATACATGCATATATTCATTATCATCCATTAACCCCACCCCCCTCCCTTTTGTTTTTACAATGCTGCTACTCACTGTTCTCTGCGGTCACTTCACCCGTACCTACATGTACAAATTACCTCGACTAACCTGTAACCCCGCACATTGACTCCGTACCCCCCCCCCCCCCCCCCCCCGTCCGTACCCCCCCCCTGTATATAGCCTCGTTATTGTATTACTTTATTTTGTACTTTAGTTTATTTGGTAAAAATGTTCTTAACTCCATTTCTTGAACTGCATTGTTGGTTAAGGGCTCATAAGTAAGCATTTCACTCTAAGGTCTACCCCTGTTGTATTCAGTGCATGTGACAAATACAATTGTATAGTGTTAATCTATCCATCCACCAACATAATACTTTGAAACCCCCCAAAGTGTTCTGGATACCCATTCATTCACCTTCTTGCCTCATATCATCCCTTTCTCCATCGGCTACAGCCAAGCCACTGTATCCAACATCCAGTCCACACCTACCTGCATCTTGGCCACCTTCTCGGCCAGCTCCTTCCTTTGCCTCTCGCTCTCAGAGTGTTTGATCTGCAGTTCCTGGACCTGGGTCTCGGCCTTCTTCCTGCGCTGCTCCGACTCACTCTTCCCCTGGGTCAGGGTCTTCAGCTCGATGGCCAGCTCATTATGTTCGCTTTCCATAGCCTGCTTGGCTTTCTCCACTGACGCCTTGTTCTGAACGAGCAGACACATAGGCAGGAGGTTACGTCGGCGGTTCTCTACCGAAATACTATAACGTACAGCTTGTTTTACTTCGAGGAAAAGAGTTCATATTGTACTGTTGGTTATATAAGTTCATGCTGCTGAAGACTTCATTATGAAATACAAACTATTACAGTAAAACCTTGAATGTTACAGGCAACATAAAATTAAAATATTCCACCATTCACACAGTCATGTTAGAGAACCATATGCCCCCACAAAAAAGAGAAATTCCCATGATGCCTACATATGAACAGTATAATGCAGTTTAAGTGAGCTCTCACCCTCTTGGCCTGCTCCAGCTGTTCGTTGAGCTCGTCAAAGGCCTGGTTGTGTTTGTGCCTCATGTCAGCCACCTGCTGCTCGTGCACCTTGGCCTCATCCTCCAAAACCTTCTTTAGCTGGGTCACCTCAGTCTCACGCTTGGTCCTGAACAACAGGATGGAGCGATTGAAAGTGGTGGAGGAAGACGGAAATTGAGGACTGGCCCCATATGTCTTCTCAACGGGTAATGGTCTATAACTAAAACTTAACATTTACGCATGGCAAACCACTGTCCTTCACCTCCAACTGTGTGTGTGTGTGCATGGACGCTCCCAGTACCTGAGCTCTTGTTGTGTTGCAGTGGAGTCCAGTGTGTCCTCCAGCTCAGTCTTCAGAGCCTCCAGCTCCTCTCCCAGGTCCCTGCGGTGTTTCTCAGCCTTGGCCCTCGCAGCCCTCTCCAGCTCCAGGTCCTCCTGCAGCTCAGAAAGCTGGGCCTCCAGCTCCCGGATCTTCTTCTGGGCCGTGTTCTTGGCCGCGGCCTCCTCCTCTATCCTGGAGGGTGGTGGGGAGCGAAGGGGGATGGGGGTTAGAGTGTAAAGCATTGAAATTAAAAGTCATACAAAAACTATTTTGTAGACTTTGGTTTTACTATATGGGCTCAGATCCTAATAAAACAGCAGATCAAACTCTTTCAATGGAAAGTAAAATAACATCTCGTTCAGGCCAACCAAATGCGGGCCGCAAGCCAATTTAATGTGGCCTGCGTTTCTGTTTCATACATGCGGCCTGTAATGTGTCATTTATAAAATGTCAAACATACTTTGATACACAAATCGGAAATAGAATTTAGGCCCTTTCTCCAAACAATAAATAAAAAGCGTTTCTCTTCCCCCTCACCTGGCCAGCGCAGCCATTAGCTCCTCCTCCTTCTTGGCCAGCTGGGCTCGGAGCTCGGCTATCTGGGCCTGCAGGTCAGCCATCTGGTCATTCAGCTCCGTGGAGTCTCCCTCCAGCTTCCTGCGGTTCTTTTCCAGCTCTTGACGACTCTTCTCCTCCTTCCTCAGCCGGTCTGATGAGGGAGAGGAAACCAGGAACGTCGCAATACTTTAACGCGTCTCTATCCTGGTCTCAGATTGCTCTCAAAAAAAGGCGCTTTTCAGATCAGTACAGACGAAGGATAAGAGACAAGGAAAAGTGGTTCACCTCAAACATAGATTCTATGTCATTGTATGTCTACGGTTCACCTACCCTCCAGGTCAGTGATCATGGCCTCGTGCTTGTTCTTGAGTTTCTGCAGGCTCTTGGACTTCTCCTCCTCCTCAGTCAGGTTGGTGGTGAACTCTGAGATACGTTCCTCCAACAGCTTCTTCTCCTGCAAGTAAACAAATAACCCCACACACACACACGATTACAAAACAACAACCTCAGAAGGTTAAAGTCTGAACCATAAGAACACAACCGGATATTACATTCCAAGATAACACCTAGTCCCTAATTTACTATTACTATTATTAAGTCCATGATTTCTTGCTTTATTGCTGGAATGAATAACTGCCTAATTGATTATTTTACTCTTCCATCCATCTGAAAAAACATGCTAATGCATCAACTTGTACTACAAACCTTAATGAGTTTGTTGTTCTGGTCATCCAGCACCATGACATTCTCCTCTATCTTCTTCAGCTTGGCATCTGTGGTCATCTTCTCCAGCTGCAGCTTCTGCCTGGCTGCCTCCTCCTCATCCAGCTGCTGCTCCAGGTCCTACAGACAGATGAGGGAGAGAGATGGAACGTTGTCATTCAGATGTTTTCACCTCAATTCCTTCCATCACTCCCTTCCTCTCCAAGTTCATTAAAAGTGCCACACCCCTTGGAGGGTGAAATGGAAGGGAAAATGAAAACCAGTGAAAATTGACAATTTGCAAAGGCAATTTAATAGAAATAAAGTTCATATAGTTACATGTGACTAACAGGTTTGGACCACAAGGCTCAATTAACAAGGGAAAGTTAGTCCACCATAAATAACATAAAAAATGTAAAAAACTACCGTGATGTTGGTCTGCATCTTCTTCCGCTCAGTCTGTAGCTGGGTGACCCTCTCCTCTTCCTCCTCCACTCTGGACTCCAGGTCGTGAAGGATCTCCTCCAACTCCTGCTTCCTGGTGGCTAGCTTGGAGCGCATCTCCTCCGCCTCGGCACACAGCTCCGTCTCCGCCTGCAGCTGCTCCTGCAGGGCTAGCTTCTCTGCATTCAGCTGGGGGGGGGGGCATGTGTTAGAAACAGGGCATTGATACACAGCAAGGCTGAAATGCTGGTTGGTTTATGATACTATGGTGTTAAATGGTATGGGAAGTTACTCACTCCATCCATCAACAATGTATAAGACACTAGGGGCGATTTCCTGGACAGATTAAGCCTTGGACTAAATAGCAAACTCAATGGAGAATCTCAGTTAAATGCTTTTTAGTCCATGACTCGTCTGTCTGGGAAACCACACCAATAAGACATTGAAAGGCACCAACTCATAATCGTTCTGAGTGTACCAGTCATTACCTTACATTGGGGCTTAGTCTAAATCCATAGAAATATAATTACTAGAAGGGACACTCCATACCTGTTGCTGCTTGGCCTCAAACTCCCGCAGCTGCTCCTCAGCTTGCTGCTGCCTCTCCTTGGTCTTCTCCAGCTCATCCTCCCTAGCCTGCATCTCCTCCTCCTGCCTGGTCACCTGCAGCAGAGGCTTCACCTGGGGGAGTAGGGGGAAGAGGATGGGGACTCAGAACGATGTAAGTAGCTGAGGAGTAGGGGATGAGGTCTGCAACACTGATATTAGGACGCTCCCATATTGATATGCAACAGTGCGTGTACCTTGGTGAAGAGCCTCCACCACTGCCAGTTCCTGAGTTTGAGGTAAGCAGCACAGTTCCTCTGGATCACCTTCATAGCAGTCAGCTGCTGCTGTCTCTTTGTGAAGGCTCTGGAGACAGAAAAAAGACGTTCATCAATCTACATGATGTTATTGGAGTATGTGTACATAGCACGCTCACACACCAACTAATATACAGTAGAAAACCCACAAGCCAAACCTATGCTAGTTACTACTCTAAATGGAGAGTTCCTTACTTGCGGGCCACGTATCCACGACACCAGGACTGGAAGCTGATGATGATGTCGGTGATCTTAATGTCCCTCTCCTCCTCCAGGTGGGCCAAGACGCCGGCTCGGAAAAACACCTTACTCTGGCCAATCCGGAACAGATTGGAATCCAGCTCCAGGGCCTTGATCTGGGAAGAGGAAGTAGAGAGGATGACATTCAGGAATGACATTGGAAGACTGCTGAATGATGGTTTGTTCTGACGCCTCTTACCATGAGCACACAGGCTTGTTTGCCATCCATGAATCCCTTGGGAATGGCGTTGGGAGTGAGGATCTCATATCTGGGAAAACAGGAGAAGTTTAAGATAAGACATTGAAAAGCAGTAACAGGCTATGCTGACAGCGAAGCTGATAAACAGGTAGGAGATGACCACACAAAGATAAGTTCCCGTGGTTACCTCTGTCTGAACTCCTGGAAGACGATGCGGTTGGGGAAGCCCTGTCTGCAGATACGGATCCCCTCCAGAACTCCATTACACCTCAGCTGGTCCAGAACCAGATGGGGCTCCAGCTTACCAGCCTGACAGTGACGAAGTGAAGAGCCAGGATTTTAAAATATTAATTTTATAGTATGTGCTGAAGCAAAGACCAACTGCCTATGTCTCGTATTTATTATTTAATTTTATAGTCAAAAACTCATTGATCAATGGAATATTTGATGACTGCAGACACCATACCTTCTTCTCGTGGTTGGGGATGATGCAGCGGACGAAGTTGGGGTTGGTGTTCCTGAGAGTGGTCATGAGGTTGGACAGCTGCTCCTTGTAGAGCTGGCCCACGGTGCGGAACATGCCCTTACGGATCTTAGTGGCCCCGTGCATCCCCCCGTCAGACATCCCAGCAACTTTGTCCAGGCCCACAATACGGTCCACTGAGAGAGAGAATGAAAAGGAGCAACAGGATCATAGATAACACTTAACTCATCTTTCACCATGTACTTTCAGTTCAAACATACAGAAAGGTTGCTGCAGTTCTATTGGCCAACACCAATCATGCAGTGCCATGTACCAACAGTAGGTGACATCACACTATTAGAGTCTACAGCCCAACCCAGTTACTTTCTAGTCTAGTGGAGGCTGCTGAGGGGAGGACGGCTCATAATGAATGGTATTCATGCATTTGATAACCATCGTTATGAGCCCTCCTCCCCTCTGACTCCACTGGTCTAGTCAACTCTCAGTATCTCACGAGACTTACCGTCTCTCCAAAGCTCCGACACAAACTTGTCAGTGGACTGGTTGAGCAGCGTGGCCACGTTGTCATTCAGGGGGTCCATGTTCTTCATCAGCCACTCATCTGCCTTGTAGTCCACCTGGGGGGGGGGGGGGAACCATTTTGTGATCACATAACTTATTGACTGGTCAGCTGTGGTATTACCAATTTGCTCAGGTTCAAGATAAATGAGGGTTGCAAAATGCCCAGTTTCAGAAATCCCGGTTGTAGGATCGCTGAAAACTTTAATAAAGTTCCGAATTTTACCACCCAATTAGTGATTGATAGATTCACCACGAGTGGTGAACTGACCTTTCCAGCGTAGTGGATGATGCAGAAGTCAGCAGAGTCCTTGAGTTTCTTGGGCTTCTGGAACTTGGGGTTGTTTCCCTGCTCCTGAACCACCTTCTCCACAAAGCTCTTGTCCGTGGCCTTGGGGAACCAGCACTCTTCATCCAGCAGAGCCAGCACACCAGGAGGACTGGCCTAGGAACAGCAGCGAGAAAGGTGGAGGCATAAATCCAGTGCATGTTGGGTAGTGCAGGACATTTAAAACATGCTAACTTTAGGGGATATTGACTTGCATTGGTTTTGGGAGTGGGGAAAAATGCTCAAGTTTACCTGGCTGCTGTCACCAAATGTTAACAAAACCAAAAGGATGGATTGCCGTTTATGCTTGTCCAAAGAATGTGTAATTTGGAACAGAACAAATCACATAAGCCTCAGGTCCATTAGGGAAGAGGTGGTAATGGCAATATTCTTACATGCTTCTCGATGAGGTCGATGCAGGGCTGCAGGTCCAGGCCAAAGTCGATGAAGCTCCACTCGATGCCCTCCCTCTGGTACTCCTCCTGCTCCAGGACGAACATGGTGTGGTTGAACAGCTGCTGCAGCTTCTCGTTGGTGTAGTTGATGCACAGCTGCTCAAACGAGTTCAGCTACAGGAGAAAGCGGGGAAAAAATACAAGGTACAGATTAATTAGACAGACCTTTTTGGTGGGAACTTAGAAATGCAACGTTTATCTTAATGTGAGAAAGCAGTAAAGATGTCCACGCACCATCTAAATAGAGATGAAGATACATTTTGAAAAGCAATTGACAATGACCACTCACGCTAATCCATTGTTTTGTATTCAATGACCAACAAACAAACCCCTTTCCCACGATCTTCATCTCACCTCAAAGATCTCAAAGCCAGCGATGTCCAGGATGCCGATGAAGGAGGCTCCCTGTCTCTTGGTCTTGTCCAGGGCCTTGTTGATCCTCATCACCAGCCAGCGGAACATCCTCTCGTAGGAGGCCTTGGCCAAGGCCTCCACCGCAAACTCAGCCTGCTCCTGGGTCTGGGCCTTCTGAACGTAATCCCTGCCCACCTTGATCCTGGGGGACAGGATGGCCCGGGTGAAGTCGGTCACGTTCATGCCCAGCAGGTGGCACACTTTCTGGGCCGCTGAGGGCGAGAGAAAGGGGTGGGTGAGTGGGTGGTGCTGGATGAATGGAGAAGGTAAGTGATTGTAGAAGCCATGAAGGAGGGTTGCAGGAGACAAAGTCTCATTAAGGACCCAAGTGGTAGAGTAGAGGGTGCACACTTTTGTTCCAACCCAGAACACACTTGATTCAATTCAATCACAGAGCTCTTGATCAGTAGAAACAGGTGAGTTAGTGCTGAACTAAACATAAAAAAAACACAAAAAAAACAGAAATGATTAGTGAAAAACAGATGTAAAGTACCTGTGTCATCGGGCATGGAGGCCTGGTCAGAGTTGCGCTCCTTCTTGAAGCTCATGTTGCCCAGCTGGAGAACGGCAGACACAGTTTTCAGAAGACCTGACGGAGAACAAGACCATCAATCACAATACATCAGTTATTTACAGAAACTGCATTGATCTTGAAAAAGCTATTTGAATACTGTAGTATTCCAGGCTAAGAATCAGGTGTGACAGAAGGGAGTTTGTACCTATCCGCTCCTCCTCTGGGATGCTCATGATGTTGAAGGCGTCCATGGTCTCCACAAACAGGTCACGGTCCTGCTGACCAGGGATGGTCACGTTCCCGTGGGTCAGGAAGCGGTAGTTTTTGTAGTCCTCCAGACACAGCTCAGCTGGTTAGAGAGACAGAACAGATAAAGGCAGATACATGCATTAGTTATTACAAGTTATAAAGCATATCTGCAGGCTTCAAGTAAAAAGTGTTACTGGATATAATTTGATTTAAAATCAACTTATTTTACAGTCCAACCATTATACTTATAATAATGGCCGGCATGTAGACTAGCGGTTAAGAGCGTGGGGTCAGTTACCGAAAGGATGTTGGTTCAATGTGCCCTTGAGCAAGGAACTGATCCTAATTGTTCCTAAGTCACTTTGGATAAGAGTTTTTGCTAAAATGACAAGTAATCATTTCCCCGTACCTCCCCCCCAAAAAATGACATAGCATAAACATTGATATAAACTGAGTTTGTTGGTCACTCACAGCGCATTTTGTCCCCAGCTCCTGTGAGCATGTAATAGAAGACGTGGAAGGCTCTTTCATCCTTAGCCTGTCGGATGGCTCTGGACTTCTCCAGCAGATCTGGCAACATGGTTCGTCAAGAAAAAAATAACTCCACAAGACAACCAATATGTTGTGGAATATTTGATGTTAATTAATGTTACAATCCTTAGTTGCTACATCAATTTTTGGACTTATAAATTAGTGACATATACCCATTGATTCTTGAAGAATAACTTAAACTGCCTCATTAGCTTAGCTATACTGCCGTGCACCATCAGAACCCAAAATATAAGCTTGTTTGACTCCAATGTTTGTAATCAAATGTAAACGTTAAACACTGTATAGCTTCAAGACATGGCTAAAATTAAAATGTTGCCATCATGGATGGTCAGACCTCGCACCCATAGCTCTAATCAATGAATTTGTGTGTTTATTTATCCAAGCCCATCCCTCAGCTTTTTCAACTAACGATTCCAGCTTGAAGGCTGTATACGTCCCTCAAGAGCTACGAAGACGCATTGATCGAAAGGATACAAGTTTCAATGTTGGCTCCCACAATATATCCATTGACGTCAAAGTTGATCCGGATAAACTTCCCCTAGAAAGAGAGCGAAGGCGAGATCTGTCACTTGTATGGCCAGGTGGCAGTGGATCCAGTTACAGTCAATACTGGTCTCGTCATTAACGTCACCACATAATTGCGCAAAGACGCAAAAAAACTAAAATAATCATTTAAAAAAAAGGTTCTTACGAATCTGGAGGAGTTGTCATTCTTGACCGTCTTGCCGTTTCCAAAGGCCTCTAGGATGGGGTTAGCCTGCAGAAGTTGTTTCTCTAGCTCCCCCTGGTGACAACATGCATGCAGTAGATTCACAAACATACTCACAGGTGATACCAAATGTTATCATTATGGCAGTAGGACGGCAGGATGACTCAACATGAGCATTCATGCAGTAAGATGCTGCAAGCATTGCATTTCATCTTGGCGAGAAGCATTGGGAGCACCCGCTTGACTCCATGTCTTAGTCGTGGAACTATAGCCATGTTATGCACAGGTACACTCAGTGGCCAGTTTATTAGGTATGACCATCTAGTAGCGGGTTGGACCCGGGGCATCAATTCTACAAGGCGTTGTGTTCAAATGATGCTCAATTGGTATCAAGGGACCTAACTTGCGCCTGGAAAACCCTTCCCCACACCACCAGCATGTACTGTTGACACCAGGCAGGATGGGGCCATGGACTCATGCTACTTTCGCCAAATCTTGACTCATCAACATGACTCAACAGGAACCTGGATTTGTTGAACTAGGGAATGTATTTCCACTCCTCAAGTGTCCAGCGTTGGTGATTGCGTGCCACTGATAGGAGTGGAACTGTGTGGTCGTCTGCTGAAATAGCCCATCCGTGACAAGGATAGAGGAGTTGTGCATTCCGCTGTTATTTGCCTGTTTGTGGCCCTCCTGTTAGCTTGCACGATTCTCCTTCGACCTCTAACAAGCTGTTTTCACCCACAGCACGGCCACTTACTGGAAGTTTTGTTTGTGGCACCATTCTCTGTAAACCCTAGACACTGTCGTGAGTGAAAAGCCCAGGAGACCAGCCATTTGAAATACTGGAACCGGGGCGCTTGGCCCTGACAATCATACCACGCTCAAAGTCGCATAGGTTACTCGTTTTGCCCATTCTAACATTCAATCAAACAGTAACTGAATACTTCAATGCTCGTCTACCTGCTTTTTATAGCAAGCCACGGCCAGTTGACTCACTGTCTGTAGGAGCAAACCATTTTTCGTGAATGTGGTGGAGTACCTAAAACTGTCCAGAGTGTATATTGCCTTAGATGAGTTTATCATAGACATAAATTAGCAGGTGTGCATAGCTGTAAGCAGTAAACAGCAGGATATGCTACCATTATGATACAAACCAAGAAAGTATGACCCCAGGGAAGCTATAATTTCCTAATAAACCCCCACACACATTCATGTTAAATATTCCACATTCCGACACTCTCCCGTCCCAACCACAAGCCCAGCCTTACACAAGCACAAAAGATAAGCACTTAAAGTACATTCGAGACAGTCGCCGAGATCCCAAGACAGCACACAGGCATGGAACACCCAAAACAGATTAAATCAGCTTGTTGTTGTTGACCGCTTGTTCTAAGACCAACCAGATGAGGTGGACAAAGGCCCGGGAGTGGGGTGGGACAGGTCAGACAAACATGAGATTGGGTTACCCCTTCAATACTAGTGTGGCCTGACTCATGAGCACTTTGTGTGTGTTTAGCCATCAGCAACTTGAATTTGATTCTAGGGCTGTGTTTACACAGCATCCCAATTCTGATCTTTTCCCCCCTTCACTACATATCAGATCTTTTTCAGAGCTGATCCGACTGGTCTTTTGACCAATTAGTGAAGAAAAAAAATAGATCAGAATTGGGCAGCCTGTGTAAACAGTCAGAAGCATTGTTACTTGATCTGCTTTAGTATGCAGTCATTTGAAATATCATGCAGTACTCTTTTCGGCCTAAATCTCTAAGGTGTTAAGCTTTCGGTATAACATAACACTTCATCACACCTCAAAAACATCCTTTCACCTGTACATTACACCACCACACAGCTTGCATACAGACTGCAGTTAGTAGAACATACATTTACATCAAGGGGGGAAAAGACGCTGGCAAGCGGGAGAGATGGCGAGCGAGAGGGAGCGATAACTCACATGTGCTAACGCTGCACCCTAGAGATGGGAACGATGGATAAGAGAAAGAGTTTATCACAAGTACTAGCCTACAGTGGTAAAACAAACTAATACAGTGTCACGCAACTGAGTCATTACAGTCCCATCCAATGTCAATCAACCCAAATTCAGGAAATGGGTCCCTATTCATAAAGTGTATCAGTAGGAGACACTGCTGATCAAGGATCAGGTTGCCCCGTCCATGTAATTTCGCTCATATTGAGAGCTAAAATGCTAAAACTGGTCCTAGATCAGCACTCCCTCAGACGGTTTATGAATACGGGCCCTGGTGACTGCAGGGAGGTGAGGCAGGCAGGTCCGGACCTGAAACAGGAATGTTAGGAACAAATACCCTGACTACCCAGAATAAGTACAGGGGGATGAGAAAATGAGCAGCAGCACAGGAAAACTACAGAGGACAGAATGGAGGTGTAGGACGAGGGGGAGTGAGGAGGTGAAAAGGAGGGATGGTACTGACCTGGTCTTTCTTCGACTTAAAGGAAGAGGCAACGTGTGCCAGATACTGGATCACCTTCTTGGTGTTCTCAGTCTTTCCAGCTCCCGATTCTCCTCTGCAGGAAAGGAGAGAAATAAGACAGAAATGAGAGGGAGGGAGAGAACAGCAGTTGCTGATTGAAGATGGGAACAGACGGCAAAAGACATCTCATAGGCGCTAGAGAACAAGCATAAATAAAAACACAGGGAAGATTGAGCAGAGACATAGCTTACGTGCAGAGGATGGACTGATCTTCACGATCTGAAATAGAAGACAGAAAATACATGTGAGTGTGTGTGCGTCACAGGCGTGTATGTGGCACAGGTGTGAGGCATCACGTTCTCTCACCCTGCATCATACTCCTGTAAGCGTTGTCTGTGATGGCGTAGATGTGAGGGGGCATCTCGTGTCTCTTCTTCCCCTTGTACATCTCAATGATATTCTCGGAGTAGATGGGCAGGTACTTGTAGGGGTTTATCACCACACAGAAGAGGCCAGAGTACGTCTGAAAGTTACAAGAGAAGGGACTTTGAGCACACAGGCAACACTAACCATCTATACCAAGATTCTGACCCAAATCTCTCACAATATGGCAAAAGATGAACGTGAACAATATGCATTACAAAAAAAACAAAAAAAGTGAAAAAATAAATAAAAATAAAATAACATATTTAAAAAAAATATATTAATTTTTTTTTTTTTTTAAATAAGAAAATAAAATTCGGCTATCCAGAGTGCTGTGTATTTATCAGAAATGTAAATTGTTCTGGATACATTAGTTATTTTACACGCATGTACGCGTATTTAGGTGGATTCTGTCTTTATGTAAACATGTGCATATGAAGCATGCAAAACACTCACGTAGATGAGGCCAGAGTAGTAGCGGTCCTTGAGGTTGTGCAGCACTGAAGCCTCGTTCAAACACGTGAGCTCAGCCATGTCCTCCACCTTACTGAACTTGGGAGGGTTCATCTTCTGGATATCGTCCTTGTTCACCGTCACCTTCTTGCCTGTATCGGCTAGCTCCACCACACACTCCTCTCCCTTCTCTTCCTTGACGGAGCCGGCCACGAACCCCAGCGTCTCCGAAGGGATCCATACTAGCTTCTTGGTGGCCCAGTCGGCCTGGTCTAGGGGGTTGGCGACCTTACCACTATCTCTGTAGAGGAACTTGTCCGCTTCCGACATGGTGGCTGTAGGACGAAGACAATAACAACGATAAGACCAACCAGGAGGTAGGCTGGAGAAAGGACAGTGAGACAGAACATGGTGGAGAGGAAAAACACGAGTCATGGAAACACCCAGTGAAAAATAAATTGATGATCATGGTTTGGCCCAGGAGTTTGTCCTGAACACATGACCAGATTTATCGAGTTTGGCTTCTCCCTGTACAATAACTGCTTTGCTTCTGACATGGCTGTAGAATGGATACGGAAAATAGGACAAGTGTCCCGAGAAAAAAAATAAATGCAGACATGCTGAGCTAACCTAAGATTGTTACAGCCCAGCAAATTATTTTGGTCGAAATGCCTTACTTTAAAGTGAGGGCCAACTACAAACAGCATGCAGGTGCAGTTCGGACCGTTCCAAATGACTAAAAGGTACAGCTCAACTGACGTCATTATTTTGGTCATACGGCATCCCGTTCCTTGGATTTAATACCTGCGAGACAAAGTTTGAGTGAAATGTTTCAGTGTATAATTCACTCAACCCGTCTAAGTTCAGATCATATGCACAGCATGGACCTAAAAATGGACCTATATCAAATTACTGAAACCATTTCAGAACGCGTGATCATTGTTGAGAACGCTGAACATGAGCTTGTTCTACAAGGTTAAACATGCGATTTCCATTTGCTGAAAATGCATTATGCGTGAAATAAACGTGTTACATGAAACGTGCATCTCAGGAATATTTGCCATGTATGAGGACGCTCACACACCCCTGCAGGCACACGCTCACGCACGGCTGCACGCTAGAGGTTTTACTATGAGGTTGTACTATGAGGTTGTACTATGAGGTTGTACTATGAGGTTGTACTATGAGGTTGTACTATGAGGTTGTACTATGAGGTTGTACTATGAGGTTGTACTATGAGGTTGTACTATGAGGTTGTACTATGAGGTTGTACTATGAGGTTGTACTATGAGGTTGTACTATGAGGTTGTACTATGAGGTTGTACTATGAGGACGATCCTCTGTAAGCTGGGTAGATTTTCTCACGAGAAGCGTTATGGACTGACTTTGGCCAAGCATAAACTGGATCAGACTCTAAATGGGTTGTGACAATCAGGAATTGTGCATGCACACATCATTGGAGTCACACACACACACACACACACAGACAAAACCAGTGACACACCTTTCCATCGTGACCTTTGGCACTTACAAGCTGGTCTTTCTCACTCCTGCTTCCCTCTACATGACGAGACAACTTCTGGGCAGTGACCTGGTGCTCCTACATACACACTTCTCTCCCACAACTGTTCCATACATTGCATCTTAACCTTTCTCTTGTCTTCCTATCCCTTAATAACCAAAAACAGAACACTCCTGATATTGCTTGATGCCTATGCTCGATGAAGTTGACATGAAGGAACTACCTAGAACTTTGTCTAATAAGAAACGCTTGGTTTTTGTTTTGTTGCAAAACAATTTGCTATAATGAATGCACCCCAGCTGTCATGTATTACATAATGTTGTCTTAAGGACAAGTAAAGAGCGGTGGACCAGTCAGAGGAAGACAAATGAGGGCTCCCTAACTTCCTTTGAAGGGGAACAGACAACAGGACAGCCAGTGAGGAATGTCTGGAGCAAGTTTAGACGGAGACATTCCATTATACTCAGACACCACTCCCTTAAGAACAGACGCCACGTCCCTTTAAGAATACCTTCACTCTTCAGGTTAAATTGATGAATACAGACATCCACATCTTAACCTAATACTTCCCCCTTCTATCCTTGGGCCTGTATTCATAAAGCGTAGCAGAGAAGCCCTAGTGATGATCTAGGATAAGGTCCCACCGGTCCATAATCTTATTCAATATGATCCAAAAGGCTGATCCTGGATCAGAACTCCTAGACTGAGGTGCTTTATGAATACAGACCCAGGTATTCTAGGTCAATTTCTATTTCTATCTGCTTGCGTCTCTAGCTATGACCCTTTCAAGGGTGTGTGTGTGTGTGTGTGTGTGTGTACATACTCATGGGCCTCAGGCTACAAGTATAGACTACAACGCCCAGTCTTAACCAGTTTTTACCTCCATGGTAACATTGTAATTACATTCCAGGTGAGATCAATATCTTAAGGATTACATGACTTGTACAGGGTTGCCTTGTCCACCATTATAATTCTGTCTCTTAGGCTGTATTTACACAGACAGCACAATTCAGATCTCCCAATTTGTCTTGACCAATTAGATCAGATCTGAAAAAGAGCTATGGTGAAAAGATCTTAGGTGATAATTCAAAAGACCAATAAGTGGAAAAAAGATCAGAATTGAGCTGTGTGTAAACGCTGCCTTATACTGGGTGAAGGCTAATGAAGCTGTGTCCAGATCCATTTCAAGGTTCTCTCCTGCTTCCATGCAAAACATCACCGGGTGTCGATCATGTCACCCTTAGCGCCTGAGGTGGGGACACAAAACAGTGTTTGTGTCTAACCCCTGTTCCCAACCCCTGTCCGCCCTATCAGGGAGAAAGTGTGAAATAATAGGGACAGAGAGAAAGGGGGATAGAGAGGGACAGAGCGATAACATCCAGCTGGATAACATCCAGGTGTCTCTAAGTTCATTATGGGCTCAGACTGATGCTCTGATTAAAGACAGAGGGGGAGGATCAGCTCAAGGATCTGTGTCCATGCTGTTGGCTGCCCACTACATGTGC
Organism: Salmo salar; assembly: GCF_965601325.2. Taxonomy (NCBI): domain Eukaryota; kingdom Metazoa; phylum Chordata; class Actinopteri; order Salmoniformes; family Salmonidae; genus Salmo; species Salmo salar. The sequence goes on along the minus strand of NC_138302.1, from coordinate 29,827,147 downwards.
CAGCAGGAGTGGACTACTAAACCAGAGTAAACCAGTGTGAGTAGACAGCTGAAAAAAAAAAATCAGGACTGTTCCCACTCATAATAACCCACGCATGCTACCCTGATCCCAGATCAGTTTGTGCCGTCTCGCCAACTCCTTGTCACTCAGACCGAACGCGACAAGAAGTTGGCACAAACAGATCTGGGATCAGGCTGATCTCATGCACATAAGCCCCATCTGAAACACATAGGAGGAATGGGTCCTCGTGGGAGACATGAGGAAATGCAGACAAGACGACCATGAGAATGTGAGACTTTCACAGGAATGTGGGTTTTCAGCAACAAAGTGCTAACTGTGGGCCAACTTCCACAGGAAGTTGCGTGATATGGTGTTGCAGTGTTGACATGCATTTCCTGAGGGTCTTATTGCCCAACTTCAGTATAGAAAGGACACTACTGACATCCACAATTGATGGTACCCATTGTCAGAGTGTTATTAAGAGGATCAGAGAGTAAGCCCATAGTGGGCTGTGACTCAAGGATTTCCTAGTCACCTTTCAACTCCTATGACTGGCTTGTCAACTCAAATGACTAGTGTGGCAATTAAAAAAGGGCAATTACACCACTTTTCAACCTAATTTCCATCATCTCCAGCACAACACCAGTGTCCATCTACATATTTGAAAAATGCACATACATGTTTAAAAGTTGCTGGAGATAATGATTGAGGTTGAAAAGTGGCAGAATTGCCCTTTAACACAACTCCTTATCCATTCACTCGATTGACCCGGCATGGTTCGTCTTGCAGTTGCCCGATTAGATTTCCGTGCATTGGGTCTAGATCTGGGTTCAAAAAGTACTAGAGAAGGTAAGAAAATGCCAACTAGTCATTATAAAGCAGCAGGAAAAATAAAAAATGTATTTGGCAGGCCGGTAGCCAATGCTTTGCGGCCTGGTGGTTGGGAAACCCTGCTAGAAATCCTGTATGGCAACTCATCCAACTCTGCTATCAACCAGTATCATTTACCTATGTTATGTAGTCATTGTATCTCAAAACTGTTGTCAGACAGCATAATAAAGTCCTATAGCTCAAGCTGCTGCAGATGGAGGTGGCATGTGGCTGTCTGTTAAAAGGGCAGGGGGAAGCCAAGCTAAAGACTGGATTGAATGGAAGCCAAGAACACAAGTGTGTAGAGGTGTTGAAACGTGTTTCTGAGGACAGCAGGGCAGGCCTGTCAGAGCTAGACATTAGCCAGTGGTGACCTCATCACACCTGGTATTAAACAGCATTTTTTGAAAAAAAAAAAATATATATATATATATCATGAAATTAAGCCCAGCTAGTATTTGACCCATTTAAAAATATTTTATATATATATTTAGTTTAAATGGGTCAAATATAAGCTGGGCTTAATTTCATGGAATAGTCCCAACAGTGCAAACATCACCCATCTGGCACTCCAGGTAGGCTTAATGCCCCCCTACTTAAAACCTTGACTCTTAGGTAGATGTATAATGTAAATTTGGGACACTCCAATTAGTATGATGTGTTACATGTCATATGGTATGTATTCATTTGTGGATGGCCATCATCCATTTCATGTGGTATGTATTCATTTATGGATGGCCATCATCCATTTCATGTGGTATGTATTCATTTATGGATGGCCATCATCCATTTCATGTGGTGTTACAAATTCCAATTTGTTGTCAGCAACGTTAGCTAGGTGGCTAACGTTAGCTGGGGTTAGGGGGTTAAGGTTAGCCAACATGCCTAGCTGCAGAGTAGCTAAAAAGTAGTCGGAAAGTTGCTAAAACTATCCGTGATGAGATGCGAACACACAACCTTTGGGTTGGAAGAAATTCGCTTTATACTCCTGCCCGCTCAACCACCCTACTTTATTTTTTGTCTTAAGTAACCTTCTGTCATACGTAACTATTTTTATTTTACCTTTAACTTGCATCCTTTCGGTTACTAGTCCAACGCTCTAACCACTAGGCTACCTGCTGCCCTACTATACCAAATGTAACATACTAATATGAGTCCCCCGGATTTACATTTACTATATTACGTGTAGTCTGACACCAGGCTGTCTCTTATCATCTAGTTAATGCAGGTACTAGGAGTGGCAGGCATTAACAACGTTAGTATCTATAAAAAAATTAAAAAAAATGGGTGGGGGAAGTAACTAAGCAAGATGGTAGATATGATTAGTACAATCATATAACTCTATTTTAAGGTGTGTATGGTCTAGTCCCCAAGGAAGGACTCGATTCCTACCAGGAACATTGCATTCTGCTAAATAGCTTTAAGACAATGCAGTGGCCTGAGTAGGACATTCAATGAACTGAATACAGGTTTGGCTCAAAAGTTGAATGCCACACCTTTACCAGACAAAACAACGCAAACACGAGACTCAGTATTTCAGGTGCCAAAACCATTTGAATGCAAGTGTGTGCAAATTGTGTATCCTTAGGGTAGATCCATATCAGGGTGTGCGTGCGTGCATTTTGTGCTCCAACCAACCCTCCAAGCCATGGTCTCAAATTACAACTTCAAAACAAGACAAGCAAACATCAGATAAATTGGCAGTGTTGGAGAGCAGTGTACTCCATTTAGTCCAAATGTATATTTTTCCACATCAGACCTGCCTAATTCTCACTTGAAACATGGTTTGTTTAATAGGCTAAAATATACATTTTCCCCAGAAAGAAAATCTGAAATGTCAGACTACAAATTGCAAGAACAAATCACTTTGGGATCATATTTAAACAAAGTGTATTTTAGCCTTCAGTTGAGTAAACCATGTCTTTTTTTAGGGTAGCTTTAGTGTAGTGTAGCTTACCTTCTTTCAGTGTGAAATGATTGGTAGCTTAGTAAGCTATATTTTCAGCTTAGCTTCCCCAAAACAATAAATTGGTCAACGTAAAAGTGCACTAGTAGAGGGTTGATGGCTGTGGTTTGGAATAGCCACCAAGTTTGGGCAGCAGAACATAGGATTGGACACTGGCTGGGTATTGTCATTGTTAATTACTTGTCAGGACAAGGTGAAATAACCATTGTTTGCACAGGTAGCCTACAATTGGTTTACCCTTGCAGATGCTGCCATCCAGGTTAACTTTACTCACTGGCTATACTCAAACTGTCACAGTGCAAGCTTGACAGGACTAATGTGAAATGACTAGAAAGAGAGGTATCAATATTAAGTCCCATCAACTAGCAATGTAGTTTGCAATTTGTCCAAGTGTCCCTTTGTTACTACCACCCGACTACTTTCTCACCTGAAGCAGTGACAAGGCTACCTTGACGTCGAGTTGTGCGGATGCTGCTGGACGAATCACCTTCCGATCTACATTCGCGATGTAACGCAAAAACTCACATGACACAGAACTAATAAAAATAACCTACTTGTCTGTCGTCGTTTGTAGAGTTTCCCGCAACAGACTTCGAAGAGAGCACTAACATATTATAAATAGATCTCATCCCACGAGGATTACAGGAGGGACCGACTGATAGGTAACCTTGATAAAAAAAACGTTAAAAAAAAAACTTACCTTCTACTCGGTTGTAGGCACTACGGGGTGAATTCGTTTGCTCTACCGGTTTCCGTGTTTGCAAAGGCAACTTCTTCCGCGCGACAGCAAACTCAAGAAACCCTACTGCAGATTATTTCCTTCTCAATTATCTCCCTTTCTGTTGTCTCTGCGCCGGGCGTGACTGAAATAGGGTGGACATATCTAAACTATGATCCGCCCACTTTATCATTCACAGGTGAGAAGGGTCTGACTGCGGCCCGCGTCCTCGCCAAGACTAGGCAAGAAACGCCCACGCCCATAGAAACCCCACCCCCTCTTGTATTGGCTATTGGCTACTTACATTTGAGTAATTTAGCAGATGCTCTTATCCAGAGCAATTAGGGTTAAGTGCCTTGCTCAAGTGCACATCGATAGATTTTTCCCGTAGTCTGGTCAGGGATTCGAACCATCAACCTTTCGGTTACTGGCCCAACACTCTTAACTGCTAGGTTACCTGCTGTCCTTGTAGCATTTTAGCTAAGCCTAACCCTTGTCCTGATCATAACCTCATTCTCCTATCCCGATACATTAGGTCTTCTACCTGACACATGGATTATCATAACCTGCTAGTTAATTATGCTAACCTGCTACATTAGTTCTCCTAACCTGCCACGTTAATTATCCTAATCTGCTACATTAGTTCTCCTAACCTGCCACGTTAATTATCCTAACCTGCCACGTTAATTATCCTAACCTGCTACATTAGTTCTCCTAACCTGCCACGTTAATTATTCTAACCTGCTACATTAGTTCTCCTAACCTGCCACGTTAATTATCCTAACCTGCTACATTAGTTCTCCTAACCTGCCACGTTAATTATCTTAACCTGCCATGTTAATTATTCTAACCTGCTACGTTAGTTCTCCTAACCTGTCTCGTTAATTATCCTAACCTGCCACATGAATTATCCTAACCTGCTACTTTAGTTCTCCTAACCTGCTTTAATAATTCTCCTAACCTGCTAGAACAAGGAAGTAGCCAGGTGCCAAAAGAAGAGGCGACAGGGTTTCTCTGGGTGTTTCAACCCGGGGCGGTTCACCATATTGCAGGTAGGTATTTGCGCCGTACCCTCCATGTATCAACCAACAACATCATAATGTGGTAGGAGAAATAGGGTGGGATTTGGAGGGATGATCATGCATATTGATGAGTTTGATTTGGTGAATTATCCCTTTCTATTGTCAATTGCCAAAGAATAAACTACCAATACTTTAGCACCATAGTCAAATATCTAACACTTATCCCCAGCGGCAGACCTTACCCAGGCCATATTGCTATTAACAGATCTGTTTGTTACTTAATTAACCATAATGGATGGTAAGGCTTGGGAAGGAGAGAGGAAGGGGTGTTGTGACAGAAGGTGAGCATCTGGTATGAGAGAGTAGAGTATGTGTGGAGAAATGCAGGAGTCTTGTCTGTACCTGCCCTTCCTGTAATTTTCTGTGCCAAGTCACAGAAGGCTTGGGGGCTGGAGGGGGGACAGGTGGGGGAGACAGTAGAAGCTTTGAGACCTTTAGCTGTTGGGAAGAGGGGTGTAGAAAAGTCTGATCTGCAGCCACTCCAAACATGGCCAGGGTGGGTTGGTGTCAATAAAGATACACTAATGATGCTGTAGTAGCATTTCTTCATCAATGTGATTGAAAACCTCACCATACAGGGTACACGTTTGCTTATTTTTATCATGTATTAAAAACTAGGTGAACATTTGCATGCATTTGACAGACCCTGGCTGAGAGGTGCTGTGACAACTCTTCAGTACAATAGTCACTTTACCCCTACCGACATGTACAAATTACCTCGACTAACCTGTACCCCTGCACATTGACTCAGTACTCCCTGTATATAGCCTCGTTATTTTGTACTTTTGTTTTAGTAAATATTTGAACTCTTTCTTGAACTGCATTGTTGGCCTTGTAAGTAAGCATTTCACAGTAAGGTCAACACCTGTTGTATATCGATGCATGTGACAAATTTACACACCCTAGGTTTACACCAAGCGCATAGGGGCCACTGAATAACTCATAGCACAGACGACACTGGTTATTTTAGAATGGGCTTGAGTGGAAGTACATGGAATGAAAGTCTGAGACAGGTCACAGTTTATTTCTCACTCCTAATTTCAGCTTCCCTAAATCAAGTTAACTCTACCCAGAGAGTAAGAGACAAAGAGAGAGGGTTTACACTCCCGTCAAACTCATTCCACAATAAACAGACCATCTGCCTTCCCACTTTTTGGACTCCCCCCCCCAATGTTAGCCCAGAGACAAGACCATCTTGTCATATATACAGCATCTCTGCTTAGCAAAATGAAGGGAGGATATAACACAAATCAAACAGGTTTCCGTGCAGGGAATGCATTTAAACTTGAGCTCAGATCATCATTCCTCAAATCATACTTCTCTTTGCAAAACCAAGGCTTAAAAGGCACTCTACCACAACCACCGCTTCCCCTAAGCAGCCACACCTCAAACAAACTGAACAAGGATTATGAAGAGACAGGGGAAAACAGCCAATCACATGTTTCAATGAATCAGTTAACAAAGACTAAATTAGGAGCACCTGGGCCAGTGCATGCACAGTAATAGGGCATTCGTCACACCTGTGACATATTTATACAACTTTTTGTCACGTCATGAGAGAAGAATGAACCTCCAAAGGCTGTGTTTATACAGGCAGCCTAATTCTGATATTTTTTCCACTAAATTGGTATTTTGACCAATCGCATTAGATTGTTTCACATCAGCTATTTTTCAGATCTGATTGGTCAAAAGATCAATTAGCGAAAAAAAATATCAGAAGTGGGTTGCCTGTGTAAACAGAGCCAATTACAGACAGCCAGGTAAGGTGATATGACATGCCTCACAAACCGATCTGGTTAAAAAGCACACAAAAAAGATTCAGCAGGTAAGAGTATGAAAACTAGCCCCAGGCATGACTCACTAATCCCCAAACAAACATGTACCAATCTGTTTCAACCATTCATCAAGCGATACTGTCTTCCACTTTCTCAGTTCCCCAATGTAGGCATTTGTGACTTCTCTACCTAATATGGTCAAAGAGGGCCAGAGAATGAGTGAGAGAGTGGTAGGGAGGTGTGTTTCATTGTGTTTGTTCTGTGGTGTCAAGTTACTTTTACAACCCTGCTATTACCCCATCCCCCTCTCCTCTCCTTCAATCAGCCTGGCATCAAAGTTGAACAGATAGGCTTCCGAGGAGGAGGGCAGGGGTGTTGCAACAGTTGACACTAAAGTGAGAGTCACCAGCCACCACTGTCACATGAACATATACTTATTAATTCATATGGTATCTGCAGTCCAGGGTAGAACCAATTTTGTTTAACTGCAGAGGACAGCTATTATGCAGTTACATTACCTGAGATTAACACCAGCCATTTTGATAAAACCAACCTGATTTATAGGTTAAATGTAAGGAGGAATTTGTCTGTCATACAGTAGTTCACTTCACAGTATTTTGTGTGTGTGTGTCACTTCACTCGTAATATCCTGTTAGTCAATGTTGTACCACCACAGCGCATGGTTTGATGTAACACTACATAGGTTATGATGTAACATCCTGTCATCGGCTTCTGGACAACATAGGACAAAACAGGTTAAAAAGTGTCATGGGACTGTTAGTGGCTTTAACATACCATGTAGAGTTATTAGTGCAGTAGGACTACACATAGCAATACAATGAACACCTCCAGAGAGAGAGATCACTTTATATCACTTTCACAAGGATCCAAAAGACTGTTATTGGAGGGAATGGTCATGCTCAGTCATGTAATGTGGTTGAGTAATTTCACTGGGGGAACTGCAGACGCAGCACCCAGAGATGTGGAGCTGAGGCTGGGGTGGAGCGAGAGGGTGCATGGATGATTTGGAAGCTGCTTCTGGACGTGTTTCTGCACATCCACCTCTGCTGTGTTGAGGGAGGGAGGTGTGGCGCTGGCAAACTATGATGATTCAGTAGAGCAGTGTTGGGGGTTCTCATCACGTTGAATGAACAGGGCTCTCTCCTGTGGACAACTTCAGAAACTATAGGTACAGTGAAAGCCAAGTTACCGGAGAAATCCTCTCCTCTACCTGTTATATAATAAAAACAACCGTTTGCATTATAATTTAGATTTATTATTCAGTATGCATTTGAACATTTCTTTAAATTGAAATGACATCCCATACCATCCTGTCTCCACAGGGCATCTTAAGGCAGATGCAAATAAAACTAAAATCTCCTTTCCACCCAAATAATTATTCTTTTTATTCATTAGTGCAAAATAGCGAAACCCAATCTAATAAGAAAGGACAGTATAGGTCATTATTCTGTAATTAGATTTCTCCATTATGATTTTTTTTCCATTTTTGTTCAGTGTTTAAAAAAAAAGGCTATTTAAAAAAAGCCAGTGGAAAAACAAATAAAACTAAAATTGGCAACAAGAAAAAAGTTCTGTGCACATTTGAATGGATTTAGGAAGGACATCTCTCAGGCGAAAAGAGTCCTAGTTTTGCAGCAGAAAAACATTGACATAGAAAGTATTTATGATATACATATGAGTATTAACAGGTGTAAAGTAGGTATAGTGTGTGTATATAGTTATTACTAAGATTAGACTAAGTTATTCTGTGACCATTTGAGAGGTTAGGGCAGGGGTGACAAACTGATTCCATGGAGGGCCTAGTTTCTGTGGGTTCTTGGTTTTTCCTTTCAGTTAAGACCTAGACAACCAGGTGAAGGGAGTTCTTTACTAATTAGCGACCTAATTCATCAAGTAAAAGGAAGGAGCGAAAACCACCCAGACACTTGGCCCTCTGTGGAATGAGTTTGACACTTGTTGGTTAGGGAGTACACAGAACCCCATGCAAGCATTAGGCAAGTAGGGAGAGGGGGGTTTCTATACTAAAAGGTCCATTGGCAAAGTCTCCCCTCTCCATCGTTTTTAAATGGTTAAATTCAGGTTAAAAAGGCATTGTTATCCTCGCGCTTGGAACAAGCAGAATACAGTAGTAGCAAGCATGGTGGAAACCAATGACACACCTCTCCTCTACACATTTTCATCTCCCTACTTCAACATCCAATAATACACACTTAACAAAAATGCAACATGTAAAGTGTTTCATGAGCTGAAATAAAAGATCCCAGAAATGTTTAATATGCACACGAAAAGCTTCTCTCAAATTGTATGCAAAAATTGGTTTAAATCTGTTAGTGAGCATTTCTCCTTTGCCAAGATATGCCACACCTGTCAGGTGGATGGATATATCAAGAAGCTGATTAAAAAGCATGAACAATACACAGGTGCACCTTGTGCTGGGGACAATAAAAGGCCACTAAAATGTGCAGTTTTATTACATAACACAATGCACAGATGTCTCATATTTTGATGGAGTGTGCAATTGGCATGCTGACTGCAAGAATGTCCTCCAGAGCTATTGCCAGAGAATTTAAAATGTTCATTTCTCTACAATAAGCCACCTCCAACGTTGTTTTTGAGAATTTGGCAGTACGTCCAACCCGCCTCACAACCGCAGACCACACCAGTCAAGGACCTGCACATCCGGCTTCTTCACCTACAGGAGACCAGACACCCTGACAGCTGGTGAAACGGAGTATTTCTGTCTGTAATTAAGCTTTTTTGTGGGGAAAAACTCATTCTGATTGGCTGATTGGCTGACCTATGCCCACCCATGGCTGCTACCCTGCCCAGTCATGTAAAATCCATAGACTAGGGCCTAATGAATTTCAATTGACAGATTTCCTTATATGAACTCAGTAAAACTTAAATTGTTGTATGTTGTGTTTATATTTTTGTTCAGTATACATCCATCTTTCTACTGTTTGTGCGCATCAGTGGTTTTGCACATCTTTCATTATCAGCCTTTTACATCTCTCCCTCTCCATTCAACATCAATACTACTACTAGCAAATAAATACAAATGACACACAGACCTTTCCAACTTCCATCCACATAATACCCATCCGTGTCTTAACAGAGACCATCAATGAGAACCTCTCCTGATTATGGACAGACAGGACATGCAGACAGACAGTCTGAATAGGGCCAAAGCATTGGAGCTGAAAGCTTAAAGAGACTGTTTTTAACTTCAACCAAGTACTAATGTGTTCCCTGTGGTATGAGGGACACACTTTAGTCACCCCAATAAAAGTATTTCAGCTTTGGCAGGAGACAGAGTGGAGGGGTCCCAGTTGAGTCCATCTTCAGATTGGAGAGGGTCCATTCATGGTTCAAGCCACACTGGGCACCAGTGGTCCAAGGGCTTGCGGGTTAAGGGTCAGGGGTTAGAGCGGGGCTCTCCAACACTGTTCCTGGAGAGCGCTCCTGTAGGGTTTCACTCCAACCCTTGATGTAACTACTAACCTGATTTATTTGATAAACCAGCTAATTATTAGAATTTGGTGTGGTAGATTAGGGTTGGGATAAATAAGTATTTGTTTAGCTACAGTAGCTGCAGAAATTGCCCGACATCCAACTTTCATCTTCCTCCTCCTCTTAGTTTTTGGACCCAGAGCCTGACTCATATCTCCTTTCCTCCCTGCCTTTCTTCCCTTCCTTCCTCATAGTTCTTGGAACCAAAGTCTGTCTCTTTCTCATTTGTCCTCTCCTCCTGTCAGCAGTCGGAGACCTCGGAGTAGGTGTTGGAGTCACCTTCTGTTTTCCTTCGCTGGCGGACTGACTTCTCCTCATCCTAGAGGAACAACACACAGACAGTCACTACTAACAGTAGGGTGTGAGTGTGTGAGTCTATGATGTTGATATGGGGTCTGTGTGTTACACGTACCGCCTGGAAGACTCCGTTCTGGCCCCACTCTCCGGGGGAGAGGTCATCGAGTTCCTGTTCCCCCTCTTCCTCCTCCTCTTCTTCCTCCTCCTCTTCTCTCACGGTGTCCATCCCGTCCTCCTCATACTCCGTCAGGCAGTCCGACTCATCCCCCGCTGTGGGACACACAGACACATTAATGCGCTATATGAAAGAGACCAGCTATACCGTAGCTCTAGCAACAAGACTGAAGATTGCCATGTGACGCACTACATGAGCAAAAAGCATGCTTGTCAAACATCTCATTCAAAAATCATGGGCATTAATATGGAGTTGTGACTTGTTGGAAAAGTGGCATCCTATGATGGTGCCACATTGAAAGTCACTGAGCTCTTCAGTAAGGACATTTTACTGCCAATGTTTGTCTGGAGATTTTATCCACCTGTCAGCAACGGGTCTGGTTGAAATAGCCGAATCCTGTAATTTGAAGAGGTGTCCACACCTATGTATATATAGTGTCTCTCTCCAGGTATATTTCTATCATAAAGGAGCTACAATTTAAGTAAAGATACATTAAATATATATTTTTTAAAGGTGACCAGGGCCCGTATTCACAAATAGTCTCAGACTAGGAGTGCTGATCTAGGATCTTTCCATATAAATCTTATTCATTATGATCTAAAAGGCAAACCTGATTCTAGATCAGCAATCCTGCTCTGAGAGGCTTCATGGACACTGGCTCTGGAGCTCTGATTATTATTTTATTGCAGGACACTTGGAAGAGTTAGGACACGGTAAAGAGGGAAACGGAGACGGTAAAGAGGGAAACGGAGAGGAAGGGGAAAGGCTCAAACCCTTATCGCCGTGGTAGCAGGGTTACTATACGACCAGACTTCGGTACATTTTCCACTTTATAATAGATTCTTACCCTCAGCAGCATCTGCGTCAGGATCGACGTAGGTCTGGACCGGCTCAATCCTGGACACTATCTCAGCCAGGTCAGTGAAGTCTGACCCTGGACGCGAATAGGACTGGAATACAAACAAGATAATGTCATTATGTTACGAGAATGTTAGAATGTGTAAAATGTAATAACGAACACAGCTTAAAACAAGAGAATGTCATGGGAATGTTATAATAACGTTATGTTAGGAGAATGTCATAATGTAAAGACGGTTATAATAACGTAACTATGTGCTAATGTAAAGTGGAGCAGCTGTGAGATGGTGAATGTAAGGTTTGTGACGTGTGTGTGTGTGTGTGTGAGTGTGTGTGTGTGTGTGTGAGACTCACGTCCGTCTTGGTGTCGTTGTAGTCTGCCGAGCGGTGGTCCTTGAGCATGTTGTCGATGATGTCACCACGGGCCCATCCGGTGAAGAGCAACTTGCCGTGCTGGTAGCCCACATCCTGACAGAGGGGACAGGTTAGCCTGGGGTAACAGACCATGTGGTGCAGTAACAAGCTACTGTAGCAAGAGTCTGGTGGAGACCAAGCTTCGAAGATGGTCTTTTACCGTGTGATTTGTTAGCTACCAAAACTTAATGTCAGCTGTTATCTAAAATTGTATTTTCTAACAATTATATACAGTTGAAGTCAGAAGTTAACATACACCTTTAGCCAAATACATTTAAAAACTCAGTTTCACACAATTCCGGACATTTAATCCTAGTAAAATGTCCCTGTCTTCGGTCAGTTAGGATCACCACTTCATTTTAAGAATGTGAAATGTCAGAATAATAGGAGAGAGAATGATTTATTTCAGCTTTTATTTCTTTCATCACATTCCCAGTGGGTCAGAAGTTTACATACACTCAATTAGTATTTGGTAGCATTGCCTTTAAATTGTTTAACTTGGGTCAAACGTTTTGGTTAGCCTTCCACAAGCTTCCCACAATAAATTGGGTGAATTTTGGCCCATTCCTCCTGACAGAGATGGTGTAACTGAGTCAGGTTTGTAGGTCTCCTTGCTTGCACACGCCTTTTCAGTTCTGCCCACAAATTTTCTATAGGATTGAGGTCAAGGCTTTGTGATGGCCACTCCAATACCTTGACTTTGTTGTCCTTAAGCCATTTTGTCACAACTTTGGAGTATGCTTGGGGTCATTGTCCATTTGCGACCAAGCTTTAACTTCCTGACTGGATGTCTTGAGATGTTGCTATATCCACATAATTTTCCATCCTCATGATGCCATCTATTTTGTCAAGTGCACCAGTCCCTCCTGCAGCAAAGCACCTCCACAACATGATGCTGCCACCCCCGTGCTTCACGGTTGGGATGGTGTTCTTCGGCTTGTAAGCCTATCCCTTTTTCCTCCAAACAGAACCACGATCATCATGGCCAAACAGTTCTATTTCTGTTTCATTAGACCAGAGGACATTTCTCTAAAAAGTACGATCTTTGTCCCCATGTGCAGTTGCAAACCGTAGTCTGGCTTTTCTATGGCGGTTTTGGAGCAGTGGCTTCTTCCTTGCTGAGCGGCCTTTCAGGTTATGTCAATATAGGACTCGTTTTACTGTGGTTATAGATACTTTTTTACCCGTTTCCTCCAGCATCTTCACAAGGTCCTTTGCGGTTGTTCTGGGATTGATTAGCACTTTTCGCACCAAAGTACATTCATATCTAGGAAACAGAATGCGTCTCCTTCCTGAGCGGTATGACGGCTGCATGGCTCCATGGTGTTTATACTTGCGTACTATTATTTGTGCAGATGAACGTGGTAGCTTCAGGCATTTGGAAATTGCTTCCAAGGATGAACCAGACTTGTGGAGGTCTACAATTTTTTTTCTGAGGTCTTGGCTGATTTCTTTTGATTTTCCCATGATGTCAAGCAAAGAGGCACAGAGTTTGAAGGTAGGCCTTGAAATACATCCACAGGTACACCTCCAATTGACTCAAATTATGTCAATTAGCCTATCAGAAGCTTCTAAAGCCATGACATTTTCTGGAATTTTCCAAGCTGTTTAAAGGCACAGTCAACTTAGTGTATGTAAACTTCTGACCCACTGGAATTGTGATACAGTGGATTATAAGTGAAATAATCTGTCTAAACAATTGTTGGAAAAATTACTTGTGTCATGCACAAAGTAGATGTCCTAACCAACTTACCAAAACTATAGTTTGTTAACAAGAAATTTGTGGAGTGTTTGAAAAACGAGTTAATGACTCCAACGTAAGTGCATGTACATTTCTGACTTCAGCTGTATATAGTGTAACATGACACAATATATATAATAAATACTGTAACATGACACAATATATATAATATATACTGTAGCATGACACAATATATATAATAAATACTGTAACATGGCACAATATATATAACATGTGCATGAATGTGATCATGAATGTAAATACACTTTGAACATATCCCAGAGCCTGCATAAGGAGACGAGACAGACAGAGGTGTTGAGAAGGAATTGTGGAACTCACGTAGATCTCGTCAAACTTGCCGAAGTCCATTGTCTTGAAGCGGTCGATGGGTGGTCTGATGTACTCGCAGTAGGCACTCTTCTTAACCACTTCCAGCTGACGTACACACGACACATAAGCCAGCCTGGACTGGATCTCTGCCATGTCTGGAACCTGGGTGGGTAGAGACGATAGTGTGTAGGAGTGTGCGCGCGTGTCTGTGTGATCTGTGTTGATCATCATACCTTCACTTTCTCTGCCCAGGGGTTGATACGTTTCCACAGCAACCACCAGCCCGACAGGCTGTCGCCATAGTTACAGAGGTCCGTCTCGTCCTGGCTACCTACGTCGATGGCGATGACAGTCTTGGCACCCATGTTCCTCGCGATGTCCGCTGTGGGACGTCACATTGTGACACACACACACACACACACACACACGTACACGAGCCGGCAGCAGGGACGATAAGGAAAACCCAGTCTGGGGTTATTGTGGTTATTTCCTAATAGGAACGTTGTCCTTCATATACTTTATTACCACATTCAAACTCACTCCACCAGAAACAGACATCCCAATTGGCTGGATTATCACTCACACTAAAACTTCCAGTTTTATACAGTGCATCTACTCATATCGCCCTACTACACCTGAAAATGTTTTGATGGCCCCAATGTTTGGGTGAATTCTTATCTCCACGTTTTGTTTGCTCCTGCATTGTTGATAATGCAGCCTTGATGTGTGTTTATGGTGTGAGTCCCAGAGGGGGTTTGAGACCAAGTACCCTGTGAAGGGTGCAGGTCTTACCAGTCCACTCCACAGTGTTGACCCAATGTGTTTAGCCTAGCGGTTTAGAGTGTTGGTCCAGTAACAAAGGTCGCTGGTTCGAATCCCCGAAGCCAGAGAAAAATCAGTTGATGTGCCCTTGAGCAAGGCACCTAATTTCTCCTGTAAGTTGTGTCTGTTAAATGACAAAAATGTAAAAATGAACCAAGCCTAATTTTGAAGAAATTAAACTTATATCATTAGCGTTAGTTCTATGGGTACTAGCTATCTAAATCCATCGTGAACACTAGATGGTTGCTATGGCATTGCGCCTCTTCTGTCTATTAGAATGTGAGACAAGTCATTGCTTTAGCCCGATACACACTGGGTACAACTCTGTGGGTGTCTCCACCCAAAACATCAAATAATCACACGTATCGTAGACCTCGAAGCCACCCGACCATGTTGCACAAACCGCAAGGAGATTCCACATCTAAATGAACCTAAATCAGCCAAACTAGAGAAGGATGATGTTCAACTTCATCAGGTTTGTGAAACATGGTTTTGTAAGTCATATTTTGTTCTTCTGCACACTACAATGACGACTTCCAGAGGAGGTAAGAGTAGCATAGTAGAAGAGATGGACATTTGAGTAGTAGGCAGAAAACAATGTTTCAAGTTGTCTTTTTTCCAGTTGGAATGCAACAGGCAATCCATACATCCATTTGGAAGAACTCCCAAGTTGGTAACATCCTAATGAATACCAGTTTGTTGAGGGGCCTGATACTGCGTGTCGTCTTCATACTGGAAGAGCCGACTGATGTTTTGTAAGTCACTGATTTAGAAACATGGGTTATTGTTTTGTTTTATGGAATTGAGAAAGCTGTATATCGTTTTTAAGTTGCCTAAATCACAACTCTATCAACACCCCAATAATCTGAGGAACACGGCATGTCCCGCCCCTTTAGATGTTCTCAGCCAGTAAGACACCAGGAAGCCTTACTGACAGACACATAGCATTCTGAAACTCTGTTGATTTAGTGCGGATTTAAAAAGCTTGTGGATATTGGACAATGGGATACTTTGTACCGCCAGTGTCCACTATCACTAACACACTTGACGCTCAGTGTTGTATTTTCTCCCATCTGATAGGAAAGATTGATCCCGAGCTGAAAGCATGTTACAGACCAATTTCAAATACACTACGGGGTTCATTTACATATTTGTTTTCCATCTCAGTCAATTGCCTCTATTTTGAAAAATTTGTTGGCAAATTAAATTTGAACATTTTGACAATGGAAATGATTTGAACTCTCATTCCCAGTGCTCAGATGGTAGATAATGCAACTGAATTCTGTCAAACTCATCTCCACCATTGTCAATGACAGCCCCTACTTACCCATGGACGATCTCTCAACCCCCCCCCCTCAAACTAAAATAACTCTGAAAATGTCCTACTACCCCCTCCCTCTTTCCTGTTCTCCTCATCATCTACTTGCCTGGCAGGTTGTTGATGTAGCCCCCATCCATAAGCAAGTTGCCATCTTTGGGGTCGCAGAGGGGTGGCAGGTACCCTGAGAGGGTCATGCTCGCCCTCACATAGCGCCACAGTGACCCTGTGAGCCACACCCAGGGGGAGGGAGGGGAGGGGGGGATAACATCTCAATAATGTTGGCGTAACTTCAGGTTTGTCATGCGTTTTGGCAGCAGACCACAGCCCCAAACCAAAGGGTGCAATCCCAATTGGTTAACCCAGAGGTGGATAACCGCCAAAGGGTTAGCCACGGGATGTGAATGTGGTGCTGCCCAACCTCTCAAATTGCTTCTGCATCCCCTGAACCACCTTACCATGCACAGAGACCTGTGTGTGTCAGGTCTAGGCACAGGGTACAGAGATAAGGGTGCTGCCACAGAGGATCAAGGGTTGGTTCGATCTCCAGACTCTGTCCCCAACCACAACCTTATGCTCCCTGTGAGTTAACCCTTGTGAAAGGTTAATTGAGAAAAAGTGAAGCTTTTTCTTTTATAGCCATTTACAAAAAGTAGTGTCTGTTTTACAGCACTTGGCAAAAACATACAAAACAAAAATCACCAAAAATACAGGTATGAGGAACCTTTTAAACCTAGCCTTCAGTTCCCTGACTCCCCAACTAGACACAAGGAGCACAGGGGGTTGGTAGTCTGGTCACAGCATTTGAAGATCTCTCAGACACTAGTGAACATGTTAGGGGCAACCAGCCAGCCCTGCCCAGAGCTGTAATACCACTCCGGACCAGGAGAGGGCAGGGGAGGCTGGGCGCTGCATGGATTGGAAGGAGAAGGAGCACCAGAGGAAGAGAAGGATGCTGCTGTGTGTGTGTGGAGTTTGAAGGTGACATACGAGACTGAAGAATTACAATGTGGAATCACTGAACTGTTCTGGACTTAGAAGTACTAACGAAACGCACAGTCACCATTTTCAGCCCACTTTTAATTTGAGGCTTCAATCAAGCCTTTCACTGACAAGAGTGATGGAACTGTATGTTCATCTATGGGCATTGGTAGGATCCAGAACACTTTTGGCATCTCGCTAGAAAAAGCTAAAGGAAAACGGGTAGCATCAGCAACACTGTCATCAATATATATGTAAAGAGTAAATATATAGATGCGTACAGTACACGGACACATGCACATACATGGACAGGGGGAGGTGTAGCTGCTGGGGGTGGTGCAAATGGTTGACATAAGCCATTTATAAGCACTGCTCGCTATGACGACATGGGATCAAGCGATGGACGAACGGACAGACAAATGGACAGAGAAAAAACGACTACAGACCACAATTAAAAAACAAACATGAAATAGCCTATATGGTGACCTTCTCTGACCTCAACACAAAACATTTATTTCCCGACACCATAGGATCAGCTTCAAACCCTGAAGAGAAGGCTACATGTTGTGTTCCTATAGCTAGGTCGATATGCAAAAACCTATAACTTATGGACCTGCACTGACAAACGAGTGACTGAGACCCAAGCTTTAGAACGTGGGAAACGACAAGCAGCAAGCTGCGTGGAAAGGCCTGTGTGCCATGCTCAGGAAAAAGCAGACGAGTAAGTGTACACTTGGTGTGTAGTATACCAGCCAAGTGCAGGAGAACTTGGGAGATGAAGTGGAGGAGCATGGAGAACCAAAAACAGGGAGGGGGAGGGGCACCAAAAGCAGGACCATCATGCACCTCTCTGTCTGACCCATGGATATGTACCTGCATGAGAAAAGCCTCACTGCCAATCCGGAGGCATGGGGAGGGGCTTACTGACACTGGGGGGCGGGACAAAGCCAATTCGGAACTGACTTGTGTATGAGTGTGAACTATTGAAGCCAAATTGAATAGAGAAGTATTGGTGTTAAGAATGGGTGGTTCTGGGTGTAGGGGAGCGAAACATTGCATCCCCTCCACTCACGTACCGAAATATACACTGTATTAGCCTAACTTTCCTTCCAAACCATGGGTTCCCAATGTCCGACTGGTCAGGTGGGGTTAAGGTGAGACGGAACGTGGGAAAGAGGGAGGGGGAGGGCGTGGTTGATTGTCGGTCGTTTCAAAGAGCTTAAGGTAGAAGTTGCCCCTAACCCCAGATCTGGGATCAGATGACATAACCCCAATCCTAACATTAACCATCAGGTGGGTGAAAATAATATGACCCTGTATCAGTGGTCAGGAGCAACTTCTACAACTCCTTTTGGGGTTAAGGTGTGAGACGGGGGTCGGGGTTTGAACTATGAACTCTGACCTGGGACATTGTTAACATAGCAACCATCCACAAGCAGGTGGCCATCCTTGGGGTCGCAGAGGGGAGGTAAATAGGGGGTGTAGGAGGCACTCGCTCTAACATAGCGCCACAGCGAGCCTGTCAGAATGGAAGATGGAGAGGGGATATCAAACATGGACACAGAGACAGAGACAGAGACAGAGATAGAGACAGAGAGAGACAGAGAGAGAGAGAGAGAGAGAGAGAGAGAGACAAGGAGTGAAACAAAGGAGAGAGGAGAGAGTAGGGTTCCAAATTGTCAGAAACGTTCCCAAAGTTCCCATATTTGTTGGGGAAATTCCAGTTGATTCTGGGAATCCTCCAACCTGGATTTTTGAAAAACCTGAGAACTTTGGAAAGCTTCTGTAATTTTGTAAACCTAGGAGCAAGACAGAGCTAGAGATAGATATACATATCGAGAGAGAGAGAGGGACAGAAAAGAGCAGGAGACAAAAAGGGGCAAAACATGTCCAGAGCTCTCGACGTATACAATCTAAAAACGTAAAACGACCTGAAATTGTATCTGATGTATACAATATAAAACCCTCAGTGAACATGGTCAGGTAACATAAAGCAACGTTTCTAGAACTAAATAATCAGAGGCCAGTTCTAGAACTAAAACAGATTGCACAGACAGGACTGTAGTTCATTTAAATACAGATAGAAAATAACTAAATAGCGTCACAGCATTAATATTACAGTGAATTTCAAACTAATAGCTAAATGGTGTTATCCATTTACTCTCCTAAACCCCTCAAAGGAACCATGTATCAGTTCAGAAACCCCATTGGAAAATGGAGACCTACATACACTTAATGTCTTGTGCACTAAGAAAACCTGCTCTTTCCATGACATAGACCGACCAGGTGACAGCTATGATCCCTTATTGATGTCACTTGTTAAATCCACTTCAAATCAGTGTAGATGAAGGGGAGGAGACAGGTTAAATAAGGAATTTCAAGCCTTGAGACAGTTGAGACATGGATTGTGTATGTGTGCCATTCAGAGTGTGAATGGGCAAGACAACAAAAATGTGCCTTTGAACGGGGTATGGTAGTAGGTGCCAGGCACACCGCTTTGGGTCAAGAACTGCAACGCTGCTGGGTTTCACGCTCAACATTTTCCCGTGTGTATCAAGAATTGTTCACCACTCAAAAGGACATTCAGCCAACTTGACACAACTGTGGGAAGCATTGGAGTCAACATGGGCCAGCATCTCTGTGAAACTCTTAACACCTTGTAGAGACCATAACCCGACGGATTGAGGCTGTTCTAAAGGCAAAAAGGGGTGCAACACAACATTAGGAAGGTGTTCCTACTGTTTTGTACACAGTGTATTTCTACTCTTTCCCAGGCTATCAACAGCCACTTATCAACAGCCACAGTCATCCTGTTTGGTGTTTTGTTTATTAGAGTGTAAGAATTATTATTAGCTTGGTTAGATAGATAGCAGCCGACAACAGAGAGAAGTAAGAGTTAGAAAAAGATCAAAGGAAGATGGAGAAAGATCCATCTTCAAGCCAGGGAGAGTTAGCTAGAGCACACGACGCAGGATCTATAAACTTGATGGCTATGACCATACTCTAAAAGCCGCCATCTTGAAATTAAGCTACAGGTCCAGCGTAACATAAAAAATAAAGACTAAATGATGCTTAATTTACACAACGTCGAAGAGACTAACGTTCATTGGTTGGCTTATGGGAACATGGGGTGTTGCATAAACCAAATAGTGCCACCACAAACTCGTAAAGTCCTTGCGTTACAAATGCGCCAACGGTGCAACTTCCTGTTGAAAAACCCTGAGGTTGGTGTTAAAACTGCCCACTTACTCAGAGCTGCAGATATTGCGCTCTGGCCATGTGTGGTGTAGGCTATGGGTGAAGTTCTCTAGGTACAGATCTAGGATCAGCTTCCCCTCCCCCCAGTACTAAACTTAACCATTATTGGAAAATCTATAACTGACCCAAGATCAGCATCTAGAGGCAACACACTATTTCTGTGTGTAAGCCTCCAGTAATGGAAATGTAGCAGTATGAAAGAAAAGCACATTGGGAGAAACTACGGGAAGCGAGGGAGGGATGGAGGGAGAGGCGTTAAGGTAAAGCAAGGGAAGAGTGTTCTGGATCCTACTTGTTGACACGGACAGGGGTGGAAGGATCAGCGACTAGCACACTACACTATGCCTATAGTACACTAGCCTGGTCCCAGATCTGTTTGTACCATCTACCCAACAATGAACATAGGAGTTGGCAAGATGGCAAAACAGATCTGGGACCAGGCTAATTGTAGCGTATACAGCAGATGGTGAAAGTGTCCCCATATAAGCAAATGAACATTAGGGAAGTCACTGTGGCATGGTTTGTTTGGTGTTGTTTTAAAAGACATGTTTTAAACATAAAAACAGATGTCAGAAAGGTAGGAGGAATAACCTGAGAAAGAGAGCAATAGAGATGAGTAGTGGGAGTGTACTAGGCTGTGTCAACAGGAAGTGACATCACTAGGGAGGAGGAAGGAGAAAGGTAAATAGAGAGAGCATCGTAAAGCTTTGCTCTCGCCGTTAGTAAACATGCCAAGTGCAGACAAGCATTGAAGATATAACTGGAGGACCCCACAACCTTGACACCCCAAATCCAGGAGGATTAATTTGCCTATGTGGCCAGAAATCAGTACATAAATAACGTGAAATAATATACATTACTTTTTATAAATGCCTTTGCTCTTACAAACTAGTGGCCATTAACGGTGATAACAAATGCACGCAACATGTACTAACACTGGATTTGGGGGGGTAGGCTTCCTTCCACAAGCCAAAGGTTGTGGCCTTTGACCCCAAGAGGTCAGCAGGGGTCATAATCCCAGCCTCTTGGACTATTGTAGCTACAGTTAGTGGTAGTGCATTTCTCACTCAGTCAGTCATCCCATACATAAACAATCCATATATTAAGTGTCAGTCAATGGATGAACATAAACAAGCAGGGAAAAGAGGATTTTCAGTGTACCAATTGTATGACCTCCCTATTAGTATTACACAGCTGAAAGGCATGCAGAATCTAACCAATTGATCTAAAACTCCTAATTATAACAACACCGAGCTATCTTAAGATGAATGCACTAACTGTAAGTCGCTCTGGATGGGAGTGTCTGCTAAATGACTCAAATGTATACGGAATATTAATGTACAATTAAGGGCTGGGATTTTAATCTCATAACCCATACTCCAAATTAGCCAGCTGTTACCGTCAAACGCCGAATGACATTAGGAATGAATGATCATGTCAATCCCACGTTAGTTCTCGGTCATATTGGGCCATACCAGCGGAGTGGATTGAGTTAAATAGTGTTACATATGAAGTATATATCTAAATAAACTACATATCTAACTCGTGTGTGTGTGTGTGTGTGTGTTTGACTGCATGCGAGTTATCCTAACAGCTATATCCAATTTCTACTCAAAATCCCGCAGAACTAGGACAATTACTTCTATAGTGCCTTTAAGACAACTTCAAAATCTAGTTGTCCATTTCTAAACAGCGATAGAGCAGAGGGGGAGGGGCCAGCGGTTAGCAGCCTGTCACTCACCGTCTTGGTGCACCCGCATGGCGGACGCTGTGATGTCAGTAGTCACGTTGAAGTAGGGCAACCACAGGTCCTGATGGTTACATAGATCATACATTAGATATGAATTGGAATAAGGAACGTTCAGAAGGATATATATTACGTAGAACAAATATGCCTCTCCAAAATGTGGAGCAGGTATCAACGGCAGCTCTATTCCAAGACATTTCTATCTGAAACTGTTCACAAGGTTTGCCTACTGAACGTGGCCCAGTTTCCTTCACAGACAGACATCTCAAGTAGCACTGACAGACAGTGTGACCTCTCACCTCAGCCTGCTTGTCCTGGAACACTTTGGAGATGCTGGTGTTGAAGGCGGCGCCGGTGAACATTGAGGTGATGGGATAGGTCAGGTCAAGGATGGTTTTGAATACGGAGTTCATCGCCTGTAGGGAGGGAGGGAAGGAGGGAGAGCCAAAAGGTTAATATTGACCGTGTCTGAGATCAGTCGGACCGCCCAGAATCACTGATCCACAAATCACCTTGCGTCCCAGATGATCACTCATTATGTGATCAAGACGAGTGATTCTGTGTCTCGCCATGCTCAAACTGATCCCCTCTAATACGCTACATGTCACCTGACAAAGGAATGTGTCAAATGGTCAGATACAGGAACAAGAGAAGTGTAAGATGGTATAGCGATGGGAGGATCAGACCTTGGACCACTCGCGGGCTCTCTGCTTGGTGCGCACCGCACTCCTCTCCTCGGCGTACAGCGCCCCGATGAACGACCCGATGGACGTCCCGCCCACGATGTCGATGGGAATCCCTGCCTCCTCCATGGCCTTGATCACTCCCACGTGGGAGCAGCCTCTGCGAGAGTGACAAGAGACAACAACCAATCAGAGAGGAGGAATTTCACTGTCTGTTTGAGGACGAAAGAGACTAACTTTGCCTGCATTTCTTCCACTCCTTTCATTCATTTGAAAAGATCTGAAAGAACAAGACTAATTCGATACTACGGATACACTGAAGGACATTAAGGTTACAAGAAATCTTGATAATAATCAACAGAAGACAGGACTTCTCACGCAAAGAGCTGTGGTCCCATGACTGTCATTGAAAACATGCATTTGATGATGTAGATAGTGTGGAGTAAAGAACGTACTTCTTGATCATCTACAAAAGAGAGTCTAGCACAAAAGAGAGGTGTTCCTATAAAAACTAAGTCCACTGACCTGGCTCCTCCTCCTCCTAGCACCACAGCGATGCTGTTCCCAGTCAGTACCCGGGCCAGCCGAGAGAAATCACTGTGTCTGTCCGCTGTCTTCTCAAACACCTTCTCGTACACCTCCCTCTGCACAAAACACACACAAAGTCAAATTCAGATGATAATCAGAGCAATCTATAGGCTTCCATGCGCTTGAAACGAGAGCATGTTTAACCATTCAGACTTGGGCCTGGTTAGCGACAGTTGCTATCCACCGAAGCGCTGTAATTGGTTGGTAAGCTTGTCAGTGGATCATTTCCCCAAAACGACCTGGGCTGGGTTTCCCAAAGCCTTTGTAGCTAAAGCACTATGTTATTTCTCATGAAAACAAAAACTCATGTTACTCATAGAACAGCAAAGTGCTTCATTTTGAGCCGTCACTCCGTGCAAGATAAAACGAAAAAAAAAAGATATAGATTGGATTAAGAGGACATGCTCAACAGGTTATTAAAGTTTATAGAAAACATTTTCTTGCAAACAGACTAGCCTCCTCTCTTACCACATCGTCAGAGCTCTCTTTACAACTGTCCTCATCCTCCATTTAATGGAGGAACACAATCAGATGTGGGCAAAGGTCGGTGTGTAATGAATGAATAAACGAGTGAAAGAAAAAGACAAAACAAACGGAAGTTAGGAAGAGAGAAAGTAAAAAAAAGAAACAAAGAAGTCACGGCATCTCCCCAGGGAGTCGCACCAGTTTTGAGGGGCTGCGTCGTGAGAAGACCCGGCGGGGGCAGCGGAGGTGGAGGTGTCCAGAGCACCAGCTCCTCATGTTGAGCCACTCTACGGTCCTGGAGGGCCCCGAGCCGTCCTCTTTATGGAGCAGCACCAACTGTTTCAGAGCCCTCACCGCTGTGTTCTCCAACATCTGCTCTAACTAGAGGAGAGAGGAGAGGCATGGTTAGATACAGTACTGAGGATGAGACGCAGTCAAAACTAGACTGCTTTTTAAAAATAATCTCTACAAATAAATATGAGGTTAATGTATAATTTCACAACTAAAGTTTTAAATTGAACAAATAAACGTAACTAGGCAGCTTGTAAGTAGAGTAGCTTCAAAAGTCAACCAATCCTCCAAACACTAGCAACCCATCCTCCAGTTGAGCCCCACCCAAATCAACCTCCAGCTCTTCACCCTTCCCCCGTCCGTCCTACCTGTCCCAGTGCAGGTTCCTGTTCCCCCAGGCCCACAATGAGGATGCAGTCAGCCTGTCTGATGCAGCGCTGGGTCCAGGGGGTCATACTG
This sequence comes from Salmo salar, assembly GCF_965601325.2. Classification (NCBI taxonomy): domain Eukaryota; kingdom Metazoa; phylum Chordata; class Actinopteri; order Salmoniformes; family Salmonidae; genus Salmo; species Salmo salar. Next base: position 29,802,778 of record NC_138302.1, on the reverse strand, counting down.
CTGTCTGTCTGGTACAGGACTATCCTGTTGATGTCCTCCTGCTGGGCCAGCCAGCCAGACAGACGGTACTCATGGATACTGTTACGAGGGGAGAACGAGCGTTAAGAACAACCAACTGGTATGGATACTGCAGAGGGAGAGAGGAAGAAGAGAGGGATAAAAACGGACCTATCCAGAGCGGAGGCCCCCAGTCGCTCTCTGATGATGTCACTGGTCAGCAGCAGGGTAGGTCCTACACATCAAGGACAAATATGTTTAATATTTTAGAGAGAACAACTGATGTATATAAAATTGAATATCATGGTCGCTCAATGTAACAATTTAGTTAAGAACAGAACAACTTTATTGTCCACAGAATCTAGTCACATTAGGCAGATGTTTCATATTAGTTAATAGTGATTACAAGACGTTCAAGTCATAGTAAGGTTTGATTGACAGTTACTATGCTAGTCTCTAGAAGTGTGTACCTATGGCGCTGAGGGCATGGCTGAGCTCCAGGTTGAAGGCGTTGATTGGCACCTCGTCACAGATGGGCAGTACGGCCACAGTGGACAGGTTACTGGCCGGGTTGGTGACGTCAGGGCTGGACGCTACGCTGGACCGGCCGAGGGCAGAACCTGGAGGAGGACGGGGGGGATTAGAAAAGGAGAGAGAAGTACATGGCTTTATCTAGAGGGCAAGTGTGTGTATGCATACAGCACATGCCTGTGTACTTGTGTGTCTCACACACACACACCTGAGAATGGTCCGCGGGCCTGTTGCAGGTTCCCCAGGATCTTCTGTCCCAGCAGATGGATCAACCTGGTGACCACCTGTGGGTACCTCCTCTTGATGTTGTTGAGCGTTCCCTCTGGTAGCTTGACCAGCTCTGTGTCTCTGACCGCGTGGACCGTGGTGGCTCTGGGCTGTCGGGTCAGAGCCTCAACCTGGGGAAAACAGGAGGAGATAGTAAGAGCTCCAAAATCATGGGATTTAAAAAGGTATAGAGTCCCCAATGATCTAATACAACCCACACACACACACACACCTAATATAAATAAATAAGGTTTACTTTATTCTGAATATTAGCTTTATAAGCTAATATAGTAACAACATATTCTGCCTTTACAGAACGACCAGAACGATGACAGCTGTAGAAATAGGTCAAAGTCTCACCACTCCTATGAGGTCTCCTCGACCGTACTCTCCTACCAGCTCCTTCTTCCCGTTAGCTTTACGTATAACAGAACGGAGCCGTCCATTCAGAACTATGTAGGTGCAGTCCGACTGGTCATCCTGCCTGGAGATAGGACGAGAGGAGGTGGAGAACAGTCAGTTCAGTTTTCATCAGATTGCCTGCCTGCCTGCCCGCCCCCCCCAAATAAAAGAGTTGTTTGGTTTCAGGACAGTGTACATTTGAACCTGTCAAACAAAAATACCTTCAGATAGGTGACATTGTCAATCAGAAAAAGTTTGCCTTCTTGTAAATAAAAACAAACTCACTAATACAGATTTTCTGGTCAAATTAAAAATACCGTCATAAGAGAAGATTTGTCCAGATACCTATAGAGGGCTCTGCCAGCCTCCACAGCCATCCAGTCTATGGCGAAGTCCATCTGTCTGACGAAGGGGGACATGCGGATGGCTACGGTGTGGGCTGCACTCAGAACCACACTGGGCTGTTCTCTCATGATCCTAAAGACAGGGGGCAGCACAGAGCACACCAGATCAGGAAAAACACACAGACAGTATCTTAGGGGAGGCAGTCACTACGCTTAAATATCACAGCAACTGATAAATAAAGCTAGGGTTAGGGGAAGTGCTAGCCACTTCCGTCCTTTTTACCACAACCAGATAGATAGTAATAACCAGCATCTTATTAGCAGTAAGACAGTTGTGACAGAATGAGAAATGCATGTTTGGAACTGAAGCAAACCTACTTGTAACAGATGGTTTAATATTCAACAGTCAGTGACAGCTGGTATATTTCATGTAATAATTCAAACTGCATACCTCTTCTAAACCCTAGTTAGGCTTAAACTAAAATGTTCCAGCTTAATGCCCAGACTGAACGATACCCCTTTCACACACAAGGGTTTATCCCAGGGGTAGGCAACCCTGTTCCTGGAGTGCCACGGGTGCAGCAGGATGTTGTTCCTACTAGGCACCACACCTGACCAACTGAGCTAATTGATCAGTTCAGTGATTGGCTAAATTCAACACAGCTGGTCTTCCAGGTCAGTCAAAAACAGGAAGTGCCTGCAGCGCTCCAGGACCAGGTTTGCCTACCCCCCTGCTTTAGTTTCTCTCTAGTCTGGTCTCTAGACACCCACTCGTAGAAGTCAGACTTGGAGATCTTGAGGAAGGTGCAGTCTCTGTTGGCCTTGATGGTGAAGATGAGGGGTTCTCCAGTCAACACGGCCAGCTGGCCCACCATCTCACCCGGCTGGGTGACAAACAGACACACCGCATCCTGCTTGTCGATCATCCGCTGGTACACGTGGAGACAGCCGGACAGGACGAAGTGGAGACTCACATCCTGAGAGGAGAAGAAAGAGGGACTTCAGATTTCATGTCTCATGTTTTGGTGTGTTTAGAGGGGTTGAAGAGAGGGGAGGAGAGGAGGGGGGAAAGAGCTGGGGAGGGGAGAATAAAGTATATGGGAAAGAGGGATTTGGAAGTGGAAAGAAAGGTTTTTGATATTGCAGATTCCTATGTTTTGGAGACTTCTCCCTCATAGAATTGGGTGATTAAACAGTCAGGTTGGTATGTATTGTCGTGAAGATAAACAATTTTGACTTTGCAGCTGGTCCATCTAGCAGAAATAGCTCAGTTCTGCCTCCATGGCAAGATTCAGGACAATAAACGTCAACCTGCATTAAAACAGAGGATAGTGGGAAGACATCTTCCCTCTCTCCAAACCTCAGTAAAGTACCTGGTCTCCTTGTCTAGCCAGCACGGTTCCTGCCTTGGCATGGTGTAGAGTCACTCTCCCATTCAGCAGAGCAGGGTCCTGGCAGAAGAAGGAAAAAGAACAGAACGAGAGAAAGAAAGAGTGAGAAAGCGTTTGAGGGAGGGAATGAGGAAACGCTCTTTGTGGTGAAACATCTGGATTCCCTTTTTGCTCTCCTGGGCTGCAAATCAAGAGGGTTGGCAAATATACAGAAGGAGACAGAACTTTCAATATGGTACATTTCAGATGCTCGGTGCCAACCATAACAGTAGATTGTGAAATGGAACTGTAATAAGCTTAGATAAAGAGTCAGAGGGAGAAAGTGCTGGGTGATGTAAGGAGACATGTTTTGAAATGGGGAGGTACAACTTGAACTTGTCCAATAAGAACACTTTGGGGTTTTGCGTTTCAAAAGGTCTCATCAAGACATGGTACATTAGCCCAAAGGACAAAGTAACTTGGTGACAGTTTAACACAATAAAACAGATAAATACCACATGATTAAAATTGTTACTAGAGTCATGGTTGCATAGATAGTAACCTTAGCAACCATCGACTGACCATGTACTAAGTAGTAGTTAGTACTAACCTCTATCCTCATGAGTTTGAGGAGCTCCTTCAGGGCCTCCTCGAACAGGGCAGGGCTGGGGCGACCAGGGACGGGTCCTGGTCCTGGTGAGAACTGGTTGTCCGGACCCCCCTCCTCCTCAGGGTACAGGTACACCCCCGACGGCACCTCGTCTACGGTCACCCTCCTCTCCCGCTGGTCCTGGGGTAGGAACAGAAAACATGGAGGGACATGAATGTCAATTACTGTACCCTGTGCCTGGTCTACTTTGAAGTGCAGATCTGTGACGTACAAAGACAAGAGTTAGTGGTCTACTTTGAAGTGCAAATGTGTATTTTAGTGCACTAGGATGACTGTTGAATTACTCAAAATGTCTGTTCTGTTTTTATTTCAAATGTAAATACATGTTCTATACACGTGTCACTAATATCCAACCTTGTGTGTGAGCGCATGCATGCGTGTATACTGACCCGTGTATAGGTGGGTGGCGTGTTGCCATCCTCAGCGGAGACTGAGATCCGTCCTCTCTCGTAGGCCATGTCGAAATCCGACCGCAGATTCTTCTGCATGCCTGTGTGTAGACACCGCACACACACACCACAGAAATCATGTTGACACAAACAAGTGTAAATGCCACAGTCAACAGTCTGAGAAGCAACAGAGCTAAGTTACATACTAGGAACACAAAATGCACTAATGTCAAATTAGGTCCCTAACATGCAGTAAAAACTGGACTGAAGCCACAGAGCTAAAGTTACATACTAAGAATGTCGATGTTACCATACGGACAGAGAGAGCGATTGAGAGACCGACAGAAAGAGGTACTCACCGGCGATGTCTACAGGCATGGAGATGGTCCTGCTGAGGGTCGGTGGGACTGTGGCTCCATCCTTCCCAGGATCTGGTGCGTCCTTCACGGCGGCCTCGCGGTCCTCCACGGGCACGGTCAGGCTACCGAAACGCTTGCCGTGGCGCTGGGGGCTGGTGCGGGGCACGGGGTGGGGGGACAGGGGCAGCAGGCGCAGGAGCTGCATCTCCTATAGGGAGGGGAGGACAGGGGTATGGGGGAAGAGAGAAGAGGTTAGGGTCAGTGAAGGCAGGCTAGCGTTGAATTAGCATCTTTATAATTACCAGGTCAGAACTTGAAAAGTGATTAGCGGTAGTGTTAGCGTTGAATGACTCAATCGTAATGAAAACAGCATGTCTGATGTAGCTTCAGCTAATGAAGTAGCATTCCTGGTAGATGAAGTAACGAACAGAATGTCCATGTGTGGGTGTGTGTTGTTTGAGGATCTGGGTGGTTTAATGAACCGTGGCGCTGTGTGTGTGTGTGTGTGTGTGTGTGTGTGTGTGTGTGTGTGTGTGTGGGGCGCTTGACTCACGTGGCTGAAGAGCTCGTTGGTGAGCCCTAGGTAGTTGTGCAGCGCCAGAACGGTTACTCTTTGGAGACGAACCATGATGATCTGCATGAGAAGACAGAGGGAGGAAAAGGTCCCATGAACATCAAGAGAAAACACACGTCCACACCTGGTGACAATCACACACACACACACTACAGCTTACCTGGACAACCCGCACCAGGCTCTCAGGGTACTTCTCGAAGATGGAGAGGAAGGCCTCGACAGGTAGACGCAGTACGGTGGACACCTCAGCCGCCCGCGCCGACACCGTCCTGTACGGCTTCTGGTGTCCCTGAAACACACACACATTGATAAGGTTCACACACACAGAATATACTGTACTAACTCAATATTAGTGACTTTACAGACATTTTGGAGACTTGAGACATTTTACAAGTTCCTATTTTCAGCAGTAAAGGGAGGGGAAGTTTGTGTTGGGAGTGCTTTCACATGCTAGCTAGGTGTACCTGAAACAAACACAATGACAAGACTCTTTCATCACTGTCCTATATATTTAGTCAGTTAAGAACACATTTTTATTTTACAATGACGGCCTACTCGGGCCAAACTCCCCCCTAACCCGGACGACGCTGGGCCAAATTGTGCACTGCCCTATGGGACTCCCGATCACGGCCGGTTGTGATACAACCCGGGATCGAACCCGGGTCTTTAGCGACACCTCGAGCACTGCGATGCAATGCCTTAGACCGCTGCGCCACTCGGGAGGCCATATAGCAGTCAATGAAAACTGAAAGAAGCTGTTTTGCTGCAGTGACTTGGGTGAAGCCTTTTTTAAATGTCCCTGTGACCCACGCACTAACAAAGAACTGAACTACTTAACAAAATGTTTATAGTCTCAAGTCAAGAAGAGGGAACTAGCAGAACACACCAGCAGAAACCATTGCTTTAGAGACATTTTCCACTTCCTTTTCTCAGCCGTAAAGCAAGAGCTCATGGATGTTTGTGTCAGTGAGTTTTCCCAAGACTAAATATAGGGGTTACACGCTAGCTGCCAAATCCTCTTGACTCTAAAGGGTCATGTGTTTAATAGCTCATTGTATACTTATTGGAAGTAAAAAAATCCCACCAAAAGTAAAAGCTGACTTAAGCTTCATGATATAACATTAAATTGCAAAATCATCATGACTTTGATATGATTCAACTTAGCCTCCAAAGCTGAGGCTATGATTCAACGCTAGCTTGCCCTGACTTGTTCCTTGACTAACTTCAAAGTTCTGACTGAAACGTGAAAGGGAAAGACAAAGGGGTGACTCAAACAAGAAACGACACGTGTATGGTGATTTAGGGAGTGTGGAATACAGGACAGGAAGTGGGCGTGTCTTACAGTGATGACGTCCAGGATGCTGAGGAGGCTGTGGACACTGTCTCCGGGGTACACCTCCTTCACCACACCGTCCTTGCCGTCCTAAAAACACACAGGGGTAAAACAGAGTATGTAATAATAAATTAACATAGACAAAAGGCACATACATTTTTGTGTTAAAAAAAGCACAGAAAAACACAGGCAAACAGTACAATTGACAGTTCTCTCAAAAACATTCTGTTCATGTTAAGTCATTCCAATCTTTGCCCAAATGCAAGTTTATCGTGGTCATAACTTTCTAAATTCAGAGATCCTTCCATTTGAGCCTTTTCCTCCATATTGGGATAATCTGAGTCAAAAACGAATAGGTGCTAATCATTATTTAATGTCCTACTAGAGAGTTCATTGTTAGAGAACTGTAAGCCTCTGATAAGTTCCTATTTACTCGTTAGCATGGATGGAGGCTCATTTGCACAGAAGGCAAAAAAAAATAAAAAAAAATGTAAATGTCGGCCCATAAATGTCTGCCCCCCCCCCACACACACACTCTCTCTCTCACCATTCCAGTAAGGCACAGTTCTAGTTTTCCATCCTGCACCACGTAGATGCTGCTGTCAGGCTGGCCCGGTCTGAAGACGTACTCTCCCTGTTGGAACTGCAGGAACACCATGTGTTTACACAGCTCCAGGAACAGAGGCTTCTCAAAGTGACCCAGCACACTGCAGGGGGGGATGGAGATGGAGAGATTACTACAGACACACATTTGCTGACCTACATATCACCTTGCATCATAAATAACTGCTCAATATTATTTGTAGATCAGTCAGTCACAATTTACCCATGATACATGGCGGTTTTGATACTCTCAAACACACACGTCTCCTCCATATAGATAAGGACTCCACAACATCTTAACACACACAGAGTACACTCTACACACACACAAACTCGGAGAAGTCCCTACGTACCGGACGTTCTTGAGCATGTAGAGCACCTCGGAGGGCAGGTGGGAGTTGGCCACGTCAAACTCTGTGAGGTCCGCCTCCAGCACTGAGGGAGGAGGCTCCTTAGCTACCAGGGTGGGCACCTCCTTCTTAAAACGCAGAATCCTGGAGGGAGGAGAGGGGGAGGGATGGAGAGAAGGATGAGAAAGCGGGAGGACAAATGTATAACAGACTATTGTTCTCTACTCTGTAGTCACTAAGTTTGTTAGCATCATGGATATCAGTAGAGTAGAGAGGGTAAACCGTGTTCACACACTTTTTGGCAATGTTGAGCATTTTCTGCTTCTTTTTGAGTCGTGGGCGCGAGGAGGAGGCTGTGCCCACCAGGGAAGAGGTGGACTGGGACACCTGTGAGAGCAAGAGGTCAAAGGTCAATTATGGCAAAAAGACGCATTGTCGAACAAAAGGGTACCATTCTACTTTGCTAGAACCCCCTAACGCATCCCACCACAGCCACTAACCTTGCGCATGATTTTTCGCCCATAGAACATGACCTTGTCCCTCTTGCGGAATCGATACTTGGGGGCCTCCTGGGCTTGCAGGTCTGTGAGAAGTTAAAACATAAATATATGGAGATACTAGAGCACGAACACAAACAGTAAGTCAATGTGAACAAGATAAAGTACCAGTATGAACATTTTAAGATACATTATAGCATTGTATAGCAAGTTAAAACCATATATTCACTACCAAAACTGAAATGAACTGAAAAAAAAAAAGATATATACACATATAAAGTTCTTGGGCTGACCCCATTTAGTTGACTGGACGATTGTTTGGTCAACAGGCTGTTGGTCGACCAAGATTTTTTTTAGTCGAGCAGTCGCAAATAGATTTTTTTAAATTCCGTGGAACACGGGACACCGGTCTGATTGGCGTCTGTCTCAGTGGACTAATCCATTGGAGGAGGCAGCGGGGATGCCACAGTCCAAGAAGAAAGGGGGTGTGGCTAGAAGGTATATCTCTCTCCAGAATGGGCTCTTTCCCGCCATTTCGTATACATTCATTGTTTCATAAATTAATTGTGTGAATTCTTTGCCCTTTGATTGTGTCTATCAATTCCCCATTACAGATATCACCAGTAGTAACCAACATTTACTGTTAATTCCCAATCTACAATGTTTGTTTGGTTATGGTAATTTCGGTTAAAATATTATTATTAGGTCTACAGTTGTTTACCGTTCTCATTATCGGAGTGGACACGTTGTTTGCAGTGCTCACAGCCTATGCTACACTCCATTTACGAGTTGTCAATTTATTAATTGTCTTTTGTTTGGAACACTCCTGTCAATGTTGAGTAAGGACGTGCACCTGATTACGCATATAGAAGTAGGCCTAGGCTACCTGGCCTGCACGCTAATGGTGGCCTCTAAAATGTGCCCATTTGGGGATGTTTGATAGCAGTTCTGAATGTCTTAACTCACCAGCACTAATAGGCTGTAGAGCTTCTCAAAGAAATGCTTTCTTCACCTCAAACAGAATGTTAACAAAGTCTGTTTTTAGAATCCATTGAGAATGACAATAGTTTGTCAATGCATTTGAAAAATATTTCCAGCTCTCTCCCTTTCGATAACCACTCAGCATGAAAGGGAAACATCTAATGCTCTGATCCAGTGGAAATGTTATAAAATACCTGGATTACTTCTTATCCCTTGCACAAATAGCCAATAGCTGTGTCTGTCCCGAGCTCACTCGAGCAGGAAACTGAGGGCCGTGGAATTTTTTATACAATGCTACAAGTTTTCTAGCAGGAGCTTCTGCAGGACACAGTTGATACAATGTTTCAAGTTCAATGCAGACAGGCCATGCATTGCCAACTTAATTGATAGGATACTTATATTTAAAAATCAGGATATTTTCTACCTGCAGGCTGCAATGTTTTTATTTGCTGGCTTTATGTAGGCAATTTGTACATAATTGGCAATGGGGATAGTTACTTTAAGATTTGTATCATTTTCATTTAGATTTCGATATAATTTAGATTAAATCACAATGCCTTTGAGATACAAAGAATATTATAAATGAAAATGTGCATATGAAAATCATAACTGCCACACAGATCGGTAGAAATGTTAAGATAAATTGGTACTCCAAATGGAAAAGGTTGCCGACCCCTGGTGTAGCCTATTAACGGAAAATTCAGGACCTTAACGGCAGAATCTGCGAAGGTGAGCGGGAGGGTCAGCAAAAGATTTAGGCTATCTTGATCCATGGCTTCCTCAAGAGTCATGTCTTAATTATTTAAATCAAACAGTGTGCTTAAAGCATCAGACAAGCTCAGTACATATACAGTGAGGGAAAAAAGTATTTGATCCCCTGCTGATTTTGTACATTTTCCCACTGACAAAGAAATGATCAGGCTATAATTTTAATTGTAGGTTTATTTTAACAGTGAGAGACAGAATAACAACAACAAATTCCATAAAAAACATGTCAAAAATGTTATAAATTGATTTGCATTTTAATGAGGGAAATAAGTATTTGACCCCTCTGCAAAACATGGCTTAGTACTTGGTGGCAAAACCCTTGTTGGCAATCACAGAGGTCAGACGTTTCTTGTAGTTGGCCACCAGGTTTGCACACATCTCAGGAGGGATTTTGTCCCACTCCTCTTTGCAGATCTTCTCCAAGTCATTAAGGTTTCGAGACTGACGTTTGGCAACTTGAACCTTCAGCTCCCTCCACAGATTTTCTATGGGATTAAGGTCTGGAGACTGGCTAGGCCACTCCAGGACCTTAATGTGCTTCTTCTTGAGCCACTCCTTTGTTGCCTTGGCCATGTGTTTTGGGTCATTGTCATGATGGAATACCCATCGACGACCCATTTTCAATGCCCTGGCTGAGGGAAGGAGGTTCTCACCCAAGATTTGATGGTACATGGCCCCGTCCATTGTCCCTTTGATGCGGTGAAGTTGTCCTGTCCCCTTAGCAGAAAAACACCCCCAAAGCATAATGTTTCCACCTCCATGTTTGACGGTGTGGATGGTGTTCTTGGGGTCATAGGCAGCATTCCTCCTCCTCCAAACACGGCGAGTTGAGTTGATGCCAAAGAGCTCCATTTTGGTCTCATCTGCCCACAACACCTTCACCCAGTTGTCCTCTGAATCATTCAAACTTCAGACGGGCATGTATATGTGCTTTCTTGAGCAGGGGGACCTTGCGGGCACTGCAGTATTTCAGTCTTTCACGGCGTAGTGTGTTACCAATTGTTTTCTTGGTGACTATGGACCCAGCTGCCTTGAGATCACTGACAAGATCCTCCCGTGTAGTTCTGGGCTGATTCCTCACCGTTCTCATGATCATTGCAACTCCACGAGGTGAGATCTTGCATGGAGGCCCAGGCCGAGGGAGATTGACAGTTCTTTTGTGTTTCTTCCATTTGCGGATAATCGCACCAACTGTTGTCACCTTCTCACCAAGCTGCTTGGCGATGGTCTTGTAGCCCAATCCAGCCTTGTGTAGGTCTACAATCTTGTCCCTGACATCCTTGGAGAGCTCTTTGGTCTTGGCCATGGTGGAGAGTTTGGAATCTGATTGATTGATGTGGACAGGTGTCTTTTATACAGGTAACAAACTGAGATTAGGAGCACTCCCTTTAAGAGTGTGCTCCTAATCTCAGCTCGTTACCTGTATAAAAGACACCTAGGAGCCAGAAATCTTTCTGATTGAGAGGGGGTCAAATACTTATTTCCCTCATTAAAATGCAAATCAATTTATAACATTTTTGACATGCATTTTTCTGGATTTGTTTGTTGTTATTCTGTCTCTCACTGTTCAAATAAACCTACCATTAAAATTATAGACTGATCATTTCTTTGTCAGTGGCCAAACGTACAAAATCAGCAGGGGATCAAATACTTTTTTCCCCTCACTGTATTTGATTTTATTAAAACCTAGTGAATAGACACACACCCTACATGACTAAAAGCATGTGGACACCTGCTCGTCGAACATCTCATTCCAAAATCATGGGCATTAATATGGAGTTGGTCCCCCCTTTGCTGCTATAACAGCCTCCACTCTTCTGGGAAGGTTTTCCACTAGATGTTGGAACATTGCTGCCAGGTCTTGCTTCCATTCAGCCAGAAGAGAATTAGTGAGGTTGGGCACTGATGTTGGGCGATTAGGCCTGGCTCGCAGTCGGTGTTCCAATTCATCCCAAAGGTGTTTGATGGGGTTGATGTCAGGGCTCTGTGCAGCCCAGTCAAGTTCTTCCACACCTGGCATCCGCCAAACAGATTCATCCGTCCGACTGCCAGATGGTGAGCGTGATTCCTCACTCCAGAGAATGCGTTTCCACTGCTCCAGAGTACAATGGCGGCGAGCTTTACACCACTCCAGCCGAGGCTTGGCATTTTGCATGGTAATCTTAGGCTTTTCTGCAGCTTCTCGGCCATGGAAACACATTTCATGAAGCTCCCAACGAACAGTTCTTGTGCTGACGTTGCTTCCAGAGGCAGTTTGGAACTCAGTAGTGAGTGTTGCAAACGTGGACAGACAATTTTTATGCTCTATGCTCTTCAAAACTTGGCGGTCCCGTTCTGTGAGCTTGTGAGGCCTACCACTTTGCGGCTGAGCTGTTGTTGCTCCTAGACGTTTCCGCTTTACAATAACAGCACTTACAGTTGACCGCGACAGCTCTAGCAGGGTACAAATTTGATGAACTGACTTGTTGGAAAGGTGGAATAGTGCCACATTGAAAGTCACGGAGCTCTTCAGTACAGGACAATCTACTACCAATGTTTGTCTATGGACAGTACATGGCTGTGTGCTCGATTTTATACACCTGTCAGCAACGGTTGTGGCTAAAATAGCTTAATATACTAATTTGAAGGGGTGTCCACATACTTTTGGCCATATATGGAAAAAGGGGGGGGGGGGGTCGGGGACAGCGCTACAAAGTTCTTAGGTGTAAGTGAAGGGCAATCGCTAGAGTAACTGAAGCTAGCACTAATTTCATTTAATAATTAACGGAGAAAACACATTGGAGAGAGAATGTGACACGTACTTCTGAGCTGGATCCTCCGCAGCATGAAGAAGATGAGGATGGCGATGAGGATTATGGCGATGCCTGCACCAATCACCATCCCCATCATCTAGAGAGAGAGACACATGGACAGAGAGAGACATGGACAGAGGGAGAGAGGGATGTAGAGAGAGAGGGACAGAAAGAGAGATGTAGAGAGAGAGGGACAGAAAGAGAGATGTAGAGAGAGAGGGGCAGAAAGAGAGAGAGGTGTGCAGCCGCTGATTAAAGCATAATTAGAACGACTTCATGGAATGAAACACTGCACGCCAGACCACAACATACGAACGAACCATGCTCGTCTGTAGCTCTTCCTCCACAAACGCCTTGATGTTATTAAACCCTTCCTGTTGGTACACAAAAAAAAAGAGAAGTGTACAACTGTGTAAAATAGCCTATATACTATGTAGACAGGGAGCTTTTACCAGAGCTGGGAAAGTTCTGTTACTGAGTTAAATAACTGACGGGTAAAGGAATTCAGGGTTTGCCATGCCCAGGGAAAGGAATGGCAGAGGAGAAGGAGGAATGATGAAGTAAAAATGTTTCATCTGGGTCGAATCAGTTCTGACGATTTCCAGAGGGGCTTGTAAACACATCCGGTCACACAATGTGTTTAGTTTGGCCTAACTATTTATCATCAACATCCTCGTTTGTCAGCACCCCAACCCACTTGTTCATTCCTCCTTCCCTTCTTTACTCAGCTTAACTCAAATAGCTCCATATAAATATATGGGACAACATAACTCCCAAACAATACCTTTGATGATGATCATTATTATTATTATTATACAGTAAGCCTAATTGCCTTCTGTCAATATTGGTTTAGTTGCCTTGCACCCATGTCAGCCTGGCTCTGAGACCAAGAATAGGAAAAGTGACTGCTACTGCTTTACTCTGCTGAACCAGACAATATCACAGATCTCATTGAGACATGATGCAATCTGATTTGGCTGTGATCAGCTGGCTGTAGCGTGCGTGCGAACAAGAAACAGAGCAAACTAGAAAGATAAAAAGGGAATGAGGAAACTTGAGAGAGCACACAAGAGACAGCGAAGGAACGAGTGAGAGAGAGCCAAGAGAGATGTCTAACTCCTATGCCATACAAACCCACACAGTTGGGGACAATAGCAGAGAAATTACAGTGAGTCTCTTGTCTTTTGAGGTCACTTTAACTTTAAATCAATAGGACTCTTTTCTCCAGAAGGATATCATAGAACTTGAGTGATGTCCTGCCAAAAGGATGTCCTGCCTCATTCCCTTGTTATCATTCTAATTTGCTCTATTTCCTGTTCTAATCCCTTCGCTGATTAAGACAAGGCCCTATATGACTCATTGAAGGAGTGACGATCCTAGCTCAGAGTTAAGCTTATATACAGTGTTGCTGCAATATAAAGTGTGTGTGCGTGTGAGAGAGAAGGGGAAGGCTGAGTTGACCACTGGTCACATGACCAATCAGATTGTGTATAACTATGGGGCAAGGCCAATGGGCTTTTAGTACTCTGGCTCTCAGCCAATCCGTGACTGAGCTGGAAGGGAAGGGCGGTCAGTGCTTATTGATCAGGAGAAGAGACGAAAGAGAAAAGGACTCAGCTGCAGTTATTGATGAGAAGTTGGTTATGGTCTGACAGATGGTGGATACTGTACATACTGCGGAAGACATTTTGGTTGAATTAACAGTTGTGCAACTGACTAGGTATCCCCTCACACACTCTCTCTATGGGAGCAGTACTGTAGTAGCTGGTGAAGTCAATGGGGCCCAGAGTAAGTGGTAGAGGACAGGATTGTGTGTGTGTGTGTGTGTGTGTGTTCTTACTTCCAGAGGGGCATCTGCATGTTCTTGGCCCTCTTGTTCCGAGGTGCTCTGTCCCATTCTAACCCCGCCTCTTCACCAGGCTGGTCCATCAACGGCCTCTAAGGAGACAAAACAGGATGTTGGCATTAGACATGCAGGCTACTGTTTACGTCTCACACACAAGTAGTAAAGCAAATAGCTTTTTAGTAGCATGGAAGAGAAACCTGGACTTCTACGAAGAGCAATGACTAACAATATTATACTAAATACTATCTAGTATGCAATTATGACTCATTGCTCTTTGTACAGGTTGTCCAGGTTTAGGGTTGCAAAATTCTGGTTACTTTCCTAAAATGTCCATGTTTTCCAGAAATCCCAGGTTGGAAAAGTCCCTGAATCAGGAGGCAACAAGTAGGAATTCCAGAATACTCCTGGAAAACCTGGGAACTTTGGGAAAGTCACCTTTCCAGGTTTCTGAGAGGTACTGATGTTTATAGATACATACTGTATATGTGTTTATGCATAAACAGCAGAGCCTCTCTGCAGAGCCAATCCCCATCGGTTCCCCTCCCCCACTGAAACTGGCAACATGATCCTCTCCCAGTCCCAAATGGAGTTAGAGATAATAGCAGTGCTCCAATGACACACAGGCAACATCGCAAAGGGAATCCTGTTCCCTACACCTTGCACTACTTTTGAACAGAGCACTAATCAAAAGTAGTGCACTATATAGGTAATAGGATGGCATTTGGAACACATTATCCAGAGACAGACAATCCTGCAGTGCCCAGTTGACATTGTACTACCCCCCCCCCCCCCCCCCATCTCCCTGAGGGCTGGTCCTCTAAGAGGGTTTACCCCCTCAGCCCTATTTGGGTTACTACTCCTGGGATTTAGGCCTAGCCCTGACCAATGAAACTCCACCCCCATCTGTTCCCTTCATCTCTCCTCTATCCTTTTCTTCCGGCCACTCCATCCATTTATCACAGCAGACATTCCAGATCCTCCACCATCTCCCCCTCTCTCCATCCCTCCCTCCCTCTCTCTTAACCCATTTGTTGACGCAAACAAATGCAAGTATGCAAACCAAACAAAGTCTTTATAGGCTACACGCTGAGCACAGACAAACAAGCAGCTAGCTTTGCATTCAAACCTCCATTGACTCCCACTGAAACTGATCAAACATACCCTATCTAGGCAAACAGAAAGATATTTAGCCATACAAGCTAATGTGATATGGTTAAGGCCTACTACAGTGCATTGAGAAAGGTCAGTGCATTCCCTTCCCTTTTTCCACATTTTGTTACGTTACAGTTTTATTCTAAAATAGATCAAATTTGAAGAAATCCTCAATCTACACACAATACCCCATAATGACACAGCGAAAGAAAAAAAAACGTTTTTTTTTAAACGTTTGCAAATGTATAAAAAATAAAAAACAGAAATACCTTATTCACATAAGTATCCAGACCCTTTGCAATGAGACTCGAAATTGAGCTCAGGTGCATCCTGTTTCCATTGATCATCCTTGAGATGTTTCTACAACTTGATTGGACTCCACCTGTGGTAAATTCAATTGATTGGACATGATTTGGAAAGTCACACACCTGTCTATAGAAAAAGGTCCCACAGATGACAGTGCATGTCAGAGAAAAAACTAAGCCATGAGGCCAAACTGAGCAATCAGGGCTGAAGGGCCTTAGTTAGGGAGGTGACCAAGAACTTGATGATCACTCTGACAGAGCTCCAGAGTTCCTCTGTGGAGATGGGAGAACCTTCCAGAAGGACAACCATCTCTGCAGTACTCCACCAATCAGGCTTTTATGGTAGAGTAGCCAGACGGAAGTCACTCCTCAGTAAAAAGCACATGAAAGCCTGCTTGGAGTTTGCCAAAAGGCAACTAAAGGACTCTCAGATCATGAGAAACAAGATTCTCTGGTCTGATCAAACCGAGATTGAACTCTTTGGCCTAAATGCCAAGCGTCACATCTGGAGGAAACCTGGCACCATTCCTATGGTGAAGCCTGGTGGTGGCAGCATCATCATGCTTCGGGGATGTTTTTCAACTGCAGGGACTGGGAGACAAGTCAGGAATGAGGAAAAGATGAATGGAGCAAAGTACAGAGAGATCCTTGATGAAAACCTGCTCCAGAGCACTCAGGACCTCAGACTGGGGCGAAGGTTCACCTTCAAACAGGACAACAACCTTAAGCACACAGCCAAGACAACGCAGGGGTGGCTTTGGGACAAGTCTCAATGTCCTTGAGTGACCCAGCCAGAACCCGATCTAACATCTCTGGAGAGACTTGGAAATAACTGTGCAGAAACACTCCCAGTCCAACCTGACAGAGCTTCAGAGGATCTGCAGAGAAGAATGGGAGAAATTCCCCAAATACAGGTGTGCCAAGCTTGTAGTGTCATACCCAAGATGACTCATGGCTGTAATCGGTGCCAAAGTGGCTTCAACAAATTACTGTGTAAAGGGTCTGAATACTAATTTTTAAAAACCTGTTTTTGCTTTGTCATTATGGGGTATTGTGTGTAGATGGATAAAAAAAAAAAAAATCTCATCAATTTTAGAATAAGGCTGTAACACAACAAAATGTGGAAAAAGTGAAGGGGTCTGAATACTTTTCGAATGCTCTGTATGTACTTTTGAACCCCAGCTAAAGGGCTAATCCATGACATCATGGTCTAGGAACCAGAGGCCAAGAGCTGCATTGGATGAAATCAAATCCGAGAAAGTGGTTGACAGTGGACTGTCATATTGCATAGCCGGTCACAAACAGACCTGAAACTGGATGTGTAGCGTCAAAGTCCATTCTCTCTCTACTACACTCGCTCTCATCCTCCACCATTCATTTGTGTTTGACTCACTTAACCAACTGCTGAAGCAAAACTGAAAGTACCCAAACTACTGAATATCCCTATGTTTATAAATGCCCATTTTAATGAAATACCATGGTAAACTAGGCCTAGCCATGATTCCACCCAGCCAAGCAGTACTGTCTGGCTCTGGAAACGTCACATGGTCTGTGCTGTATAGACAACAAGGAGGCCCAGGGTAATCCTATAGAAAGGAAAACATACACATTTCCATTTGCTCATCATGACATTTTCCCTGCCCCTCACTCACAGTTGCAGGCTTTGGTCGTGGAATGAATTTGATTGTCTTTTATCATTCGAGAGCAATCAGACAAACATAAAGTACTGCGTGTCAAATGATCCCAAGAGCAAGTTTCCGTGTCCCTTCATGCCATCTCAGTGAACATTAAGTGTTGTCAGTGTATATACTATTGTGTAACACGTAAGCCTATGCTAACTCTATTGCATTCATCGCGCTCTACTACTACAAGGCTAGAAGAATTATTACAGCGTAATAAGATCACTGTCAGTGAAAAGAGTAAATGTTACAAATCTCCTTTAGCAGAAGCAGACACTAGGCCTGTCTCTCTCCCACTCTCCAGTAACACCTCCATATAGCTTGGTGGCTATTCCCATTGTCCTCATAAAACAATGCTGCCAGTGTTGATGTCCCCATTGCCAGGCATGGACTAACTCCCTTTCCCTCTATCTCATCATTCCTCCTCCTCTCCCTCTCACACCAGGAGCAATTATAGCACAACCAAGCCTGTTTTATTTACGTACACTGCACATTCTGGGCCAGGGATTAACACCACCAACAACAGCCTATAGCATGTTGTTTCTACTGTGTCAGCCTGTCAGACCCTAGAGGACAGACAACCTACAGTAGGGACTATGGACTGGAACATAGGCTAGGCCTACTAGCTTGCTCAAATGATTTGGTATTGCCCTTTTTGCATGATTAGTTTCAGATAACTATACAACAATACTAGGCTTACTGATTTGGCTTGGAAATGTTTTATTGCAAATAAGGATGGCATTGTTACTGTGGCATGGTAGTTGGGCAATACAGCAATGACAGAAAGTACATGAACTATGATTTAGCCAACTTTCTATGATGAGCAATAACTAGGGTCATAGAGAACAAAAACCTGCATATGGCCCAACTTGACCTTTGCTCCCTAAAGTCTATAAATTAGCATGAACCATATTACCGTTTTCAAATGTGTAGGTTAAAACTACATTATAGCTTTTGTGACATGAATTAGTAGCCCATGAGTCGCGTGAACCGTAGCAGGACAGTGTGGCAATAGTAGGTCAGCTCGGGTTTCTATGTCAAAATAGTTGTTGCATAATTCGCAACCCTGGCGTGTGATGTTGCATTACTAGTCCTCATTAATCACCTGGTCGGCCCTTTAGTAGCTATAACGAGCCATTTGTAAATCGAGAAGTCGGCACATGTTTAAGGGCCTGTCCGATGAATTGATGGTGACAGAGAGTGTTGTCTTTCTCCACATCAAATCGATCGTGCCTCAACTCGTTCATTTGAATCTAATGTAGCCGCATTCTCGTTCGGACCTGCGCAAACCGTGGGTATGTTTTTTGCGCAGAGTACGGTAATAAAACTGGTGAAGTAATGCTAATTTCGTGTCTAGGCACTGATCTACCCAACAGGGCCAAAGATGTTCTGGAAAGCCCATTAGAAAGTCAATGAAGTAATCTCATTATTGTGTAGCTAATTAGCTAGGTACATAGCTAACAGTTACAATGTGTGCCTCTACACCACAACATTCAGTAGCCTAGTTACAGTAGCTAGCTAAGTTGACACGCTTTGAAACAGCAGGCAAGCGTCATACACCTCGCTAACTAGCCGTTAACTATAGTCCCCTCTAGTTAGCGTTGGTTTATGATGACCGATGATGTCAACACACAAAACAACTAACGTTAGACCGTTGTTTACGATGAGACCAACCAGCCGTAGAAAAAAAAATCTAATTTAATGTACAAATACAGTCGCTTTCGAATTTCACCAAGTCGGCTCGTGTAGAAAAGCCACCAGAATCTGGTTAATGCAAAGATGCTGTCTTTTGACCTCCGCAGGGACAGTGCTTATTGATTGACATGCTCGGCACATTGGTGACACAGTCTCCAACACAAAGACTCATACAAATGTCAATTTATGCAGCTAGACATACCTCCCACTAGCACTTTCATTATATTTATCGACCTGTTAAGTGAATAAAACGATAACCGCCCTTACCTGAACTGCGTGTTTCTCGTCAATCTTTACAGTACTGTCAAATAACACCTATAGCGGAAATTATCTGTATCATAACTCCTCCTATTTTTAATCTACACGAGCCGCAGGCCAATCCAAATCTGAAATTGTGGATATCTAATCCAATCTGCATCCAGGGATGAAATATTGCAACATAGCCCGCCTATCTTTAGATAGATATGAGAGAAGTAGCCAATCGAACTGCAAGGTTGAGAAGGGGACGCTACAAATAGACCTGTGATTGGCGCGGTGTATATGACTGACGATTACACTAACCAGTAACAAGAGACAACAAATCAAAAATGTACGGTACAAAGTTTATTATCATGCATGATTTTAGTAAATTCATCTTGATAACTGAACACTCACTTTAGTTGCTAATAAAATATTTATGATGGATCCTTGAACCTGACTACAAACTAATGACAATACATATCGATCAACTGGGTATGTAGCTCATGACATTGCCCACTTTCTACAGGTGCCATCATTATAATATTAAATTAACATTTTGTGTCATTTTTTTTATCAGAATCTCCAGACATCTACCAAGATGTATATTAGATAGGAAAGATAAGGCAACAATTTCTAAAATATAATGATATTCCTCAGTGCTCATCAGTATTTAGTATTGAATGAGGGATGATTGATTCAATCACTATTGTTATGGTTTAAAGGCCCTATAACTAGGATAACGCCACATCCAAAACGCTAGGCCATCTCCTCTTTTCTCTGTAGACCAAGTCACTCGGTCCTCACATGGTCTCTCCTATCATTGCTATGCGGATGACACTAAACTGCTCTTCTCCTTCTCCCCCTTCTGACACACAGGTGGCGACACGCTTCTCTGTGTGCCTGGCAGACATCTCAGCTTGGATGTCGGCCCACCACCTCCAGCTCAACCTCGTCAAAACAAAGCTGCTCTTCCTCCCGGGAAAGGCTTGCCCGCTTCAAGACCTTTCCATCACGGTTTACAAATCCACAGTGTTCCCCTCCAGGAGTGCAAAGAACCTTGGCGTGACCCTGGACAACACCCTGTCGTTCTCTGCAAACATCAAAGCAGTGACTCGTTCCTGCAGGTTCATGCTCTACAACATCCATAGAGTACAACCTTTCCTCACACAGGAAGCAGCGCAGGTCCCTATCCAGGCACTTGTCATCTCCCATCTAGACTGCTGCAACTCTGCTTGGCTGAGCTCCCCACTTGTGCCATCAAACCCCTGAAACTTATCCAGAATGGCGCAGTCCGCCTGGTGTTCAACCTTCCTAAGTTCTGCCATGTCACCCCGCTCCGCCACATACTCCATTGGCTTCCAGTCGAAGCTCATATAATCTTCAAGGTCCTGATGCTTGCCTACGGAGCGGCAAGGAGAACTGCACCTCCTTTCCTTCAGGCTATGCTCAAACCCTACATCCTAAACCGAGCACTCCGTTCTGCCACCTCTGGTCTCTTGAACCTCCCACCTCTACAGGAGGGCAGCTCCCGCTCAGCCCAGTCAAAGCTCTTCTGTCCTGGCACCCCAATGGTGGAACAAGCTTCCCCCTAAAGTCAGGACAGCAAAGTCCCTGCCTATCGTTCGAAACTGTCAGAAACTGCCCCACCCCTCCCCAAAAAGGCACTTCTCTTTTCCCGCTAGCACTGACTTTGCTAATTAATACTTTGTTGAGGGAAAATTAACATTATACGATTTATGTGTTTTCTCACCTAGCTATCTTAAAATGAATGCACTAATTGTAAGTAACTCTGGATAAGAGTGTCTGCTAAATGACTAAAATGTAATCTATACAGTAATTCAGCATTGACATAAATAAATTCAGCTAACGACAAACAACACTTAAATCATTCATGATACTAATTTCATACATTAGTGCAAGTATGAAAAGTGTGCCATGAGCCGAGGTAACTAAACTCAGCAAAAAAAGAAACGTCCTCTCGCTGTCAACTGCATTTTATTTCAGCAAACTTAACATGTGTAAATATTTCTGTGAACATAACAAGATTAAACAATTGAGACATAAACTGAACAAGTTCCACAGAAATTGAATAATGTGTCCCTGAACAGGGGGGGGGGGGTCAATATCAAAAGTAACAGTCAGTGTCTGGTGTGGCCACCAGCTGCATTAAGTACTGCAGTGCATCTCCTCCTCATGGACTGCACCAGATTTGCCAGTTCTTGCTGTGAGATGTTACCCCACTCTTCCACCAAGGCACCTGCAAGTTTCTGGACATTTCTGGGGGGAATGGCCCTAGCCCTCACCCTCCGATCCAACAGGTCCCAGACGTGCTCAATGGGATTGAGATCCGGGCTCTACGCTGGCCATGGCAGAACACTGACATTCCTGTCTTGCAGGAAATCACGCACAGAACGAGCATTATGGCTGGTGGGATTGTCATGCTGGAGGGTCATGTCAGGATGAGCCTGCAGGAAGGGTACCACATGAGGGAGGAGGATGTCTTCCCTGTAACGCACAGCGTTGAGATTGCCTGCAATGACAACAAGCTCAGGCCGATGATGCTGTGACACACTGCCCCAGACCATGACGGACCCTGCACCTCCTAAACGATCCCGCTCCAGAGTACAGGCCTCGGTGTAACGCTCATTCCTTCGATGATAAACGTGAATCTGACCATCACCCCTGGTGAGACATAACCACGACTCGTCAGTGAAGAGCACTTTTTGCCAGTCCTGTCTGGTCCAGTGACGGTGGGTTTGTGCCCATAGGCGACGTTGTTGCCGGTGATGTCTGGTGAGGACCTGCCTTACAACAGGCCTACAAGCCCTCAGTCCAGCCTCTCTCAGCCTATTGCGGACAGTCTGAGCACTGATGGAGGGA
Organism: Salmo salar; assembly: GCF_965601325.2. NCBI lineage: Eukaryota > Metazoa > Chordata > Actinopteri > Salmoniformes > Salmonidae > Salmo > Salmo salar. The sequence continues at coordinate 29,780,754 of NC_138302.1, read as the reverse complement.
TTGTGCGTTCCTGGTGTAACTCAGGCAGTTGTTGTTGCCATCTTGTACCTGTCCCGCAGGTGTGATGTTCGGATGTACTGATCCTGTGCAGGTGTTGTTACACGTGGTCTGCCACTGCGAGGACAATCAGCTGTCCGTCCTGTCTCCCTGTAGCTCTTTCTTAGGCGTCTCACAGTACGGACATTGCAATTTATTGCCCTGGCCACATCTGCAGTCCTCATGCCTCCTTGCAGCATGCCTAAGGCACGTTCACGCAGATGAGCAGGGACCCTGGGCATCTTTCTTTTGCTGTTTTTCAGTAGAAAGGTCTCTTTTGTGTCCTAAGTTTTCATAACTGTGACCTTAATTGCCTACCATCTGTAAGCTGTTAGTGTCATAACGACCGTTCCACAGGTGCATGTTCATTAATTGTTTACAATGAATATCTGTGAAGTTATTTGGATTTTTACAAATTATCTTTTTAAGACAGGGTCCTGAAAAAGGGACATTTCTTTTTTTACTGAGTTTAGGTAGGTGAGTCTTGGTGCCACGTTCAACCTGCAGCCAAATAAATGCATATACTCCCTCCCAGTGGTACAAACTTGTCAGTACACCATAGCGTTAATTATCTGGGATATTCTACATGGAACATATCTTTTACATGTGTATCGCATTAGTGGAAACACACTGTTCTCAAAGCAGGCTGCCGGTTTTGACAAGCAGAAGTGACATTTCGTAACAGGTTAGGTAGACTTGCACAGCAGGTTAGGATAATTAACGTGGCAGGTTAGGAGAGGATTTCTAAAACTCGGTCCTGCCCCCCCCCCTTCTCCAGCTGAGAAGACAGGGAGAGGGAGAACAGTGAGGACAGTATGGACTCTCCCTCCATACTCCAGTTTGCAGCATGTGTGTGCGTCAGAGAGAGTGAGAGCAAGTATTCTACTCTATGCATGTACTGGATGGTCACCTCTGTTGAATAATGGGCGATGTGGGCCTTGGATGCCTCCAAGAATTTTTATTCTGAGGGATAAAAAGATACCATTACCTCAGAGCAAAATACCTGGACAGACACACATTTCAGAGATGAACAGAGTCAAATAAAGTAAAATATGCCTAACATTTAGGGCTATGAGTTTTTCCTGACCATGCACTGCCCATAGAGACAGATAGAGGACTCTAGTGCTCAAAATCCTGTTTTAACCTGGGCAGCACCATTGAGGACTTTCAACATTTAAAGTAGTTATAATTCCATCTGGGTCATCAAGAGGGATCAGACCATGAATTATACTCATTAGCAAACATAAGTATAAATCGCCAACCTTGGCTTTATACCTGTTCAAACAACACATCCAGGTGGCAGTATGCACCCATTCAGTTTGTTTACCAACTCATAGTGGTAGTAGAAGATAATGGACAACTTCAAAATGGAGATGGCCTCAATGGCGTTGACTGTGCGATCACAGCCATAATGGCACAGATCCACAAGCCCATTGCCCCATTGGTCGAATATTGCTATTAAATTAAATATTGCTATTAGATCATGTATAAAGTGTATAATTGCGGGAGTTGATATTCTTTGTCAAAGATTGTATTTGAAAGTATTTGGTAAATGAGTGCCACTGACTTGGCAGAGATGGCATCGCTACGCATCTTCAAATCAAATCAAATGTTATTTGTCACATGCGCCGAATACAACAGTGAAATGATTACTTACAAGTCCTTAACCAACAACGCAGTTTTAAGAAAATACAAAAAAAGCAAGAGATAAGAATAACAAATAATTAAAGAGCAGCCGTAAATAACAATAGCGGGGCCTATGTACAGGGGGTACCCGTACAGAGTCAATGTTGAGGTAATTATATACATGTAGGTAGAGTTATTAAAGTGGCTATGCATAGATAATAACAAAGAGTAGCAGCAAAGGAGGGTAAATCCATTTGACTTTTTGGCCGCAAACCTTTCGATTTGAACGAGACCTTCCACACATTTTCCCATTGATTTATTTGACAATTTTAAAACACAATACAACCACACGTGTAGATATGGTACCATGCCATTAAAATCATTGAGGATGACACAAAAGGTTTAAACGGATTTCCATTGTGGTCCTCATGAAAATACATGAAAACAAAATATACACAAGATTATAACATGGAAACAAAATACATCTCATAAATAGGGACGAAACTGTAAAAGGAATAAAATAGATGACCATGTAACGTTCATTGAAAACAATTATTCTTTCTTTAAGCCTGTGCAGTTTCAAAGCATTTTGCCCATAAACCATTTCTTAAGGTTTATCTTAAAAGTCCCTAACGTAGGACTTGATATTATATGGTTTGGTACACCATTCCATTCCTCTGCACCAGTGTTAAGGAAATAGCTTTTTCCAGACATGCTCCTATAGCGCAGCGGTCTGATATTGGCAACATTGGCTTTGGTGTGATGGCTATGAGAGTCAAATCAATTGAAATTGTATTTGTCACATGCGCCGAATACAACAGGTGTAGACCTTACAGTGAAATGCTTACTCATCACCCCTTAACCAACAATGCAGTTTTAAGAAAAAATAAGTGTTAAGTAAAAAACTAAATAACAAATAATTAAAGAGCAGCAGTAAAATAACAGTAGAGAGGCTATCTACAGGGGGCACCGGTATGTACTGGGGGCACATGTTAGTCGAGGTAATTGAGGTAATATGTACATGTAGGTAGAGTTAAAGTGACTATACATAGATAATTAACAGAGAGTAGCAGTAGCGTGAAAGGGGACGACGACGTCGACAACGAAAATAGTCCGGTTAGCCATTTGATTAGCTGTCCAGGAGTCTTATTTAAGAAGCCTTTTGGACCTAGACTTGGCGCTCCGGGTACCGCTTGCCGTGCGGTAGCAGAGAGAACGGTCTACGACTAGGGTGGCTGGAGTCTTTGACAATTTTTAGGGCCTTCTTCTTCCTCCGACACACTGCCTGGTATAGAGGTCATCTAATTAAATTAAAATAGCCAGACATGTAATTGGGGGCATGGTCATGTATTTTTTTTATTTTACCTTTATTTAACTAGGTAAGTCAGTTAAGAACAAATTCTTATTTACAATGATGGCCTAGGAACAGTGGGTTAACTGCCTTATTCAGGGGCAGAACGACAGATTTGTACCTTGTCAGCTCGGGGATTCGATCTTGCAACCTTTCGGTTACTAGTCCAACGTATAACTTCAAAAACCATCAACAGTTCGATCTGCACCACCCAGAGATCAACCAGAAGCCAGTTCAGTTTCCTGAAATGATTAGGACCAATGTGCGTCCTAGAGCTGAGCTTGAGTATAATTTTCATTAGTTTGTTTTGGGTCGTTTGAAGCTTGAACCATAAGATACAAGCATAGTCATAGTGGCACTGGATCGGAGATGTTGTCAGGGTCCTCATAGTCTCTGTATCCAGGAACTTGGCTACTCTTGCCAAAAACTTTGTCCTGGAGTAAACCTTCATAATGACCTTCAGAACCATTAGTTCACCTGTCATGTGTTGGTCTAGTTAACATCCCAAGTATGTAACATAGCATCTTTCCTTCACCGCTACACCATTACACTTGACTGAGAAGTTGGAAGATACATTCTCTCTTGCCTAAATGCAGAGAGTCTGTTGTCAGATAACCACGTACTGACTTTAGGCAGTTGGCTGCTTAGGGTCTTTTCAACAGTCTCCTTATTCTAATGGCAGAATCATCCGCACACAGGAACAGAGGGCATGAACAGGCAACATCCATGACATCAAAATGATAGTTTTAACCATGTTTTGAGGCTATATAGTGTTTGTTTACGTTTTCTTTGTAAAACAAGCTAATATTTAGGGTTCTGAAGGGGTACAACAGTTGAACTAAGCTCATGAGGCATTTATAAGTTATATTCTTCAAGAATCAATGGGAACATATTCATTTATAAGTCCAAAAATGGATGTAGCTTATACCCATTCATATTTTAATATGTTGTAGCTTCGAGCCTATTACATCATCTGAGGTTTTAGTGTTGTGCCCGCCATCGGTTGAGACAAAACATGCTCTTGAATACAGGGTGGGTGTCATGCTGATAAATGTACTAAAATGGGAGTACAATTTATTTATTTTTACCCAATTCTTTTCTCCCCAATTTCGTGATTACTATCTTGTCTCATCGCGGCAACTCCCCAACGGGCTCGGCAAAGGCGAAAGGTCGAGTCACACGTCCTCCAAAACAGCCTGACCTAGTTTGGGAAAGCACTGGTGTAAAGGGATAGGTCCATTCTATTTCTATGATTGAAATGACACCCACCCTGTATTCAAGAGCATGCTGTGTCTAAAACAATGGCGGGCACAACACAAAAACATCAGATGATGGAAAGTAGGGTCTAAGCTACAACATATGGGAATATGAAAAAATATCAGAGTTAATGAGTTTTTAGATAATTTACATTAAAGGTTAAAATGTACATTTTTATTTTTTAAAAAAGCATGTTGACAACCCTGTTTGCAAGCTTTTAAATTATATTAAACTCAACCGTTTATCTTTTCCAGTGAAGACATGGATGTCTCATGGTATGGTAGGGTATGCAACATGAGTCAACTTTGAGCACCTTTATCTCCTGAATGTTTTGGCATCCAGGTCCAAAAAGTCACTTTCTGACCAATTCTTCCATGGACAAACATGTATGGAAAGTTTTGTTAAATCAAGGGATGCTGTCAAAGTGACTGAATTCAAATGGATTTACCAAGGAGAAATGCCAAGACACATGATGGATTCAGTTGGGTATTGCTATTGGGTTTGCTTAGCTGCCATTTCTGTACTGCTGTCAAGAAACAATGTGGTGACACTTGAAACAGTCACATGTCTTGAATTATACAAGCATGTCAACGCTTGTACTTTTCTTCTGCAGATGAGCAAAACGCTGTTTAATCATTGCAAGCACTAATGTAAAACTTAACTGCATTTTCAATGCTAACTCTGAAAACTAAACGTTCGACAACCTTGCAAGTTGTTAGCACCAATATTACAGCCAATGTCGGAATGCAAACACATGAGATTTCAGACGAACGCCTACGTGTGGAAAATATAATAATTATATGCCATGCAGGACAAGCACACGTTGCATGGTATAATATTTCCATAAATGACATGGCTACAAAAACGTTTTATTTACAATACTTAAATTGACAAAATACCTCGTACACGTCCATGTGTTTACCCACACTGCGCAACTGTGGAAGTGCTTCTATTTATTTGGTGCATCCATTGGTCTGGAAACAAATAATGAGTGTATATCGCCCACTACCGTGTTGGAGTGCGAAGTGGTTCCAACATGAGGACCCTTGCGCACCACTCCAAAATCACGACGGGTTTCTTGGAGATTGTCATATTTCCAAAATACTGAGCATCCTCCCAATTTCGCTCAAGTTCCCTAGGCTACTTGGTGGTGAAAAATGCCATATCATTCCAAAACGGTAGCCTAAACCACCATGGGAGAAATGAAGACACATCATCACTTGTTGAGTAGGCCTATGCGAAATGCTCGGTGATTGATGATACAACGGTTAATGTGCAATTAAGAAATAGATTGAATAATACTGGTTGAAATCTACTGTTATTGTGTTTAATATGACAGAGATTAATAAAACAATCATAGCATCCAATCGTCATTTGTAGTTTCGACTACCGTTTAGCTTAACAAATGGGAACAACACACAAATAAAACAATATATCAAGGAAAAATCTTATGAAAGCGTATGATTATAATTATCATTAACATTTCAATACATGATTTTCATAGGAGTACGGCTATTAGTGGTAGTGTGAAGTCTAGTCTTGTGAAGGTAGCCTATAAATTCAGTTTTTCTTGTCAAAGTAGGCCTAATTCGCACAACAATTAAATTGTTAAGAAACATATATAGCCTAAGGATATTGTTCGTTTAAACATTGCAAGTATCAAGAAAACTTTTGCCGTTTTTGTTGCAGCAATTTACCATTTCAGTCGTCATAGATGAACGAATTATACAAATATTTTTCAAAATAGATGGAGGCTAAATACTGAACCTTGAAATTAGAAATTGTTCTCACATTTCAAATGAAGAGAAAATGAGGAGAAAATGTAGGCCTACACTGGTTCCTGTCAAGTCAATTTTCCCTTTCAATCTTGATGTTCCCCGTGTGGTGTAATACGTGTAATCAGTGTTCATTGACCGAGACAAAAGCATTTCAACAGAAGTTTAAATTATAATGTTTATTTACTGAGATCAGTTTTTACAGGTATAAGTGAATAATTAAAATAAGACCATGTATGTACACAGTACAGATACAGAGATATTTAATAAATATCAATATTCCTGCGTCTTCTTCCATCAGAGTTGCAGGACACGTGAACACTATTTACAATGATATTATTTATATTTCTTGAAAATAAAATCAATTTTATATCATACAAATATCCCATTTGTAATTGGTCTTAAGGCCTCTCGTAGTAAAAAAGTACAAATTGTTTATGCACATTTGTTTTCTAAAGTAATATTTCACTCCATGAAAAGAAACCGGATTTACAGAGCTTGCAACTGGAAAGAAATACGGCAAATGTACACATGCATAACTCTGTTGGTCATGATTTTCCATAATTGTATGCACGTACAATTGAATGAGAAAAATCGTCAATATTGAACAAATGAAACAAATGACAGACATTTTACAGTTCAAGTAAGCTTTTCGAGAGCTCAAAATAGGCCTAGTTGGTATTTTAAGGCACTTTCAATAAGGCTGTTTTAAGTACTTTTTCGTTGCATGGCGCACAGGGCTATATATTATGCACGAGGATATTGCCGTTGTCTAGGACTGTTAAATTACATAAACTTAATGTTAATGCCCCCCCTTTGAGTATAATCGAAATGGATACAAAAATGTATAGGTCTAGTGATCAATTACACACGCTGCAAGTGGCAAACGGGTTGTGTTTTAAGGCCTCACGTGCATTAACAACTTGGCCATTGATAATTGCTCAACTATCAGAAATCGCTATCAGAAATATACAAAATAAGGGCTACAGGCCTTTGATATAAAATGATCTTGCAATCACCATCTTTCAATCAACAATGTGGCCAACATTCGGCTAAGCATATCTAGGCATGAGAACATGTCCCACAAGTATTGGCCTATTTGACTTTAATGAGCGTATACAACATATATCTAAAAATGATATCTGTCGCGTAGAGAAATATAGGCCTATGGGCTTTCTGGGAAATTATGCCTTTCTGGGAAAATATATCCATGTTTCAGACAGGGAGTAAAGTTAAGTGTTGCAACCATGTTTGAAGACATACAAATGACATATAATTCTCTCTCAAATGTAAATACACAATCTAGGTCAAGACAAATAATACATTCCATAGGTGACAGGTCCACCGAAGAGTCCCGGAACAGGTAAAGTGGGCCTGGGGTAGGCGTTAGAATGTCCGTAGAGAGATGGAGAGCCCATGTGCGCTCCCAGGGGGAATGGCAGAGCAAAGGCAGGTAGCATGGGTTTCGACGCCAGTTTGTACTTTTCCAACTCGGCCTCCTGAAGTCTCTTGGCTTTAGCCCTTCTGTTTTGGAACCAGATTTTGACCTGGGTCTCGGTCAAATTGAGGGAGTTGGAGAATTCGGCTCGCTCTGCAATGGAGAGGTACTGCTTTTGTCGGAACTTCCTTTCCAGAGCGAGCAGCTGGGAGGTAGTGAAGGGCGTTCGAGGTTTTCGGTTGTTTTTATGTTTCCTTAAAGGACATGGAGGTGGACTTAAGCTTCCTGGAGGGACAAATAAATTAAAAGGTATTGTTATTAATAAATGAAAAACTCAAGCACTGCTGACCCTTTAAAACAACACATTTCACTGCGCATATGTGACAATAAAACGTTTTTTTTTTTTTCACAATTAGTCTCACCAAACAACGTATACATTTAAGGACATTGCCATAAGGTTTATTCCCGCACCGTGGCTTTTAATGGATAGGCCTAGCAATTTTCCAATTCCAAAATAGGCCTATGACAAACTTTGTCTAATGGTGCACAGTTTAGACCTATCAGGCTACTCTGAAATAACATTGTATTATTAGACTGATATAGGGACATTTCGAGTCAAATTCTATAGATTTTTGGATTGACAGGCACGACCACAGTGATGACAACTTATGTGAGGTAGGCTTATAATGATCTACTACGTGAGGTAATACCGATGTAATAAATCAATAATAGACTAATAATAGAAACTACTCCTATATATTATTATTATAATAGACAAACAATAGGGAATAGTTGGCCTAATTAGCAGGGACTTACGAGGGGGAGTCGAGAAAGATGACGTCTGGAACCAAGTGCTCTGGTCTTTCTCACAAAAATCTTGATTGTCGTCATTCTGACAGTCCGACACGCTCTGCGAGTTTTCAGGGGAAACTTTCCTCTCACCGTAAAAAGTCCTTGGAGAAAACTGTTCGGTGATCTGCACCGCCGCCGCCACAGGCTTCGGTTGAACGAGACCCGAATCCGAGGAGGGAGAATAATAGTAAGTCCTGCAGGTTGTTTTCTTGGAAATCAATGATTCGACGCTGAATGGAAGACTGCTCGTCTTACTTTTGTATCCTTTGTCGGTTGTCATATCTTTGGGTTGAAGTTCCTCACATTCCGTATCCGACTGTTCTTTCTGGTTGAGTTTAATCTCGTGGGACGGAGACCCCGGTAGGCCAACGGGATTCATCGCAAAGGGGTACGGGGCCATACACCTCCGCCTGGCCAGCTCAGGAAAATCGAATCGCGTGCGAGAATATAGCGTCTGGTGCTTGCTGTCCACGCTGTCAGAATATTGCCCAGTAGCTCAACTCACTAGATGGGGTCGTCTATAAAAGGGCAGTAAGTGTTCCCCTCTCCGCGCCGTCCAATCATCGTCTCAGCTCGGCATCGTGACGTCTCCAGCTCTCCTTTCCTCCGTCCCCATTGGCCCTCTGCCTTCCAAGAGACATCAAGAGGCCCTTTGAAAGAGACAAGAAGTTTTAATCATACAGACCCCGTGCGGAGCTGGTGCATTGATAGCTCAAGGGGTTTTTGTCTCCGCGGAACACAAAGTAGACCAATTTTAGCGCAATTAACCAGTGGGGAGGCCTCATGAGTATTTACATCCATTAGTTGAGCACTTATTGGAACCTTTAAATTAATTCATTTCGCACCCGAGAACGTTGTGATGAGATACAGAAGAATGCAAGGTTATAAAGGAATCATTTTAAAGTATTAAATAGGCTAAAATAAAATATGAGAAAGGACAAAAAATAAGGAAATACACAAATATATAAATACATTGAAACTCATTAGAATATTAAAAGTCATATAACCATTTATGAACAGACATAATGGAGAAATAAATCGATTTGCTATGACTGTTTGTCACACAGCATTACGCCGATTTAAAGGCTGTCATGGACTTTTTTTAAAAAGTTTACAATAGGCTCGGTTGAGAAGCAACAGGCGTTTTTTCTTCAGGTCAAACTATTTAATAAGCCAGACAAGTTGTGTTGTGGAAGGCGCCAGCCTCGGCGGGATCAAAAAGGAAGCTACCTCGGGGAGAATAGGGAACGGTTAACTCCACTTAACCAGTTGTCCTCGAAATATTTTTCATAGTCCAGTGCATAGCTGCAGGAAGGAGGCAAAACCACTGACATTAAAGATGGTTTCATTTCTTGGAAGAAGAGAACAAACATAACTTGATTGGGTGATAAGAGGGGCAGTATTCAAAAATGTTTTTGAAAATGATCATACTTCCACAGAAAGAATACACATCGAGCAACATTGAAATTAAAATAGTAAAATAAACAATGAGGAATTAAAAACAAAAATACAAACGATCAGGTAAAAAAGACAATGCAATGAATATTGATTTAGATTTTTTAAATAAAGCCTATTAATCTTTATAACAAATATGGAATATTTGGCATTTGCCATCAAATACCTTCCACAAAGTAAAAAAACTGACATTTTAAAGGGACAATTAACAGCTTTTTAAAAATACTTTAAATATTAGAAAAAACTAAACATTTACATGACAGTTTCGAATATCTGTGGTGTCCTGGCCTGATTTCACATGTGTAGACCTAGTTGTCTCTTATCACAAAACATTATTTTGTAGCACTTTAAAGTGGCAGCATAGGCCTTATGTGACCACATATTATTTTAACATTAATGCCTTTGATTGAAGTGCCACCAGTACGCAAAATAAGCTCTTAAAGTTTAGTCTCTCATTTCCTTCAGGGCCGTTGTAACATAATGATTCTCTCAGACATTCTCCTTCACTAAAATCATCACTTCGCCCCAGTGTCATTGACGTCAACTATCTTTCATGACATGTATCATCCCAAAGCGTCGCCCTTCTGCACTCCCAACATGATACCACAGTAAATAACACCATATAATCCAAGATGGCCTCCCTGGCATGGCCAACCCCACCTATCTCAGGACCCCACTGAAAGCCCGTTTGACTTCCAACAGTCATCAGCAGGATCAAATACACAATTAAGACTTGGTTAAGTGCAAAATGGCCACCTAGTAGGCCACAAGTGGGGGGTTTGTCTTAATTGAATTGCCTTAGCCCCATCGCTCTTAGGTTAATATTCTGGCAAGGAAGACACTTAGAGAGATCGAGAGAGTGGATGGTCACTCCAATACACTGGAGACCCACTCAGCCCTCTCTGGATTGTCTTTGTTACTCTTCACACTTCAATTTACAGTTTAGTTGGATTAAAGGGTGAATAATTCATTATTTGAATCTGGCCACTCATGAGAAGGCACGTGTGATTGGTTCACATTACTTGACCGCCAGTCAGTCATATTTGGTTTATGACCTTATGTGTCCTTAACTCCTTAAAGATGCACTCTCAAACTTTTTGTATCATTTCAGCCACTAGTTTTGAAAGTGGTGCTCACAAGCCAAAACTGGTCCCCATTTTTTGTGTGCTACATCATCCAATTGTGTACTACCTCATCCATTTCGTGTGATATTTTACGAATGTAGCAATTGTTATGATATCATATGATTTTTGCAATTTGTGTGATATGTTACGAATCCAATTAGTGCAATAGGATTTGAATTTGTTGTGCTTAGGATCCCGGAGTGCATCTTTAAGTCACACTATGAATGAACTTGTGTCACACATTAAATGTAATTGGTCCACGTCATTTGACAACAAGTCATATTTGGTTTATGACCTTATATGACTTATGTCAAACCACATGACTGTCATGGTTGGACAACTTACCAAACTGACGTAGTTCTGTGTGCAATCAAGCTTTTTCTCAAAGCTACACAAGGACAGGAAAGATTGATTGGTTAACTCAGCGAAATGATGTTGCCTCGAGCAGCACTGCAGATATTGCGATGAGATGCACAACTTCGCTTTCACATAAGGGTTCTTTCTAAGTCAAAGTGTTCTACCTAGAACCTTTAACATTCTAAGGAAGAAATTATTCTTTGATGATTCTTTGGAAGGCAAGAAGGATTTTTTGGAAGGCGAGAAGGGTTCTACATAGAACCATATATAATATTTCCCAGCATACTCTATTGCAGGGAGATTTTCAGAATTGTTTGTTTTACTGTAATATCTGTGTTTTTGAAAGTACATTGATTGGTTGATTAATTTTATGCTCCACAAAAATAAATAACATACAGTTTTCTAAACATCCAATCTGTACCCGTTACTGAGATGGTTGTTCCAGTTTAGATGATTTTGGTAGTCTCAGTATTCAATCTTCCCTACCATAGCAGTCATTCTGAATGCAGGTTGCAGGTGATTAACAATTCCACTTGTTGGATATCATAACTCTGACTGGATTTCAATAGGAATTACACATCACTTTGCAAGCCAGCATAATGTGACTTGAAGGCCTGATGTGGCCTGTAAACCAGGAGATTCCTAACACCACTGTGTTTGGGTGTAACTAGGCCCTCAAAGAAAGGCCTTATGATATATGTAATGTATTGTCATAATTAATAACATTTTACGGCCGGTGGAACCGTTCATAGAGGGTTCTAGAAAGAACCGTCCAACGATAAACGGGTTCTCGATAGAACCCTTCATCGAGGGTTGTAGGTAGAACCGTATACAGGGGGTTCTTTGAAGAACCCTACATAGAGGGTTCTAGATAGAACCACTTTTTCCAGACTCAAATTAAGCCTAGTCCTGGACTATAATGCACTTTCAATGGAAATTCTCCATTGAGAATGTTATTTAGTCCAGGACTGGGCTTAATCTGAGTTCGGGAAAACGACCCTAAGAGTTTTTGAGTCATTTCAATTACATTTCAAAATACCTGAATGAATAGATACAATCATTTACACTCCTCCCAAATGAGTCTGCCATTATCAATATCTGAACCACTGTGACAGTTTCTCATTAAAAAAATATCAAGCCGTAATTTGGGAGTCTACCCCTGCATTTTCATATCTAACAATCTGCCTCTCTGTCTCCTCTCTCTCTGACTCAACAGGCACTCTCCACAATCTCCTAACGCAGCTGTTTTAGGTTTGAGATCCCAGCAACCATGTACCCTTCAGTCAATCTAATCTCCCAACTGTCGTGTTAGATGAGGATGAGAGGCGAATCATAGAGCAACACAAATCCATGCAGAGATTCACCCGATACAGGTACTACCCATAAATAAATCTACACGTGAATTTACACCAAGTTCAAGTAAAACGTTCCCCCCTGATGTTCGGCCGGGGTCTTTGGTTTCAGACTTTCAGAGACCTTCTCTCCTAGATCCCGAAAATGCATTTCTGTAACAGCATGCAGGCGAGTGAACTGTGTCAGATGTCATTACCGAGTTTGAAAGCAGATCTGTCCCCCAAGGTCGACCTGTTCGATGGGAAACACTTTCCTTCGGCACCCGAAATGAAAACTTTGTCTGTGTCACAAATGGCATTCTATTCCCTATGCAGTGCTCTACTTCCACGTAGGGAATGGAGTGCCATTTAGGACTCTCATATGGGGCCATTTCCAATATTCTCATGCTTCGATGGAACCACTCAGCCAGTTCGTAAAAGCAGGGGCCAAGTTTGGGCCGCAAATTTAGACAATGCGAGAAAAACTAAGTTAGATCATCTTTATAAGGTTCAAAATGAGTGGTATGGAAACCTATATAGTAGATGACCCCTAATCTAACTCCTAGCTCAAGTAATAGGATTTTACTGCTGAACGAAAGCGTGACTTTGGTCTATTTCTCTCACAGACAGTTGGAATGACCCCTGACCCTATATAAGGACTAAGGAAACCCGTAAAAGTACTTAAACACAATCAAAATCAAATTAGATTTCATACGCAGTTGGATTTGTGTGTGAGACAAGGAAGGTACTGTAGCTGAGTAGCTTGGAACCAGACGGAGAATTTGAGAATTCCAATCTAATACAGTGCAATCTGCAGACGGTGATTACATCCTTAGATGACTATATGATCACTAAGCAGTTGGTCACTACAACCGCATTTGCCGTAAGCGTTGTGCACTGTACAGCAAAGCTGAATTCTCAGTCAGAAGGAACCCGGGGTGAAAGGTGCAGAGCTGAGCTGTCCACCCAGTGAACTGTGAATTCCCTATTGTAGTGGTGTCCGTGCCGTGGTGAGGCCCTGCACAGTGACAAACAAACCAATCATTTTAAAAGTGAGGGACAACTGGAACCCAATACGTGTGAGATGGGCTTGACAGACAGAAACACAACGGCTGATGGGTAATGAAACAGAGTGAGACGGACACACTTGCTGACACCACACAGGAGGATGGGGCGAGGGGACACATTCGTTGGCCATCGCCATCTAATCACGGCACTCTCTCACCGCTCTGCTCTCACATGAGTCTGTATGAGGAGAGAAGTGAAGAATCAGCCGTCCAGAATGGTGTGGATTCTGATCATGAAAATTAAATACATACTAGAGAGGGATTTTGGGGGTGGATCTGCCAAAGCCAGTTACTTAGTCTTCAGTTTTATAAATTCTTATTACGTGTCAGAGATAGAGACAGAGAATGGCTTAAATGAGGCGTGAGCAAAATTGAGAGGCATCCTCATACATTTCACATAACTATGAGAAAATATTTTGAGTGTGTTTTATCTTAAAAGTTCCTTGCCTTGCTTAATTTCCATCCATCTTCATTTAACTCTAACATCAGGAAGCCAGGCAAGAGTTCTCTCCCATTTAAATTAAAGTGGTTTAAATAGCATTGCCTTGGGTTGCAGGATATCCTTGGAAAATCTCTTGACCTTTCATTTGACTTAACAAGTCGAAACTATCCACATCAGACCGGCTTCAAGCTCGCAGTTAAATGCTGGTTAACATTTTTATGCCAAAGCCACTTCCCTCCTTGTGGCAACAGTGGCATCAGTCAGTGAGAACTGGTACTGGTCGCTGAATGCATGCTGGGTAATAAGAGAAATGTTGTCACAGAATGCACAAAAGTGAAATGAATCCCGGCCTACTTTTCTACCATTACTTACATAAATTAAATGAGCCATTTAATCCTTTTAGGTTCTATACAGCACCATTTGATCTAGCAATGTACAATAACAATGATAACAGTACTACTGCCACTCCAACTACAAATGAACTATAATGAATAACAACACTATAATAACTGAAATATATATATTTTATTTTACCTTTATTTATCTAGACAAGTCAGTTAATAACAAATTCTTATTTTCAATGACAGCCTAGGAACAGTGGGTTAACTGCCTTGTTCAGGGGCAGAACGACAGATTTTTACCTTGTCAGCTCGGGGATTTAATCTTGCAACCTTTCGTTTACTAGTCCAATGCTCTAACCACTAGGCTACCTGCTGCCCCATATGAATATGAATGTCGATGATGATGAAGATGAGTCTTTATTGTGAGGAATTACTTTGTTGTTATCATTTGTCATTCCATCCTAACTGCCTTTTACACAAAACAAAACAGATTCTGTAGCGGGCCTTGAGAGAGAGGGAGGGAATTACACACAGTTGCCAACAGAAAGCGTTTAAGGTAGTGGTACACCGCAAGAGGTGACAATGCAATTAACCATTTTCATTTGACCTCCGCGTTCGTCGGCCATAGAAATCAGCATTCTTGAGGAAAGTCTGGAGACAATGCGAGTGGGCGAGCGAGGTTTGGGAATACAGGGGACAAAGAACTTAGTGTGACTACTTTGAGGTTACAAAGGCAACCAAAGAATGTCACCACAAACTCCTACTATCTTCTTAGCCAAAGTTGTGATGCATTATATTTGAGAAAACCCTAGGCAGCAGCCTCAATTTTCTCTTCACTCTTGGCCGGCATTTCAAGCCGGGGCCAAACCAGTAACTATTACATGAATTACAGCAATTTAGTATACAGTATATTATATAAAAACACTATTTTCACATAATAAAAACCGATTGGATGAAATATGGGCTGTGAGTGAGAAAAGGGTAGAATCAAAAAGACGTGTTGCAACCGTCCTTCTGGGGGTTTTGTAGGCAAAATATAAAAAAAGGTGTGTGTGTGTGTTGGGTGTGTTTGCGCGAGTGTGTGTTTTGGTCAAAAGTGTGTGTGTGTGTGTGTGTGGGTGATATAAGTAGGTTATCAAAGCAGCGTTTGTTTTATCCTGATCCTGAAGCCTTGTTATGTGTGTGTCGTCACACTTTGTCAGGCCAAAGAACTTGTGACAGCATATCCAACCCATCTGGTTCCACTGAATATCAGATGGATATTCATGGCTGTTTACAGTCTCATGGAGATTATTTTTATCAATGAAAACCAAAATATTCTCTAAATCGTTATGTTATATGAATAAAAAGATACACACACCATTCAAACTTTCTTATCAAATCAATGAATGATCACAATTTAAAAATAGTGTGATTTGTATCAAAACGTTCAAAAAGGGCATTTTTGTCTTTTTCTTATTGAACGTCTCATGCCCTGACACCAAATTAGTTTTGCGATAACCCTTGTCACGAGAAAGATAGTAGACACTGTTGAGTAATGTTCGCATAGGTCATATTCTGACTATGACGCTATTTATAATATGATGCCTCAGTGTCTTGAAACAAATGCCCCTTTTGTATTGTTTCGAGGAAAATAGCGCTAAGCTCACTCAGAGTCAAAGGGAATGAGACTGCAATAATAGTCGGTTGTTTTCATCCATTTAATTAACTGTGAAATTAATATCTAAAGTAGACATATTTTGATCAGATCAGTGTTGGTTTTTACCCTAGGGTCATTTATATATTTCACATAGGGTCATGTGTATATTTCACATAGGGTCGTGTGTATATTTCACATAGGGTCCTGTGTATATTTCACATAGGATCGTGTGTATATTTCACATAGGATCGTGTGTATATTTCACATAGGGTCATGTGTATATTTCACATAGGGTCGTGTGTATATTTCACATAGGGTCCTGTGTATATTTCACATAGGATCGTGTGTATATTTCACATAGGATCGTGTGTATATTTCACATAGGGTCATGTGTATATTTCACATAGGGTCGTGTGTATATTTCACATTTAATTTTTTTTATTTATTTCACCTTTATTTATCCAGGTAGACTAGTTGAGAACAAGTTCTCATTTGCAACTGCGACCTGGCCAAGATAAAGCATAGCAATTCGACACATACAACAACACAGAGTTACAAATGGAATAAACAAAATATACAGTCAATTATACAGTAGAACAAAATAAAACAAAAAGTCTATATACAGTGAGTGCAAATGAGGTCAGTTAAGGCAATAAATAGGCCATGGTGGCGAAGTAATTACAATATAGCAATTAAATACTCGAATGCTAGATGTGCAGAAGATGAATGTGCAAGTAGAGATACTGGGGTGCAAAAGAGCAAGATAAATAAATAAATACAGTATGGGGATGAGGTAGGTAGATAGATGGGCTGTTTACAGATGGGCTATGTACAGGTGCAGTGATCTGTGAGCTGCTCTGACAGCTGGTGCTTAAAGCAAGTGAGGGAGATATGAGTCTCCAGCTTCAGAGATTTTTGCAGTTCGTTCCAGTCATTGGCAGCGGAGAACTGGAAGGAAAGACGACCAAAGGAGGAATTGGCTTTGGGGGTGACCAGTGAGATATACCTGCTGGAGCGCGTGCTACGAGTGGGTGCTCCTATAGTGACCAGTGAGCTGAGATAAGGCGGGGCTTTACCTAGCAGAGACTTGTAGATAACCTGTAGCCAGTGGGTTTGGCGACGAGTATGAAGCGAGGGCAAACCAACGAGAGCGTACAGGTCGCAATGGTGGGTAGTGTATGGGGCTTTGGTGACAAAACGGATGGCACTGTGATAGACTGCATCCAGTTTGTTGAGTAGAGTGTTGGAGGCTATTTTATAGATGACATCACCGAAGTCGAGGATCGGTAGGATGGTCAGTTTGACGAGGGTATGTTTGGCAGCATGAGTGAAGGATGTTTTGTTGCGATATAGGAAGCCGATTCTAGATTTAATTTTGGATTGGAGATGCTTAAAGTGAGTCTGGAAGGAGAGTTTACAGTCTAACCAGACACCCAGGTATTTGTAGTTGTCTACGTATTCTAAGTCAGAGCCGTCCAGAGTAGTGATGCTGGACGGGCAAGCAGGTGCGGGCAGTGATTGATTGAATAGCATGCATTTAGTTTTACTTGCGTTTAAGAGCAGGTGGAGGCCACGGAAGGAGAGTTGTATGGCATTGAAGCTCGTCTGGAGGTTAGTTAACACAGTGTCCAAAGAGGGGCCAGAAGTATACAGAATGGTGTCGTCTGCGTAGAGGTGGATCAGAGAATCACCAGCAGCAACAGCAACATCATTGATGTATACAGAGAAGAGAGTCGGCCCGAGAATTGAACCCTGTGGCACCCCCATAGAGACTGCCAGAGGTCCGGACAACAGGCCCTCCGATTTGACACACTGAACTCTATCAGAGAAGTAGTTGGTAAACCAGGCGAGGCAAACATTTGAGAAACCAAGGCTGTCGAGTCTGCCAATAAGAATGTGGTGATTGACAGAGTCGAAAGCCTTGGCCAGGTCGGTGAATACGGCTGCATAGTAATGTCTCTTATCGATGGCGGTTATGATGTCGTTTAGGACCTTGAGCGTGGCTGAGGTGCACCCATGACCAGCTCTGAAACCAGATTGCATAGCGGAGAAGGTACGGTGGGATTCGAAATGGTCGGTAATCTGTTTGTTAACTTGGCTTTCGAAGACCTTAGAAAGACAGGGTAGGATAGATATAGGTCTGTAGCAGTTTGGCTCAAGAGTGTCACCTCCTTTGAAGAGGGGGATGACCACGGCAGCTTTCCAATCTTTGGGAATCTCAGACGATACAAAAGAGAGGTTGAACAGCCTAGTAATAGGGGTTGCAACAATTTCTGCAAATCATTTTAGAAAGAGAGTGTCCACATTGTCTAGCCAGGCTGATTTGTATGGGTTCAGATTTTGCAGCTCTTTCAGAACATCAGCTATCTGGATTTGGGTGAAGGCGAAATGGTGGGGGCATTGGTGGGTTGCTGTGGAGGGTGCCGGGCAGTTGACCGGGGTAGGGGTAGTCAAGTGGAAAGCATGGCCAGCCGTAGAGAAATGCTTATTGAAATTCTCAATTATAGTGGATTTATCAGTGGTAACAGTGTTTCTTAGCCTCAGAGCAGTGGGCAGCTGGGAGGAGGTTCTCTTATTCTCCATGGACTTTACAGTGTCCCAGAACTTTTTTGAGTTAGTACTACAGGATGCAAATTTCTGTTTGAAAAAGCTAGCCTTAGCTTTTCTAACTGCCTGTGTATATTTTTTCCTAACTTCCCTGAAAAGTTGCATGTCACGGGGTTATTCGGTGCTAATGCAGAACGCCACAGGATGCTTTTGTGCTGGTCAAGGGCAGACAGGCCTGGAGTGAACCAAGGACTATATCTATTCCTAGTTCTAAATGTTTTGAGTGGGGCATGCTTATTTAAGATGGTGAGGAAGGCACTTTTAAAGAATAGCCAGGCATCATCTACTGACAGGATGAGGTCAATGTCATTCCAGGATACCCCGGCCAGGTCGATTAGAAAGGCCTGCTCACAGAAGTGTTTTAGGGAGCGTTTGACAGTGATGAGGGGTGGTCGTTTGGTCGCAGACCCATTACGGATGCAGGCAATGAGGCAGTGATCGCTGAGATCTTGATTGAACACAGCAGAGGTGTATTTGGAGGGCGAGTTAGTTAGGATGACATCTATGAGGGTGCCCGTGTTTACGGATTTGGGGTTGTACCTGGTAGGTTCATTGATCATTTGTGTGAGATTGAGGGCATCAAGCTTAGATTGTAGGATGGCCGGGGTGTTAAGCATGTCCCAGTTTAGGTCACCTAGTAGCACGAGCTCAGAAGATAGATGGGGGGCAATCAATTCACATATGGTATCGTTGGCACAGCTGGGGGCAGAGGGAGGTCTATAGCAAGTGGCAACAGTGAGAGACTTGTTTTTGGAAAGGTGAATTTTTAGAAGTACAAGCTCGAATTGTTTGGGTACAGACTTGGATAGTAATACAGAACTCTGCAGGCTATCTTTACAGTAGATTGCAACACCGCCCCCTTTGGCAGTTCTATCTTGGTGGAAAATGTTAAAGTTGGCGATGGAGATTTCAGGGTTTTTGATGGTTTTCCTAAGCCAGGATTCAGACACGGCTAAGACATCGGGGTTGGCAGAGTGTGCTAAAGCAGTGAATAAAACAAACTTAGGGAGTAGGCTTCTAACATTAACATGCATGAAACCAAGGCTTTTACGGTTACAGAAGTCAACAAATGAGAGCACCTGGGGAGTGGGAGTGGAGCTAGGCACTGCAGGGCCTGGATTAACCTCCACATCACCAGAGGAACAGAGGAGAAGTAGGATAATGGTACGTCTAAAGGCTATACGAACTGGCCGTCTAGCACGTTCGGAACAGAGAGTAAAAGGAGCAGGTTTCTGGGCACAATAGCATAGATTCAAGGCATAGTGTACAGACAAAGGTAAGATAGGATGTGAGTACATTGGAGGTGAACCTAGGCATTGAGTAATGATGAGAGAGATATAGCCTCTAGAGACGTTTAAACCAGGTGATGTCATCGCATATGTAGGAGGTGGAACATGGTTGGTTAAGGCATATTGAGCAGGGCTAGAGGCTCTACAGTGAAATAAGATAGTAATCACTAACCAGGACTGTAATGGACGAGGCATATTGATATTAGAGAGAGGCATGCGTAGCCAAGTGAACATATGGGTCCAATGAGTGGTTGGGCTGACTGGGGACACGGCGATTCAGACAGTTAGCAGGCCGATGCTAACAAGCTAACAGTTAGTAGGCCGGGGCTAAACAAGCTAGCAGTTAGCAGACCGGGGCTGGCAAGCTAGCAGTTAACAGACCGGGTTAGCAAGCAAGCAGTTGGCAGACCGGGGCTAGCAGTTAGCAGACCAGGGCAGGCAAGCTAGCCTTTGGGGGACGTCGCGATTTGGGGTAAGTCTGTTTTTGCCTCTTCGTGCGGTGACGTCGATAGACCAGTCGTGGAATAAGTAGGGTTCCAAGTAGCTCTAGGTAGCTAGTAGGCCGCAGTTAGCAGAATGGGCCTTCAGCGGACGTCGCGCCTGAGGGGCCTGTTGGAATCCTCGGGCAGATTATGTCGGTATTCCAGTCATAGAGGATCGGCAGGGTTCTGTGCCCCGTACCGGCAGTAGAAGGGGTCCGGATATTGTAGCCCAGGAGTGGGCTTCGGTGGTAGCACAGGAGCCCTGGCCGGGCTAGCTTCAGGCTAATTGGTGCTTGCTCCGGGATGGAATTGCTAGCCAGGAGTAGTCACCCGGGATTGCGGTTAACTAGTTGTGAAGATCCAGATGAAAATGTTCAGAGTTTGCGGTGTGGGTCGTGTGTATATTTCACTTAGGGTCGTGTGTATATTTCACTTAGGGTCATGTGTATATTTCACAGTGTCATTGTGACTTTTCAAAAAACACACTCTATCTCACTTTAAAGAGATCCCAATTGGTTCCTCACTATTGCCCTTCATTCTGCCGGATTGCACTTGTTTGATACTGTAGTACTAATAATGTTATTACAAGCAGTAAAGGTCAGGACAAATAGTGTGCTCTTGAGCCGTCTAGAGATTACAATTTCAAAGCCCTCCCCATGAAAAGCCCCAACAATGGAATGGGCTGGCAGAGTTAAAAGGCCCTTTTAATAAACAATCACGGGTTGCTTTTCAATGGGACTCACTGGAACCAAGTGAGCAGTGGGATTGGCTTTGAAAAGATGGAGCGATGAAGAGAGGGAGGGGGGAATTGTGGGTTGTGACAGAGGAGTGGAGAATTTAAGAAGATGCCTCCCGAGTGCCTAGCTAATACAAACAATCTGATACAGGTGCACACATTTAATTTAGTAGGTCACTTAGTCGTATTTCTCCCTCTCCCCCTTTCTCTCTTACTCCATCTCTTTCTCTTTCTTCATTTTCTCCTCAAACTTAGCACTTATTTAGCCCTCCCCTCCATCCTTCTCTCCCTCTCTCTGAACAGAGGGTGGACAGGAAAGTAGGATGGGGGGGTCTTCTTTTTGTGCTATTGCTTAATGAGCTGGAAAATACAATTGCACTTTTCTGACTGTGAAGAAGATCGCCTGGAGGCCCTTCTAAATTAGCCGTGGTAGGAAGGAGGAGGAAGCCTGGAGCCCAGGAGCCTGGAGGGGATAGAGGCTTGCTGAGCAGCCTGGAGGGGGGGGGGGGGGTGATTTGGAGGGTGGAGGAATTGCTGTTGCATATTTTGGATTACTGGATCGGCTTGATAGAACAGCAGACTTGTTGCAGCGTCAAGCGCTCTTGGAGACTCATACAGTTATAGCAATACCTCAAACCAAATCCCATTTTATTGGTCACATACACATGGTTAGCAGATGTTATTGCGGGTGTAGTGAAATGCTTGTGCTAGGTAGCTATTCAATAATATGTCAGGAAAAGTGACATTAGCTACTGTATGTGTTAATATGTCAGGAAAAGTGACATTAGCTACTGTATGTTATAATATGTCAGGAAAAGTGACATTAGCTACTGTATGTGGTAATATGTCAGGAAAAGTGACATTAGTTACTGTATGTGGTAATATGTCAGGAAAAGTGACATTAGCTACTGTATGTTTTAATATGTCAGGAAAAGTGACATTAGCTACTGTATGTTATAATATGTCAGGAAAAGTGACATTAGCTACTGTATGTGGTAATATGTCAGGAAAAGTGACATTAGTTACTGTATTTGGTAATATGTCAGGAAAAGTGACATTAGTTACTGTATGTGGTAATATGTCAGGAAAAGTGACATTAGTTACTGTATGTGGTAATATGTCAGGAAAAGTGACATTAGCTACTGTATGTGGTAATATGTCAGGAAAAGCGACATTAGCTACTGTGTGTGTTAATATGTCAGGAAAAGTGACATTAGCTACTGTATGTGTTAATATGTCAGGAAAGGAATATAATAGGTTTTTGCGATAATATGTCATATCAGAATTGGATGGATCAACCCCCACATGCAGAGCAAACCGATAACTTATTATAACCTTTATATAACCTACAGCTTTTATTGACTCACTATTTCACTCATCATTCCATTGAATTTCCTATTCTTCCTCAGTTCTATAATGTCAATAGAGAGAAAATTCCTCACAGTGCATATGCCTCCTCTATACCATTATACTATATGCCCCTGGGTGCTCTTTTGACCGCTACGCTAGGCATCTGCTGCCTATGGGACCCCTATGGCCCTGCATGCCTATATCTGCATTCTAATGCCCCTGTCCTGCTGGGTTGGTAGCTTTAGCTATGTAATTGATGGCTTCCACACTTCGGGACCCAGGACCTCAGTCTCTCTCTCTCTCTCTCCTCCTCTCTTTCTCTCTTTGTCTCTCTCTCTCTCGCGCTCTCCCTCTCTATCTCGTTGTTGCGATATCTCTGCTGTTTTGGTTGGGGGTCTTAGACTGAATTGACTTCATTCATTGTCCTTTTATTCATAGAGGAATTATGAGAGAGAGAAAGACAGAGAGAGTGTGTGTGTGTGTGAGAGAGAGAGAAAGGGGGGTGACTTCACTTTGACAACAAAGAAAAAGAGTCGCCGCCACTGCCGATATTTAGTGAATCCCAAAGGGAACGTTTTCATTCTCCTCATTCTCATTCTGCAAGTTTGGCACATGCCTTCTGTTACTAAGTGGCGAGGGCCATTGAAAGGGGGGGCCTACATTTCCCTATTCTCCTCTCCCACTAGGTGCCATAGACTTACAGCCCTGGCAGCTGCTAAGCCTCTTTATACGACTATAGAGGCCTCTCTGCAGGTGAGCTAACCCTGCCAAAGAAGCAGCCTCACAGCCTCTCCAGTCCGCTCAATGGGGCTCAATGGGGCTCAATGGGGCTCAATGGGACATTTCATTTGGGGGGGCTGAGTTGACTTCGTATGTGCTGCTATGGTATATTGGAACACTCGGAATGCCTTCAGTTCATAAAGGTGGTGCCGCCGCTCTAGAAACATGTAACTCATGGAGGTGGAGTTACGAAGCCATGCCTGAATTTGTTTTGTTTTGCCTTTTGACAGGCGCCAAACGTTGGCACCATCCTCCTCTGTTCCGTCTTCCCTTCTTCAGTTTCTTCTCTTCTTTTCTTCTCTGTCAGTGGCATTACTTTTTTTTTCTTTCCTCCCGTACTTCTCCTTTCTCCCTGTGATGCAAGCTGGGAGCTGTTGCACATTACTCCAGAGGTGTGGTGCCTCTCTCTTCTTCTTCCCCTCAATGGGCTTCACTGTTTCCCCAAACTGCCTCCAAGCTGGGCTATCTATTCATTTAGTTACTTAAGTGTAATTGCTCCCCTTTGAAGCCTCAGAGAGGCAAATAATTTGCCGTGCCCCGGGGCCAGAAATGGTCAGTGATCCTTGGACCTCTCCCTCAGCCCCCCCATTGGGCCCCCGCCGGCCCGAGAGCGTCGGATACACACGCAGGCGCACACACACACACACACACACACACACACACACACACACACACACACACACACACACACACACACACACACACACACACACACACACACACACACACACACACACACACACACACACACACCCGTGAGAGGCCAGCTCCCATACAGTGAAGGAATAACACAGCCAGGGCCCGCTCAATTTCACCTCTCCTTTTCATCCTCTTTTTATTCTTTCGAAACACTTTTTTATTAACAACAGCTTTTCTCCTCTCCTCTCTCACACTGCGGTGCCGCCGGGAGGAGGGGGATGAGAGGGAGGGGTGAGAGGATGTCGGCCGGAGGTGTCCCTGAAGATGTTTGTATGTGGTGCGGCGCAGAGTCACAGCTAAAGTCCACCCCCCCCCCATCAATAGCAACAGGTCAAGGAAGCATTGAGAAAACAGCCCCCACACTCGTCTCCCTCCCACCCCCCCGCGGTTCACACTGCTACAGAGGGGGCTCATGTTTCTTATGACAGGCCAACTACACCTCAGGGCACACAGTGAGAGAAAAGGATTCCTTGGACCGGATTGGTCGATTATCAGGCAGCAGCAGCAACTTTTCCCCTAGTGGTTTCCATCTACCGGTAACAATTTTTGATTGAACTTTTATTTAACTAGGTAAGTCAGTTAAGAACAAATTATTATTTACACTGTCGGCCTACCCTGGCCAAACACTAACCCGGACCACGCTGTGCCAATTTTGCGCCGCCCTATGGGATTCCCAATGTGTATTGACAGAGTGGGGATAATGCATTTGATTTGAGGTAAAATGCCCTTTCTTTGGTCTATAGTGTAAACAGGATGTAGGCGAAATAATATAGAACTGGGAAACTACACAAAGAGGCCATTTAAAAGTACAAAATTCTCACAGTAATTGTCTGCACTAACTACACTGACGTTGTACTCTCATAATAAGGTAATAACCAGAGTAAAACTGTGTACCGCAAACTATTATCAGGGTGGAGTCCCCAAAATCCCTAAAAAGGGTTAAAAGTGACAGGCAGAGACAGGAGCAGACATTTTCTTATACAAAGAGAATAGCCTACCATGACTAGCCAACACGCCATATATTCAATGAAGACTGCTGAAAAGTTAATAATAAAATTATAATCCAAATTGAAAATTGGGCAGTTCCTTTCCGAGGAAAAGTAGAAAAAATACAACTTCAAAAAAGTGTAGTTCCCCTTTAAGGTTGCCATTGCGAAGGGGAGCCAAATCAATGTGGATGGCCGGCCGTTAAAGCCAACCTGGTTATGAATGCTGCATTTGAACTTGTATCATTTTGACTTTGAGGTTTTTAAGAGAGAAGCGTTCCCCGCAGTCTCACCAGCTGGTAACAATTCTTAGACATATTACGAGCTGCTCTCTGCCAAACGACATACCTTTGGGCTATGTTTTCAGTGGGCTATAAAAGCCAATAATATTGATCTAGTTGATCAGATATCACTCAGTCCGGTCCTGCACAGTTTATATAAGACACCCTTTAAGGTTTAAAGTTCCGGGACAGGAGTTTTTCAAGTTTTCTTAGGAGAGCACTATTTTATTTTCAATATCGACGGTCGGCATGGTGCTTGCTCACGTTACTTGTTTGACTTCTATATTGGGACTCAGTCGAATAAGCCTAAGCAGCCAAGATGGCTGAGCTGTGGAGTTTAGCTCCCACATTGTATCTACATATGGTTTGGGGTACTTAAAAATACGTATTACTGTAAGTATGTGGTAGTCCACAGAGAAAGATAGAGGTTCCGTCCCAAATGGCACCTTATTCCCTTCATAGTGCACTACTTTTGACCATGGCCTGTATAGGGAATAGGGAGCCATTTGGGATTCAGACTATGCGTGTCTGTGCTGCATGAGAAAATGGGGAGAATCATGGTGGAACCACTTAAGCGTGTGTGTGTGTGTGTGTGTGTGTGTGTGTGTGTGTGTGTGTGTGTGTGTGTGTAAAGAAGACACAGTAGCAGACTTACGTGTGTGTGTGTGTGTGTGTGTGTGTGTGTGTAAAGAAGACACAGTAGCAGACTTACCCCAGTGACGCCACAGTACCTCCCTAGTGGTCTGACCGGAAGTTCTGCCGAGTCATTGGTGACCTTGAACTAGAATGGAACCTTCCACGTCTAAAGGTTTGTCCATTTAGGAAACCTTAGGGGACGGTTAATATGTTTCATATACAAATGTCTAAGGGTATGGTGTGTAATGTTTGTGTCAGGTGACGTTATGGTTGATATGCACAGACACATGCATGTATACGATGTACACTCACACCCACACACACACACCCACACACACACACACACACACACACACACACACACACACACACACACACACACACACACACACACACACACACACACACACACACACACACACACACACACACACACACACCCACACACCCTCTAGTCTAGTCTAGTGTATGCCATCTGTTGTATTTCTGTTGCATTTCTCTCCCACAATGGTCAAAGAATGTAAGTGGAGTAAAACACAAGCCCAACAAGGTAAGATGACCAAGGAGGACATTACCTAAGGTTTTCCACTTGGGTGTGTGTGTCTATTTGTGCATTGTGTGTCCGAGTGCATTTCTCCCAGATCACATGTATGCCCAAATGGAGGCCTGCTGTGTGAAATTACTCGCACTAATGGCACTACACACTTTTGTTGCAGGAAATCAGACAGCCGCACTGTAACTGCTAAAACGGTGATAAAAACCAACCCAAATTGCATCATGATGTTGGGAGCAATTTAACCCTTCATCAGAGCAAACCAACTCTCAAATGAAGCAAATGGATTTATTGACTAGTTATGAGACACTTAAGAGTCTACACCTAGTCCTCTCAGTGCTACGTGGGCTTGTCTGTTCTGTCTACGGAAAAAGACACTAAAAAGAAAACAATTCTAACCCGACCAGAGGTGTCTAATAAAGTCTAATTAAAGAACGTTATATTACCATGGTAATTTGCTTGTCGAAGGGGATCATTACGTGGGCTTGTTTTTTTGAATA
Source organism: Salmo salar (assembly GCF_965601325.2). Lineage (NCBI taxonomy): Eukaryota > Metazoa > Chordata > Actinopteri > Salmoniformes > Salmonidae > Salmo > Salmo salar. The sequence continues at coordinate 29,753,764 of NC_138302.1, read as the reverse complement.
CGTTTAATTGAAAAACAAAGTGTATGTAATGAGACGTAATGAGACTGGAACTATGTCTGGCTGAGAATGGCCTGTTAACTAACTCTTAAGGTGTGATGATACGTCAATAAGTCCTTTGAGACATCTGTTGTAGATGTGGTAGACATATTAGGACATCAACACTTGTTTTTCACTTGTGGGTCTAACACGGGTTTTGTCCATTGTGGTAGAGAACATCTATGGCATTTATGTCATTCTGTGGTGTGTTATGTCGTTGACTTGTGTGTATGGTCTGTAGCCACTAATGAATGAGACAGAGGGTCCCACTCCAGAGATCCATATCTTCCCTAGGGGTGATGCCGGGCTATACACGACCACTTAGAACAAGTCTCTGGACACTGACGAGTGTCAACTATCTGTGTGTGTGTGTTATATCTGTCTGTGTGTGAGTTAGTGTATGCGTGCGTGTGTTTCTCTCTTATAACAAGTCTCCAGACACGGCCGGGTGTCAGCAGCAGAGCCACGCGGCCTGGCTCCGGATGGCCCGACAGTATGCAAAACGGCACCATGGGAGAATCAGCTCTTTCAAGTCCAATTACCCGGTGGAGCCAGTTATTTCAAAGGCCATCAGTAGAAGATGTCGGTTCCGATAAGGACCCGGACACATGTGTTCCATCACACTAATTCAAACAGGGTTTCTCAACCCCAACTCTAAAACCCAGACAAAACCTTCAACCAGCCTCGGGCAATTTGACAAAAACAAACTGATTTAGCAAATAATATTTTTAAAAATTCTAACAGTGCTTACAAATATTTGTATGAAATATATTTCCTTTAAAAAATATATGATTATAGCTCGCACAGCAGGATATGAGTTTGAGAAAGAGTCTCAATATTGTTTTACTAGACATCATTGTGCCTTAGAGGACGAACTGGTGAAGTGAAGTCTTTAAAGAATTATCCTAGCGATTGCTTTCCAAAACCTCCAGAAATCTGATTACAGGTCTGTGAGAGCCACAAACAATGGCGTGGCAAGCCTGTCTCTGAACTGTATGTCTCGAGCCAACTCCTGCTCTCTGCTCTGTTTTCTTCCTCTCAGATCTAAAGTGAAGGAGAAGAGCATAATTCATGTTGTTTTTACTGGAAACATACTGTACAAATTTACAGTCAGAAAGACAGAGGGAAAAAGGAAAGTTAAAAGTAGGAAACCCCCTCTAACACAACTGTGGTTTGGGCCAATGTAAACAATGTGTTTTATAGAATCCCTTTTACTAAAGACCAGGGAAAAGCAAGAGACAGTGTAACTCCAGCTTTTACAGGGAACTCCTGTTCATTATACTTGATGGGTAAACTATAAAGATGATCTTAGAAATATGGGCCTTTGTAAGTCATTTCAAAAGGTTTTTGTATGGATGTGAGTATGTGTCAAAAAAAAGAAAAAGGCCAGTTATTGATGATGACATTTCTTTTCACATCCAATGACAGGTATATGACTCCATTTTTTTAGGTCTAAAACCATGGACAGACTTAGTTACTGTAATGTAATGAAGTTGCCCTGGATGTTCTCTACTGATCTGTAGGATGTATTTAGCGTTTACAATTCATTTTTTAGGCAGTATTATTAGCTCCCTGGCAGTGAGCCCTCTTCTCGATCCTTCCCCTTTAATGTTAAATCATCTGGACATTAAAGTATTTCGGTGAGTTACAAGACATGACATCTTGGGAAACATACAACCAAGGTCAAAGATGGAGCTCGTTAAAGGGATTGCACACAGCCACAAATTCAGCGGGATCAAAAAAATGTTTAGTTAACTTAAACTTCAGTCATGGGGAAATTCAGCTTTGTAAGTAACCCGCCCCCAAGGAGACAAAGAGAGTGCTGTGGTAGGCTGAGTGGTAGTGCTCCCCTGTCCCTTTGTGTTCATCATGGCAGGGACGTTTTGTTTGTTATCCACAATGGTTTAACAAGCACCACAAGCAATGTCTGGATCACACAAGCTTAGAAGAGGATATATAACGATAGAGGTAAAACATCAAAATAACCACATACTGTAATGTCCTTTTAACGTCTTTGTGATGTTAGATCAAAACCATATTTCGGTGAAGGTCAGATATCATTAAAAAGTATTGCGTGCAACAGTTTAGTCATGGGACAAAGTTTCCTTCTATAGTACTGTACCGTTGAAATGTGGAATATTGAATATTCTAAAAAGGCATGTAAAACAAAAAACACAGATCTTATGGTCTTTGATCATCATAATCATCCACTTTTGAATCTGAATTTGTTTCTGAATGTCTAAAAGATTGCAGATTTAGAGATACCGGTACACTCTTAGACAAAAGAGTTCCAAAAGGGATTTTCGACTGTCCCCATAGGAAAACCCTTTTTGGTTCCAGGTAAAACCGTTTTGGTTCCAGGTAGAACTCTTTTGGGTTCCATGGAACCAAAAACCAAAACGGGTTCTCACAGGGTTTTACTATGGGGACAACCGAAGAATCCTTTCAGGTTTTAGATTGCACCTTTTTTTTCCTAAGGTGCAATCTAAATTGTAAGACACATACACACACACATCTGCACATTACATTCACACGCACACATCAGGTGTGTTGTTCTGAACAACTGATCTGCAGAGCTCTCAGCTCTCTCCCTCTCAAGTTGAATCTCCATTGTGGAGTGATGGTTATTGTTATGCTCCGTTTGCGTAACGTCACAGCAAAACAACAATTTGCAACTCCGACCGAGAACAAAAGAGCTCATAATAAAAGCTGGCGACTTAAAACAATGAACACATTTTTTCCCCCAGAGGGATTTTCACTCAAGAGCAAAGTAAATGAACATAAAGAAACCAAGCAACTTTGTTTCGGCAAAGCGGAATTCGTGGTCGTAGTTATAGAGTTGAAACCAACAAACAGAATGATAATAGGTCAGTGGCTTAAGCATATGGAACAGTGATGAAAAAAATTATACCAAACTGAAATCAAATGTTATGTTTACACAAACATTTATTGCAATATATATATTTTTTATGAATGTTTCCCTGCCCATTGCATATTTTCTACATTCATCTCAATGAACAGTGTAGATTTGTTCTAATCCAATCCAACCAATCATCATCATGCCAGTCTCAAAATATAAAATATCCTTTTACCATCACACAGTGTAGAGGTGCTGTGATCTGGAAATAACTACAGCTAACCCTAACCAGGAAGTCAACAGGAAGAGCCCTAAACCATGACTGGGAATTCAGAGATTTAATTGGCCAGCCTGTCTGCAGGAATTTTGGTGTGGCAAACTAATTGACTTAGAATTCCCTGGTGTTTTATCAACACAGGGAAGTGTGTGTGTGTGTTGGGGGGGATCTGTGTGTGTGTGTGTGTGTGTCTGCGTGTGTGTGAAATGCCACCGGGCCGATAAATAGCCACCTCTAGTAAACCGATCTTTTACCAACGGGCAATTTGAAACACATGTTATTGGCTATTTTACGACAGGTTCCCCCCTTTAAGTGATATATTCCTGTATGTACCACAGGCATTGGAGTCGTCTCTGGCCAAATTACTCACTTTCTGATTGATTACTTGTTTTGTATTAAAGAAATTGTTCAGTGAAATTATGTATTTATATATTTGTTTGCTTACCTTGAAAGCAGTTTATTGAGTGTTGTACCCACACGTTGGACTTGTTTAAAGGCAAGGAAACAAATATCTAAATATGTCATATTGCTTAACTATAGACACAGTAGTAGAGTTTCTTTGGTTATAGGCTAAGTGGTGGGAGTGTGTATTCATTCATAGCCCTCTTAACAGTTATGATTTTAATTGCCACTCATATGTGAGAAAAAGAAGACATTTGTCAAATTAAATGATTGAATTAGATTTTCAGGTGAGATTGACACTTCTAAATAATCCAAACCAGCTGGCAATTAACCTAATGATGGAATATGTCACATCCAATTAAAGAGCCTCCTGCTTATCAATCACGCCTTCTGTGCACTCATTAAACAGAAAAACACAGTCAGATAATGATCGTTTTAAGAGACATGTTTCTTTCTTCCCCGGCAGCTTATCTGATGGACTGCTACTCATTTCAGCCAGTCAGGCAATGACAGGTCCTGTGGATAGATAAACCCCTTTAACTCTTTAAGTTCACCCTTAACCTCTGGAATCTATTGCCGCCTGACTCCCTGACTCTCTCTTATGCTACTCACTGATAAATGGTTTCCAATGGAATGGCAGATTCTGTTTGGGAACGTCAGACTCCAGAGTGTTTTTCCCCATGTAGGACGCCCCACAGAAAGATCAAGACCATTTTCACACACAAGCACACACTCACACACACACACACACACACACACACACACACACACACACACACACACACACACACACACACACACACACACACACACACACACACACACACACACACACACACACACACACACACACACCACACCCCCACACACCCCCCCCCAGGCCCTTCTACTGTAATCCCCAAGAGAAGGTTATCTCCTCTCTCCGCTTTCCACTCCGTCAGAAAAACTCCAGCCCAGCCAGCGGCTCTCTCCTCTGCTCTGCAGTCAGTGTCTTTAACCCCAGATGATAACACTTAGGCTGGCCGTAAAGAATAGGCCTCCCTAAAGTGATCCATTAGCGATCCTATTCCCCCAGAGTGGGGCCTGGGCCCGGTGTCTACTGAAACAAACCAGGAAGCCTTGAAGGAAAACAGCATGGCAGACAAGTACAGAGATCAAAGACTCCAAAGACTAAGGCTACCTCCCCCCACCTCCTCCACCCTCCTCCTTTCCCTCTCTCTCTCACGTCAGTCTCCTCAGACATAATCCTGTCTTCCTCCCCAATGTTTTCAATTAAGGCCCTCCTCTGAAAATGTTTCAGATTGTAACGTTATCAATTAGTCAGCGACTCCAGCTAGGTTATTTAATGGGCCCGGGAGCTGGGAGTTTTGATTTAGAGACTGTCAGGGAGATGTAAGGGAAAGATGTCCTGCTCTTAGCTCCAGTCAGTCTGATAAAGCTATAGGTTTGAAGTTCCATAGGAATGTACTGTAGCTGGAGGCCAAAACTTGTGTATTCCACATTCTGTGGTTTGGTACCATAAACTAATGAGGAGACTGATACATTTTAAACGCAAAGGTTTTCAAGCATTTTTTCCCAAGTACTTTAACCCTTTACACTCGTGGGAATTGGCCTATATGGATAGGGATAAATTGAAACGCTTCTTACAGAAGAAAAAACATATGCATAACCATTGTAACAATTGAAAGGGAACAGTTTGGATATGATGGGACAATTATTAGACCAAAGGTGAGCACACAACATTTCACCTGACACAAGATTGAATCCAAATGTTACACTGTTGATTTTATATGCATTTTACATTTACTGTACTTGCCGCCGCATTTGTAGATAACGAAATGTGAAAATAATCTGAATACATTCAGTAAGGTGATAAGAATATTCCTAGAAAATGTGGGTTAGGTGCAACATAAGAGAAAGAAATGTAAAGGGTTTGAGTGAGAGGACTAACTGGAGTCTCCAAGTTGCCACACCCCTCTCCAAAGTGTGCACAGTTCCTAAGCAATTTCAATGCACTTTTATGACTCAAAGAAGTCTTCAACTATAAGGTACTTTTTTGTTGTTGTTCTCCTACTGTAGCTACAGAACACAGTACTGCATCACCGCCATCACACAATTACTGTTGTTGTTTACGCAATCCAAAAACGGAAATAAATCGCAACCTGGGTCAGGTGTTCATCATTTGAAAGCTTGTTCTATTGCCAACATGACTATCTAAGTTATATAATACAATATTACAGTGATAGGCTTTCACAGGGCAATTCAGAAAATCCGTTTTGGTGAGCATAGAAAAGGAGTCATGTCTGCATTCAGGTGCGTGTTCCCGAGGAAAACTGTCTTCACAATAGACAAACATAGGCTCATTCTGCTCAGAACAACCCAGGACATGATGCCATGTCACCTTGTAACTGTACATCAAACATAGCGATCATAAATGTAGATACTGTATACGTCTCATCTTTCAAAATACATCAAGTCCTCTTAATTTATAGCATTTCCCTATAACTCAGACAACAAATACGCAAAAGTTGCCTAATTAGCGGGCGGGATAGGGGCAACTTCTTGTCGCGCGCGGTGTTGTCTTATAGGGAAATGCTGGAAGTTAAGAGAACTTGATGTATTTTGAAAGATGAGACGTTGACAATTACAATAACTACTGCCCTTGCGCTTCACATTTCCATATCTTAAAACTCAGTCATATACAGTGTCAACATTTATGATCTCTATGTTCAGCACGGCTGTCAGTCAAAACCCATAGAGCGCTGTGAAGCGCAGAGCCTGAGCTCTGACGTCATTTACAGCGTATTACTGCACAGCCACCACTTTCCAATGTAGGCACTTATCAGTGACCAAATATGCAATTTTTAACCTGTATACGGGTACAAGTGTACAGGGCTACTAGTCCAATGCAGAAATGTTTCTCTAATTTCTGTGATTGTTTTAAATTAAAATGGTCAAAAATAAACCAAAATTGCTACTTAGCAAAGGGCAAAATCCCATTTTTGACTGCACTGGGCCTTAAAAATGGAAGTCCTTAAAATATGCACCTTATGCACCTAATGACCCTGGGACTAAACACCTCCCTCTGCAAACTGGATCCTAGACTTCCTGACGGGTCGCCCACAGGTGGTAAGGGTAGGTAACAACACATCTGCCACACTGATCCTCAACACAGGGGCCCCTCAGGGGTGCATGCTCAGTCCCCTCGTGTACTCCCTGTTCAACCATGACTGCATGGCCAGGAACGACTCCAACACCATCATTACGTTTACCGACGACACAACAGTGGTAGGCCTGATCACCGACAATGATGAGACAGTCTATAGGGAGGAGGTCAGAGACTTGGCCATGTGGTGCCAGGATAACAACCTCTCCCTCAATGTGATCAAGACAAGGGAGATGATTGTGGACTACAGGAAAAGGAGGACCGTGGACGCCCCCATTCTCATCGACGGGGCTGTAGTGGAGCGGGTTGAGAGCTTTAAGGTCCTTGGTGTTTTATTTGATGACAGCGTAGGTAGGCCCTCACACGAAATGTCATACACTACTGATTTGTGGTTAAAAACAAGAAAACTAAAAAGGTTAAGATTGAATGTGCATTTCTACAACACAAGATATATATATATATTTAAGGTTAAAACGTGTGAATTCTTTGAAATAACTCATCCACCTGGTCAATTTATGTTGGCATGACAAAACATGTGTTTTTCATACGTGAAAGTAGAACATTTTTGGGATTATGGGAGTATCCATGAAGAATTATGTTTGTTGAAAAGAGAAAAAGCATAGCTATATTTCAAACCGATTTCTGAGTTTCTAGGTCATGTGGTAACTAGTATCTTAATTAGCTTTGGGCCGGTTGTCACATATGTTTGACATTTTAGTCATTTAGCAGACATTATTATCCAGAGTGACTTACAGTAGTGAGTTCATACATTTTCATGCTTTTCTTGTACTGGTTCCCCTTTGCGTATCGAAGCCAAAACCCTACAAGCGCCATGCTCTACCAACTGAGCCACGCAGGGTCACATGGAATGGGGGGTTTGTTGTCACTATCAACTCCATTATAAAAGTGCCACTGACAGTATACAATAAATCGCAAGCTCTTTTGTGATTGTGCTATAGAGTTCCCTTCCCAGCTAGCACATTTGGTTCCATGGAAGTTGAAGGAACATACGTTTTTGGTTTTCCATTGGTTCTGGGAACGAAGCCATAATTTTCCTGACCGGTAAAATGTAATTTAAAAAAAGTTTTATTTCACCTTTATTTAACCAGGTAGGCTAGTTGAGAACAAGTTCTCATTTGCAACTGCGACCTGGCCAAGATAAAGCATAGCAATTCGACACATACAACAACACAGAGTTACACATGGAATAAACAAAACATACAGTCAATAATACAGTAGAACAAAAGAAAACAAAAAGTCTATATACAGTGAGTGTAAATGAGGTAAGTTAAGGCAATAAATAGGCCATGGTGGCGAAGAAATTACAATATAGCAATTAAACATTGGAATGGTAGATGTGCAGAAGATGAATGTGCAAGTAGAGATACTGCAAAGGAGCAAGATAAATAAATAAATACAGTATGGGGATGAGGTAGGTAAATAGATGGGCTGTTTACAGATGGGCTATGTACAGGTGCAGTGATCTGTGAGCTGCTCTGACAGCTAGTGCTTAAAGCTAGTGAGGGAGATATGAGTCTCCAGCTTCAGAGATTTTTGCAGTTTGTTCCAGTCATTGGCAGCAGAGAACTGCAAGGAAAGACAACCAAAGGAGGAATTGGCTTTGGGGGTGACCAGTGAGATATATCTGCTGGAGCGCGTGCTACGAGTGGGTGCTGCTATGGTGACCAGTGAGCTGAGATAAGGAGGGGCTTTACCTAGCAGAGACTTGTAGATAACCTGTAGCCAGGGGGTTTGGTGACGAGTATGAAGCGAGGGCCAACCAACGAGAGCGTACAGCTCGCAATGGTGGGTAGTGCATGGGGCTTTGGTGACAAAACGGATGGCACTGTGATAGACTGCATCCAGTTTGTTGAGTAGAGTGTTGGAGGCTATATTATAGATGACATCACCGAAGTCGAGGATCGGTAGGATGGTCAGTTTGACGAGGGTATGTTTGGCAGCATGAGTGAAGGATGCTTTGTTGCGATATAGGAAGCCGATTCTAGATTTAATTTTGGATTGGAGATGCTTAATGTGAGTCTGGAAGGAGAGTTTACAGTCTAACCAAACACCCAGGTATTTGTAGTTGTCCACGTATTCTAAGTCAGAACCGTCCAGAGTAGTGATGCTGGACGGGCGAGCAGGTGCGGGCAGTGATCGATTGAATAGCATGCATTTAGTTTTACTTGCGTTTAAGAGCAGTTGGAGGCCACGGAAGGAGAGTTGTATGGCATTGAAGCTCATCTGGAGGTTAGTTAACACAGTGTCCAAAGAGGGGCCAGAAGTATACAGAATGGTGTCATCTGCGTAGAGGTGGATCAGAGAATCACCAGCAGCAAGAGCAATATCATTGATGTATACAGAGAAGAGAGTCGGCCCGGGAATTGAACCCGGTGGCACCCCCATAGAGACTGCCAGAGGTCCGGACAACAGGCCCTCCGTTTTGACACACTGAACTCTATCAGAGAAGTAGTTGGTAAACCAGGCGAGGCAATCATTTGAGAAACCAAGGCTGTCGAGTCTGCCATAAGAATGTGGTGATTGACAGAGTCGAAAGCCTTGGCCAGGTCGATGAATACGGCTGCACAGTAATGTCTCTTTTCGATGGCGGTTATGATGTTGTTTAGGACCTTGAGCGTGGCTGAGGTGCACCCATGACCAGCTCTGAAACCAGATTGCATAGCGGAGAAGGTACGGTGGGATTCGAAATGGTCGGTAATCTGTTTGTTAACTTGGCTTTCGAAGACCTTAGAAAGACAGGGTAGGATAGATATAGGTTTGTAGCAGTTTGGGTCTAGAGTGTCACCCCCTTTGAAGAGAGGGATGACCGTGGCAGCTTTCCAATCTTTGGGAATCTCAGACGATACGAAAGAGAGGTTGAACAGGCTAGTAATAGGGGTTGCAACAATTTCAGCAGATCATTTTAGAAAGAGAGGGTCCAGATTGTCTAGTCAGGCTGATTTGTATGGGTCCAGATTTTGCAGCTCTTTCAGATCATCAGCTATCTGGATTTGGGTGAAGGAGAAATGGTGGGGGCATTGGCGGGTTGCTGTGGAGGGTGCCGGGCAGTTTACCGGGGTAGGGGTAGCCAGGTGGAAAGCATGGCCAGCTGTAGAGAAATGCTTATTGAAATTCTCAATTATAGTGGATTTATTGGTGGTAACAGTGTTTCCTAGCCTCAGAGCAGTAGGCAGCTGGGAAGAGGTGTTCTTATTCTCCATGGACTTTACAGTGTCCCAGAACTTTTTTGAGTTAGTTCTACAGGATGCAAATTTCTGTTTGAAAAGCTAGCAATAGCTTTTCTAACTGCCTGTGTATATTTGTTCCTAACTTCCCTGAAAAGTTGCATATCATGGGGGCTATTCGATGCTAATGCAGAACGCCACAGGATGTTTTTGTGCTGGTCAAGGACTGACAGGTCAAGAGTGAACCAAGGACTATATCTTTTCCTAGTTGTAAATGTTTTGAGTGGGGCATGCTTATTTAAGATGGTGAGGAAGGCACTTTTAAAGAATAGCCAGGCATCATCTACTGACAGGATGAGGTCAACGTCATTCCAGGATACCCCGGCCAGGTCAATTAGAAAGGCCTGCTCGCAGAAGTGTTTTAGGGAGCGTTTGAAAGTGATGAGGGGTGGTCGTTTGGTCGCAGACTCATTTCGGATGCAGGCAATGAGGCAGTGATCACTGAGATCTTGATTGAAAACAGCAGAGGTGTATTTGGAGGGCGAGTTAGTTAGGATGACATCTATGAGGGTGCCCGTGTTTATGGATTTGGGGTTGTACCTGGTAGGTTCATTGATAATTTGTGTGAGATTGAGGGCATCAAGCTTAGATTGTAGGATGACCGGGGTGTTAAGCATGTCCCAGTTTAGGTCACCTAGTAGCACGAGCTCAGAAGATAGATGGGGGCAATAAATTCACATTCAGAGGACGTCGCACCTGAGGGGCCTGTTGGAATCCTCAGGTAGATTATGTCGGTATTCCAGTCGTAGAGGATTGGTGGGGTTCCGTGCCCCGTACCGGCAGTAGAAGGGATACGGATATTGTAGCCCAGGAGTGGACTTCGGTGGTAGCACTGGTGCCCTGGCCGGGCTAGCTTCAGGCTAATTGGTGCTTGCTCCGGGATGGAAACGCTAGCCAGGAGTTGTCACCCGGGATTGCGGTTAGCTAGTTGCGAAGATCCAGATGAAAATGTTCAGAGTTTGCGGTAGGAATTCGGGGATATGGGGGAAAAAAATAAGATATAATATTAGGTCCATTATGCTCTGGTTTGAGTCACGTTGTTCGAACTGGCGAGAGCTTTCCGAGCTAAAGGTTAGCTGATGACCGCTAGCAATGGTTTGCTGACTGATAGCTGGTAGGTAGTTAGCTGGCTAGCTTCAGTTGAGGGATTCCCGATCCGAAGTAAATAGAAATACTTTACAAAAAAAACAGATCCACGCCACATTGGGTGAGGCGGGTTGCAGGAGAGTATTTAGAAGTTGAGGTTTAGGAAAGTATTTTAAAAAGATATGCGACGAAAAAGATGTAAAAAGATATATACAAGGGATCCGACAGGACAAAGAGAAAGACGTCTGACTGCTACGCCATCTTGGATTCAACAAAGCTCTGGAAACGTAACATTTTAAGTTGCTGGGAGGTTTTGAACATTTTACTATGGTTCCCTTAAAGCTTATTTGGGAGGTTCCATGAATGTTCTAGGAACGGAAATTATTATTTGAAGGCAATTTGATAGCTTTCTGAGAACATGTTTCAATAAGGCTGTTAATAACACTGCTAGCTTAACTGTTATGAATTCCAAACACAGAAAATACACATGAAAATGAATTTGCTTAGGCATTAACCATGCAAACACATTTATTTTTTATTGTGCCATGTGTCAGTGAGATTCAAACCTATGGTCTTCTGTTATTTATCCATGGAATTAGTCCATTGCGCCACCAGGATAGCGCTAGCATGCCACGTTCTTTTAACTCACAGAAAGTTGTTAATTTTTATCTATTAAAATCAGGTGTGGCCAATTAATTGGCATGGTCAACACACCTGAACACACTTAGCAAGATAGAGGATCAAGAGAATTTTGTTGATGCTGAGAACACAATGTATATGTTTCTTAGAATGTTCTTTGAACGTTACTAATTGCAGCATTACCGTAAATATGTAAGAGGCAAGTGAAAGGGGAAGAAATTAAGGAACTTGTTTGTCGGCCTTGCATTAAAGACCAAAATTGGCTAAAGAAAATTGTGCTAAATAAAAAAGTATGCCAGTTTCATTTAAGGACCAAAAAATGTACAGCTGTGCCATATTGCAAAATAGTTAGGAAGATATTTTTGATGTACCGCTTCTATGGCACATGGTTTATGAACTGATACGCAAAACTACCCTGGATTCAAAACGTAGAGTTTTTCAATTGAAATTATTATACAAAATTCTTGCAACCAATAGAATGTTATATATAAGGGGGATACAACCATCCTATTTCTGCAGATTTTGCTGCGAAGAGACAGAATCATTAGATCATTTGTTTTGGTATTGTTCATATGTACAGTGCATTTGGAACGTGTTCAGATCCCTTTACTTTTTTAAAACATTTTGTTACGTTACAGCCTTATTCTAAAATGGATTAAATACAACATTTTCCTCATCAATCTACACACAATACCCAATAATGACAAAGTGAAAACAGTTTTTTTGACATTTTTGCAAATGTATTAAAATGTAAAAACAGATACCTTATTTACATAAGTATTCAGACACTGCTATGAGACTCAAAATTGAGCTCAGGTGCATCCTGTTTCCATTGATCATCCTTGAGATTTTTTTACAACTTGATTGTGGTAAATTCAATTGATTGGACATGATTTGGAAAGGCACACACCTGTATATAGAAGGTCCCACAGTTGACAGTCCATGGCAGAGCTAAAACCAAGCCATGAGGTTGAAGCTCCGAGACAGGATTGTGTCGAGGCACAGATCTGGGGAAGGATACCAAAAAATGTCTGCGGCATTGAAGGTCCTCAAGAACACAGTGGCCTCCATCATTCTTAAATGGAAGAAGTTTGGAACCACCAAGTCTCTTCCTAGAGCTGGCAGTCTAGCCAAACTGAGCAATAGGGGGAGAAGGGCTTGGGTCAGGGAGTGGCAGGGACTGGGAAACCTGCTCCAGAGGGCTCAGGACCTCAAACTGGGATGAAGGTTCACCTTCCAACAAGGCAATGACCCTAAGCACATAGCCAAGACAACACAGGAGTGGTTTCGGGACAAGGCTCTGAATGTCCTCGAGTGGCCCAGCCAGCGTCCAGAGTTGAAGCCGATCGAACATCTCTGGAGAGACCTGAAAATAGCTGTGCAGTGAGACTCCCCATCCAAACTGACAGAGCTTGAGAGGATCTGCAGAGAAGAATGGGAGAAACTCCCCAAATGCAGGTGTGCCAAGCTTGTAGCGTCATACCCAAGAAGACTCGAGGCTGTAATCGCTGTCAAAGGTGCTTTAACAAAGTACTGAGTAAAGGGTCTGAATACTGAAAATGTGATATTTCTGTTTTTAAAATTGTCATTATTGGATTGTCATTATTGGGTATTGTGTGTAGATTGATGAGGGAAAAAACTATTTAGTCAATTTTAGAATAAGGCTGTAATGTAACAAAATGTGTAAATAGTCAAGGGGTCTGAATAATTTCTGAATGCATTGTAGCTTGTTTTTGGTAGCAGGTTCAGGAATGGCTGAAGAATTGCAACATTTACCTGGATATCTCTGAAAATAGCACTGCTGGGTGATTTAAAACGTCATAGTCAATTGATCAATAATATAATAATACTCTTAGCAAACATTTTTACCTTTAATTTACAATACGTAGAATCTATGAGAATAGAAAGGTTCAGAACTTTTGTGAAACTTCACAGCACTGTTGAAAAAATAAAACTGGATGGTGTTCAGAGATAGATGGGAGGGGTTGAGTAGAGCTGAAGGATGGAACTAAAAACAAACAAATGATAACTATTGTAAAATATACTGTGTCTGTAAAATATATGTAGTATGCATAAGCTGGAAGTAGAAGCCTAAGAGTTGTTGTCCATTAGTTTACTCCAATTAGGGGAGGGATGTAAGGCTTACGGGAACATAATAAAATAAAATATATTTAAAAATATAAAGTACCAGTCAAAAGTTTGGACACACCTACTCATTCCAGGGTTTTTCTTTTCTTTTTACTATTTTCTACATTGTAAAATAATAGTGAAGACATTAACACTATGAAACAACACATATGGATTAATGTAGTAACCAAAAAAGTGTTAAACAAATCAAAATATATTTTATATTTGAGATTCTTGAAAGTAGCCACCCTTTGCCTTGATGACAGCTTTGCACACTCTTGGCATTTTCTCAACCAGCTTCATGAGGTAGTCACCTGGAATACAATTCAATTAACAGGTGTGCCTTATTAAAAGTTAATTTGTGGAATTTCTTTCCTTCTTAATGCATTAGAGCCAATCAGTTGTGTTGTGAGAAGGTAGGGATGGTATACAGAAGAAAGCACTATTTGGAAAAGACAAAGTCCATATTATGGCAAGAACAGCTCAAATAAGCAAAGAGAAACAACAGTCCATCATTACTTTAAGACATTAAGGTCAGTCAATCCGTAAAATGTCAAGAACTTTGAAAGTTTCTTCAAGTGCAGCTGCAAAAACCATCAAGCACTATGATGAAACTGGCTCTCGTGAGGAAGGGAGATCCAGAGTTACCTCTGCTGCAGAGGATAAGTTCATTCGAGTTACCAGCCTATCTCTCCTGATAGTAAATTAATTGGAATTCCAACATCAAAGGAACCATGATGAATAGAAATTGCAGCCCAAATAAATGCTTCACAGACTTCAAGTAACAGACGCGTCTCAACATCAACTGTTCAGAGGAGACTGCGTGAATCAGGCCATCATGGCCAAATTGCTGCAAAGAAACCACTACTAAAGGATAGCAATAATAAGAAGAGACTTGCTTGGGCCAAGAAACACGAGCAATGGACATTAGACCGGTGGAAATCTGTCCTTTGGTCTGATGAGTCAAAATGTAAGATTTTTGGTTCCAACCGCCGTGTCTTTGTGAGATGCAGAGTAGGTGAACAGATGATCTCCACATGTGTGGTTCCCACCGTGAAGCATGGAGGAGGAGGTGTGATGGTGTGGGGGTGCTTTGCTGGGCACACTTAACCAGCATGGCTACCACAGCATTCTGCAGCGATACGCCATCCCATCTGGTTTGAGCTTAGTGGGACTATCATTTGTTTTTCTACAGGACAATGACCCAACACACCTCCAGGCTGTGTATGGGCTATTTGACCGAGAAAGAGAGCGATGGAGTCCTGCGTCAGATGACCTGGCCTCCACAATCACCATACCTCAACCCAATTGAGATGGTTTGGGATGAGTTGGATGGCAGAGTGAAGGAAAAGCAGCCAACAAGTGCTCAGCATATGTGGGAACTCCTTCAAGACTGTTGGAAAAGCATTCCAGGTGAAGCTGGTTGAGAGAATGCCAAGAGTGTGCAAAGCTGTCATCAAGGCAAAGGGTGGCTACTTTGAAGATTATAAAATACATTTTGATTTGTTTAACACTTTTTTGGTTACTACATGATTCCATATGTGTTATTTCATAGTTTTGATGTCTTCACTATTATTATACAATGTAGAAAATAGTAAAAATAAAGAATAGCCCTTGAATGAGTAGGTGTGTCCAAACTCTTGACTGCTACTATATATATATATATATATACATAATATATATATATATATTTACCCAAAAATGTATGGGGGATTGGAAATAATGCAGACAATTCCATTGATGGAAGGCACAATCTATCTGCAATATTAAAGCTGATCTACTCCCCATCGTTCCCCCGTCCCCCATAAACAATGTCTTGTGGTTTTTATGGAACGTTTTCTTAATGTTCTGATAACATTATTTTAAATTGAACCATGAGGAAACCTGCAGAAAACGTTATGCTGAAGTACTGAAATTCCCACAGAAGAACGTTGTTTCTTAATGTTCTCTGAATGTTCTGAGAACATGACTTTAAATAGAACCATGAGGAAACCTGTAGAAAACGTTATGCTAAATAACCATTAGACAATCACACTCTCTCCAAGCTCTAAGAATCATATGGTTTTCAGAATGTTATGTGCTACCTGGGTTCGTTGCCTCTCTCACACACATATTTATTTTTGTCACACACCCGCATACACACACAAATTTACTTAAAATGTCATATGTTCTTCTCATGGCATAGAATGCTGAATTTTGTTTGGAATATCGCTCGATTAAAGAAAGGCTATTTCTAAGATTGTATACTATATTGCTTCATTTCCTGTTCCAAAAAGAATAAGCTAATAGCAGACATTGTGACAACCAACATACTGTGTGAAATCCAACCTCGCGATGGGGCTGGATGTCACAAGTGCCCAGCGTGTTTGATGGCTTATAACTCCATGTTGGAATGAGATTTGAGGATTAAAAGGTCCCCATTTAAACCTAAGACCTTGTTCTTTCACCTAATATTGCAAATAGTCTTGTAAGATATACTGGTTCTGAGAAATACACACAAGAGTAAAAAGTGTGACAATCAATCCCAGTCTCCCCTAACCATCTAATGACAGTACAGGTAAGCCTTCATACAGGTTGTCCCCTCATATGCTATGGAACACACAGCTACAGTACTTGTCCCTGTCCCCCCCATAAACAGCAACCCCCACCACTCTAACTGAACCTCCCCAACATCCAGCTACCATTGAGCTCTACTCAATGGCCCTTGTTTGCGCTTGTCCGCCAGGCTTGTTTTAGCCAGGGATGAGGGAGACAGACAGGGAGAGGAGAGGAGAGAGAGAAGAGCCGAACTAGAGATGTCAGGGCCCCCCTACTAACTCACAAACAGCCAATCACCTGACTCGCCTGTCATCGAGCCGCTCCGAGCCTCTGTGGTGTCTCTCACTGTCTTCCTCTTAATTACCCATCATCCACCTCTCCGGCGAGGCCCTCACAAATTACAGCGCATTGTCCCCCGCCGATCGACCTGTCAACGCGCGGCCCGGGTTTCAGAGACGCTGGCCATTGTCGGCTGCTGTGCCCCGGCCCGGGCCGAGAAGAGAGGGCCCCCCGTAACAAACCTTCCCCATTAGCTCTGGTGCCAGCTGACTTTGTGACCCAGACGGCTTTCTGCCGAGTCAGGCCAAATGACAGGAGCTGTGGCTGATATACCCACACACAATGGAGGGAGGGATGGAGAGAGGGGGGAGAAGATGGGGGGGAAAGAGAGAGAGAGAGATGGAGGGAGGATGGAGAGGGGAGATAGAGGGTGGGAGAGAAGGGAGAAAGGGAAAGAGAGAGAGAGAGGGCGAGAGAGAGAGAGAGAGAGAGAGAGAGAGAGAGAGAGAGAGAGAGAGAGCGAGCGAGAGAGAGAGCAGGAGGAACAAAACAAAAGAGCAGCCTTCCTTGACATGAGCTAGTGGTCATATTAAGTTAATCCTCCTGGCCCACTCTTTTCTTTGCTTTCTTTTTTCTTTTCTTCCCTCTTTCCGTTTATTTGATTGTGTTCGTCTGCAGTGAGGATCTCTATGGAGAATTGGCCTCATCCATCAGACTAAACGACTCCACTGCCCGGGAGTTGAGAGAAGAATTGACCCCTTTTTATGATGTCAGATGAGCAGAGAGATGGAAGCAATAGGAGCACTGTTCTAGTCCGAGACTGCAGGAGAGATGGAGTAGATTCAGCATTCATATTTGTTCAGCCATTGAAATGCCCTGTATTGAATTGTATTGAATACAGCGTGAATGCACCGTATAGAAGTAAAGTAGGGCCAGACGTTTTTTTCCTGGTCAGATCACATTTAATTCATGAGAGTCAATGGGGTCCGGTAGATTATCATGAAAACTATAACGAGGGAAAATCATGAGTTTATCCGTTTTCTCCAGACAAAAAAAGTCTGTCTCAGTTTGACTGTATTCCCAATTACCGTGCCTACGTGACTTACTTCCTCGCAAAAATATGCGGACGCAGATGTGCTCAAGAAACTGATCATCCGATCATCCCGAAAAATCCAGCAATCAAACCGAGAATGTTTTCTTCTTCTTCAAATTAAAGTCCATGAAGCTTTGTTATTCTTGCAGTCAAATTAAATCAGCTTCATGCTCTGGTTTCATCGTGCCAACAGATTGCATCAGCCAAAACTAAAGACCTATTGAAAAACAAACACATAGTACATTTTAATTGTACGGCCTTGGGTATTGAACGTAAACGTTTTTACTGTTCTCCTTTCTTTGCTATTACCTAAATGGCGGCAACTAAATACACTAATTAATAATGACTAGCATATGCTGGGTTAAGTGTGGAATTATTTTACTGTGTTATTACGTGTAAATGAGAGATTAAAGGTACAGCAAAGGGTGTTCAGTTCAGACACTCACACAAACACCTTAGCAGTCGACCAGGGTTTCCAAGGACCAAATAAACTTTTGATTAATTATTATTATGAACTTGGAATATATACTGTATATTGATGAAAAATCTTTGTCTTTTTTTATCCTCATAATGTCAAGAAAGGTCCTTATAATACAATGGTATACCCTTAAGATTGTCAAAATGCATTTCCCTTCCAAAGTCTTTTTTAGAGTGAACACACATTGATAGTAATTTGAATTGCATGAAACTGTTTGGTATTTTAAGTCCTCATAATCCTTTAAATATTTAAGATGTCAAATTGCATTTCTGTCCCACTTGTCTGGTGGTACTCCCGAGTGGCACAGCGGTCTAAGGTACTGCATCATAGTGCTAGAGGCATCACTATAGACCCTGGTTCGATCCCGGGCTGTAACACAACCAGCCGTGATTGGGAGTCCCATAGGGCAGAGCACAATTGGCCCAGCGTCGTTCAGGTTAGGGGAGGATTTGGCCGGGGTAGCCCGTCATTGTAAATAAGAATTGTTTCTTAATTGACTTGCCTAGTTAAATAAATATAAAAAATGGTGTGATTTATTATCTAGTCTATTGTGACTCATTCACTTTAGAGCTCACAATCTGTCACAAAGTCATACTGTATGTACACATCCATAACTTATTCTAAGGACCCCCCACCCCTGCCCCCACCCAAACAAATACCTCTTAATTATAATTATTATTTCCCCGCAGTCTGTGGTACATGAAAGCACTAGTAATTGTATGAGTTTGTTTGTGGGGGATAAAATGTGACGCGGGTTGTAAAAAACTGAAAATAGAAGGCTCCCATTGAAAAACAATGACCTCCTTCCTCTCTATCCCTCTATCCCTCTCTCTCTCTCTCTCTCTCTCTCACTGAAAAACACTGGAAAAAGTGCCATTTGGCATCGATTAGAAAAAAAGCTAAATTAGGGAGGTGGATGGGGGGGAAGAGGGGAGGAAGACCACAGGGTAACACACATGTATCTGTAGCCGCGACACTCTCTACCCCCTCTAATTTGGATGTCTAAGAATTGTCTGTATTTGTTCCCATATACCAGTAGGTCTCAATCAGACTGTAAATGAATGGCATAGCACATTGTGTGTGCATGTGTGTTCTTGTGTGTGTCTATGTGTGCCTGTGTGTGTACAGTATGTGTGTGCCTGTGTGTGTGTTTGTCTGTGTGTGCATTTGTGTGTGTGTGTGTTGATGTGTGTGTGTATGTATGGGCACAGTCCCCATTTGTAAATCATTAAAATATTTTTTTTATGTGACATTAATTAAAGTGCTTGCATGCGGTCACAGTCCCGCCGGCTGCACAAGTTGAGGATAATGAAGGGGTTCAGTGTGCTAACTGTCTGGTGGTCCTCTCAGTTCAGTGTGTTAACTGTCTCTCTTAGTTCAGAGTGATAACTGTCTGGTGGTCCTCTCAGTTCAGTGTGTTAACTGTCTGGTGGTCCTCTCAGTTCAGTGTGTTAACTGTCTGGTGGTTCTCTCAGTTTAGTGTGTTAACTGTCTGGTGGTCTTCTCAGTTCAGTGTGTTAACTGTCTGGTGGTCCTCTCAGTTCAGTGTGTTAACTGTCTGGTGGTCCTCTCAGTTCAGTGTGTTAACTGTCTGGTGGTCCTCTCAGTTCAGTGTGTTAACTGTCTGGTGGTTCTCTCAGTTTAGTGTGTTAACTGTCTGGTGGTCCTCTTAGTTCAGTGTGTTAACTGTCTGGTGGTTCTCTCAGTTCAGTGTGTTAACTGTCTCTCTTAGTTCAGTGTGATAACTGTCTCTCAGTTCAGTGTGCTAACTGTCTGGTGGTCCTCTCAGTTCAGTGTGTTAACTGTCTGGTGGTCCTCTCAGTTCAGTGTGTTAACTGTCTGGTGGTCTTCTCAGTTCAGTGTGTTAACTGTCTGGTGGTCCTCTCAGTTCAGTGTGTTAACTGTCTGGTGGTCCTCTCAGTTCAGTGTGTTAACTGTCTGGTGGTCCTCTTAGTTCAGTGTGTTAACTGTCTGGTGGTCCTCTCAGTTTAGTGTGTTAACTGTCTGGTGGTCTTCTCAGTTCAGTGTGTTAACTGTCTGGTGGTCCTCTCAGTTCAGTGTGTTAACTGTCTCTCTTAGTTCAGTGTGATAACTGTCTCTCAGTTCAGTGTGCTAACTGTCTGGTGGTCCTCTCAGTTCAGTGTGTTAACTGTCTGGTGGTCCTCTCAGTTCAGTGTGTTAACTGTCTGGTGGTCCTCTCAGTTCAGTGTGTTAACTGTCTGGTGGTTCTCTCAGTTCAGAGTGCTAACTGTCTGGTGGTCCTCTCAGTTCAGAGTGCTAACTGTCTGTTGGTCCTCTCAGTTCAGTGTGTTAACTGTCTGGTGGTCCTGTCAGTTCAGTGTGTTAACTGTCTGGTGGTCCTCTCAGTTCAGTGTGTTAACTGTCTGGTGGTCCTCTCAGTTCAGTGTGTTAACTGTCTGGTGGTTCTCTCAGTTGAGTGTGTTAACTGTCTGGTGGTCCTCTCAGTTCAGTGTGCTAACTGTCTGGTGGTCCTCTCAGTTCAGTGTGATAAGTGTCTCTCAGTTCAGTGTGCTAACTGTCTGGTGGTCCTCTCAGTTCAGTGTGTTAACTGTCTGGTGGTTCTCTCAGTTCAGTGTGTTAACTGTCTGGTGGTTCTCTCAGTTCAGTGTGTTAACTGTCTGGTGGTCCTCTCAGTTCAGAGTGCTAACTGTCTGGTGGTCCTCTCAGTTCAGAGTGCTAACTGTCTGTTGGTCCTCTCAGTTCAGTGTGTTAACTGTCTGGTGGTCCTGTCAGTTCAGTGTGTTAACTGTCTGATGGTCCTCTCAGTTTTGTGTGTTAACTGTCTGGTGGTCCTCTCAGTTCAGTGTGTTAACTGTCTGGTGGTCCTCTCAGTTCAGTGTGTTAACTGTCTGGTGGTCCTCTCAGTTCAGTGTGTTAACTGTCTGGTGGTCCTCTCAGTTGAGTGTGTTAACTGTCTGGTGGTCCTCTCAGTTCAGTGTGTTAACTGTCTGGTGGTCCTCTCAGTTCAGTGTGTTAACTGTCTGGTGGTCCTCTCAGTTCAGTGTGTTAACTGTCTGGTGGTCCTCTCAGTTCAGTGTGTTAACTGTCTGGTGGTCCTCTCAGTTCAGTGTGTTAACTGTCTGGTGGTCCTCTCAGCCCATTATAAGTATTACACAATATGCATATAATATTAACACAATATTAAACAATATAGACATGATCGTCTCTCATGGAGATTATCCTTACACAATAATTGATAATTGTGGGCCCAATATGGATATTATATTTTCAAGGAATCCATTTTATATTGCAATCACTGTGTGATGCATGTTATAGTTGTGATGAGCTAGTATGTGAGTACACAGAGTAAACAAAACAAAACACTGTAAAACAGTTACCTCATCCCCGTGGAAGAACTAGCTAACAAACAACCAAAGAATTAGTTTTGCATTATGTATGATGAAAACTGATTTGTTCATTAAATAGTCCATTTCACTCATTTCAGTTCATTTACACACAGAACAAAACTGTAGTGTATCCTCCTTGTCTTAATATTTAATATCTATACGGATCAAATGATTCTCCTGGCCCTGAGGGAATATACTGGCTGTAATAACTTTCATTCCGAGCCCTGTAGCGTTTATAAAAATGTTTACTGTGAGAACACCGAGGTTCATGGTTCAAACCAGCTGAAGCCAGCATTCGTAACAAGCCTTTGAGTCAATTGTATAAATGTATAAATATATCCATTTCATTATGGAACACAGTCAAATATTTGTTTCAGCGGTTTTCTCCCCATATAATGGGAAATTGCTGCAAGCTGTTGCACTTGGAAAATGTTTGCTCATAATACTATTCTTCTACACATAAATCACAGCTAAATGTTGAATTTAAATGGCTATGGACAGACAATTTATTCTTGGCTTCCTTCCTCAACCCCGAACTTACGGCCAGTGGGGTCGCTGCGCAGTTTTATGGGCGACTGTCATTATTTGTTGACAGTTGTTCATCATTTAGATGTTTAATTGTCCTCACTTAGTCTCTCTCTCTCTCTCTCTCTCTCTCTCTCTCTCTCTCCTCTCTCTCTCTCTCCTCTCTCTCTCTCTCTCCCTCTCCTCCTCTCTCTCTCTCTCTCTCTCTCCTCTCCTCTCTCCTCCTCTCTCTCTCTCCCCCCGGGTTGTGACCACCATCAAATTAGTTTTGGGGTGAAAACTTGTCACTGAGAATGATAAGCCACTATTGGATAATCAGTCCTTCATTTTGTGTGCGTGGGGGTCTGTCTGTCTGTGCAATTCCTATGACCATCCCTCTATTGCCATAGCTTCCAATGTCAAATACACCCATAAATATCTATAGGATATTTATTTGATGTGATACTATACATTTTACGGCTGTTGTTACTCTAAGAATCGACTCCAGCATTCCAGCGCTTATCTTATAACCAAAACCAGAAACCTGGGAATACCAGTCCAAATCCATAGTGATATTTTCATCATCTTCACTAAATGATGGGAGAATTCCTTATGATCTACTGTGAGCATCATCCAGGGAATAGATGAGGAAGGCAAGCAGTGAAATTCAACTTTCCCCCAATAATTAAAGGCACGGACTTTGCACTCCTGAGTCCTGAGCTATTCAATGCTACCGCTGCGCCGTAACTTCTTCTCGTCAGTTCTAACCCAATCCTGGTAGGGTTCTTTGCCATTATACAGATCCGGTCCGTTCGGCAGGTAAATACGCAGTGCCGGGCCCCTCCGTGGCCCCTCCATGGCCCCCTCCTGGGGTCACACGCCACGGTGTCTGTCTGTCTGTCTGGCAGCAGGGACTTACCGGGCAGGGCCCGCCGCTCACGGAGGGGTGCTCTGCCGACTCAAAGAGCCTTAGGACCCCTCCGAAGTCCTCAGGGGTCCTCAGAGATGACTTTCATTAAGGGTAAATAGAGGCCCCTTGTATTGCCTGACTGGAGACCGTGTTTGTTTATACAGATCAGATCAGACAGCTTGTTTTAATGTGGATAGTAAGCCTACTTTAAGCCTGAACATAAACCTGGGGTTTGATGTCAAAGATCTAGATGGCCTAGAGAGCTCCATTAAATATGCCCTGTTTGATGTGGTAGATATATAACATAGATCTTCGTCTATGAAATACGGTTGCTGTGGTAGACGTTGTCTGTCTATAGGGCTACATTGAAATTGTTTGTTCTGTTTATCTATAGCTTAGAGCTGTCTTGCTATATTAAATATGTTTCCTGTGTTTGACTGTATAGTTCTAGAGGTCCTATAGAGCTCCATTAAACATGTTGGCTTTACTTGATGTCATAGTTCTCGATAGCCTATCAAGCTATGTTATATTTGCTTGCTGAGTTTGATGATATAGTCTGAAAATAAATATTACATATGTTTGATGATAGATATAGATAGGCTGCGCAGCCACAGTATAGTCTATCCATTTGCTCTGTTTGAGGTTATAGATCTCTATAGCCTTCTGAGCTACATCCATAATATTAGATATGCTGATGTATAATCTGTTACAGTGGAGGTTGTCTTCACCTGAGGAGGGTGAACTTCTGCAGCATCACACTTTTATTGTTCACCGACGAGTAAAAGGTCAGCCGGGATGGAAGTCGATAATTTATCCTGTATTACCGCTAAAGCTTGCCAAGTCATGGAATCAATAGATCAACATTAATCATGTCATGACCTTCTCCTCAACCAAACTATCCAAACCCCATTGAAGCCCTATTCATTCTCATTTGCCATGCAGCTCCGCGGGCTGATAATGGGCAAAGCAAAACACAGATTAAAGCCAATTTGGATGGTTTGAGCTTGATGCTTTGCAGACGCAGGCAGGCAGCCCATGTTCAGGCTGACCTAACTGGGGGTTCATTCTACTCTTTCTCTCTCTCTCTCTCTTTCTCTCTCTCTCTCTCTCTCTCTCTCTCTCTCTCTCTCTCTCACTCTTTCTCTCTTTTTCGTCTGAGAGAGAGAGTCTGTGGCTTCACCGAGCGGGTGGAGACCGCAGAGCCTAAATCAAACCAGCCTGTGTGTATGTGTATGAGAGAAAGAAAGTGTGTGTGTGTGTGTGTGTGTGTGTGTGTCTCAGCTTCTCCCTGAGATGCCATTGGTAATAGGAACCAACTCATCTCCATTCAACCTCCATTTGTCTCATTAGCCTCTTAGTCCAAAGTCTAATAACAGGATGTCGTAAAATGATTTGGTCTATGACTAATGATAATATTTCTACTCCAAAATGAACGGAACAAAAGCAAAATGCGTTTTTTGTTGTTGTTGTCTTTGATGCCATGTATGGGCCGCAGCTTTGGGTCTATCGAGCTACCTCTCCGTAGGTCTAGATAATTGCTTACACGCTAGTCGTGGCATTAGGGTATCTCACGGCAGGATAACAGACTAATGAGTAATTTCATGGCTGTTGAGTCATTTTAAAGGGCAGCCATCTTGTTGATCTGACTGCGAGTTAGAGGACTGAAACGTTCTCTCTCATTGTAGCTACTGACTAAACAATCAGGTAAAAAGGAGGGAGTTGTTAAAACAACACACAAAGTCTCTGGCCATGTCTGAAATCTGTCCTACTACTTACAAAAATGACATACTTATTGTGCTACATACTATTTAGAACCTACTGTTTAGTAAAAATGTATTCAGTAAGGAACACATGTCACCATACCAGACTCAGCTATACTGAGAATGCGTCAAATGAATGCGTCGTTTCCCGCCATTCTTTTATTTTGAGACAGCAGCCTTATCTCATTTATCAGGTGATTATCAGCTGCTGTCAAACACAAACACAGATTCTCTTCCTCAATAGCATGCAGCGAATTCTAATAGATGAAAAGCCGAAATTAGTATGACATCCTGGCGTTTTAAAGCATACTCAATTTTCCACATTTCACATGCTATAAAACATTCTATTTTCGCATACCCAAAAACTGCGAGTATTGGTATTGGGACATGGCCAATGACTTCAAGGCACTTTCAAATGTACCGTATATCACAATGAGTTAAATCAAATTTCATCATCAAAAAATGTCTGTGATGAAATGCAGGGGTACCGAGAACACTGTCTGTCACTATAGGTCAAAGGTCAAATTGAATGTATCAGGGAAGAGAATGCAGCGAGAGAACTCTGGGTCATCTCTAGTTACCACAACCACAAATGGCTAAACCCTGCCTATTTCAACCCTTTCTCTTCTTAAAATCTTATTTTACATCTAACCCTGACCTTAACCCTAACAACATTGCTAACCTCATGCCTAACCCTAACCTTAAATTAAGTCCAAAAAGCGCATATTTGACCTCATGAGTTTTTATAATATAGGGATTGTTGACTTTGTGGCTGTGGTAACTAGTGACAACCAGAACTAGTGACAACCAGCCTGAGTGAATTCCTCTCCGCAACCCCTGGATACAACCCCTAGGGGGCAACATACCTCCTAAACTCCCACTGTAACACTAAATCTTTGTCTGAATAAAATGGCACCCTATCCCCTATATAGTGCACTGCTTTGGACCAGCACCCGTAGGCCCTAACTCATTTCATATCCCTAATTACAAAAGTTTTCTCCTCCTCAGTATGTCATTGTACCGTCTTTATTTTCTCTTTATCTCATTGCTCGTCAACTAGATAATAATACTGTGGAAATAAACCACTGTGATAAGTTATGATAAAGTCCCCTTGATACCACCATAGAAGACCAAGCCACATCATGCTGCATGTATAGTGTTTCTATCATCAAAGCCAGGTCGGTATGGGGAGGGTGTGTGGGTGTGTGTGGAGGATGTGTCGTTGCACTGACTCTGGTTAAGGAGACATTCCCATCTGGCGCCAGTGTAGAGGGAACCCACTGTGACACACAACAACACATACAGACACAGAACCCCGACCCCCCCCCCCGAGACTGAGTTGCCTCCCTCCCTCCCTCCCTCCCTCGGTCTCTCCTTCCTCTCCTTCCTAATGTCTTTTCTTCCCTCTCTGTTTCCTATTGTCTCTTCTCCCTCGTTTTGGTATTTTTCTGTCTGTCTCTTTCTTTCCCTCTCCTGTCCACTGTCTCTCTCCCCTCTCCTGTACACTGTCTCTCTCCCCTCTCCTTTCCACTGTCTCTCTCCCCTCTCCTTTCCACTGTCTCTCTCCCCTCTCCTGTCCACTGTCTCTCTCCCCTCTCCTTTCCACTGTCTCTCTCCCCTCTCCTGTCCACTGTCTCTCTCCCCTCTCCTGTCCACTGTCTCTCTCTCCTCTCCTGTACACTGTCTCTCTCTCCTCTCCTCTCCTTTCCACTGTCTCTCTCTCCTCCTGTCCACTGTCTCTCTCCCTCTCCTTTCCACTGTCTCTCTCCCCTCTCTTTTCCACTCTCTCTCTCCTCTCCTGTCCACTCTCTCTCCCCTCTCCTTTCCACTGTCTCTCTCCTTTCTCCTTTCTACTCTCTCTCCCCACTCCTGTCCACTCTCTCTCCTCTCCTGTCCACTCTCTCTCCCCTCTCCTTTCCACTGTCTCTCTCCCTTCTCCTTTCCACTCTCTCTCCCCACTCCTGTCCACTCTCTGTCCCCTCTCATTTCCACTGTCTCCCTGTCCCCTCCTGTCCACTGTCTCTCTCCTCTCCTCTCCTCTCTTCTTTTCTTATCTCTCTTCTGTCTCTCTCTTTCCCTCTTTTCTTATCCTTGTTCGGTCTCTGTCTTTCTTCTCTTCTACCTCGCTCCAATTTTCTCACTTTTTTTCATCCTTTTTTTTTACATACTTTAATTACACCTCCCTACTTATCAGCCGCTGAGAGAGAGAGTAATCACCTAGACAAATAAAAAATGAAACAGAACAATGAAAAGAGAGAGAGAGACCATTACAGTTACATCACTCCAAGTCCCCCTCTCTCTCACATTCTCCTCTGTTATTTGTGACATCAGAAAAACCCCAGAGGAATTTGATTATGGTGAACGTTATACACTAAATGAGCCTAAATGACTTTTGGCAATGACTCCTCGCAATCTACTGGGGAATGCGGAGCCTCCAAACAGTCAGAACAAATTAAAAGCCAACCTGCTATTTTACTGTGGAGATCTGTTGATGTTGTAAAGCGAGGTAAACGGGACTGGAGGCCTTTATGTGACTACCCAGCAGATTTTATTTGATTTTCCCCCGGCCCCAAATCCAAGCCTTCTTGGCATAAGATGCTATGCTTTCACTAAGCATGGGGTCTGGAAATGGCCTAATAAATACTTTTTAACACTTTATGTAGTTCCATGCCCTAGGCCAAGCGGACAAAGTTTGTCACTCAGCAACTGCATGCGGAGGGGGAGAGAAAAACTCCCATCACAGTCTAAACTGGGCATAATGTCAAGTTCATTAATAAGCGTGGCTGGGCACACACACACATGCAGTAGGTGCATGTACTCATAGGCATCCGCAAACACACACATGCGCACATATACACACACACATATACATGAGCCTGCCCATACACACACACACACACAGATGTGCACACAAGCACGCACGCACACACGCCCCTTACAAAACACACAGAAATACACACACGTCTCCGGGCTTAATGCGATGGTGTGAAAATATGTGAGTGTAAATGAGATGCAGACAGCCTCACAGCAGAGTCCCTGACAGAAATAGGAGAGAGACAGAGAGAGATAGAAAGAGAGAGAGACAGAAAGCGAGAGAGAGACAGAGAGAGAGAGAGAGAGAGAGAGAGACAGAAAGAGAGACAGAGAGAGAGGGACATAAAGAAAGAGAGACAGAGATAGATAGAGAGAGACAGAAAGAAAGAAAGAGAGACAGAGATAGATAGAAAGAGAGAGAGAGAGACAGAAAGCGAGAGAGAGACAGAGAGAGAGAGAGAGACAGAAAGAAAGAAAGAGAGACAGAGATAGATAGAGAGAGAGGAGGATATGGCTCAGTTCCGGATAACTAAGCTGAGGTTTGAAGAAAAGAAGCAAGTCATGTTTAGAATTCTGTGCATGCCACTCATCTCTGAATAATCAACAGTGAAAATATATTTTGGTGTACTTTTACTTGCTTTTCTTAAAAAAAAAAAACTTAATTGAAATAATTTGGAAATACCAGGTAAATAGATACTGAAACTGGATCGTAAAAAATAGAGCGTTGCTATTGTGCATTGAAAGTACATACAAGCAGTAATAAAGCCAATTCAACAAGTCCAAGATAATGAATGAGAAAGCTTAACACTTTATTGATGACATCAGAGCAGATGGGTCTGACATAAACGTTTGGCACTCAGAACAGAACGAGGTTTATAAACGCTGGGTGGTGAATGGTGACATAATGACAGTATCACAATCTGATCCATGGTGAAAATACTGCCAGTTATTATGATGAATTATGATGAATGCAAACTTGATATGAATCGCATTGCATTTTATTCACTATTTTAAAAATCCCCAAATAAATTATTTAAAAAATGTAATCCTTCAAGCTTTCACCCAAATCAAAAAAAAATTCAAATAAATTGCTTAAGAAAAAAAGTAAGCTCATAATAAATAGGTAATTAAATAAATACTAGAAAACACAAAGATACGGATACTCTAGGTAGTTAATGTTATGTTAAAATATTAATTATGAAACAGGAATCCTACTTGTACAGCTGCTAGTCTACTACATTCAAAATCATCTGAATTGAAATGACGTCAACCCATTTGATTATCTTCCACCTGAAAATATTCAGGTTCCTCGTACCCAATTGTACCAAAATCCTCATACACAAATTGTTCATAGCTGCTGGAAATCTACTGAGAAAAAAAGGCATGATAAATATGTTTTTTACAATCAGGTTTCTAAATGAATGTGGGCTCTGTGTTTCCTGAATAGAACAAAACATTTTATTTCCGAACTGTGTATGTAAAAATCTACAAAAAACATGTCTAGTTCGATCTAAATTTAATAACGCTAAACCTCGTGAGACCACATTACTAACGATACTCTACATTCAGTTCAGAATAAAATAAAAACCTGAAAACATGTTAGTCTGATAAAGATAATCTAGTGAGAATTTCAGGGAATCTTGTTATGTTCAGTTCTCCAACGCTTCTCACACGCACATCTCTCACCTCTCTCTCTCTCTCTCTCTCTCTCTCTCTCTCTCTCTTTCTCGCTCGCATAGGCACGCACACACATAACACAAGGCTGTGGTCCTCACTGATAACGTCATAGAGAGATTAACTTTACTGCAAATGAGTCACCTTCGCTGACACCTAAACAGACATTTGGAGCGTTACCCAGAATACCTCATAGTTAACTCCCCCAAGTAAACAACACTTTTTTTCTCCCCCATCTCCATCTCCATCCCCTCTTCCTAACTCTTCCTTTTGGAAATCCCATATTCCCTTCTACCTTTATCACCCCTTCCTAAACCTTTCCCCTCTGGAAATCCCTCCATCCCTCACTCCTTCGAACGACTCGCCTCCTCTTTGGCCCTCTCGGCTTGCTTCAGGGCGTTGATGACGGGGAACCATGGTGACGGGGGCAGCTCGGGGATGATGCCGCCGGCGGCGGTCCTCTTGGCCTGGTTGAGGTGACCCAGGGCGGTGTAGAGACTGCTGGAGCGGGGGGGCACGACTGGGTCCTCCTGCTGCTGCTGCTCTGTGTAGTACCAGGGCTCCAGGACTGCTGCTGGGGTGCAGTGCTTGTGCTGCATGGGGAAGAGGAGAGAGGATGGTTGGTGTCAATTTGATCATTTGCTTCAGGATGTGAAAAACGTTCTATTTTAAATCACTTCCTGAATTGAGTGAATGGAAAGTGACCCCCAACCCTGTAAGAGACAGGAGCCAGGAGGCAGAAGCGTCAGTGAAGAGGGTGTGCAAAGTGATGACGTCTGATACTGTTGCCTCTATTTACGGTTAGGGACAGCAGGGATTCTGGTCATGATAATGGGTTGTGGAAGGACTCAGCAAACGATGAGGGCAAGTCACATGTTACTGCCTTACCCTTCATTGAAACTACTTATTACAAGTGAGTCACACACGTCTTATTCCACAGCGTGGGCGAGCATGAGTAAGGTTCTTTCAGGGAAATCATTTTTCATATTCAAACTTAGATGTGCCAGCTTCGTCTCATTAGATATGACACCTGAGATGCCATCCTTAGATAAATGAACACGTAAGCTGTCGAAGGGAAAGAATGGTACTCCACCAATTTGCCAAGCTCTGACAGGAGAAGCTTCAAGTGAGTTTTCCTTAAGAGCGTTTTCCATTGAGTAGCATTGGCCTACTGAACAAACCCCTGAGGGAAATCCAAGGCTTCTTGACAGACTACCTGACCTTCCATCAGTATTGTGAGAAATGACCTCTCACAACAACCCTGGCTGCCTACGCTCTGCTAAACGGAAGACAACGCCACGACACCCTCCGTTTGACTCTCCTATTTCCTGCCCCTTTTCATGTCTCCAACAACACATTAGCTGTGGAAAAACGCTGCGAGCTACACTGTACCCGTCAACATCAAAAGCCTTTGCCGGGAAGGCCCCGTTGCCCATCTCCCTCCTCTCGTCTCAAGCCTTTAATCACAGTTTAGTCACGCTCAGCCTTAATGAAAGGCCCCTCTCTGATTCACGGGCGTCCCAATCTACTGCCTGACCAAAAAGCCTTGCCTGCCCCTCGCTCTTTAAAAGACAGGGGGCCTTTGTAGAGAGTAACAGGCGTGGAGCGTTGCCTGAGCACACGATGCCTGGGAGGTGTCCTAAGGAGATAATGAGTTTATGTTCCCAGAGTGAAGAGACAGAAAGAGTGGGAGAGAATCCCTTAGAAGTCTCTGGTGGGAAAATATGTTGTCAACAGAATACAGTATGAGTACTAGATGAGGTGTACAGTAAGTACGGACTATAGGAGAGGGTGTATTAGTAAGTCATTGGGACTGGATGATAACTATGTTTGTGAAGGCGATTATAAGAACTTAAATAACAGTCCTCTGTTGGACTCTGTGAGAGAACGCTAGAGAAACAACCTCTGCTTCTTGTCTGTGGTTTTAATGAATGTAACCCCGAGTGGCGCAGCGGTCTAAGGCACTGCATCTCAGTGCTTGAGGCGTCACTACAGACACCCTGGTTCGATTCCAGGCTCTATCACAACGCCCATGATTGGGAGTCAAATAGGGCTGCGCACAATCGGCCTAGATTCGTCCGGGTTTGGCCGGTGTAGGCCGTCATTGTAAATAAGAATTTGTTCTTAACTGACTTGCCTAGTTAAATAAAGGTTAAATAAAATAAAAACCTATAGGACTGTCTGACTGGGATAGGAGGCAGTGTGTGTATGTGATGATGATGCTTTCAGTGGTCTACCTTACCATTGGGACATAAGCTGTTTGGATAGAAGGTGTGTGTGTGTTAGTGATGCCTACCTTGAGAACGAAGCCCTCTGGGCAGGTAAGTTGATTGTACCACAGAGCCTTGTACATGACCAGCAGGAGAAGACAAGCCAGGAACCCAAGGGTGATGAGGATCAAACCTGTGAGCTGGAACACACACACACACACACGACCATGAATATCACCATTCCCAGCAGTACTTCAGTAAACATACTACTAGCCCCTAGATAAGACTTTACCTTGACCTTCTCTGATACCTTGTTGTAGAGTTTTATATTCAGCTTGTTGATTCCCGGCACGTACAACTTCTTCTTTTTCTTCTGCTGCAGCTGATACTCTGTTGTGGTCTTCACGATTACCTGAGGATCAACAGCAGCATAGCACACAGAGCACTCCGAGTCAGATCGCTGGGTTGGAACTGGGCTGCTGCCTTAAATAGAACTGTAAGGGGTGTGTGTGTGTGTGTGTGTGTGTGTGTGTGTGTGTGTGTGTGTGTGTGATCTACTATGTATTCTAAGAGGCTCTGAGATAGTGTGGAGTGATGTCAGAGCACTCTGAATCATTGGGATAACAGGGAGGCTGGGTCAAGGCACAGTACAGGGACCAATGGCAGGCTCAGGTATGATGTAGGCTTGATGTGTGTCCAGACGTGTAGTGTAATGTAATATACAGACAGGATGTACTGAACATGTTTAATAATTTGCTTGGTACACGCGCACGCACGCACGCACACACACACGTTGTTACCTTGTCTAAGTATGGCTGTTGCAGCTGGTTAACCTCCAGAGGGGTGATGAGGGGGATGTTATCAAAGCCATCGTCCATAGACTGTTCTTTATCCAGCTTATCAGCCAGGTTACTGCCCAGCTTCACCATGTCTGCCTGCCTGAACAATCTGAATGAGGAAAGAAGCAGTGCAGAGGATCAGATGCTGGGTAACACAGCTCTGTTGGGTTCTATCTACTTCTCAATGACTGTCTGTCTGGACGATTTGGATCGCAATACAAACAGTGCTGAACGATTAGATGCTGGGTAACGCAACTCAGTTTAGCTTTACTGTGTAGAGGGTAAGATACTTGGTAATGGAGCTTGGCTTTATTCCACTTAGTTGCTCCCTGTTTCCTTGTGTGGCTGAAATTGAAGATGATGTTAAAACGATAGTGGTGGTGATGATGATGATAATGATGGTGAGAGCTTTATTTAAATGGATGCCATGATATGCCTCTGACTGTCTTCACCCTGCACTATCTAGGAGGTTTGTGTCAAACTAGATGTCATCGTCATTATGTCCATTTCCACAAGTAGGTCTACAGTATCTCTTTCATTCGGCAATGTGCATAGAGTTTATTATGTCCATACTGGCTGTAGTGCCACGGTGCGTCATGTAAAGACGTTGCGTGGGCTACACACAGGAACACACGCTGTGGGTTTGCTTCATATCCTATGTGTGTGTTGGTCTAACTGTGCTGTTCCCGCTCCTCCTCGATCAGCGCACCATCTGAATGTGGAACACAAGGTGAGAAAGCCACTGAGCTCGTTGACGCCGTGTGAAACGCAACACCACCTTCTCCGTAGCTCGCCATCCTGTACCGCTGTGGGAATGACTCATAATGATGATGCTAACAAGGGGGCAAAGGTCAGTTCCTCGCAGGTTCAATCATACAGACAGGTATAGGCAGGAACACAGACGAGCACGAAAACCATACACACAAACACACACTCTCTCTCGCTATCTCTCTCTGTCTCACACACGCACACACACACACACACACACACACACACGCACACACACACACACACACACACACACACACACACACACACACACACACACACACACACACACACACACACACACACACACACACACACACACACACACACACACACAAACACAAACACTTCCTCCAGGTTCCATTAGCCTAGCTATTGTTGCACGGTGGAGTGAGTGGGTGGCTATAATGGCTAATGTGGTTGTCTGTACAGAACTACAGCCCACCATCTTCAGACTGTAGATTGCAGGCTACTGTAGGAGGGAGGTGTGGGTGCCATGGTGATTCAGATGACTGATTGATGCTATATCAATGCAGAATGAGCTGAGAGCCAGCTGTCAAATCTGTTCCTCCATCAGCAAAGGAATGAAACAAAGTTTGGATAGATGTGGGTGGCATTATAACCATACAAACAGTATAGTTTCCTTAATCTTTTCTATTCATGTTGTTGGTCAATATTCTCTGAATATTTTGATTGGGAAGTACATTAACTAGGTGATGTGAATTAATGCTTTATAAATGCTAAAACCACATAACACAACATAAAACATAGACTTACAAATCCCCAAAAATGGAATGATTCTATAAATTAATAGTGTCTAGGCCTGTTAACTTTTTTCTTCATGCTTCACTAATCAGGCATCTGATCTCAACTTGCTGCATTGAAAAGAGCGTGTTTGCTGCAGCAGAGATTCCACTGATAAGCACAACTGCCAGGTAGCAAACATCCCGAAAACAAACAAGACAGAGAAATGGCATAAACATGACTGGTGAAACTCATCTCACATCACACGTCATGTGGCAACATACGTTTCGATAAGCACCATACATAACCTATAACCCTCATGTCATGGCACAGACTGCTCGAGATGCTCTTTGCATAGGCTACAAGGGCAATGGATTGACATTCAAGAATTCAAGAAGAAATTGAAATTCAAGAATTCGTTAATGAAAGCTAATTCGAACACCGATACATTGTCGCAAATGACAATGTCATCTTTGAAATTGTTTAGACCTTTGTGAATTTTAGCTTACTCTTTTCATGCATTCGATTAATATCGAGGGGCTCTCAACCGTATTAATATGCTTGAAATATACCGCCATTATTGATACTCAGATAAACACAAAGACATATGTAATCAATGCCGTTTTCACATCAGGCAATTTTTGTTGTGACAATCGAATCATGTCATTTGCAATGTAGACTATAGGATACCGTAGGCTACGGATTTATTCACGTAAACGCAAGCAGACATAAAAGCCTTATCAATAA
The DNA here is from genome assembly GCF_965601325.2 of Salmo salar. Taxonomy (NCBI): domain Eukaryota; kingdom Metazoa; phylum Chordata; class Actinopteri; order Salmoniformes; family Salmonidae; genus Salmo; species Salmo salar. The sequence continues at coordinate 29,719,203 of NC_138302.1, read as the reverse complement.
AATTGCCCACAACAAACGATGACAATAAATCACACATAGGCTATAACAAAGGGAGAAAAATGACTTACTGCGTACGAGGATGACGATCGGTAGGGTTGAGTCGTGGATGTTTACGGGTAAAGCAGAGAACTGTGAATACCGTTCGGTTACCGTGGTGATGTCTGATTCACCGCAGGATTGCGCATGTAATTCGGTACTGGTTGCATCCTCCAGAGGAAATTGGAGCCTCTATGATGCGCCTCATGTTAAACGTGTCTGGGAGATGTGGGGAATAATAAAGCAAAGGGAATGAATATTTGACACATTAATTCTGATATGTTACTGTAAAGGTGAACGTTTTTAGATGGGTAGGCCTATAATGAAAAGAAAAGGTCAGGCAGCAGTGTCCCTAAATAGCCTTGTCTGTATGCCTACTGTATGCCAAACACAGTCAGATCAACAGTTTTACACATGTTGATCAACTTTATTTACTTCTCACATGGGAAAAATGGGTTAGCCTACTATATTGAATTCCACAAAATATTCTATACACATTTAATAACTACAAATTATTGTATATATTGACTTTGAGACCGAATTGGTGTGGTATACCGAAATCAGTTTGTGATATTCATATAGATATGTCATGCAATATTTGTTGAAAACCAATTACTAGGCCTACAGATGAAATAAAACCATTAATCTGTATGATTGGTTAAATAATTCAACCGTTCAATCATTTACAAAAATGTTTTAATGAAAATGTAATTGAAAATGAATATGATTTTTTAATCCAACCAAACACTACCTGCACACAACTTGCTCATATTTAAATGACATAGTCCCTAGTTCCTCAAAGACTGACATAAATGAAAGTGACTTGTTGTGAACCACAATGACCACAATGTGACATGCAGCAGCTGCTGCAGCTGATGGGGTCTGTCTATGGGATGGCTCTGTGATTCATCAGTGCCTCTAATTATGCCTTTCAATAGAGGTGAAGAGGTGATGCAGATGCCAAACAAGTGAAAAAGTGAAAACACGTTCTGTGTGTGTGTGTGTGTGTGTGTGTGTAAGAGAGAGAGTGAGCGAGAATGTGTGTGTATCAGAGAGAATGTGTGTGTGTGTGTGTGGTGTGTGTGTGAAAGAGTGTCTGTTGTGTGTTCGTGTGTGTGTGTGTGTGTGTGTGTGTGTGTGTGTGTGTGTGTGTGTGTGTGTGTGTGTGTGTGTGTGGAGAGAGAGAGAGCATCTGTTGTGTGTGTGTTTGTAAGAGAGAGTGAGAGAATATGTGTGTATCAGAGTGTGTGTGTGTATGTGTGTGTATGAGAGAGAGAGAGTGTCTGTTGTGTTTGTGTGTAAGAGAGAGTGAGAGAGAATGAGTGTGTGTATCAGAAAGAGTGTGAGTTTTATGTGTGAGAGTTTGTGTGTGTGACAGAGAGGGTGTCTGTTGTGTGTGTGTGTTGAAGTGGGAGAATTTGTGTGCATGTGTCAGAGAGTGTGTGTGTGTGTGTGTGTGAGTGTGTGTGTGTGTGTGTGTGTGTGTGTGTGTGTGTGTGTGTGTGTGTGTGTGTGTGTGTGTGTGTGTGTGTGTGTGTGTGTGTGTGTGTGTGTGTGTGTGTGTGAGAGAGAGAGAGTGTGTCTCTGAGAGGTTAAGCGAGCAAAGGAGAAACAGACAGAGAGCGAGAGAAAGAAAGAAAGAAAGAGGGGACGAAAGAAAGACTGATGGCCTACAAAAAGAGTAGGATGCAGGAGCCAGGCCTGTCTGCCCGGTTAAAAAACCCTATTCTCTCCACGAGGACCCCTGCTACTCCGTCTTTGGTTATGCCTGATTCTATGAATTCATCATGCCTTTAGTACACAGTGAGGGACTGTGAGGGACTGCCTGACCAAAATATACCATTCGCCCCCCTTTTAGAGCCTTTTGTCCCCCCCCCCCTGCATACCCTTCAATTGGACCTACATTTATTATTTTGACCTTTGCTTTGCGGGGGTGGGACTTCAAAGCAGACCCTCTATTTCTTCCTCTTTAGGGGGAGGGTCGTGTCATCCTCACAGTGTGAGAGGCAGACTGTTCTGTTCTGTCTCCTCGGGTTTTGTTGTTCGCTGGGAGATGGAGAGAGAGAGAGCCCTGGGAGAACATAATGAAAATGAGAATCAATTAGGTTATGGTCTTTAGAGTTAGAAGGGAAGAAGGGAGAGGGGAGAGAGTGTGTGTGTGTGTTCGTGTGAGAGAGAACGCGAGACTGAATGAGATTCAGTTTGTGTGTGTGTGTATAGAAGGGTGTTCTGCGTTAGGAACTACACACAGGGGTGAAAATCTGATATCAACTTTGGAGGGGACAATTACATGAAATTTTCTCAAGAGCAATTCCTGAGGGGGACACCAAAAGTAGTGCTGTAACATAGCCTACATTGTAATATGGTAAATGTATATTGAGGAACCAAAGAAATAAGGTGTTTGCCGTACTCCTAACTACCGGTACCCAAAACTACACAACTAATCACAACAGCAATACCATTGCCTTTAACAAATCTTAGTTCAGTCACCAGTTTAAGTTGAGAGTGGGGGTATCCATGGCATTTTCCAATTATGTTCCTATTTTACAAGTCAAAAAAATTGAGAACCTTTCATAATGTTGCCAAACAAAGACAACAAACTTACCTGAGACTCCCTGTCTCTGCCAGTCTGTCCCTGCATATCTGTCCCCAACTCTGCTGTCTGTGTGCCATCTGTTGCCTGCTCTGCCTAATGACATCATTGTGAAACATTTCCATTAGAATTTCATTTCTTTCTTATGAACATTTTATCAACTAGTCTTTGAGATATTAGGCTACTAGGGTTCTTACTATGCGTTTTGGTGTATTGAAAAATACTCTGATGTCCGTCTTTTATTTTTCTGCCATTTTTCTACCTGGCTGGCTGGCTGGCTGGCTACACACACACACAGTGTGTAGGTTATTTACAGTAGGAGATGGGCTTCTATCATCTTCTATCATTCTATTTGGGCTTCGATCTAAAAGGTAGCTAGCAAATGTAAAACGGATTAAAATGACAAGAGTTGACAGCTGTATGAGTTCACCATTTACACAACATATGCTGCAACCTTTTGTAATTTTAATAGTTTGTTTCATATTGGCTGGCTTCCAACAATAGCTGAATTTGCAAAGCTAGCGAGCACCAAATCAGTTTCAGTGGTGTTTGCTATAATCTTTGCTACCCGGGTTAAATAAAGGTGAAATAAAATAAATAAATAAAAGTTCCCTTGCGACAATTTAGCTTTTGCAACGAGACCATTAAATATATTTAAGACAATGGTAGAAGAGAGTGTAGTTCTGTTCAGTTTGGACTTCAGTTTATCGCTAACCTTATCACAGGGACTTTGAAGCACTAACTTACATCATCTGCATGCTGATCTTGGAATAAATTGACGATAGCAAAGATTCCATCTTTGACGACGTCACATAAATGGAATAGGTACTAGCTAGCTTAATAGTTAATATTTGCGCGCTAGCTCTGCATATTCAGCTAGTGTGTGTGCGCGATTGACTAGATTAACCTCACGTCAGTTACGTTCATTGAGTGCCTTTCAGACAGTAGATACGACCCCTCTGTTACCTTGCCAACTAAGGAACTGGCAGTGGATCAAACCATTGTGAGGCACAGGGTGGGGGGGTCGCAATCTTTTGAAACTTAAAAACACGCTAGTGAAGTACTGGTGGGAAAATATAGCATCGAAGTGGAGTGGTGAATTCTATACATTCTATGGATGTTTACATTGTATCAATAGAATACATCATGTATTTAAGTATTGCAATAAGAAACATGACAAATGTAAGCGATTCAGCTATTAGAATAAAATATGCATTAATTAAGTCTTTATAAAAGTGATACAACATAAGATGGCCAAGTACTCCATAAGCTTGTGTTATAACCCGTTATATCGTTTTTATAATACATTCAAAAAGTTAACCTGATTAGTATTACCTGTTAATTGATTAGTGTTAGTGATTATTCAACAGTCATGTCACATAATGATGTCAAAAGGATTTTATTTGTATAACGTATTTAGCATTCTTAGACATGCAGTGTTTATATTGAATCAAGTCATGCTTTCTGATGGATAGGTGTTGAATACTGACTTGTATCACGGGTGACGGACCAGCCTGGCTTTCTTCTTGGTTGTGGTAACTGAATGGGTTAGCCCGAAATCACTGTTAATGCGAAATTATTAACAATACTGCCACCTAGTGACGAATCCATTCAAATCCCTTTAATACTATTACAGAACTGCGCCAGTTACTGTACCTAGTATAGCGTCCTATTTACAAGGTGTATAGCTCACTAAGCAACTTGAACATGCTAGGTAAGAATGCACTTCTGTGAATGCGGTCTGTTTTATAAACTCTAAGAGCTTTCCTGATGTTTCTTATTTACCAACCAAGTCTTGGAAACACTGTTTATGTATTTTCATGTAAATTCACTTCTCTTCAGCATGGGAATAGAAATGACAATGCAAAAACGGCAATTAAAAAGCCCCTTTCTAATCTTGCAACTGGAATCTCAATTAATCTCCCGATTTGACTGCATTGAAATGACCATGAAATATGACTATCTCTCCAACTTATCTACAGACTCTCTACACACAATTCACAGTGTTATTATCCTGGTTACCAACAGGTGGCACCACAGTGACAGTCAATAGAGCCATGCTTCAGTTCAGTTCTGTATTTTCACCAATTTGGTTAGAAATAAGGCATAACATGATGATTAACTATTCAGTAGACCATGATGATAATGTCAAACAAATGTTATGTCCTGTATGAGGAAACCTAACTTTAGCCTGGTCTCAGATCTGTGTGTTTCCGATTCACCTGCCACCTGACTATAGATAGGCCTTCAACATGACTCGTTTAAATCACGGACGCAGCATGATGACTTGGCTGGCATCAGTACATACTGTCTAGTATAGGGACCAGGTTTATAGAACTAGGCTTCTTACCGGAGACTGTTTCTCTAGACAACAAGCAGAAGTCAGGAGGAACTCTGAGCACCACCCTCCCTCTGGGCTATTAGATCATTTCACTTTAGACTGTGTTATCCTGTCTGGCTATTACCCGTGTGACCAACACCTAGCCTGTTATCCTATTATTATCCATCAGGAGTCACTATTCCTGACCTGGCCTTATTCCACATGTCTATATCTGGCCCTGGTAATGAGGAAATGGGCCTTTAAAATAGGACCACATTAGGATGCTATTGCTGGTACACATGTTAGGTATAACCTTGCTTAGAGAGGGGTTACCAAAGTGTCACTGTCACCCTATGCTGTAAGGAGATTGATTGGAAAACATAAACAGGAAATCTAATGTAGCTAGCTAGGCTACTATACACAAGAATAAGTAGCATTGTCATTTAGCATCTGTCATGTACCTGAAATTACTGCATTTTGCTAGACTGGTTTATTAATTCATTTTTGGGTTTAAAATACTTTTGATTCCAGAGGATAGCACATTATATGATTAATAAAAACACTTGTGGTCCTTGACTTCAAGGTAGCATGTTACAATTGATTTCTGAGGTTAGATTAAGAGTGTGTTCAATGGGACAGAGTCATCTGATGAATTTAAATTAAGGCCACAACCTGTCTTTTAATTCATCACCAGGAGCCCATCAGCACTATTAGTCAGTGAGGGAGCTGTCGTAAGGTGTTACAATGGGGGTGTTGAAGGATTTGCAATTAAAGGGCAATTGAAGGGTGAACTGTAACACTGCAGACAAGAATGGGAGAAACTCCCCAAATACAGGTGTGCCAAGCTTGCAGCGTCATACCCAAGAAGACTCAAGGCTGTAATCGCTGCCAAAGGTGCTTCAACAAAGTACTGAGAAAAGGGACTGAATACTTATGTAAATGTGATATATCCGTTTTTTAAATACATTTGCAAAAAAACTGTTTTAGATCTGTCATCATGGGGTATTGTGTGTTGATTGATGAGGAGAAAAATCTATTTAATACATTTTAGAATAAGGCTGTAACGCAATAAAATGTGGAAAAAGTCTAGAGGTCTGAATACTTTCCGAATGCACTGTTTATATTGACTATAGGGTCTGACCACATGACCTGACCAGGGAAAACAAAATGTTTTTTACATGTTTTGAGAACAGAAGTGAACATTTTGCCTATTCTGGGAACATTCATTTTTAAGTTGTAGGGAGGTTCTCAGAACGTTTTACTACAGTTCCCTGAAAGTTTTCCTGGGAGGTTTTATTAACGTTCTGAGAACAGGTTTCAATAAGACTGCTAGCTTAGGTTAACTGTTTTGAACTCCAAGCACACATAGGACACATGGAAATGAATTTGCTTAGGCATTAATCATGCAATTTATTGTGGCACAGCATCAGTGAGATTCTAACCTATTACAGTATCTTCTGTTCTCTATCCATGTAATTAGTCCACTGCACCTCCAGGATGGAGCTAGCATGCCATGTTTTTTTTACTTATACGAAGCATTTTAGTATATTCAAATAGACCCTATTTCAAAGGGAACAAGAATTCATTAAGATCAGGTGTGGCCAATTAACAAGATAGAGGATAGAGCGAGTTTTGTTGATGCCGAGAACGGAATGTATGTGTTTTTAAATAACATTCTTACTAATGTTTTCATGTGGTTTTTATGGAAAGTTTTCGTAACGTTCTCAGAACAATTTGAGAACATTACTTTAAATAGAATGACGAGGAAACATGTAGGAAACTTTATGCTGAATTACTGAAATTCCCACAGAAGAACGTTGTTTCTTAATGTTCTCTGAACTATTTGAAAGAATTCAACAAAATAATTCCATTCCCCACCCCCAAGACTGTCGCCCCCCAAGCCCCCGTGCTCTGTCTCCCAATAATGCACCAACAACCAACCAAATGAACAAAAGAGAAAAAAGAGAAAGACAAAGGAAAACAGGAATCTACAGTGCAAAAAACAAAAGACATCATGGACAACAAAATCATAACAGCAAGGCCAAATGAAAATATGCTTGAGTGCATCTATGGCACTATTTACATGTGTGTATGTGTGTGTGTGTGTGTGTGTGTCTGTGTGTCTGTGTATGTGCACATGTGTGGGTTTGAATGAAATTGTGTGTATATGCATGTGGGCGGCATCAGCCTCAGGCAAACAGGATTAGCTGCCCGCACCCGCCCGCCAGTCTAGCATCACTACTCTGGACGGTTCTGACTTAGAATATGTGGACAACTACAAATACCTAGGTGTCTGGTTAGACTGTAAACTCTCCTTCCAGACTCACATTAAGCATCTCCAATCCAAAATTAAATCTAGAATCGGCTTCCTATTTCGCAACAAAGCCTCCTTTACTCATGCTACCAAACATACCCTCGTAAAACGTACTATCCTACCGATCCTTGAATTCGGCGATTTCATTTACAAAATAACCTCCAACACTCTACTCAGCAAATTGGATGTAGTCTATCACAGTGCCATCTGTTTTGTCACCAAAGCCCCATATACTACCCACCACTGTGACCTGTATGCTCTCGTTGGCTGGCCCTCGCTTCATATTCGTTGCCAAACCCACTGGCTCCAGGTCATCTATAAGTCCTTGCTAGGTAAAGCCCCGCCTAAAGCTCACTGGTCACCATAGCAGCACCCACCTGTAGCACGCGCTCCAGCAGGTATATTTCACTGGTCATCCCCAAAGCCAACTCCTCCTTCGGCCGCCTTTCCTTCCAGTTCTCTGCTGCCAATGACTGGAACGAATTGCAAAAATCACTGAAGCTGGAGTCTTATATCTCCCTCACTAACTTTAAGCATCAGCTGTCAGAGCGGTTGAAGGGCATGCATTTAGTTTTACTAGCGTTTAAGAGCATTTGGCGTTTAAGAGCCCATCTGTAAATAGCCTACCTCATCCCCATATTGTTATTCATTTTTTGGCTCCTTTGCACCCCAGTATCTCTACTTGCACATTCATCTTCTGCACATCTATCACTCCAGTGTTTATTTGCTAAATTGTAATTATTTCGCCACTATGGCCTATTTATTGCCTTACCTCCCTAATCTTACTACATTTGCACACACTGTATATAGATTTTTCTATTGTGTTATTGACAGTACATTTGTTTATCCCATGTGTAACTCTGTGTTGTTTGTGTCTCACTGTTTTGCCTTATCTTGGCCAGGTCGCAGTTGTAATTAAGAACTTGTTCTCAACTGGCCTACCTGGTTAAGTAAAGGTGAAATAAACATAAAAAATAGTTGTAACAACATTTCCCCTCAGTGTCATTCAAACTTACTTTTTGTTTCATTTAGACTTAATTTTTTTACTTTTATGTTTGACTGTCATTCTATCCCCCTTCTAGCAACTCCACTCGCACTTGTCTCTAATGCTGACAGCAGGCCTACTTAGCATATTTTCTCAGAACATACAATGCATATGCTCTTGACTAATGCTCTTTGATGTGATAAATAATGTCAATTTCTGATGCTTATTTGAGTTTTTAGGACATGTTCAATAATTGGACAAATATTAAATCCATATAATTGTTTCAGACACTAGCTAACCATGCCATCTGCATGGGCACTCGCAAACTGCAAGCTAAAATCCCTATAATTGGTAGCCGAGCACCAAGAATCACTTATTTTCTGCTGTGGAGTTCCAACTGTCATTTTTTATTTTGGGCGCCACAAATGAGTTTGTAAACGGCATGTGGTCAAAACTGACAACTGAAGTAACGTTAGCTAATTTGGCCAGCAGCCAGTAGGGCTGGCCAGCAAGCTAGGCTTTTTAGGGGGTTAAAGCTAACTGGTAACCTAGCTAGCTAAGGAATTACACATTTTCCTCCCCTTCAGTTTGTTTTACCCTCTATCAAGCCTCAAGCTGACAGCTAACGTTTTAAAACGTTTGGGCGTATTTTGTATTACTGGTTAATATAAGATAGCTAGCTAACTAACTTAGCTATCCTTTTCCAGTTAGTTTTCTCATCATTAACGAAGCAGGTAGAGTAGCTCCATTACCTTGTGTATGGTTATGTGAAATGACAACATGTTCTTGCAATATCGACACAATTTTGATTCATGCGTTTACAGTTTGGAGTGGACCAGAGACCAACACTACCACCACGTTGGGTATGGACTGCGGTGGACTGGCGCCACTGACGACCAAATCTGCAACCATCGCATCCATTGTCCATGATAACAGGGCTGGCAGGGGGATAGAGGGTGTGTAACTTTTATTTTCTGTAAAAACTTTTTTGTTGTTGCAAAGATTGGCTTACATTTGCATCTTTACAGAAAACAGGTGTGATTGGAGCTTTGGAATTGCTATGCTGCATTATTTTAACAGAAATAACAGAGAAATGCTTTGGATTAAATGTGACTACGTTTGCTTTTCAGTGCCTTGTAGCCCACTACTGAATATGGTGCAAATGTATGCTCAGATACACTATATGTACAAAAGTATGTGGACACCCTTCTAAATTTGTGGATTCGGCTATTTCAGTCACACCTGTTGCTGACAGGTGTATAAAATTGAGCACACGGCCATGCAATCTCCATAGACAAACATTGGCAGGAGAATGACCTTATTGAAGAGCTCAGTGACTTTCAACAATGCACCGTCATAGGATGGCACCTTTCCGTTCAAGTCAGTTCTTCAAATTTCTGCCCTGCTAGATCTTCCCCGGTCAACTGTAAGTGCTGTTATTGTGAAGTGGAAAGGTCTAGGAGCAACAGCTGTGAAGTGGTAGGCCACACAAGCTCACAGAACGGGATCGCCGAGTGCTGAAATCGTCTGTCCTCGGTTGCAACACTCACTACCGAGTTCCAAACTGCCTCTGGAAGCAACGTCAGCACAATAACTGTTCGTCGGGAGCTTCATGAAATGGGTTTCTATGGCTGAGCAGCCGCACACAAGCCTAAGATCAGCATGCACAATGCCAAGCGTCGGCTGGAGTGGTGTAAATCTCGCCGCCATTGGACTCTGGAGCAGTGGAAATTTGGGTTTGGTGGATGCTAGGAGAATGCTACCTGCCCGAATGCATAGTGCCAACTGTAAAGTTTGGTGGAGGAGGAATAATGGTCTGGGGCTGTTTTTCATGCTTGGGCTAGGCTCCTTAGTTCCAGTGAAGGGAAATCTTAACACTACATGGTATTCTAGACAATTCTGTGCTTCCAACTTTGTGGCAACAGTTTGGGGAAGCCCCTTTCCTGTTTTAGCATGACAATGCCCCTGTGCACAAAGCGAGGTCCATACGGTAATGGTTTGTCGAGATCGGTGTGGAAGAACATGACTGGCCTGCACAGAGCCCTGACCTCAACACCATCGAACACCTTTGGGATGAATTGGAACAGCGACTGTGAGCCAGGCCTAATCGCCCAAAATCAGTGCCCGACCTCACTAATGCTCTTAAGCGCTACGCTCTTCAGCACTCGGCGGACCCGTTCTGTGAGGTTATGTGGCCTACCACTTCACGGCTGAGCCGTTGTTGCTCCTAGATGTTTCCACTTCACAATAACATCACAAACAGTTGTCCGGGGCAGCTCTAGCAGGACAGAAATTTGACGAACTGACTTGTTGGATAGGTGGCATCCTATGATGGTGCCATGTTGAAAGCCACTGAGCTCCTCAGTAATGCCATACTACTGCCAATGTTTGTCTATGGAGATTGCATGGCTGTGTGCTCCATTTTATACACCTGTCAGCAACGGATGTGGCTGAAATAGCGAATCCACCAATTTGAGGGGTGTCCACATACTTTTGTATATATAGTGCATGTCAGCTAGTTGACATTACGGAGTTAAAATATTATACAAGTATGTAAGTGGGTTTAAGGGATCTCACCCCAGATATCTCCCTGAACTCATATGGTAGCAGGGAGATTTCTGAGGTCTGGATTGGATGCATGTAGAAACTGTTATTACGTTATTACAATAACGTTATAATGTTATTACAATGTGTTATGTGTTAAACCCTACACCCCGACCTGAGCACTCCGTTCTGCCGCATCTGGTCTCTTGGTCATTCCACCCCGTCAGCTCTCACTCAGCCCAGTCAAATTATTTCTCTGTCCTGGCACCCCAATGGTGGAATCAACTTCCCCTTGTAGCTAGGACAGGAAAGTTCCTACCCATCTTCCTGAAAATGTCTGAAATCCTCCCTCTTCAAAGAGTATCTTAAATGAATCCTGTACTTATTGAGGGAAAATGAACTTGCTACGACTGTGATATGGGATTGTCTCACACAGCTATCTTAAGATGAATGCACTAATTGTAAGTCGCTCTGGATAAGAGCGTCTGCTAAGTAACTAAAATGTAAACGTTACAAGAGTAATTACAGCGTTACTACACCGATTATAGCAAAGTGTTACTAAAGTGTTAAATGTTATCAAACAGCACATATTGCAGATAGGTTATTTTCACATGGGGACCTACTGCAGTATACTCAGTAAAGCTGCCCTTTGACCTTGAAGGCTATAAATAGAGCACTAGGAGATGTGCTAATACAATACATGCTGATCAGGCAGGATGAGAAACAGAGCCTTCACTCCTGGGTCTGTTTCTACTGTCTATTAGACAAAACCTAAGCCTGAAAAAATTGAAAAAGTGATACATCGTCAAAACTCCATAGAATCGCACATTGGCTCCTATATCACAAAGTCACCTAAAATGGAGAAATCTGCTATTAAGTAACAGTGACCAACTCACCTGAGGAGGATTTGAGCAATATACAGTAAAACAACATTGAAATACTGTAAGTTCACCCTAAACAAGTATGCTATTCACCACCTTCTGAGCCAGTTTTGAACAGTTGTATCTGGAAGTGCTACTGAAGTCAAACAGTTGCCTGAGTCAAGGTTTGTTGGAAGAGCAGTAGCCTGGCCTTCCATTGCAGTGTGACCGCAGCACTCTCTGCATATTTCGGCTCACCCATCATCACCGGGTCTACTCAGCTCAATATGGGGCGAGTGGAGTAATTCAACAATACTAAAGAAAGGTTAGTGTTGAGAGCTGTGTGTGGGTGTAATTGTGTGTAGCTGCCTCTTTGGAGGTTAAAAGGAATGCAGTGAACCAATTAAACTCCATTTGCTTCAACATTAAAGGTAGAGACTGGTTTCAACGATGATTTTAGCGATTGCTTCTTCTTTCATCTGGCCGCTGATTAACTTAGATATTGTGTCTGGACTCACGTTCTATACAGCAAAGGAAGCTAAAATGATTAGAATAATTATTCATGATATGATGAGTGATGTCACCCTGACTTCATCTTAACATGGAATATGTCATGTTTTCATGCTTTGCCTTCTCAAGAGGCACCATTCAAAGTGCAGTTTGGCAGACCCAAACTTTCCACCCAAAATGTTGCCCTAAAAGTATTTTATACATACAGAATCAGCAGTAGTTTGCTGTTTACAAGAAGTCATAAGGGAAGTTTTCCTTCATATGTCATTTGTTTGTGACGTAGACTATCTTTTAAAAGTTTGGGGTCACTTAGAAATGTCCTTGTTTTTGAAAAAAAAGCAAAAAATGTTGTCCATTAAAATAACATCAAATTGATCAGAAATACAGTGCAGACATTGTTAAGGTTGGAAATGACTATTGTAGCTGGAAATGGCTGATTAATTTGTGGAAATCTACATAAGCGTACAGAGGCCTATTATCAGCAACCATCACTCCTGTGATCCAATGGCACGTTGTTAGCTAATCCAAGTTTATCATTTTAAAAGGATAATTGATCATTAGAAAACCCTTTTGCAATTATGTTAGCCCAGCTGATTAAAGAAGCAATACAACTGGCCTTCTTTAGACTACTTGAGTATCTGGAGCATCAGCATTTGTGGGCTTGATTACAGGCTCAAAATGGCCAGAAACAAAAAACTTTCTTCTGAAACTCGTCAGTCTATTCTTGTTCTGTGAAATGAAGGCTATTCCATGTGAGAAATTGCCAAGTAACTGAAGATCTCGTACAACGCTGTGTACTACTCCCTTCACAGAACAGCGCAAACTGGCTCTAACTAGAATAGAAAGAGGAGTGGGAGGCCCCGGTGCACAACTGAGCAAGAGGACAAGTACATTAGAGTGTCTAGTTTGAAAAACAGACGCCTCACAAGTCCTAAACTGGCAGCTTCATTAAATAGTACCCGCAAAACCCCAGTCTCAACGTCAACATTGAAGAGGCGACTCCGGGATGCTGGCCAGGTTGAGAGAAAATACTAACAGGTGAACTCGAATGTTACAGTATGTTATATATTTGTTGTAGAAACTATGGCATTAAATTATGTAAACTACATAAAGTATAGTTTTTCTACAATAAAGTCATTTATGCATATACCCAAAGATGTCCTGTTTATGCCCCATGTGTTCATACATATCAATATAACACCTAGCCGAAGACCCACCTGTCATTCACCTCTTTACACACACAGACACCCTCTGAGCACTGAGAGACAGTGGCATACAGGACACAGAGAGAGAGTTTGCGATACACAGAGGAATACCAACAAGAGAGGGATACAGTCTAGACAATAGAGGTAAGACAATGTTAGTATTGTTTCGGGGTGGTGATGGTGGTGGCGGGCTGAGGGTTAAAACTCAATGTAAGGATCCAGTATTTAAAAAAAAGATATATTTCAAATTCTCTTTAAACCCTGTAGGATTGTTTGCTATTTTATGATGTAATGCTATTCTAAAGGATAAGGTATTTTCTACATGGTCCATAAGATAATGAGCAATATTCTTACAGTGGATTTGTACTATACAGTGTCTATTCAAATAGAGCATAGCAATCAAATCATAGCTAATGTACAAATCAAATCAAATCAAATTGATTTATATAGCCCTTCGTACATCAGCTGATATCTCAAAGTGCTCTACAGAAACCCAGCCTAAAACCCCAAACAGCAAGCAATGCATGTGAAAGAAGCACGGTGGCTAGGAAAAACTCCCTAGGAAAAACTCCCTAGAAAGGCCAAAAACCTAGGAAGAAACCTAGAGAGGAACCAGGCTATGAGGGGTGGCCAGACCCCTTCTGGCTGTGCCGGGTGGATATTATAACAGTGCCTTGCAAAAGTATTCACCCCCTTGGCGTTTTCCCTATTTTGTTGCATTACAACCTATAATTTAAATGGATTTTTATTTCAATTTCATGTAATGGACATACACAAAATAGTCCAAATTGGTGAAGTGAAATGAAAAAAATAAAGAACGGAAAAGTGGAGCATGCATATGTATTCACCCCCTTTGCTATGAAGCCCCTAAATAAGATCTGGTGCAACCAATTACCTTCAGAAGTCACATAATGTCACGACTTCCGCCGAAGTCGGTCCCTCTCCTTGTTCAGGCGGTGTTCGGCGGTCGACGTCACCGACCTGCTAGCCATCGCTGATCCATTTTTCATTTTCCATTGGTTCTGTCTTGTCTTACATCACACCTGGTTCCAATCTCATCAATTACATGTTGTGTATTTAACCCTCTGTTTCCCCTCATTTCCTTGTCGGTGATTGTTTGTTGTATGTGATGTGCAAGTTATGTTCTGGTGCGCGACGGGTTTTGTACCCACTTTTATTATTTTGTATATTTTGGTTTTTGGAGTTTTGTGAGTACTTATTAAACGACTCCGTTTATACCAAGTTCGTTCTCCTGCGCCTGACTTCCCTGCCACCAGCACGCACCCATTACACATAATTCATAAAATAAAGTCCACCTGTGTGCAATCTAAGTGTCACATGATCTGTCACATGATCTCAGTATATATACACCTGTTCTGAAAGGCCAAAGAGTCTGCAACATCACTAAGCAAGGGCACCATGAAGACCAAGGAGCTCTCCAAACAGGTCAGGGACAAAGTTGTGGAGAAGTACAGATCAGGGTTGGGTTATAAAAAAATATCTGAAACTTTGATCATCCCACGGAGCATCATTAAATCCATTATAAAAAAATTGAAAGAATATGGCACCACAACAAACCTTCCAAGAGAGGGCCGACCACCAAAACTCACGGACCAGGCAAGGAGGGCATTAATCAGAGAAGCAACAAAGAGATCAAAGATAACCCTGAAGAATCTGCAAAGCTCCACAGCGGAGATTGGAGTATCTGTCCATAGAACCACTTTAAGCCGTACACTCCACAGAGTTGGGCTTTACGGAAGAGTGACCAGAAAAAAGCCATTGCTTAAAGAAAAAAAATAAGCAAACACGTTTGGTGTTCACCAAAAGGCATGTGGGAGACTCCCCAAGCACATGGAAGAAGGTACTCTGGTCAGATGAGGCTAAAATTTTGCTTTTTGGCCATCAAGGTAAACACTATGTCTGGCACAAACCCAACACCTCGCATCACCCCGAGAACACCATCCCCACAGTGAAGCATGGTGGTGGCAGCATCATGTTGTGGGGATGTTTTTCATCGGCAGGGACTGGGAAACTGGTCAGAATTGAAGGAATGATGAATGGCGCTAAATACAGGAAAATTCTTGAGGGAAACCTGTTTCAGTCTTCCAGGGATTTGAGACTGGGACGGAGGTTCACCTTCCAGCAGGATAATGACCCTAAGCATACTGCTAAAGCAACACTCGAGTGGTTTAAGGGGAAACATTTAAATGTCTTGGAATGGCCTAGTCAAAGCCCAGACCTCAATCCAATTGAGAATCTGTGGTATGACTTAATGATTTTGGTATGACTCAAAAATCTCAGTGGCTAGATATGCCAAGCTTATAGAGACATATCCCAAGACACTTGCAGCTGTAATTGTGGCTCTACAAAGTATTGACTTTGGGGGGGTGAATAGTTATGCACGCTCAAGTTTTCAGTTTTTTTGTCTTATTTCTTTTTTGTTTCACAATAAAATATATTTTGCATCTTCAAAGAGGTAGGCATGTTGTGTAAATCAAATAATACAACCCCTCCCCCCCCAAATATATTTTAATTCCAGGTTGTAAGGCAACAAAATAGGAAAAATGCCAAGGGGGTGAATACTTTCTCAAGGCACTGTATCAACAGGAAACACATCTCCTTAGTTTATATATCAAAAATATAAAAAAATGTCAATGTATTTCCAGGCTGTTTTTACAGGATGAAGCCCAGACGGCTGCTTTCCTCCGTGGAGCTGCTGCCCACCATCAGTGAGCTGCAGGAAGGAGTTCTGGAGGATGGGGAAGACGAGTACCCCACTATGGAGGAGTATGTGGACTCCATCAAGAAACTCTCCCAGACCGCCCCATACCCCCTCCACGGCCCACTCCGGGGGCACCGACGATGAATGACCTGCTTGGCCACCCATCAAGGCAGAAGATGCTCCACTGTAGCCCCATTGGTGCCCTATAACAAATCCATGGCATATGCTCCTCGGATCCCCAGTGGTCTATCGGATGTGTCACTGATGGTCGCCCATCCTTTGGACTGTGTAACCCGGGTATGTTCCGGCCGAGACCCCCTGGATTGGTTGTTTGTGCAGGCCCAGTTTTCCGGGTTGACGTGACTAAGAAAGTCCTAGGCTTCTGTTTATGACGGTGCTGTTGAAAAGGCCGCAGGGCTTTGCGGAACTGTTTGGTGAACAGGAAGCATAGTCTGGTTTACATTACTGGATTAACCCAGCCTGGGATTGGAGGTCGAGGTAGTCAGGGATGATTTGTGAACGTTGTCTTAACTCTCCAATGTATTCTACTGTATGGACTGAGTCCCTCCAGGCATGACCAGAGTTGAAGGGTGTCCTAATATGGACACTGTAGAGGAAGACACCTTACAAACTGAGGGAAGAAAAAGGAGGGGGCAGCCCAATGAATTTACACTTTATCTGCTTTATCTCTCTGGATACCCTCGTAATGAGAATATTTTTGTAAGGAACTCTTTTGTAAATAGAAGCTGTAAATACTGTACATGATTGTCTGTAAATATTTTTGTGTGACCAACACAATTAAAACAACATGGTATTCAAAAACATTTTTATCACAGCCATTGACACTGTCACTCACAATCAAGACAATTATTTTCTCTTTGTCTTCAAGACAGACATTTCTCTTTTCTTTATCGGCCAGCAAATGGTATCTATTTTCTTTGTTAAGCACTCCTGTGTGCTCTGGTTCTGGTCTGTTAGGGTCCTTAAGTTTCTGTTTCTTCTAAATGTCGCAAGCGTGTGGTAAGCCAAGACAGCTGGCGCTACAGTGCATTAGCAATAAAGCTACCTTGGCCTAGGTCCATCCCCCTATCATATCAAGAGGAAGGGAGGAAACAGGGAGGCCTGCTTTTCCAGTGATACAGTTAAAATGAAATGTAAATCATTATCGTTTCCAATACCCAGAATATAGATGACTTATACAGTACAGATTCTACTGAAATGTCATCAGGTCCTGTTCCGAAGAAATACCGCACTCATTTTAAGACGTTAAGTAACAATGTTTTTCAGTGTACATTACCATGAAATGACACTTTATGAGAAAGAGCAACGGTATTTGCGATAACCCCCCAAATTTGTGTTAGTCATGATCTTGGGTATCTTGAACTTGGCTCATTAGCGGTGGCTCACATAATTGGAGGTGGTAGTCAGAGTACAGTATTGGTCATATAATGATAAATTGTGTATGAACCAAAAAGTCAAATCAGGCCATTACCACTCAACTTGCTGAGCACAGACCCACTGGATTAGTTCATTTGAGCAGAATTGGTCAAATATCATACAACCACAGGAGGTTGGTGGCACCTTAATTGGGGAGGACAGGCTCTTGGTAATGGCTTGAGCGGGATAAGTAGAATGGTATCAAATACATGGTTTCCATGTGTTTGATGCCATTCCATTTGCTCTGTTCCAGCCATTATGAGCCGTACTCCCCTTAGCAGCCTCCACTGCATACAACTACATAATGCATAAACCAGCTTTTTTTAAATTTGCAGATGTAATCATATGTAGTGTAATTACATTTAAAAACAGGTGTATCTACCTAGTTATTTATCATGAAAAAACATGTTTAAAAACGGACATATCACGCCACAGAATAGGAGACATTTAGTATCTCAACCGGCTTCCATTTTTCTTCAGGAAAATTACTGACGGTTGTGGCTGCTTTGCGTGATGTATTGTTGTCTCTACCTTCTTGCCCTTTGTGCTGTTGTCTGTACCCAGTAATGTATGTACCATATTTTGTGCTCCTACCATGTTGTGTTGCTACCATGTTGTCGTCATGTGTTGCTACCATGCTGTGTTGTCATGTGTTGCTGCCTTGCTATGTTGTTGTCTTAGTCGTGTTGTCTCGCTTGTCGTGATATGTGTTTTGTCATATATTTATATTGTCACGGCCGTCATATAAAGTGGACCAAAATGCAGCGGGAGTCTGTATACTCATCTTTTTTTTTTATTGAAGAAAGAAGGAAAACACACGTATACAAAAACAACGACGACCATCAGTCCTGTAAGGCATACAGCTATACACGAAATAACTACCCACAAATCCCATAGAAAGAATACCCCTCTTAAATAGGACCTTCAATTAGAAGCAACTAGGAGCAGCTGCTTCCAATTGAAGGTCAACCCAACAAACACCACATAGAAATAGACATATTAGAACTAACATAGAAATAGACTAACAAGAACATAACCCAACAAACCCCGAAACACTCTAAACAAACACGCCTCTTAAATAAGAACATAGCCCAACAAACCCCAAAACACTCTAAACAAACACCCCCTGCCACGTCCTGACCAAACTACAATAACAAAATAACCCCTTATACTGGTCAGGACGTGACAGTACCCCAAAGGTGCAGACTCCGGATGCACCTTAAACAAAAACACAAAAATAAACCCAAAACAAAAATAATCCCAAACTAAAGGGAGGGAAGGGAGGGTGGCCACCGTCACCGACGGTTCTTGTGCTAAACCCACCTCCCCAACCTCCTACTACGGAGGTGGCTCAGGCTCCGGCCTTACTCCCCAACCTAACCTGTCCACCCCCGCTAACTGGTTATTATATATTACCCCTCCCGAAGTCTCTGGACTAAGGTGCATCGCTGAAGACCTCGGGCTGAATGCGCGTCGCTGGAGACCTCGGGCTGGTGGGCGACTCTGGGAGCTCCGGACTGGAGGGCAACTCTGGGAGCTCCGGACTGGAGGGGGACTGTAGGGCGACTCTCGGTTCCGGACTGTAGGCCGTCTCTCTCGGTTCCGGACTGTAGGCCGTCGCCGGAAGCTCTGGAGGGGGAGCTGTCGCCGGAAGCTCTGGACGGGGAGCTGTCGCCGGAAGCTCTGGACGGGGAGCTGTCGCCGGAAGCTCTGGACGGGGAGCTGTCGCCGGAAGCTCTGGACGGGGAGCTGTCGTCGGAAGCTCTGGACGGGGACTGCGCACTGAAAGCCTGATGCGTGGGGCTGGCTTTGGAGATGCCAGACTATTTACACACCACAAGGCTAGTGCGAAGAGCAGGAGCAGGACGTACTGGACTGGGCTGACGTACTGGAGGCCTGGGGCTGGTACTGGAGGTACCAGACTGGGGACACGCACCCCAAGGCTAGTGCGAGGAGCGGGAACAGGACATACTGGACTGGGCTGACGCACTGGAGGCCTGGTGCGTGGTGCTGGCTTTGGAGATGCCAGACTGGAAACACGCACCTCAAGGCTAGTGCGAGGAGCGGGAACAGGACGTACTGGACCATAAGTAGGCACCGGCGGTCTGGAGCGCACCGCCTGCACAACCCGTCCTGGCTGGATGGTAACAGTAGCCCTGCATGAGCGGAGTGCTGGCACAGGGCGAACTGGGCTGTGCAGAGGCCTGATGGCTGCCGTGCGTAGAGCAGGCGTAGGGTAGCCTGGGCCTAGGAGGCGCACTGGTGGCCAGATGTGCTGTGCAGGCATACTCCTACCCGACTGGATGCCCACTCTAGCACGGCACTTGCGAGGAGCTGGGATCGCTCGCACCAGACTGTGCGTGCGCATGGGCAAGATCGTGCGCACTTCCGCATACACCGGTGCTCTCACTGCCAAACGCTCCCCATAATAAACACGGGAAGTTGGCTTAGGGCTTACCCTAGGCCCAGCCAAACTACCCGTGTGCCCCCCCCCAATTTTTGGGAGGCTGCCTCTCGCACTTGCCTCTCGGTGCGTATAATGCCTCATAATAGCGCCGCTCCACCTTGGCTGCCTCTAGCTCCTCCTTAGGGCGCCGGTACTGCCCAGCCTGGTGCCAAGGTCCTGCCCCATCCAGAATCTTTTCCCATGTCCATGACTCCACGGAGCTCTGCTGCTGCTCCTTCCTCCGCTGCTTGGTCCGTTTGTGGTGGGTAGTTCTGTCACGGCCGTCGTATAAAGTGGACCAAAATGCAGCGGGAGTCTGTATACTCATCTTTTTTTTATTGAAGAAAGAAGGAAAACCAAAACAAAACACACGTATACAAAAACGACAAACAGTCCTGTAAGGCATACAGTTATACACGAAACAACTACCCACAAATCCCATAGAAAAACCCCCCCTCTTAAATAGGACCTTCAATTAGAAGCAACTAGGAGCAGCTGCTTCCAATTGAAGGTCAACCCAACAAACACCACATAGAAATAGACATACTAGAACTAACATAGAAATAGACTAACAAGAACATAACCCAACAAACCCCGAAACACTCTAAACAAACACCCCTCTTAAATAAGAACATAGCCCAACAAACCCCGAAACACTCTAAACAAACACCCCCTGCCACGTCCTGGCCAAACTACAATAACAAAATAACCCCTTATACTGGTCAGGACGTGACATATATTTTATTTATTTTTAATCCCAGTCCCCGTCCCCGCAGGAGGCCTTTTGACTTTTGGTAGGTGTCATTGTAAATAAGAATTTGTTCTTAACTGACTTGCCTAGTTAAATCAAGGTTAAATAAACAAATAAAAAATAAAAGAAAGACATGGGGACATAAGCCCGAAAACTAATCTCTGACAAAACACAACACACATGACTGAAAACACCAGACACATCCTGGGTGTTAGGCCCAGTCACTATTCATCACCATGATATTCATTCACTTCTGGTAAAACAGGTGTCGGTCTACAGACATGTTCTAGTGTTGACTAGCATGATTAGTATGACATGGTAGATTTAGGTTGGGGGTTCACAGAATAGAGATGACTGGTTATCGTGTCATCATGATGTTCCTGCGGCTGTTGTTGTTGCTACTTGCCCCAGACAGCATATCTGACTTGGGTATGCTGGTGGAGGAGGAGAAGAACCATCAACATTCTTCGCAGTTTATACACTTTTGCTTTCACTTTTCCTGTTATTTCTATCCAAGAAAGTTTGGGGTGAAGTTTGTCTTAATACGAGACCCTCTTCCGAAGTACCATCTCTCATTTGACCCCCAGATCTGTGATGTCATAAAGAGCAGTTTTCAGGAGGAGGAAGTAATTGGAAGGAGACTTCGGATCTGTCCAACTAATGAATCCGAGACAGCTTAATATACATTATTTAAAATAACAGGTTTGCAGACAGCTCTGCCTGCAAATAGGCCACTTCAACATTAATCACCGTAACTTGCAACGCTGAGTCACCCTGGCTTTCACATTCCCACAGTCACAGTTAGGAAGTTAGGAGTTAAGACTCTCGCGGCCAACTTTTTATCTGCAGACTCCCAGCTCCCTCCGCCCCTTCAACCCTCCACTCTGTAGTCCAACATTCCTTAATTTCTACCCTAGTGAGCTGGGAAATTCCAGTGAGAGCTATTTCTTCAACGTTTGCCGGGAAAGAACATGGGATTTGGGAAAACCCTCTGCCGGCAGTTTATAAAAAGGACAATGGATCCCACTAGTTCTTCACTTTTCACTTTCACTTCAAGTGGATCTTACTGCCTCTTGACTCCTCACCTCCCCATCACCTCCCCTCTCGCTACTTATATTCACGATGGCCTTCGCACCAAAAGCCTGCAGTCTTTTCCTGGTGGTTTTGCTGGGAGTTTGTATACAGCTCAACGGAGGTAAGATTTCAAAGTAATTTCTAGCAATGTCAGCTACAATATATGGAATGTACAGTGCAGTGTGCATGCTTTACTAGTTACCTGACTGACTAGGGATTTTGCAGTGACTAGGCTACTGTACATATAGTGTCTGTCATATAGCATACAATTCATGTAGAATACTATAGAAATTGCAGTTATGTACAGTTTCTTCTCAGAACAAGCATTGTGCAAAAAATGCATGCATGTGAATTCTTATCCAAAATCCAATTTGAAAACATATTTTTCATAAAACAACTTTTCCATTAAAATGTTTGACCATGTTAATTGATGTTTATAACTCTCATTACAGCTCAGTACGTTCCAGGTGCCAGATGCAAATGCCCAGGAACCATTATGCACACTCAGGAAACCATTGTTGACTTTGAAATCATTGAAAAGACCCATTACTGCGACACCACTGAAATCATGTAAGTACTGTATTTATTTAACCAGAAAGTGGTTTCTCTCTCTTTCTTTCTCTTTCTTTCTCTTTCTTTCTTTCTTTCTTTCTTTCTTTCTTTCTTTCTTTCTTTCTTTCTTTCTTTCTTTCTTTCTTTCTTTCTTTCTTTCTTTCTTTCTTTCTTTCTTTCTTTCTTTCTTTCTTTCTTTCTTTCTTTCTTTCTTTCTTTCTTTCTTTCTTTCTGACATTAACTTATGACATGACAATCACCTCTATCAGCTTTATATCAGTTGTGTGACACAAGCATTAATTGTGTGTATGTGTGGTTTGTTATTTTCAGTGTTACACTGGCGGAAGATGGAGCCAGAAGGTGCCTGAACCCCGTTGGAAGAAAGGCCATGTTTTTCGTCAACTGCTGGAACAAGTAAGATAGATCAAATCATCAGACTCATCACCACCATACTAAAGCCTTGGCAGAACTATACTGCAGTTATGACAATGTAATAATGTATAAATCAACATTTATCACAATCTAACGACATATAGATCTAATGGTAAAAAAGCTACTGTAATTATAAAAGTTACTGTAATTATAGTTTTATCACACCATTAAGTAGCACACATAAGGCTAAAGCATGTAAAAGCAAAAAAGACCTTAGCACATACTTTAGAAACATCCTATAGCACTTGACTTAATATAATCCATGTAACATTAGTCCTTTCTGAGAATAACACTCTTCTCCCTCCTTCAAAATAGAATAAACAAGGACGACAAGCACAAGAAGAGGTGTCTTAAGAGAAAAGCAGAGTGAACGTAACGGAGGAGGGGAGAAGGGCCATGGAAAACCCACCAGCTGGATTTTCCCAGAAGTCATGTGACCAAACACACACAAGAAGAACGTTGACGCTGCACTTTAGAGAAAGAGAGAGAGAGAGAGAGAGAGAGAGAGAGAGATTTTCTATTTCCTTTGTGATTTTGTGTTACAGCACTGTATACAACTACAAGTATACAACACTAATTGTGAGACATTTAAAGATATCATAAGTTAAAACTTTATTTATTTTTCTATTTGTTATTTAAATATGTGTATATTAATGAACAGATAAATATGACTTTGAAACAAATGAAATAAAAATGTTTTTTATACAACTTAAAGATTCAACGTTCTCTTAATCATAACACTCCATTTGTTATGAATGCTTATACCAAGTCTTATAATGCAATATGAGGTAACACAAGCATTATTACTTGCACAATTAATGCATATAGCCTAATACTCATGGTCTATAGAGAGAGCCATGGGAACAGCTCTTTTAATATTTGGTTACAGAGTATGATACACTCTGGAGAGAGAGAGAGGGTCCCATGAATGGCAACACTGAAATAAGACCCATGATCATGACTTAAACACAGCTGGTCTCAACAGCTGCAGGGGTTCGCTGAGAAACGAAGGCTGGACTTCCAGGTCAGGAGCAAAATGTACTGATGCCATAGCAACCTGGGATGAACCTCGACACACATGACGTTTCTAAACTACTGGAATACATGAAATGAACACACTAGGTGTCACGTCCTGACCAGTATAGGGGTTATTTGTTATTGTAGTTTGGTCAGGACGTGGCAGAGGGTATTTTGTTTATGTGGTTGGGGGTGGTGTTTTATGTAGTAGGGTGTTTGATTTATTATTTCAGGGTTTTTGGGGTTATGTTCTTGGTTTGTTTTCTATGTTCTTTCTGGTTTGTTGTATGTCTATGTTTAGGTTGATGGGGGGTTGGACTCTCAGTTGGAGGCAGGTGCTTTCTCGTTGCCTCTGATTGAGAGTCCTATATATGGGTATGTGTTTGGTTAAGTGTTTGTGGGAGATTGTTTCTTGTTTTGCTGAGTGTGCCTGACAAGACTGTTTTGTTGTTCGTGTGTTTTTCGGTTTGTTATTTTGGTGTTTTCTTGACTTAAAATAAATACAAGATGAGCATCCACATTCCTGCTGCGTTTTGGTCCTCCATTCCCGACGACAACCGTTACACTAGGGTTAGACATATTACAGTCACTTGTAATAATCCTACATAATCGGATTTATTGACGTGAAAGAAATGTGAAATAAATGTCAAAATAAATGTTCATGATCATAAAATGTTGATTTCCAGCTATTACAATACTGTCAATGTGCACCATCTGCTGGGGGATCTTAGTACCTAAACCCAGATAATCATTGACTTCTGTAATTACAGCGTTACTACACAAACATAAAGCAACTTAACATAAAGGTATAAAATCTATTTAATATAAACGTATAAATCAACTGAATGTAAAGGTATAAGATCAACTTAATATAAACGTATAAGATCAACTGAATGTAAAATTCAAAATCAAAATTATTTAGATGCCAATATTTACCTTCTAAATAAATCAAGATAATGTAGCTTTCTAAATAAATCAAGATAATGTAGCTTTATCAATAAATCAAGATAATGTCACTTTCTAAATAAATCAAGATAATGCAGCTTTCTAAATGTGTCATTGAAAACAACAAAAGGCTCTAGGAGGTCTTGAATATAGAAATGTTTCTGAAACACTTACTGGTATACTGATTTGCTGCAGCGGCCTAGTTTCTTCCCTTTTAGAACCACCATGGATGCGTCCTAAATGGCACCCTATTCACTATATGGTGCACTTCTTTTAACCAGGACTCTGGTCAAAGGTAGTGCATTATAAAAGGAATAGGGTGCCATTTGGGACTTACGATGTTTCTCCAGCGTGATGAGCTCCAAGGCAGCACGTCTTGCGTTTGACCATTACTTTGCTGTGGAGATAAACTTTGCTGGAGGATATCAGAACTGGCCTTCACACTCGGGGGAAATCAAAGGGCTGCTGGTGGTCAGAGAGAGCCAAGGAGTGTGGGAGAGAATAGATCCTCCATAAACTTTCTTATTCCCAGACCAGAGTCCTAAGGCTGCTGAGCTTCCTTTTGTGTGAGCGCGCACGCACATGGACACACACACACACACACACTCTATAATAAAACCTGCCGCATGAGATCATAAACCAAAAACAAAGCCTAGAAACATAGTAGATGAAGGGGTGCTTAGTCATATCTGCCTGTGGCATACCCTGCAGTATATACCGTATCTCCTGGAATGAAATAATCTGTTAAGACAGATATGGACAATATCTCATTAAAGTTGTTGGGAGAAGACGAGGCTAATGTTACATTGCTATGGCAGAATCCCAAATGGCACCGTATTCCCTATTTAGTGAGCTAGTTTTGACCAGGGTCCATTGGGCTCTGGTCAATAGTAAGCACTATGTAGGGAATAAGATGCCATTTGGGATCCGGCCTTTATGAACTGTTGTCAGCATACTATTTGGAACACAAGATGGAAATGGATGTTTACTAAAATGATCATTGATAGATCATTGATCATCTCCACCCGAGGTTCAGTAGACCAAGGTTCAATATGGTTAGGTAAGTGGAAAACACTCTACTTGATGTTAGAAAGACATCCAATCTGGATGCATGCTGTTTCATTTGTTGCCTAATGTTCCTCACTGTAGCCGTTAGAACAGCAGAACCTCCGAGGAAGAGAACCTTTCCTTAAGAAACTAGATCAACAAATACATCATCAATTTATCATCTGCATGTTATCAACAAAGCAGTTGGATTTTCAATGGGTGGCGTTTCATGTTTCAGCAAAATTGCTACTAATAGTTTGTCTGGCACTTTTGCTGAAGCCTCCCACCGACGAGTGTGTTTAATTTTTTAACATTCTGCGGCAAAGGCACAAATCCTGAGAGAAATATTTTGCATTTTATTTCCATGATATGTGTTGTTCCCGCCTGCTTTAAAGCTTATATATAGCTTTTAAAAAAGAACTGGGCTGTCTCCCACAGTGTAATACTCTCTCGTATAGGAGAACAGCGGCGGCTGTTAGAATAATAAATGAGTGAGAGCTGCCACTGCCCGGCTTCTGTTGGAATCCAACAAACCCATGCTGTTCGTCAGATGTAAAAAAAAATAAGTAATAATAATAAAATAAATATAAATGGCAACCCAATATTTTATTTATACATGTGGAGCATGCCCAATCGCTTGTTGATGTAACTGTCAGACAAAGGGAAGAGGGTAAATTGCTTCTAACACGTTATCCCCATGCAATATTCATACAGCTACTGCTATAACATGGCTTTCATGCGCTCTCTTTGTTGCTCTACAGGCCGTGAAGAGAGTGGGCATCAATTATATGAAAATAGTCAAGAGAGGACGCTGTGTAGAACGGAACGACACACAAACAAATAAACAACTGTGCCAAACGACTCTAGAGAAGCCCTGCTTTGACTATGTTGGCTATGGGTTCTCTACAAAGAGTGTGTATGTGCGTCTGTCTGTGTGTGTGTGTGTGTGTGTGTGTGTGTGTGTGTGTGTGTGTGTGTGTGTGTGTGTGTGTGTGTGTGTGTGTGTGTGTGTGTGTGTGTGTGTGTGTGTGTGTGTGTGTGCGTGTGTGTGTGTGTATGTGTGTGTGTGTGTGCGTGTGTGTGTGTGGTGTGTGTGTGTGTGGTGTGTGTGTGTGTGTGTGTGGATACACTGTATACATCCATGTGTGTGTGTACACTGGCATGTGTGTGTGTGTGGATACACTGTATACATTCATGTGTGTGTCTGTGTTTTATGCGTCGCCGTGGGTATATGACTGAGGCTTTGGGGTTAGGAGGAAAGCCTCTCATGTCCCGTCTTGTCAATCACCCAGCCTCAACCCATAAATAAAGAATGACACACGCACCCAGCTACTCTCTCTCATTGTCTAGTGGGCCTGCCTGCCTGCCCAAAGCCCACCGCTCCCCAGATGCAGAGATGCAGACCACATGTCATTTTAAGTGCAGAGAGAGGTTACTATACAGGCAGGGAGAGAGAACACATCACAGAGTAACTTGCATAGACGCAACAGGAGACCCACCAGGAGGTAATGTGGAAGGCAGCACACACCCCAGGGAAACTCAATCTTAAATAAATCAAGCTGTTGTCCCATCAATCCAAACACTGAACTCTATGTGAAATGTAGATGATTCGAGGTGAATGACGTGAACATGGCATGATATGAAACGTCCCCTGATACTTCGCCTTTGTTCGGCTTGAATAGTTGATTTGAGGAAAATACGTCAAAACATGACTTTACTCTAGCTGGTTTGGACAGAAATCTATTTGAATGATCGTTTTATTCATCGTGGTAATGGATCGTGGCAATGGATCTTTGATTCAGATATTACACCAATGGGATTTCCTTCCACCTGATGTAGCTAACATTGAAGTCCAGAGTGAGGTTGCCATTTGCAGGAGAGAGTCAGAGACAAGCACACGGAAAACAGAAATACAAAGCCTGTCTAGGGGATTGTTTCTGGACACTGTTTCAGGTCTTTGACTACTGAACTTATCTGTCTGTCAAGTGTCTGAGATGCAGTGTAGGAGCTTATAGACACACAAACATGGACACACACACACACACACACACACTGACACACACACATGCGCACACACTTTCTCTCTCACAGAGGATAAGGCTGGTTGCAAATTTGCATATGCTGCTCACTGACAAGATTACAGGAGGCTGAGAATGGAGTGTGATGTGACCTCACCACACAATACTGTAGTATATTCACACTTTGCTTGTATGCTAATCCTCTTCATATGGCCATAGAGCTGGGATTGCACTGTGCCATTCAATTATCACAAAGTCACTGGAACATTCGGCTGAGAGACACATCGCAAGGAATGAGCCAAACATCATATTGAAATGTATTCAGCCCCATAGCCCCAACGGTAGTTGCAGTAGGTAAATCCACATTTCCATGTGGCGCAGTAGTTAGAATCAATCAGGAAGTTTAATTCCCACGTCGCAACAAGGGAACAAGCAATCAGCTGAAAACAGCTAGTGGGTCGAACCTCAACCAATACATTAAACCGAACACAGACGTTGCTTAGCTGTTTTGCTTGTTTCTTGGAAATAAAGTAGATAGTTGTAGTTACAAATCTAAACCTACAGGGTGCAGCATATACACTCTGCTATATTAGTCCCCCTTATCAGCATTCTGGAACAATCTCCTGTACCCACTGACTCCTGTTGTGCCCACTGTTAAGGAGGATACAGGGCTTACAGCAGTATTGAATTCATTAACCTTTTCTCCACTCTGGTCCAAAATGGGAGCAGGACCGCAATTGTTGGAAATAACCCCCTCGGCACTTTAAACAGTTTATTTAAAGGGTCACGGATGGAAGAAGAGGGGCTGAAGAGGGGGCTCGCCCCTATTTGTTACTTTATCCGAAAAGTGTCATCTTGTATCAGGTGGTTAGTTATTCAGCAACTCACCGTGCGATAATAGGCGTGACTACGTTGCCCATTACCGTCCCCTTAACCTGCGCTTGACGTGCTACTTTTGGACAAGAGACAAATTTGAACGAAAACTTGGTAATTGTCTCACTGGAGACCGTCTGATGGGGTGCTGGAGTTGAGAGGGTGTGTTCAGCTAGCGTCTGTGTCAGGTTAGTCAGTGTAGCGTGGCATCATAAGGAGTAAGAGGCTTCGGCTCAGAGAGAGACAAGTATTTTATGTCTCCTAAAAGCAAACTTCTTTAACACTTGGTTCATCTCAATCGGTTTGGGCGATTGCTGTTGGCCGGATCACTTTGAGCATGGTGACTTCTAAACAACAGGATGTTGCTCATTCCTGATGTGGCATGAAGTCTTTGAGGAACATTCTATTTGTATAAGATCATTCGATTGTATGTCATATTCTGTCATCACTGACAGCTTCATACTGTATGTCAAAAACCTCAGAGTGTCACATTTAAGGTAATTCCCCACTCATTCCCTACTAAGGGAAAGACAGATGGAGCTAGATATCGCGTCATCCAAAAATCTTATATTCATAGAATTTGAATCTTTTAAATATTATGTGAATTGTAAATGAAAGGTTTCCAAAAGTCCTCCTAAAGCAAGGAGGCTTTAACTTTTTTTGGCTACCAATAACGAGCGCCGATAACGCTGTGAAAGTTCAGATATTCACGTCTGATTTTGGCAGAACAGCAAGGCAGGAGACTATAATTTAAACAATATCTGATCAACATTTTCAAGATAAAGCTGAAATCTTCCAGTTCCTAATGCCAAATGTGATGTGCAACAGCACCAGGAAGACCACTTAGATTGCCAGACGGACATCTAAACACTTGTAGAGCTCGCCGCTCTAATGAGCAAGGAAGAGCACAGAGGCCCAACTATTACATTAAAAGAGCCAAAAAAGCCAACTATGTTCAGTTTCAACGGTGAACTGTGGTAACCAAGTCAATATGACCCCAGGCATTTCAACCAGTGGCGGTTGGAGCCGTTTAAGATGAGGGAGGATGATCGTTTTTTTCATGAACATGGCCTTATTTCTATTACAGCATATTGGATAACTCATATTCCATTCATCCAGCTCAATGTAACATCAATAGGTTTAGGGTACTACATGATGCTAAACTTTCGCCTGTATTCATCATGAGGTTGCTACAACCTAGCCTATGAATAATAGAATCATTTACAACGTAGGTGCACAGGTCGAGAGAATTCTGAGTAATCAAGGTGACAGACAGTGACACATTCAATACTGCATTGCACACTTTACAATCCTGCAGTGCAGTGTACAGTCAGCAGCAAGCAGTTTAGCAGATACACTGGCAGGCCCTGGTGGCAATAAATTAATAAAACCAAAAGCTTACCTTGACTTGGAAGAGTTCCAGTGTTGGATAGCCATAGCCAGTTAGCTAACATAGCATCCCTCTCTGTTTGAGTAGGCTAAACTAGCTAGCTGCATTCGATGCTAGCTAAGAAAGTGAAAGTGAAAAGATCTATACTACGAAATATAGCTATCTCTCTCTCTCTTCTCCTTAATTTGGACGAAATTAACTAATTGCAAAACTGTGTGTTTTAATCAATTATTTGGTAGCATGTGAATATATTTAGTATAGTTTTATCATTCTTTTTTTTTTTATGTTTCACTATTTTTATTTGATTGAAATTCACTGAGGAAGATGGTCCTCCCCTTCCTCCTCTGAGGAGCATCCACTGATTTCAACAACCATCACAGAGTGACAGAGAGAGGGAAAGAGAGGGAGATCAAGAAGAATTACAACCAGAGTGGAGAAGGAGCGGAACCTCTGGTGAATGAGGGACATAGAGAAGAGAGTAGGAAGAGAGAGATCAAAAATGGAGTGCTAAGGGAATGAGAACAGAGTAGAAGAGAGAGATGAACTGAAGTTAGAGGCCAGCTCCAGAGTTAATAGGTAGGAACCTGCGAGAGAGAAAAGCATTTAATGAGCGAGGAGGAGGAGAGGAGTGAGAGATCAAGAAGGAGAAGACTCTAGGAAGCACCAGAATAGAAACGGTCCCTTTTAAAGTGAAACTTTTGACTGGAATTCAGGGACTACTGTAGCTCATGTATGGCAGACACTCAACCAGATAGCTATATTCTATTATTATACTCAACTGTTAAATCTTAACTTAGAGAGTTTACAAACTTAACTTCACAAAAGAGTCTTCAAAAAACAATCAAAGCCAATCTCAAAGGGAAAATATCGATTGGCTACCTGACAGCGTTGCAGCCCTACCCTCTAAATGAATCTCACTGAGTTGCTGGTAAGCAACAGACAGGCTAAATATAGCAACACTCGTTGACTGACAAGTAAACCACACCCATAATTGGTTTGGAGCCCCTCTGTGCCCAATTTACCACCTGCGGCTCCCTGAGCTGCCTATAGCTACTGGTACAGACTGTAGTATCAGGGCAAGTACCAAGCATTGTTGGAGAGATACACGTACCATCTGTCTTCTAAACCACTTATTTGTATTGTACTATAGTACTTAAGACTCTGTAAGTAACTTCTAGAACAAAAACAAGCCAGAGCTTGGATAGTGGCCTGCTTGATGAAGTTGAATGAATGAACTGAGTGCTATACAATAGCTTGTGGCCGAACTTCAGATATGTGTGTGTAACCCCATTTCACTCCGAGCTCCTATTGACATCAATGCATTATTTGATTTACTGTACAGTATCCTATAATAGGATTCGGTGCTTAGAGCATCTGTGAATATAAGAAGCATTCAGAGCCAGGCGAACAAACAGTGCAGTATATCTTCAACACAAACAAAGTTGTTAACAGGAGGCTGGTGAAGCTGAACAAGAGGCCTGACTCCTTTACAACTGCAACAAGGGGTGTGCCCCAAATGGCACCCTATTCCTTTCAGAGTGCACTACTTTTGACCAGGGCACAAAGGGCTCTGGTCAAAAATAGGGCACTACATAACAAATAGGGTACCATTTGGGACGTAGACAAGCATTACCACTGTGCCGTGCAATTACAATATAACAGACTTTTACAAGATGGCTATCAGCAATGAGAATTTGATTAATGCTATGGCCTCTGGACTCGAGTACTGCGGCAGGCGAGGGCTGTGGAACACCCATTCTGAAGCCGCTAGCTATACCAGTCCCTAATCACCACCAGCAGTGTGATGGTAGTAATGGTGTGTGTGTGTGTGTGTGTGTGTGTGTGTGTGTGTGTGTGTGTGTGTGTGTGTGTGTGTGTGTGTGTGAGGGAGTGAGTGAGTGAGTGTGTATGCCTGAGTGTGTGTGTAGTTGTGCCCTGTATGTCTCCATCTGCGTGAGTGTGTGTGTGAGGCAGCAGTGAGCAGACATTCAGACATCACACACAAATTGCATGCTGGGGAGAGAGGAGTGTTAGTAGCGCCACGGGCTAGCGGACCTAAAGCACAATTAATGTAATGTGATGGAGCGGCTCGGCCCACGTTCTGTTTTCTCTCAATCAGCGAACAGACACTTTATCTGTCCCACGTTTGGTAATCTAATCAACACAATGAATTGCTCTCTGTCTCTGTCTCTCTGCTGTATGGCTCCAGTGAGGGATATTGTTTTAAAGGCCTAGCTGCTGTCACGTCCTGACCAGTAAAAGGGGTTATTTGTCATTGTAGTATGGTCAGGGCATGGCAGGGGGTGTTTGTTTTTGGTGGTTTGATGTTTTTGGGGTTTTGTTCTGTTTTATATTGTTTATTCTAGTTCTATGTTGGGTTTTGGCAATGACCTCCAATTAGAGGCAGCTGGATGTTGTTGTCTCTAATTGGAGGCCATATTTAGTTGTGTTCGTTTCACTTGTGTTTTGTGGGTGGTTGCTTTCTGTATAGTTGGGTTACCTTACAGAACTGTTGGTTGTCGTTTATTGTTTTCGTTTAAGTGTTCACTTTAGTAAGTAAATAAAGAAGATGATCACTATACTCGCTGCGTTTTGGTCCTATCCTTACGACGATTGTGACAGAACCACCCACCAAACAAGGACCAAGCAGCGGAAGAAGGAGCAACGGGAGAAGTATCTCGAGTCATGGATGTGGGAGGAGATCCTCGAGGGTAAGGGTCCATGGAGCCAGGCTAGGGAGTATCAGCACCCGAAGGCGGAGCTGGAGGAGTCGAAGAGGGAACGACAAAGGTACGAGGCGTTGTATCCTCCTATTCAGGAGGTGGAGAGGCAGCCCCCCCCCCAATTTTTTTGGGGGGGGGCATAAGGGGAGTGTTGCTAGGTCAGAGGGAACCCTGACCTAACTTCCCGGGCTATTCGGAGGGAGCCGTGGAGCAAACCGGAGCCGAGAAGGGAGTCGAGCGCCGAGCTTGACGCAAGATTCCGGAAGGAGGTACTGGCAGAGAGGGCACGACTGAGCAGGTAAGCGGAGGGGCAAGCGATGCATTACGGGGTGATGTGCACTATCTCGCCCATCCGCTGCGGTCGGTACGGGCTCCGCAGCGTTGCAGTGCTAGAGTTGGCACTCAGCCAGGAAGGAGTGTGCCTGCTCAGCGCATCTGGCCGCCAGTGCGTCTCCTTGGTCCAGCTTACCCTGCGCCTGGTCTACGCACGGCAGCCCTCACTCTCCAGCACAGCCCAGTTCGCCCTGTGCCAGCGCTCCGCCCGTGCCGGGCTACAGTCACCATTCAGCCAGGACGGGGTGTGGCAGCTATAAGCTCCAGACCTCCAGTGCGCCTGTCCAGCCCAGTACATCCTGTTCCTGCTCCCCACACTAGCCCTGAGGTGCGTGTCACCAGTCTGGCACCTCCTATGCCAGCCCCACGCATCAGGCCTCCAGTGCGTGTTCCCCATTCAGAGCTTCCAGCAACACTTCCCCGTCCAGAGCTTACGGTGACAGTTCCCCATCCAGAGCTTCCGGCGACAGTTCCCCGTCCAGAACCTACTGAGACGGCCTACATTCCGGAGCCTACAGAGACGGCCTACAGTCCGGAGCCTACAGAGACGGCCTACAGTCCGGAGCCTACAGAGACGGCCTACAGTCCGGAGCCTACAGAGACTGCCTACAGCCTGGAGCCTCCAGCGACGCTCCTCAGCCCGAAGCCTCCAGCTACGCCTCTCAGCCTGGGGCCTCCAGCGACGCCTCTCAGCCCGGGGCCTCCAGCGATGCCACGCAGCCCAGAGTCTGCTGAACGGGAGCTACAGCCAGAGCCAGAACCACCTCCGTGGTGGGAGGACTGGGAAGGGGGGGGGGGGGTGTAGCACAGGAACCGTCGTTGACGGTGGCCACCCTCCCTTCCCTCCCTTTAGGTTTGGGGTTGTTTTTGTGGGTTTTGTTTTGAGGTGCATTCGGGGTCTGCACCTTTGGGGGGGAGGGGGGGGGGGGGGGGTACTGTCATGTCCTGACCAGTAAAAGGGGTTATTTGTCATTGTAGTATGGTCAGGGCGTGGCAGGGGGTGTTTGTTTTGGGTGGTTTGATGTTTTTGGGGTTTTGTTCTATGTTTATTCTAGTTCTATGTTGGGTTTTGGCAATGACCTCCAATTAGAGGCAGCTGGTTGTTGTTGTCTCTAATTGGAGGCCATATTTAGTTGTGTTTGTTTCACTTGTGTTTTGTGGGTGGTTGCTTTCTGAATAGTTGGGTTACCTTACAGAACTGTTGGTTGTCGTTTATTGTTTTCGTTTAAGTGTTCACTTTAGTAAGTAAATAAAGAAGATGATCACTATACCCGCTGCGTTTTGGTCCTATCCTTACGACGATTGTGACAGCTGCAAATGTTGAACTTAAGACAGAAAACCTCATAGTGATTACTGTGAAGTTCTGACCAAATGTATGATGGTATTTATTTATTTGACATTTTACAGGATGAAATCTCTTGAGATCTCGTTTTCAAGTGCTACAACTACTAATACAACTAATAAAACTACTGCTACAACTACTAATACAACTAATAAAACTACTGCTACAACTACTAATAAAAACTACTGCTACAACTAATAAAACTAAGTACCGATAATATATACATATATATTTACAAATATCTTCACATGGTGATGTTTCATGTGACAAACAGTTTGTTCTTGTCACAGAATATGTCGTACTCGTTGCTGAAAATGTCATATGTGAGAGAGAAGGACCAAGGCGCAGCGGGATTGTGGATACTCATTTTCTTTTAATTGGAAAATGAAAAGCATCCACCGGAAAACAAAACAATAAATGATACTCACAACATGGACAGTCTTACAGGCTATGCAAACGCAGTGCAAGAACAATTCCCCACAACCCCAAAGACAAACACACACACCTATATAGGACTTCCAATCAAAGGCAACTATACACACCTGCCTTCAATTGGAAGCCCCAATCACCAACACAACATTAAACAAACAAACCACCTGCCACATCCTGACCAAGACTAAGCAATACGCCCTCTGCTAGTCAGGACGTGACAGTACCCCCCCCCCCCCCCCCCCTCAAGGTGCAGACTCCGGGATGCACCTAAAAAAGAAAAAACACAAGAAAATCCCCAATACCCCAACAAAACCAACAAACAATAACCCCTAAACAAAAAGGGAGGGAAGGGAGGGTGGCTGCCGTCACCGACGGCACTGTGCTACACCCCCCCTCCCCAACCCACCTATATCTGGAGGTGGCTCCGGTTCTGGCAGCTCGGGGCAGTCGGGCCACTCTGGCAGCTCCGGGCAGTCTGGCCACTCTGGCAGCTCGGGCAGTCGGGCCACTCTGGCAGCTCCGGGCAGTCGGGCCACTCTGGCAGCTCCGGGCAGTCGGGCCACTCTGGCAGCTCCGGGCAGTCGGACCACTCTGGCAGCTCCGGGCAGTCGGGCCACTCTGGCAGCTCCGGGCAGTCGGGCCACTCTGGCAGCTCCGGGCAGTCGGGCCACTCTGGCAGTTCCGGGCAGTCGGGCCACTCTGGCATCTCCTGGCAGTCGGGCCACTCTGGCATCTCCTGGCAGTCGGGCCACTCTGGCATCTCCTGGCAGTCGGGCCACTCTGGCATCTCCTGGCAGTCGGGCCACTCTGGCATCTCCTGGCAGTCGGGCCACTCTGGCATCTCCTGGCAGTCGGGCCACTCTGGCATCTCCTGGCAGTCGGGCCACTCTGGCATCTCCTGGCAGTCGGGCCACTCTGGCATCTCCTGGCAGTCGGGCCACTCTGGCGACTCCTGACTGGCGGGCGGCTCTGGCGACTCCTGACTGGCGGGCGGCTCTGGCGACTCCTGACTGGCGGGCGGCTCTGGCGACTCCTGACTGGCGGGCGGCTCTGGCGACTCCTGACTGGCGGGCGGCTCTGGCGACTTACGACTGGCGGGCAGCTCTGGCGACTTACGACTGGCGGGCAGCTCTGGTGACTGACTGGCGGGCAGCTCTGGTGACTGACTGGCGGGCAGCTCTGGTGACTGACTGGCGGGCAGCTCTGGTGACTGACTGGCGGGCAGCTCTGGTGACTGACTGGCCGGCAGCTCTGGTGACTGACTGGCGGGCAGCTCTGGTGACTGACTGGCGGGCAGCTCTGGTGACTGACTGGCGGGCAGCTCTGGTGACTGTTGACTGGCGGGCAGCTCTGGTGACTGTTGACTGGCGGGCAGCTCTGGTAACTGTTGACTGGCCCTCCAGTCTTGCCCCATCAAACAGCCCTTGTGCCCCCCCCCTAAAAAAATCTTGGGGGTGCCTCTCAGTCTCCCTTACCCGTCGTGTTCCCCAGTCCTCGCCAGACTTCTTCCGCTGCTTGGTCCTGGTTTGGTGGGGAATTATGTCACAGAATATGTCGTACTCGTTGCTGAAAATGTCATACGTGAGAGAGAAGGACCAAGGCGCAGCGGGATTGTGGATACTCATTTTCTTTTAATTGGAAAATGAAAAGCATCCACTGGAAAACAAAACAATAAATGATACTCACAACATGGACAGTCTTACAGGCTATGCAAACGCAGTGCAAGAACAATTCCCCACAACCCCAAAGACAAACACACACACCTATATAGGACTTCCAATCAAAGGCAACTATACACACCTGCCTTCAATTGGAAGTCCCAATCACCAACACAACATTAAACAAACAAACCACCTGCCACATCCTGACCAAGACTAAGCAATACGCCCTCTGCTGGTCAGGACGTGACAGTTCTTAACATTTGAAAAAGGGATTTCTTACATTTCCTGTGTGATTTTAATGCCCTGATTTCTATAGGTAAATGATTCCAGTCAGTTGTGTCTTTGTATCTGAAGCATCTTTGTCACGTCCTGACAAGTAATAGGGGTTATGTGTTATTATAGTTTGGTCAGGACGTGGCAGGGGGTGTTTGTTTCATGTGGTTTGGGCTATGTATTTAGGTAGAGTGGAGTTTGGTTTATGTGGTCCGGGGTTTGTTAGTCTATATTCTATGTTAGTATATTTTCCCGACGGCAGCCACCCTCCCTTCCCTCCCTTTAGATTTGGGATTAATTTTTTTGGGGTTATTTTTGGTTATTTGTGTGAGGTGCATCCGGGGTATGCACCTTTGGGGGGAGGGGGGGGGGGGGGGGGGGTACTGTCACGTCCTGACCAGTAATGGGGGTTATTTGTTATTATAGTTTGGTCAGGACGTGGCAGGGGGTGTTTGTTTCATGTGGTTTGGGCTATGTATTTAGGTAGAGGGGTGTTTGGTTTATGTGGTCCGGGGTTTGTTAGTCTATGTTAGTATATTTTCTATGTTCTATCTAGTCTTTTGTATTTCTATGTGTAGTTAATTGTGGTTGGACCTTCAATTGGAGACAGCTGGTTATTGTTGCCTCTGATTGAGGGTCCTATAATTAGGAGTTTGTGTTTCATGGGATTTTTGTGGGAGATTTTGCTTGTTTAGCTGAGTGCCTGACAAGACTGTCCAGTTCGTTTGTGTTTTTGTATACGTTTATTGTGTTTCCCTTCTTCACCAAATAAAAAGAACATGAGTATATATTTTCCCGCTGCGTCTGAGCCCTGAGATACAGTACACCTCTACTGACTCCAAGAAGTTGTAATTTGTGTCCTTCTATGAAAGCATGTTTTCTATTGCTAAGATATGCATGGAACCAGTTTGGTGATCTGTTAGTGAAACCAATGTTTTGAAGTTTTCCTAGTAAAATAGAATGACAAACTAAATCAAATACTTTTGATAAATCAATAAAGATGGCACCAGTTAGTTTGCCTTGGTCAGGTGAAGAATTTATATCATTAGTAAGTTTCACTCATGCTGCAGTGGTAGAATAGTTGGGTGTCAAGCCAGATTGAAAGGGTGAAATTAAATTAATCTAGGTACTGATACATTTGGGAATGTTATTGAACAGATTATAGATGTAGGTCTATAGTTATTTGGGTCTAAGGAGTTTCCACCTTTATGAAGAGGGGTCACTCGGGCACAAATCCTTACAAAAGGTATTTCACCAGTCGTTAAATATCTGCTAGAGGATACATTCTAACATTAGCAGACCACTTTATAAAGTTGGGTTCCAGTCTATCTAGGCAAGATCCTTTGTAAATACAGTATTTATTTCATTGAGGAGAGGCAGTCTATCAGTTGCTTTAGTCTTTCTAAAGTTAACTGTCTGATTTAGGGTGTTGATTTCATGTAATACCTAGCATTGATGGAATTATGGGTGAAATTATTATCAGAAATGTAACAGATGAGCTAATAGAAGAGAAATGAGGATTAAAAACCTCAGCTATGCTGGCTCCTGAATGACACGGTCATTTAGGATTCTTTACTGAATAAGTTGATTATTTAACCTACTATGTTTAAAAGGTAATTTGTGTATTTCCAGAACTGCTCTGGATTTAAAAATATATATTTGTAAGACTATGCATATAGAACTAGGCTTTTGCATTTCTAGTTGTAGTTTTACTGGCGTTTCTTAATTTTCTATAGGACTCCAATCAGTTGGATCTTTGGTTCTACGATACTTAGTCCAGGCTTTATCCCTTTCTCTGAACAGATGTATTAAGGCAGAGTTAACCCAGGGCGGGTGGCGGACCTTAACTTTCAATGATCTCTGTCTGTGGTATGACGGTATGTAGGTAAATACTGTGCACCTCAAATGTGAAAATGTTACCATTTGTACCTACATGTCTTCTCTTTCCAAT
The DNA here is from genome assembly GCF_965601325.2 of Salmo salar. Lineage (NCBI taxonomy): Eukaryota > Metazoa > Chordata > Actinopteri > Salmoniformes > Salmonidae > Salmo > Salmo salar. The sequence goes on along the minus strand of NC_138302.1, from coordinate 29,680,417 downwards.
ACATTATCTAAAGCAGTACAATTTACAGTCCATAGGCTTATGTCTTTGAACCATTTTCTTTGAAAACATGGCTGATTAAAAGAGAGAAAGTTCCTTTGGTCTGGTCTTAACCAAGAAAGGGGTATTTCACAGGCAATTAGGGGTGTAGCCACTGTACTGAACACTCTCAAATCTTACGCTGTGAGTCAAGTAATCGGAGAGACCTTGTTTGGCCCTGTACAAATTAAATGATCTTGTAGCCATGCAACTGTAAATTTCTAGTAAAACAATTCCCATCGGAAAGTCTATCAAAACGTCAAACAGCACGACTTGAAATGGATCGCTGAAATGAGTGGATATTGTTTTAATATTGGGCCCCCCTGCTTGGAAGGCTGGAGCCCTGTTGCTTTGTTTGTTTGCGATATCGCAATTTTCCGGCAACCACACGATATGATGTGTCTGCAAAGGAGTCAGTATCTTTTTATATATGTCATCATTGGTGTTAAAAACTATCCTCTTCTTTTTCTCTTCTATCCTCTTGTCTTTATTCATATTTGTTGCCGCAACGAAATCCCAATAGCTTTATGTTTCGTTGTCTAAGCATGCTCATGTGTGAGAGTTTATTTTATTCATAGACTCCCTGAAAGTGTGTGACGATCCGTTCCATTCCCTGCCTCCCTTTTAAAAATTCCTTGGACCCATTCATGAATATTTTAAATCTTGTTCTCAAGGAGGATTTACCCACTGTTTTCAGTTCAGCCCTTTCACATTGTTCGGTGAAAAAGGGAGGGAGAGAGGGAGAGAGGGAGAGAGGGAGGAAGTGTAGAGAGGGTAGGAAGAGAGGGGAGGGATAGCATGCAAGGTTTCTTGAGGTTATGTTTCAAATCACAGTCGCGTGCCATTTTAAAGGTGCTGTACATTATACTTGATTTATTTATTTATTTGATGGGGAAGTTTAATTTGGTTGTTATGGGACTGCCAGGTGTAGGGAATGGAGGTTGGGTTGGAGTGAAATGGCTAATGCCGTGTAATTATTCTAATCAAAAGGAGAGACTTTTAGATTTCTTCAAAACAATCAAAGATTATTATTTAATTACTGCAGTAATGGAGCTTGTCAACGGTGTTTCGTTGAGAGCCCATGAGCAGATTTGAGCCACAGCATTTTATAGCAAAGTACATCCTCCTGAATGTTCATGACAAACAACAGATGTATGGAATGGGTCACAAGGTTAGGATTTATAGGAAAGATACTAATAATTCACAGCAGACAGTATCTGCTGTAAAGACTGTTCTCATTGTGTAGAAACCACGGTCTGGCCCCCAAAACAAAGTTCCTCTCATCATTATCCATACTGGAGCCATCTCCACCCTGGTACCTCCTGGCACACAAACACCAACTCATTCTATGGAATGCGGGCTCCGAGAGAAGAGAAGACCATCATAAATCCGTTGCTAGAGTTACATCTCAGAAGATCACACAGACACAATAGAGGTTTAAGAACCCTACTTTGTTGCATAAAACAACCATTTGATGCAATAACAGTATTATTAACATAATCTTGTATTTTCTCCACGATACTAACACTAGAATTTTAGGAGGTGTATAAAGATAATCATAAACTGGCTGATTCGAGCACCCTGAATGCTGATTGGCTGGTACAGTCGGAAGTTTACATACACCATAGCCAAATACATTTAAACTCAGTTTTTCACAATTCCTGACATTTAATCATAGTCAAAATTCACTGTCTTAGGTCAGTTAGGATCACCACTTTATTTTAAGAATGTGAAATGTCAGAATAATAGTACAGAGAATGATTTATTTCAGCTTTTATTTCTTTCATCAAATTCCCAGTGGGTCAGAAGTTTACATACACTCAATTAGTATTTGGTAGCATTGCCTTTAAATTGTTTAATTTGGGCCAAACATTTCGGGTAGCTTTTCAGAAGCTTCCCACAATAAGTTGGGTGAATTGTGGCCCATTCCTCCTGACAGAGCTGGTGTAACTGAGTCAGGTTTGTAGGCCTCCTTGCTCACACACGCTTTTTCAGTTCTGCCGACACATTTTCTACAGGACTGAGGTCAGGGCATTGTGATGGCCACTCCAATACCTTGACTTTGTTGTCCTTAAGCCATTTTCCCACAACTTTGGAAGTATGCTTGTGGTCATTGCCCATTTGGAAGATCCATTTGCAACCAAGCTTTAACTTCCTGACTGATGTCTTGAGATGTTGCTTCAATATATTGTCACATGCGTAGAAAGGAATGGACCAAGGCGCAGCATGTTGAGTGCTCATCTTCTTTTATTATGAGAGAACACTTAAACAAAATAAACAAACAACAAATAACAGTTCCGTAAGAACAACGACTATACGAAAAACAACCACCCACAAAACCCAAAGGAAAACAGGCTGCCTAAGTATGGCTTCCAATCAGAGACAACGAAAGACACCTGCCTCTGATTGGAAACCATACTCGGCCAAACCTGGAAAACGAAACATAGAAAATGAAAACTAGAACACATTCCCCTGGAAACAAACAAACCCCAAAACACACAAAACAACCCCCCTGCCATGCCCTGACCATTCTACATTCGCAAATGACCCTTTTCACTGGTCAGGACGTGACATATATCCACATAATTTTCCTCCCTCATGATGCCATCAATTTTGTGAAGTGCACCAGTCCCTCCTGCAGCAAAGCACCCCCACAACATGATGCTGCCACCCCCGTGCTTCACGGTTGGGATGGTGTTCTTCGGCTTACAAGCCTCCCCCTTTGTCCTCAAAACATAACGATGGTCATCATGGCCAAATAGTTATATTTTTGTTTCATCAGACCAGAGGACATTTCTCCAAAAAGTACGATCTTTCTCCCCATGTGGAGTTGCAAACCGTAGTCTGGCTTATTTATGGTGGTTTTGGAGCAGTGGCTTCTTCCTTGCTGAGCGGCCTTTCAGGTTATGTCAATATAGGACTCGTTTTACTGTGGATATAGACACTTTTGTACCTGTTTCTTCCAGCATCTTCACAAGGTCCTTTGTTGTTGCTCTGGGATTGATTAACACTTTCCGCACCAAAGTACGTTCATCTCTAGGAGACAGAATGCGTCTCCTTCCTGAGCAGTATGATGGCTGCGTGGTCCCATGGTGTTTATACTTGCGTACTATTGTTTGTACAGATGAACGTGATACCTTCAGGCGTTTGGAAATTGCTCCCAAGGATGAACCAGACTTGTGGAGGTCTACAATTTTCTTTCTGAGGTCTTGACTGATTTATTTTCCTTTCCTGTGATGTCAAGCAAAGAGGCACTGAGTTTGAAGGTAGGCCTTGAAATACATCCACAGGTACACCTCCAATTGACTCAAATTATGTCAATTAGCCTCTCAGAAGCTTCTAAAGCCATGACATCATTTTCTGGAATATTCCAAGCTGTTTAACCTGTTTAGGATAGGGGGCAGTATTGACACGGCTGGATAAAAAACGTACCCGATTTAATCTGGTTACCACTCCTACCCAGTAACTAGAATATGCATATACTTATTACATATGGATAGAAAACACCCTAAAGTTTCTAAAACTGTTTGAATGGTGTCTGTGAGTATAACAGAACTCATTTGGCAGGCAAAAACCTGACAAGGTTTCAGGCAGGAAGTGGCCTGTCTGACAAGGTGTCGTTCTTCTTGTCTCTGTTTATTGAAGAGTGAGGATCTTAGCTGTCCCGTGACACTTCCTACGGCTGCCATAGGGTCTCAGAAGGCGGCAAAAAGCTGAATCGTGGCTTTGCAGGCTCTGGCTGAAACAAAGTAGCGCGTTTGGGTAGTGGCTGGTTACAGTACTGTGAGACTCAGGCGCGTGCCCGCGTCGACCGAAAGCTTTGTTTACTTTCCTCAGTTTAGCTAAATGGACATTCCCGGTCGGAATATTATCGCTTTTTTACGAGAAAAATGGCATAAAAATGGATTTTAAACAGCGGTTGACATGCCTCGAAGTACGGTAATGGAATATTTAGATTTTTTTTGTCACGAATTGCGCGATGCGCGCGACCCTGATTTACCATTTCAGATAGTGTCTGGGACGCACGAACAAAACGCCGCTATTCGGATATAACGATGGATTATTTTGGACCAAACCAACATTTGTTATTGAAGTAGCAGTCCTGGGAGTGCATTCTGACGAAGACAACAAAAGGTAATCAAACTTTTATAATAGTAAATATGATTATGGTGAGTGCTAAACTTGCCGGGTGTCTAAATAGCTAGCCCGTGATGCCTGGGCTATGTACTTAGAATATTGCAAAATGTGCTTTCACCAAAAAGCTATTTTAAAATCGGACATATCGAGTGCATAGAGGAGGTCTGTATCTATAATTCTTAAAATAATTGTTATGCTTTTTGTGAACGTTTATCGTGAGTAATTTAGTCAAATGTTAGCGAATTCCTCCGGAAGTTTGCGGGGGGTATGCTAGTTCTGAACGTCACATGCTAATGTAAAAAGCTGGTTTTTGATATAAATATGAACTTGATTGAACAAAACATGCATGTATTGTATAACATAATGTCCTAGGGTTGTCATCTGATGAAGATCATCAAAGGTTAGTACTGCATTTAGCTGTCTTCTGGGTTTATGTGACATTATATGCTAGCTTGAAAAATGGGTGTCTGATTATTTCTGGCTTGGTACTCTGCTGACATAATCTAATGTTTTGCTTTCGTTGTAAAGCCTTTTTGAAATCGGACAGTGTGGTTAGATTAACGAGAGTCTTGTCTTTAAATAGCTGTAAAATAGTCATATGTTTGAGAAATTGAAGTAATAGGATTTTTAAGGTTTTGAAAATCGCGCCACAGGCTTCAAGTGGCTGTTACGTAGGTGGGACGAATTCGTCCCGCCTAGCCCATAGAGGTTAAAGGCACAGTTAACTTAGTGTATGTAAACTTCTGACCCACTGGAATTGTGATACAGTGAATTATAAGTGAAATAATCTGTCTGTAAACAATCATTTGTAAAATTACCTGTGTCATGCACAAAGTAGATGTCCTAACCGACTGGCCAAAACTATAGTTTGTTAACAATAAATTTGTGGAGTGGTTGAAAAACGAGTTTTAATGACTCCAACCTAAGTGTATGTAAACATCTGACTTCAACTGTATATCAGACCGTATACCACGGGTATGACAAAACATGTATTTTTACTGCTCTAATTACGTTGATAACCCGTTTGTAATAGTAATAAGGCACCTCAGGGGTTTGTGGTATGGGGCCAATGGGGCTGTGTCCAAGATGCGTCGTGCCTAAGAACAGCCCTTAGCTGTGGTATATTGGCCTTATACCAACCCCATCGTGCCTTATTGCTTAAAAAATGTCCTAGCAGTTTACATTTGGTGCTTGTCAGCTTACCTTCTCTGGGTTTGAATACTGTATCTCAGAGTTACAAGAATCCTAGGTAGGTCTACTTTCAGCAGCCTTATTCAAATGACTTCTTAGATTGCTTGGAACTCGCTAGTTGCTACTTAGGATTCTGGTAAATTATGTTCTGAGATGCAGTATCTAATGACTATCTTCTTATATATAATGTAATAAAACAAATCACCCAGAGATCATACATTTTGGACATAAAAGTTCCCGGTTTCTTGGCAGGGAGAATGCCAGATGAGATAGTTTAGTATGCCTGCAGCACCCTGACTTTTAAATGATTAAAGTCAAACTGAAATCACAGCAAAAGGTTGTCAAAGTAATACCATACAATGGCGATTCACTTGAGATGCCTGTCAGATAGGAGCTTAGATCTTCTCTATAGTTTATTGATTTAAAGTTAAAGATGAGGATGTCTCATATCTCTCAGCCTGTTGAGGTCAGTTCCCATTGTGGTATATTTGTTGGATTATTTTGTGCTTGCAGATAGTCTTGAAATGCTCTTTGAGAGGAATCCTTGTCTTGATATTTTCCCTTTGGCAAATCTGGCAATAACGCTATCCTCTTGATTCCTGCTTACATGCAAAAACTCAAACAGGAAGTACCAGTGAAGCGCTCAATACAGAAGTGGTCCGATGAAGCCGATGCTAAGCTACAGGATTGTTTCGCTAGCACAGACTGAAATATGTTCCGGTATTCATCCAATAACATTGGGAGTTTACCACATCAGTCATCGGCCTCATTAATAATAAGTGCATCGATGACGTCGTCCCCACAGTGAGATACGTACATATCCCAACCAGAAGCCATAGATTACAGGCAACATCAGTACTGAGCTAAAGGCTAGAGCTGCCGCGTTCAAGGAGCGGGACACTAATCCAGACGCTTATGTCATGACTGGCCTGTTCAGGTCAGGTTACCATGGACCACACTCCTACAGATTACCCACCCACCAGAGGGGGAGAGATCGAGAGGTATGGAGGTGGGGGTGGAGTTGGGGGGGGGGGTTATGACACCTCCCGCCCATTGTAAATCTTAAGGCAGCAGACAAAATCCTTTGTCCTCTCAGTATGGAGGAATGGAATGTATGATGGGCCTGTGGACAACCTACCTCAGAACAATAACATGCAATAAATGGACTTTGGAACAATATGTTTCATCAGGCAAAATGGTAGTAATAACGATAGATGGAATATGAAAATGAATGTCGTTTTTGTTATGTTATTAAAAGTTAAATGACGACGTTATAACGAAAACATTGTTACTTGAAGAGTTTTCACAATATGTACCTGCTGTTTGCATACTGTACGTTGTGTGGAAAATGTCCAGATCAAGAATGTTTTTGTAAAGATGAAATGTGAAATTAGTTGTCTAAATTGGATCTGAGTAAAATCCATACCTTGCCTCGTAACTAGTTATGCCCAGAGAACTTGCCCTAAAGGCGGAAACACTAATTTCTGACCCGAGGTTGTAAAACATGTGAGTTAAGAATTAACATCATGACTAGGGACCACGAGCTGCAGCCAAGGTCAGATTAGTTGTAACCCCAAAACGCAACACAAGGTTAAAGAAGACAAAGGAACCTTTTAACAATCTATGCTATGGATGAGTAGCTGTGTCTAAGAGGGTGAATTCAAGCAGGACCACCCAGTTATTCTCTCCGAGGTATCGTGTGTTTACACTGCTTTCTTTCCCACGCTGGAACCACCTATATGGCTGATTAGCCGTCCTCAGAAGACCCCTCTTTCAGAACAAGGGCAAGGAAACAGACCACTAAGAGAAAGGACACTGACATCGTGAGGACAAGCAGAGAGTTACACCCGGTAACCGAAGACGCGCCGTTATCAGAGAAGGCGAACCCGGTCCACAAAGAGACACTCTATCGGAGACCTTTGACACGTAATTACATCATTATATTCTGACCCACAAGAGCGTCAGTTCGGTGCAAGGTTAGGGTTAACCTGTTGGGTCTAGGGGGCAGCATTTGCACGTCTGGATAAAAAAAATGTACCCGATTTAATCTGGTTACTAATCCTACCCAGTAACTAGAATATGCATATACTTATTATATATGGATAGAAAACACTCTAAAGTTTCTAAAACTGTTTGAATGGTGTCTGTGAGTATAACAGAACTCATTTGGCAGGCAAAACCCTGAGACATTTTCTGACAGGAAGTGGATACCTGATGTGTTGTATTGACTTTAAACCTATCCCATTGAAAAACACAGGGGCTTAGGAATATTTTGGCACTTCCTATTGCTTCCACTAGATGTCACCAGCCTTTACAAAGTGTTTTGAGTCTTCTGGAGGGAGATCTGACCGAACGAGAGCCATGGAACGATGATGTCCCATTAGACACCTGGCGCGCGAGTTCATGTTGGGTACCCTCGTTCCAATACGTTATAAAAGAGTATGCATTCGTCCACCTGGAATATTATTCATGTTCTGGTTAAAAAAGGCCCTAATGATTTATGCTATACAACGTTTGACATGTTTGAACGAACGGAAATATATTTTTTCCCCTCGTTCATGACGAGAAGTCCGGCTGGCTTACATCATGTGCTAACGAGACGGAGATTTTTGGACATAAATGATGAGCTTTTTTGAACAAAACTACATTCGTTATGGACCTGTGATACCTGGAAGTGACATCTGATGAAGAGAATCAAAGGTAATGGATTATTTACATAGTATTTTCGATTTTAGATCTCCCCAACATGACGTCTAGTCTGTATCGCAACGCGTATTTTTCTGGGCGCAGTGCTCAGATTATTGCAAAGTGTGATTTCCCAGTAAGGTTATTTTTAAATCTGGCAAGTTGATTGCGTTCAAGAGATGTAAATCTATAATTCTTTAAATGACAATATAATATTTTACCAATGTTTTCTAATTTTAATTATTTAATTTGTCACGCTGACTTGACTGCCGGTTATTGGAGGGAAACGATTTCCTCAACATCAATGCCATAGTAAAACGCTGTTTTTGGATATAAATATGAACTTGATAGAACTAAAAATGCATGCATTGTCTAACATAATGTCCTAGGAGTGTCATCTGATGGAGATTGTAAAAGGTTAGTGCATCATTTTAGCTGGTTTTATGGTTTTGGTGACCCTGTCTTTGACTTGACAAAACATTACACACAACTCTTGTAAATGTACTGTCCTAACATACTCTAAATTTATGCTTTTGCCGTAAAACCTTTTTGAAATCGTAAAACGTGGTTAGATTAAGGAGATGTTTATCTTTCAAATGGTGTAAAATAGTTGTATTTTTGAAAAATTTGAATTTTGACATTTATTTGGATTCAAATTTGCCGCTCTTGAAATGCACCTGCTGTTGATGGAGTGCACCACGGGTGGCACGCTAGCGTCCCACCTAGCCCCAAGAGGTTAAACTAAGCATAGTTTAGAAATGTACCCAAGTGTGCTTTTCTCTTGTGCACTCTCTCTCTCTCTCTTTTGAAATCCCCATTTTGTGTAACACGTGTCATATTGTGTTGGTCCGCTAGGGACCTGTTTTATTGTACTAAGTTCTAATTAATAGCCTAGACTGTGTGTTTGTGTATCTTATATTATCATTTTAGCTTGTTAGTAAATAAATAATCAACTCAATTGGTGTGGTACGGACTTATTTAGTGAGACTCGGGTTTCTGCAGATTCCCGGATTATGCGACGTTCAGAATGAGAATGTAGAGGAAATTAATTAATTAGCGACTGTTGTAAAATCGATATTCTGATATTCTTTGAGTTAATTTGGGAAATAGAAACTCAATAAAGCCAAAACTTTCCCATGGTACCCCAGGTTAATGAGTTAATAATTACCTGATTCATTTAATCACTTAATTATAAACAGTTATTAATTCGATGAACAGCAGTCATCACATTAATCAATACAATGTCCCGACACTTATAAGAAATTCCGCTATGACTTCAGAAGAACCATCAAACACACAAAGCATCAATACAGTTTACATTTTCTTGTTGTCCACATCACTAAGGAATTAACATGGTCCACTCACACCAACACAGTCATGAAGAAGGCACGACAACGCCTTTTCCCCTTCAGGATGTCTACCTCAATTATCGTATACCCCTGCACATTGACTCAGTTCTGGTACCCCGTCTACACAGCCAACTTATCGTTACTTGTGAATTTATTTCTCGTATTATTATTTTTCTATTATTTTTCTATTTTTCTCTGCAATGTTGGGAAGAGCCTTTAAGAAAGGTTTTCACAATTTCTGTTAGTCCAAACCTGTTGTTTACGAAGCATGTGACAAATACAGTTTGATTTGATTTTGATTTGATTTCTCACTTTAGTGTGAACTGTGAGGGCACTGCATTCTAACTTATTGAAAACGAATATCTCAAGGAATAGTACTTCATGTAAAGATCACAATATCGATGAACACTTTCAACACACTTTTTGAAACTGTTCACAGTAAGTGAGTGCTAATTGTCTTTGGTAATTACAGTGGTCACATAGCAGATTACTTGTTGTGGTGCAAATCAATAAACTTGACCGCAAAGTGTGACTCGAATTTAGAACGGCAGATGTAAATCTGAGTAATTACGTTTAAGGAATTATAATGTGAGATCCATTGATTCTACTTGACACCGCCGGAATGCAGATTAGGAAGAGGAGAAGCTGGAGTATTTCTCAGACAGACTACGGTAATTACGGCAAAAGATTGAGACATGGAATAGAAACAAGTCGATACGGCATAGAAGGACATTTGGCATATCTGAGATTCAGTTAAATTCTGCATTTTGCAATATAGAAATCAAGAAAATAGCGATGCCTGTATCTGCATAAACGGCGGATTTAAATTGTTTCATATTGTCTGACATTTCCCTTGGCACATCGAAAAGTTGCATATTCATCGACATCCAAGATGACTAAACGAATCCACCACATAGCTTAATCAAACTACGTCTAGTCCCACGCTGAACAGTTTGCTCATGGAGTGTGTGTGTGTGTTTCTGTGTGTGTGTGTGTTGCTAGGCTGCAAGGCAGGACTGGCCTTCTCTTAATAATAGCATGCTGCAGAAAACACCTGACCATGTTTGCTCCACACCAGAGGAGGCTGGTAGGAGGAGCTATAGGAGCACAGGCTCATTGTAATGGCTTTACACACTACATGACCAAAAGTATGTGGACACACAAAGGGAGGCTTACTGGATATCCTATCTAAAAACATTGACCCCTAGTGGTTTGAATATTAACTTTGATCTCAGTTCCTTCTTATGGACAATTCTTTCTTTTATGAACAAGTCTTATAAATGGATATATTATATCTACAGCTTATTAACGTACACATAATATGTTCCCCCCGTTGATGATGCTTATTATGCATTAATGTTGAACCAAAAGATTACATGTGACTAATTAAAATGAAATACGAAACAATTAAATATGTGAAATTGAATTAAACAATAATGTATGTTGATGCTAAAATGATGTACAATATTCAATTATGTTTCTATATGATAACAATAGCCTTATATATTTAATATGCCATAAACTATTGTTTTAACAGTTTCACTAATTCATTCTAATTAACTTAATCATTATGACACAACCCTCACTACTGTCATTGGTTGCACTAATTGCACTGTTTGTCTACATAACCTGGTTCAATTATTCATGACATTACCCTAAAGGAGGCACAGTGATGCCGAAACGTTAGTAAATACCCAGTTTATATATGGAGTGTGCGACTCTCTTCATTTTGATAGTTTACACCTGCTCGTCAAATATCTCATTCCAAAATCATGGGCATTAATATAGAGTTGGTCCCCCCTTTGCTGCTATGACAACCTCCATTCTTCTGGGAAGGCTTTTCACTAGATGTTGGAACATTGCTGTGAGAACTTGCTTCCATTCAGCCACAAGAGCATTAGTGAGATCGGGCACTGATGTTGGGCGACTAGGCCTGGCTCGCAGTCGGCTTTCCAATTCACCCCAAAGGTGTTTGATGGGGTTGAGGTCAGGGCTCTGTGCAGGCCAGTCAAGTTCTTCCACACCGATCTCGACAAACCATTACTGTATGGACCTCGCTTTGTGCACAGGGGCATTGTCATGCTGAAACAGGAAAGGGCCTTCCCCAAACTGTTTCCACAAAGTTGGAAGCACACAATCATGTCATTGTATGCTGTTAAGATTAAGATTTCCCTTCACTGGAACTAAGAGGCCTATCCCAAACCATGAAAAACAGCCCCAGACCATTATTCCTCCTCCATCAAACTTTACAGTTGGCAGTATACATTGGGGCACGTAGTGTTCTTCTGGCATCTACCAAACACAGATTCGTCCATCGGACTGCCAGATGGTGAATCGTGATTCATCACCCCAAAGAACGCATTTCCACTGCTCCAGAGTCCAATGGTGACAAGCTTTACACCACTCCAGCCGACACGTGGCATTGCGCATGGTGATCTTAGGCTCGGCCATGGAAACACATTTCATGAAAATCCCGAAGAACAGCTCTTGTGCTGATGTTGCTTCCAGAGACAGTTTGGTAGTGAGTGTTACAACCGAGAAGATTTTTACGGCCTACGCGCTTCAGGAGCGCTGTGCTCTTGTGTGGACTACCACTTCATGGCTGAGCCGTTGTAGCTGCTAGATGTTACCACTTCACAATAACAGCACTTACAGTTGATCGGGGCAGCTCTTGCAGGGCAGAAATTTGACAAACTGACTCGTTGGAAAGGTGGCATCTTATGACGGTGCCACATTGAAATTCACTGAGCTCTTCAGTAAAGCCATTCTACTGCCAATGTTTGTTTATGGAGATTGCATGGCTGTGTGCTCAATTTTACAGTATACACCTGTCAGCAACGGGTGTGTATGTTTGATACTGTTCCATTCCAGACATTACAATGAGCACATCCTCCTATAGCTCCTCTCACCCGCCTCCACTGCTCTACACCACTTGGTGCTGTGACACCCAAGGCTACAGAAAGTGGAGAACAGGTCAGTGGGCTGAATCATTACATCTTACTCCATACACTGGGCCAGGGGTGTTAGAAGGCGGGTGTGCACACGTGTGTGTATATGTGTCTCTGTGTGTAAGGGAGCCAGGTGTATCAGTGTCTTTTAAATTATTTAATTGATTATTATATATACGTATATATGTCACGGTTGTCGTCGGTGAAGGAGGACCAAAACGCAGCAGGTATGTGTATGCTCATCTTGCTGTTTATTTAACTTTACAAAATGAATGCCAAAATAACAAACCACGAGAATGAACGAACAACCAACAGTCTGGCAAAGCATAGGCTCAACACAGAACAATCACCCACCAATAACAAACACACCCTAATATATGGGACTCTCAATCAAAGGCAGATAGACAACACCTGCCTTCAACTGAGAGTCCCAACCCCAATTAACCAAACATAGAAACAGACATACTAGACTAAACATAGAATACCTGAAAACCAAACAGTGCCCAAAACCCCCGGAATACTTAAACCAAATGCCCCTTCAACAAAACACACCACCCCGAACCACATAAAACGAATACCCTCTGCCACGTCCTGACTAAACTACAATACTAATTAACCCTTATACTGGCCAGGACGTGATAATATATGTATATACAGTGAGGGAAAAAAGTATTTGATCCCCAGCTGATTTTGTACGTTTGCCCACTGACAAAGAAATGATCAGTCTATAATTTTAATGGTAGGTTTATTTGAACAATGAGAGACAGAATAACAACAAAAAAATACAGAAAAACGCATGTCAAAATTTGTATAAATTGATTTGCATTTGGCTTCTACCTTGCTGAGCGGCCTTTCAGGTTATGTCAATATAGGACTCGTTTTACTGTGGATATAGATACTTTTGTACCGGTTTCCTCCAGCATTTTCACTAGGTCCTTTTCTGTTGTTCTGGGATTGATTTGCACTTTTCACACCAAAGTACGTACATCTCTAGGAGACAGAACACGTCTCCTTCCTGAGCAGTATGACGGCTGTGTGGTCCCTTGGTGTTTATACTTGCGTACTATTGTTTGTACAGATGAACGTGATATATTCAGGCGTTTGGAATTTGCTCCCAAGGATGAACCAGACTTGTGGAGGTCTACAATTATTTTTCGGAGGTCTTGTGGAGTGTCCCCACCCGTGGGACACACTATTCAACAGCCAGTGAAATAGCAGGGCGCCAAATTCAAAACAACAAAAATCTCATAATTCAAATTTCTCAAACATACAACTATTATATCCCATTTTAAAGACACACTTCTCGTTAATCCAACCACATTGTATTTCAAAAAGGCTTTACGGCGAAAGCATAACATTACATTATGTTAGGACAGTGCCAAGACAAGAAAAACCACACAGCCATTTTCCAAGCAAGGAGAGGCGTCACAAAAAACAGAAATACAGTTAAAATGAATCACTAACCTTTGACGATCTTCATCAGATGACACTCCCAGGACTCAATGTTACACAATACATGTATGTTTTGTTCGATAAAGTTCATATTTATAATCAAAAACCCCATTTTACATTGGCACGTGATGTTCAGAAAATGTTTTGCCTCCCAAAACCTCCGGTGAATGAGCACATCAATTTACAAAAATACTCATCATAAACGTTGATAAAATTTACAACAGTTATTGAAAGAATTATAGATACACTTCTCCTTAATGCAACCGCTGTGTCAGATTTCAAAATAGCTTTACGGCAAAAGCACATTGCTCAATATTCTGAGCACAGAGCTCAGCCATCAACGTAAGCTATACAGTTACCCGCCAAGTTCTGGAGTCAACAAAACTCAGAAATTGTATTATAAATCTTCACTTACCTTTGCTGATCTTCGTCGGAATGCACTCCCAAGACTCCCACTTCCACAAGAAATGTTCGTTTTGTTCGATAAACTCCATATTTATGTCCAAATACCTTCGTTTTGTTTGCGCGTTCAGGTCACTATTCCAAAGGCATAATGCGCGAGCGCAAAACCCGAGACGAAAAGTCAAAAAGTTCCATTACCGTTCGTAGAAACATGTCAATCGATGTTTACAATCAATCCTTAGGGTCTTTTTATCATAAATATTTGATAATATTCCAACCGGACAATAGTGTATTCATTACTGAGCAAAAAGAAGGAACGGTGCCTGCGTGACTGTGCAGTAAACAACTCACTGGTCTCAGGCAGTCCACAGCTCTTATTCTCTCCCCAGTAACAGTAGAAACATGAAACAAGGTTCTAAAGACTGTTGACATAGGAAGTGCAAAATGACCCCACAGACACTGTAGTTTGGATAGGCATTCACTTGAAAAACTATAAACCACTTCCTGGTTGGATTTTTTCTCAGGTTTTTGCCTGCCATATGAGTTCTGTTATACTCACAGACATCATTCAAACAGTTTTAGAAACTTCAGAGTGTTTTCTATCCAAATCTACTAATAATATGCATATCCTAATTTGGGCACATTATTCATCTGAATTTCCGAATACTGCCCCCTGTCACCAAGAAGTTAATCAAGTCAAGCAGCATGTTTTTCCCGTACTCCTTTTCTATTCTCTTTTTATAGACCTCCCGGTTCTGACCCCTGCCTGACTCTGGACTCTGATCAGGTTTTGACATTTTTGTCTTTCCACGACCATTCTCTTGCCTACTCCTTTGGATTAATAAACATTGTAAGACTCCAACCATCTGCCTCCTGTGTCTGCATCTGGGTCTTGCCTTGTACCTTGATATTAACATTGTTACTTCGACAGTCTGCATCTGGGTCTTACCTTGATTCCTGATAGGAATCGGTACATCGAAAATGTCATCCCAACTATTTTGCAACCTGTAAGGCGCAGCTGTACATTTTTTGGTCCTTAAATGAAACTAGTATACTTTTTTATTTACCACAATTTAATTTAGCCAAATTTGATCTTTAATGCAGGGCCGACAGACAAGTTCCATACAAAATGCCTCCTCCATTTTTGCGGTAATGCTATAATCAGTTTGTTGCAATTTTGGATTTCCATATATTTTTGTGAACGACATGTGTGACATCAAATCAAATCAAATCAAATTTATTTTTATATAGCCCTTCGTACATCAGCTGATATTCTCAAAGTGCTGTACAGAAACCCAGCCTAAAACCCCAAACAGCAAGCAAAGCATGTGAAAGAAGCACGGTGGCTAGGAAAAACTCCCTAGGAAAAACTCCCTAGAAAGGCCAAAAACCTAGGAAGAAACCTAGAGAGGAACCAGGCTATGAGGGGTGGCCAGTCCTCTTCTGGCTGTGCAGGGTGGATATTATAACAGAACATGGTCAAAATGTTAAAATGTTAAAATGTTCATAAATGACCAGCATGGTCAAATAATAATAATCATAGTAGTTGTCGAGGGTGCAACAAGCACGTCCGGTGAACAGGTCAGGGTTCCATAGCCGCAGGCAGAACAGTTGAAACTGGAGCAGCAGCACGGCCAGGTGGACTGGGGACAGCAAGGAGTCATCATACCAGGTAGTCCTGAGGCATGGTCCTAGGGCTCAGGTCCTCCGAGAGAAAGACAGAAAGAGAGAAAGAGAGAATTAGAGAGAGCATATTTAAATACACACAGGACACCGGATAAGACAAGAGAAATACTCCAGATGTAACAGACTGACCCTAGCCCCCCGACACATAAACTACTGCAGCATAAATACTGGAGGCTGAGACAGGAGGGATCAGAAGACACTGTGGCCCCATCCGATGATACCCCCGGACAGGGCCAAACAGGCAGGATATAACCCCACCCACTTTGCCAAAGCACAGGCCCCACACCACTAGAGGGATGTCTCCAACCACCAACTTACCGTCCTAAGACAAGGCCGAGTATAGCCCACAACGATCTCCGCCATGGCACAACCCAAGGGGGGGGGGGGGGCGCCAACCCAGACAGGAAGACCACGTCAGTGACTCAACCCACTCAAGTGACGCACCCCTCCCATGGACGGCATGGAAGAACACCGGTAGGCCAGTGACTCAGCCCCTGTAAAAGGGTTAGAGGCAGAGAATCCCAGTGGAAAGAGGGGAACCGGCAAGGCAGAGACAGCAAGGGCGGTTCGTTGCTCCAGCCTTTCCGTTCACCTTCACACTCCTGGGCCAGACTATACTTAATCATAGGACCTACTGAAGAGATAAGTCTTCAGTAAAGACTTAAAGGTTGAGACTGAGTCTGCGTCTCTCACATTGGTAGGCAGACCATTCCATAAAAATGGAGCTCTATAGGAGAAAGCCCTACCTCCAGCCGTTTGCTTAGAAATTCTAGGGACAATTAGGAGGCCTGCGTCTTGTGACCGTAGCGTACGTGTAGGTATGTACGGCAGGACCAAATCGGAAAGATAGGTAGGAGCAAGCCCATGTAATGCTTTGTAGGTTAGCAGTAAAACCTTGAAATCAGCCCTTGCCTTAACAGGAAGCCAGTGTAGGGAGGCTAACACTGGAGTAATATGATCAAATTTTTTGGTTCTAGTCAGGATTCTAGCAGCCGTATTTAGCACTAACTGAAGTTTATTTAGTGCTTTATCCGGGTAGCCGGAAAGTAGAGCATTGCAGTAGTCCAGCCTAGAAGTAACAAAAGCATGGATTAATTTTTCTGCGTCATTTTTGGACAGAAAATTTCTGATTTTTGCAATGTTACGTAGATGGAAAAAAGCTGTCCTTGAAACAGTCTTGATATGTTCTTCAAAAGAGAGATCAGGGTCCAGAGTAACGCCGAGGTCCTTCACAGTTTTATTTGAGACGACTGTACAACCATCCAGATTAATTGTCAGATTCAACAGAAGATCTCTTTGTTTCTTGGGACCTAGAACAAGCATCTCTGTTTTGTCCGAGTTTAAAAGTAGAAAGTTTGCAGCCATCCACTTCTTTATGTCTGAAACACAGGCTTCTAGCGAGGGCAATTTTGGGGCTTCACCATGTTTCATTGAAATGTACAGCTGTGTGTCGTCTGCATAGCAGTGAAATTTAACATTATGTTTTCGAATGACATCCCCAAGAGGTAAAATATATAGTGAAAACAATAGTGGTCCTAAAACGGAACCTTGAGGAACACCGAAATTTACAATTGATTTGTCAGAGGACAAACCATTCACAGAGACAAACTGATATCTTTCCGACAGATAAGATCTAAACCAGGCCAGAACTTGTCCATGTAGACCAATTTGGGTTTCCAATCTCTCCAAAAGAATGTGGTGATCGATGGTATCAAAAGCGGCACTAAGATCTAGGAGCACGAGGACAGATGCAGAGCCTCGGTCTGACGTCATTAAAAGGTCATTTACCACCTTCACAAGTGCAGTCTCAGTGCTATGATGGGGTCTAAAACCAGACTGAAGCGTTTCGTATACATTGTTTGTCTTCAGGAAGGCAGTCAGTTGCTGTGCAACAGCTTTTTCTAAAATTTTGGAGAGGAATGGAAGATTCGATATAGGCCGATAGTTTTTTATAATTTCTGGATCAAGATTCGGCTTTTTCAAGAGAGGCTTTATTACTGCCACTTTTAGTGAGCTTGGTACACATCCGGTGGATAGAGAGCCGTTTATTATGTTCAACATAGGAGGGCCAAGCACAGGAAGCAGCTCTTTCAGTAGTTTAGTTGGAATAGGGTCCAGTATGCAGCTTGAGGGTTTGGAGGCCATGATTATTTTCATCATTGCGTCAAGCGATATAGTACTAAAACACTTTAGTATCTCCCTTGATCCTAGGTCCTGGCAGAGTTGTGCAGACTCAGGACAATGGAGCTTTGGAGGAATACCCAGATTTAAAGAGGAGTCTGTAATTTGCTTTCTAATGATCATGATCTTTTCCTCAAAGAAGTTCATAAATGTATTACTGCTGAAGTGAAAGCCATCCTCCATTTGCGAAGGCTGCTTTTTAGTTAGCTTTGCGACAGTATCAAAAAGAAATTTCGGATTGTTCTTATTTTCCTCAATTAAGTTGGAAAAATAGGATGATCGAGCAGCAGTAAGGGCTCTTCGATACTGCACGGTACTGTCTTTCCAAGCTAGTCGGAAGACTTCCAGTTTGGTGTGGCGCCATTTCCGTTCCAATTTTCTGGAAGCTTGCTTCAGAGCTCGTGTATTTTCTGTATACCAGGGAGCTAGTTTCTTATGACAGATGTTTTTAGTTTTTAGGGGTGCAACTGCATCTAGGGTATTGCGCAAGGTTAAATTGAGTTCCTCGGTTAGGTGGTTAACTGATTTTTGTCCTCTGACGTCCTTGGGTAGGCAGAGGCAGTCTGGAAGGGCATCAAGGAATCTTTGGGTTGTCTGAGAATTTATAGCACGACTTTTAATGCTCCTTGGTTGGGGTCTGAGCAGATTATTTGTTGCAATTGCAAACGTAATAAAATGGTGGTCCGATAGTCCAGGATTATGAGGAAAAACATTTAGATCCACAACATTTATTCCATGGGACAAAACTAGGTCCAGAGTATGACTGTGGCAGTGAGTAGGTCCAGAGACATGTTGGACAAAACCCACTGAGTCGATGATGGCTCCGAAAGCCTTTTGGAGTGGGTCTGTGGACTTTTCCATGTGAATGTTAAAGTCACCAAAAATTAGAATATTATCTGCTATGACTACAAGATCCGATAGGAATTCAGGGAACTCAGTGAGGAACACTGCATATGGCCCAGGAGGCCTATAAACAGTAGCTATAAAAAGTGAGTGAGTAGGCTGCATAGATTTCATGACTAGAAGCTCAAAAGACGAAAACGTCATTGTTGTTTTTTTTTTTGTAAATTGAAATTTGCTATCGTAAATGTTAGCAACACCTCCGCCTTTGCCGGATGCACGGGGGGTATGGTCACTAATGTAACCTGGGGGTGAGGCCTCATTTAACACAGTAAATTCATCAGGCTTAAGCCATGTTTCAGTCAGGCCAATCACATCAAGATTATTATCAGTGATTAGTTCATTGACTATAACTGCCTTGGAAGTGAGGGATCTAACATTAAGTAACCCAATTTTGAGATGTGAGGTATCACAATCTCTTTCAATGACTCTACCTGTCCTATTTATAATGAAAAATATTTTGTACCTTTATTTAACTAGGCAAGTCAGTTAAGAACAAATTCTTATCTACAATGACGGCCTACCCCGGCCAAACCCGGACAAAGCCAAAAATTTTAAAACTGAATAATCAGTGTAAATTATATCATAATTTTGTCTGGGCCAATTGTGATATCATTTACACTGATTATTCAGTTTTAAACATTTAAAAAAATATATATATTTTTTTTTCATCACTTAGAATATTTAGTTTAACCACAATATTTGTTCTAATATATGTGTGTGTGTGTGTGTGTGTGTGTGTGTGTGTGTGTGTGTGTGTGTGTGTGTGTGTGTGTGTGTGTGTGTGTGTGTGTGTGTGTGTGTGTGTGTGTGTGTGTGTGTGTGTGTGTGTGTGTGGTGTCAGAAGGCGGGTGGCAGCTCAGTGTCATAAAGAATAATAATCAAAAGATGGCAAGGTCCTACTGGGTTTATAATTCCGACTATGAGTGTGAAGCTGACAGCGTCTCTATCCC
Organism: Salmo salar; assembly: GCF_965601325.2. Taxonomy (NCBI): domain Eukaryota; kingdom Metazoa; phylum Chordata; class Actinopteri; order Salmoniformes; family Salmonidae; genus Salmo; species Salmo salar. The sequence goes on along the minus strand of NC_138302.1, from coordinate 29,660,497 downwards.
CCTCCCATGTGGTTAGTTCCCTCCCCACAGAGACAAACCTTCCTCCAACGTGAAGCCAAACAAAAGAGTTAAGGGAGAAAGCAGTGGCACTGTCACATTTCTGTGCGCAAACAAACTTTTCTGAAATATGATGAAATATGACAAATGACAGCTTTTGTGATAAAGTCGTCATGTATTTTCGAAGATTGGATCAATATTTGTTGTGGTCTTGATTTGGCCTGGGAAGCCGTGGGTGTTGTGTGTTTTTTTTCTTTTGGCAAATAAGAAATCAATTCTCAATTCTCTGCTTCATTTGTCGCTGCAGGGTGAGCTGCCTCCCGCCGAGCTGCCTCCCGCCGAGCCTTGAAATCCTGTTTAATAATCAAGCATGAAAAACATGCTCAAACCATGGATAATAGACTATTATGAGACATGATTACAAAAAAGGAGATAAGCTCACGCTGTAATTGAAATATCATTCTCATCACACATACAGTATACACTGAGTGTACAAAACATTAGGAACACCACGTTTTGCCCACAGAACTGCTGGTCCATGTTGACTCCAATGCTTCCCACAGTTGTGCCAAATTGGCTGGATGTCCATTGGGTGGTGGACCATTCTTGATACACACGAAGAACTGTTGAGCATGAAAAACCCAGCAGTGTTGCAGTTCTTGACACACTCAAACTGATACTGCTTTCACCTACTGGCACACCCTGTTCAAAGACACTTAAATCTTTTGTCTTTCCCATTCACCCTCTGAATGGCACCACATCTCAAGGTTTAAAAATCCTTCTTAAACCAGTCTCCTCCCCTTCATCTACACTCATTGAAGTGGATTGAACAGGTGACATCAACAAGCGATCATAGCTTTCACCTGGATTCACCTGGTCAGTCTATGTCATGGAAAGAGCAGGTGTTCCTAATGTTTTGTACACTCAGTGTACATCAGGACAGCTCTGTGTAGATCTGGAGTTGCGCACTTTTTATTTTTTTATTTTACCTTTATTTAACCAGGTAGGCTAGTTGAGAACAAGTTCTCATTTGCAACTGCGACCTGGCCAAGATAAGGCATAGCAATTCGACACATACAACAACACAGAGTTACACATGGAATAAACAAAACATACAGTCAATAATACAGTAGAACAAAAATAATACAAAAAGTCTATATACAGTGAGTGCAAATGAGGTAAGTTAAGGCAATAAATAGGCCATGGTGGCGAAGTAATAACAATATAGCAAATAAACACTGGAATGGTAGATGTGCAGAAGATGAATGTGCAAGTAGAGATACTGGGGTGAAAAATGAGCAAGACAAATAAATAAATACAGTATGGGGATGATGTAGATAGATGGGCTGTTAACAGATGGGCTATGTACAGGTGCAGTGATCTGTGAGCTGCTCTGACAGCTGGTGCTTAAAGCTAGTGAGGGAGATATGAGTCTCCAGCTTCAGTGATTTTTGCAGTTCGTTCCAGTCATTGGCAGCAGAGAACTGGAAGGAAAGGTGACCAAAGGAGGAATTGGCTTTGGGAGTGACCAGTGAGATATACCTGCTGGAGCGCGTGCTACGTGTGGGTGCTGCTATGGTGACCAGTGAGCTGAGATAAGGCGGGGCTTTACCTAGCAGCGACTTGTAGATAACCTGTAGCTAGTGGGTTTGGCGACGAGTATGAAGTGAGGACCAACCAACGAGAGCGTACAGGTCGCAGTGGTGGGTAGTGTATGGGGCTTTGGTGACAAAACGGATGGCACTGTGATAGACTGCATACAATTTGTTGAGTAGAGTGTTGGAGGCTATTTTATAGATGACATCGCCGAAGTCGAGGATCGGTAGGATGGTCAGTTTTACGAGGGTATGTTTGGCAGCATGAGTGAAGGATGCTTTGTTGCGATGTAGAAAGCCGATTCTAGATTTAATTCTGGATTGGAGATGCTTAATGTGAGTCTGGAAGGAGAGTTTACAGTCTAACCAGACACCTAGGTATTTGTAGGTGTCCACGTATTCTAAGTCAGTGCCGTCCAGTGTAGTGATGCTGGACGGGCGGGCAGGTGCGGGCAGTGATTGATTGAATAGCATGCATTTGGTTTAACTTGCGTTTAAGAGCAGTTGGAGGCCACGGAAGGAGAGTTGTATGGCATTGAAGCTCGTGTGGCGGTTAGTTAACACAGTGTCCAAAGAGGGGCCAGAAGTATACAGAATGGTATCGTCTGCGTAGAGGTGGATCAGAGAATCACCAGCAGCAAGAGCAACATCATTGATGTATACAGAGAAGAGAGTCGGCCCGAGAATTGAACCCTGTGGCACCCCCATAGAGACTGCCAGAGGTCCGGACAACAGGCCCTCCGATTTGACACACTGAACTCTATCAGAGAAGTAGTTGGTAAACCAGGCGAGGCAATCATTTGAGAAACGAAGGCTGTCGAGTCTGTCAATAAGAATGTGGTGATTGACAGAGTCGAAAGACTTGGCCAGGTCGATGAATACGGCTGCACAGTAATGTCTCTTATCGACGGCGGTTATGATGTCGTTTAGGACCTTGAGCGTGGCTGAGGTGCACCCATGACCAGCTCTGATACCAGATTGCAGAGCGGAGATGGTACGGTGGGATTCGAATTGGTCGGTAATCTGTTTGTTAACTTGGCTTTCGAAGACCTTAGAAAGACAGGGTAGGATAGATATAGGTCTGTAGCAGTTTCGGTCTAGAGTGTCACCCCCTTTGAAGAAAGGGATGACCGCGGCAGCTTTCCAATCTTTGGGAATCTCAGACGATACGAAAGAGAAGTTTAACAGGCTAGTAACAGTGGATGCAACAATTTCGGCAGATAATTTTAGAAAGAGATGGTCCAGATTGTCTAGCCCGGCTGATTTGGAAGGGTTCAGATTTTGCATGTCTTTCAGAACATCAGCTATCTGGATTTGGGTGAAGGAGAAATGGTGGGGGCTTTGGCGGGTTGCTGTGGAGGGTGCCTGGCAGTTGGATGAGGTTGGGGTAGCCAGGTGGAAAGCATGGCCAGCCGTAGAGAAATGCTTATTGAAATTCTGAATTATAGTGGATTTATTGGTGGTAACAGTGTTTCCTAGACTCAGAGCAGTGGGCAGCTGGGAAGATGTGTTCTTATTCTCCATGGACTTTACAGTGTCCCAGAACTTTTTGAGTTTGTACTACAGGATGCAAATTTTTGTTTGAAAAAGCTAGCCTTAGCTTTCCTAACTGCCTGTGTATATTTGTTCCTAACTTCCCTGAAAAGTTGCATATCACGGGGGCTATTCGATGCTAATGCAGAACATTCTTGTGCTGGTCAAGGGCAGACAGGTCTGGAGTGAACCAAGGACTATATCTATTCCTAGTTTAAAAAAATTAGGATGGGGCATGCTTATTTAAGATGGTGAGGAAGGCACTTTTAAAGAATAACCAGGCATCCTCTACTGACGGGATGAGGTCAATGTCATTCCAGGATACCCCGGCCAGTTCGATTAGAAAGGCCTTTTCGCAGAAGTGTTTTAGGGAGCGTTTGACAGTGATGAGGGGTGGTCGTTTGGTCGCAGACCCATTATGGATGCAGGCATTGAGGCAGTGATCGCTGAGATCTTGATTGAAAACAGCAGAGGTGTATTTGGAGGGCGAATTAGTTAGGATGACATCTATGAGGGTGCCCGTGTTTACGGATTTGGGGTTGTACCTGGTAGGTTCATTGATAATTTGTGTGAGATTGAGGGCATCAAGCTTAGATTGCAGGATGGCCGGGGTGTTAAGCATGTCCCAATTTAGGTCACCTAGTAGCACGAGCTCAGAAGATAGATGGGGGTCAATCAATTCACATATGGTGTCGAGGGCATAGCTGGGGGCAGAGGGTGGTCTATAGCAAGCGGCAACAGTGAGAGATTTGTTTCTGGAAAGGTGCATTTTTAGAAGTAGAAGCTTGAATTGTTTGGGTACAGACCTGGATAGTAAGACAGAACTCTGCAGGCTATCTCTGCAGTAGATTGCAACACCGCCCCCTTTGGCAGTTCTAGCTTGGCGGAAAATGTTATAGTTAGGGATGGAGATTTCATGGTTATTGGTGGTTTTCCTAAGCCAGGATTCATACACGGCTAAAACATCCGGGTTGCCAGAGTGTGCTAAAGCAGTGAGTAAAACAAACTTAGGGAGTAGGCTTCTAATGTTAACATGCATGAAACCATGGCTTTTACGGTTACAGAAGTCAACAAATGAGAGCACCTGGGGAGTGGGAGTGGAGCTAGGCACTGCAGGACCTGGATTAACCTCCACATCACCAGAGGAACAGAGGAGAAGTAGGATAAGGGTACGGCTAAAGGCTATACGAACTGGCCGTCTAGCACGTTCGGAACAGAGAGTAAAAGGAGCAGGTTTCTGGGCACGATAGCATAGATTCAAGGCATAGTGTACAGACAAAGGTAAGGTAGGATGTGAGTACATTGGAGATAAACCTAGGCATTGAGTAATGATGAGCGAGGTATAGTCTCTAGAGACGTTTAAACCAGGTGATGTCATCGCATATGTAGGAGGTGGAACAACATGGTTGGTTAAGGCATATTGAGCAGGGATAGAGGCTCTACAGTGAAATAAGACAGTAATCACTAACCAGGACAGTAACGGACGAGGCATATTGATATTAGAGAGAAGCATGCGTAGCCAGGTGAACATATGGGTCCAGTGAGTGTTTGGGCTGGCTGGGGACACGGCGATTCAGACAGTTAGCAGGCCGGTGCTAACAAGCTAGCAGTTAGTAGGCCGGGGCTAACAAGCTAGCAGTTAGCAGGCCGGGGCTAACAAGCTAGCAGTTAGCAGACTGGGTTAGCAAGCAAGCAGTTAGCAGACCGAGGCAAGCAAGCTAGCAGTTAGCAGACCGGGGCAAGCAAGCTAGCAGTTAGCAGACCGTGGCAAGCAAGCGAGCAGTTAGCAGACCGGGGCTAGCAAGTTAGCAGAAGGGCCTTTGGGGGACGTTGCAATGGAGTTAAGTCTGTTTTTGCCTCTTCGTGCGGTGACATCGATAGACCAGTCGTGGATTAGTAGGGTTCCAAGTAGCTCTAAGTAGCTAGCAGGCCGCAGTTAGCAGAATGGGCCTTCAGCCAACGTCGCACCTGAGGGGCCTGTTGGAATCCTATTGCAGATTATGTCGGTATTCCAGTCGTAGAGGATCGGCGGGGTTCCGTGCCCCGTACCGGCAGTAGAAGGGGTCCGGATATTGTAGCCCAGGAGTGGGCTTCGGTGGTAGCCCAGGAGCCCTAGCCGGGATAGCTTCAGGCTAATTGGTGCTTGCTCCTGGATGGAAACGCTAGCCAGAAGTCGTCACCCGGGATTGCGGTTAGCTAGTTGCGAAGATCCAGATGAAAATGTTCCGAGTTTGCGGTAGGAATCGGGGGATATGGAGAGAAAAAAAATAGGTCTGTTATGCTCTGGTTTGAGTCACGTTGTACGAACTGGTGATAGCTTTCCGAGCTAAAGGTTAGCTGATGACCGCTAGCAGTGGTTTGCTGATGTCACAAAATATGTCGTACTGGAGAGAAGAGGACCAAGACGCAGCGGGAATATGGATACTCATATTTTAATTTCAAAGAAAAAAGGAGTAAAGCATCCACTTGACAAAACAATAAGAGATACTCACGACAGTGCAACAGTTCTGCAGGCTATTAAACGCAGTGCAAAAACAATTACCCACAACCCCAAAGAAAAACACACACACCTATATAGGACTTCCAATCAAAGGCAACTCAACACACCTGCCTTCAATTGGAAGTCCCAATCACCAACACAAACATTCACACACACAAAACTGCCACGTCCTGACCCCAAAACTAATACAATAGCTCCATCTGCTGGTCAGGACGTGACAGCTGACTGATAGCTGGTAGGTAGTTAGCTGGCTAGCTTCAGTTGAGGGATTCCAGATCCGAAGTTAATAGAAATACTTTAGGGAAAAAAACAGATCCATGCCACATTGGGTGAGGCGGGCTGCAGGAGAATATTTAGAAGTTGAGGTTTAGGAATATATTGAAAAAAGATATGCGAAGAAAAAGATATAGAAAGATATATACAAGGGTCACGACAGGACAAAGACAAAGACGTCTGACTGCAACGCCATCTTGGATTAAGAAGTGTGTGCACTGGGCACACACTGGTTGAATCAATGTTGTTTCCACGATATGTATTTTGTTCTGTTCATTTCAAATGAACATGTATTTGAAGACTATTAACCTCTCTACAGTATGAGCTCTGAGGGACACATCTACATTTCTAGCATACAACCTTCTATCTGTCTACAGAACTCCCTCTCTCCATCTCTCTCTCTCTCTCGGCCCCCCCCTCTCTCTCTCAACAGTCACAGCAAATTCTCTTTTCACAAAATGTTTCTTCAAAATGGCAACTACATCCAACCTCGATTTCTTGTTTATCCAAGGCCAAGTTTTTAGTGAACCTTCCAGTGAGCCTTATCTCCAGGAGACCTGAGAGAGGGAGAGAGAGAGAGAAAGATAGAAAGTGAAAATGAGAGAGATAGACAAACTGACAGAGAGAGAGCCAGAGAGAGAGACATACAGAGATAGAGAGAGAGAGATAAAAAGAGAGGGAGAGATACAGATCCCTCTGATAATCCCTGAACTCTCTCCCTCTCTCAGGGAGACTGCCTTTGAAGAGATAGATCACCCAAGTGTGAGGCTTGGGTAAGTGAAGTCACCGGGGGGAAGACAGTGAAGCCTGAAAATGATCTCTCCCCTTCTAGATCAATCATCCCCACACAAGCAGGATGGTAAGGTCCTGTCAATACGGCCCATCAATATCACTCAGCTCAGACTGGGAGTGAGGTAAGTAATGGCAACATCTTTTAATGGGCTAGCTATACTCCTGGTCTGCATCCCAAATGGTTCTATATTCCCTATTTAGTGAACTACTTTTAACCTGTGTCTATACGGATCTGGTCAAAAGTAGTGCACTACAGTTTATAAGAAATAGGGTGCCATTTGGATCACGGACCAGACCTTTATGATATGCATCTGCCGGACTTCGTTTGCTTCCACGTCATGTCTTCCTTTGGCACCACCGACCGGCTGGATGGCTGACTGGATGGCTGACTGAGTGGCTGGGTGGTTGGCTGGCTGGTACTGTTAGCAACTTTTCCTCAGTCTAGTCTGACAGTTTTTTCCATTCTCTTTCTGACAGTTTAGAGTTCTTGAAGACTAGTTGGTCTTCATATTGCATGTTCCGAATTGTTTTAAACTGAATCTCAGCTTACAGTATTGTTTTAACTCTTTTGAACTCTGTTCAATAACTGGTTAGAAGAAATGGAGGTTATGGTACTTGTGTAGATGGGCACAATCCACAGTGCACGTTCGATTCCAGTGAGGAGATAAAGATGGAAAACTGAATTAAGTGAGCCATCTAAACCTATTTCATTTCATTACAGAAAGTAAGAACAATGGGAGGGAGTCCTGAGAAAGCCGAAACAAATTGGATCCCAAGACATTTGTTCTTTGAAGACACTTCAGTCCAACAAGTCTCCACTGGGCACAGTTCAATGTCTAGTTTTGATTTAGTTGTCAACTAACATGAATTAAACGTGAAATCAACAAAAAAATTCACCATATCATTGGATTTAGGTTCAAAGTTGGGTGAATCAAATCAAATCAGTTTTCCACGTTGAGTCAACATCATCACATAGAGTTTTGTTGTTGAAATGACGTGGAAACAACATTGATTCAGCCAGTTTTGCCCACTGGGTCTGCTCAACCCCTTCAACTTGATCTTATTTAGGTCAGACATGTTGTAACAGTAAAATCCTGCAAAATACAAATCTTTAAAACCAAGTTGTTGTTTGAATCTTTCCTGGCAAGTCTTGTGGGCTAAGAGAAATAAGCAAGACATCTACGCTTGTGAATAGTTAGGGCTACAAATATATAAATAAGTGGATAGATGAAGAAGCATAGCAGGTTTTCTTATTCACATTGAGTGGGTTGGCATGGAGAGAGAAAGACAGCGAGCGAGAGAGAAATGCTTTGTTGTAAGAATTTTGATTTTGAAGCATTGGCCTTGGAACTGTTTTCATGTTGTGTCATAAGCTATTCTCTCCCCGGTGCAGAGGCGCGTACTGCATGCCACACATGAGTAAAGGTATTAGCAAAGAAATGCATTACAACCACCCAGTATATCAATCAAAGGGAAATACATTGAAATTAGATGTCCATTGTAGTTATATGCTACCTCAATGTTATGTTAGTTATATGTTTACTTTCGGTGACATATTACTTATATGTCACTACGTATGTATAAATTGAAAAAGACATTATTTAATCAAATAGCATAATAATTGTTGTGATATTACCTCAAACATATTTACCAGCCAATACTTATCATCCTCCTACTGCAAATGACTTTGCAATAATATGATACTCATTAATACGATTTCCCAATTCAAATGTGTGTATCAAGGCGCAGACTCTGAAACGACACTAATGGTTTGGATAGTCCTCAATCACCATAAAACAAGGACACATTAGCAATTACATTAGCATAATAATTTAATCAAGAAATACTTGGTAATGATTTAAATTATTTTGAATCGTCAACCACAAAATATGTTTTTGTGCAGATTAATGATTTGTAAATTGAGAGAGTTTTGCTCAGATTAAGACTGTGTCACGTCCTGACCATAGAAAGCTGTTATTTTCTATGGTAGAGTAGGTCAGGGCGTGACATTTTTTTTCTTTCTAGTTTAGATTTTCTATGTTGTTATATTCTAGTTTTGTATTTCTATGTTGGGCTTTGTTTGGGATGATCTCCAATTAGAGGCAGCTGGTCATCGTTGTCTCTAATTGGAGATCATACTTAAGTAGGTGTTTTTCCCACCTGGGTTTGTGGGAGATTGTTTTTGAGTTAGTGTATGTTTCACCTCTTTGTCACGGTTTGTTGTTTTTGTTCTTTAGTTTATTTGTATGTATTGCATAGTTTCACAGTTTAATAAAGAAAATTTGGAACGATACACACGCTGCGCTTTGGTCCGCTCCTTCAGCATACGACAACCGTGACAGACTGATGTCCAATGAAACAGGCAGCGATAAACATTGAGTGAGAGACTTGGTATTAATACATTAATCATATGTAATTATGTTTAGATCAAATAAATGTAAGGCTTATTCCATACAAAGTACCAATTCATAATTAAAAAGAACAAGGTTCCAGTAATGAAGGTAGCTAACAATACAGAATACATTCCTTTACGGTGTCCATTTTAGGACAAATTCATCCATCAAAGTCAGAAGGTGTCCTAAAATGGACTGTAACTGAATCGTGTCTCTTTACCAAAGACAGTGAATAGAACTAGGGCTTTGAAATGTAGAGTGCCTTCGGAAAGTATTCAGACCCCTTGACTTTTCCACATTTTGTTACGTAACGGCCTTATTCTAAAATGGATTAAATAAATAAATAAATAATCCTCAGCTGTCACGTGTGCACCCTCTCCGGCCTCTAGGTCACCAGGCTGCTTGTTATGGCGCACACCTGTCACCATCGTTATGCGCACCTGTGTGTCGTCAGACTCACCTGGACTTAGTCACTTCCTTGATTACTTGCCCTATATATGTCACTCCTTTTGGTTCCGTCCCCAGGTGTCACTGTTTCTGTTTCTGGTCTGTGCGTTGTTCGTGTTTTCTTGTTTTGTATTATGTTACGTTTATTTATTAAAACACTCACTCCCTGAACTTGCTTTCCAACTCTCAGCGCACATCGTTACATCAGCAATCTACACACAATACCCCAAAATGACAAAGTGAAAACAGGTTTTGCTAAATTTTTGCAAATGTATTAAATCTAAAATACAGAAATACCTTATTTACATAAGTATTCAGACCCTTTGCTATGAGATGCAAAAATGAGCTCAGGTGTATCCTGTTTCCATTGACTCCATTAGTAAGATGGCGCCGGAGAAGAAGGCAGACGTTTTACGTGCCCTCATGCGATTTTATTTTTTGTTTGTTTATAACTTATTTTTTTACTTATTTTGTACATGTTGTCGCTACCGTCTCTTATGACCGAAAACATCAGGACTGCGATTACTCACCACGGACTAGCAGAATCCTTTTTTTCCATTTATGACTCTGACGAGCCCGACGCGAAGGATATACTGCGTCCTCGGGAACAGGCCCTGATCCCCGTTATCTGCGTGGAAAAAGAATGGCCGAAGGTCCGGCTGCATTCTGAGAATAAACCCCCACTAACCTCCATTCTGCTAGCAAACGAGCAATCTTTGGAGAATAAAATCTACGAGTTACGCGGAAGATAAAACTACCAACGGGACATTAAAACTGTAACATCTTATGCTTCACGGAGTCGTGGCTGAACGATGACAACATACACATACAGCTGTCTGGTTATACGTACCGGCAGGATAGAACAGTGGCGTCTGGTAAGACAAGGGGTGGCGGTCTATGTATTTTTGTAAACAACAGCTGGTGCACGATATCTAAGGAAGTCGCCTGAGGTAGAGTATACCACACTGTATTCTTTGTAGCTGTTTACATACCACCACAGTCAGAGGCTGGCACTAAGACAGCATTGAATAAGCTGTATTCCGCCATAAGCAAACAAGAAAACGCTCACCCAGAGGTGGCGCTCATAGTAGCCGTGGACTTTAATGCAGGGAAACTTAAATCCGTTCTACCAAATTTCTATCAGCGTGTTAAATGTGCAACCAGAAGAAAAATAACTCTGGACCACCTATACTCCACACACAGAGACGCATACAAAGCTCTCCCTCGCCCTTTATTTGGCAAATCTGACCGGAATTCTATTGTCCTGATTCCTGCTTACATGCAAAAACTAAAGCAGGAAGCACTAGTGACTAGATCAATAAAAAAGTGGTCAGAGGAAGCAGAAGCTAAGCTACAGGACTGTTTTGCTAGCACAGACTGGAATATGTTCCGGGATTCCTCCGATGGCATTGAGAAGTACACCACATCATTCATTGGCTTCATCATTAAGTGCATCGATGACGTCGTCCCCACAGTGACTGTACGTACATACCCCAACCATGGATTACAGGCAGCATCCGCACTGAGCTAAATGCTAGAGATGCTGCTTTCAAGGAGCGGGACTCTAACCCGGAAGCTTATAAGAAATCCCGCTATGACCTCCGACGAACCATCAAACAGGCAAAGCATCAATACAGGACTAAGATCGAATTGTACTACCCCGGCTCTGACGATGTGGCAGGGCTTGCAAACCATTACAGACTACAAAGGGAAGCACAACCGAGAGCTGCCCAGTGACACGAGCCTACCAGACGAGCTAAACTACTTCTATGCTCGCTTCGAGGCAAATAACATTGAAATATGCATGAGAGCACCAGCTGTTCCGGATGACTGTGGGATCACGCTCTCCGCAGCCGATGTGAATAAGATCTTTAAACACGTCAACGTGCACAAGGCCGCAGTGCCAGACAGATTACCAGGACGTGTACTGTGAGCATGCGCTGACCAACTGGAAAGTGTCTTCACTGACATTTTCAACCTCTCCCTGTCCGAGTCTGTAATACCTACATGTTTCAAGCAGACCACCATAGTCCCTGTACCCAAGAACACAAAGGTGACCTGCCTAAATGACTACCGACCCGTAGCACTCACGTCTATAGTCATGAAGTGATTTGAAAGGCTGGTCATGGCTTATATCAACACCATCATCCCAGGAACCCTAGACCCACTCCAATTTGCATACCGCCCAAACAGATCCACAGATGATGCAATCTCTATTGCACTCCACACTGCCCTTTCCCACCTGGACAAAGGGAACACATGTGAGAATGCTATTCATTGACTACAGCTCAGCGTTCAACACCACAGTGCCCCCAAAGCTCATCAATAAGCTAAGGATGCTGGGACTAAACACCTCCCTCTGCAACTTGATCCTGGACTTCCTGATGGGCCGCCCCCAGGTGGTAAGAGTAGGCAACAACACATCTGCCACGCTGATCCTTAACACTGGGGCCCCTCAGGGGTGTGTACTTAGTCCCCTCCTGTATTCCCTGTTCACCCATGACTGCGTGGCTAAATACGACTCCAACACCATCATTCAGTTTGCTGACGACACAGTGGTAGGCCTGATCACCGACAACGATGAGACGGCCTATAGGGGGTAGGTCAGAGAACTGGCAGTGTGGTGCCAGGACAACAACCTTTCTCTCAATGTGAGCAAGACTAGGAGCCGATCGTTGACTACAGGAAAAGGCGGGCCGGACAGGCCCCCATTAACATCGACAGGGATGTAGTTGAGCGGGTTGAGAGTTTCAAGTTCCTTAGTGTCCACATCACCAACGAACTATCATGGTCCAAACATACCAAGACAGTCGTGTAGAGGGCACGACAAAACCTTTTCCCCCTCAGGAGACTGAAAAGACTTGGCATAGGTCCCCAGATCCTCAAAAGTTTCTACAGCTGCACCATTGAGAGCATCCTGACCGGTTTCATCACTGCCTGGTATGGCAACTGCTCGGCCTCTGACCATAAGGCGCTACAGAGGCTAGTGCGAACGGCCCAGTACATCACTGGGGCCAAGCCTCCTGCCATCCAGGACCTATATAATAGGCGGTGTCAGAAGAAAGCCCATAGAATTTTCAGACTCCAGTCACCCAAGTCATAGACTGCTTTCTCTGCTACTGCACGGCAAGCGGTACCGGAGTGCCAAATTTAGGACCAAAAGGCTCCTCAACAGCTTCTACCCCCAAGCCATAAAACTGCTGAACAATTCATAAAATCGCCACCGGACAATTTACATTGACCCCTCCTCCTGGAGTTCAATGTCTGTGATGAGAGAAAACTGAGGATGAATCAACAACATTGTAGTGACTCTACAATAATAACATAAATGACAAAGTGATCCAAAACACGGCAAAGGAATGCACTTTTTGGCCTAAATGCAAAGCCTTGTGTTTGGGAAATATCCAACATAACACATGACTGAGTAACTGCCTCCTTATTTTAATGCATGGTAGGGGCTGCATCATGTTATTAGTATGCGGACATGGGCAAAAACCGGGACGTTTTTTCAGGATTAAAAGAAAGCTAAGCACAGGCAAAATCCTAGAGGAAGACCTGCTCCGGTCTGCTTTACACCAGACAGGCTGAATCAAATGCTCAAGAAAATAAATACTATTTATGAATCCAGATCATCAGTGTCCTCTATTCGAGGCCCTTAGTGGTGACAAGAGTTAGATGTGATCAAAGAGGAGCCACTAAAACTTCTTAGCATACCTTTGACATTTACCAATTATGACATCTAACTGGAGGGAGTAGCTTTGTAGTCTACTGATATACTCTATCCTCCTTCTCAGCCTTTGTAGGTCAGGACAGAGAGAAAAAGAGAAAGACTGAGACAGAGAGAGAGAGAGAGAGAGAGAGAGAGAGAGAGAGAGAGAGAGAGAGAGAGAGAGAGAGAGAGAGAGAGAGAGAATGAGACAGAGGAAGAGGAAGAGGAAGAGAGAGAAAGACACACAGAGAGAGAAAGACCGAGACAGAGAGAAAGAGAGCAAGAGAGAGACAGAGAGTCTGTCTGCCTGTTTATCTCTGTCTGTGCATAGCGGAGCTTAGACTAACAGAAAAACAGATGCAGACGGCTTTATCTGCCCCCGTTACTGGGACATGTTCATGGCCCTCGCACCTCCAGCTGAAGACACCCTCCACTGCTCTGGGTTGGAAGATTAGTGAGGGCCCCTCTCTCTGTAACCTGGTGACTCAGCCCTGGCTCTTTATCACACTAGCCGAATGTACTCCCATTTTGCAGTTTTCACTGCTGCCATCCCTTGTGTCTCTCCAATGATGCAGGGAGATTCACAGGTCTACTGTGGTTAGGTTTGCTGAAGCTCTGTCTGACACTCCCAGAGCAATGCCCTGTTTGTCTAAGGTGTTGAAGTTGAGAAACGGTGTTTGAGATTGCAGCGGGCGGCCATCTCGATTGGAGTATACCAGTGACATGGCATGTTGGCTTGCTTTCCATAGCAACGATAATCAAAATTGGAAAAACATTTTAAAAACAATTCTAATAAATACAACAGCCAATGGTTGAAAACGAAAATACTCCAAACTTTATAGATTTTTTTTATCCATCAGATGTCTGAATTATAGCACATAATACATTATCGTTACGACCACAGAAACATTTGTAATGACCTGTCAAACACACTTCGGTAATGGCTAGAGGAAGACCTGATGCTCCTGTACTGCCCGCATTTGAGTGATGGAAATGCTGATGATCTTCTTGGCCTTCCTGCGACACCTGGTGTTGTAGATGTCCTGGAAGCCAGGCAGTGTGCACCCAATGGTGCGTTCGGCTGCAGCGTACCATCCTCTGCCTTACAGTCAGCGGCGGTGGAGTTGCCGTACCAGGCTGTGATGCAGCCCGACAGTATGCTCTCGATGGTGCTCCTGTAGAACATTGTGAGGCCCATCTGGGAGAGGCGTGTGGTTTGACCATTTCCGCTCCTCAGAGTTGTGTACACCGAGGAACTTGAATATTTTGACCGACTAGCCCTTGAACATGTCATATATCTAACTGAGGCACATATACTATTCTTTTTGTATCACAGAGTATTTTAAAAATACCTGATATGCTAAGACGATAGTATATGAATGCATCATAAGAAAAACAAGTGATATTGTACGATAAATGTAACCCTGAATTCATACCAAAACCAGTATAACAGGGAAAAACGAATGGCACAAGCAAGAGTGGGGAAGAGTTGCCAGAGCAAAAATGAAAGCAATCAACCCGGTGAGATTTAAGTGACAAGTGGATTTTGCGCCTCAAACACAGGAAATAGATGGCTGAGACACAGGAAATCAATGGCTGAAACAGGAAATAGATGGCTGAAACACAGGAAATAGATGGCTCAAATACAGGAAATTGATGGATGAAAAGGAGAGATCCTCAGGTGGACGAGTCATGTGCGTTGCTACAGTATTTTCCAGGTGGGGATGCAATATCATTATCACATATCATTATCACATTATCCTTCTCACATATCATTATCACATTATCCTTATCACATGTCATTATCATTGTAACACATCATTATCACAACCGCATATCATATTTCCATGATCATTATCACATATCATTATCGGTATCATTACCTAGTTAAATAAAGGTTAAATTAAATTAAATAAAATCATATATCATTATCATGATCACATATCATTATCATTAGAATTATCATGGGGATCCACATGTTGTAGATACTCTACACCACAGCCTACTGTATGGCTAGTAAATGTCTTAATAGAGTTAACTTGTGGCAATTTCTCATTCAAAGCGACAGATGAGCTGAGAACCAATTAATCCAGAAATTAAAGGATTGGTGCGAGATTCTGGCAATTTTATACTTACCCAGTGTCAAATTGCATGCAGTTTGAAGGATCTGAAGGTGATATGCTAACTAGCAATAGCGCAATGACTGGAAGTCTACCAGTACAGCTAGCGCTAACACTAATGCAAACTATCTTCAAACGACTCAAAAAACTACCTTAGGCATCCTTCAAACTGAGTTCATCTGAGTTCATCTGACTCTGGGTAAGTAGAAAAACAACTTTATTGCCAGAATCTCACACTATCCCTTTAAAGAGTGTACTAAAGAAGTAATGAGTGAAGGAATGAATGATAGAAGGAAGGAAACTGTCCTTGTTGTCCATCAGTAACCCTATATGTAGACTCTTTGCCATCTTGTCATGATTAGCCCCATACAGATGAACTGAACCATACCACCAATTCCCAACATGTCCCAATGATTTACTATGCATACTCCAAGAATATAAAATCAATTCCCCTGCAGTATCTTTTGAGAAAATGTTTTGGTATCTGTTCTAATGAAAAATCTATGTTTTCTATTGTTTTTCTAATCTTGTTGTTTCTACAGCATTTCTGTATTACATTGTTTGTTGGTCATACAACTTTTTGTTCTCAGGCCTTTGTTTGTTCTCTGTTTCTCCATAACACAGATATCAAAAGAAGTATACCTCAAAGATACACTCAGGAATTGAGGTTGCATATCTTACCTGAGAGGATTAGTAGCTAGGACAGAAAACTACTGTTCAACACTGTGCTTTATTTCTATGAAAATAATCTAGAAGTAAATAAATTCGTACTCACAGCACCTTACAACAATGCTGCCAGCTCAAAGATCTATGGGTCCATCATGGATGACCAAGTTGAAGGTGAACGATAGGACGAAAACCTTCCTGGTATGTCTGTCAGCAGCATCAATATAGAGCATCTCAAGTTTTAAGCCAGCCAACATTTGTAATCAATAGCCTCAAGGTTAGAGAAGCAGCCAAGCAACTGGAGGGTTGTCGGTATGAATCCCACTGCTGACGGGGGGAAATCTTGCGAAAGTCATTGGGTGCTTCACTTCGGCTGCTCCAGCCTCTTCAACCTTATGTGTGTGTTTACCGAAGGGGTTGGGAAAAAGCAGAAGACACATTTCCATCTTGTAGTAGGACATGATCTGCTGTCCCTACAGAACATTCCCTAGTCCCTACAGAACATTCCCTACTCCCTAAAGTACATTCCCCACTCCCTACAGTACATCCCCCAATCCCTACAGTACATTCCCCAATCCCTACAGTACATTTCCCAATCCCTACAGTACATTCCCCAATCCCTACAGTACATTCCTTATTCCCAACTCCCTACAGTACATTACCCACTCCCTACAGTACATTCCCTACTCCCTACAACACATTCCCTACTCCCTACAGCACATTCCTTACTCCCTACAGTACATTCCCCACTCCCTACAGTACATTCCCTACTCCCTACAGTACATTCCCTACTCCCTACAGTACATTCCCCACTCCCTACAGTACATTCCTTACTCCCTGCAGTACATTCCCCACTCCCTGCAGTACATTCCCTACTCCGTACAGTACATTCCCTACTCCCTACAGTACATTACCCACTCCCTACAGTACATTCCCTACTCCCTACAGTACATTCCCTACTCCCTACAGTACATTACCTACTCCCTACAGTACATGCCCTACTCCCTACAGTACACCCCCCCGTCGCCCTAAAGGTTCATTCATCTCTAATCAGACTACATGACTCATTGTAGAATCCTCCAATATATGGTTAGGGTTAGTAAAATGAATAGAACAACTCATTTCACTTTATGACATAGACCTGGTGTTCACATCGATACAGGTGTTGGATCTCAATTTGACCAGTTTCTCACAGCAGGAAAATAATCAGTCAGCAACAGGAAGTGAGAAGTATTGTGTCAATTATAATTAATGTACATTTTTGTAGGGGTTGATATATTTTTTGTGACATTTGAAAGTGGAAATTACAAACTTTAGAAGCCTTTTTAAACCTTGAATACACTAGAAGTTTGCATTTCCTGCTGTGCATGAAAATTCTCAGCAACAACAGGGGGATCCTACATCTGTAAGATCCTACATCTGTATGTTTTCTTATGCTAATATATTTTCTTACGTGTTAGGTTCAGAAGTATTTGGATTTCTTTCAGAGCTATGAGCATGGCACGCCCTCTCAAGATCAGTTAATATGACCTATTGTCACAGGATCCAACGAAAGTGGCGCCCCTCCTCGGTCGGGCGGCGCTCGGCGGTCGTCGTCGCCGGCCTATTAGCTGCCACCGATCGTTGTTCATGTGTCTTTTAGTTTTGTCTGTCTGTTCCGCACCTGTTTTGTGTCTGTCATTAGTGGGGGCTTATTTAATGTGTGTTTTCAGTTGGGATTTTGTGCGGGATTGTTTATTGTCCACTCAGGACGGTGGGAGGTATTTTGTGTACGTTGTGTTTTCCGACAGTTTTTGTCAAAGGATTTACCGGGCTGCGCTCCTTGCCTTTTGTGCCGTGGAATATATATTTTTTGTGTTTTATGGGAAAGTGTTTCTCCCAGGCAAACTTTGTGTAGCGCCCTGTGCTTTTCGGCCTTTGTGTGTGTCAGTTCATTAAAAGACACTCACCTCCAGCACCTCTGTCTCCTGCATCTGATTCCGCCTCTACACCAGTCCAAATCAGTCGTGACACCTATGATGAGTTCTTTTGTCTCCCAGTTCACCTCTGACGAACTGACGTTCATGGTGTTATGATTGCAGCTCATTGGTTAGTCCTTGAGAGTCTATAGCCATGAATAAACATGCACTTCATAAGTCTCTCCCACTTCCCACTGTGATCCTGCGGTGAAAGGTACATTTTCTAGGACTTCATCTCCATAAATGCACCTATTCAACTAAAAACCTACAGAAACAGCTAACTTCGGGATCCTTTATGATCCTCCACCTCTAACTTACCCTGATGCAGCAACTGTATCTATCAACTCTGAAAGGTGCCGAAAGGCCACCACTTCTGTGGCCTCTGGGGGGGGGGGGCACATGTTTTCCCCTTGTCAGAGCTCTCCCACTACTTCAGGATTGTATCCAAGGTGCCATTTTTCCAATAGATTCATCACCTTTTCCTGTACCGTTGAATATACATCAGGGCATACCTCTCTCTCTGGAGAGCAGTGAAATCATTCCCCTCCCCTCTTCCCTTCCTCCTTCTCTGCTGCTCCGAGACTGTCTAAAGGCATAAAGCACCTCCACTTCGATGACAGATGGGAAATGTGTATTGAGAGTTCTGCTTGGTGGAAAGCCTTTAAGGTAATGGGAAGCAATATCTTAAAAAGCGCTCTAATGCACTTTTGAAAACACTTACAAAAAGTCTCTGAGGGGATGACTATTAAAAGTTACGGGTTTGTGTGTCAAGTCTGAAATTAAATGACGTAAAAATGCCTTTTTTTGGCTGTACCAATGTTGAGTTTTGAGTTTTGGGGAACACATGGGAGAGAATTTTAATTTAGCTAATTTACACCCAGAGCTAACTTTGTTCTATCCCCTGGCCACAGTCTCAAGAATTCATCTGCAATTGCATTCACAGACAGCGATACTGTAGTCACTGCATTATTATACACACTGCAATTGCTTTTCATAAATCATTTATCCAAAAACTAGATTGCCTTTTAAATGCCATTTGTATAGGGGTTCAAAACTGAAAAGGTCGTCCTATCACACTCCATGAAGTCCTACCACACTCTAATCAACCTACAAAGTCAAGGCAGTACAATAGGATCCTTCATGACTCTAATTGGCCTATAATAACAGGGCAGTTCGATGGGATCCTTCATGAATCTAATCGGCCTATATTAACAGGGCAGTACAATGGGATCCTTCATGACTCTAATTGGCCTTTAATAACAGGGCAGTACGATGGGATCCTTCATGACTCTAATCAGCCTTTAATAACAGGGCACTACAATGGGATCCTTCATGACTCTAATTGGCCTTTAATAACAGGGCACTACAATGGGATCCTTCATAACTCTAATCAGCCTTTAATAACAGGGCACTACAATGGGATCCTTCATGACTCTAATTGGCCTTTAATAACAGGGCACTACAATGGGATCCTTCATAACTCTAATCAGCCTTAAATACAGGGGAGTACGATGGGATACTTCACGTTCTAATCCAGTGGTTATCAAACCTCTCCCTGGGGACCCACCAGCCATTCCATGTATTTAATCTAATCCAGAGCAAGAACACCTGATTCAACTTGTTGACTATTCATCAAGCCATTGACTGAGTCAGGTGAGTTAGTTCAGGGCTACAACAAA
Organism: Salmo salar; assembly: GCF_965601325.2. NCBI lineage: Eukaryota > Metazoa > Chordata > Actinopteri > Salmoniformes > Salmonidae > Salmo > Salmo salar. The sequence goes on along the minus strand of NC_138302.1, from coordinate 29,640,835 downwards.
ATTGTGAAATGTCTGGGGGTCCCCGAGGAGAGGTTTTGAGAACTGCTCTAATCAGCCTATAACAAGAGGGTACTCCAATGGGAACCTTGATCGCTGTAGCAAGGTGAGAAAGCTAGAAAGCAAGAGAGCTGACCCTGGCTATCAGGGAGCCAATGGCCTTTGACCAAAACATTTAGGTGATCACAGATAAGCATAATGAGCTATTGCTTCCAAAATGACTCACTTTAACGCCTCGGAGAGCAATAGCCTTCACAAGCACTTGAGGTTGGAAATAACCCAATGTATGAGAGGGTTTTGACCAATGAGGAATTAAGACTGTGTCCGTCTATCAGTTTATTTAATTACCCCTATACTGACTTACTGACTTCGCAGTTAAATATGTCCAAAATGTAAATCCTCAAAGAATCATCTGGCTGATGAATAGAAATATAATACTACATCCACAGAGGACATTTCTTGTATTATACTGTAGACCAGAGGTGTCAAACCCAATCGACGGAGGGCCGCGTGTCTGCTGGTTTTTGATTTTTCCTTTCAATTAAGACCTAGACAATCAGGTGAGGGCAGTTCCTTACTAATTAGGGTCCTTAATTCATCAATCAAGTAGAAGGGTGGAGCTAAAACCCACAGACACTCGGCCCTCCGTGAAATGAGATTGACACGTGCTGTAGACTGTAGATGCCAAAATGATTTAAAAACCTTGTGTACAGTACGTTATGTTCGTTAAATATGACATGAGACCATTGCAACCAGTATAAAATGGCGCCGTAAGAAATGGCATCAGTTTTACGGGCGCCCAACCAATTATGCTATTATGTGTTTTTTCTCTCGTTATTTGTAACTTATTTTATACATCATGTTTCTGCCACCATATCTTACGGCAGAAAATAGCTTCTGGATATCAGGACAGCGATCACTCACCTCAGATTAGATGAAGATTTTTTCTTCAACAAGCAGGACGCACAGGACATACTGCTAACTCCCGACAAGGCCAACATCCCCGTTTTTGCAAGAGGAAGAGACGCAGATACAGAGGACACAGAGCCGGATGCCTCGTGAGGGCCCGCAGAAGGCGAGTGGGAAAGCTGCCGTTCCCGGCAATATTACCGTCAATATCACTCGCCAACGTGCAATCATTGGACAATAAATTAGACGAGGTACGATCACGAATATCCTACCAACGGTACAACAAAAACTGTAACATCCTATGTTTCACGGAATCGTGGCTGAATGACGACATGGATATTCAGCTAGGGGGATATACGCTGCACCGGCAAGCTAGAACAGCGCACTCTGGTAAGACGGGGGGGGGGGGGGGGGGGGGGCGGTCTGTGCAAATTTGTAAACAACAGCTGGTGCACGAAATTTAGGAAGTCTCTAGATTTTGCTCGCCTGAAGTAGAGTATATTGTGATAAATTGCAGGCCACACTACTTGGCTAGAGAGTTTTCAGCTATACTTTTCATGGCTGTTTATTTACCACCACAGACAGATGCTGGCACTAAGACTGCACTCAATCAGCTGTATAAGGAAATAAGCAAACAGGAAACCATTCACCCAGAGCCGGCACTCCTAGTGGCCGGAGACTTTAATGCAGGGAAACTTAAATCAGTTCTACCAAAATTCTATCAACATGTTAAATGTGCAAACAGAGGGAAAGAAAATCTAGATCACCTGTACTCCACACACAGAGACGCGTACAAAGCTCTCCCTCGCCCTCCATTTTGTAAATCCGACCACAAATCTATCCTCCTGATTCCTGCTTACAAGCAAACATTTAAGCAGGAAGCACCAGTGACTCGGTCCATAAAAAAGTGGTCAGATGAAGCAGATGCTAAACTACAGGACTGTTTTGCTATCACAGACTGGAACATGTTCCGGGAAACTTCCGATGGCATTGAGGAGTACACCACATCAGTCACTGGCTTTATCAATAAGTGCATTGAGGACGTCGTCCCCACAGTGACTGTACGTACATATCCCAACCAGAAGCCATGGATTATAGGCAACATTCACAGTGAGCTAAAGGGTAGAGCTGCCGCTTTCAAGGTGACAGGCTCTAACCCAGAAGCTTACAAGAAATCCTGCTATGCCCTGCGACGAACCATCAAACAGGCAAAGCGTCAATACAGGGCTAAGATTGAATCATACTACACCGGCTCCGATGCTCGTCTTATGTGGCAGGGCTCGCAAACTATTACAGACTACAAAGGGAAGCACAGCCGCGAGCTGCCCAGTGACACGAGCCTACCAGAGGAGCTAAATCACTTCTATGCTTGCTTTGAGGCAAGCAACACTGAGGCATGCATGAGAGCATCAGCTGTTCCGGACGACTGTGTGATCACGCTGTCCGTAGCCGACGTGATTAAGACCTTGAAACAGGTCAAAATACACAAGGCTGCGGGGCCAGACAGATTACCAGGACGTGCGCTCCGGGAATGTGCTGACCAACTGGCAGGTGTCTTCACTGACATTTTCAACATGTCCCTGATTGAGTCTGTAATACCAACATGTTTCAAGCAGACCACCATAGTCCCTGTGCCCAAGAACACAAAGGCAACCTGCCTACATGACTACAGACCCGTAGCACTCATGTCCGTAGCCATGAAGTGCTTTGAAAGGCTGGTAATGGCTCACATCAACACAATTATCCCAGAATCCCTAGACCCACTCAAATTTGCATATCGCCCAAACAGATCCACAGATGATGCCATCTCTATTGCACTCCACACTGTCCTTTCCCACCTGGACAAAAGGAACACTTATATGAGAATGCTATTCATTGACTACAGCTCAGCGTTCAACACCATTGTACCCTCAAAGCTCATCACTAAGCTAAGGATCCTGGGACTAAACACCTCCCTCTGCAACTGGATCCTGGACTTCCTGACGGGCCGTGCCCAAGTGGTGAGGGTAGGTAGCAACACATCTGCCACGCTGATCCTCAACACTGGAGTCCCTCATGGGTGCGTGCTCAGTCCCCTCCTGTACTCCCTGTTCACCCACGACTGCATGGCCAGGCACGACTCCAACACCATCATTATTAACCTGTTGGGGATAGGGGGCAGTATTTGCACGGCCGGATAAAAAACGTACCCGATTTAATCTGGTTACTACTCCTGCCCAGTAACTAGAATATGCATATAATTGTTTTATTTGGATAGAAAACACCCTAAAGTTTCTAAAACTGTTTGAATGGTGTCTGCGAGTATAACAGAACTCATTTGGCAGGCCAAAACCTGAGAAGATTCCAAACAGGAAGCGCTCTCTCTGACTATTTCTTGGCCTTCTTGATCATCTCTATCCAAAACAGGGGATCTCTGGCATAACGTGACATTTTCTAACGCTCCCATAGGCTCTCAGAAGGCGCCAGAACGTTGAATGGTGACTTTGCAGGCCATGGTTGAAAAACAGTAGCGCATTTGGATAGTGGTCGATCTGAGAACAATGAGACTGGGGCGCGTGCACGTGCACGAGCCGACACCATGTTTAAATTTTTTCGTCTTTGAACGAAAACAGGGTTTCCCGGTCGGAATATTATCGCTTTTTTACGAGAAAAATCGCATAAAAATTGATTTTAAACAGCGTTTGACATGCTTCGAAGTACGGTAATGGAATATTTTGAATTTTTTTGTCACGAAACACATCGGGCGCGTCACCCTTCTTTACCCTTCGGATAGTGTCTTGAACGCACGAACAAAACGCCGCTATTTGGATATAACTATGGATTATTTGGAACCAAACCAACATTTGTTATTGAAGTAGAAGTCCTGGGAGTGCATTCTGATGAAGAACAGCAAAGGTAATCCAATTTTTCTAATAGTAAATCTGAGTTTGGTGAGTACCACACTTGGTGGGTGTCAAAATAGCTAGCCCGTGATGGCCGGGCTATCTACTCAGAATATTGCAAAATGTGCTTTCACCGAAAAGCTATTTTAAAATCGGACACCGCGATTGCATAAGGAGTTCTGTATCTATAATTCTTAAAATAATTGTTATGTTTTTTGTGAACGTTTATCGTGAGTAATTTAGTAAATTCACCGGAAGTGTTCGGTGGGAATGCTAGTCACATGCTAGTCACATGCTAATGTAAAAAGCTGGTTTTTGATATAAATATGAACTTGATTGAACAAAACATGCATGTATTGTATAACATAATGTCCTAGGAGTGTCATCTGATGAAGATCATCAAAGGTTAGTGCTGCATTTAGCTGTGGTTTGGGATTATGTGACATTATATGCTAGCTTGAAAAATGGGTGTCTGATTATTTCTGGCTGGGTACTCTGCTGACATAATCTAATGTTTTGCTCTCGTTGTAAAGCCTTTTTGAAATCGGACAGTGTGGTTAGATTAATTAACGAGAGTCTTGTCTTTAAAATGGTGTAAAATAGTCATATGTTTGAGAAATTGAAGTAATAGCATTTCTAAGGTATTTGAAAATCGCGCCACGGGATTCCACTGGCTGTTGAGTAGGTGGGACGCAAGCGTCCCACTGGCCCAGAGGTTAAGTTTGCAGATGACACAACAGTGGTAGGCCTGATCACCGACAACGATGAGACAGCCTATAGGGAGGAGGTCAGAGACCTGGCCGGGTGGTGCCAGAATAACAACCTATCCCTCAACGTAACCAAGCCCAAGGAGATGATTGTGGACTACAGGAAAAGGAGGACCGAGCACGCCCCCCATTCTCATCGATGGGGCTGTAGTGGAGCAGGTTGAGAGCTTCAAGTTCCTTGGTGTCTACATCATCAACAAACTAGAATGGTCCAAACACACCAAGACAGTCGTGAAGAGGGCACGACAAAGCCTATTCCCCCTGAGATGGGTCCTGAGATCCTCTAAAGGTTCTACAGCTGCAACATTGAGAGCATCCTGACTGGTTGCATCACTGTCTGGTACAGCAATTGCTCAGCCTCTGACCGCAAAGCACTACAGAGGGTAGTGCGTACGGCCCAGTACATCACTGGGGCTAAGCTGCCTGCCATCCAGGACCTCTACAGAGGAAGGCCCTAAGAATAGTCAAAGACCCCAGCCACCCCAGTCATAGACTGTTCTCTCTACTACTACATGGCAAGCGGTACCGGAGTGCCAAGTCTAGGACAAAAAGGCTTCTCAACAGTTTTTACCCCCAAGCCATAAGACTCCTGAACAGGTAATTGAATGGCCACCCGGACTATTTGCATTGTGTGCCCCCCCAAGCCCTCTTTTTACACTACTGCTACTCTCTGTTTATCATATATGCATAGTCACTTTAACTACACATTCATCTACATACTACCTCAATTGGCCCGACCAACCAGTGCTCCCACACATTGGCTAACCGGGCTATCTGCATAGTGTCCCGCCACCCACCACCCGCCAACCCCTCTTCTACGCTACTGCTACTCTCTGTTCATCATATATGCATAGTCACTTTAACCATATCTACATGTACATACTACCTCAGTGTATGTATGTAGCCTCGCTACTTTTATAGCCTCACTACTGTTATTTTTCACTGTCCTTTTACTGGTGTTTATTATTTCTTTACTTACCTATTGTTTACCAAATACCTTTTTTGCACTATTGGTTAGAGCCTGTAAGTAAGCATTTCACTGTAAGGTGTACACCTGTTGTATTCGGCGCACGTGACAAATAAAATTTGATTTGATTTGAACCACTCCATCATGCTTTTTCCAAACCAAGAATCAAAGTTCCATAGCTTTCATTTATTATTCAAAGTGAACAGCTATAGTAATGCATACATCAGTGACACGGTTGGAGTCATTTTCATACTGGTCCCCATTGAGAGTCAAACCAACAACCCTGGCGTTGCAAATGCCATGCTCTACCAATTTGGACTGAGCGAATCCCTATAGTACAGTCCCTTCTCCCTGTAGTACAGTCCCTAGTCCCTAAAGTACAGTCTCTAGTCCCTACAGTACAGTCACTAGTTCCTACAGTACAGTCCCTACTTCCTACAGTACAGTCCGTAATCCCTACTGTACAGTCCCTACTCCCTACAGTACCTAATCCCTACAGTACAGTCCCTAGTCCCTACTGTACAGTCCCTTCTCCCTACAGTACATAATCCCTACAGTACAGTCCCTAGTCCCTACAGTACAGTCCCTAGTCCCTACTGTACAGTCCCTACTCCCTACAGTACCTAATCCCTACAGTATAGTCCCTAGTCCCTACAGTACAGTCCCTAGTCCCTACAGTACAGTCAGTTCTCCCTACAGTACAGTCCTTAATCCCTACTGTACAGTCCCTACTCCCTACAGTACCTAATCCCTACAGTACAGTCCCTAGTCCCTACAGTACAGTCCCTAGTCCCTACAGTACAGTCAGTTCTCCCTACAGTACAGTCCTTAATCCCTACTGTACAGTCCCTTCTCCCTACAGTACCTAATCCCTATGGTACAGTCCCTAACCCCTACAGTACAGTCCCTAATCCCTACTGTATAGTCCCTTGTTCCTACAGTATTCAGGTACACTGGGGGGGGGGGGGGGGGGTGAGTGGGGGAGAGGGAGAGGATGGAGGACTGGGGATGATGGGTGAGGGTGAGGTGGAAGGGGTGATGGGGGAGGGGTGATGGGGGAGAGGTAGAGGAGGGAGGCACAGGGAAGGGAGGAGGAGTGTTGACTATTCCTGTGAACTGTGCCAAAACTTCTGAGAGAGAAAGACAGACTGCACGAGATATGGGAGATTAGGGTATCAACAGAACATGTGTTTCCTGAAATAAAGAGAGTCCTTTTAAAAAGTAAAAAATAAATAGCCTCAAAGAACATTATAGGGAGAACACAACTATGATTTTTCATGCAATGTGTTTACCGGTACTGAGAGCTTTTTGATTAGCTGAAAAGGTGCTGTATGATGTATTGTAGATGTTTCAAAATTCCAACTACTCATTCACTGATGGACAGACAAGAGGCAAAACAACAAGTGGAGTGGTGTGCAGACAGTCTATCTAGTGCAGAAAAAAAAAAATTTACGGGGGAAAAAATTCAACAAAATCATCACCCTCTCCAAGAGCTATAGTGGTTGCCATTCTACAATTTTTGTGTATAGCAGATTGAACTCTTCTCTCCCAGAAAGTCATATGTCAATGTGTGAAGGCTAACCTTAACAAACTGTCTTATGAAAAATACAGTGGGTATGCACCAAATGGCAGCCTATTCTTTATGTAGTGCAATACTTTTGAACATACAGTGTATTCAGAAAGTAGTCAGACCCCTCGACTTCCGTCCTCAATTAAAAAAAACTGTTTTCGCATTGTCATTATGGGTTATCGTGTGTAGATTGATAAGGAAAAAAAATAACTTAATACATTTTAGAATAAGGCTGTAACGTAACAAAATGTGGAAAAAATGAAGGGGTCTGAATACTTTCCGAATGTACTGTAGATAGGCCCTGGTCAAAAGTGGTGCAAGATAAAGGAAATAGGGTGCCATTTGGGATACAGTCAGGGTTATTTCAGGCTGCTGCTATTTGGGATACAGTCAGGGTTATTTCAGGCTGCTGCTATTCGGGATACAGTCAGGGTTATTTCAGGCTGCTGCTATTTGGGATACAGTCAGGGTTATTTCAGGCTGCTGCTATTTGGGATACAGTTAGGGTTATTTCAGGCTGCTGATATTTGGGATACAGTTAGGGTTATTTCAGGCTGCTGCTATTTGGGATACAGTCAGGGTTATTTCAGGCTGCTGCTATTTGGGATACAGTCAGGGTTATTTCAGGCTGCTGCTATTTGGGATAAAGTTAGGGTTAATTCAGGCTGCTGATATTTGGGATACAGTCAGGGTTATTTCAGGCTGCTCCTTATATGAAAAGAAACAGACTGGCAAGTTCTCTCACTGTGATTGATCAAGTCAATGTGACCACTAGGTTTCTTGATCATAGCCTCTACCCTCTGTCCCCTCGTGTCATGAGCTCGTGGAAGAAGCAGTTACCCCTCCTTTCTCTTTCCCCCTATGTCCCTGCTGGCTTGTGGATATAGCTCATTTAGTAGGGCCGTTGGAAATATCTGCCAACACTGCTGCTCTCTCCTCTCTTAAAATAACCTCTGAAGCCAGGCGAAGCAATGTGAAGGGCCTCACTTCAGGGCTACAAAAGGTAGATTGTGTCTTTTCCTCTTAAAAGAAAAAACGAACAATTTAAAACCCATGGGGTGGTTGTCAACAGTGGCTATCCATCCAATGAATACACAGGAAAATGGTGGCCAACTGAAAGATGTCCCTTTGAACAGCTAGTGGCTATGAAAAGCAAATAAACAAATAAAATAAAATAAAATGTTATTGTTCACATACACATGGTTAGCACATGGATGAGCGATGGCCGAGCGGCATAGGCAAGATGCAATAGATGGTATAAGATACAGTATATACATATGACATGAGTAATGTAAGATATGTAAACATTGTTAAAGTGGCATTATTTAATGTGACTAGTGATCCATTTATTAAAATGGCCAAGGATTTGAGTATGTATGTAGGTAGCAGCCTCTGAGTTAGTGATTGCTGTTTAACAGCTGTTTTTCAGTCTCTCGGTCCCAGCTTTGAAGCATCTATACTGACCTCACCTTCTGGATGGTAGTGGGGTGAACAAGCAGTGGCTTGGGTGGTTGTGCAGACCGCACCACCCTCTGGAGAGCCTTACGGTTGAGGGCGGTGCAGTTGCCGTACCAGGTGGTGATACAGCCCGACAGGATGCTCTCAGTTGTGCATCTGTAAAAGTTTGTCAGGGTTTTAGGTGACAAGCCACATTTTTTCAGCCTCTTGAGGTTGAAGAGGAGCTGTTGCGCCTTCTTCACTACACTGTCTGTGTGGGTGGACCATTTCAGTTTGTCTGTGATGTGTACACAGAGGAACTTAAAACGTTCCACCTTCTCCGCTACTGTCTGATGTGTGTGTGTGAACACCTTAACAATGGAAACCTGTGAGAGTGGCTCTTTATATACATTCTATTGATAGTCTGATATTTCAAGGTTATTGAACTGTTGAAGGAAAATATTATTTCAACCCAGCGGGAACATCTGGTTGAAATAAGTCGCCATACTGCAATTTCAACCCCAGTAGCACAGGGACAAACCATACCTTGTACAAAATTGAAAAACAAAAGAGTGAATTGAATGAATTCATTCCAATAATAAACTGATCCTTTGCCCAGGGAGAGACACACAGACATCATTCAGTGTCTCTAAGTCTGCTCAGGCCCTGCATGACATTAGATAACTCATGTTAGTAACAATGTTCCTACTGGGAACACTGTCGCACAGCATGCAACAGACTATGAAACGTGTTGTGTCATCGCTCGTTAATTAGCATTGCCTGTGACTCTCTACTGAAAAGGACACAGGAAAGTTCAATGTGACCCTATGAATATCCTTGACATAATGCATTGTCTTATAACACTTTATAAGCGATGTATGATGTATTATAATTCATGACATAATTACCATACTATTATTTTCAATAATAATAATAATGACTAAGCAACTCTGAGAAGAGGGGGTTAGAAGATTAGTAACAGTTCTCAGAATCGAATTATATTTAACACCTGAAAATGAATGGCAAACCCCCAACTCTTTCTCTTTCCTCACTTCGGCATATAGATGAGTTCCCCTTATCTGCTTCTAACACAGCGGTTGCATCTGCCTTGGTTTTGTTTACCTGTCAAATAAGAACTAATCTATGCCAGGGTTTGGGTTGGCAATGTTATGTTTTGAAACGGCTCACCTTTGACTCAAGTACGCCTGCTACATGTTTCTGTTTGGAGTTGAATATATATTTATATTCTTGATGTGTACAAGAGGTTGCAGATGTTTTGATCTAAGACAATGGCCTTCCCTGTGGCTCAGTTGGTACGGCATGGTGTTTGCAATGCCAGCATGGTGTGTACAACACCAGGGTTGTGGGTTTGATTCCCATGGGGGGCCAGTACAAAAAAAATAAAGCATGAAATGAAATGTATGCATTTGCTACTGTAAGTCGCTCTGGATAAAAGCGTCTGCTAAAATATATAATATAAATATACAATGTGGCTTCTACTTTGGTCAATAATTGATGCCAAGGACACATTAATAGGACTTTGATTTCTCTCTCTCCCTCTCTTTCATTATACCTCTCTCTTTCTGTCTCTGCCTCTCTTTGTATCTCTCATTCTCTCTCTCCACCCCCCTGTCCTTTCTTTTCTTTTCTTTTCTTTTCTTGTCTCTCTCTCTGTCTCTCTGTCTCCCTCTTTCTCTCACTATTTTTCTCTCTGTCTCTCTCTCTCTTTCTCTTTCTCACTCTCTTTCTCTCTCTTTCTTTCTCTCTCTCTCGCTCTCTCTCTCTTTTGCTCTCTCTCTCCATCCCCCTGTCTTTCTTTTTTCTCTCTCTCTCTCGCTCTCTCTTTCTCTCTCACTTTCTTTCTCTCTCTCTCTCTCCCACCTTTCTCTCTCTCTCTCTCTCTCTCGCTCTCTCTCTGTTCTTTAGGCGTTACTGGAGATGCGACAGATCCTCTCTCTGGTGACACGTTTCGGTGGTTGAATGAATCATCTAAAGGCCATTGTTTCCTATCAAGCAGAACCCCAGTCAGATAGGGATGAATATAACTACCTACCTATGGAGAAGTTCTTCTTTATTTCTCTTTAATGACTAATTGAGTTGGAGCTGAATCAATGTTTGTCCTATGAGACACAATCAGAGGCATGAACGTTGAATAACACTGTCACATAAATTAACTGGGAAAGTGCATCAACCCTGACAGGCACCAAAGTGATTCATCTCGGGGGAAAATAAATGATCAATTTAAACAATTTCATATATATAGCCGCGATGATATATGCGTTCGGTTTTAAATGCCACATCTGTGTAGGTACCGTGTGCATCTGAAACGCACCGCCACCACCAACCATCATTTTTCTCTAGAATAATCCTGGTCTTTACAGCATTAGAGAACTTGTTATTGTCATTATATTTTGTGTACGTATATATGTGTTGAATCACAAGACCTTGACATTTGCATGTTGTTTATTAACATCTCATTGAACTAAATGGGAACCGGATGAAAACATTTCTAATCTTTTTATACCATCGTGCTCCCCTGAACCAACGCCCCATCCAGAACTTCCTCCCAGGTCCATTTCTCCCGCCAGTCCAACTCGAAATCCCTTTTCTTCTGCTGCTTGGTCCTTAGTTGGTGGGAGATTCTGTCACAGTTTTCGTCGGTAATGGAGGACCAAAACGCAGCAGGTATGTGTAAGCTCATCTTGACGTTTATTAACTTCCCAAAATGAACGTACAAAAATAACAAAACAAGTGAACGAACGATATACAGACAGTCTGGTAAGGCACAAGGCTAAACACAGAACAATCTCCCACAATTAAACAAACAAACACACCCAACTAATATAGGACTTCCAATCAAAGGCAACACCACACAGCTGCCTTCAATTGGAATTCCACCCCAATTAACCAAACATAGACATACAACTAACTAGATAAACATAGAAATACGTAAACAAAGATCATAACCCAAAAACCCGGAAATACTAAATCAAACACCCTTTTTCCAAAACACCACCCCGAACCACATAAAACAAATACCCTCTGCCACGTCCTGACCAAACTACAATAACAATTAACCCTTATACTGGCCAGGACGTGACAACACGTCTGTACAACAACCCTATTCTAACCCACAGAGAGACCTTGAGAATACGTAGCACCTGAAATCACTGTCATTGTGAGGAACACGTGTCATACCCTGCTTTACACCACATATTACAGACACTAAATGCCATTCACAATTAGTTCAAGGTTTAATGAATTACTCCTAGTGATTTATCAACATGATTTAGTATCCATAATGACCTCCGTGGCTACCCACAAGCCACCAGGAGACAGTAACCATATGGCATACAGTAACCATATGCCATTAATGTCTCTGAACGGTCCCACTGTCAAACTGAACTGTCTAATGCCACACCTCGATGGACACCCTTCCATGACGTAAATTATCCCATACAGGCCCTTTCTGATTGGTCAACACATATAGGCCCGATCTGATTGTTGGTTAACACTTTTAATGCGGGGATGAATAGCCTAAAAAGGTTACCAATGTTATTATTCACCAAGTAATAAGAGGGGGGAGGGAGAGGGACTGTGGTGGGAGATAGAAGGCAAAAATATTTGAATTGCCTTGCTTTGCCAAGCACCCACTTTGTATCAGATTATTGGACTGGTATGCTACTCTGTATATCATACTTAATTCATCACATCCGAGACCTTTAGAAGAGACATGATCAAACAGAATAGACATGACCAGACAGACAAAGAAATTGGAATTGCTGAGACATCTTCTTGTTTCTGATCTTAGATTACCCCAACAAAATGGTCTGGCATTACAAAATAAAACTGAAGCGTGGTATTTACTGTGACCTATCTCAACTCCCCGTTGAGGTGTCGGTCTCTTGACGTGTGTCCATAATGTTTAGACACCAACCAGGGATCTCAGACTTCAATGCACTCACAGCAACCGTGATCAAAATGACGCAACTAGAAAGGAGTAGCTGGAAGTATATGTAGGCCTACACGTAGTAACTGCATAGAATAAGCTGCTAGTAGAAGTTGTAATAGCTACATGTAGAAGTACAGTAGCAGTAGAAGTGGTAACCAGTGGTAATTAGTAGTAGCTAGATTTGCTATCGAACTACGTTTGGTGTTCAAAAGGACAAGATGAAGGTCTCCATGTTTCTCAACACCGTGGCTACCTTCCGTTTGAACTCTCACCTCTAGAAAAGCCTTTCTGAGACATTCCTGTAAGCCCTGTGTCAGCGGTTATAGGGTGGCTTGGCTCGATACACAAAAGCAATTAATCTGGCCCTGTATTCCTCTGTGTGTGATTTGAAGCCTGGGTGACCTTCACCAGTAAATTGACCGCCAGAAAGACCTCTTTTATAACCTTACATGGCAGTCTTGAACCGCGTGTCGGCATGAATGATCTGACTCTGGGTTTGTTGGACTGAAATAGTCTTTCTGGAAAAGGGGGGGTTGAAGAGCGCACTGGTGGTGGTGAGTCATGGCTAGTTGTTTTCCGCTAAGGATTGTGCTATGGCAAGATCACATTGGTTTGATCTACAATGAACAAAAAGATAAATACGTTTACATTATGGCAGAGGCTCTTATCCAGAGGGACTTACAGTAGTGAGTGTATACATTTTAATTCATACTGGTCTCCCGTGGGAATCAAATCCACAACCCTGGCATTGAACGTGTCATGCTCTACCATCTGAGCCACATGGGACCTGCAACATGTAAAGTGCTGGTCACATGTTTCATGAGTTGAAATAAAAGATCCCAGAAATGTTCCATACGCACAAATTAGTTTACATACCTTTTAGTGAGCATTTCTCCCTTGCCAAGATAATCCATCCAACTGACAGGTGTGGCATATCAAGAAGCTGATTAAACAGTATGATCATTACACAGGTGCACCTTGTGCTGGGGACACTAAAAGGTCACTCTAAAATGTGCAGTTTTGTCACACAACACAATGCCACAGATGTCTCAAGCTTTGATGGAGTGGTCAACTGGCATGCTGACTGCAGGAATGTCCACCAGAGCTGTTGCTAGATAACTGAATGTTAATTTCTCTACCAACGTCGTTTCAGAGAATTTGGCATTACGTCCAACCGACCTTACAACTTCAGACCACGTGTATGGCGTCGTGTGGGTGAGCGGTTTGCTGATGTCGACGTTGTGAATAGAGTGCCCCATGGTAGGTGTGGGGTTATGGTATGGGCAGGCATAAGCTACGGACAACAAACACATTTTATCGATGGCAATTTGAATGCACAGAAATGAGATCCTGAGGCCCATTCTGAGGCTCATTTTTTTTAAGGTGTCTGTGACCAACAGATGCATATCTGTATTCCCAGTCATGTGAAATCCATAGGTTTTGGCCTAATTAATTTATTTCAATTGAATGATTTCCATATAAGGGAAAGGAAAAGGGGGATACCTAGTCAGTTGTACAACTGAATGTATTCAATTGACATGTGTCTTCCGCATTTAACCCAACCCCTTTGAATCAGATATGAACTGCAACTCAGTAAATTCTTTGAAATTGTTGCATGTTGCGTGTATAGTTTTGTTTAGTATATTTCTTGGGTGACTCAATAGCTGTACGTTTGCCATTGCCTCAAAATGGCGGCCTATAGTAATGGACTCATCAAACCTAATGTGGATTTCCCGTTTGGCAGGAAAACGCTGTTGATGTGTCCGAGCCCTAAAGTGGAGATAAGATAAGATCATATTCCCTAATTAACCAATTGCTCTTTTGAATTGAGACAACTGCTTTTGCACGATAGGCATTATCTTTACACATACAAAACATTGATGATAATAATTTTACCATCTCCTTGGTTTTATCTACAGACAATGCAACACACATTACATTCTGGATGAAGTCATCACAATTGACTAAGTTTGTCCAAAGACGATATTATCACCTAGGCCTCTTTACTCAATCATTATTCTCCCTCCCTCCTCATTATTCTCCCTCCCTCCCTCCGTATTTCTCTGTCTGTCTGTGTCTCTCACTTTCTTTCTCTCTACTCTCTCTGCAAACAAAATGGCTTATCCAGTGTTCCATCTGAATGACATGGAGATAATTATCGAAGTAAGGCCTCATCGGAATTCACCAGAAGCCCTCTCTTTCTATGAGACAATGTTACTATTGTGCTAAAATCCCTGTCAGCTATTTTTATCATATCAGCAGCCAGATCTGGTTGTCACTGAATTCATAGCAGAGAGTAATGAGTTTATATGCTCTGGAAAAATAGGGCGGTGGCAGTTGACAGCTTGAACGAGAGGAGTTTCTCGATAAACCAACCAACACCCTAGGGTTGTCTGGCAACTGAGGGGAGGGATGGAAGGATGGGGGGGGGGGGGGGCAATGAGAAATATAGTTATAATCAGGGGGGAGAAAATGAGATGAAGAAAAATATTGCATGATTACTATTCTGTCCAATGAGTGTTTACTGCGAGGAAACAAAATGACGGACGGCGGCCTGTGATGAGTGTGATTAAGTCGTAGTCCCTGATCGAATTAGAAGGTGAGCCACTGTGCATTAGGTTGGATTGCGGATTTGGAATTGTGCAAATGACTTGTCGCTGTGTTCTGGTAGGAAAAACACTTAGAATTTGTGCCATTTTATGGTGATGTTTGGAAACTGGGGTCTCCAGAACGGTTGTAACGAGATACATTTCTCATGAAGTTAATGTACATTATCTGTCATTACAGATTGTTGGCGGTGATGTTTTTGATAGTTTTCGATAGTCCTATAAGCATCCAAAGAGACACAAAAACAGCAATGGTGTTATATGTAATGATAACTGACCTTAAGCTATACGGAATCACCAGTGCTTGACTTGAACTGAAATAGGCGCCGGTACTCATTTTGGTTGGCGGTACTGTTTATATTTAGGTGCAGGAGCTCCACACTACTTTCTATAAGAGGAACAGGAGCTCAAGCAGTAGATAGTGTGAGGTGCCGTTACTCGGCTCCGGTGAGCTCCTGCCCAAGTCCTGAGAATCACAGTAACATACCTTTATGGTTGAAGAGAACAGCCTACATAATCTGTAAGCCTCACGTTCACTACAAAAACACAGAGGAATGATTCAGTCTGTTTTATTTCCTCGCACCCTATCCATCACCATTCAGGTGAGACACCTTTTTAATGAATCTGGATCACATCAAATGATCACATTCATCATGTAGACACGCACAATTCGCCAAATTGTTGTTTGAAATGGAAAGAGGGACTGACAGGAGACATATTCCCCCATCAATCGTCCCTCCATCCTGGGACTAGAATAGATTTGAGAAGTGCCGAATAATAATGTTTTGTTCTCCCCATAGACACATACTTAATGAAACGCGCTTTTGGAAATGTCGTTTTGTAAAGTAGCATGGAGTAGTCTGAGTAGTGCTTTATTCTCTTATCATCAAGCTGAACTGTATGTAGCTACTACAGAGGAAGACAATGAACAGCACAGGTCATCAAACTCGAACCAGGCTAACATTTAGTCGTGCAATTAATGAGAGGAAGCTTAAATAAAAAGGAATGTTGATAACAGGACACAGAGCATTTATTATGTAGCAACCTCCAAGGATGATTGGGTGGGAAAACATGGTACATTTGACAAGATTATTTGAAAATAATCCCCAAAATGACATCTAGAACCTAAATAGCCTCAACATCACTACAGTAACTCCAAATATATCACAGCATTTGACGACTGTGGCATGACACTCAAATCAAATCCAATTGTATTTGTCACATGCCCCGAATACAACAGGTGTTGAACTTACAGTGAAATGCTTACTTACAAAACCTTAACCAACAATGCAGTTTTAAGAAAAATACCTAAAAAAAAATAAATAAATAAAAGTAACAAAAAGTAACAGTCTACACCCGTCTCTCGCAAACGTCAACATGAAAAACCCAGACACCTATCTGCGTCCTATCAACTGGTGGCAATATGAGGCAGTACAATCTCGTCATAAAGACTTCCTTGTTTTTCCATGGTGGTACCAATGATCCAACGGTCCGCAGCCCTCTCTATCTTTCACAGCCCAATCAGAGCTTCCCATTCTGGAGGCGTGCCAGGTGAGAGAGTTGGTGAATAACCAGCTAGGCAGAAGACCACCCAGTGTTTATTTAGTACTGAGAGAGAGAGAGAGAGAGAGAGAGACTGAGAGAGAGAGAGAGAGAGAGAGAGAGAGAGAGAGACAGAGAGAGAGAGACTGAGAGAGAGAGAAAGGGAGAGAGAGAGAGAGAGAGAGAGACAGGGTTTGTTGGCAGGGAAGATGGCATCAGGGAGATTGATGAGGTTGCTGGATTTAATTACTTTTATTGGTGTTTTTGGCACAAGGTATCTTTGAGCTGTTTTTAGGGAATACAAATCACAGGCGTTGCAGGATTCACAGAATGGGCTAATCTCTCTTCTTCTCTCTAGCTTGTCAGTCATCATACCTGGAGAGAGACATATGTAAGACATGCGTTCCTCTCTAGGAGGTGTGGAAATATCAATGAAATACAAAGGTTTGGGAGAATTTCGGACACGTTTTGTGTCTGTTTGAGGTATCAGGATAGAATGAGCAGCTGTCCTTACATGCACCCAATATAGACCTCTATAAAGTTTTAGTTCAACATGATGTTGCCCAATAAAAACACACCGTAATATTGATATCTAGGGGTCATCTCTTTATTATGACAGATGTTACGCCCAGTGAGTCAATGGACAGATGTTGAGAGAAAGAGAGAGAGAGAGACATAGAGACAGAATAACATAAAGACAGGGACAAAGAGACAGAAAGGGACAGAGAGACAGAGAGACAGAAAGACAGGGACAGAGAGACAGAAATACCAGGACAGAGAGACAGAAAGACAAGGACAAAGAGACAGAAAGGGACAGAGAGACAGAAATACAAGGACAGAGAGAAAGAAATACAAGGACAGAGAGACAGAAATACAAGGACAGAGAGACAGAAATACAAGGACAGAGAGACAGAAATACAAAGACAGAGAGACAGAAAGGGTCAGAGAGACAGAAATACAAGGACAGAGAGACAGAAATACAAGGACAGAGAGACAGAAATACAAAGACAGAGAGGTATATTGTTGAAAGGACTCCTATAGGTTGGCTGGTAATTATTTAGCCATATTGTGTGGGAGCAACAGTGAAGGATCTCCTCAGGTTTCTCAGCTGGCAGGAGATAAAGAATAGCTGCATTAGAGGAAATTCATTGGGGTCCTGTGTGTGTGTGTGTGCGTGTGTGTGCGTGTGTGTGTGCGTGTGTGTGTGTGTGTGTGTGTGTGTGTGTGTGTGTGTGTGTGTGTGTGTGTGTGTGTGTGTGTGTGCATGAGTAAGTTAGTCTAGAGAGGCTGTGTGCGTGTGCGTTTGGTCGGTCTAGATTTGGTCGGTCTAGAGAGCCATAACCTTCAGAAGACTGGTGATCACCCCCTTAGCTGTCGGTAGTAGAAGAGACACTCAGTACAGGAGTCTCTGTTGATGTGGTGATGACTGATGACAATAGGTGTTATTCTGAGGTGTGGATTGTACAAGCAGGTAGGGGGGATTGTAAAGAAGTATCCACTACTAGATAAGTCTTGTTTATGGAAATGATGGCATGGGTGTGTGTGTGTGTGTCTGTGCTTCCGTTTGTGTGTGTGTGTGTTTGGGTATGTGTGTGTGTTTGTGTTTGTATGAACTAACTATTCAGCACATTGTTTTTGATAAGAACGGATATATGAGGTCTCTTAGGAGCCACAAGTACTGCAATGTTTTATTGACTCGATAGAGGATTGTGAAACTCCTGTCAGATGTGGAGAGGACGAGCAGAAACAAAGGAATGATGCACCCGCGAAGAGAGATAAATAAGAAATGACCTTCGGTTATTAGTGTTCATTTTGTGTGCTGCTGGAGTCAAAGCGTAAATTATTACTTCACATGAACATCCTGATGCCCTGAGGGCAGTTCACTACTTCCATTTTGAGGCAAATGTCCTCACTGTCAGATTTCAGTACCGTATCCCTCACCTTGCTCAGCTAGCATAGCAAGTATGATGGAAATGTGGAAAGTCAGAGTTTATCAGGAAATAGGGATCCCCAACCTCCAATTCCAAAGAAATGCATGAGATTACAGTGATCTTTTTCTTTGTTAGAGTGAAGTAATGACAGCAGGGAGAAAGAGCTTCAAATGAGACAACATGGACTATATCACAGAAAAAGTATTGAATATGTAACATATTAATCAGAGAATTTGGCCTCTTAGTTTACATGTTAATCTCCTGCAAACAGTCAGACACACATATAGAGTACAGAGCCAAAACAACCAAAAATGTGTCACTGTCCTACTACTTTTGGACCTCAGTATATAACCACCTGTTTAGCTGCGGAGCCATACTGCTTACTAAGTATTGTTTGGTAAGGACAAAACATAGCATCCCTGAGGCGTTACTGTTTTCAGTGCATCAGAAGCAATCTGCCTTGCTCGATACTGTCTGTCACCACATCCCGTTTCTTTTCTCCTCGCAAAAAAAAAAAATAGGGTGCGTCCCGAGTGGTACCTTGTTCACTTTTAAGTGCACTTGGCAACACTTGCCCCTATGGACCCTGGTCAAAAGTAGTACACTATATAGAGAATAGGGTGCAATTTGGCACATTGCCTAGTCCTAGGTCTTCATTAGTGATGAAACACTGCAAAAGAGGTAATTTGCAACAGATTTGTACCTCGAGGGCCAAACCATTGTCACCCAATTTCAGCTGTATTATTCTGCACCCCTAGAATCAAGTGACCTGTCCTCTGCCTCCTCTCCCTTTTTCTCCTAATCATTTTCTCTAAAGAGAGAGGCATAGACGTGTGAAGAGTTCTGTTTGGGAGGTTATTTTGTCCTGGCTGGTGATTACATAGGCTCCAGATAGTGTGTGTGTGTGTGTGTGTGTGTGTGTGTGTGTGTGTGTGTGTGTGTGTGTGTGTGTGTGTGTGTGTGTGTGTGTGTGTGTGTGTGTGTGTGTGTGTGTGTGTGTGTGTGTGTGGGTGTGAGAGTGCGTGTGGTGTGTCCAACTTGAAGTGGCCCTTTGGTTGATAGCGCCTCACAGGACGCCCTGCTCTCTCCAAGAAACGGGCAGGTTTTCCAGTCTTCAATAACATCCCTCCCCTGAGGAAAAGTCATTGTCATTTCTAGTTGTTTGTCTGCTCAGTTTTGAGGACGGCTACGTGTTCATCAGTCCCAATTCTGTTCAGTTTGACACTTTGCTGATACCTCGGTGTGTCTGGTTCCTGGAGAGGAAACGGGAAACCGAAAAGGATCCCCATATAAGACAGTCATAGGTGTGTATGTTTGATAATGAGTGTCGGGGACTGAACCAGGCAAGTGCACCAAAACATAGGACAGATTGATGAGGCATTACGTGATGTAATCTGGCACAAAATGGCAGAACATGGACAGATTGATGAGGCATTAAATGATGTCATTTGGCACAAAATGGCAACCCTGCACCTGAGACTATTTCTCCCAGTTTCCCTAGGGATCACTGATTGATAGGTGTCACCGTGGTGGTAAGGTTTGTCCAGAGTACCGCCCATTAACCTGACTAGGAAGAGTTATTCACCTCAACTTCAGTTTAGAGAGATGGAGGAGCAGGTCAGAGGTATTGAAATAATAAGCAACTGAAGATAAAGTTGATATAAACTTTAAAGGTCTCAACCTATTACAAAGTTTCCATTGTATAACTTGAACTATGTTGATTTTTCTGTTCAAAGAAGATAGGTTCATGCCTTGTGGGTATATTTACTGACTGCAATTGAGAGCTACAAGACTGATTAATTGAATGCATGTTTCCAGATCCGCGAGACTATGTTGTAATAGGTCAACAGGAATATTCCATATACTTTGAGGGAAGAGGTCTTAAATTGTCAAAGTGTTCTTGTCCTAGCCAATTGAAGGATTAAGCTGGAGGGATTAAGGGGTGTGTGCATGCATGAATCAAAGGTCTTGTTCAAATACACCCTCTCTGTTTGGATTTCAAATGAGTTGAGGCATCAACTACTTTGATAATGCGTATTGGTTCTTTTCTTCTACTTTCACTTTGCATTTCAAGGACTTTTGCCGAAGTGTACATATCACTTGGCTACACTTGCAAAAAATACTATATCTTACAGATGACAGAGAAAAAAATATGCTTTGCTTTTAGATGTCAGGTTCGCTCTTGAAGTGAAAAAGATTTGTTTGCAGGTGAATTTGTTCTTTGATTGTGACAAGGCTCCATTTCTGAAAAACATGTCCTGATCATAAATTAATCTGATGACAACTGTACAGAGGCCACAGGCAGAAATTGTCATATGGCTGGGCCTGAGTAAAAGTGACTGGGCCAACATTTTCCAGCCAAAATACAGCAAAAATACCCAAACATCAGTCGTGTAGTCGTGGTGCATGGAGAAGTGGGTATACTCCAATTTTTTCCCAACATTTCCCAAACGTCCTGCCTGGCGAATGAAAGGCGTGAAATATTCTATGAGAAACAGATGTAGGCTACACTGAATGACCTAAAATCATGGCAATGAGAAATACATCCACCATGATATCCAGAACTAAATAATAGACCTAGCCCTTATGGCTGATATGTTAAGCTAAGGGACCAGATAAGCACAGAGGTAAGAAAATAAACAGATTTCTGTGGTGGTGCGTTACATGAGACCGGGATACTGGAGGAGTTCCTACACTTTACAGCAGCTGAAAGCTTGGATGCTAGTCGCTGTTTGTTCATCTCTGTATTGTGCGTTTTGCTAGAGGAGAATTATTGGTTACAAAAAAAAGCCTAGGCCACATTAAATTCCATACACCATGGTTTTCACATATTTCTGCCCTAATATTACTATTATTGTATAACTTTTCTAGGCTGTAGTCTTTGCCACATGATGTCTGTCGGCCTAGGCTATTTCATCTATAAGGGAAATGGTGATCGCTACCTGGTCAGGGCCCTGGCCTAAACCTCATAGCCTGTCCCTAAAGCTCTTCTATCGAGAAGCAAAATGAAGAGGCTAAACAATAGAACTCGTGAGACATGGGAATAAATGCACAACTCTCTTTTTGAATGCGAATATTAGGACTCAGAAAACAGAAAAGAGTGCAGAGCTGTCCAGTTCTGACATCTTTGATCTGATTCTCGTGCGCTCAGCCAGCACCGGCCAAGTCACATTACCTGCCCATGTGGCTGAATGATATAGGCCTTATGCTATGGTTTCACACTCACACTTTTCAAACAAATATTGATTTGTGTTTTTGTAGGCGCCTTTGTTCATGATTTCTCTAGTGTACGACATAATTGATAGGGCGTATGCCTCCGCTACACCACTTTGAGACGCATTAGTGGGGGATTAAGAAAAACTTGACTATACACTCCACTGCCTAACGTATTTATGGGAAAATGTGTGTGATCACATTGCATCATTTAACGCATAACACAGGATAAATGTGACCAAAAAACATAACAAAGTTGCCTCGACAAACAAGCCCGTTGTAGCAAAATAGGCAACGACAGAGCCTTTTAAAACAACATTGCTTACAAAACAGCCCGATGAATGTCTGAATCTGACAGTAAACAAACATAATGAAATACACAACATGTCTATCACTTACATATTCAGAGAGAGAGAGAGAGAGAAGAGAGCATCAGGCAAGTGTGCAGAGGTAAAATGGGAAATAATATGCTGTCACAAAATACAGATGATGGATGAAGCGTTCAGTCTGACAGTCCAACCTCATGAAATAATCAACATATTATCAGATCAGGTCGACCACTCCCACTCAAAGGAGCGATCTACAGTACAGGTCGGTGGATTCAGGACCATGGTCAGCGCATTGGCCGGACACCAGCTCGGCACTACATTGGAATATGGGCAAACAGCTTATTGCACAAGAAAGAATATAATGCCCTGAAAGTGTCACCATTTTTTCCATATGAAAACAGCCAAACACAATACAATGCAAACACTTTGGGCCTGTATCTCGAACTGTATGGCGGGCATAAAATGAATAGATTACTTTGAATTAGCAAACGCTGCTGTATAGGCATTCAGACATGAAAACATATTATCATTAAATATAATACCACAGAGGGTATGAATATAATTGCTCACTTTAATAAAAAAGCCTGGCCTACCAAGGCAGGCATGAAAACATGAAAACATCACACATAGCCTAATATCACGGTGGGTATGAATACAATAGCCCACTGGAATCAAACACATACAGTGCCTTCAGAAGGTATTCATACATACGTATTCCACATTTTGTTGTGTTACCACCTGAATTCAAAATGTATGAAAAAAATAAAATAATTCTCACACATCTACTCATAATACCCAGTAACGACAAAGTGAAAACATGTTTTTCAAAGTTTTTTAAAAATGTATTGAAAATGAAATACAGAAAATCTCATTTACATAATTATTCACACTATTTTTCTGTGACACTCCAAGTAGAGCTCAGGTGCATGCAATTTCCATTGATCTTCCTTGAGATGTCACTACAACTTGATTGGAGTCCACCTGTGGCAAATTCAAATGTTTGGACATGATTTAGAAAGAATCGCATGCGTCTATATAATTTCCCACAGTTGACAGTGCATGATAGAACAGAAACTATACCATGAAGTCCAACCGGGCAAGAAGGACCTTGGTCAGTAAGGTGACTGAGATGGGAGAACCTGCCTGAAGGGCAACAGTCTCTACAGCACTTCACCAATCTGGGATCCCAGCCACTCCTGAGAAAAAGGCACATGGAGGTTGCAAAAGGGCACGTGAAAGACTCTGAGAGCATAAGGCAAAATATTATGTGGTCTGATGAGACAAAAATATAACTCTCTGGCAGGAATGCAAAGTGCTAGAGAAAACCAGGCACAGCTCATCACCCGTCTAACACCATCCCTACTGTGAAGAATGGTGGTGACAGTATCATGCTATCGGGATGCAGGGACTGGGAGACTGGTAAGGATAGAGGGAACAATGAATGGAGCCAAATACAGGCAAATCGTTGATGAGAACCTGCTTCAGAGTGCAAAGTCCTTAAACCAGGGGCAAAGATTTACGTGGACAATGACCCCAAGCCTACAGCAATAGCAATGCTGGAATGGCTTCAGAACAAGAATGTGAAAGTCCTTGAGTGTCCCAGCCAAAGCCAAGACTTGAATCCCATTGAAAATCTGTGGAAAGACTTGAAGATTGCTGTTCACCGCCGCTCCCGATCTAACTTAAAAGAGCTTGACAAAATCTGCAAGGAAGAATGGGAGAAAATCCCCAAACTCAGATGTGCAAACTCAAAGCTGTAATCGACACCAAATAATGTCATAACGTCATAATGTCATAACAGCTGACGTAACTTGTCATAACCTGTCATAATATGGTCATAACACTGTCCTTACACATATATTTAGACCTGGTGTGACATTATTGCATTATTTTATGACTGGTTATGACACCTACATAAGAGTGTAAAAGCCTACAAAACCTACCACACATGGCAAAACATTCCATTACACCATAGCCTACTTGTCAACAGTATGTTTATGTTATATAACATTTTATGAAATTGTCCATAATAAATGAACATTGAAATTATGCACACATTGATGTCAGACATGCACCTACCCCAATGCTCTGTTCCTGATGACTGGGATGAATGCAGGAGCAGATTTCAGGAGCAGGACAAGACACCATCTTTTTTTACTGATGACTATAAGGGCATGTACAGTACGTGATAGGCCTATCTGGCTTATATGATTATGATGGTCATAATGCTTCTTGACAGTGCCACAAGAATGGCGCCAAAGGGGATGGCTCACGTTCGCGTTGTTTAGAACTTATTTTTTTACTTATTTTGTACATAATGTTGCTGCTACCGTCTCTTATGACCGAAAATAACTTCTGGACATCAGGACAGTGATTACTCATTTCGAACTGAACAAACATTTTTTCTTAAACGAGTCCGAAGCGAAGGATGTATTGCTTCTCGGGAACGGGCCCAAATCCCTGTCATTTGCGTGAAGAAAAGACAGAGAAAAAGGGGGCGGAGGTCAGGCTGCCTTCTGAGAATTCGTAGGCGAGTGAGTAAACCTCCACTACCATCCATTCTATTGGCCAACGTGCAATTATTGGAAAACAAAATGGATGATATATAAAATCAAGACAATCCTACCAACGGGATAGTTGGTAGGACTGTCAACTCTCCTTCCAGACCCACATTAAGCATCTCCAATCCAAAATGAAATCTAGAATCGGCTTCCTATTTCGCAACAAAGCCTCCTTCACTCATGCTGCCAAACATACCCTCGTAAAACTGGCTATCCTACCGGTCCTCGACTTCGGCGATGTCATTTACAAAATAGCCTCCAACACTCTACTCAACAAATTAGATGAAGTCTATCACAGTGCCATCCGTTTTGTCACCAAAGCCCCATATACTACCCACCACTGCGACCTGTATGCTCTCGTTGGCTGGCCCTCGCTTCATACTCGTCGCCAAACCCACTGGCTCCAGGTCATCCACAGGTCTTTGCTAGGTAAAGGGTTGAATAAATAACTGCTATAGCCTACTGCTCTTCTTTCAAACTACTCGTGTATCAGGGCACAAGGCGAGACCCAGATGCAGACACAGGAGGCAGATGGTTGGAGTGTTAGATGTTTAATGATCCAAAAAGGGATAGGCAAGAGAATGGTCATGGACAGGCAAAAGGTCAAAACCAGTTCAGAGTCCAGGAGGTACAGAGTGGCAGGAAGGCTTGAGGTCAAGGCAGGCAGAATGGTCAGACAGGCGGGTACAGAGTCCAAAAAAAGGCAAGGGTCAAAACCGGGAGGACAAGCAAAAAGAGAATAGAAAAGGCAGGAGCATGGGAAAAAAACGCTGGTTGACTTGGACATACAAGACGAACTGGCACAGAAAGACAGGAAACACAGGGATAAGTACACTGGGGAAAACAAGTGACACCTAGAGGGGTTGGAGACAATCACAAGGACAGGTGAAACAGATCAGGGTGTGACACCGTGAGTTCTATTGGGTGCTGAATATAACATTCAGCAAAAAATAGCTTGATCTGTCACATGATCTCAGTATATATACACCTGTTCTGAAAGGCCCCAGAGTCTGCAACACCACCAAGCAAGCGGCACCATGAAGACCAAGGAGCTCTCCAAACAGGTCAGGGACAAATAATATGGCACCACAACAAACCTGCCAAGAGAGGGCCGGCCACCAAAACTCACGGACCAGGCAAGGAGGGCATTAATCAGAGAGGCAACAAACAGACCGAAGATAACCCTGAAGGAGCTGCAAAGCTCCACAGCGGAGATTAGAGTATCTGTCCATTGGACCACTTTAAGCCGTACACTCCACAGAGCTGGGCTTTACGGAAGAGGGACCAGAAAAAAGCCATTGCTTGAAGAAAAAAAATAAGCAAACCTGTTTGATGTTCACCAAATGTCACGGCCGTCGTA
Organism: Salmo salar; assembly: GCF_965601325.2. Taxonomy (NCBI): domain Eukaryota; kingdom Metazoa; phylum Chordata; class Actinopteri; order Salmoniformes; family Salmonidae; genus Salmo; species Salmo salar. Next base: position 29,614,812 of record NC_138302.1, on the reverse strand, counting down.
AGGAGTAGATCAAAATGCAGCGGGTCCGTGAAGGCTCATATTTACTTTATTTAGAACACTACACAAAACAAGAAAACGAAGAAACCAACGACAGCTAAACAGTTCTGCAGGCTAACCATAGCAGTGCAAAAACAACACCCACAAAAGACAGGTGGAAAAAGGGCTACCTAAGTATGACTCCCAATCAGCAACAACGATGTACAGCTGTTCCTGATTGAGAGCCATACCAGGACAACACAAAGAAATACACAACATAGAAAGAACATAGAAATACAAAACATAGAACAATACCCAAAAACCCCTGACAACACAAAACAAACACACCCCTGCCACGCCCTGACCAAACTACAATAACAAATAACCCCTTATACTGGTCAGGACGTAATAGTACCCCCCTGCCCCCAAAGGTGCAGACCCCGGATGCACCTGAAACAAAAACTAATAAAAAACAATAACCCACAACAAAACAAATCCCCAAAACTACAGGGCAGGTAAGGGAGGGTGGCCACTGTCACCGACGGTTCTTGTGCAACACCCCCCTCCCCAATCCTCCTACCACGGAGGTGGCTCAGGCTCCGGCCTTAGTCCCCAACCTAACCTGTCCACCCCCGCTGAAGGCTCAGGGCTAAGGCGCGTCGCTGGAGACCTCAGGCTGATGCGCATCGCTGGAGACCTTGAGCTGATACGCGGCGCTGGAGACCTCGGGCTGAAGCGTGACTCTGGAAGCTCCGTACTGGAGGGCATCTCTGGCTGTGCCGGTTCCGAACTGAAGGGCGACTCTGGTTGCGCTGGTTCCGGACTGAAGGGAGACTCTGGCTGCGCCGGTTCCGGACTGAAGGGTGACTCTGGCTGCGCCGGTTGTGGACTGTAGGGAGTCTCCGTCGGCTCCGGACTGTGGGCCGTTTCTGTCGGCTCCGGACTGTGGGCCGTCTCTGGACTGTGGGCCGTCTCTGTTGGCTCCGGATTGTGGGCCGTCTCTGTCGGTTCCGGACAGTAGGACGTTGCCGGACGCACTGGATGGGGAACTGTCGCGGGAAGCTCTAGACGGGGCACTGTCGCCGGAAGCTCTAGACGGGGTACTGTCGTCAGAAGCTCTGGACGGGATACTGTCGTCGGAAGCTCTGGACTGGAGCTGCGCACTGAAGGCCTGATGTGTGGGGCTGGCTTAGGAGGCGCCAGACTATTTTCACGCACCACAGGGCTAGTGCGAGGAGCAGGAGCAGGACGAACTGGACTGGGCTGACGCACTGGAGGCCTGGTGCGTGCGGCTGGTACTGGAGGTACCAGACTGGAGACATACACCCTAAGGCTACTGCGAGGAGCGGGAACAGGACGTACTGGACTTGGCTGACGCAGTGGAGGCCTGGTGCGTGGTGCTGGCTTTGGAGGCGCCAGACTGGAGACACGCACCTCAGGGCTGGTGCGGGGAGTGGGAACAGGATACACTGGGCCGTGGAGGCGCACTGGCGATCTCGAGCGCAGGACTGGCACCACCCATACTGGCTGGGTGCCCGCTTCCCCCCGGCAACGCCAGCAACGCTGGCACCGAGCACACCGGCCTGTGGATGCTCGGCCTCAACGCCGTGCGCATCACCCCATAGCACGGGGCCTGACCAGTACCACACTGCCTCCGGTAAACACGGGGAGTTGGCTTAGGGCTCAACCCTGGCCCAGCCTCTCAGGCTTCCATGCCAGCCGGGTTCCAGCATAACACTCCCGGTCCTCTCCAGCCTTCCTCCATGGTCCCTCTCCGGCTAGGATCTCCTCCCAAGTCCACGACTCCAGATAGCTCCTCTCCAGCTCCTTACCCCGCTGCTTGGTCCATTTGTGGTGGGAAGTTCTGTCACGGCCGTCGTAAGGAGTAGACCAAAATGCAGCGGGTACGTGAATGCTCATATTTACTTTATTTAGAATACTACACAAAATGAAAAAACGAACGACAGCTAAACAGTTCTGCAGGCTAACCATAGCAGTGCAAAAAATAACTTCCCACAAAAGACAGGTGGAAAAAGGGCTACCTAAGTATGGCTCCCAATCAGCAACAATGATGTACAGCTGTTCCTGATTGAGAGCCATACCAGGCCAACACAAAGAAATACACACATAGAAAGAACATAGAAATACAAAACATAGAACAATACCCAAAAACACAAAACAAACACACCCCTGCCACGCCCTGACCAAACTACATTAACAAATAACCCCTTATTCTGGTCAGGACGTGACACCAAAAGGCATGTGGGAGACTCATACATATGGAAGAAGGTACTCTGGTCAAATGAGACAAAAATTTTGCTTTTTGGCCATCAAGGAAAACGCTCTGTCTGGCACAAACCCAACACCTCTCATCACCCCGAGTAAACCATCCCCATAGTGAAGCATGGTGGTGGCAGCATCATGCTGTGGGGATGTTTTTCATTGGCAGGGACTGGGAAACTGGTCAGAATTGACGGAATGATGGATGGCACTAAATACAGGGAAATTCTTGAGGGAAACCTGTTTCAGTCTTTCAGAGATTTGAGACTGGGACGGAGGTTCAACTTCCAGCAGGACAATGACCCTAAGCATACTGCTAAAGCATCACTCGAGTGGTTTAAGGGGAACATTTAAATGTCTTTGAATGGCCTAGTCAAAGCCCAGACCTCAATCCAATTGAGAATCTGTGGTATGACTTAAAGATTGCTGTACACAAGGAGCTGGAGCTGGAAGGGTTTTGCCTTGAAGAATGGGCAAAAATATCAGTGGCTAGATGTGCAAAGCTTATAGAGACATATCCCAAGAGACTTGCAGCTGTAATTATACAAAAGGTGTCTCTATAAAGTATTGACTTTGGGGGATTCAATTGTTATGCACACTCATGTTTTCCGTTTTTTTGTATTATTTCTTGTTTTTTCACAATAGAAAATATTTTGCATCTTCAAAGTAGTAGGCATGTTGTGAAAATCAAATGACACAAACCCCCCAAAAATCTATTTTAATTCCAGGTTGTATGGCAACAAAATAGGAAAAATGCCAAGGGGGTGAATACTTTCGCAAGGCACTGTACATAGGGCTACAGTGAGGGAAAAAAGTATTTGATTCCCTGCTGATTTTCTACGTTTACCCACTGACAAAGAAATTATCAGTCTATAATTTTAATGGTAGGTTTCTTTGAACAGTGAGAGACAGAATAACAACAAAAAAATCCTGAAAAACACATGTAAAAATGTTTAGAAATTGATTTGCATTTTAATGAGGGAAATAAGTATTTGACCTCCTCTCAATCAGAAAGATTTCTGGCTCCCAGGTGTCTTTTATACAAGTAACGAGCTGAGATTAGGAGCACACTCTTAAAGGCAGTGCAATTATTCGCAAATGTAAGAAACACAAAAGAACTGTCAATCTCCCTCAGCCTGGGGCTCCATGCAAGATCTCACCTCGTGGAGTTGCAATGATCATGAGAACGGAGGAATCAGCCCAGAACTACACGGGAGGATCTTGTCAATGATCTCAAGGCAGCTGGGACCATAGTCACCAAGAAAACAATTGGTAACACACTTCACCGTGAAAGACTGGCAGTGCTCCTCCTGCTCCTCCTTGCACAAAGGCGGAGGTAGCGGTCCTGCTGCTGGGTTGTTGCCCTCCTACGGCCTCCTCCACGTCTCCTGATGTACTGGCCTGTCTCCTGGTAGCGCCTCCATGCTCTGGACACTACGCTGACAGACACAGCAAACCTTCTTGCCACAGCTCGCATTGATGTGCCATCCTGGATGAGCTGCACTACCTGAGCCACTTGTGTGGGTTGTAGACTCCGCCTCATGCTACCACTAGAGTGAAAGCACCGCAAGCATTCAAAAGTGACCAAAACATCAGCCAGGAAGCATAGGAACTGAGAAGTCGTCTGTGGTCACCACCTGCAGAACCACTCCTTTATTGGGGGTGTCTTGCTAATTGCCTATAATTTCCACCTGTTGTCTATTCCATTTGCACAACAGCATGTGAAATGTATTGTCAATCAGTGTTGCTTCCTAAGTGGACAGTTTGATTTCACAGAAGTGTGATTGACTTGGAGTTACATTGTGTCGTTTAAGTGTTCCCTTTATTTTTTTGAGCAGTGTATAGATAGATTTTAAGCCATCTTGATTGGGTGGGCCAGTTCAAGCTGGCCCTGCCATGGCTTCGCCTCGGCAACTGTGTAAATGAACTGCAAAAGTGACTATATTCTGATTTTAAACCATATTCTCAATATCTAGCTCTCAGCAGTTAGCAAACCATTTCACATAGAGCAAGCACACTCTTACAATATGTTATCCCTTTGTTAAAAGAGACATTATACAAAAGCTTGTAATCATGAAAATCACCATTATTTTGTGAAGTTTACACATTACCCTCTTCATGTGGCTATATAAAACAGTCTTCACACGAACATGAAACATCAACGATTTTGCCAGCTTATGATTATGAATGAGGTTTTGAATGTTCAATAATGTTGTTCCTAGGAGATAAATTAATTCCAATAAAGCAATCTCCACTAATCGTTTTAATAATCACCTTGGCTGAAGCACACTTCAGGAGCGGTAGCTACTCCTACGTATTGTACTCAGGCTTCATGTTGAGAGGAGCACTTGTACAAACACCACAGGGACTCTCAGTATGGTTGAGAAAAGGCAGCAGTCACTAGATTCTTTGATAGGTATTTCTCTCTTATATACCAACCTGAGTCATTACACAATAGATTGAAGAGTCATTTTCTCTGGCACTAACTTACCAGTCATTTTGGATATTTTCCATTCAGTTTGGATTCAAATCCTGCACTTTTAAGAGTCTACTAGGAATTGTAGAACAGTGTGCCTTATTATGACAATTTAATATAGTCAGCTCACTATAGCACCCCAACATGATTGGTTAGTTGATTGATTGACAATTGATTGACCCATTGGAAGGTCTCATCTACTGTCTACGGTCCTTTCCCTCTATCCTGGGTAGGAACTGTTATGTTAGCTGATGAATGATTGTAAGGAGGCTTGCGATTCCATTACAGTATTGACTATAGCTACTGGATCAATATAATACACAAGTGGACATTAGATGCAATTGCATGTTGATTGGGTTGATCCGCATTGATGAACACCCATTCACCCAACCATGGTTCATCCACCCTGACCACATGACCAATCCCTCTGTGTATCAATCAATTAGTGACCAGTTGAAACTAGTATTTCTCACATATACATTACCAGATGTACAACCCTTCTAATTTATGTGAAGTTAACATGCTTGGATATTTCAGTTACCTATTTAGCTACAGCGCCTTTAGAAAGTATTCACATCCTTTGGCTTTTTCTGCATTTTGTTGTGCTACAAAGAGGGATTCAAATGGATTTCATTGTCATTTTCTGTCAACAATCTACACAAAATTCTCTGTAATGTCAAAGTGGAAGAACATTTCTAAAATGTGTAATAAAATACTAATATATCTTGATTAGATAATTATTCAACCCCCTGAATCAATACATGTTAGAATCACCGTTGGCAGCCATTACAGCTGTGAGTCTTTCTGGGTAAGTCTCTAAGAGCTTTCCATACCTGGATTTTGCAGCATTTGCCCATTATTCTTTAAAAAAATTCGTCAAGCTCAGCCATATAAGCTTGATCATTGCAACACCACCACTTTCAGGTCTAGCCATAGATTTCCAAGTAGATTTAAGTCAAAACTGTATCTCAGCCACTCAGGAACATTCACTGTCTTCTTGGTAAGCAACTCCAGTGTAGATTTGACCTTGTGTTTTAGGTTATTATGTCTGGTGGAAAGCAGACAACCAGGTTGTCTTCTAGGATTTTGACTCTGCTTAGCTCCATTCCCCAGTCCTTAACGATTGCAAGCATACCCATAACATGATGCAGCCTCCACTATGCTTGAAAATACTGAGAGTGGTGCTCAGTAATGTGTTGTATTGGATTTCCCTTTGTATTCTTTGTAGTGACTGGGTGTATTGATAACCCATCAAAAGTGTAATTAATAACCTCAACATGCTCAAAGGGATTTTCAAAGGCATTTTTTACCCTTATTTTTCCAGGCAAGTTGACTGAGGACACGGTCTCATTTACAGCAACAACCTGGTGAATAGTTACCAGGGAGGAGAGGGGATGATGAGCCAATTGGAAGCTGGGGATGATTAGGCGGCCATGACGGCATGACACCAGGGTTAACACCCCTACTCTTACAATAAGTGCCATAGGATCTTTAGTGACCATAGAGAGTCAGGACACTGGTTTAACGTACAATCCAAAAGACAGTGTCCTACACAGGGCAATGTCCCCAATCACTGCCCTGGGACATTGTGTTATTTTTTTATAGACCAGACAAAAAAGTGTCTCCTTCTGGCCTGCCAAGACTACTTCCAGCAGCGTCTGGACTCCAGGGACAGACCAGGACCAACCCTGTTTAGCTTCAGAGGCAAGCCAGCAGTGCGATGCAGGGTGGAAGTGGGATGCACACTTCCATCTACCAATAGGAGTTTTTCTTTTTACATTTCTTTTTTGTTGCCTGGTCTTTGTGGTTGAATCTGTGTTTGAATTTCACTGCTCGACTGAGGGACCTTACAGATAATTGTATGTGTGGGGTACGAGATGATGTAGTCATTCAAAAATCATGTTAACCCCTATTCAAATCAAATCAAAGTTTATTTGTCACGTGCGCTGAATACAAAGGTGTAGACCTTACAGTGAAATGCTTACTTACAGGCTCTAACCAATAGTGCAAAAAAGGTATTAGGTGAACAATAGGTAGGTAAAGAAATAAAACAACAGTAAAAAGACAGGCTATATACAGTAGTGAGGCTATAAATGTAGCGAGGCTACATACAGACACCGGTTAGTCAGGCTGGTTGAGGTAGTATGTACATGTAGATATGGTTAAAGTGACTATGCATATATGATGAACAGAGAGTAGCAGTAGCGTAGAAGAGGGGTTGGCGGGTGGTGGGTGGGACAGAATGCAGATAGCCCGGTTAGCCAATGTGTGGGAGCACTGGTTGGTCACGCAAATTGAGGTAGTATGTACATGAATGTGTAGTTAAAGTGACTATGCATATATGATAAACAGAGAGTAGCAGCAGCGTAAAAGAGTGGTTGGGGGGGGTGCGCATACAATGCAAATAGTCTGGGTAGCCATTCAATGACCTGTTCAGGAGTCTTATGGCTTGGGGGTAAAAACTGTTGAGAAGCCTTTTTGTCCTAGACTTGGCACTCCGGTACCGCTTGCCATGCGGTAGTAGAGAGAACAGTCTATGACTGGGGTGGCTGGGGTCTTTGACAATTTTTAGGGCCTTCCTCTGACACCGCCTGGTGTAGAGGTCCTGGATGGCAGGCAGCTTAGCCCCAGTGATATACTTGCGGTCAGAGGCAGAGCAATTGCCGTACCAGGCAGTGATGCAACCAGTCAGGATGCTCTCGATGTTGCAGCTGTAGAACCTTTTGAGGATCTCAGGACCCATCCCAAATCTTTTTAGTTTCCTGAGGGGGAATAGGCTTTGTCGTGCCCTCTTCACGACTGTCTTGGTGTGTTTGGACCATTCTAGTTTGTTGTTGATGTGGATACCAAGGAACTTGAAGCTCTCAACCTAATCCACTACAGCCCCGTCGATGAAAATGGGGTGTGCTTGGTCCTCCTTTTCCTGTAGTCCACAATAATCTCCTTAGTCTTGGTTACGTTGAGGGATAGGTTGTTATTCTGGCACCACCCGGCCAGGTGTCTGACCTCCTCCCTATAGGCTGTCTAGTCGTTGTCGGTGATCAGGCCTACCACTGTTGTGTCGTCTGCAAACTTAATGATAGTGTTGGAGTCATGCCTGGCCATGCAGTCGTGGGTGAACAGGGAGTACAGGAGGGGACTGAGCACGCACCCCTGGGGAGCTCCAGTGTTGAGGATCAGCGTGGCAGATGTGTTGCTACCTACCCTCACCACCTAGGGGCGGCCCGTCAGTCCAGGATCCAGTTGCAGAGGGAGGTGTTTAGTCCCAGGATCCTTAGCTTAGTGATGAGCTTTGAGGGTACTATGGTGTTAAACGCTGAGCTGTAGTCAATGAATAGCATTCTCACATAAGTGTTCCTTTTGTCCAGGTGGGAAAGGGCAGTGTGGAGTGCAATAGAGATTGCACCATCTGTGGATCTGATTGGGCGGTATGCAAATTGGAGTGGGTCTAGGGTCCATGCAATTTATTATGTGACTTGTTAAGCAAATGTTTACTCATAAACTCATTTAGTCTTGTCATAACAAAGGGCTTGAATACTTATTGACTCAAGATCTTTCCATTTTTTATGAATTAGAAAAATAATTCAAAAACATAATTCCACTTTGACATTACGGGGTATTGTGGGACAAAAAAATCTAAACGTAATTCATTTTAAATTCAGGCTGTAACACAACATAATGTGTAAAAAGACAAGGGCAGTGAATACTTTCTGAAGGCACTTGATAAAACAACGTTTGGCTAAATCGCCATTAAATCGGGACATTATCACCAGCATTGATCTGCGGCCAATTTGTGAATCAGCAAAAAAGGTGTTGGGTGTGGGGAGGGAAAAACCAATCGGCCCCCTGTCCGCCATGATATTCACTCGTTTATGAATCCTCGGAGGGTGTAAAGGTTAAGAACTGTCATCAGATTAGCCATTGATTTCAATTAGTGCTGCCTGCTACTGAACAACCTTTGTCTGTCTGCGATCACTGCTCAGGTATTGATTCGCCAGGCTTGTTCCATTACGTTTGATTGCTGCCGGGGCACTGTCAGTTCTGAGAACCTGATTACCGTCTTTTCTTGCTCCCTCACATTTCCAACCACCCCTTTTTAGATAGATCCATGAATAAAGGTTTATAAAGGTTGCTAATAAGGTTAACCCCCGCATTGCATTCATATATGTATTTCGAAAGGTCAAACGGAGATATTATGGCTGTGGTAAAGGAAACAAAAAGGCTGGGAATGGCTCATTATGAACAGGGTACAGAGAGGCCTGGGTACCTGCCAACAGCACAGTCAGGTCAGACAATACACTATATACACTGGCTGACTAAGAATAAGGACACAATACAAATAGTCTTACAGCAGTGTTATAATAGGACAGTAGCTAGTTGAAATACATAGAGTTGTAAAGTGATAAACCAGTTTCTGGTTTCAAAACATTTTTTCGGATAATTCTGATTTCATGTAAAGATTTTGTTATATTATTGAAGAGCAAGGCTAAAACATTTCATCATTTCTCCAACATAGAGAAATATACTGATATCTTTTCCCACACAAACTGAAGTCAATTAATTGGGCCCCCACACTGGTCTACAGTACATCAATATTTTAGCCTATTCCACCATAGACTATACTCAGTGACAGCCATGCTAGTACAGGGCATTCAAATTGGAACTGAGCCTAGTCTCAAAATAGCTGCATCTACAAATCCACAAACATCACCACTCTGCTTGGTTAAATTAAATGCATTTCAGGCAATTAATGTCGTATAAATACCTATTACCATTCTGACGCTTGGAAGTTATGGAGTTTCTTGAAACTTTGAAATTAGTTTATTGATCCTCTTTGTTCTACCTATAACACGTTCTCTCGTCGAAATAAGTATTTTCATAGAAAATGTTTTATGTGTTTTTTCCCTTTGTTTTGCAGCAGAAATTGGTTAAATGAATACCAATGTAATTATTATTTACTTGTCTAAGTTAACGATCATTTAATAAAATTCAGCAAATGTATAAGTGTACATGAAATAATTCATTTTTACTCTGTGATCTGCACCACGATTTTACATACACCAAGTTAACCACTAATTAAGGCTTTAAAACTTCCAGCAAATGTTTTTTTTTTACATTGGTAGAACACTTTAGCAGAAGATGAATGCTTTTGTCAGACCACACTCCCACAAACTCCCCCAAAATAGAAGCATGACTGTCATTTACAAGTGTTCAAGCCTTCACCCACTTCCTAGCTGCCCAAAATCAATTCTAGAACGTCGCTAATTGGCCAGTAATTTTTGAATTTCCAGGTGGACGTTCAGAGAAGAAAAGTTATGTTTGAACTGTATAGAATCAATCAAAATAGTCTTCTATAAAAATATACCCATTTTCCTTTATTTGTCATTAAGGACCCAGGAGTTTCAAATAAAAAGGAATACTTCATACAAAATATTCCAACTGCCTACAAGGCCACTCATTGCTGCCCATTCACTGGGCTCTCATTTGAACACATTTTTAGCTCAAGAGAAGTCGGGGTAAGGCATGAAAAATACGAATCAATTACGATATTTTTCAGCTTTCGCTTTTGTTAAAGAACAAGAAACGACTAGTCTGGAATCCCTGGAATCCCTGGGAATCCATGGTGTGTCAGTATATTTTCTCTTCTGAGGTCTGGCATAACACAAAGATACAGTTCAAAGCTCCTCCATAGCTCAAAACCATTTAGTATTAAAATAGAGAGGGATAATCAGGATTTTTGACATGTATCTTTTTCTTTTATTCTCTGCAGGCCATGGCGTTATAGAGGACAGAGGACATTCCAGTACAGCTATACACAGGAGGAATCACGTAACCCTAGAAATGTCATCATCTTAATCACCTTTACCAAGCCCCAAAAATGGAAAACAGCATTGTTACACAGTACAGTAGGAGCCTACGATCTAGATATAGTCCACGTCTTATACGTCCAATGAATGTCCTGCTTTGAAAAGCCTCCATGACAGAGGAGGACGCCACAGACCTGTTACACCAGAGGACTGTCTCTCTCAGTGTGCCCGTCCATTCAGGTCACCCGCTGGAAAAAAATATGAATGTTTTTCATCCATATTAAAAGTCCTCTCTGTAGCTCCCTTTGGGGGAGTGCTTCACCCCTTCAACATTGTGGAGGGAGAGTGGTTAGTATTCCGATTGATAGATTACAAGGCTATAATCTCACCTCTTGAAAGGCACACAGTGTTGTAGGGATGGGATGCCACAGTGGGAGATAAAAGGATCTTCATGTCTAGAGCATTGGGCTGATTTAAATATAAGCAATGCTAAAACACAAAGTAGAATAGAGACGAGTTGAAGAATATATTAATTTTCAAATATGAGCAAAGTGTAGCCTATTCCACTGTGACCAGTTTCGGCCCAGTTTGGGAAACATGTTTGATTTAAATGTGTTTTTTAAATATCTGAATAAGTCTAGGTTGGCTCTGTCTTGTGGTTAAGTAATGCATTAATACTAAGTATAGTTAATTACAATAAATTGAGTCCATGTTTTATGCACAAGGGTAAACAGAAGAGCAGATTATACAGTATTTTAAAAATAAATCTAAGTATATTGGAATTTTTTGGATCAAAATCTTATTGTTAGATCTTGTAAATCATATTAATATGATTGAAGATTAAATTAACATTATACATTCATTTAAAATTAAAACAGCTCTCTATATTGTCATAACTGGTGAATGAACAATAGCAGTATCAAAGGCAGGTAAGATAGCTTCATAAATCATATTCAGGGCTAAAATATTTGAGTCCAAATTTGAGACTTCCCATTGAATTGTTTGTTTCATAGGTACCTACCTATAGGCCAATATGAAGTCATGAGTTTTAACCAGAAATTCATTTGAGTTCTCTCCTTTCAATCCCACTCCCGTTTACTGACAAGGGAGTCTAGGACATTTGTCTGTGTCTGTAATAAGCTTGTGGTTTTACATATTGCACAAGTAAGGATGTTTGATTTGTAACTCCAAAGTCTATCAAGAGATATTTACGCCTGGTTGATTTAATACATCTGTAGTGCTGTAGCAGCTATAGGGCTGCTTCCCAAATGGCATCCTATTCCCTATATAGTGCAAGAGCCCTGGTCAAAACTAGTGTACTAAATAGGGAATAAGGATGCCATTTGGGATGCAGATAAGGATTTCTAGGACTAGGAGGTAAAGGAGGCCAGATTTACGGCATAAATTTGCCAGTTCCAATGTTCAGCCCTTTTCAGTAGATCTGAAGGATTAGTCGACAGCTAACGCATCTGCTCAGACATAACTACATGTATGACTACATCTGTATGGAATCAATATCTCATACTTTTGTGAAATTGAGTTTGGGAGCGGGTATGGAAGAGATGCTGAGATGGCCAGTTATTGGAGAACTTAGAGAATGTGATTTCACCCACAAAGGGGTTGGAAGAATTAAGATTCTTGTTTCTTTTCATTGTTTCTGTCTCCTTTTTATGAAAACATGCTTAGCATTTTAACTAGATAATCGCCTTCATAAGAGTCTAGCATGCTAAACAGGTATTTATGGTTGATACATGATTCCATATGTTCCTATGCTGTTCTTGACTAGGTACAGTATAGGCACTACATTTTGGGGATTATTCTAATACAATTTATGCAACAGTACAACACAACAACACCTACATGTCTCAACCATCCTACTTACTGTACCCCTTACCGCTATCTGGTCCAGTTTCATCATCACAAACTTCATACTGAATACTGATAGACCCGTATACCAACACACAAAATAGACAAGGAGTGCACATTCACTTTTTTTGTCCCCATGCAGTGTAGGCACTGCAGATAACCGGCTCTGAATGATTTGCACTTTCTTTTCCCAGTAGGACAAAAGCGACATGAGAATCCTCTCAGACTTCTAATCAGCGCTTTGGCTTTAGTCTCTGCATGGAAAACACTTGGGCAGAGAGATCTACTCTTAATAAGGATGGATTGTTAGATCATATGCTGTCTAAATTTGATCACTCTGTTATCGCAGAGAATTTTAAAATGCAAACGTGTAATGTATTCTATGTTTAAAAAGGCTTCAAAGTTTGCCATTTAAAATGTCAGATTGCCCTAATGAAAAATGTATCAACCCCTTCAAAATTATAATTCACATAATAATGAAAATGTCCTGTTCTTACAATTATTTTCCTGCTGTGAGAAACTGATCAAATTAAGACATACTATGTCTGTAATATAGGCCTAATCAATACAATTATCAGCAAACTCGGAAGCACTGTAGCTATACAGTCTGTTGATGTAGATCCAGGTAAAGCCCCCCCATATGTTACAAAACCAGCCAGCCAGCCTGTGAATACATCTACTCTTGCTATGTCTTAGGGTCCTAGGCCTGCCTATCTATGCCTTAAAGCAGTGTTTCCCAACCCTGGTCCTCAAGTACCCCCAACAGTATACATTTGTATTGTAACCCTGGACAAGCACACCTGATTCAAATTGTCAGCTAATCATCAAGCCCTCAATGAGTTGAATGAAGTGTGTTTGTCAAGAGCTACAACAAAACTATACACTGTTGGGGGTACTCAAGGACCACTGTTGGGAAACATTGCCTTAACCTGTCTGAATGTGTGCATTTGTATTTAAAATCATACATTATTTCCCTATCCATTCAACTCTATTTGGATTTTCTGAATACCCGGTATGTATTAGGGAAACAGGGCTATACATTTTGTTCAACAAGTGACTTAGTTTGACAACATTTGCCCTTGTAAATACATCTATAATGTATTCACATTGCACAGAAAATGTCATTGCACAACCCCCCCCCCCCCCCCCCCCAAGTGCTAACCAACTGCTGATTTGTAATTCTAATACAAGGCGGAAAAAAGCGGTGTTGTTTTCTTGTGCGAGGTCTAGCTGGAGCAACTGTGATTTAGTTTGCTCTGATACCCACCTCATTATAATGACAGCAGCTCTTGCAAAACAACAGGGAAATAACCATCACCTAACTATTAACTCTAATTAGTAACTTCATGCACACTTCTCAAGCCTCTAACAGCCATGTTCATATCAGAGCGTCTTGATCCATCAACATACGATACAGTATGTTACACATGTAAGACATGATAATACAAGGTTCTTCCCTTGCTGCTTCGGTCCCCGCTTGTCACAGAAACGATTATCTCTCACACTAACCGCATCAACAGTAGGGTTCCCCATTTAATTTGCTCAATGACGGAGGATAGTAATGAGCCTTATTCAATTTTCTAGCATGTTGTACAGTACATTAAGGCTGCGGGTAGAGCTTCAGCCTCTTTATCAATGTTCTTGGACATTATGAAGGTCCACATGTGTAGTGTTAATGTCTTTATGATAAACTCTACCACCCTGTAAACCTTCAACCTTGTAAACTGGAGCAAAAATAAATCCAACATGTATCTGCATTCATCAATGTGATCTAATTCTGATGAACAATTTTTGATTACTGGATGACTATGTAACAACATATTACTGGAGTAGTCACACAGTTATTGCACAGGTATATGATCAACTTAATGTAAAATAGAAAATAAACTTAATGTAAAGGTAGAAGAAAAACATACAGCAAAGGTATAAGAGAAGCTTAATGTAAAGGTACAAGAGAAACGTAATGGAAAGTTATAAGAGCAACTTAATGTAAAGGTATAAGAGAAACTTAATGTAAAGTGTTACCCAATAGCATCATAGTTTTGACATGTTTTCATATGCTAATTAGGAACCATGGCCTTCTCCACTTGTAATCTTACTGGCAAGAAGCCTACATAGCTCTCAAGGCTTTTCACACTGATGAATAAATGACAAAAATTCTGCCGTTCCTTTCAAAATCCCCTGCAATATCTTAATTCACCCCCTTCTCCTGGGAGTTGTGTGAGCAGCAAAGGGCCCATGATTGGCTTCCTTCTTGTCTTATTAAAGGAGAACGCGCCAGGTAGGCTCCCCTAAGCCTTTCCTCTGGCCTTTATTAGAATCTTGTGCAAACACAAGCCACACAGAGACGGATAAACGGTTGTATACGTAGCCCTTACCTGCAATCAAATGACCTAGTGGCCTCATGGGTGGAAGGTTATTCATATTTTTCATAACTTCATATTTAATAAACATAAAAAAAATATCAAATAAACACAAAAAATCTGGTGTTTCTATGTCAAACAGTTTAGTTATAGTTCAGTCTTCTGTACAGTATATAGAAAGTGTAATATTGGGAGGCAAACCCAAAACTGAATACATTTCAACTGTATATCTGACATGGTACAGGTGTCCTCTTTTTAAGCCCATAACCATGTGTGTGAGGTGTAGACTTTTGTTTCAAAGTAGATTTGTTTAAGACAACCAAGAAACACTCTGTGTGACCCTGATTTAGCCCACAGCAGTAAAAGGTTAGGTGTTTTTAATTTTCTCTGTTGTTCATTAAGGGTAAATACTACTTACGCATTATACGACAAGGCTTAGAAGATGTTAATTGGACTCGTTATGTGAAAGTTTAATGAATTATCGCAGTAAATTGACTGAAATAACAAAAACATACAAACACTGCATTCCTTTCAGTTATATTATGCACATTGTCATTGATTCAATCATCAACTTGATTTTTGGGATGATAAATGCAATTACAATTTGTGGCCGTTTCAGCCACATGATCTGTCAATGTTAAATCAAACGCCATATCGTGTCTTGGGCTAGTTGCTTCGTCTATCCTTCTCATTAACCTCTTGGCCCCAAAATGAAGTCTAACTGTCATCCAAAATGCTCAGCTCACATTTCATATCAAGATTCAGAACTGGGGACTTATTGTTCCTATCCAAAAACGTACATTTTTGGAGCATTTTCTTTCTACTTTCTCCTTCTGTTCTCTTGATCTGTCTTGAGGCTTCTTAATGCAGCAGTGATTTGTGAGGTCCACAGACGAAGACAGGGTTGATGGACTCACAGCAGCCACCCTACTATAACATCCTTCTGGTTCAGTAAAGCGTGTTGGTTTAACAAGTTCATGACAGCCAATGTTCAAGAATTGAATCCCTCCGGGGAGGCAACAGAAATATCCAAACTTTTTCCTGTTGCCTCTGTTGTGTGTATCTTACCTCACACGCACACAGAGATGAGCACATGCACGCACACACACACACACTACAGCACTTCTCTGCTAACAGTAGAGAGGCAGTACAGTAAGCAATCTTAACTGACCCCCCCTCTCCCACCTCCACCTCCATTAACGCTCTTGGCTGCGCTGGCAGATTTCTTCTTCATGGCCCTATTTAAAATAACGCTGACGTGCTAACAAATCTGACAATTAGCTATTTTTCTGTTTTAGTAACTCCACTGCAGTAACAATGAGTTCATATTTCCTTCTACTCCACCACACGCCGAGGAGGAGGGTGGGGACCTGAAGGAGAAGACGGCCCCGGAGAAGAGTTAATATAGACGTCCTTGTACGCAGCTACTTCGGCTTCGCTCTGCGACAGGCGTTTTTTAAACGGTGGTTATTAAACACCACCAGTGAGAAAATCACTATACATAGCACATGTCTCTGACCACACTATTAGCAGTGCAAAGCAAGACCTTTCTACAGTGTGTATCATCAGTGGCTGTTAACAATGTTTATTTTACACTTTTGTCATTTAGCAGAGAATCTTATCCAGATCAACATACAGTAGTGAGTGCATACTTTTTCATACTGGTCCCCCATGGGAATCAAACCCACAATCCTTGCATAGCAAGCACCATGCTTTGCCAACTGAGCCACATGGGACCATATCTGACGTTTATGAAAGAGCAAGGGATGTTGTGTTAACATGCCCTCAGCCTGGCCTACTGTGGAGGTATATTATCTTGATGTACTGGCTACTGGAGCCTACTCATCCTTCCTTACATTCATTTGACTCCCTGTGCTATAGCAAATTTGTGTTTGCATTATCGGCATGGATCTGGACTTCTGCGAGGGATTGCAGACAAAGGCATTCCATTTTCTTGACGAGTGAATATTTAGTGTTCATTGCAGGCCCAGTTGAATGGACCGGGTCCTTTTGAAGAGAAATCCTTCACAAGCGGTGCTACTGTCTCTATGCCTCCGGGTCTCCCAGTGTGTCTGAATGCACCGTCTCCCTGCTTGGTATTTCTATTCACCAAAATGATGTTTCTGACACTCCGAATATAAGCAATAATTGAAAACCGTCTTTGAAGAGGTTTCTTGCAACGTTGTGCAAAAAATGACAAGGACGTAAAGGCCTACAGTGTCACTCTCTAACAAAAGGGCATTGTGCTAATGCATCTAAGCTACAAAAGGCACATTATAATATTTATGATTTGATCTAATTAGTTGGGCAGAGGCATGGCATTGGCTCTTGGTAACGGTTGCTGTGCTTACTGGCACATGCTAATTTCTGTAATTGTGTGAGCGGAACAAGACCATTTATGGGCATTAATTTGAAAAACAAATTAAAATAGTTTTTACGTGGTACCTTCTCAATAAGATACATTCATTTGTTAAGGGTCAAACATTCATTTCAGTTTATGTGACTGGGAGAACCCTTAGCCTAGCATATTCCACTTTATATTAAGTTGTCCTACACCTGTGGAGTTACACTGTAATTAATCGAGTAATAACATGTTAATAACTGTGACTTTGATGTGAGGTTCTGCTCACATTATGTGCATAACGTGGTAAACTATTGGTGAATATTTGATTTTCCATACCACTTCCACATTTACAAAGGTAACTCTCCCATATATAGTCAGGATGGTAACCATTCACAAGATACCAAGACCGAAGAGTATTAAATTAATACAATATAAGAACTCTGATGATACAACCGGGAGAGTACTTTTTCAAGGACGACATAAAACATATTTCATTTACATGGTTTTTAAAGATGGTGTATATTAAAGGTATAAACTAATCCAATCAGAACAGGCTGACAAAGAGCTTGATATTTCAATAAACATCAAAGCCTCAAAGAGCCTGCGTTCGGTTTTGATGCTGAAAAGAAATGTTATTCAAGATACTGACAATGTAATTTCTGAATAATATGCTCGTGCAACCTTGATGTGTTAGCCACGTAGATTGTTTCAAAGAGGGTTTTGAGTTAAAGCTCTGTTTTTTCTTCCTGAAGGCAATTTCGTTGTTAAGAATCTCCTCATCGACAAGATAATAGTCAACAGTGTAAGGGTAGTTGTCGGGCTTGAGATAAAAGGAAGAGGACATGTAACTGGTCACTGGTGATGACCAGAATCACTTGGTCTCTGATAACCGTACTAGGTCATGTAAGGGTCTTAAAGGGAAGTTCAGTATTTTATAACATAATGCTGATAACCGTACTAGGTCATGTAAGGGTCTTAAAAGGAAGTGCAGTATTTTATAACATAATGCTGATAACCGTACTAGGTCATGTAAGGGTCTTAAAGGGAAGTTCAGTATTTTATAACATAATGCTGATAACCGTACTAGGTCATGTAAGGGTGTTAAAGGGAAGTTCAGTATTTTATAACATAATGTTGGATGGTTCCTCACATTGACAGCAGTCTATTGGCCTGGAGAAACCATCAACCATGGTTTGGTTTTCTTCAAACAGCCACTGCCATGTCAACTACCAGGTCATGTAAGGTGCTTAATTCAGTTGTATACCAGCATTGCCTGCAATGTGTTACCCAAAAGTGTGTTACCCAAAAGCCTATACAAAGCGAGTGTGACCAAAATGTGTTTTCATCAATGAATTCTCAACTTATGTCACTTAAAACCATTTAAATGCCTTCAATCTTAATCAGCAAAGTGGTCCGTCAAGGAGCAGGAAATACGTGCCAAATTCTATCTTTCACACACGAGCAATAAAGCATGTCGACTAGTCTAGTGGCTGTCTTAATATTGGCAGACGTAGGTGAAAGCGCTTTCATGACTATAGAAAAAAAAACGTCTCTCGAGTGTTATTGTCTGTGACAACTAATCTCCATGCATTATTAAGAGACTAAACCAGAGAGTGATTGAGAGGAAGGAAGGAGAGAGAAAAAGGAGAGAGAGAGAAAGGAGAGAGAGAGAAAGGAGAGAGAGAGAGGAAGGAGAGAGGGAGAGGAAGGAAGGAGAGAGAGAGAGGAAGGAAGGAGAGAGAGAGAGGAAGGAGAGAGGGAGAGGAAGGAAGGAGAGAGAGAGGAAGGAAGGAGAGAGGGAGAGAGAGGAAAGAGAGAGAGAGAGAGAGAGAGAGAGAGAGAAAGAGAAAGAGAGAGAGAGAGAGAGAGAGAGAGGGAGAGAGAGAGAGAAGATATGCAAGCCGATACAAGCCATGGCCCCAGATTTTGATCTGGAGGACTTGTGTCAAAAATGGTGACATAAACAATGTATCTCGCAGGGCCCATCAATAACACCCAAAGAGCTCCTAATGGAGGTATAAAGCTGGACAGATAAGAAGTTTGGCCAGGGGCATCCATAAATCACCGCCTCAGAATGACCTATATAAAAGTGAATGGCCGTGACAGGCGCACATAAATTACAAATGGATACTGTATTATAAGAAGTATTACTATTATTATAATTATCAAGGAGCCATGGACACCTTAAGTACATATAATATATTAAATATTCGGGGTAAGTGCTGCGGGTTACAGCACATTGGGGCAATGTGATTTATAGTACATAGACAATATTGTCAGCAATTGAGGCCTATGCTATAGTGATTGATTGATTTGTCCTATTAATATCAACACTACAGTTGTCATTGTTGGTGTTAGATATCTGTTTTTGCATGACCATTATCTCTGGGCAATTTCCTAGAACAACTATATGTCTGGTTTACCAAATACCAAATATCCTTTGTACAAGGATTTATAACTAACTAAACTAACTAACTAATCCCTGTTGTTTACATGTGGCTGTATTTGTTTGATTAATCAGCCAAAACAGTTTGATGCGTGAGGATCAGGAACATTTGTATCATGACCTTGAAAAGATGTTGACTTTGCGGTTTAGAGTTGAATCCCTGGGGGATACTCCATTATACTCCATGAGATATATTATCACCTACTTCTTCAATCTAACAAGAAAATGACCTTTCAACATAACATAGAGTTGGAGATGAGAATGAACTCATCAAAGATGAATTGCAAAACCGTGTACACTGCCTTCGTACATCAAACTTCACATCTTGCCTCAAGCCACCATTCCAAACCCCAGACAAAATTATTTCTGAATCTTCACTGTGGAGCCAAACATGGAACAAATGCCATTTGTGATGAAATTCTACATGATCGGTTTGATCTCACAGTGCATTACTTCACTGTTCTTTTAATCTTTCATCAGCATCAACCGCTTAAAGCTCCAACTGTACTGTCCCAATCACTATTACTATAATGAAGAACGCTCCAGCCGGCCCATTTATGACTAGAGCCTACATCAGCAGTATGGAACTGAGTCAGACAGTAGTTGCAGTGAAGCCTAGGCTTTAATGCTTCCTACTTCAGATAAATGTCTGTTTTTTAGTCAGAAAGGTTAATTTCCCAAAGACATCAGGTTAAAACTTTTTGGATGTGCCAAAACTTCTATCAGACTCCTTTTTCCCCATCCAACCCATGATAAGATGTCTGGGATTTGCAGGAAATTCAGCTGAACTGCAAACTTGCATCATTCCCCGTCCTCTAGCATAGGCCCGGTAATCAAGTGGAACTGGTTGAGACAGCTCTTCCACCTTGCATTGCTAACAGAGCTGAATGAAAGAGTTCTGGCCGCTGACTGGTCGGTGAAGTAGTTTGTCCCATTCTGTAACAAGTTCTGTCCAACGCTTGAGCAATGGGAAAGGCAGCTGCCTTTACCTCACTCGCCACAGAGAACGATAAAGAGAGTGAGAGATGGAGAGACCGAATGAGTGAGAGAGCAAGAATGAGGAGAGAAGGAATGACAGACAGAGAGAGAGAGAACAAGACAGAACACCAGAGAGAGAGAGAGAGAGTTAGAGAGAACAAGAAAAACGGAGAGAGAGAAAGAGAGAAAGAGAGAGAGAGCGCTGAAAATCATTTAAAGCTAAATGGCAACTAAGAATAGACTTTGAATCAATCAAGCACAGCTGTCTGGTGGCAGAATTAATATGTCCCTTAGAAAGCAACGCCTTCCCCCAAAGTCTGCAGCCTGAGCCAGACATACGTTTTCACAGCACATCGCTGAAATATTAGCACGGCCAAAAGACCAACATTTTTCTACTTCTAGAGCTTCACTTTTGTGAACCATGTAAAATGAGATAACAAATTAGGCATTTCTGAGGACGATAATAGCCTTCCCTGTGGCTCAGTTGGTAGAGCATGGTGTTTGCAACGCCAGGGTTGTGGGTTCGATTCCCACGGGGGGCCAGTATGAAAAAAATATATATATATGAAATGTATGCATTCACTACTGTAAGTCGTTCTGGATAAGAGCGTCTGCTAAATGACTAAAATGTAAATGTATAGTCTAACAGTCTCCCCTATAATTACTTTCAAAACTATGAAATGGTTGATAAACAGAGCATCTCTAAAACATTAGCAGTCAAAGCACTTTTTTTTTTTTTTACTTCTTCTGCTTCACTTCTGTGTCTAGTACCAAACATGTAAAACACAATATCCTACACAAATTGTGATTAAGTATCATTAAAGAAGAGTATGACTTGGTTGATAAAAGACGAGAACATAGTGTTTTGTTGATTCCTGTTGCCTTTTAGCATGCCTTCAAGCATGTTTTCACCAGATACAAATACCCAGATGAAAATAACTTTAACACATTCTATTTTTGACCACTTATAAAGAACATGAAATCCATCATACAGCAACTGCATTGAAAATGTACCTCCAAACAGCTCCCCTGTCTTTGTACCAGTATGTCAGTTACTGGTCTTGTGTTCTTGCTTTGATTTAACAACCCAGAGCTGCTAGCTACCTATCTCCTGAGAGTTAGAGTGACCTGTCTTGAAGGACCACTGTGATTCTAAGCCTGTGTGATGGAC
This sequence comes from Salmo salar, assembly GCF_965601325.2. Lineage (NCBI taxonomy): Eukaryota > Metazoa > Chordata > Actinopteri > Salmoniformes > Salmonidae > Salmo > Salmo salar. Next base: position 29,593,105 of record NC_138302.1, on the reverse strand, counting down.
TCTCTGTATCCCTTCTCTCCAACAAAAAGGTCCCTTTAAACCTTACAAGCTAGTTGGAGCCCTGCAGCTTTGCACATTTCTCAGATGTATTTTGTGGAATACAGGTCTAGTTTCTCAGCACTTACAGCTATTGAGAAAGAAGCTAAAAGAAGTCCTGGAGTCTAGACACAGTGATCTGGTGTAACATCTCTGTTATGTGTCAAATAATGAGAAATTCACATGTGCAGAGGTTAACGCCATTAGTTCATTGCATGCATAATGCCATGAACATTAAAGACAACAAAGTCTGGTCCTTAACTTGCAGAAAGACACTTTTTGCATGTATCTCTCAGAGAGCTACGTAGAGTTTTACAAAGAATACTTAAGCCTCCTTCCACTTGCGCTTGTGAAAAGCTCATCGCTGCCAACGATGATATAATGGATGTCAAGTGAAACTCAGGCTCGCAAAAATCCCCACGTCCCATTTATCACTCTAAATCATTTCCTGCAGATTTCTCAAGACTACATTTATTGAATGCATCCATCTTTCTCTTGCTGGAGCTGCAGACAGAAATGGATGGTCAAGGAGCCTGGAGATTAAAGGACTACCCTAGCCCCACAGAGCAAGGTTGACAGTTCCTAAATGCTAACCACTGTTCATATCAGGTGCACATTTTGCCAGCACACTCACACACAGGCACATATGACTTGAGAGATAAAAGTGAAATGGCTGTATATTCAACTCTGTTGATTGGAGTGCTTGAGATCAACAATGCTTGTTTTCAGTGTTGTGAAATGTGAAGTGCTTAGTACAAATCAAAGACATGTCCTGTAGCCTACTGTAGTAACACAGCTGCAAATTTCAGCTCATCAAACATTGATTACATTTTGCTAACTTTAGGTAACCATGAATTGCTGTGACAGGTTGATACCAGTACAGAAACAACATGTGTGATGCTATGCTTTGTCATTTAAAGTCTGCATTAAGATAGTGCTTAACACAGCACTGTGCCCGGAGTCTCAAGCTCAACCACTAAATGGGTTAAAGAGATTTTGCACAATTGAAGATATTGACCGCAAGTGTTAACTATGCCCCCTCAGTGTTCTGTAGCTTAAAATGACTTGAAATGTATTCCGCCATTATGCATGGGTGCACCCCACCTCGCACCCTCTCGACCGACCCTCCGTAGAAATTGTTTCCTGCTTTTGCATGTGACCAGCCAAGAGGTCGTGACCCTCATTAAAAGATGGAGAAGCGGAGAGGGACCTTTTTTAGATTGCTGAATAGACTGCAGCCGAATTAGAATAAAGCTTTGAATGTCGAGCTGGCTGCTGCTGGCTGCTGAGAAAATGTTTCCTGTTTCGCCCGCAGTACCATTTCTATACGTAATCACCTAGCTCATGAAAATTGCAAAGGTAGCGGTGAATTATTTAAAGTGCCTAGCGTTGAAAATGATGTGTTGCACAGTGTCATAACTATCTATGGTGGTCCAGAGTAGACATGGAAGTCAAAGAAGCGAGGGAAGTAGATAAAAAGAAATCTTCGTAACTGATTTTTCTTTCTCATTCATTTATAGTGCTTACATTGGGTATTCCTCTGTTCTCAATATTTCTTTATTGGTACTCAAGGGGCTTTCTTAAACCCGAGCCAGGGTACTGTAGGACTCGAGAAGAGATGGAACGAGGAGAGAGGGAATGGAATAAGAAGTCGGAATAAAAACATATATGCATATTTGACATTGCTAGAAAGGGGTATTATATACTTATATGTTTCCTAAGGGTTATTCATGTCCAAGATTGTTTACCATAGATACACTACAAATATGTTGTTTTTATCTCATTATAATATATTCATTAACAGTATAAGAGTTCCTTGTTTTCTTTCCGCTGACCAAAGAGGAAACCCAGTCATTTTACCTTTATTTAACTAGGCAAGTCAGTTAAGAACAAATTCTTATTTTCAATGACAGCATAGGAACAGTGGGTTAACTGCCTGTTCAGGGGCAGAATGACAGATTTGTAGCTTGTCAGCTCGGGGATTCAAACTTGCAACCTTTCGGTTACTAGTCCAACGCTCTAACCACTAGGCTACCCTGCCGCCCCATTAGGAGAGAAAATATTGAAAATAGTTTGGTGTTTAACACCAGGGGAGTTCTGGGCTGATATGAGATGATTAACTGCAATCTTAATGTAATCCTTCAGGTTTCTGACCTCTTCCTTGTAATACAACCTTTTGCAGTAAGAATATAAATAGGTACGAGTCAAGCTAGGAGTAAATTAAAACTATGTTTCATATTGTGTTAGTGCAGATATATAGGTTATTAACTACGAGAGTAATGATGCAATGTTTTATGATATAAGGTAATGGCTATATTGTGTAATCGCAACAGCTATCAAACCAAGCCAGGCGTGCATTAACTATGGGTTGATTCAAACAATATTTATTTGTAATGAGATCATAAAGCATTATTGGTCATAAAACTGTGCATATCTGATCCAGTGGTTCTTGTGCTTGTTGAGTCATGCTTAGGTCCTCATAATTCTGGTGGCTTATGAGGTCGGTCGCTATAATGCTGGTGGTTGATGAGGTCCTTATAAATACATATTAATCACTGAAATATGAATCCCTTTCTGTCTGCGACGACAGGGAAGAGGATGGAATGGGAATCTGGCATTTTAATGAAGGTACAGTACAGGCTAAAAGTCATGACCACTACAGCAGAGGGGAAGTACCTTAGGTCTTGGATTTGGTTCCCCTAGCAACCTTTTCCTGTCTTTTCAATGCAACTAACGACTCACAACCAAATAAGTCAATTAAGACCTAGTTCATTCACAATGATGTCTTTAAATACAGTTATGGGGTTTGGCCAGGAGAATAAGTGTGATGACATTATATTTCAACACAGATATGTAATTAGGCAATGACCTTTTTATGCTGTCTGGTGATTTTATCTGTTGTTTTCTTCCGCCGAAAAGATATTCTAGTCAACTCACTGCAGCTACGGTGATTTGCTTTTCCCTCAGATCTAGTCACTCAGCCCAGGGTAGCAACTGGCCTCACATAATCACTGCCTCATGGGCATAGCCTTCACAGCATTTATATGCAGATTGCTTGTTAAACATTTGAAGACCGAACACTACCAGTGCCTTGGCAATTTCCCAACCCCCTAATGTCAAATGCAGTGCGCGTTTTAAACTGAGCCTTCACCAATTCCAGAGTATCTATTTTTTCTTACAGAAATCTTTAATTAACTTTCCATAACTACCTAATAAAATGGACAAACTTTGTCAACTTCTGCCACCTTTTCCCCTGCTTCATTAGTGAGTTTTTCACTGCCCAAGTGTCACTGGTACATTTGCATGCTTTAATTAATTTGGCTTTTTATGATAATAAGACACCTGAAATATTATCGGTGACATAATCCATTTAAACAATGACCCTATGGTGATGTATGTTTCATTCCGAAGTCTTTATGATGAGCCATTTTCCCTGCAATATACGATCCGAGGGTGTGTGTTTGTGTTATGAATAACCATCCATCTCACTCCTATTTAAAAAGCCAGTTACCCAGCTGTATTCTCAAATATATTTTAATACTGCAATGGATGAATAAGAGGTATAAATTGTGCATAATGGCTCATATTTCATGGCAACCCTGCAAAATATTAATGGCTATATACCGAGGTGTTGCTATGCCGTGCACATCAATAGTGGAATCAACAAGCAAGCAATCATATTTCTTAGTAGTTTCTGTGACAGGCCTACTGGAATGCCTGTTTTGCATTGTTTTCCCTAAAGTTTAATTTTGGCTACTACATGACGGTTAAGTTTTGCAGAATGATGATTGTTCAAAACAAATCTTTCGTTTCCCCATTTGCCTTTTAAATGTAGGTCGTGCCTCCCGAGTGGAGCAGCGGTCTAAGGCACTGCATCGTAGTGCCTAGAGGCATCACTACAGACCCGGGTTCGATCCCGGGCTGTGTCACAACCGGCCGTGATCGGGAGTCCCATAGGGCGGCGCACAATTGGCCCAGTGTCGTCTGTGTTAGGGGAGGGTTTGGTCGGGGGAGCTTTACTTGGCTCATCACGCTCTAGCGACTCCTTGTGGCGGGCCGGGCGCCTGCAGGCTGATGACGTCTTCAGTTGAACGGTGTTTCCTCCAACAAATTGGTGCAGCTGGCATCCGGGTTGAAGTGAGTGGTTTGGTGGGTCATGTTTCGGAGGACGCATGACTCGACCTAGGCTGTTAGGGAGTTGCAGCGATGAAACAAGAACGAAATTGGGGATATAAAAAAAGGGAGTAAAATACAAAAAATTCAATAAAAATTACACAATTGAATTTTATGTCTAAAAGTAGGACGTTTTAGTTACTCAGTGGCATATAGTGAATGACTTGGAAACACTATTAAGTCATAACTTGTAATAAAGTATAACTGATAATAAGTATAACTTTTCTGTGATGCAGATCCTTCAGGTCTTAAACAGTTGATCAACTCAAACCTCTACTAGTTGTTGCAACATGTTGGCTGCAGCACCATGTAGCACACTGCAGATTCTAAGAATACTAAAATAACGGAATAGAGCTTTTGCTCCATTCCAAGTTCTCTCAAATTCAAGTCTGTCGACACCTGTGTTTAGTCAAGGTGTCAAACACACAGAACGCTGCAATTTCTACCTCCTCATTACCCATCATCCTTTGCTCCCTTAGCTCCTTCTCAACCCACACGTTACAAAGCAAAACAACAACCTCGATCCGACACAACCCTATTTAGGCTGCCACAGTGAAATACGCACTGACACAGATTTGGCACCTTGCCCTTCCAACCAATTTGATTAAATATAATCTCATTGTCCAGGCCGGGCTAATGAATGAGTCACCTTTGTCCAATAAACACTACAGCCGGCTAGAGGAACATGATCTCTTGAAAATGCATCCAATCTGATGATATATCAGCCAAACAGAATGATTGATTAACTGTTTTGCTCACCAATGCCCTTTTATAAAGCCATAGATTGCCAAGCCGCCGTTTTAGCAGCCTTACCCAAAACAACGATCCCCGCCGATAAATCGTCCATGCCGACCGATAGGGCGACTATTTAGTCATAAATATGCATAGTGAACTCAATCACTCAACATGTCATATATACACAACGGTCCTAGCCAACAATCTAAGCCTCTGCGTAAACAAATGTGTTATTTATTTAGGTTCATGTGTGGGTGTGAAGACGTTTGCGGTGTGAAATGTGAGGGTCAGCTGTTTTCAGGTGATTTGTTTTTCTACTGTGTGTGGTTTGGGCCATGTTAATATGGCAAGTGTGTACGAGCTATTTCCATGATTGAAAATGTTCTAGTTATAGCCCTACTGGAAATAGAACACTTAGTTGTTTTCCTTTAAGGAACACGGTTTCTTCCATCATGTACACACTGCAGTATGTGTATCTAGCGTGTTGGGTTTTCAGACGATTTGGTAGTAAACTAAAACCAAAATGCATTTAATATGTACAGAGCTCCGTCTGCTTTAGGGAATAAACACATTATCAACACATTGAAAATTCCGAACCACAAACTCTCTGAGTGAATACATTAGGAGGAGCATGGCCATGAAGAGCCCCAGGAGACCCAGTACTAGTGCCCCTTGATGAAACCAAAGGAAACCCCAAGTGAGTGGATCTATGTGTATTGGTAACAGCTTGACTCTGGGTCTGAGCTAGATAGTTTACGGTCACAGAGCTGTGGAGCCGGGTGCTGCGATGCAAACCAAACCATGAGATCTCTCTACAGGCTACGAGCATTTTTCACCTCTTAATTACAAGACATGATGCATTAAACCTGAATGTTACATGTTGACAATCTGCATAGTAAACAGGTGGGATAGTCAGCATCATTAACACTTTGAAAATTCCTCCCTTAGACATTAATATTGATACATCCACTTGTTCTATTAATTGAGTTAATGTGAAATTACACAGTCAAAACATTGAGGGATAATTTTGTGATCGTTTCTCACATTGGTGGTCAAAGAGGGACTAAAGGTGAGAATGCAGTGATGGCAACAATAATATTCGACTAGCTTCTCTGTGCAATTATTCACCAACGCATCACAACAGGGCATCACTGCTAACAGTTCGTGAGAAGCAAGACACATCTCTTATTAAACGGTTTTCTCAGACTGGCACAACAAGAACACTGACCGTGTTGCAATTAAATTCTGGCCCATGCCTCATATTAGTGCTTAATTAAACTTTTCACAATTATATCATTTGCAAACTCTTCCCTGGGTCAAAGTTGTCAGGGTGGCGAGGGGGGTAGAAACTTAAAGACATCATTATCTCGGTTCCACTAATAATTATTCTCTCAGGCTGGTGACTCTGTTCAGATGTGAGGTCAATTACAAATATACTGCATAGAGGTGCATGCAGTAGATGCATATTCAACCTGAGGAATGACGACATTGCTACCCTGCTGCATAAATTCCTCCACTGAACACGTTTGGTACATGGTAATAGGAGGTGGTGTGTGTATGGACCAACTTGGCATATTAGCTCAGTTTTGTTTTTAGTCAATACATTTAACAATTTTGTTTAAAGGCTTTTTAAAAACGAGTTTTCGATCGCCTAACTGTAAAAATGGACCCCTGCACAATCGTCACTTGCTGTAAATAAACTTCAAGGCCCAGGCATTTCAAGGATCGGTTGCGTGCAGGGTCTTCCTATCAGACTACCTATGCCCTTAGCGTTGGATATCCTGACTCCATTCATATGCAGGTTGAAGCTCTTGGATCGTGATCCATTGATCTGCTGGTTTAAGAACAGCCAGTGGTCGTGAAAAATAAGACGTCACTCTTTCAGCTTTAACAGGGGACTGAAACACTGTCACAGTGTGTAGAATAGCGGACCCAGAGTAGCCAATGGAGGTGATAGGTGGGAATGAGGAGGACCTGTGGTTGCAGAAAAAAATTGTATACGATATATTGCACATTTGGGATTTTCAGGAAGCATGGCTTGGCTTGAAAAACAGTTGTCCATAGCAACTTTTAGGATACAAGAAACTCACAAAAATGACGGATGATGGCGACTCTAAAGCTCAGCCTCTCAATTAGCTATAAAAAATATTTCCTAGTCAGACCATCATTAATCTGTTCAAAACAAATCAAATTGTATTTGTCACATGCGCCGAATACAACAGGTTTAGACCTTACCATGAAATGCTTACTTACAATCCCTTTACCAACAATGCAGTTCAAAAAATAGAGTTAAGAAAATATTTACTAAATAAACTAAAGTACAAAATAACACAATAAAATGAGGCTATATTCAGGGACTACCGGTACCGAGTCAATGTGCGGGATTACAGGTTAGTCGAGGTAATCTGTACATGTAGGTAGGGATAAAGTGACTACGCACAGACAATAAACAGGTGTCCTGGCTAATAGGCCTTATTTAGGAACATACTGTTAACCTCTCTGGTATCATTGGGACGCTAGCGTCTCACATCGACAACAGCCAGTGAAATTGCAGGGCGCCAAATTCAAACAACAGAAATCCCATAATTAAAATTCCTCAAACATACAAGTATTATACACCATTTTAAAGATAAACTTCTTGTTAATCCAACCACAGTGTCCGATTTCAAAAAGGCTTCACGGCGAATGCACACCATGCGATTATGTTAGGACAGCGCCTAGCCGTCCATACAGACATTTTCCAGCCAAGGAGAGGACTCACAAAAGTCAGAAATAGCGATTAAATTAATCACTAACCTTTGATGATCTTCATCTGCTGGCACTCCCAGGACTCCATGTTACACAATAAATGTTCGTTTTACATTTACATTTACGTCATTTAGCGACTTACAAATTGGTGCATTCACCTTATGATATCCAGTGGAACAACCACTTTACAATAGTACATCTATATCTTTTTTTTTGGGGGGGGGGGGGGGGGTAGAAGGATTACTTAATCCTATCCCAGGTATTCCTTAAAGAGGTGGGGTTTCAGGTGTCTCCGGAAGGTGGTGATTGACTCCGCTGTCCTGGCGTCGTGAGGGAGCTTGTTCCACCATTGGGGTGCCAGAGCAGCGAACAGTTTTGACTGGGCTGAGCGGGAACTGTGCTTCTGCAGAGGTAGGGAGGCGAGCAGGCCAGAGGTGGATGAACGCAGTGCCCTTCTTTGGGTGTAGGGACTGATCAGAGCCTGAAGGTACGGAGGTGCCGTTCCCCTCACAGTTCCGTAGGCAAGCACCATGGTCTTGTAACAGATGCGAGCTTCAACTGGAAGCCAGTGGAGTGTGCGGAGGAGCGGGGTGACGTGAGAGAACTTGGGAAGGTTGAACACCAGACGGGCTGCGGCGTTCTGGGTGAGTTGTAGGGGTTTGATGGCACAGGCAGGGAGCCCCGCCAACAGCGAGTTGCAGTAATCCAGACGGGAGATGACAAGTGCCTGGATTAGGACCTGCACCGCTTCCTGTGTGAGGCAGCGTTGTACTCGGCGAATGTTGTAGAGCATGAACCTACAGGATCGGATCACCGCCTTGATGTTAGCAGAGAACAACAGGGTGTTGTCCAGGGTCACGCCAAGGCTCTTAGCACTCTGGGAGGAGGACACAATGGAGTTGTCAACCGTGATGGCGAGATCATGGAACAGGCAGTCCTTGCCCGGGAGGAAGAGCAGCTCCGTCTTGCCGAGGTTCAGCTTGAGGTGGTGATCCGTCATCCACACTGATATGTCTGCCAGACATGCAGAGATGCGATTCGCCACCTGGTTATCAGAAGGGGGAAAGGAGAAGATTAATTGTGTGTCGTCTGCGTAGCAATGATAGGAGAGACCATGTGAGGATATGACAGAGCCAAGTGACTTGGTGTATAGCGAGAATAGGAGAGAGCCTAGACCTGAGCCCTGGGGGACACCAGTGGTGAGAGCACGTGGTGCGGAGACGGATTCTCGCCATGCCACCTGGTAGGAGTGACCTGTCAGGTAGGACCAGGGGCGGAAATCCCGGGGGGGACGGGGGGGACACGACCCCCCCATCCTGGGAAAAATATGATTTGTCCCCCCCCAATATATCACTGAAACATAACTATGTAATTTAAATAATATTAATAATACGCAATGAAAGCAATTGTGCTGATTATAGACACTTAATAGTGCATTTTTAAGTTTCAAAACATTGCGACCCCCCCACCCTTTGCCTCACAATGGTTTGATCCACTGCCAGATCCTTAGTTGGCAAGGTAACAGAGGGGTCGTGTCCATTGTCTGAAAGGCACTCAATGAACGTAACTGACATAAGGTTAATCCAGTCAATCGCGCACACACAATAGCTAAATATGCAGAGCTAGCGCGCAAATATTAACTATTAAGCTAGCTAGTACCTATTCCATTTATGTGGCGTCGTCAAAGATGGAATCTTTGCTATCGTCAATTTATTCCAAGATCAGCATGCAGAGTCCCTGTGATAAGGTTAGCGATACACTGAAGTCCAAACTGAACAGAACTACACTCTCTTCTACCATTGTCTTAAATATATTTAATGGTCTCGTTGCAAAAGCTAAATTGTCGCAAGGGAACTTTTATTTATTTATTTTATTTCACCTTTATTTAACCCGGGTAGCAAAGATTATAGCAAACACCACTGAAACTGAATTGGTGCTCGCTAGCTTTGCAAATTCAGCTATTGTTGGAAGCCAGCCAATATGAAACAAACTATTAAAATTACAAAAGGTTGCAGCATATGTTGTGTAAATGGTGAACTCATACAGCTGTCAACTCTTGTCATTTTAATCCGTTTCACATTTGCTAGCTACCTTTTAGATCGAAGCCCAAATAGAATGATAGAAGATGATAGAAGCCCATCTCCTACTGTAAATAACCTACACACTGTGTGTGTGTAGCCAGCCAGCCAGCCAGGTAGAAAAATGGCAGAAAAATAAAAGACGGACATCAGAGTATTTTTCAATACACCAAAATGCATAGTAAGAACCCTAGTAGCCTAATATCTCAAAGACTAGTTGATAAAATGTTCATAAGAAAGAAATGAAATTCTAATGGAAATGTTTCACAATGATGTCATTAGGCAGAGCAGGCAACATATGGCACACAGACAGCAGAGTTGGGGACAGATATGCAGGGACAGACTGGCAGAGACAGGGAGTCTCAGGTAAGTTTGTTGAGTCTTTGTTTGGCAACATTATGAAAGGTTCTCCATTTTTTTGACTTGTAAAATAGGAACATAATTGGAAAATGCCATGGATACCCCCACTCTCAACTTAAACTGGTGACTGAACTAAGATTTGTTAAAGGCAATGGTATTGCTGTTGTGATTAGTTGTGTAGTTTTGGGTACCGGTAGTTAGGAGTACGGCAAACACCTTATTTCTTTGGTTCCTCAATATACATTTACCATATTACAATGTAGGCTATGTGTTACAGCACTACTTTCGGTGTCCCCCTCAGGAATTGCTCTTGAGAAAATTTCATGTAATTGTCCCCTCCAAAGTTAATATCAGATTTTCGCCCCTGGGTAGGACGCAATTCAAGAGTGAGCCACGCCGGAGATGCCCAACTCGGAGAGGGTGGAGAGGAGGATCTGATGGTTCACAGTATCAAAGGCAGCAGATAGGTCTAGAAGGATGAGAGCAGAGGAGAGAGAGTTAGCTTTAGCAGTGCGGAGAGCCTCCGTGACACAGAGAAGAGCAGTCTTGAAAACTGACTGATTTGGATCAAAAAGGTAATTCTGAGAGAGATAGCAAGAGAGCTGGCCAAGGACGGCAAGCTCAAGAGTTTTGGAGAGGAAAGAAAGAAGGGATACTGGTCTGTAGTTGTTGACATCGGAGGGATCGAGTGTAGGTTTTTTGAGAAGGGGTGCAACTCTCGCTCTCTTGAAGACGGAAGGAACGTAGCCAGCGGTCAAGGATGAGTTGATGAGTGAGGTGAGGTAAGGGAGAAGGTCTCCGGAAATGGTCTGGAGAAGAGTTGAGGGGATAGAGTCAAGCGGGCAGGTTGTTTTGTTCAATAAAGTCCCTCTTTATGTCCAAAAACCTCAGTTTAAATTGACGCGTTATGTTCAGTAATTGCAGAGAGCCAAATCAAATTACAGAAATACTCATCATAACCATTGATGAAAGATACAAGTGTTATACATAGGATTAAAGATACACGTCTTGTTAATCCAGCCGCTGTGTCAGATTTCAAAAAGGCTTTACGGCGAAACCACACCATGCGAGTATGTTAGGACAGCGCCTAGCCACAAGAAACCATACAGACATTTTCCAGCCAAGGAGAGGACTCACAAAAGTCAGAAATAGCGATTAAACTAATCACTTACCTTTGATGATCTTCATCTGGTGGCACTCCCAGGACTCCATGTTACACAATAAATGTTTGTTTTGTTCGATAATGTCCCTCTTTATGTCCAAAAACCTCAGTTTTGTTGGTACGTTTAGTTCAGTAATCCAAAGGCACAAAGCGCGCTCTCAACATCCAGACGAAAAGTCAAAAAAGTACAATAAAAGTTCGTAGAAACATATCAAACGATATTTAAAATCAATCCTCAGGTTGTTTTTGTCATAAATAATCAATAATATTTCAACCGGACAAAAGCTTCGTCAATAGAAAAGGAGAAACAAGAAAGGCACGCTCCCGATCACGCGCTGGACTCATGTCTGGAAATTTCCACTGTCCACTCATTGAAAGTGCTCTATCTCCCGCGTTTTTCAGAGTAAAAGCCTGAAACAATGCCTAAAGTCTGGCCACATGTAGAAGAAGCCAAAGAGATTGTGAACTGGGTCCTAAGTCTTCGTATGGTGGATAGGCTGTCAATGGAAAAACAGCCTTTCAAAATAAATCAAATCAAATTTATTTATATAGCCCTTCGTACATCAGCTGATATCTCAAAGTGCTGTACAGAAACCCAGCCTAAAACCCCAAACAGCAAGCAATGCATGTGAAAGAAGCACGGTGGCTAGGAAAAACTCCCTAGGAAAAACTCCCTAGAAAGGCCAAAAACCTAGGAAGAAACCTAGAGAGGAACCAGGCTATGAGGGGTGGCCAGTCCTCTTCTGGCTGTGCAGGGTGGATATTATAACAGAACATGGTCAAGATGTTAAAATGTTCATAAATGACCAGCATGGTCAAATAATAATAATCATAGTAGTTGTCGAGGGTGCAACAAGCACGTCCGGTGAACAGGTCAGGGTTCCATAGCCGCAGGCAGAACAGTTGAAACTGGAGCAGCACGGCCAGGTGGACTGGGGACAGCAAGGAGTCATCATACCAGGTAGTCCTGAGGCATGGTCCTAGGGCTCAGGTCCTCCGAGAGAAAGACAGAAAGAGAGAATTAGAGAGAGCATATTTAAATTCACACAGGACACCGGATAAGACAAGAGAAATACTCCAGATGTAACAGACTGACCCTAGCCCCCCGACACATAAACTACTGCAGCATAAATACTGGAGGCTGAGACAGGAGGGATCAGAAGACACTGTGGCCCCATCCGATGATACCCCCGGACAGGGCCAAACAGGCAGGATATAACCCCACCCACTTTGCCAAAGCACAGCCCCCACACCACTAGAGGGATGTCTCCAACCACCAACTTACCGTCCTAAGACAAGGCCGAGTATAGCCCACAACGATCTCCGCCATGGCACAACCCAAGGGGGGGGCGCCAACCCAGACAGGAAGACCACGTCAGTGACTCAACCCACTCAAGTGACGCACCCCTCCCATGGACGGCATGGAAGAACACCAGTAAGCCAGTGACTCAGCCCCTGTAAAAGGGTTAGAGGCAGAGAATCCCAGTGGAAAGAGGGGAACCGGCAAGGCAGAGACAGCAAGGGCGGTTCGTTGCTCCAGCCTTTCCGTTCACCTTCACACTCCTGGGCCAGACTATACTTAATCATAGGACCTACTGAAGAGATAAGTCTTCAGTAAAGACTTAAAGGTTGAGACTGAGTCTGCGTCTCTCACATTGGTAGGCAGACCATTCCAGAAAAATGGAGCTCTATAGGAGAAAGCCCTGCCTCCAGCCGTTTGCTTAGAAATTCTAGGGACAATTAGGAGGCCTGCGTCTTGTGACCGTAGCGTACGTGTAGGTATGTACGGCAGGACCAAATCGGAAAGATAGGTAGGAGCAAGCCCATGTAATGCTTTGTAGGTTAGCAGTAAAACCTTGAAATCAGCCCTTGCCTTAACAGGAAGCCAGTGTAGGGAGGCAAGCACTGGAGTAATATGATCAAATTTTTGGTTCTAGTCAGGATTCTAGCAGCCGTATTTAGCACTAACTGAAGTTTGTTTAGTGCTTTATCCGGGTAGCCGGAAAGTAGAGCATTGCAGTAGTCCAGCCTAGAAGTAACAAAAGCATGGATTAATTTTTCTGCGTCATTTTTGGACAGAAAGTTTCTGATTTTTGCAATGTTACGTAGATGGAAAAAATCTGTCCTTGAAACAGTCTTGATATGTTCTTCAAAAGAGAGATCAGGGTCCAGAGTAACGCCGAGGTCCTTCACAGTTTTATTTGAGACGACTGTACAACCATCCAGATTAATTGTCAGATTCAACAGAAGATCTCTTTGTTTCTTGGGACCTAGAACAAGCATCTCTGTTTTGTCCGAGTTTAAAAGTAGAAAGTTTGCAGCCATCCACTTCTTTATGTCTGAAACACAGGCTTCTAGCGAGGGCAATTTTGGGTCTTCACCATGTTTCATTGAAATGTACAGCTGTGTGTCGTCCGCATAGCAGTGAAATTTAACATTATGTTTTCGAATGACATCCCCAAGAGGTAAAATATATAGTGAAAACAATAGTGGTCCTAAAACGGAACCTTGAGGAACACCGAAATTTACAATTGATTTGTCAGAGGACAAACCATTCACAGAGACAAACTGATATCTTTCCGACAGATAAGATCTAAACCAGGCCAGAACTTGTCCATGTAGACCAATTTGGGTTTCCAATCTCTCCAAAAGAATGTGGTGATCGATGGTATCAAAAGCGGCACTAAGATCTAGGAGCACGAGGACAGATGCAGAGCCTCGGTCTGACGTCATTAAAAGGTCATTTACCACCTTCACAAGTGCAGTCTCAGTGCTGTGATGGGGTCTAAAACCAGACTGAAGCGTTTCGTATACATTGTTTGTCTTCAGGAAGGCAGTGAGTTGCTGTGCAACAGCTTTTTCAAAAAAATTTGAGAGGAATGGAAGATTCGATATAGGCCGATAGTTTTTTATAATTTCTGGGTCAAGATTCAGCTTTTTCAAGAGAGGCTTTATTACTGCCACTTTTAGTGAGCTTGGTACACATCCGGTGGATAGAGAGCCGTTTATTATGTTCAACATAGGAGGGCCAAGCACAGGAAGCAGCTCTTTCAGTAGTTTAGTTGGAATAGGGTCCAGTATGCAGCTTGAGGGTTTGGAGGCCATGATTATTTTCATCATTGTGTCAAGAGATATAGTACTAAAACACTTTAGTATCTCCCTTGATCCTAGGTCCTGGCAGAGTTGTGTAGACTCAGGACAATGGAGCTTTGGAGGAATACCCAGATTTAAAGAGGAGTCCATAATTTGCTTTCTAATGATCATGATCTTTTCCTCAAAGAAGTTCATAAATGTATTACTGCTGAAGTGAAAGCCATCCTCCATTTGCGAAGGCTGCTTTTTAGTTAGCTTTGCGACAGTATCAAAAAGAAATTTCGGATTGTTCTTATTTTCCTCAATTAAGTTGGAAAAATAGGATGATCGAGCAGCAGTGAGGGCTCTTCGATACTGCACGGTACTGTCTTTCCAAGCTAGTCGGAAGACTTCCAGAAGACTTGAATACACTATCCAATCTCGGAAGACTTCCAATATAATAGTACTTCCTGGATGGATTTTCCTCAGGTTTTCGCCTGCCATATCAGTTCTGTTATACTCAGACATTATTTTAACCTCTATGGGCTAGGTGGCACGTCACCGTCCCACTCTATTCAGCAGCCAGTGGAAGAGCGTGGCGCGAAATACATAACCTCAAAAATGCAATAATTTCAATTTTTCAAACATACGACTATTTTACACCATTTTAAAGACAAGACTCTCGTTAATCTAACCACATTGTCCGATTTCAAAAAGGCTTTACAGCGAAAGCAAAACATTAGATTATGTTAGGAGAGTACATAGCCACAAATAATCACACAGCCATTTTCCAAGCAAGCATATATGTCACATAAACCCAAAACACAGCTAAATGAAGCACTAACCTTTGATGATCTTCATCAGATGACACTCCTAGGACATTATGTTATACAATACATGCATGTTTTGTACAATCAAGTTCACATTTATATCCAAAACCAGCTTTTTACATTGGCATGTGATGTTCAGAACATGCATTCCCACCCAAAACTTCCGGTGAATTTACTAAATTACTCACCATAAATGTTGACAAAATACATAACAATTATTTTAAGAATTATAGATACAGAACTCCTTTATGCAATCGCTATGTCAGATTTTAAAATAGCTTTTCGGCGAAAGCACATTTTGCAATATTCTGAGTACATAGCTCAGCCATCACGGCTAGCTATTTTGACACCCGCCAACTTCGGGGCTCACTAAACTCAGAATTACTATTAGAAAAATGGTATTACCTTTGCTGATCTTCGTCAGAATGCACTCCCAGGACTGCTACTTCCACAAGAAATATTGTTTTTGTTACAAATAATCCATAGTTATGTCCAAATACCTCCATTTTGTTTGTGCGTTCAGGTCACTATCCAAAGGGTAACGCGCGAGCGCATTTCGAGACAAAAAAAATTGAAATGTTCCTTTACCGTACTTAGAAGCATATCAAACGCTGTTAAAAATCATTTTTTATGGTATTTCTCTCGTAAAATAGCGATAATATTCCAACCGGACAATAGTGTATTCATTCAAAGAGGAAAAGAAAAAACAGCATGGTCGCGGGACCGCGCATATCCAATCTCTTTGTCACCAGGCAGACCACTGACAAACTGAGCTACCATACTCTGCCCAGAGACAGGAGACGCCTCAATACACTTTCTGAAGGCTTTAGAGAGCCAATGGAAGCCTTAGAAAGTGCAACGTTACCCCAGAGATACTGTAGTTTCGAAAGGGACTAGAAAGAAGAACTACAAATTGTCAGACAGGCCACTTCCTGCTTGGAATTTTCTCAGGTTTTTGCCTGCCATATGAGTTCTGTTATACTCACAGACACCATTCAAACAGTTTTAGAAACTTCAGAGTGGTTTCTATCCAAATCTACTAATAATATGCATATTCTCGTTTCTGGGAAAGAGTAGTAACCAGTTTAAATCGGGTACATTTTTTATCCCGCCGTGAAAATACTGCCCTCTAGCCCAGACAGTTTAACAGTTTTGGAAACTTTATAGTGTTTTCTATCCAAATCTACCAATTATATGCATATCCTAGCTTCTGGGCCTGAGTAGCAGGCAGTTTAATTTGGGCACGCTTTTCATCCAAAATTCCAAATGCTGCCCCCTACCCTAGTGAAGTTAAGAGTAGCACCGAAAATTTTCGACCAACCTTTAATTGGCGATACTCCTCAATTACCAACTTGGAACACATGTCATTTTAAACTTCCATGGCTAGTTTCAAGGGGTTTGTTTGAATTTACAAAATGATGTGTTATTTATTTTGCTACATGAAGTACAGTGCATTTGAAAAGTATTCAGACCCCTTGACTTTTTCCACATTTTGTTAAGTTACAGCCTTATTCTAAAATGAATTAAATATATAGTTTTTCCTCATCAATCTACACACATTACCCCATAATGACAAGGCAAAAACAGTTTTTTAGAAATGTTTGCAAATTTAATAGAAAAGAAAATGGAAATATCTAATTTACATAAGTATTCAGACGCTTCACTCAGTACTTTGTTGAAGCACCTTTGGCAGTGATTACAGCCTTGAGTGTTCTTGGGTATAATGCTACAAGCTTGGCACACAAGTATTTGGGGAGTTTCTCCCGTTCTTCCCTGCAGATCCTCTCAAGTGCTGTCAGGTTGGATGGGGAGCGTTGCTGCACAGCTACAGTATTTTCAGGTCTCTCCAGAGATGTTTGATCGGATTCAAGTCCGGGCTCTGGCTGGGACACTCAAGGACATTCAGAGACTTGTCCCGAAGCCACTCCAACGTTGTCTTGGCTGCGTACTTAGGGTCGTTGTCCTGTTGGAAGGTGAACCGTCACCCCAGTCTGAGGACCTGAGCACTCTGGAGCAGGTTTTCATCAAGGATCAATCTGTACTTTGCTACGTTCATCTTTCCCTCAATACTTATTTGCCTCCCAGTCCCTGCTGCTGAAAAACATCCCCACAGCATGGTGCTGCCACCACCATGCTTCACCGTAGGGATGGTGCCAGGATTCCTGCAATGTGTCACTTGGTCTTCAGGCAAAAGAGTTCAATCTCAGGTTCATCAGACCGGAGAATCTTGTTTCTCATGGTCTGAGAGTCTTTAGGTGGCTTTTGGCAAACTCCAAGCGGGTTGTCATGTGCCTTTTACAGAAGAGTGGCTTCCATCTGACCACTCTATCATAAAGGCCTGATTGGGGGAGTGCTGGAGAGATGATTGTCCTTCTGGAAGGTTCTCCCATCTCCATAGAGGAACTCTGGAGCTCTGTCAGAGTGACCATAGGGTTCTTGGCCACCTACCTGACCAAGGCCCTTCTCCCCTGATTGCTCAGTTTGTTTGGCCAGGCGGCCAGCTCTAGGAAGACTCTTGGTGGTTCCAAACTTCTTCCATTTAAGAATGATGGGGGCCACTGTGTTCTTGGGGACCTTCAATGCTTCAGACAATTGTTGGTACCCTTCCCTAGATCTGTGCCTCGACACAATCCTGTCTCAGAGCTCTACGGACAATTCCTTCAACCTCATGGCTTGGTTTTGCTCTGACATGCATTGTCAACTGTGCGACCTTATATAGACAGGTGTGTGCCTTTCCAAATCATGTCCAATCAATTGAATTTACCACAGGTGGACTCCAATCAAGTTGTAGAAACATCTCAAGGATGATCAATGGAAACAGGATGCACCTGAGCTCAATTTCAACTCTCATGGCAAAGGGTCAGAGTACTTACGTAAATAGGTTTTTCTGTTTTTGATTTTTAATACATTTCTAAACATTTCTAAAAACCTGTTTTTGCTTCGTCATTATGGGTTATTGTGTGTAGTTTGATAAGGATTTTGTTATTTCATATATTTTAGAATAAGGCTATAACGTAAGAACATTTGGAAAAAGTCTAGGGGTCTGAATACTTAACAAATGCACTGTAATCCATCAATGTGTATGCCACCATCTTATCTATTTCAAATCTTCTCGTATTGATCAACACAGGCGAGTGTCATGACATGCAGCCGTTTCCGGCACACACCCACCCACCGCAATCAATGAGAGAAGATTAGACATAGACAAGATGGTGTCGTACACATTGTTGGACTACATCATGGAGCAAACATTTATTTAATTTAATAACGGGGCAATTTCTCAATTCTAAGTCCCTGCAACTTGACAACATCACCTACCTAATAATGCCTTCCAGCCAGCTGGAACAGTAATAATGGTCTGACTAGGCAATATTTAATAGCTCCCACTGAATAGGGTTCCTACTGCAGCGAAGACGAGGCCTAAACACTAAACAGCATAACTAGGAATTACCCCTTTTCCAGCTCTAAACAGAGCCTACTGTAACTCTGACCTTTACTAGGACTAAAGAGTCAATCAGGACAGCTAAGGTCAACATGGAGACAGTTGTAAAATGGAGTTCAACCCTGAGCTGAGAGAAAAGGACAGCATTTCTACCTTTGCTCCTGAAGCTCAACACAACGATTAACCAATGAGAATGTACATTTAATTAGCTGAACTTTACTTTGTTAATTAGACAAGGCAATACTGTAAAAAACTTGATTTAAGTTAATTGCATGTATTACTTTAAATTACCATATTTAGTCAAGTACACTAAAAGACATAGAGCTGCATAAAATAGAACATGATTAGAGCTATTACTTAGGCACACTGAAAGCAAGGCTGAGAAGCACACTAATTATCTAACTCACCACACCTGTGCAATCAACTTGGTAGCAAACAATAATGTATATAAACCTTGGATTACAGATGGTATGTATTGGCCAATGAGAGGCTTAGAAGTCACCAGTCGACCATATTGGCACTTCCCAGAAGAAACAGTCCTCCATAGGAATGTTTCAAGGACAACATTTCATGTGTTTAAGTCATTTTTGTTGTTGTAGTGGGGACAGTAACATTAGAACTTTCAGAAAAATGACACTTTAAGGAAAAATAGTTTTTTATATTTATATGTTTAGCTCACATAATATAATTTAAAAGTATGCATTAAGGTGTCTGTAACAAAACAAACGTGGCAAAAACAAATGTAGACATTAATATATGCATTTCTTAAGCTTCCCAAAAAAAAATATTACGGTGAGGAAGTGTCCAGATGGAGGCACATTGTCTTCAAAACAGCGCCCCCAGTTAACCATCTAGTGTATATATAAATTATTGGTAGCAAACAATTAAAAAAAGGTCTATAGCCAGAGATCTGCATATAATGATGAGGTGCTCATGTCTCCACTCTAACAATGGGAGTCGTTGTCTCAAATGTAAGAAGGCAGAAGGTCATTAGTTACCAAAGCCAAAGTCATAAACCCCGCCCATTTCTACAATCTTTGAAAGGACATCCCAGCATCAGTGCAACAGAGCGAGAGACTGATGCGCCTATTGAAATAAAAGCCAGGCATCTGTCCTATTATTTTTAAAGACACTTGATTCATGAAAAAGTCATCATAGCATGGTTGAGGTAAACAATTCAAAAAAAAAGTCACAACTGCAAGATCTAAAACTGTGATCCCATAACAGATTGTTCTGTTCTAGTCTGGTGAGTCCAAATTTGAAGCTATGCTTTCCTCTTTCAGTACAGTGGGCTTCTGAAGTAAGAGTCATTAATAATTATCATTGCTTCACTCCGAAGACTCCCGGTAATGTTCAGTCTGCAGCAAAATATTAATATTTCAGCCCCGGTAGTGAAAGCTTTTAAAGTAGTCGCTCATCTAATCCCTCAAATGGATTAAGAGTGATCTTTTTCCCCCTCTTACCTGGGCTCCTCCAAAAAACTTTTCAGCAGCAGATGATGTTGATGAGAGTGCTAGGAAGTTTAGTCTAGAGCTCTGTTGACAGACTGCTTTTTTTTCTGATGGTGGATGGCTCATCTTCAGTCCCTTTGTTCTTTCTTGTTAGCAGGGCACTTAGGAACTGAAATAAGTTGAATTAAATAAAAATGAACTGTATGTAACAAGTTGAACTAAATACAACGGAATTGTAAGAAGTTTAAATAAATACAATTGAACTGTAATAAGTTGAACTAAATGAACAATAGGGCTTAAGTGTAAAAATTGTACTGTAAATAACAGTAAATCAGACATCAAATCATTCACAAACTGTCTTTATGGAAAGGACTCTGTTAATATTCCGGAAGATAATTATTTATTCTCATTGTTGTTGATAATAACTGCAACCATTTACAATTTGCAGCTCTATAGTCCAATTAAGCACCCTGAAAGAAAACATACATTTGGAGGCTTAAGTGAATTAAGGAGAGTACAATAAGTGCTTGATCAAGTACAAGTCGGTTGCTCCCGAACTGCACAGAGTGGCAAAACAAACCTTCTTCAAGATCACCCAATGTGAAAAATTTGGAACAATTTTTTTTTTTTATATTAACTTTCCACAAGGTAATCAAAACAACAATAACAACAAAAAACTATCTGGTATTCTAACACCATTCAGTGTGTTGAACAAGAAAGTCTCTGATGATAAATTCTATTGGCTGGCTTCAGTGGGTCCTTGTTATAAAAGCTACTGTACATGTCTAATGCTTTTATGACTGAGGCTTTTGGTTTTAGCTGGGTGACATCATTGCTAAGCTCTGGCTTGGTTCATTAGGGGAGATCTCTCATTGCCATAAAACCTGGGTCTCTCAGTTCTGTTTAAACGGATAATCCAATTAACCATGTCCCAATGTCTCACTATATTCACTAGACATTGGGGTCGATTCAATTCAAACGGAGCCAATTTAGAAGAAAGGAATTGAAATTTGAATCATGAATTGGAAACGGGGGTCTTAACATAACCACCCACGGTCAAGCCTACTTTTGTGACTTTTCATTATAGCAATTGGGCTTCTGATTCTCCCAAAGTCTGACTTTGGGTTTGAAACCTCATATTGTTATGGATGGACGGTCGGGCAATTAATCTTTCTGAGAAACAAACATCCCAAAACAGTGGAAATTGAAAGTGTTGAACTCTGCTGTTGAACTCTTCTCAATGAGTCACTGCCAACTGATTGCTCCTGACCTGATGATTGAACCCGGCAGAACCACACAGAGGGTGAATACCAAATAAAGGCTGTAATACGGGAAACATCTCTATTCAATAGAACTCTCTGTTTGAGACTCCACAAAGTAGAAAGAAAAGAACCATTCACTTGATCTCTTGTCTTTTCTAGCTTTTCCTGGAGCTGGAGACATTCGATTTTTTTCCCAAGACTTCAGTTCTTCCTTTTCCCTTTATTCTAGTCACCACTCCTTTTACCCCTTTAGAAAAAGATCCATTTGGCTGTGTTTAGACAGGCAGCCCAATTCTGATCTTTTTTTTTTTAACAAATTGGTCTTTTAACCAAAATATCTGATGTGAAAGGATCTCATGTGATAGGTCAAAAGACCAATAAGTGGAAAAAATATCAAAATTAGGCTGCCTGTCTAAACGCAGCCTATATGTAGATCATGTATTGGACAACTTCCTTGTTCGAGAGCTACTTTTATGAAGGGAATGTTTTGGCAGATAACTATATAAAAAGCCATGGCTTTTCTAGGTTGTGTCTGGCGATTTCAATTACTTGTTTGTGTTGGTGTTGCAGGCCTGTTTAATAGAGCCTATGGTTTTTATGATAGGCTATCTGTTGCTGTGGTGTTGAAATGTGGCCCTGGGAGCTTCACTAGGGAAATGCAGGGCTGCAGTAAAAGTAATTGAATCCCAAATGTATGAGTAGAAGTTGTAGCTATGTAGCATGGAGGCCCAGTTGATCATCGGTCACAGAAACTTCTAACCTGAAATAACAATTATAGCCTAAAAAAGGAGGTTCCGTGACTAAGTTACATTTCAATCAACTATTTGGATTACAAACGAGACATACATTTTCTTGTTTTTGAAAGAGTCCTTCAGTGAAGTTTCTTGTATGTCCTTCAGAAATCTTACTCAAAATATTCAAAGGGTAGTCTGAATCACCCACGCTTGACACACCTCTACAGTCACCTTCAGTCAGATGGCATCTTATACTTAACCGCCCTCCTTATGCGTCATGATACTGTACCTCCTCTCTCCCAGTCCCTCTTTCTGTGTGACTCATTGACCTTGTCGTGCATTCATAGTCCAAGTGCATACGAGAACACTACAACTGGGAACAAATCAGACAAAGTAGGGTCTGAATATCATATTCCGCAACATCCTCCAAATCAATTTCTGCTATTGACAGGGCATTGATTCTATGTGAATGGATGGCGTGTCCAGACATGGATGTGAGATGATGGGGTGTGAGACTCTACCACCCACTCACACACACACACACACACACACACACACACACACACACACACACACACACACACACACACACACACACACACACACACACACACACACACACACTCTCAGCCAGGCAGCCATCTCCTCAATCACTCCCATCATCATGTCTATTGCTGTCTGCCTCAGTGTGTGTGTGTGTTTGTGCCTGTGTGCACACTGGGGGAAGAAAGGTGTGATAAGTGTCTTCCAGCCACGTGGGGCCTGCCCATCGCAGGACCATTAATCCAATCCAAAATGTCTGCTTAATGCAGTGTGCCATGGAGAGAGGCAATACTTAATATATTTTAGGTCTATGGTAGGACGTCAGGGGATTTAACACTTTAGGCCACCAAGAGAGGAGAAACATTCCAGTACAATGGGAATTCTATACCAATGACGGTGAATGAAACATTAAAAATACACATTGGGAATTGGATAGCCCACCACTGATCTAAAACCTTAACAAATACCATTAGATCGGTTTTTCATCTGAGGCCGACGTTATAGGCTACTTGGATGAAAGCCAAGAAAATCCATATTTTTATATCTCCATTTATTGTTTCAACAACTCTTTATGTTCTGAATATTAAGAAAAAAACAACTATCAAGGTGGTTTGTGTTAGTTTGTATTTCACGCTATGCATTTAAATGCTCATCAGCGCAACAATTATCGCATACATAATATATAGCGTATCACGTCATTAAAAGGCAGAGAAAAACAAACAGCTACATTTCTGGCGTGTTTGTGTTTCCCCCCCAAGTTACTGACATTGACCGTTTGCCCAGTCTAGGGACCTATGCCTTTTAAATGGTAACACTCTTCTTTCTGATGTGTGAAGAGAAATTAACATTATCTCATTATGATAAACGTACCTAGGCTATATGTTTACTCCAGTGTTCTTCACTGGCGGCATCTCTCACGTCATGAAATATTTTCAGATAAAAAAAATATTTACGGCGTCAATTTGGCACGGAGGCACGTTCTAGCAAGTCCCAGGTGACCTTGAGTCTCTTTTAGATGTCGGATGTATCGTGTAGGCAAGTGAACGACCTCACATTTCATATGATGTTCTCACATCACACGTAGAGAGATAATCTAAAGCAGTGATTTCAAACTCATTCCACAGAGGGCCGCGTGTCTGCGGGTTTTTTGGTTGTTCCTTTCAACTAAGACCTAGACAACCAGGCGAGGGGAGTTCGTTACTAATTTGTGACCTTAATTCATCAATCAAGTACAAGGGTGGAGCGAAAACCCGTAGACCCTCGGCCCTCTGGAATGAGTTTGATACATGTGATCTAAAGTATATATTCTATAATAATTGTCATGCCCATATAGAGGTTATTTAAATCTTAATTATTGCTTAATACGTCATACCTCTGTGATCCGTAACATTATGCATAATTTGAGTTTAATTAATATTTTCTAATTTCGGACCCCCCCCCCCCCCCCCCCCAAGAGCAATATCACGACTATAACTTTAAAGCAATTAAAAAGATTCATCTTTCATCTTCTGAGAAATGTGATTGAGAAGTTGACTCTTATGCACAGTAGACCTAGGCCTACTGGTAGATACAATCTACAGCTGTTAGGGACATTGTTAACAAGACCATAGTAATAGCCAACAACATTGACAAAGGAATCATATAAACAATAGTATTTAAAGAGAGAGCGAATAAGATTACATACGTACGATAAATGCTAACAAATTATTTAATGCGAAATTATTTATTAATGCGTCGTTCTTGGTGAGGGGAAAAAACACAGACGCAAGAAGAAATCTCGCCTATCTTTTCCCCTGGATTCTACCAGCTCCTCCCCCGCGCGCGCAGGGCTTCATTTGATCATATCCTTCATCTGGGACCACTTCGCCGAGTCGCACTTTTTAACGCTGCAGAACAATTGGACGAGCCACAATTTGCGAGGAGGTCTGTTGCTTAACATCAATTACAGTCACAAAGGGAAGAGAGTAAAAAAAAAAGTATTGTATCCAGACTGAGCATCTTTCTTTGCCACCAGCTATGGAGAGGGTTGTGAGATTATGCCCTATTTGGCACAATAACGTTTTTTGGTTTATGCTTTTGATAATCATATATTTCTTTCTAGCCGCTAAATCAGAGCTAACTTGCAGATCATGTCAGCCGGGAGATAAGGGGCGTATTAAGGAATTACTGTTTAAAACGGACACACGAGAATTCGCAACAGGGTACGGAGAGGAAGTTATTGGAAATGGAGACGGGGCAATTGCTTCACGGAGTTTAAATTCTGCTAGTGCAGAAACTCAACAGCTTGATTGCGCAGCTGGGTCCGATGAATGCATCCAGGGGAAATACATCTACTCAAGGCGAAAACGGAATACTGACATGCTGTTCCGTTCCAAGAACGCACTACTCGATGGAGGAATGCACTACGGTGGTGGTAAACAGAGAAAATTCACCCCGCGCGGTGAGTACAAAGTTTCCAACCTGAAAATGAACCGTCATGCAGGAAATACAGATGTCGGGAAGACTCGCGCAGATTTAATTCCCGACATCTCACACAAGCACCGAGTTCGTAGGAACAGCCCGAGAGCTAATATTGGGGACGATAAAGTGAAGTTCTCCGGCTCACCCAAGAGAAGGGAGACACTACCTCTGAGTTACTCTCGAGAGGGCATCACCTCACCGGCTGGGCGCAGCAGAGTGACACGGTCCGAATTGCGATGGAGCAACGAGGACAGGAGAGCGGCCAGTTCGAGGCAGGACGAACTCAAACTCACCAGTTC
This sequence comes from Salmo salar, assembly GCF_965601325.2. Classification (NCBI taxonomy): domain Eukaryota; kingdom Metazoa; phylum Chordata; class Actinopteri; order Salmoniformes; family Salmonidae; genus Salmo; species Salmo salar. The sequence continues at coordinate 29,567,720 of NC_138302.1, read as the reverse complement.
AACCTTCGCTTTGACCGGAGATTCCGCTCACAACCAAGCCATGGTGCACTGGTCTGGGCAAAATAGCAGTGTAAGTGAATACTTGTACAGTTGTCTTAAAATAATATTGGTCTATGTGCACATTCACGCAGCGCATCAATGGAGAGAAAATGTAGCCATCAGTTTGACTTTAGTGAAATTGCGTGTGTGTGTGCGCGCGATGGTGCGCTTATAGAGTGTGGGATTCACAGGATAATTGCCAAAGCCAATTCGACATGCATCTCTTTTGTTGTTAAGTGATATCATCAAGTGCCTGAAGAAATCATGGCAGAGACACTCAAGACAGATAACACAATCACCTCAGCATTTGCTTATATGAGACAGTTTCCCCCATACTTTTCAGAGAGAGTCTGTCTGACCCTTCTCCCCATTCCTCATTACCCACACTTACTCCTGTCTGGAACGAAACTGATTTCATTTCAACACATCACCAGCTCTCATGCCCCCAGTGTTTCTGAGGGGGCTTGAAAAACCATCTTCCAAAGTGTGACCTTATGCATTTGAGGCGGGGGGATATCAAATACACCAACAGTATGACCTATTTATTCTGAGGCAGTAGTTAAATGGTCATCCTTGTCTCTTGCTAAGGGTTTCCTAATACACAGTGGTGCACATTTTTGTTCCTACCCAGCGCTAACACACTCTACTGAACTGTACTCTATACTGTACTGAACTCTACTGTAGTGTACTGAACTGTACTCTATACTGTACTGTAGTGTACTGAAATGTAGTGTACTGAACTCTACTCTATACTGTAGTGTAATGAACTGTACTCTTCTGTGCTGTACTCTACTGTGCTGAACTTTGATGTCCAAACTTGTGAAACATAGACATCTATGATTGGTTCAGATTTTGTCCAGTCTGGACCAACCAAATTTGGTCTTATTTGGGGGCAGAGCTCATAAAAATAATAGCCAGTGTGTAGAGTTATACCCAGGGACCCATGATGAAATTCCATTACTGTAATTATGTTACCGGGTGTAAATTCAAGTCAATAGCTGTTTGAATACTTGCACTAACCATACTATTTGTGATGTAAATTGAGAATGTAGTATACTTATTGGTCATAGTATGGAGAGAGTTAGTATGCCAAAAGTTCCCAGATGTCATACTACATTCATCAAAATATGAAGTATACACGCAGTGGACACTTTTTTTCTGTACTTTTAGGGCCCATAATGCAATTCTTCAGGAAATGGGCATGGCTTTACAACCATTTTCAGATTTGAAGAAAATGGCAGAAAATATGCAGCTGAAGTCCAACGAGAGCAGATAAAAATAAATTGCTTTAACTAATTATGACAAATGTTGAGCAATTTATTAAAGTAATGACTTTTCAAGTAAGTTAAGTTACACGTTATGTTGGCTGACAATGTGTTGGCTACTCTATCCTTGTGAACCGCATATCATTACACCAGTAGGTACTACTGGTATGGTAGCTAGCTACCTCGTTAGTTGGCTACTAATACATTGAACTTGCCAGTATATTAACTATATGCTAGCTAACTACCCAACGTTTATTAACTTGATTATTCACATCATTCTTAGCTAAGTGGTAGAGTCATTGTGAGTTCTCAGTGGACATAAATTCGCTCTGGCTATCTACTCCGATTTCAGAGCACTCTCGTCTGAGTGTACCAGAGCGAGAATAACTGATGAATTTACGACCGCTCAACACCTGTTGAATATGGCCGGTGTCAGTAAACATCAGCAAAAAAGCTCAATTAAATTTTTGCCAGCAGGACAGTTACAGTCACCAACGCTCTGGATAACATGAAAACAGCCCAACCAGCTCTGCTGTGGCGAGGAGTAAAATGGTCATAGTGAGGTGTTTTCTCATTTGTCTCTGGAAGTAGCTAGCCTGTTGCTCGTGTGCTTGACTGCAGTGCCGTTGTGATGGTCAGAATGCTTGGATCAACCCTACCCCTTGGCCAGTGTGCGCTCTGAACGCTCAGAGGGGAAACGCTCAGAATTTACAAATGGACAAAAATGTCTAGCTAGTAATTTATGCTAACAAGCTAGCAAGAGGTTGCATAGCAACAGAATCAACTTCCGGTAGACAGGCTTAGATCTAGTATGCTCAACTGAAAGGATACCATTCGTTTAGAGTATACTAAAAGGAACTAATAGTAAGTAGTATATACTCATTAAGTATGCAGTATGTTGGTATGGGATTTCGAACACAGCCAATGTGTCGTGTCATAGCTGACACCCCATTCTTTCTGCAGACATCGTTGAATCTTAATTCGGAGCAGATATTTACGATTTTTGGGGAAAACGTGGACCCATAAAAAATGAAGGGAGTTTGGAAACATAATTTGTCAACTTTGCATCTGCACAGTTCTTCCAGTAAATGTGTTGGTTTGTTGAACTTTGAATTCAATGTTATTTTTTATTTTTTTTGATATACATTTGTTGAATAGAAAAATTTGAGGCACAGCATAATTCTGTTACCGTGGAATTGCCCAGCAGCATCACCGCCATATGGAACCTGTGCTGTTTTGTGATATGAATAGATTGGGTTCTAATTGTGTGCAACTGTGAAACAATTCCCCCCTCTCTTCTCACTTGTGACGCAAGTAACTTTGTAATGAGCAAGAATAGATCTACTGCATTAAATATGTAGAGTTGTTGCTGTATGCAGAAATAAATAGAGACTCTTAGATTTTTCCCATCTCAGCGCTGCTGCAAATAAACAGATAGTTGACAATGCTTCGTGGAGCAGAAATGGAGGTGTCTATGTGTCTTTTTATTGGATGTGTGCTGCTGCTGTATATCTAACCTATTGGGCATTTACATAGTTAAGGTTATTAATGTTCCCACATGCTGTGTTTGTGCCAGATTGGAATATGAAGGAATATGCCTTCTCATAATAGCCCAGGAGACAGTGGTGGATTAAGTGATGAGGTCATGCAGTAGAGGAGATGAAGAGGTGTGTGTGTGTGAGAGAAATACTGTATGATTTTACATGTAGATGATGGATGATTCAAATGTTAGCCTCAAAATTGAGCTGAGATAATTTGTACATTCTGATCATTGTTTGGAGAGACGTTGGGACAGGCTTGGGATTTTAAATCTCATGGAAAGGTTACAGCAAACACACCAGAGTCCCAACGGGGGATATGTGGCACTAGCATATTCCTTGCATGCACATAAAAGTGTGCCAGGAGACTGCATATTTACATTATTGAAATGTCAGGGTATTAAATACTTTGCTTGTCATTCAAGATAACAAGATGCAGCCTGACACAGTCAATCCATGTAACAAGTTTACTCCGCATCTTTGGACTGCCTCAGAAGATATAGAATGTGCCCACATGCATCATGGGTATTTATATGGATTGAGTGGTATGGAAGTCAACGGCCCAATGCCGAATTTACCCCTTTGCCTAAGCACTTGTGGAGATCTGGTAGGTTAGGTAGAAGTTTAAACTACATTGCTTACACCAATCAAATTCTATCGGTTCTCCACAAGTGCATAGGGTGTAGGGCTTTGGGGTCCATTTGAGATTGGGCCAACATAGTGTTGAAGCTTCATCCTTGAATTCATGTTGCCACAGTACTCATCAGTATCGAGTATTGCTCAGAAACGTCTTCACTTTAGTCATAGCAGATCTGGGTTTAAATAGTATTTGTTTTCTGTCAAATATTTCAGCTGTGCTTGCCTGGTGCAATGGAACCAATGGAATCGTCCCAAAAGTGCCAACCCCGCCCATCTGGGATTCCATGAACCCAGGTCTGAGTCATATAATCAGAATCAATGAGCCAGAACCAAAGCCAGACTTGAACCAAGCTAGGAGCCATACTCTGGTTCCATTCGCCCAGTTGAGGCAGTTCTTTCTTAAGACAAAACCCATACTGAAAATGAAATGAGTTTTTAGCTATACAATGATCAAACATACTTCGAAACAAAAGCATTTCTCAGAGAAGTTTCTTTATGAGCCGAACAGAAGAAGAAAATCAAACGTTTTAGTAGCCAATTAGTGAGTGAGTTGATCACAAAGTTGGTGGAGAAGTGTGTTGTGAGAAACCAGCTGTCTCGGTTTGACGACGGTCTCTCTCTGGCTGTTCCTATGTGTTGAGGGAATCTATTTATGGTTCTGTACAGCAGTCGTCTCATACAGAAGTGGTGGCACATTTGCAGCAAAAAAATAAGAAAGTCCTCTTTCAAACTAAGATCTGTTTTTCTACCACATCAAATGTTCTGTAATTTGCTTGTGTACCAACAATTTGATGGTGTCAAGTTGACACGGGTCCTGCTTGCAGTAGTGGCCACGGCGTAGCCAGTCGTGTTAAACCGAGCACATTTACAACCTGTTATCCAAGATGGCTGAAAATCAAACAGGCAATTTAAATGAGCCGTATGCTAAACTGACAGACCCACACAATCAGGGCCACAGCAGTTAAACAAGGGAACACAACCATAGAAATGTACTATTACATATTCATTGGCCCTGCCAGAAATGGCCAGAGAAGAGTTTGTGTTTTCTGTTGCTATTTCTTTCCAGTCATTTGGCACTTTATTATTATCCTGCACCACCAACTGTGCTGTTCCTGTATTCCCACTCCTCACACCCCAACTCCCATGTACAAAACAGTGAGTCACAGTAACATCACTTGAATACGAACAACAATAACAGCAGCCTAACAAAGGCGCAGTGCAATCCACTCTTTCAATTATCCCCCATCTCCAAAAGGAATTAGCGATAGAAACAAATTTACTTGCATTGCAATGGGATTCCCTTCGAACTACAGTGGCAAAGGGGCTAATGGTAGTACTGAGCAACTGGTAAATATCTAGTCATATTCTATAATAGATACAAATATTTGTCATAATGTGCTACATTCAACAGTTGGTTGGTGGTTGTGGTACTGTACACACTAATATTTATTTGTATAGACAGACATACAATCTTGTGATAACTACTGTATCAATACCATATGATTGGCTTATCTTAAGGGAGAACATTTCCCAAGCTCTGTTCCCCCCTCCACCACCTCCCACTGGTAGGAGAGTTAACTCTGGTGTCTGTCTGGGATAATTGAGCCGCAGGGTATGTGCTGGGTCAGGCACTGATCAGGCGGCGGGCCCGCGGAGGCCGTCACGGTCCACTAGCCAGCGTTTATTTACCAGTCTGGCTAACAGCCCTCCCTCGTTTGCCTGTAAACAAAACCCACCAGGCCCAGGTTTGCTCTTCGCTTCTCACTTTTCTTTCTCAGACAACTCCCAGAGGATTATTCACAAATAATAGACGGCCTGAGTTGGAAAACCTTAACAAAATCTAGTAGCGATATTGAAGGCGTCAGCTTTCCTTGTTGTTATAGAGCCCCAGACTCTGCATGCATGGACAAATAATAAAACTGAGTTTATAAGTAATGTACCTGGGTGGCACTCTAATCCAACCCTAGGAGGCCTCAGGAGTGCACACTTCATTTCAGTAAGTGCCCTTTTCCCCTGCCTTCCACCCTCCTCCACTCACTGTTGGATCCTGTCGCAGTCATATTTTGATGATTTCATCATCTTTCATGTTTGCTTGCCCTGGACAATATTCCAGGTTCCTGTAGTGTTAAGTGAAGTAGATTAGTTATTTACCAATAGAGATTGAATCAAGTAAAAGCCAACTGGTAGATGATGCTTGCTGAGAGCTTGGGGGTAAATAGATTGCAGGGCTGTAAATGTAGGTGAAATAATAGTGTTTTTCATGCATGGTTTGGTGTCAAGATGTTGGACAGCAGGGATGGGAAGCCATTGGAGCACATTACTGCTATAAAATATACTTATCTGTCATTAACTATACAATTTATTTAATTCAAACCCATTCATTTTGAATATGTTTACAGATTTTATAGTTTTCACCAGCCAATTCAGCTGAAATGAACAACAAAACATTTTGTCACTTTCCTTTTTGAAAGTACCCCTAGTTTACCTTTTGACAAATGTTGGTTCATTCGGATAACTAACTCGCACTCAAATAACAGTCAGTGGTGCAGTCATACAAGTGCTAGTTCTCCCTCTCAGCACATCACACGTCTGGATGGATTCCCTCTTCATAATATCCAGTGACACGTCATATACCAGGCAGGTGGTGGTAATGGCATATTATCCTCTCTGGTTCCCCTCTCCTGCTCACTGGTGGCATTTATTTAAAGCCATCTCACATGCACTCATACACACTTAGGCAGACGGCGATGGACATGATGATGGGAGTGATGGTGATTGAGGAGCTGGCTGTGTGTGCTGTGTGGGAGAGATGTGAGGTGTGCTTAGCAGGGCCATGACATTAGAGGTGCATTGAAGCGCGATGGAAAGGCCTGGCTTCAAGGTGGAACACGATCAGTCTCTGCGAGAATTCATCCCTGTTCGGATATCGGCCTATGATTTATGTATATACTGAAGAGTAGGGAGACATCTGAGGATGACTAAAATATGGAAGGGGTTAATCAGAATGACTGAGTTATGAATCAGGTTTTTCCCTCTGCATGTGTTTCAGGAAAATGCTAAATGACTTGACAGTGAGTAGGAAATAGTAATATGTATATTTGTTGTGATGGGTGTTATGGTTGGTGTCATGCATCAGGTTAGACTACTTTAAAACAAAAACCCTGTTGACTTCTGGTAGAAAAGTTATGTTCACTATGATGTGGGTACTGTTGATGTCCACACCTGCTTCAAAACTGCAAAAAGGCACAGAAAATATGAATCATTGGTGGCATCATATTCTTACAATTACTTGAGCAGGGAAACACAATGCATTTTGTGACTCAAGTGTTGGATTTCCTTGATTGCCATGTTATTGAGTTGATTATCTTCTGTGTGTGTACGTCTCTGCTCTCCGTATGGAATAGAATGTGCCCAGTGCAGAGTTTTCATATTAGATTTGTTTGGTCAGATGTATTATTTCAGATTTGATTGTAAATGTTGAGTTTCACATTCAAGGCCTAGCCACTTTGGCAGTGAGTTGAACCACTCATGTTCGTAGCTCCAGTAAGTGGAGTTTGTCCTTTAACCAGAACTGGACAGAAATAGTAGAGGTTCCAACCTCCCAGTAGGAGGATGGTTGAGTATCTGGACCGTTCATATACTCACACATCCTGCTAATCCCATTGACATTTTGGACGTTTGATACAGCATGAGGAACATTTTGATGCATCAAGCCACTTTTCCACGTCTATCTTGCTAATCACATCGAGAAATTGAACGTTTTATACGTCCATCCAGCAACTTTTTCCCCAGTCGCGAGATAAGGCATTTGAACGACACCTTTTGTAAAGCAATCCACGGGAACAGCTGCATGATTCCAGATCTGATGATTATGTCCCTTCAGTAAATAGCTACAGGAAGATGGAGACGGATGGAAAAGAAACAAGATGAACATTTCTGGAATAGGTTGTGCTGCAACACACAGAGATACAACACACTCCTCCAGACACATACAGTAGGCCCTATATCAAGATGCCAGAATGGGTTCAGCTTTCAGCTAGTCTTCTTCTCTCTCCTCCTTAAACTCAGGCAAATAGGAATGAATTGGGATGAATCGCCGTGCACAGAGTGTGTACACATTAGTAGTTTCCTCGGAGCTCGTAGCAGCTCGTGTCCCCTTTCGCCATTCAGATTGACAAGGATGATTGTTGGCAGCTATTGAAAGACAGTCGGATGTCCTCTTTAGGCAGCCAGACAGTCCCATCTAGGCCCATCTCCGCACTGATCAGGTGCAGAATTGTATGTGGCACAAATTGAATGCCAGGCAATCTGTGACCCCGAGGAGTATGGCTGAAAGCGAAGATAAAAATGATTATTTTTTTTCAATGAAGAAACGCTGGGGAGGCAGACGGGGTGAAAGAGATGAGGTGGGATGAGATGACTGGCTCCAGTTAATTGACCAGGTCCAGATAAAACAAGGAGACCGAGAATGGTAACCCACCCCCCAAAAAATATAGAATGGCATTTGCTCTCCTTAGGAACCATCAGCCGACATGTGTTTCTCCTTTCAATAAATAGCTGGTTATGTCTGGCGCCGTCTATGGGCACTGCGACAAGATCAAACTCGAGATTAACCTTGTTTTTGCCCCACTTACGCTCTGGAAAACCGACATCTCACAATACAAGGGACTTTCAAAACCAAAAAGCGAACGGCAAAGTTCTCTTCTCCTTTTCTACCACACCCACTGGAGGTAGTTTTTTAATAGATTACGACTTTCTATGAGGACAGATAGGATTACTGTGCATTAATATCTATACGTTCCCCTCTGTACGTGACTTGGCTCTGTATCAGCTTCAGCTCAGAGCTTCTTTTTAATCGTGGGCTGAGAAATGACAATGCTATTATATAGAACATATATACAGTTTTTATTTTTGTCACCCATTTTAAACGAAAAATAATGTTATTTTTTTTTTATATTGCACCGGTTAATTAAGTCCACACAATATTTCTCCAGCTGGACGTGAGAGAGAGATCTTACATGTGTTATTGAAATTCCCCCTAAATGTTATTAAACATGCAGCTCGCTTTTGCCCAGAACAGAGAATTCTAGTTGCCCGCTTCCGCTGCTACCCACTGACAACATTAAACAACTGGAAAAAGGTTTACCACAGTGGTGTGGTTGCACACAAAAAGGGTTGAGTACCAGCTATTAATACAGTACAATACTGGATAGGTTCCGCAAATTAAAAGAGAGATTAGTTAATTTCCTCTTCCGTTTTTCTAAAAATGAACTTGTTCATTTAGATGATCTCAGTTCTTAAAGTGAAGGAGAGAGGATGAATATGTATAGGTAGAATCAACAAATGAACATGATGATTTATCTGTAGAATTAACCTTTTAGTGAATGAATTCAACTCAATCTTTTATGGTATGTAAATGACATCCTATCCGATGTTAGATGAAAAAGCACATTGGCTGTACCTGGCATGCATCGGTGACTGTTCACACTCTACTGATCATTTCAGTCTATATTCCCTTGGCAACATAGATATTGGACAAACTCTACTTACATTTTCAGTATACAATATTCCCTTGAGAATATTGCAGATTGGACTGTGAAGAAGTAACACTTTCAGCTGTCCTTTTGTGAACCTGTAAGGACTCAATTCTTCCCTCGGTAGCTTTAGATATTCTAGTCAGGTGAGTGGTGGCCCTATTAGCAGATTGAATAGAGGTATTAATATTAAATGAGGATTTATGGAAGAAAAAACCTTCCCTAGAATGCAACATCAAACAGCTGTGAGCGTGGAGAGGAAGGGCCCCCTGTCTTGATAAGGTGAGAGACATATCAAAGGCAGGTGTGAATTAATATGTTAAATAAATCATGCCCAGAAAATGTTAATTCCTTTGAATCTCTAAGCTGGTGCGTGCATATGAAAAAATACATAACTTTGAGGTGCAAAAACAAACCGATGTCTAATCTCATTGTTTACACAGTAAGATAATGTTTGTTCAGTAAATTAGTTTAGCATGTTTTTTTGGTGTGAGAAATCTGAGACTGACTGGGGTTGTAAAGCTTTTTTTAGCGTTCTGATATGTGCCTTGGACTGGTTCCCACCGGATTTGGTAGATCTGGAGACCGGGCGGCCATTTTGGTTCTGTCTTTGAAGTAAGGAATGGTTTGGATGAAATTTGCAGAGATAAGCCTGGTGCTTTTGGCAGCTCCCATCTGTGTGAAACCTCATTGAAAGACATGTCGGAGACTGATGAAGACATCTGGAGATACTACCTGCCACATCTGCCTGCCACAACTACCCGCATCCAAATGCGTTTACCTCAACAGCCCTCATCACTGCCAAATTACCATGTAGCCTTCAGATGAAGCTTTGATCGGGCTGCTCTCAATGTCGCAGCTCCCGGAGCCAACCGTCAACCATCAGTCTCCATTAGCTGCCACCAAAGTGACGGTTTTGACACCACACATAGGCTAGGCTACAGTAGAGGCATCCTGACTGGACTTTGTCTTTTAATCTCTACTCTCATAGTCTAGAGACCGGATATGGATGTCCGTTTCTCTTGTTGTTTTTCCTGGTCATTGACCCCATGTGTGTAATTGAGCCGTAGGTGTTCAGTGGCTTTGAATCCCATCACCATGTGCTAATCACCATCATCCACCAACCTCACGGTCATCCCCATCTCACCGATCTGATTTCCTGCATCTAAATGTTGTTACATATTAAATGTGCCTAGAATATAGTTGCATTAAAAGGGATGCTTTTTGGTGTGTCATTTCAATGTAAAGTTGTAGAGGGGGACAGTGGGAGTGCAGGTGGTGGTTGATTTCATAGTGTCTGACTACAGCGGGGCTTAGCTCATTAGTATTTCTGGGCTTTCGATTGGTGCACCAGGAAACAGGGACTTAATTAGTTCATCCACTCAGCAGCGATATGCTCATGGGGTTCACCGAGCCTAAATAAAGGCTTCTACCATTCAGACAAAGATGAATTCTCAGCCCTCTTCGTTGACATGGAGTTCAAAAGAAATCATCCAAGACTAGATACGTCTGGTGGTCTTGGTCAATTTAGTTCTGTCTCTGTGTATTACCTGTTTCATACTTCTTTGTAATGCCAAGATGCTCCAGATAGATGGGAGAGATTAGAGAGACGGGGATAGGGATATCTACCTTCACTCTTTCCCAAAGACCTTCATGGAGGAAGCTTGAGTGAGTCCTCTTGCGAGATTAGGTGATACTGTATTAGATTATTTTAGCATGAGTTGCGATAGAGAAGGGACATATTTCAACCTGCCAGATAGGGGGCTCATGGGAGCCCTGGTGGTGCGACACTGTATTACCTCCCAACTGCCTCCAACGTGGAGGATCGAAAGGAGTTTGTACATTCCATTATTCATGAATCAGTCATTTATTCATTATACATAGGTGGGGTTTTTCTAAAGCAGGTGGGCCTTTTTGATATTTAAATGATTTTTTTAATGGGACCCGGCCTTTTATTTTGAGGAAAAACAACATAACGTGCTTGACCAAACATCTCGAGTGTTTCTTTGTTTGGTGCTTCAATGACTATCTTTTCTAGGGATGTTTAAGAGGCAAAACCAGACCAATGTTTTCAGTCATTTTAACAATATACATCACCAAGTCTGTTTCATGCCCTTTCTTACTTATCTGAAGATTGGATCAATTTACACAACCACTGTATTATAAAACCTTATTGCTATTCACTGTTGTAATATAATTATGGTAATTTAAAGTCATTTTGTAATTTTAACAGTTAAAGAAGATTACATCCATTTTCATTTAATTCTATAAAAGCAGACTTACTGAACCATAATCACACGTCATTTTGTAATTTTCAATTTGACAACTGGTTAAGATGTTTTTTCACACGCTGCTAATTAACATCTACTTTTTAATCAAGTAATGATCTAATTAGGGGAACTTTTGAAACTAGGTTAAAAGCCTGTGCTAGCAGACATTAAACCATAATGATTCCTTCTAACACACAATATGATTATAACTTAGGTCTTTGGAAATGAAATCACTCCTACACGTACAATGGTTCATTCATAATCTGTCCATTCAATGCTTCCAATTCCAACTTTTATGTGGTTTTCCTCTTTTTAACAGAGAAATACAGAGGCATATGTACACCGGCAACCAGTAGGAAGTCACCTTTGACCTTTCCTCTCTACTTGGTACACTTCCAGTCAGATGGTGCCATACTGGGATGTGCCATCCAAATCAAAGTGGACTCTTTCCTCCTCTGGCGGCCTGCCAGATCCTACTATGCCAGGTTTGCCAGGTGCTCAAGGCCCCGATGCAAGGACCGAAGGCAGGTAGCCCTCCCCATGCCAGATGGCCCAACCCTGGGGCTACGTCACCGAGACCTCCCCCTGGGGCCGTCTGCCACTGCCCGCTGGTCATCACCACCAGGGGTGCCAAGAAGACCCATAACCATCCCGTTTAAATTTAAATCAGAGAGATCAAAGAATCAAGAAACTGTGCTTTTAGTGAACTTAGGTAACTGATGGTGCCTCAGAGTAGTCACTTTCCTAGCACTGCGCTTCCTATGTCTTATACCCTGCCCATTGTGATTTAGCTCACAGAAGGGGCAATCAAGGCGGGGTTCATCTCAAAATGACTTTGCCATTAACATTAAAGCTTATCAATGTAGGATAGCAAGGCAGAGGACTCTAGGCTTTAAACATACTGTACCAGCAGTGCTTGATTGTCCGTGGCTTGATTTACTTCCAATCAAATAGAAAAAATACAATGGTATGCAGAGGATGGCGAGAGGAGCTAGAAGCAAAACCGTCCAGTCTTTCCACATAACGCACACATCCCTCCAGGCTTGTCCAAGGTCAAGGTCGGCCGGCAGAACTGACTGCAAGCATATCTATTCACTTCATATCTGTAAAAACCTCGACTGGTTGTCTCATGCGAAATAACCCAAGGTCTGCAGAGCTGTTGCCTACAGTGGCATCTCTTTGGATGAAGAGATTGTGGAAGCAGATAACAAGTTTAAAATGGTGTTTTATACAAATGCGGATAATTCCCTGAGACGATAAGTGTTGTTTAAACAATACGGGGGGACGCAATCCCACAAACAACGCACTTTTGTGAATGTTGAATGTGATTCGAAATAATTGTTTCACTACCAAACCATTTGCACAAAGACAAAAGATTCAATTGAATTTAATCAATTATGCTGACATAAACATAATATACTCAATAAAAATATAAATGCAACATGCAACAATTTCTATTTTCCCTTCTAAAGGGCTTTATTACAGCTGTCCGGGTGGCTGGTCTCAGACAATCTCACAGAGAAGAAGCCAGATGTGGAGGTTCTGGGCTGGCTTAGACATGGTATGCGGTTTTTAGTCCGGTTGGATGTACTGCCAAATACTCTAAAACGACGTTGGAGAAATGTACATTCAAATTCTCTGGCAACAGCTCTGGTGGACATTCCTGCAGTCAGCATGCCAATTGCACACTCCCTCAACTTGAGACATCTGTCATTGGGTTGTGTGACAAAATTGCCCATTTTAGAGTGGCCTTTTATTGTCCCCAGCACAAGGTGCACCTGTGTAATGATCATGCTGTTTAATCAGCTTCTTGATATGCCACACCTGTCAGGTGGATGGATTATCTTGGCAAGGGTGAAGTGCTCACTAACAGGGATGTAAACAAATTTGTGCACACAATTTTAGAGAAATAAGGTCTTATGGAATGTTTCATGAAACATATGACCAACACTTTACATGTTGCTTTTTATATTTTTGTTCAGTGTAGTTTGTATGATATTGTTTGCACTTTTCCATTTTGTTATTTCATTGTAATTTTTTTTGCTGGATAAGCTATGTACAGAGGTGGATGGCATCTCACCAGGGAATAGTACCATCAACTCAACATCATTGTCTATAGGGATTAACAGTAATTTTAGAGACCAGTAAAGGTACTACTACAATACACTCTTAGAAAAAAGGTTTCCTAAAGGGTTCTTCAGCTGTCCCCATAGGAGACAGCCGAAGACCTTTCCCCAGAGGGTTCTACATGGAACCAAATAGGGTTCTCTATGGGGACAGCCGAAGAACCCTTCTAGCTTCTAGATAGCACCTTTGTTTTCCCTAAGATTGTATGGTAGCTCTTGTATTCCTCTGTTGATCGGAGAAAGAACAATATTTGCTTTGTGTGTTGCCACCTCAATGCCAGATCCCTCTGTCCTTTCTCTCTCTCCTGTCAGATTTTGACTGAATTGGGTTAGACATGTGAGGCACAAAAACAGAAGCATCGCTGATGAAAATGACAATGCATCTGTCGTGTTGTTATATTGAGATGTAAAAAAAGAAAACTACCTTCCAAGCAACAGCAACTTATGTAACCCTGGCTAACCACAAGCTTCTGGGACAGTTGTGTTGCTTACATACAAATAATACTGAATATACATTGTGAAAAAAGTTGATCGCTTATAATATTCAAATATGGAATGGCTATTATGAAAACTATTTGGCACTTAAAGGGAAAATCCACAAAAAAACTATCTAGAAAATGAAATGCAAAACAGTTTGGGACTGTATCAACAGTAAACTAATTAATTAACAAAAACAGAATTCAATATATATATTTTTTTACTAAACCCTATGGATATCAATGCCTGATAGTGTGCTGCAGACTAATATATTCAAAGTATATTCTGTTTGGAGTGGTAGTGTGGCATCTATATTCAGTGTTCAAATTCCATGGATCGCGGTGTCGTGCACAGGGACCTGTCTTGTCTGTCTCCTTCCTTGTGTGTGCTGGTGAGTAGACAGGGCCTGAATCCTCCTCCATGTTTTCTCTAGTTTCCCTGCCTGCTCCTTCTCCTCCTCCCTGGTTTATCTTTGCCACATGCTTTCCCACCTCCCAGAATAAATGTGACAGCTAGAAATGACATCGTGCCAATGTGTAAGATGCCTAAGATAAACTGCTGAACATGTTCAACTGTTAAACACTGATGTTAACGTCTGAAAAACACTGATGCTCTGAATCCTCTGACAGAAGGGTAGATGTGAGGAAATACAAATAAATGGTGCATTTGTTTAAATTTTGAGCTAATGTGCTTCAGACGTCTAGCTCCATCTTGAATTTGTGTTTTATGACTCATGCCAGAGAGCTGATTAGATTGCATCATAATACAGTCTGCTGTACAGCGTAGTTTACTGACTTAGCAAATTTCACCATCCAGATATTTGTTTGTAAACAGGTAACACATTCAGCCGGCATTGTCACGTGAGATTAAGTTATTGCATTGGATTTACTTCTCACTACTGGAGATCCATTTAAATATTGTGTTAAAGATGTCTCCAACAAGGGAGTGTGTGCGCGTGTTTTTTGTGTTGGGATATCTTCCCTTTGCGATCCTTGAGCATTCACAAAGTCTGGACTTGTTTGAAGTGATCTATTTTTATCTGAGGGAAATTTTTGTTTGTGCCTCATATGCAAGCGCTTCCTCCACCTGGGACTCTTAAATATTGCTGGTTTGAGCATTTTTTTTACTTTTTAACAAGCAAATTTGCAGTTGCTGCAGCTTTTTTTATGCCTCTGTTTCCACTGCTGCTGAGGTCTTATGAAGCGCTCGCGCTGTGTTTATAAGGTTTCCCTCTCCTCTCGCTACACCTCTTCATCTGAATAACACCTTAAAACCTGAGTACTTCAGCTTCCCCCAACTCCTATGGCAGGGCCATGTAGATAGAAAACAGGTATGCTACCTAATGAGATTTCCTCTATCTTTTTCCCCTTGCCCGGGGGTCTACGAAACGAAAGCCTGCTTAGTTCAAACGGGTAGCTACCTTATTACCGTATTCCTCAGTCGAAGGACTCCTTCAGATTCACACCTCAAGCAAATTCCCATCGTGTTTGATCCGTCAGCCCCGGCTGAATTGATCGGAGGTAAATCAAAGGTGCTGTACTCCAGCAGCATGAAAGGGAGGAGACACGCTGCACACCAAAAGTCTTCTACTTTGGCTTTCCAAGCTTTTTAAAATTAATTAGAAATAAAAAATCTATAGATTAACAGTTAAGTTTTGGTCAGAACTAACGAAGACGTTGGCTCGTTAGACAGTAGTCCACATGACGTTATGTCATTTTTGGGGCATCAAGTCCCTGTATGTAGGGTAATTACAGTAGAATAGTTTGATACTTTTTCATCACAGGCTAAAAAGTCTACATACATTGATCGGCATTGGGATAACACTGATTGGTAACTAATTATTATTATCTTGAAGATGTCAGTTTATGGTTGGATTAGGTCAGTTTTCATCCATTTATATCATGAAATTCTTCAATTGAGCACTTTATAATAGGCACCTATCAAATGGTGAGGTCTTCGCAATTGGATAGCACCTGTCTGATCTTTTGTACTGTGCAATACTTTGACATAGACTTCAACCCCAACGCTCAAAGGATGGATTTTCTGCTCAAGGTTTGGATTCTTTTTTCCCATCCAGAGGAAATCGGGGAAGTCGTGATTGCCAAACAGATGACTTATCGGAGAATTCCCCAATATGTTAAGTCTTTGGCATTCCTTAGTTATTCATGAGGTTGTTATGGCAATAGTATTAGAGACAACGTTAGGATTCGTAGGAGAGAGAGAGAGTGAAGTCTCTGCTAATGGAATCTGCTAATGAATAGAGTGAGGGCAGTCTTTTCATGACCATCAATCATTTAATTGTTAATTTCAATGATTAATGTTGGCTTCAGTTTCATCCACCAGAGTTGCCTGTCTGTTGCTGCACATATTCTGTTCAGAGGATGATTTCAAAGCCTGTGTAACTTGGAAGGGATCCACAGATCACACTCCAATGCAGTGTTTGGTGGTACAGTACATGGACTTACACAGTGATGGAATGAATATGAACTTAT
Organism: Salmo salar; assembly: GCF_965601325.2. Lineage (NCBI taxonomy): Eukaryota > Metazoa > Chordata > Actinopteri > Salmoniformes > Salmonidae > Salmo > Salmo salar. The sequence continues at coordinate 29,551,340 of NC_138302.1, read as the reverse complement.
GACCAATGTCGACTAAAGAGGGAATACATTTTTCCATGTACTTCAAGTTAAGTTTAACTGGATTTATTAAACATGAGATTGAAAACTCATGAATTTATTGATGCAGCTACAAGACAAGAACCACCTTAGTAATAACACTATATACAAAAGTATGTGGAAACCACTTCAAATTAGTGGATTCGGCTATTTCAGCCACACCCTTTGCTGACAATCGAGCACACAGCCAGGCAATCTCCATAGACAAACATTGGCAGTAGAATGGCCTCACTAAAGAGCTCAGTGACTTTCAATGTGGCAGTGTCCTAGGATGCCACCTTTCCAACAAGTCACATTGTAAAAATTTTGCCCTGCTAAATCTGCCCCGGTCAACTGTAAGTGCTGTTTTTGTGATGTGGAAACGTCTAGGAGCAACAACAGCTCAGCCGCGAAGTGCTAGGCCTCACAAACACACAGAACGGGACCGCCGAGTGCTGAAGCGACACTCACTACCGAGTTCAAAACTGCCCCTGGAAGCAACGTCGGCACAAGAACTGTTTGTCGGGAGCTTCATGAAATGGGTTTGTATGACCAAGCAGCTGCACACAAGCCTAAGATCACCATGTGCAATACCAAGTGTCAGCTGAAGTGGTGTAAAGCTCGCAGCCATTGGACTCTGGAGCAGTGGAAACGTGTTCTCTGGAGTGATGAATCACGCTTCACCATCTGGCAGTCCTACAGACGAATATGGGTTTGAAGGATGCCAGGAGAACGCTACGTGCCCGACTGCATTGTGCCAACTGTAAAGTTTGGATGAGGAATAATGGTCTGGGGCTGTTTTTCATGGTTCAGGCCCGTTAGTTCCAGTGAGGGGAAATCTTAACGCTACAGCATACAGTGCCTTACAAAAGTATTCACCCCCGTGGCATTTTTCCTATTTGTTGCAGGTTGTATCATTTGATTTACACAACATGCCTACCACTTTTGAAGATGCACAATATTTTTTGTGAAACAAACAAGAAATAAGACAAAAAAAACTTTACTTGACCATGCATAACTATTCAGCCCCACAAAGTCAATACTTTCTAGAGCCACCTTTTGCAGCAATTACAGCTGCAAGTCACCTGGGGTACGTCTCTATAAGCTTGGCACATCTAGCCACTGGGATTTTTGCCCATTCCTCAAGGCAAAACTGCTCCAGCGCCTTCACGTTGGATGGGTTCCTGCGTGTGTACAGCAATCCTTAAGTCATTAACCTCTCTAGGCTAGGCGGGACGAATTCGTCCCACCTACGTAACAGCCACGGCTATCCTGTGGCGCGATTTTCAAAACCTTAAAAATCCTATTACTTCAATTTCTCAAACATATGACTATTTTACAGCCATTTAAAGATAAGACTCTCGTTAATCTAACCACACTGTCCGATTTCAAAAAGGCTTTACAACGAAAGCAAAACATTAGATTATGTCAGCAGAGTACCAAGCCAGAAATAATCAGACACCCATTTTTCAAGCCAGCATATAATGTCACCAAAACCCAGAAGACAGCTAAATGCAGCACTCACCTTTGATGATCTTCATCAGATGACAACCCTAGGACATTATGTTATACAATACATGCATGTTTTGTTCAATCAAGTTCATATTTATATCAAAAACCAGCTTTTTACATTAGCATGTGACGTTCAGAACTAGCATACCCCCCGCAAACTTCCGGGGAATTCGCTAACATTTTACTAAATTACTCACGATAAACGTTCACAAAAAGCATAACAATTATTTTAAGAATTATAGATACAGACCTCCTCTATGCACTCGATATGTCCGATTTTAAAATAGCTTTTTGGTGAAAGCACATTTTGCAATATTCTAAGTACATAGCCCAGGCATCACGGGCTCGCTATTTAGACACCCGGCAAGTTTAGCACTCACCATAATCATATTTACTATTATAAAAGTTTCATTACCTTTTGTTGTCTTCGTCAGAATACACACCCAGGACAGCTACTTCAATAACAAATGTTGGTTTGGTCCAAAATAATCCATCGTTATATCCGAATAGCGGCGTTTTGTTCGTGCGTTCCAGACACTATCCGAAATAGTAAAGAAGTGTCACGCGCTTGGCGCAATTCGTGACAATAAAATTCTAAGTATTCCATTACCGTACTTCGAAGCATGTCAACCGCTGTTTAAAATCAATTTTTACGACATTTTTCTCGTAGAAAAGCGATAATATTCCGACAGGGAATCTCCTTTTCGGCAAACAGAGGAAAAAATCCCAAAGGCGGGGGCGGTCGGGGTCACGCGCATAAGCTCAGTGTCTCTTGATCGGCCACTTGAGAAAGGCGATAATGTGTTTCAGCCTGGGGCTGGAATGACGACATTCTGTTTTTTCCCGGGCTCTGAGCGCCTATGGACGACGTGGGAAGTGTCACGTTAGAGCAGAGATCCTTAGTAAATGATAGAGATGGAAAAGAAGTTCAACAAATGGTCAGACAGGCCACTTCCTGTAAAGGAATCTCTCAGGTTTTGACCTGCCATTTGAGTTCTGTTATACTCACAGACACCATTCAAACAGTTTTAGAAACTTTAGGGTGTTTTCTATCCATATGTAATAAGTATATGCATATTCTAGTTACTGGGTAGGAGTGGTAACCAGATTAAATCGGGTATGTTTTTTATCCAGCCGTGTCAATGCTGCCCCCTAGCCCTAACAGGTTAACACAGATTCTCAATTGGATTGAGGTCTGGGCTTTGACTAGGCCATACCAAGACATTTAAATGTTTCCCCTTAAACCCAATGAGTGTTGCTTTAGCAGTATGCTTAGGGTCATTGTCTTGCTGGAAGGTGAACCTCCGTCCCAGTCTCAAATCTCTGAAAGACAAACAGGTTTCCCTCAAGAATTTCCCTGTATTTAGCGCCATCCATCATTCCTTCAATTCTGACAAGTTTCCCAGTCCCTGCCGACGAACAACATCCCCACAGCATGATGTTGCCACCACCATGCTTCACTGTGGGGATGGTTATCTTGGGGTAGTGAGAGGTGTTGGGTTTGTGCCAGACAAAGTGTTTTCCTTGATGGCCAAAAAGCTACATTTTGGTCTCATCTAACCAGAGTACCTTCTTCCATATTTTTTTCTTTAAAACCTCTTCAGCGTCTGATTCCCGTTAGTGGGATCAAAATCCAGCGAAAAATCATATCGGCAATTAGCATTAAAAAAAATATTATATTTTTTATAGATCCACCTCTCCTGAATCGACCCACGTCGTCCGATTTCAAAAAGGTTTTACAGGAAAAGCAAATCATTAGATTATGTTAGATGAGTCCATCGTAAAAAGCAGCAACATAGCCATTTTCCGACCAACCACTTGCATCACAAATAACCAAAAAACAGCTAAATGCAGCACTAACCTTTTACAAACTTCATCAGATGACACACCTAGGACATCATGTTATACAATGCATGCATTCTTTTGTTCAATAAAGGTCATATTTATATATAAAAACAGCATTTTACATCGGCGCGTAACGTTGACTGACTATTTTCCCCTCAAATGCGTCCCGGGAAACAATGCTACAATTCCCTAAATTACTATCCGATAACGATTTTTAAAATTTATATTGTCAATCTAACATTTTATAGATGAATATCTCTTGAGAACACCTGTCATACCAGATTTTTAATTAACTTTACTGGGTAATCACACTTTGCGATAAAAGGAGATGCGATACTCAGAAAATGAGCTAATATACAGAGCTCGGCGCCATCTTGGAACAATCGCATGTCACATCTCATCTTGTATAATATTGTCAATAATCGCCTACCTTTAGTTGTCTTCATCAGAAAGCACTTCCAGGAATCCCAGGTCCACAACAGATGTATTTTCGGTCGAAAAAGTCCTTCCTTCACGTTCCATTAGCCTGCTGTTGGTAGCGCGTCCTAGGGCTCTCTCCAAATTCTCCGACGTGCGCAGCCTGAAGTTTCGGATAAAATGAGATTTTCCCGCCTGTAGGTTCGTTCAAACATGTCAAACGTTGTAAAACATTAATCTTCAGGGCCTGTAACACCAAGAGAGCCAATAAGATTCGAGGGGGATGATTTCATTGTTTCAAACCGTTTACAAAGTTGGGGGTAGACATGGCCGCCGGCGTCATAATGGTGATGGCCCATCCCCTGTGACCAATTTCCAATGCGTGTCATTCACTGAGTTTCGACTGTATAAGGCTCAAACCACTGTGAAAAGACTGGCGACATCTAGTGGAAGCAATAGGAAGTGCTCACTGAACCATTGTTAACGGTGTGATTAATAGGGAAAGATGAGAAGTCGAGTCCACAATTCAGAATTCCACTTCCTGTTTCAATCGGTCTCGGGGTTTTGACTGCCATTTGAGTTCTGTTATACTCACAGACACCCTTCAAACAGTTTTAGAAACTTTAGGGTGTTTTCTATCCATATATAATAAGTATATGCATGCCCTAGCTTCTGAGTTTGATTAGTAGGCCGTTGAAAATGGGAATGATTTTTTTTCAAAATGCGCTGTGGCGCCCCCTATCCTAGGGTATCCTCGAGGTTTCTTTAAGCAATGGCTTTTTCCTGGCCACTCTTCCGTAAAGCCCAACTCTTTGGAGTGTACGGCTTAAAGTGGGCCTATGGACAGATACTCCAATCTCTGCTATGGAGCTTTGCAGCTCCTTCAGGGTTATCTTGAGTCTGTTTGTTGCCTCTGATTAATGCCCTCCTTGCCTGGTCCGTAAGTGGTGGTGGGCGGCCCTCTCTTGGCAGGTTTGTTGTGGTGCCATATTCTTTCCATTTTTTTAATAATGGATTTACTAGTGCTCCGTGGGATGTTCAAAGTTTTGGATATTTTTTGTATTTTTTTATAACCCAACCCTGATCTGTACTTCTCCACAACTTTGTCCCTGACCTGTTTGGAGATCTCCTTGGTATTCGTAGTGCCGCTTTCTTGGTGGTGCCCATTGCTTAGTGGTGTTGCAGACTCTGGGTCCTTTCAGAATTGGTGTATATATACGGAGATCATGTGACACTTAGATTGCACACAGTTGGACTTTATTTAATGAATTATGTGACTTCTGAAGGTAATTGGTTACACCAGATCTTATTTAGGAGTTTCATAGCAAAGGGGGTGAATACATATGCACGCACCAGTTTTCAGTTTTCATTTTTTTAGAATTTTTTGAAACAAGTTATTTTTTTCACTTCACCAATTTTGTACTATTTTTGTACGTCCATTTACATGAAATCCAAATAAAAATATATTTAAATTACAGGTTGTAATGCATACAAAATAGGAAAAATACCAAGGGGGTGAATACTTTTGCAAGGCACTGTACATTGACATTGTAGATGATTCTGTGCTTCCAACTTTGTGGAAGGCCCTTTCCCGTTTCAGGATGACAATGCCCCCATGCACAAAGCGAGGTCTGTACAGAAATGGTTTGCCGAGATCAGTGTGGAAGAACTTGACTGGCCTGCACAAAGCCCTGACCCTCAACTCCATCAAACACCCTTGGGATGACTTGGAATGCAGACTGCGAGCCAGACCTAATCACCAAACATCAGTGCCCGACCTCACTAATGTTCTTGTGGCTGAATGCTGCGAGGACTTGCTCCCAATGTTCCAACATCTGGTGGAAAGCCTTCCCAGAAGAGTGTCCACATATCTTTTTGTATGATATATTTTGATTTCTTGGTCATTTCAACTATAAATAGTATACACACTCTTGTCTAACAAGTGTCTTGAAAGATTTTATAGCTTTTTTTCACTGTTACTTGCAAAGCTCATCAGGTGTGCAAATTGACCTACTCTAATTTGACCTACGGTAAACCATATCAACTGTCAAATGTGTGAAAGGAGTGGAAAGGCCAACTCGTATGAACTGAATTATACTTAGGAACACTCTACCCGAACCCCCAGTCAAACAGCCCACGTTATTAAAGTACTATTAATTGTAACAAGATACCTTCTTGAGTTGTCACGACCAACTGTCTGTTTATTGCACATCGTCATTTCCAACTATGTTTATGTTGTTGGTGGTAAAACAACAACATTATATGAAAACATTGAACGATATATAAATGAGTATTCATTATGGGGGCGGCAGGTAGCCTAGTGGTTATAGCATTAGGCCAGTAACCGAAAGGTTGGTGGATTGAATCCCTGACCTGACAAGGTAAAAAAAACTGTAGTTTTGCCCCTGAACAAGGCAGTTAACCCACTTTTTCTAGGTTGTCATTGTAAATAAGAATTTGTTATTAACTGACTTGCCTAGTTAAATTAAAGGATAAATACAAATTATTGTACATAAAGCAAGTGGTGGTAAAACAGCGGCAACAACCCATTTGTTTATCTTTACTGTATGACTAAGTTTTGTTAGGCATGACACATCCAAAGAAGGTGGGGAAATTGAGTGAATGAATCGCAATCAAACTCCAATTAGCCACAAATTGGATGGACATCTGTTCCCCTCACCTGATTGTTGAAACATTTCTGTTGATTTACCCATTTCTCTAAGTAGATGTGATCGTCAAGCTCAATATTGTCATTTGGAAAGTGTTTTTGGACTTGATTTCTCTAGTGTAGGCTTGTTGAGTGTTTTCTATGGTCTTTTCCCCCATAGGGCCGTAACTCTCTTTTAATGTCGGCGTCATCTTTTATTTTGACTCCGACCTGTCAGCAGCCAAGGATTGCAAGAGGCTGTTTATCACCATAAGTCACTGTGTGTAGGGTGTTATTACACCTACACACAAGGTGTATGTAAACTTCTGACGTCAACTGTATATAAGTAAAAAGAAGATAATCTTATCCTAAACTAATATAGTTTGTACTAGTCCTCCGATTGCAAGAATCTGTGAATAACGACACCAAAATAAGAACACTAATGTTAAGTGTAACTGGAAACTTCAATAAAGTTCCCGGTTAAACGTCAATTGCTGACATTGCTCAACCATATATTTATATATTCTTATTCCATTCCTTACTTAGCCTCTCTGGGCTAGGCGGGACGAATTCGTCCCACCTACGTAACAGCCAGTTGAATCCTGTGGCGCGATTTTCAAAACCTTTGAAATGCTATTACTTCAATTTCTCAAACATATGACTATTTTACAGCCATTTAAAGATAAGACTCTCGTTAATCTAACCACACTGTCCGATTTCAAAAAGGCTTTACAACGAAAGCAAAACATTAGATTATGTCAGCAGAGTACCAAGCCAGAAATAATCAGACACCCATTTTTCAAGCCAGCATATAATGTCACCAAAACCCAGAAGACAGCTAAATGCAGCACTCACCTTTGATGATCTTCATCAGATGACAACCCTAGGACATTATGTTATACAATACATGCATGTTTTGTTCAATCAAGTTCATATTTATATCAAAAACCAGCTTTTTACATTAGCATGTGACGTTCAGAACTAGCATACCCCCCGCAAACTTCCGGGGAATTCGCTAACATTTTACTAAATTACTCACGATAAACGTTCACAAAAAGCATAACAATTATTTTAAGAATTATAGATACAGACCTCCTCTATGCACTCGATATGTCCGATTTTAAAATAGCTTTTTGGTGAAAGCACATTTTGCAATATTCTAAGTACATAGCCCAGGCATCACGGGCTCGCTATTTAGACACCCGGCAAGTTTAGCACTCACCATAATCATATTTACTATTATAAAAATGTCATTACCTTTTGTTGTCTTCGTCAGAATGCACACCCAGGACAGCTACTTCAATAACAAATGTTGGTTTGGTCCAAAATAATCCATCGTTATATCCGAATAGCGGCGTTTTGTTCGTGCGTTCCAGACACTATCCGAAATAGTAAAGAAGTGTCACGCGCTTGGCGCAATTCCTGACAATAAAATTCAAAGTATTCCATTGCCGTACTTCGAAGCATGTCAACCGCTGTTTAAAATCAATTTTTACGTCATTTTTCTCGTAGAAAAGCGATAATATTCCGACAGGGAATCTCCTTTTCGGCAAACAGAGGAAAAAATCCCAAAGGCGGGGGCGGTCGGGGTCACGCGCATAAGCTAGTGTCTCTTGATGGGCCACTTGAGAAAGGCGATAATGTGTTTCAGCCTGGGGCTGGAATGACGACATTCTGTTTTTTCCCGGGCTCTGAGAGCCTATGGAAGACGTGGGAAGTGTCACGTTAGAGCAGAGATCCTTAGTAAATGATAGAGATGGCAAAGAAGTTCCAGAAATGGTCAGACAGGCCACTTCCTGTAAAGGAATCTCTCAGGTTTTGACCTGCCATTTGAGTTCTGTTATACTCACAGACACCATTCAAACAGTTTTAGAAAATTTAGGGTGTTTTCTATCCATATGTAATAAGTATATGCATATTCTAGTTACTGAGTAGGAGTGGTAACCAGATTAAATCGGGTATGTTTTTTATCCAGCCGTGTCAATGCTGCCCCCTAGCCCTAACAGGATATATCCACGTACTTTTCATTCCTCATAAAGCCATCTATTTTGTGAAGTGCCACCAGGCCCTCCTGCAGCAAATCACCCAACAACATTATGCTGCCACTCCCATGCTTCACGGTTGGGAAGGTGTTCTTCAGCTTGCAATCCTCCCCCTTTTTCCTCCAAACATAGCGATGGTCATTATGGCCAAACTGTTCTATTTTTGTTTCATCAGACCAGAGGACATTTCTCCAAAAAGTACAATCTTTGTCCCCATGTGCAGTTGCAAACCGTAGTCTGGCTTTTTTTTATGGTGGCATTTCAGGTTATGTTGATATAGGACTCGTTTTACTGTGGATATAGATACTTTTGTACCTGTTTCCTCCAGCATCTTCATAAGTTCCTTTGCTGATATGGGATTGATTTGCACTTTTCGCACCAAAGGACGTTCATCTCTAGGAGACAGAACGTGTCTCCTTCCTGAGCTGTATGACGGCTGTGTGGTCCCATGGTGTTTATACTTAAATTCTATTGTTTGTACAGATGAACGTGGTACCTTCAGGCTTTTGGAAATTGCTCCCAAGGATGAACCAGACTTGTGGAGGTCTAGAATTTTTTTTTCTGAGTTCTTGGATGATTTTCTTTTGATTTCCCCCCCCCCCCCCCCCCCATGATTTCAAGCAAAGAGGCACGGAGTTTGAAGGTAGGCCTTGAAATACATCCACGGGTACACCTTCAATTGACTCAATGATGTCAATTAGTCTTTCAGAATCTTCTAAAACCAAGAAATCATTTCCTGTAATTTTCCAAGCTGTTTAAAGGCACAGTCAAATTAGTGTATGTAAACTTCTGACCCACTGGAATTGTGATACAGTGAAATATGTCTGTAAACAATTGTTTGAAAAATGACTTGTCATGCACAAAGTAGATGTCCTAACTGATTTGCCAAAACTGTAGTTTGTTAACAAGAAATTTGTGGAGTGGTTGAAAAACGAGTTTGAATGACTCCAACCTAAGTGTATGTAAATTTCCGACTTCAAATATGGGTATATATAGTTGGTAAAAAAAAAAGCTTTCAGAGCTTTTTATTAAGTGATTCCACTCTCTTTTTCTGCCAAGTGGACACCGTGTGATATGAGGTGACAAAATGTGTCTTGCATATATTTCCTGCAGTGTCTGTTAATGGTTACGCATAAAGTGCATTACTAGTTCCTTCTTGAACATGCTTCGACATCACATACAAGTGCATCAGCAATTTCTTAAATTAAAGTGGTTGTAAAGGAAAGCCAATTTAATTTAATCTATAGGTTTAGGCGGAAGGCCCCAGTTGTAGCGAAAATGTAAGTTAAATGACTTCATTTATCCTTTGCTGGTGAAGATGCCACAACCCTGCTGAGTTGTTTGACAAAAATATAAAACTAAGTTACAGCAAAAAAAAAATTAAGTCAAAATTGTTACTCTTCACTTGGATTCAAATTAATATATTTATATGGGTATTTTTGGATTCATATGAATATAACAGGAGAGTTACGAAGATAAGTAGTTGTGCGAAACAGACGTACTAATGATTTTTAATTTGACATCTGAAGACTGTATGATAATTAAGTTATGCTAGGTCTTGCTGAAGGCAGTGTATCTCAAAACATCTAAATATAAGTAAAAAATTGTTTTCACAAATTGAGATTATTATTATTTGACTTTTTAAACAGTCATATGCATTTATGGATGTATTATGAAACATTGTAAGTGCTTATTTGGCTGTAAGTAAAGGTGTTACCAGATAGTTAAACATTTATTTTTTGTGGTATAACTTATCCTGGACACGTAGGAAAGCAGTTTGATTGAAAAGTGCTAGCTTTGATTCGTTTTCTTTAAACACACAGCTTGCGCCAAGGCAACCTGGCTCGCTGTTGAATTTGATCGCTTTGTGTTTGGAGTTGTTGCAGGAAAGGGAAGCCAGTTTGGATTTCGCTTCACACCAATCACTTCACATCAGGAGCCAAACTTCATTGACAGAAAACTTGAATTGTTGAGTCTCATTGTGTCGTTGTCCTCCGGTGGCTAGCTAGCTAAAATCGGCCATTTTAGCCATGGATGGAGATAAGGATTTGGACTGGTGTTTTTCTTTAATTTTACTTTAATTCTCCGTACTGGTCAATGATTATAATGGTGGTTCTGATCCAACCATACATTGTGCTCCTGCCCTGAGAGGATGGAAGTTCAAGATGGCGCTGACAGAGATGGCAGCATCGCGACTAGCTCTTAGGAAACATTGCAGTAGTTTATTTTTTTTTATGTACATTTTTTTTTTTTTTGTACATTATTAGCTCAGGAAGAACTATTGGAAATTATAGCGGCGGTAACTCGCCAGAACTACAAGCATGATGACCAGGAATACGACTTCCCTGGAGCAGATCCTTTGTTCAATCTCCCCAGAGCAATTGAACTTATTCCAGAGGTCGACCCAAAACATCGCCGGCTGAAGAGAGGCACTCGAGGTGGCCTGCTGGTTCGACTTAGGAGGTGCACACACCACCCACCGCTTCCAAGTATATTACTCACTAATGTTCAGTCTTTGGATAACAAAGTTGATGAGCTAAGAGCAAGGATTTATTTCCAGAGAGACAAAGCCTGTTACATACTTTGTTTCATGGAAACATTGCTCTCTCGGGATACTCTGGAGTCGGTAAAGCCAGCAGGATTCGAAGTACATCGCGCAGACAGGAATAATCATCTCTCTGGGAAGCAGAAGGGCGGAGGGGTGTGTTTCATGATTAACAACTCATGGTGTAATTCTAGGAACATACAGGAACTCAAGTCCTTTGTTTCGCTCAACCTAGAATACCTCAATTAAATGCCGACCGTATTATCTCCCAAGAGAATTCTCCTCCATCGCCACGGCCGTTTACATCCCACCTCAAGCCGAAACCTTGACGGCCCTCAAAGAACTTCACTGTACTTCATGCAAACTGGAATCACATATCTAAGGCTGCATTTATTGTAGCTTGGGATTTTAACAAAGCAAATCTGAGGAGTAGGCTGCCGAAGTTCTATCAACATATTGACTGCACTACTCGCGCTGCTAAGACTCTCGACCATTGCTATTGAAACTTCCAAAATGCTTACAAGGCCCTCCCCCGCCCTCCTTTCGGCAAATCTGACCACGACTGCATCTTGCTCTTCCCGTCCTATAGGCAGAAACTCAAACAGGAATTGCCCGTGCTTCATACTATTCAACTCTGATCTGACCAATCGGAATCCACGCTTCAGGATTGTTTTGATCACGTGGACTGGAATGTGTTCCGGGTAGCTTGTGAAAATGATCTAGACACATACACGGATACGGTGACTGAGTTATAAGGAAGTGTATAGGAGATGCAGTACCCACTGTGACTATTGAAACCTACTCTAACCAGAAACCATGGATAGATGGTAGTAATTGTGCGAACTACTGCATTTTAACCATGGCAAGGCGACTGGTAATATGGCAGAATTTAAACAGTGTAGTTATTCACTCCGCAAGGCAATCGAACATGCTAAACGTCAGTATAGAGAAAGTGGAGTCACAATTAACCTCTCTGGGCTAGGTGGGACGTTTGCGTCCCACCCTAGTCAACAGCCAGTGGAATTCCGTGGCGCGAAATACAAATACCTCAAAAATGCTATAACTTCAATTTCTCAAACATATGACTATTTTACACCATTTTTAAAGACAAGACTCTCGTTAATCTAACCACACTGTCCGATTTCAAAAAGGCTTTACAATGAAAGCAAAACATTAGATTATGTCAGCAGAGTACCCAGCCAGAAATAATCAGACACCCATTTTTCAAGCTAGCATATAATGTCACAAAAACCAAAACCACAGCTAAATGCAGCACTAACCTTTGATGATCTTCATCAGATGACACTCCTCGGACATTATGTTATACAATACATGTTTTGTTCAATCAAGTTCATATTTATATCAAAAACCAGCTTTTTACATTAGCAGGTGACTAGCATGTGACTAGCATTCCCACCGAACACTTCCGGTGAATTTACTAAATTACTCAAGATAAACGTTCACAAAAAAATATAACAATTATTTTAAGAATTATAGATACAGAACTCCTTTATGCAATCGCTATGTCCGATTTTAAAATAGCTTTTCGGTGAAAGCACATTTTGCAATATTATGAGTAGATAGCCAGGCCATCACAGGCTAGCTATTTTGACACCCACCAAGTTTGGTACTCACCAAACTCAGATTTACTATAAGAAAAATTGGATTACCTTTGCTGTTCTTCGTCAGAAGGCACTCCCAGGACTTCTACTTCAATAACAAATATTGGTTTGGTTCCAAATAATCCATAGTTATATCCAAATAGCGGCGTTTTGTTCGTGCGTTCAAGACACTATCCGAAGGGTAACGAAGGGTGACGCGCCCGGCGCGTATCGTGACAAAAAAATTCAAAATATTCCATTACCGTACTTCGAAGCCTTTCAAACGCTGTTTAAAATCAATTTTTATGCGATTTCTCTCGTAAAATAGCGATAATATTCCGACCGGGAGAAGTTGTTTTCGTTCAAAGACTCAAAGAAGAAAATGGACTCTTCACCTGCACGCGCGCACCCGTCTCATTGTTCTCAGATCGACCACTTACCAAATGCGCTACTGTTTTTCAGCCAGTAACTGCAGAGTCATCATTCAACGTTCTGGCGTCTTCTGAGAGCCTATGGGAGCCTTAAAGTGTCACGTTACAGCAGAGATCCTCTGTTTTGGAAAGAGATGACAAAGAAGGCCAAGAAATGGTCAGAGAGGGCGCTTCCTGTTTGGAATCTTCTCAGGTTTTGGCCTGCCATATGAGTTCTGTTATACTCACAGACACCATTCAAACAGTTTTAGAAACTTTAGGGTGTTTTCTATCCAAATCAAACAATTATATGCATATTCTAGTTACTGGGCAGGAGTAGTAACCAGATTAAATCGGGTACGTTTTTTTATCCGGCCGTGCAAATACTGCCCCCTATCCACAACAGGTTAAACGTGTTAACCCTCGCAAGGCTGCCAGTCCAGACGGCATCCCTAGCCACGTCCTCAGAGCATGCGCAGACCAACTGGCTGGTGTGTTTACGGGCATATTCAATCTCTCCCTATCCCAGTCTGTTGTCCCCACATGCTTCAAGATGGCCACCATTGTTCCTGTATCCAAGAAGGCAAACTATGGATCATTACTATGCCTAATTGATGGTGTTTCATGCAGACCTGGGTTCTGATACTATTTTTGAATACTTTGTTTGTTTGATTTAACCTGACTAGAGTGCCAGATGGGTAGAGTTAGCAATTTTGGGTCAATTCCATTGTCAGACAAACTCAGTTTAGCACAGTTAACTATTTAACTTCTATGGGCTAGGTGGGACGGCAGCGTCCCACCTGCGGGACACAGCCAGTGAAATATCAATATAAACAACAAAATGTCATTCAACTTTCTCAAACATACGACTATTTTACACCATTTTAAAGATACACGTCTCCTTGATATAACCACATTGTCCGATTTCAAAAAGGCTTTAAAGTGAAAGCAAAACATTAGATTATGTTAGGAGAGTACATAGGCAAAAATAATCACAAAGCCATTTTCCAAGCAAGGACATGTGTCAATAAAACCCAAAACACAGCGAAATGAAGCACTAACCTTTGAAGATCTTCATCAGATGACACTCCTAGGACATTGTTACACAATACATGTATGTTTTGTTCGATAAAGTTGATATTTATATCCAAAAACAGCATTTTACATTGGCGCGTGACGTTCAGAAAATATTTTGCCTTCAATACTGCCAGTGAATCAGCACAACAATTTGCAAAAATACTCATCATAAACGTTGCTAAAATATTAAACTGTTATTCAAAGATTTATAGATGAACATCTCCTTTATACAACCGCTGTGACAGATTTCAAAAAAGCTTCACGGGGGAAAGCACACTTTGCAACAATCTGAGTACTGCGCTCAGAAAAATACACTAGGCAATACAGATACCCGCCATTTTGGAGTCATCTAAAATCATAAATGGCATTAGAAATATTCACTTGCCTTTGATCTTCATCAGAAGGCATTTCCAGGAATCCCAGGTCCAGAATAAATGTTGTTTTGTTCGACAAAGTCCATAATTTATGTCCAAATAACTCATTGTTTGCGCGTTCAGTAAGCTACTCCAAATGTAGGAAGCGCGCCGAAAATTTCACGACAAAAAGTTATATTTACGTTCGTTGAAACATGTCAAACGTTGTAAAACATCAATCTTTAGGGCCTTTTTAACTTAGAACTTCAATAATATTCCAACCGGACGATTCCAGTGTCTTGAAAAACATTTTGGAACACAGCTACCTCCTCACGTGAATGCACGTAATTGTGGCCTGTCATTCTCTCGGTCATCAGACTCCAGGAGGTCTTGTTCACTCTCTGTTGACTGCAAAAGCCTGAAACACATTCTAAAGACTGTTGACGTCTAGTGGAAGCCTTAGGAAGTGCAAATTGAACCCTAAGTCACTGTATACTGAATAGGCCCAGTCTTGAAAAACTACAATCCACTTCCTGGTTGGATTTTTTCTCAGGTTTTTGCCTGCCATATGAGTTCAGTTATACTCACAGACACCATTCAAACAGTTTTAGAAACTTCAGTGCCTTCTATCCAAATCTACTAATAATATGCATATTCTAGTTTCTGAGCCAGAGTAGTAACCTGTTTAAATTGGGTACGTTTTTCCTCCGGCCGTGAAAATACTGCCCCCTAGCCCAGACAGGTTAAAAGATTCTAAATACAATTTGAACACGGGTCTTGTTTCAAGACAACATTTTGCCAAATAATAAGCAATGTGTACTGATTTCAAATATGCTAAGACTCAGATTATCCAGAGCCAACCATGACAATATCATAGCACAGCAGAGAGCGGTTGCTAGGAGGAGAGAGTTAGGTTTCATTCCATGACAGGTTGTTCTGCTCCTCAGACACTGTTCATTGGATTTTCTTCACTGAATAGGGATTTTGGTGAAAATCCACATAAATCATGTGTGGTATGTTCTGGAATGCCCTGAATTGAGTAGAGTGTCTATTCTCGAATCCAACTTTCTACAGACAGCAAATTTAGCTCCGGCCTATAGCTCTGGATCTCTAGAGGCCAGCGAGTGACAGATTTAAGACTGGTAGCTCAAGCTGCTGTTATTTAGGGTTTAATTTAATTGGCTCAGGGCTTGGTGGGAATAATGTAGATAAGGTAACCAATTTCTATTATTCAAAGGGGATCTGGATTGTATCATACTCCAATTGAAGTGATTCACATTAATCTAACCTTGCCAATAATGTGCTTCTGTTTCCTCAGAACATTAAAAACAATATTGGTCAAGATGTAAATCCCTATTCATATTGCGTTAAGCGGACATTTTTATTTAATTTATTTTAAATCCATTGCAGAATGATGAGCTTTGCAATGTTTTCAGACATTTCAGAACAACCCCAATGCAATACGAGAAAGAAAAGGCTACAGACAGAAGCTTCTCCTTAACCCACCAATAAGGCTCATAAGTCATTTATAGGCATACATAATACACTTTTCCTTTAAATAAGATGGCAGCCCACACCATGTAGTGTATGTGTTGGCAGAAGTCACTGTGGTGTCTTAAACCTACAGTCATAATTTAATAACATGTGTTCCCAGAAAAAGGCATTCTTTACGTAGGTCTTTCATTTTGAATTCCATGATCTGTGCCAAAGAACAGGGAGGAAAAAAAGGTAATAAAACCATTGATCAATAAATGCATAGAGGTTGTTAGATCTCTTAGGAGGTTATTTTATACCACTGAGTGAATGTTCTTTCCATAATGCAATGTAACCTACAGTTGCAACTCAAGAAAACAAACATTGACTTACAAGATTTACAGTTAGGGCTGTGACAGTTAATTAATTTTGGATGGTAATTGGCCCGCCAAATAGCACTATATTACTGTGGCATATGCTGCCATAGTAATAGAATGAGTAGACCAGCATCATTCAAGTCAATGATGGCATAATGCGTGCAAGTTTACCCTTAAGAGCAAAGCAGGAGGTGCACCCATCAATATTTGCTGATTCAACTCACAAAAAGAACATTCCATTACATGAGCCACATCATTTGAATTAACATTCTATATTACCATGAAAATTATTGCATCACAATACAAGGCAGCCATAGTCCGAGTCGATATTCACGTAATAATAAGGAAATCCCCTCTACCACGCACACAAATTGGGGAAAACAAACATTCTTTCCCATTGACACCCAGTGGAAAAGAGCCAACTTCGTCCATTAGTGGTGCGTGGGTAAAATCCCTGGGGAAATTCAAGTCAGGGGGAAAAAGTCAGATTTCAACCTGTGTTGTGATAATTGCGTTGTTAGCTCTATAACCTGTTAGTTCATATGCCTTGACATTGTGCTATATAGGTCTAAGGCCGAGACAGTAAGAAGCCAGTGGCAAAATAAATTCAACCACACCTTTGCTTCATCAAAAAAACGGAGAGTAACATCTGTCCGGTGAAGTCCACAAAACATTTCATTACATGACCTACAGCATGGTCAAACAAGGTAATGTTTCCAACAATTTCAAACCACTAAACAACTATTGATTTAGAACCACGGAGAGTTATCGCTAGACGCAAAGAAAACAGGAGCTCTACCATTTCAACATCATCAAATCACCTATGCTTAGTCTAATACGGTAACAACTAAAAGATACCAAAAACGATTTAGTCCAACGTAAACTATATATGATGTGGCTGTCCATGGAACTGATGTGTGTGTGTGTGTGTGTGTGTGTGTGTGTGTGTGCAAGTAGAAGAAAAAAAACATGTCCTAGGCAACCTGGTTAAAATGCTTGCTCACCAGCCAAACTTCTTTTCATGTGCAACTATGCACCAGGCCAGCTAGTTAACAGCACATTTTATTGGTCACATACATGTGATTATCAGATGTTATTGCGGGTGTAGCGATGTGCTTCTAGCTCTGACAGTGCAGTAATAGCTAACAAATTACATAACATATACTCAATACACACAAATCTAAGTAGGAATGAATAAAGACTATATACATATGGACGAGCGACGTCAGAGCAAAACGGAATAAAATACAGTAGAATAGAGCATATACATATGAGATGAGTAATGCAAGATATGTAAACATTAAGTGAATGAGATACCGTAGAATAGTATAGAAAACAGTATATGCAGTTGAAGTCTGAAGTTTGCATACACTTAGGTTGGAGTCATTAGAACTCGTTTTTCAACCACTCCACAAATGTCTTGTTAACAAGCTATAGTTTTGGCAAGTCGGTTAGGACATCTACTTTGTGCATGACACAACTGACTTTTTTCCAATAATTGTTTCAGACAGATTATTTCACTTATAATTCACTGTATCACAATTCCAGTGGGTAAGAAGTTTACATACACTAAGTTGACTGTCGTTAAACAGCTTGGAAAATTCCAGATGATGTCATGCTTTAGAAGCTTCTGATAGGCTAATTGACATCATTTGAGTCAATTGGAGGTGTACCTGTGGATGTATTTCAAGGCCTACCTTCAAACTCAGTGCCTCTTTGCTTGAGATCATGGGAAAATCAAAAGAAATCAGCCAAGACCTCAAAGATAATTGTAGACCTCCACAAGTCTGGTTCATCCTTGGGAGCAATTTCCAAATGCCTGAAGGTACCACGTTCATCTGTACAAACAATAGTATGCTCAGGAAGGAGATGCGTTCTGTCTCCTAGAGATGAACGTACTTCGGTCCGAAAAGTGCAAATCAATCCCAGAACAACAGCAAAAGAACTTGTGAAGATGCTGGAGGAAATGGGTACAAAAGTATCTATATCCACAGTAAAACGAGTCCTATATTGACATAACCTGAAAGGCAAGGAAGAAGCCACTGCTCCAAAACCACCATAAAAAAGCCAGACTACGGTTTGCAACTGCACATGGGGACAAAATCGTACTTTTTGGAGAAATGTCCTCTGGTCTGATGAAACAAAAATAGAACGGTTTGGCCATAATGACCATCGTTATGTTTGGAGGAAAAAGGAGGATGCTTGTAAGCTGAAGAACACCATCCCAACCGTGAAGCATGGGGGTGGCAGCATCATGTTGTGGGGGTACTTTGCTGCAGGAGGGACTTGTGCACTTCACAAAATAGATCATATCATAAGGAAAGAAAATGATGTGGATATATTGAAGCAACATCTCAAGACGTCAGTCAGGAAGTTAAAGCTTGGTCACAAATGGGTCTTCCAAATGGACAATGACCCCAAGCACACTTCCAAAGTTGTGACAAAATGGCTTAAGGACAACAAAGTCAAGGTATTAGAGTGGCCATCACAAAACCCTGACCTCAACCTTATAGAACATTTGTGGGCAGAACTGAAAAAGTGTGTGTGAGCAAGGAGGCCTGCAAACCTGACTCAGTTACACCAGCTCTGTCAGGAGGAATTCACCCCACTTATTGTGGGAAGCTTGTGGAAGGCTACCCAAAATGTTAGATCCAAGTTAAACAATTTAAAGGCAATGCTACCAAATACTAATTGAGTGTATGTAAACTTCTGACCCACTGGGAATGTGATGAAAGAAATAAAAGATGAAATTAATCATTCTCTATTATTCTGATATTTCAGTCTTAAAATAAAGTGGTGATCCTAAGACAATGAGTTTTTACTAGGATTAAATGTCAGGAATTGTGAAACTGAGTTTAAATGTATTTGGCTAAGGTGTATGTAAACTTCCGACTTCAACTGTACAGTTGGACGAGCGATGTCAGAGCGGAATGGACTAAGATATTATAGAATACAGTGCCTTGCAAAAGTGCTTTTTGGCCATCAAGGAAAACACTATGTCTGGCGCAAACCCAACACCTCTCATCACCCCGAGAACACTATCCCCACAGTGAAGCATGGTGGTGGCAGCATCATGCTGTGGGGATGTTTTTCATCGGCAGGGACTGGGAAACTGATCAGAATTGAAGGAATGATGGATGGCACTAAATACAGGGAAATTCTTGAGGGATACCTGTTTCAGTCTTCCAGAGATTTGAGACTGGGACAGAGGTTCACCTTCCAGCAGGACAATGACCCTAAACATACTGCTAAAGCAACACTCGGGTAGTTTAAGGGGAATCATTTAAATATCTTGGAAAGGCCTAGTCAAAGCCCAGACCTCAATCCAATTGAGAATCTGTGGTATGACTTAAAGATTGCTGTACACCAGCAGGAACCCATCCAACTTGAAGGAGCTGGAGCAGTTTTTCTTAGAAAAATTGGCAAAAATATCAGTGGCTAGATGTGCCTAGCTTTTAGAGACGTATCCCATGAGACTTGCAGCTGTAATTTCTGCAAAACGTGGCTCTACAACGTATTGACTTTGGGGGGCTGAAATAGTTATGCACGTTCAAGTTTTCAGTTTCTTTGTTATTTCTTGTTTGTTTCACTATAAAAAATATTTTTCATCTTCCAAGTGGTAGGCATGTTGTGTAAATCAAATAATACAACCCCCCCCCCCCCCCCAAAAAAAAAAAATTTCCAGGTTGTAAGGCAACAAAATAGGAAAAATGCCAAGGGGGTGAATAATTTTGCAAGCCACTGTATACATATGAGATGAGTAATGCCAGATTTGTAAACGTTATTAAATTAACTAGTGTTCCATTCCTTAGTGGCCAGTGATTTCTAGTCTTTGCCTATAGGCAGCAGCTTCTAATGTTCTAGTGATGGCTGTTTAACAGTCTGATGGCCTTGAGATGGAAGCTGTTTTTCAGTCTCTCGTGTCCCAGCTTTGATGCACCTGTACTGACCTTGCCTTCTGGATGATAGCGGGGTGAACAGTCAGTCGCTCGGGTGGTTGATGTCCTTGATGATTTTTTTTTTGCCTTCCTGTGACATCGGGTGGTGTAGGTGTCCTGGAGGGCGGGTAGGTTTCCCCTGGTAATGCATTGGGCAGACCACACCACCCTCTGGAGAACCTTGCGTTTGTGGGTCGGTGCAGTTGGCGTACCAGGCTCTGATACAGCCCAACAGGATGCTTTCAATTGTGCATCTAAAATTTTGTGAGGTTTTTAGGTGACAAGCCACATTTCTTTAGCTTCCTGAGGTTGAAGAGGCTCTGTTGTGCCTTCTATACCACACTGTCTGTGTGGGTGGTCCATTTGTTTGTCAGTGACGTGTACGCCAAGTACCGTGAAGCTTTCCACCTTCTCTACTGCAGTCCCGTCGATGTAGATAGGGTGGCGCACCCTCTGCTGTTTCTTGAAGTCCACAATCATCTCCTTTGTTTAGTTGACGTTGAGTGAGGGGACGTTTTCCAGGAACCACACACTGAGCCCTCACCTCCTCCCTGTAGGCTGTCTCGTCATTGTTGGTAATCAAGCCTACTATTGTTGTGTTGTCTGCAAACTTGGTGATTGAGTTGGAGGTGTGCTTGGCCACGTGGTCATGGGTGAACAGGGAGTACAGAAGGGGGCTGAGCACGCACCCTTGTGGGGCCCCAGTGTTGAGTCTCAGCGGAGTCAAGGTGATGTTTCCTACCTTCACCACCTGGGGGTGGCCCGTCAGGAAGTCCAGGACCCAGTTGCACAGGGCGGGGTTCAGACCCAGGGCCTCGAGCTTGGAGGGTACTATGTTGTTGAATGCTGAGCTGTCATCAATAAACAGCATTCTTACATGGGTATTCCTCTTGTTCAGATGTGATAGGGCAGTGTGCAGAGTGATGGCGATTGCATCGTCTGTGGATCTATTGGTGCGGTAAGCAAATTGAAGTGGGCCTAGGGTGGCAGGAAAGGTAGAGGTGTTACGATCCTTGACTAGTCTCTCAAAGCACTTCATGATGACAGAGGTGAGTGCTACCTGGTGATAGTCATTAAGTTCTGTTACCTTTATTCTGTACCCAAGAAGGCAATGGTGGCCATCTTGAAGCATGTGGGGACAGCAGACTGGGATAGGGAGAGATTGAATATTGTAAAGTGGTTGTTCTACTCGATATCATAAGGTGAATGCACCAATTTGTAAGTCGCTCTGGATAAGAGCGTCTGTTAAATGACCTAAATGTAAATGTAATATGCCCGTAAACACACCAGCCAGCTGGTCTTCGCGTGCTCCTGTGGATGCGGGTAGGGATGCCGTCTGGGCCGGAAGCCTTGTGAGGGTTTTACTCACGTCGGCCACAGAGAAGAAGAGCCCACAGTCCTTGGTAGCGGGCTGCATTGTTGGCACTGTAATCCTCAAACCGTGCGAAGAAAGAATGTGTTCAACTTGTCCCGAAGCAAGACGTCGGTCTCGGCGACGTGGCTGGTTTTCCTTTTCTGCCATATTATCAGTCACCTTGCCATGGTTAAATGTGGTGGTTTGCGCTTTGTTTCCTGCGACTGCTACCATATATCTTATATGCTTTCAGGTTATGGTATGTTTTTTTGTAGTCAGTGGGTACTGCATCTGCTATACACTTCTTTATAACTCAGTCACCGTATCCGTGTATGCGTCTAGATTATTTTCACAAGCTACCCGGAACATATCCCAGTCCACGTGATCAAAACAGTCCTGAAGTGTGGATTCCGATTGGTCAGACCAGCATTGAATAGTACGAAGCACGGGCACTTCCTGTTTGAGTTTCTGCCTATAGGACGGGAGGAGCAAGATGGAGTCATGGTCAGATTTGCGGGTGGGGGATGGCCTTGTAAGCAATCCAGAAGTTTGAATAGCAATGGTCAAGAGTCTTAGCAGCGCGAGTAGTACAGTCAATTTGTTGATAGAACTTCAGCAGCCTGGTCTCAGATTTGCTTTGTTAAAATCCCAAGCTACAATAAATGCAGGCTCAGGATATGTGGTTTCCAGATTGCATGAAGTCCAGTAAACTTCTTTGAGGGCTGTCAAGGTTTCGGCTTGAGGTGGGATGTAAACGGCCATGGGGATGACTGAGTAGAATTCTCTTGGGAGACAATATGGTCGGCATTTAGTTGTGAGGTATTCTAGGTTGGGTGAAAAAAAGAACTTGAGATCCTGTATGTTCCTAGAATTACACCATGAGTCGTTAATCATGAAACATACCCCTCTGCCCTTCTGCTTCCCAGAGAGAGGTTTATTCCTGTCTGTGCGATGTACTTCGAATCCTGCTGGCTTTACCGACTACAACAGAGTATCCCAAGAGAACCATGTTTCCGTGAAACAAAGTATGTTACAGGCCTCTTAGTTTGTTGATCGTAGGCTATAGATGGGCATATCTGTAGATGCTCTATCAGGACTATCCAAATAAAATGTGACCCACAATCCTTCTCAATGCTTGCGAAACCGGACTTTTCTCAGTGAGATGAGTTAGCAGCGTTCCCTAGACCTTGCCTTTGTCAGTGGCTAACGACCAGCGTTCCTCCCATCCGATCGTGTGTTGTTTTACCTATAATAGTGGATTGATTTATGACTCCCAGGCAAACTGTCTGGGAGTGAGCGAGTCGAAAGTTGGCATTGAACTCATTAAAGTTTATATTATCCAGTGTTTAGCACACTGATTATGGAAAGAGGAGCCATCTGCTTGAGGGACCAGTGCTCCCCTAACAGCCCTGTGTAATTCAACCAAACAAAGTTTGCCTCTCCATCCAAGATGGCCGCCCTGAGGGGAATAGCCAATGCTTCTGTTGCTCTGCGCACTACAGGAGCAGGTGTATCTTGTGATTGAATCAACAGTAGTATGTGGCTGTTCCTTTGATGTCTTCCCTGCCCGCTGCTTTCGTAGCTATCCTATCGGCCAAACGTTTATTAATGAAGTCTCTCTCATTAATCAGTTCCACACAATTGGATTGGCTGATTTTAAATTGAGTCACGGTGCCTCGTCATGGGGTAATATCTCAGGGTGTGTCCCCCACTCTAGACACACTGACACCATTTTATCTTTGGTTCCTGTTCACAGGCTTTGACTGCTGTTTGGCAGCTGTGGATGACACAATGCTGTTGATAGGGTGATATTTAGGATAATGATCGTTTTCGCCTAAATTTGTGTTATGCTTGCTTTTTCTGGAATTGATAGGAGGGGAGTTGACACTGTTGATTATAGATGATGGTAACCTTTAACGGAGTAAATAAGATAAGCCAAATAATGAATCACTAGCAAGACGAATAGTGCCACCACTAGATAAAGAAAGCTGGAGGTCTACTTTTACCGTGTCTCTTAAAACTTTTATGAAAACTAGGACGGCAGACAACCGTTAAGTACCTTTGTACTTTTGACAGAAGAGGTGGGAGTGAATTGATTTAATGTGGCGGATTTCTTTGCTATTTCTTCGATTACTGCTAAAACATTCAACAGAGATGATGGAGAACACACACTGGTTGATTGCTGTTATTAAATCAACAGAGATGAATGATGAATTAGAAAACTATTATTAAAGTGACACGCCCCGTTCTTATCCCACAGATGGGCTTTCATCACTCATGTATTTGAGAAGACGTTTGAGGAAGTTTGAACAAATCATGGTTGAGGAAGTTTGAGGAAGTTTGACAGGAAGTTTCAACAAATCATGGTTGGTTGAGCATCTGCCCAGACCACAGCTGTTCATTTGTTCACTGCAAAGCCTGACCAATACGGTCAGCTGATATGTTTACGGGTATCTAATTTATTTAGTAGTCAATTTTAGTGTCTTATTTAAGTGCTCACTCCATTTCTCACGGCTAATAAAGCTGGAAATCTTGTCAGGGGATAAGAAATGTTCATTACCTTTCAAAGTTCAATGGGTTTTTATATTTTCTGTTAAGAGGGTTTTAAGCGCCTTGTTAAGTTGGCCATTAATTCAGTCCATATTGATCTCTCATCGTGCGCTGGAGTGCTGGCCAACTATCATATTTCCCCAAAACTACCTCTTGATAAAATGCTTACATACTAATCATTTTTGAAAAGTTGAACCCGCACAACCCCTTACTCAAACCATTACTGATCAATGTCGTAAGTGGTAATTATTTGTGCTAGTGTTACAATTAGGTACTGATGTGAAGCGGCTGCTCTTTACTCAGGTATTGATGTACATGTTTAACTTATGGCACAGAAGGGAGAATTTGACCAGAAAGTCAGGATTAATCATTAGCACTTGTTAGCTTCTTTTTTTCCTCTCACTCTCATGGGTCATCACTTCATATTTCTTCAATAGTCTGCCATATTGATCATATGTCATGCAAACGTCTTCCATGTTTCCCTTTACTCTATCCAGTCACTATTCCTTATTGCCAACAGCACCAATGAGCAGTACAGTAACACTCCTGTCATTCCCGAACCAATCAACACAACTTTTTTCACCAGCCACCAAAACTCCCAAGTTTACATCAGAAAGCAAAGTCGGGCACCGTTGTCATAAACGTTCCTTCCTAATATTTCCCTCTGATTCCCTCCAAACCCATCCTTCTCTATCCTCCCATCCATCCCCCTGCTGGGAGATGTAGTCAATTATAGCTGTAGGCATCCGTCCATCTAGACCCCTCCCGGCCCTGCCAGGCTCTAGGTGATTGATCCTGGTTCCACAGCGAGGCTCGGCCCCAGCCATGGCACCGGCCCAAGGCACCGCCACACGGCCACCTCTCAGCCTCCCTTCCGGGGGAGACCTTTTGTTCTCATCACCTCTGAGAACGATGACCTGTCTGAAGTGATTGAGCTCTCCAGCATGTGAAATGGAGGCGGAGGAATACATTTCGTACCTAGGAAGGAGGGGGAGGGATGGAGAACTGTACGCTAGGGGGATGGCAAAGACGAAGGTCACGGGCAAGGCAGGTAGGCAGACAGGCATCACTCAGAATATATGACTGCTGGTTTGACACTTGTTGGAGGGTTGAAACGGTGATGGAAGTAATACGTGAGCTTAGTGATTCAATGGTGCTTGTTCTAGCGCATTTGTAAGATAGTAACTTTTTGATTGGTCATTTCTTTTCATCTAGAAATCCTAAATGATCCCAAAATAGTTCCAACAGATGTTGACTACTTGAAGTACTTCACTTTGTCACATAGGTTTATACGGTCATCTTTTGGATATGATCATGTTTTGTGTCCTTCATAGTTATTAAGATGCCTGTAGCAGCCCAACATGATGGCTTTGTTCCAATATAAACTCTAGCATGCCACTTAGCATGAAGCAATGTATCGAGATAGTGGTATGCTACTGCAGTATAGACATTGGAACGTGGCCGATGTTTTGGTTTACAGCTGTGGATAGATACCACTTCAACGTCAGAGAAAGGACACTTGAGACACACACATTCTGTCAGAACCAAAACAGGAAAAACACAATTATTGATTTCTATGCTGTATTGCCAGTTATGCAGAGACTACCTTGAGTTGGCACGTCCATAGCGTACTCTGTGTTGATCCTTTGCTGTGCTTTGTACTGTTTACTGTTAACGTCCTGTTATCTTGAGAGAAGTTGGCTGTGAGTTTATAACTAAGATACATCAGTCTTTCTAGAGCTGACCAATAGTATGTAAATGCTTGAAAGGCTGCTGTAAGTGTATACAACATACATCAATCCAGTTGCATTATTGAGGGAGAACTGATCATCTAGCTCACGCTTGATCTTTCTACACTCTCTACTCATTGTTTACACTGAGTGTACAAAACATTAAGAAACCTGCTCTTTCCATGACAGTCTGACCAGGTGAATCCAGGCGAAATCTATGATCCCTTATTGATGCCCCTTGTTAAATCCACTTCAATCGGTGTAGATGAAGCGGAGGTTGACATGTTAAAGAACGTTTTTTTTATTTTATTTTTTAAGCCGTGAGACAATTGAGACATGGATTGTGCATGTGTGCCATTCAGAGGGTGAATGGGCAAGACAAAAGATTTAAGTACCTTTTGAATGGGGTGTGGTTGTAGGTGCCAGGCGCACCGGTCTGTGTTAAGAACCTGCAACGCTGCTGGGTCTTTTCACGCTCAAAAGTTTCCTGTGTGTATCAAGAATGGTCCACGATCCAAAGGACATCCCGCCAACTTGACACAACTGTGGGAAGCGTTGGATTTAACATGAGCCAGCATCCCTGTGGAACGCTTTCGTCACCTTGTATAGTCAGTGCCCTGACGAATTGAGGCTGTCCTTAGGGTAAAATGGGGGTGCAACTCAATATTAGGAAGGTGTCTTTTAATGTTTTGTACACAGTGTATATTTCCATTATAAAATGACTAAGTGGTATGCAGGGACACATTGTGTATCAATGCGTTAGTAAAAGTTCAGTCAAACCCATAATGACAAGCAATTTATATAGAAAACAATTTCCAAAAATGCTCATATGCAACTTAAGAAACGAAAGCTCCAAAAACCCACCTTTTAATTCATACGGGTTCTAAATATGATGCAGCTGCTCCCGGCTTCTCCAAACCTGGTTTAGAGGGGGAAAATATGGCATTGATGCATGATCATTTGCTGGTGGAAATGATTGATACCAGCCATTGGATGGACTAAATTGCCACAATTTGTTTAGATCCCTCTGCAGAGAATATCTGAGCATTAATAAATCATTATCAGTCATTAGTATGGAACTGAGAGGGATCGTGTGAGCCTCGGCGCAAATTTGTCTCTTTTTCTATGGGAGACGTGCCACCCGGCAGACCTAAACATATACGTCTTGTCACTTACGGTCCACCCATGCCTGAAATTTTAAACAAGCCAAAATGGTTGCTGTTATGTATGAGGATTGTCGTGCTTATCGTATGTAAGTGAGGATTAATGGGAACGTGACTTATTTTGTGGAATGGCTGTCCGTCCCATCTTCCATCACCGTTCATTTCGGTATTGTCACTCAATGCTCATAGGATTTACCTTTAATTTATCTCTTTAGAATATTATTAGATTAGTATTGACTCATGTCTGTGAACCTGTTTTGATGTATATCCGGAGGTACGGTGTATTAAGTGAACCTATCATTTTATGTTCAATTGGCTAATGCCCCAAGTGTATGATAGGGCAATGCTAATGATACAGAACAAACAACCTGCCAGCGTGATTTCATGACACTTCAACCTATTATCGATTCATTCTAAATATAAATGACCTGCGGTGTAAGCAGCTAACCAAGAGCCTGTGAGAAAGAAATGTGTGGAAAAAGAACAAAAAACTAAAAAACACCTCTGCAGAATCATTTTTCTACCAAATCGTATGTTAAATATAGAGGACAGCGTCAAGGAATGGAGAAGGCTTCAGAAAATAATTAGTCTCCATAGAGGGAGAGAAGAGACACTCATTTCTTTCCATCCCTTGGCCTTTTATTGTACAGGACTTTCTTTTCCATCAATCCCCGAGAACAGAGTTACCATTCTGTTCTTCTTACCTGTGATGTTTGACTCTATTTGCTCAGACGTGAGCATCTGAGGTAATTAAACAGGCAGGAAAACTGGGGAGGAAATCATTTTTGCCGCTGTCGCTCCTTCGAGAGCTAATCGGGCAGATGATACTGCTGTCGATCTGGTTGCTGTTCCTCTAAATGTCACTTGAAAAAGTTGTGCAGAATAACAGACTGTCCTCAGCATGGGACGCCATTTATCGACCAATGATTATTAGATACATAATGCTTTGTGGAGGAGCTTGTAAGTGAAAATTATAGCTTCATCAACTTCGCAGAGGTTCCTCCTGCGTTATCTTACACATTTCCCTGTCTCATTTTGCTATGAACAACATCCCCAAACTGAAAATGTCTAAAATGATCTAATAGGGACATCACTATTATAATCACAACCAAGAACAAAAAAAAAGTCCAACTGTCGAATAGCAATTCCCTGTAGTTTATTTCCTGGGTCTGGTGTAATAAAAGGATCTAGGCGATACTCTCCTCTCCTGATTTAGCGACCGATATCGACACTGCTGGCGTCTATGCAATTTGGCAGTCACCGGGGCCCCGACAATGGTCCAAATGCAAATTGAGGAGACAGCATGACATTTAAGTAAGCACCATGCCTTCTCCTTTGACTTCAGCTCTCCCTCCAGCCTCTAACCCCTGTCTCATCTTGAAAGCTGATGCAAGCGGTGCGAATGCTTCGGTATTGGATTCCCTGAAGGAGGGATGGAGAGAGACGCCGTGTCAGTCTTTTATTCGGAAGGCACTGTGCTAAAGGAACAGGCAATCCGGAACAGTATGAGAGATGCATTGTCCATTGCATGGCTTTTATAGTGGGAATGGCAAAGATGGGTTTTGAGAAAATCATGTTAGACTCCATGTAGAGTTCATTGTAGAAGACTTACTCTGGGCGGACTGTGGTTAAGGCCAATCTATGGTTACCACTTGTGGCTGAGTGAACCATGTTCACAAAGGTGAAAACCCCCAGATATTACAGGCGCTATTCATGAACCTCAATGGACAACAGTAGAGCGTCAGCCTCACATGGGTAGCCTAAAAGCAGTAGATATCAAAGATGTTGGATAAATGAGGATGGTTCACTGAGGCTGTTTACCATTGAAATTGTAGTTATTTGTACTTAACTGGGTGTGTCTCCCATAGACACCAGTGCAATAGCAGCTGGATCTGGTCTACATACTTCATTGACCTTCATTGGACCAGAAATTAAACTGTGAGTGGGGTGTCTTGCTTCCTCTTCCATCTCTGGTAGATATCTTTCCAACACTTCCCAGTTTGGTTTTCAGTACTTACACCTTAGCATGAAGAGTTTCTACAAATCTGATGAATCTCCACCAGACTGGTTGCTTGAATAGCCTCTTAGCTTTCTCCTCATGTACCTGTAATACACTTTTAAAAACTCCAGTGCTAGCCCTTTAAAGAGTATGAGGTGTGGGCTGTAGGTGTCTGGTTCACTGGCCTCAATGCAACAGGGCAGAGGAGAGGTAGAGAGGTAACTGAACTACCCACTACCCATCAACCCCGCTGAGGCCTTTCATTGGACCCCAGCTGACAGCTCCTACACTGTTCCCCAAGAGCCTCCACTTCCAGGTATTTAATATAAGGTCCAGGAGGAGAGGAAAGGCTGGCAGAGGGAGGATAAAAAGTGAGGTAGCTAAAGTGCGAGGGAGAGTAGAAAGAAAGGAAGGGAGACGGACAGAAAGAGTGAGTGGTAGACGGGTATTCAGAGAGCGAGAGGGGTAGTCACAGGAAAGTAGGGAGGGAAAGCGAGAAAAGGAAAATGCTAGACGAGGGAGTGAGAATTTTATTTTGTTATCAACCGTGCTGGCGGCTGCATGGGATTTCCCATGGGACTGAGTGCAAATAGACTATGGGGAGTTGAGTGCTCTCCTAACTTCTCCACCTGCTTCTCCGCAAACCATTGGGGCTTAACGTTTAGGAATTTTAGTAGAAAAACTTTAATGAAGCAAATCCAGCTGAGTGAGGGTTTGGGTGAAATTTAGTTAACACATTTTGGGTGACTTCTTTACTTACATCTCCCCAGATTTGAATTGGCACTGTACATATTAACCCCCCTCCCTCCCAAATGATAACCTCCCTTTTGAAATCAAAGAATCTAGACAAAGTTGTCCCAGAATGTGAGTAGTAATACAATGCAGCGTGGATGACTTGGCCCTATGTAGCCACAGAAGCCAGCATTAGGGTTGAGATTTAGTTGATGGCATAGTGCCCTTAAAGTCCTTGGCATATTGGGTCTAAAGTCACAGTCCTCGGTTAACACACCGTTAGCACTAAATGAGTATTATAAGCTATTTGGTATCATTTGAATGCTCAATGGCATGCAATCATGCTTAAAGGACCAGTGCAGTCAAATCATAATTTCCTGCTTTTTGGATGATATTTCCACACTATGATGGTAATGCCCTTTTTGTGCAATAGCTGTATGAAAAAACAAATGCCAGGAATTTCAGCCTTTTCAGGTGGGATGGAGTTTTTGGCCGTCGCATATTGTCACGATCTGATTACTATAGACCAATGAATGTTTGTCGTTGAATTTACTTATATTCGTTTTCTATTATAAGTAAAGGATATGCTAATCATGAGTTGCATGCTTCGTCACTATATTGTTTTGAACGTTCTCTTGAGGACTGATTCCCGAATAAACGTTCTACTACTCAATCAATGCATTTTCTGAGCTACACTATATATGTATATCAAAGTACAGTACCAGTCAAAAGTTTGGACACCTACTCATTCAAGGGTTTTTCTTTATTTTTACTATGTTCTACATTGTAGAACAAAAGTGTAGAACAAAAGTGAAGACATTTAAAACTGTGAAATAACACATGGAATCATATAGTAACCAAAAAAGTGTTAAACAAATCAAAATATATTTTATATTTGAGATTCTTCAAAGAAGCCACCCTTTGACAGCTTTGCACACTCTTGGCATTCTCTACAACCAGCTTCACCTGGAATGCTTTTCCAACAGTCTTGAAGGAGTTCCCACATATGCTGAGCACATGTTGGCTGCGTGATTGGATTAGTAGCTACTAGCCTGCCAGCCAGAAGAGGGTGGGCATTATTATTAGCTAGCTAGATATCTCATTAGGTGTATAGATCTTTGATATGATTCCTAAAAAATAGTAAGACTTCTGGCTGTTGAATGAATATATAACCCTTATGATGGATCATATGACACAGAGACTGAAAAAATCTGCAGGCCATCAGGCTGTTAAATAGTCACCACTAGCCGGCCTCCGCCCTGTACCTTGTCTGAACCTTGGTCACTGTTACTAGCCGGCTACCACCCGGTACTCAACCCTGCACCTTAGAGACTGCTGCCCTATGTACATAGTCATTGAACGCTGGTCACTTTTATTAATAATGTTTACATACTGTTTTACCCACTACATATAAACTCAGCAAGAAAAGAAACGTCCCTTTTTCAGGACACTCTTTCAAAGATAATTTGTAAAAATCCAAATAACTTCACAGATCTTCATTGTAAAGGGTTTAATGAACCATAAACAATTAACCTCTATGGGCTACTCAACAGCCAGTGTAATCCCGTGGCGCATTATTGAAATACCTTAGAAATGCAAAACCTTAAATTTTTCAAACATATGACTATTTTACACCATTTTAAAGACAAGACTCTCGTTAATCTAACCACACTGTCCGATTTCAAAAAGGCTTTACAACGAAAGCAAAACATTAGATTATGTCAGCAGAGTACCCAGCCAGAAATAATCAGACACCCATTTTTCAAGCTAGCATATAATGTCACATAAACCCAAACCACAGCTAAATGTAGCACTAACCTTTGATCTTCATCAGATGACAACCCTAGGACATTATGTTATACAATACATGCATGTTTTGTTCAATCAAGTTCATATTTATATCAAAACCAGCTTTTTACATTAGCATGTGACTAGCATGTGACTAGAATTCCGACCGAACAATGCCGGTGAATTTACTAAATTACTCACGATAAATGTTCACAAAAAGCATAACAATTATTTTAAGAATTATAGATACAGAACTCCTCTATGCACTCGATATGTCCGATTTTAAAATAGCTTTTCGGTGAAAGCACATTTTGCAATAAGCTCAGTAGATAGCCCGGCATCACAGGGCTAGCTATTTAGACACCCAGCAAGTTTAGCACTCATCAAAGTCAGATTTACTATAAGAAAAATGTTATTACCTTTGCTGTCTTCGTCAGAATGCACTCCCAGGACTTCTACTTCAATAACAAATGTTGGTTTGGTCCAAAATAATCCATCGTTATATCCAAACAGCGGCGTTTTGTTCGTGCGTTCAAGACACTATCCGAAAGGGTAAATAAGGGTTACGAGCATGGCGCAATTCGTGACAAAAGATTTCTAAATATTCCATTACCGTACTTCGAAGCATGTCAACCGCTGTTTAAAATCAACTTTTATGCCATTTTTCTCATAAAAAAGAGATAATATTCCGACCGGGAATCTGCGTTTAGGTAAACAGACAAAAGAAAAGAAAGCATTGGGTCAACTCGGGCACGCGCCTAAGCCCATAGTACTCTGAGCGGCCACTTGCCAAAAGCGATAAAGTGTTTCAGCCAGAGCCTGCCTCGATATCCTTCAGCTTTTTCCCGGGCTCTGAGAGCCTATGGGAGCCATAGGAAGTGTCACGTTATTGCAAAGATCCTCAGTCTTCAATAAAAAGAGCCAACACCCATAAAACACACCTTGTCAGACAGGCCACTTCCAGCATGGAATCTTCTCAGATTTTGGCCTGCCATTTGAGTTCTGTTATACTCACAGACACCATTCAAACAGTTTTAGAAACTTTGGGGTGTTTTCTATCCAAAGCCAATAATTATATGCATATTCTAGTTACTGGGCAGGAGTAGTAACCAGATTAAATCGGGTACGTTTTTTATCCGGCTGTGTCAATACTGCCCCCTAGCCCTAACGGGTTAATGAACATGCACCTGTGGAACGGTCGTTAAGACACTAACAGCTTACAGATGGTAGGCAATTAATGTCACAGTTATGAAAACTTAGGACACTAAAGAGACCTTTTGTACTGACTCTGAAAAACACCAAAAGAAAGATGCCCAGGGTCCCTGCTAATCTGCGTGAATCTGGCTGCAAAGCGGCACGAGGACTGCAGATGTGGCCAGGGCAATAAATTGCAACGTCTGTACTGTGAGATGCCTAAGACGGCGCTACAGGGAGATGGGATGGACAGCTGATTGTCCTCGCAGTGGCAAACCACATGTAACAACACCTACAAAGGATCGGTACATCTGAACATCACACCTGCGGGACAGGTACAGGATGGCAACAACAACTGCCTGAGTTACACCAGGAACGTGCAATCCCTCCATCAGTGCTCAGACTGTCCGCAATAGGCTGGACTGAGGGCTTGTAGGCCTGTTTTTGGGCAGATCCTCACCAGACATCACCGGCAACAACGTCGCCTATGGGAACAAACCCACCGTCGCTGGACCAGACAGGACTGTCAAAAAGTGCTCTGACGAGTCACGGTTTTGTCTCTCCAGGGGTGATGGTTGGATTCGCGTTTATCGTTGA
Source organism: Salmo salar (assembly GCF_965601325.2). NCBI lineage: Eukaryota > Metazoa > Chordata > Actinopteri > Salmoniformes > Salmonidae > Salmo > Salmo salar. The sequence goes on along the minus strand of NC_138302.1, from coordinate 29,517,981 downwards.
AGGAATGAGCGTTACACCGAGGCCGGTACTCTGGAGCGGGATCGGTTTGGAGGTGGAGGGTCCGTCATAGTCTGGGGCAGTGTGTCACACCATCTTTGGACTGAGCTTGTTGTCATTGCAGGCAATCTCAACGCTGTGCGTTACAGGGAAGACATCCTCCTCCCTCATGTGGTACCCTTCCTGCAGGCCCATCCTGACATGACCCTCCAGCATGACAATGCCACCAGCCATACTGCTCGTTCTGTGCGTGATTTCCTGCAAGGTAGAAATGTCAGTGTTCTGCCAAGGCCAGCGAAGAGCCCGGATCGCAATCCCATTGAGCATATCTGGGACCTGTTGGATCGGAGGGTGAGGGCTAGGGCCATTCCCCCCCAGAAATGTCCGGGAACTTGCAGGTGCCTTGGTGGAAGAGTGGGGTAATATCTCACAGCAAGACCTGGCAAATCTGGTGCAGTCCGTGAGGAGGAGATGCACTGCAGTACTTAATGCAGCTGGTGGCCACACCAGATACTGACTGTTAAATTTTGATTTTGACCCCCCCCCCCCCCCCCCCCCCCCCCTTTGTTCTGGGACACCATTATTCAATTTCTGTTAGTCACATGCCTGTGGAACTTGTTCAGTTTGTCTGTTGTGGAAATATTTGTATGAACATAAGATTAAACATGTTAAGTTTGCTGAAAATATACGCAATTGACAGTGAGAGGACATTCATTTTTTTTGCTGTGTGTGTGTGTGTGTGTGTGTACGTACATGCATACATACATACATGCATACATACATACAGTACCAGTCAAAAGTTTGGATACACCTACTCATTCAAGCGTTTAGAATAATAGTGAAGACAAACTATGAAATAACATACATGGAATCATGTATTAACCAAAAAACTGAATCAAATCAAAATATATTTGAGATTCTTCAAAGGAGCCACCCTTTGCCTTTGACAGCTTTGCACACTCTTGGCATTCACTCAACTAGCTTCAAAGTCATTTGTGGAATTTCTTTCTTTCCTTAATGTGTTTGAGCCAATCAGTTGTGTTGTGACAAGGCAAGGATGGTATACAGAATATAGCCCTATTTGGTAACTTTGTTTTCAGGTTTGAATGAGACAATGTAGTCCCCTAACCTTATTCTTTCAATAAAGTTATTTTTATTAATATTATATTAATAGTGTGTCTTTCCTTATCATATGTAAGACTCAATACTTTCTGTAAATTGTTTTGGTGCAGATGTGTATTGAATTTACTATCAGGATAAGAATGTGTCTGATCATGAAAAATTCCATAGAATCAGACACAAAAACAGAATCAGTCACTAAGAAAGGTCTTCCTTATTTTGTCAGGATCAGAATAGAAATACTTTTTACTGTGAGTTTAACCTTCCAGAGCTTGAGTTGTAAAACAAGAACTTAAAAAGATACTTAAATGCCATGATTTTGACTTTCATTATAACCTTGTTTACCATCTGTTTTTATTATGTAAATAACTGACGAGAAATTATTACTTTCAACAACAGAAAACATTCCGAAATGTCTAATTCAAGAATGTTTACTCATTAGAAACATTTAAACAACTTATAATCTCCAGTATCATCACAAAGTCTATTTTGCAAAAATATGAAAGACTTTGATAATACTGCAGATTATATCATGGGCCTCTGCATCTGAGGCCTAAAACAGCAAGTAGTACTTAGTGTGTCAGGCCTCTGAGGCGCAGTGACCTATAGTCTGCCCTGTAGATAATCATGGCATTCTGCAGTTAATAGATGGCAGACAGGGTATAGGCCAGACAGGCTGTTCTAGTCCTGCATCTTCTGGTGAGCTAGTGCTTGGTTTCCCAAACTCCCCTCCCCCCTTTAACATGGGCATCTCAACAGCAATCGAAGAAAAACACTGAAGGTAGCCTCCCTCCCCCAAACCATTTGTTAAGCTTACTCTGGAAAGGAGGATCTTTTTATTCCTGGTTGTGTTCTGCTCTCAAGGGGAAGAATAAACATATTCTTTTTTTTTTTGTGTTTCGGGTTGTCAGCCCTCAAAGGAAAAGTGGTGAGCAGACGTAGAAGAGGAATGATTGATGTGTGACCTATGAGATGTCTTGATGAAAAAATAATGTAATTCGATAGTCTATTTACTTTCAGAGAAAATCTTTATATGAAAAGTCACTTATGAGATTGCGGATTTCACTTGGCACCAGAGAAGAGTGTGACATTGGCATCTAAAGCAAAGTCCCCAACCCCCTAGTGGGACGAGGACCCAATTTACATAAGTAACATCTTCATTTGCTGTAACACGAAATTAGTGCCTCTGTTATGTTCAATTAACTCTGCGGTTCTCGTTGTAATTAAAAACTCCCGGTCCCCTACTGTTCAATAAGAAGCCCTCGCCAGGACAGAAGGAAAGGAAGAAAAAATAGAAGCGTTGAAAGATAAACTGCTGGTTCATCAGGTTTTCATCAGAAACGACCTTGGCAATCATAAAGGAGCCGGGTTCAAGATATCTTTGGAGGAGAGCCACACTATCCATACGTTGAAAGTTAATGGGGGAAGCATCAGCTGTGGCCAGTCCCCTGACTCCGTTATGGAAGCCCTTGCCAGCTGTTACATGGAGGAAGTGGCGCTTGGCTTTGTTGCGCCCCCTTACTACACATTTCTCTTTAAATTGATTACATTGGGGAGGGATTATGTTCTGCCGTATTATGCTAAGTAGTTTAGCTTTTTTGAGGTAAACAATTCTCCGAATTCCCACTCGAGCCTCTGGAGCTTCTTTGCTCATTGGTAATTGCCGAAATGACCCTCTGTGTTCCGTTTCGCTTTACGTTTTTATCTTACAATCCCACTGGATGTGTTAGGAGGGAGAACCAATGAACTTCTGCTGACTAATCACCTGTTTGATTAGTGTTTTGATTGTCCATAGTCTACATGAGGGGGTGTTTCAGGGTCCCCAGCAATACTCCATAGTCTCTCGCTATTGTAACGGTGCCTCATTGTCAATGATATACTGCAGAGTAGGGAACCCATGCTGTCATTGTAATATGTGGCTATTCCACAACACGCTATTTAGCTCACATGCTTTTATTTTATGCAAGCCATTACTCTTTATTTTACACTGAAGCTGAAGACTTGCAAAAAGGAAAATGCCCGTGTGTCTCTCTCTCTCGCTCCCTGTAACATTATGCATCTAAAGTGGTTGTTTTATGGGATCAGTTGCAGAACTATAAGCCATAATCCCAAATATTTTAAAATTGCTTTCAAATACTTTTTATGTTTAATTCATGAAGTGGTAATATGCAGGTAATAAATCTGGGAGTGAGAAAAGCCAACCCAAACCATATTCATTAGGCATCTGCACCACTTACACGGCGTTGTCTTACAGTATAGGTGGTACCACTCTTTGCTTCACTTACTTTTATGTAAAAGGCTTTGCTGTATCTACAGTTTCTTTGAGTGGATGAATATTGGCCTGTTGAATGCCCTAGCTAGCTGGATGAATATAGGCCTGTTGAATACCCTAGCTAGCTGGATGAATATTGGCCTGTTGAATGCCCTAGCTAGCTGGATGAATATAGGCCTGTTGAATGCCCTAGCTAGCTGGATGAATATAGGCCTGTTGAATGCCCTAGCTAGCTGTCAATTCTCCTTATGTCTATCAAAGTTTGGTGCCAGGAGTTCTTCCTGGTCAGCTCACACATTTACATAGAATTTGGGGCTAGGAGTTATTTTCTTGACATATGTTTGACATTTTATGCTTGACATTTTAGTCATTTAGCAGACGTTCTTATTCAAAGTGACCTTACTGCATTCATCTTAAGATTGCTTGGTGAGACAACCACATATTACAGTCGTAGTATGGCCTGACCCGGAAAACTTAATTCATCGTGAAGCTAACATAAATAAGTGAATATTTTGGTTTCAATGTGACCATAGCAGTTAACATAAAAAAATGTAAAAAAGATTGTCCCAAATTGCCAGATTATTGACCTTACCATGTCCCAAGCCCCAGACATATTAGAGTTCCACGGCACCCCAGTTACCTTGAAACCATGTTTTATTCATCACAGCAGAAAATGTGGCCTTGAATTTTTCCATGTATTTATATTTAAAAAAAAAGTTATGCTCATTAGGCTTGAGGTACGGTTATTTAAGTCCGTGTCCAATTTTGGGACCTTGAACATTAGAATAATCTAAGTTCTCATTACCATGTTGGTAAAGACCAGCTTGGCATGTTTGCATCCAAGTTGGCAGAGCTGCTTACACCTGCAATTTCCAATACAAAGCCCAACAGGCCCAGTTTACTCTAAAATGATCTGCATAAATTACTTCTATATTAAATTCTGCATCCTTGCTGCTGTACTCAGGAAATGCAGTCTCTCCGTGGGGATACCAATGCACTCTATTTATACATAGTGGAGTCATAATAGGCTAATCTGAGACTGTACTGCTAGTCCACTTTCAGAGATAATGAACATTTCCTGTCATGAATCCAGATTTGGCCAATTAGCTAGATTGACATTAATGGCATGCAACATGACTGCAGTTTCCACTGTATACTTATACAACCAAGTAGTTATAGATTATTAGGTATTGTCTTAAAAAGATCTGAAATCAAAGTTGAATGGTCGCGCAAACAGATTTGCAGGTGTGATAGTTGGTGCAGTGAAATGCTTATGTTACTAGCTCAAATACAAATGCACAAATACGGAAAAATCAAAACAAGAAATGACAGAACGAGTCCAATTTAACTATCCAGGGGTATTGGAGTACGTGTCAGAATCCATAACAGAACATCACATTTACACACAACCTTTAATGAATACCACAGCTATGTATTATAGAACAATTAGGATGACATCATTCTAAAAACTATAAAGAAGCCTCCCAGGTCAGGTGACCATTTTTTAAAAGAAAGGAAAAACCACCTGTATTTTTGGCACAAGGTATACTGTAAGTGCATCTTCAGAACCAAGCATCATGCTGTGGAACGCTGCTCGTGGGTATTATAGGTTGCTGACGACAACCTGTCAGGGACCGGGAGGCGAAATGCACGTTAGTCTAATGGAGCAGGCTACCCGTGGCAGGAAGACGGGCATGCGTGCAGTGCCTCTGTGAAAGAGTAATTTATCACCCAAAAAAGTTAAGTCCCAATCAATGAAAATGTAAAGCGAGGCCCCCTTTTATTCTATTTGTGCTGATACCAGCTCAAAGCACCATTATTGAAGGGGCTCAGAATCCATTTGCAAGCCCCTGGCACAACTCCTAGTCATGTTCCGAGCCGAGTAGCCGACACAGATACTGTTAAAAAGACTCCCTTTTATATTGAGGAGCTGGGAGATGGAGACAACAAGGGCAGATGGAAAGCAGTAGAAGAAGTGGAATCAATGGGAAGAGGGGCACGTGCACCAATTATGGCCGTGATTTAAAATGTAATCTCATAACAGGTATTAAAATACTTTTCCTGTTGAATTAATTTTACATTGCCGAGGTGATTATTCCCAAGTCTGGAAGCCAAATAGTGTGACACGGTCTTTTTGTAGCTGGAGTGTTAGCGGTACCCTCTTAGCATCGAATACATAATGAATGTAATTTCAAAAGCTGCTGTTTCGGTATAACAAATTCTTCCTTTCCCCCCTTTTTTGTCTCCTGATCGGGTTATGTATGTTCTCATACTCCGACACAGTTTATTTCGCTGACGCAGGTGACTTTTTTCCCACTTAGTCGTCAAAATGCACGGCGCGGCATGTTAGGGGTAAGCTAGTGTGTCAGCCACTGATAAGGGAAACTTGAGATATAATTCACCCTTGAATCTTTATGGTTCTCGCTAAGCGCTAGCGTTTGAAAGTTCCAAAGGAAGTCTTGATCAAAGTGAATAAGGCTGTGCAATAATGACGAACATTAATCTTCGCATTATGTATTCTACTAATAATATACAGATATTTTCAATGAACAACAAACAGTACATACCCTGAATACAACAATGCTGATCATTTCTAAGACAAACCTTCAGCCAGTGTCCCTCAAACAATTGACTATTCCTCCTTGTTCATTTAGCCGTTTTTATGGTCCTCAAGCTCCGCTCGACAAAGACATAAAGACCTCTTTGTTGGATACTGAGGAAAACACACTCTGTGTTTTAATGGCCACTTTTATAGTAAACGAAGGCATACAGAATGATGATGCCATGCTATATAATATCCAACTGTTGTGGTGTAGTGGATGGGTTCACAGTCAATGTAATGCTGATGACATAAGGTGGAACTATCGACAACTCGCCCTGATTTAAAGCTAGAATTCTTAGTTGCTACATCCATTTCTGGACTTATAGATTATTGATATGTACCTATTGGTTCTTGAAGAATATAACTTATAAATGCCTCATGAGCTTAGTTCTGTTGTACCCCATCAAAACCCAAAATACAAGCTTGTTTTACTCCAATGTTTGTAAACAATGTAAATGTTTAGCACTGTATAGCCTCAAAACATGGTTAAAACTATAATTGTTATCTTGTCCTTGCATCCAAATCTTTGTGTATGATTTTGAGTGGTTACATTTCTCCAGGCCCATCCCTCAGCTTTTTATCCCCCCCAAAAAGTAAACTGTTTCGATTTAAGGATTTTAGCTTTAACAGTGATCACAAAAATTCTGAGTAACAACTTTCAAAGCAGAGTTACTTTCCCATTGTTCCTCAAATGCAGTGTATGATATAACATTTTATAGCTCTGAGTCTCTACTTTTGTATAATGTAAAAAGCACAATTTCAAAACTTGCTGAATCCAGTTGGTGAGTCACGTATATGAAACTCAGACTGCTGAAAACTTAGACTGATATTGTCCTTCTAATAACCAAAAACGTTAGGCCTTTTACTGTAGTTTGTGATGATATGGCATCAGCGGATACTTGAGTGTCAGCTGCATCTTGACACTTCTACCCCATAAATCATCTATGCAATACCTTCCAGAGTGGTTCCTGGGTAAAGCTGTACAACTCTACCATGATAATCAGGTTTACCACCTGTTTGAATAGCTGGAGGTACGCTGTTTCACCTCCCAGAAATCAAATTATGCATCATTTGATGCCATTTTCACAGCGACGTAATGCAATTATCCCAAAGGTCTCCAAGCTTATCCGTTCACTTTTTTTTTGCTTTATGCCTCCGTTGGTGTTTTACCAAGAAACTGTTGTCTTTGAGGGTTGTTGTTTTTGTGAAGGTTGAGATTTTTTGAAAATGTCTTCTCTTTAAACTCTCCAGATTTGTTGGTCTGGTAAGGAGGGATTTGGAATACATTTAAAGCAATCATGTTATGTTTTTTTTTTTAAAGGCACTGCGCAACAGTTGCAGTCTTCTCCAGAGATGTCTGCACAAACCAAGCCATCTGTTCAGAATCATTTATGCACAAATTGCCCTAGCACTTCACTATGTGATGTAAGACATTCCATTTCATTTTACCCCCATTACATTCATATTCTCTTCAGGGTTTATTGCTACAACTAAGGTTATGTTGTTTATAAGGCTACTGACCAAATAATCTAATTTTACATTTCCTCTTCAGGTATTGTCCTGGAGTTATATTCCATATATATGACACATGTCATTTAGATGTCAATGTAAAGATGTCATGCAAACACATAGGCCTACTTATTGTCCAAATAGATTATACCACGGATGTCATTTGTATGTGAAAAGTAGATGTCTACCGGCATACTGAAGGCTGTCATGCATTCACATGTCGACAATGGAATAAGGGAAGGATGACATTTTAGTGTTCAGGGGAATCACAGGAGGGATCAGGCTTTAGAGAAGGGAATCGGTCAGAACATGGACAGATGAAATTGCAGACAGATTAGATATCAATAGGCTTCATGTTCACAGTGGGAAGGTAATCAGAGAAGATGTGATTCCATCTCAATGGACTCATAAGCTCCTTGGCCAGCGGTGAGGATTCGCTGATCCCTGACCTTCTGTTTTAAAGGCTGAGGATTTTTAAGTCATGAGATACATGCTCTATGATACAGCTTCTACCCCCAAGCCATAAGACTTCTAAACAAGGCTGCTGAATGGCTAATCAAATGGCTACCTGGACTACCTGCAGTGACCCTTTTTGCACAAACTCTTTTGCACTGACTCGATGCACACACACTGGACTCTAGCCACACACACTGACACTGACATCCCAACACACACACTACACACTTACACACACACTTACACACTCACCCCATACACTGCTGCTACTGTCTATTATCTATCCTGTTGCCTAGTCCCTTTACCCCTACCTACAGTATATGAACATAGCTACCTCAATTACCACGTACCCTTGCACATAGACTTGGTACTGTTACTCCCTGTATATAACCCTGATATTTTCTACTCCCTATATATAGCAATGTTATTTTTACGCTTTATTTTTATTATTTCACTGTTGGTCTACACCTGTTCTCTACGAAGCATGTGACAAATACAATTTGATTTGATCCTGATGAAACGGCTATATCGCAGACTTATACAGACAGATGCTAGGCTCCACCATAAGGTGCGAGTCTAAGCACATCAGATGAATTTTCCCGTATTTAGAAATGCGCCGTGCCAGCGACGACGCTAGGGTTCCAGGGCAGAAGAGGGGAAAATTCACATTTTCTCGGCAGGAAATAGCCAATCCAACCAGGTATGATAGCTTCAGAGATGGGGGTCAGATGGATTTGCCATGATATTTAATGTGGAAAGCTTTCTCCCCTCCTTTGCAAATTACACCATATTGGAAAAATCAGCTGGTTTAAGAAATCCATGAGATTAGATTCTGATACATTATGGACCGAAAGGGAACAATATAATCACAACACTTGATTCTGCTGAAGAGACAACTGTGTTTGCGCTCTCCCCCGGAATGCTGAATGTGGTTTTAACCCTCTCAGCACAACACAACCGGTCTATAGGTCGTTATCAATACAACGTCACAATAAGGTGCAGAGTGTTCGATTTGCCTGCAGGGGGGCAAGGATCCCCAGTTTAAGGGACTGTTAATTATTTGGCTGTAATATCATCACCTCTTTAAGAGCATACACTCTTAGAAAAAAGGGTTCCAGAAGGGCTTTTCGGATGTCTCCATGGGAGAAACCCTTTTGATTCCAGGTAGAACCCTTTTGGTTCCATGTAGAGCCCTCTGTGGAAATGGTTCTGTATTGAACTCAAAAAGGTTCTACCTGGAACCAAAAAGGGTTCTTCTATGGGGACAGCCGAAGAACCCTTTCAGGCTCTTGATAGAAAAAAAGGTTCTAAGAGTGTAGTCAGAACATCAAATTTCCCATTATTCCATGCAAAACAATTGCACACATTTATTTCTATCATCGGAGTTATACAGCAAGTAACTGTTTGTTTTTCATAATCAGTAAACCTCAATTGATCAGGTAATTTCAGATACGGAGGGTAGCCTCATGATATCTCTCAGTATTTGCTAACCTAAATTGTATATTTGAGTGTTACAAAATAAAAGTGAGTTATACCAGACGCGTATGAGTGGTTTAGTTTAATTTCCCATCCTTTGTGGGCTCTGCCTGTAAAGCAGCAGAAGGGCACATTTGCCGATGTACTGTTAGCTGATAATGTTTACTTTGCAAGCTACCAGTAGAAACTTTGTGCAGTTGGATAAACATACAGTATAGTGGTATGTAGATCTAATGTGCTTTTTCTCTCCAGCTAATGTAGGCCTACCTAGCGAAGTTAGCTAACAGCCCATTTTCAACATTGTTTTTCTGAGTGTTTAATCACAATTGCTGCTGACAGACATGATAGATGATTGATTGATGGACCAGGTCAAATTGGCTAGCAGCCAAATTGAACTCTGTACCATATTGTGAAGTTTTATTGATAGGGACCTATAGTTTCCCACACTCATTTAGGAACCTAAATGGACAAGTAAAAACACACACGAATGACAAAGTGATGAAACCACATCCTTTTTTGTAAAGGTGCTAAAATACAGATAGTCGGCGAATAAATGGAGATGTCTCATAGACTCTCACTATCCCTTACTGTACCCACGTTCCACTATATCTCAAAGATATTAACTAAATTACTTAAGCCTTAGCTCATTAATGTATCAACAGTCTTTCCAATGAACTGTTCATGTGTTAGCATCCTTGTTTTCTAAGACATCATCTCTAGCATCTCAAGGTACAATAACAAGGTCAGAAAGTGAACGAGGCAATGCATCAGAAGTCTCCTCTAATCCTCCCAACCATCCCATTAGACCACCTCTCCTCTTTGCCTTTCCAGGCAGTACCTAATTGGTCCCTGCATGTTATTTCAGCTTATAAATGATCTGATAGTTAAAAAGAGGCAGTCTTTTTCATATCAGCGTGGAAAGATGTGAAAGCTCATTAATAAAATTCTGCAAAGTCTTCAAGAAGGTCAGACAGGTCAATATGGGGAATTACACACGCACACAGTCTTAAAAAATGCTGCCAGCGGTAGCATTTATTCCATTCATCTAATTAGACAAAAAAATCAAGACCATGCATCCTGTTAATTGGTCTAATTTATATCATTCTTTCTTTTCAACTGAATGTGGGAGTTTTAACTGGTTGGAGGCATATTTTAGTGTCAGATCTGCTTAACATTAACAAGCATTTTAATGTGATGTGGGTGGTGTGTCGGCATGACTTTGTGTGTGTGTGAGAGAGTGTGTATCTGTTTAAAAAGTCATGCTGTCTTTCCTTTAGCACTCATCACCAGCCCTGGTGTCAGATCCTATGATGTCGAATATCGGCGCTACTCTGTCAAATAACTTCTTTCTCCATCACTAATGAAAGTCTGATTCTCTCACTGTAAATTCCCCATCGCTCTGATTTCCCCATCGCTCTCCTATAAAGGAGTACCCTCAGTTAATGCATTTACATGTATATTAACATATAACAGATCAATAAGTGTCAATTCCATTTAGAGGGTTAGAGGGTTACTCATCATAATTTGTTTTGCTGTTAAAGTTCAGTGAGATATATTGACTGTGTATTACTAGGCAGTAATAAGGCATCAGTTTTATTATCTCAGGGGAATATTTGCAATAGGGATTAGACCAGATGTCGAGGGAAGTAATTTACTAATGTTTGTGTGAATATCCCGAACATTTACCTGTATGACAGACTGTCTGATGACAGAGAAAATGTTTCATATTAGCTAACTGTAACACGCCCACTGTTTTTAGTTCTCCTTCCAATCAGTTTGTGGTGAGACAGGACATCCATGTCTTACCACTGATTATGCAGCCGTCTGCATAGATTCTGTTGGCTCAGTCATTGTTTACCTATGCAAAGATATGATGTTGTGTAGGTTTATAATCCACACACATCTGGCAGGTTAGGCAAACATCGATTGGAAACTGTAACGGCAGCAGCAGAATGCCTAGCATGTTAAACACTTCAAGTTTTCTCTTCTGGCTCGAAAGAGCTCGGATTGGTCTGCATTACTTAAGTTTTACCCCCTTTTTTTAACACATTACTACAATTAACACTGAAATAGTTATACACTATGACTGACTTGACTTATTTACTTGACTTATTCAATTTAGCTCCCAGTGGAGCAAAGAGCCTCAACAGTGTTTATCCACTTAGCCCTGTCTGCAGTAATACACTAAAGATATACAGATCTAGGATCTTAATTTGATCGCTCTTTTGTTTCTGAGAATTCTCCTGTGCCCGCACTAACACATGGTTGTATTGCACTTTTCATGTAGCCTACTTTTGGCCAGCTAATAGGTTAACCACTGATCAAACAACAAAAATGTACTAAAAGTTCAAACTCTGTTATTGCAGGATTATTTTTCTGTCACATAGGTCAAATTAAGATCCTACATCTGTATCAAAATATATTGTACGGGTATCATTTGAGTGGAAAAATGACAAAATCAACAACTATCCAAAATCTACCCGAAGACACAAACATTGTTCACTGCAGAACTCAAATCCACCATCAACCCAGATTCAGTCATTCGATGAACACCAGGTTTTTCATGCCGTTTTAGCCTCGTCACATGTTAGCCGCCACTCCATAATCTAGTGCCTAGCGCTAAAATGGCGGATGGGATTCTTATAGCGATCATCCCATAGCATGCTGATGGGCCCTGACGTCTGCTTGCTCCAGTTAGCTCCCTGCCTCTAGCCTAGCCGTGGAAATCTGTCTCGTCTGTCTATTTCTGCACATCAATATGAAAAAAAGAGCTGTGCCTGCCATCACCATCGAATGCCGGTACAAAGAGATGGAAATGATTGGATTGAAGAATGGAGGTAGGGGATGAGAGGAAGGCTGGAAAGCTTGTTTGGGTATGCACAGAGATTGGATGTATACTGTATTTATATATTAGTCAGTCGGAGAACAAACTAGTTGTGGTTCTGATGAGTCCTCCGTTTTGTGTAAGTACTGTATCTGTACTAGTATAAAATTATAGTGTTGAATAGTTTCAGTAACATTTATACAGAATCATTACAACTATTCCTGAGGAACCCAAATAATGATAATGGCAAACAACTGTGGACATTTGCCAAAATATATTATTATTTCAGATAATATTCTCATTTGCCATTCATATCACTTGAAATCAGGAGAAGTGGCTAGTTTGTAGTACAGTGGATTCCGTCTCATACATGGGTAACAATTACCTCCTGTGACCTCGCCAAGTCAATACATCCACTTATTACTAATTCCATCTGGTAAATACGGTGGACAGTACGATTGGTAAGGTAAGCTAAGTGCTGAATTGGCAGAATTTGGAATGCTGGAAATGAATTGGAATGAATGGATCAGGCTTGTTTTCTTAATTTCAGATATTCTCTTGCATCCCTTTGCTAATAATAACCATATCCCCAGGATACACAAAGTGAATTACATCTAACTGAACTTTGCGTAGCTGTATTGTACATATTGTACAATAAAGCCGCTCTCTACATTTCTTTAATCATAAAACACATTTCAAATGCGAATTCCCTCCATGTGTTTTTCAGATTTATAATGAATTTCTTTGGGGGCCCACAAATCAAATTAGCTGGCGACCTTTTTACAGTTAGCATACATTTGAGATTGAAGATTTAATCATCAGGTAACAACTGTCTAGGGAGAGGGAGTTTAATTTCACAAAGTCAGTGTCAAAAAGGACAACTTCATGAAGGGTTTGTTTCAAGTGTTTGGATTTAAATGCATCAATTTAGAATGGTATTAGTACATACTGAACAACAGTATGTTTTTAGAGTTTATTAATTAGTATGCTCAATCTCTTCCACTGACACTTTTCTCCACAGACCGGGCTGACTTTTTGTCCCTGAAAAGTAAGCAGAATGTCCCTATCCGCCAACTTGTACACTGTATTCTGCAGAGCAGCTTATTTTAGCCGTGCCTTTCAAACGGGACTTTTCTCCCCTGCATTACAAGAACACGTGGAACAACCTGCAACAAAAAGGTCAGCTTCCCTTGGCTTTCTATGGATCCTGCCTGAGTCTTTGTCGATTAGTCAATAGATAAAACTTTAAACCAGTTATGCGTCTCTCAATTGTTAATTCCCCTTTCCATAATCTCCCTGCTATCCCTAAGGACTCATTCGCTCTCCATTTTAGCTGACCAAGGAGAATCCCATTCCCTTTCTCCTTTCTCGGGCCTATAGAGGTGAGTGGATCTGTGTGTGCTGCTGTTTGTATATGTGAAGTCACAATAAATAGACAAGAGGATAAGGGGAGTGGAGGTTTATGTCCTACCAATAACCTCCAGGGTTTATTGCTTTCAATTGTCTCGTCACTGAGGAGTTCCTTGTATACAGTAGCCTCCTCTCTCCATGAGAGATTGAACAACTCTCCTCCCAGTGGCCTGGTCTATTAATTTATGCATTAACTTGGACGCAATCCAGTCTCACATTTCTAAAATGCAGCCAGTCATCAGCTCTCCAAGCCCAAATAATTATTCTAAGTAATTGGATATAGTGTCAAGAACACCATTAAAAACAGTAAAGGGGGCCGGCGGACGCGGGTCAACCAACCAATCAATCACTCCCGATCCCGAACCACTAACCAATAGTGGCCTCCCGCCTGTCCGTTACACAACAACTCATTATTGTTGAGATTTTAAATAGCCGTATGGTTCTGCCTGGACTTGCCCAGGCATGTCCCTCTGTAGTAAACAAATACACCACGGCTCACTAACCCCACTATTTACATGATTCACTGGGACATCTATGCAAAGGTCAACGCTAAAGGTGTCGCGGCAATTCCCGAGCTTAGAGTACTACTGTTCGTGGCGTGGAATGCGCATCCATATGATGATATACCATAAGTAATCAAGGAGGTGATAGAGGCCTATAAATTGTACTTGAATGGAGTTTACATTACAGTGAAGCTGAGGCTATTTATTAAGCGCTGTGTTGAAAGGAGAGGCCTTGGGGAGACGGACATTGATCGTGTTTACATCATGTCCCCTGTATTACCTAGTTAATGACACCGTTCAGATCAATGAATCTGATTGCACCCCCTGTAAATGGATTTGGTGGATGGTAGCCAATGAGATCCTCTCCAGATGACACTTTAGAAATGGGTGCCATTGACTCGACAACTGGTTGTGTTTTCCCCCTTGCTGGCTACAGTGTTGGTCTCGTCTGGTCCTATCAATCTTTTGGTGTTTCTGGCCCTAGCATGGCGGCTTCCCTTCTGTCCTTGTTTGTGTGTGGCCTCCTCAGCCAAGGCTGGCGCTAACGGCCTGGCCTTGAATGATTTCCTGTGTCGACTGGGTTGAAGTCTTGGTCAGATCTGACATCATGGGGAGATTGATCAAACTCCATTGGACTGTGATTGAAACCAGAGTTCTGTCTTCTCCTTCCTCTTGTTTTTATTTGTTTTGCTTTATACAGGAAATATTGAATATTCTGAATACTGCTATCTCTAAAATTGACGACATTGTTGACTATTCGGAATACTGCTATATCTCTGACATTGATGACATTTTTGACTTCTGAATGCCATACATTTTCTTACTGTAGCTTATACAATGCTCTCTTGTGCTGAAATTGAGTGTGCCTATTGGTGTGCAGCGCGTGTCTCTTATTCTATTACCAGAGTATGAAGCTCAGCAGCAATTGCTCCCGTATTGATACAGCTTTCTGTGTACACGCTAGAATACGGCTTGTTCCAACCCCCCGGGGATCCGTTTTATCATCTCATTACAGTGACGTGCAAGACAAGGTTAAGACCCCCGTTGATTGCAATTCTCATTCCTCTGTGTTCTCGTGTTAACGGCTATCTCTTTAGCCACCGCGTCAAACTCAGCCACTTGAAAAGCTTGTTTCTAATTTGTATCGTTTTTATCCCTCAACGTAATATCTACTTTGGTTTGTCTTTTTTCCAACGTGTTTTATTTGACGCAAATTAAGCACGTGAATGATGTAGATATTGAGGTGCCTCACACAATGGTTACACAACAGAGCTGAACAACAACAAAAAGGTGGTCTGTCATGGCGGTGGTGATTGCAACAGTAGCAGTAGGTGGGCCGTGATGAATCCAAGGGAGGGAAGTGTTGGTTTAGACTGTGGAGCTGTACTGCTAATCACCTTTAATCACATGCAAATGCTGGGAATCAGGAGTCTTTGATTCTGAATAATGGGAACAAAGCGAGAGATTGACAGAGAAGAGCTTGTTAGCTACTACCACCATCTCTCTCCCCCCTCTCTCTCTCTCTTGCTCTCTCCCTCTTCCTCCTTCGCTCTCTCTCTTCTCCCTTCTTTTCTCTCCCTCTTCCTACTTCTCGCTCGCTCTCTCGCTCTGGCAGCAAAGCCTGGAGGGAGTGTTCATCTGCCTTCGGCCCCTACTACTTAAACTACCCAGCCCCAAACTGGAGGCAAATCAAGTGAAATCAATGAGAAAAAGTGGACTGATTATTTTCCCTCAGATAGAGAGAGGGGGAAGAGATTGCCTTTGCGGGATGGATGGATGTAGCTTTGTAAATACCTTTTATCATCCCATTAGTGAGCTGATGCTACTTCTGAGGATGACCATCTGAATAATTAATCTGCAATGAGCGAGATTCTTTTTAGCTTTATTTGTCACGCTCCATGTGTCTAGTAGTGTAGCGACTGTAGTTAATAATCTCATGTAGGTTGTGTTGTTAACACAGGGGGAAAACAGCCGCTAGACTAGCCTCTTGGGCCTCTGTAGTCTAGTACCAAAATCCAAGTCAGCCACAGCATTTTACTCATAGACTCGGTTTTGCATCCAGTCTCAACTTTGAGTATGTATGTGTTGTGTAGTGCTTTCATATCCGCACCTTTCTGTCACTGCTAACATAAAACTTGATATTCAAATCATTGAAAATCATATACCCACAGACTTGTCATTCCCATTCAATACCACTAGAAACTTTGAGAGTGTCTGAGTTTCATAGTGCTTTCATATCTACACCTTTCTGTCACCGCTAACATAAAACTCGATTTTCCACGTTGACAGTTCAAGGTTTTATGGGTTATTGCAATATTCCCCGGGGATATGTGAACGGGTTCATTGGATTAACATTCATATATTCAGTTTTATTTGTCAAATGATCAGGAGTGAGCAACCACATTCCTCTCTCGCGGCACGGAAGTGATGTACTATATTTAACCAGTGGGTGGATTGTAACCTACTTTGGAAGTTAAAACTCAATTGTTGGAGCTCTGGCTTTTCATTCTACGCAGGCAGGAACCTTACCTACTTGGGATAATGTGAATAGTCCTGTTATCTTTTGTCTAGAGCGAGAGTGTCCATGAATTCAATTTCAATAATTGTGTCAAGTGTTATCTTCCCCTTATGGCAAAGTACTAAACAATGATTTATTACCCAACTCAACATTTTCAGACACATCATTCATTTGAAGACCCACGTGCGCACATACACACACACACACGCTCATTTGCACTCGCGCGCGCACACACACACACACACACACACACACACACACACACACACACACACACACACACTCAAACCCCAAAAACAATAGATTGTTCACAATCTCTGCAGTCTATATGCATAATTCATGGAGGTATACAGTACCAGTCAAAAGTTTGGACACCTACTTGTTCAAGGTTTTTTCTTTATTTTTACTTTTTTCAACATTGTAGAATAATAGTGAAGACATCAAAACTATGAAATAACACATATGGAATTGTGTAGTAACCAAAAAAGTAGCCACCCTTTGCCTTGATGACAGCTTTGCACACTCTTGGCATTCTCAACCAACTTCATGAGGTAATCACCTGGAATGCTTTTCCAACAGTCTTGAAGGAGTTCCCACATATGCTGAGCACTTGTTGGCTGCTTTTCCTTCACTCTGCGGTCCAACTCATCCCAAACCATCTCAATTGGGTTGAGGTTGGGTGATTGTGGAGACCAGGTCATCTGATGCAGCACTTCATCACTCTCCTTCTTGGTCAAATAGCCCTTCCACAGCCTGGAGGTGTATTTTGGGTCATTGTCCTGTTGAAAAACAAATGATAGTACCAATAAGCGCAGACCAGATGGGATGGCATATCGCTGCAGAATGCTGTGGTAGCCATGCTGGTTAAGTGTGCTTTATATTCTAAATAAATCAGTGTCACCAGCAAAGCACCATCACACCTCCTCCATGCTTCACGGTGGGAACCACACATGCAGAGATCATCCGTTCACCTACTCTGGGTCTTGCAAAGGAATGGCAGTTGGAACCAAACATCTCAAATTTGGATTAACCAGACCAAAAGACAGATTTCCACCGGTCTAATGTCCATTGCTCGTGTTTCTTGGCCCAAGCAAGTCTCTTATTGGTGTCCTTTAGCGGTGGTTTCAGCAATTCGACCATGAAAGCCTGATTCACGCAGTCTCCTCTGAACGGGCTGTAATCTGAGGTGCAGTTAGTTAATTGCTGATTTCGACTGGTACTGTATAAAAGTAAATTCAACAGTGTTCAATTTAAATGAAGTCGGGGAGCCCAGTAGTTTATTTATATATATATATATATATATATATATATATATATATATATATATACATACATACATACATACATACATACATACATACATACATACATACATACATACATACATACATACATACATACATACATACATACATACATACAGTGAGGGGAAAAAAGTATTTGATCCCCTGCTGATTTTGTACATTTGCCCACTGACAAAGAAATTATCAGTCTATAATTTTAATGGTAGGTTTATTTGAACAGTGAGAGACAGAATAACAACCAAAAAATCCAGAAAAACACATGTCAAAAATGTTATAAAATGATTTGCATTTTAATGAGGGAAATAAGTATTTGACCGCTCTGCAAAACATGACTTAGTACTTGGTGGCAAAACCCTTCTTGGCAATCAGAGGTCAGATGTTTCTTGTGTGCAAACCTGGTGGCCAACTACATCTCAGGAGGGATTTTGTCCCACTCCTCTTTGCAGATCTTCTCCAAGTCATTAAGGTTTCGAGGCTGACGTTTGGCAACTCGAACCTTCAGCTCCCTCCACAGATTTTCTATGGGATTAAGGTCTGGAGACTGGCTAGGCCACTCCAGGACCTTAATGTGCTTCTTCTTGAACCACTCCTTTGTTGCCTTGGCCGTGTGTTTTGGGTCATTGTCATGCTGGGATACCCATCCACAACCCATTTTCAATGCCCTGGCTGAGGGAAGGAGGTTCTCACCCAAGATTTGACAGTACATGGCCCCGTCCATCGTCCCTTTCATGCGGTGAAGTTGTCCTGTCCCCTTAGCAGAAAAACACCCCCAAAGCATAATGTTTCCACCTCCATGTTTGACGGTTGGGATGTTGTTCTTGGGGTCATAGGCAGCATTCCTCCTCCTCCGAACACGGCGAGTTGAGTTGATGCCAAAGAGCTCCATTTTGGTCTCATCTGACCACAACACTTTCACCCAGTTGTCCTCTGAATCATTCAGATGCTCATTGGTAAACTTCAGACGGGCATATATATGTGCTTTCTTGAGCAGGGGGACCTTGCGGGCAGTGGCAGGATTTCAGTCCTTCACGGCGTAGTGTGTTACCAATTGTTTTCTTGGTGACTATGCTCCCAGCTGCCTTGAGATCATTGACAAGATCCTCCCGTGTAGTTCTGGGCTGATTCCTCACCGTTGTCATGATCATTGCAACTCCACGAGGTGAGGTCTTGCATGGAGCCCCAGGCCGAGGGAGATTGACAGTTCTTTTTGTGTTTCTTCCATTTGCGAATAATCGCACCAACTGTTGTCACCTTCTCACCAAGCTGCTTGGCGATGGTCTTGTAGCCCATTCCAGCCTTGTGTAGGTCTACAATCTTGTCCCTGACATCTTTGGAGAGCTCTTTGGTCTTGGCCATGGTGGAGAGTTTGGAATCTGATTGATTGATGTGGACAGGTGTCTTTTATACAGGTAACAAGCTGAGATTAGGAGCACTCCCTTTAAGAGTGTGCTCCTAATCTCAGCTTGTTACCTGTATAAAAGACACCTGGGAGCCAGAAATCTTTCTGATTGAGAGGGGGTCAAATACTTATTTCTCTCATTAAAATGCAAATCAATTTATAACATTTTTGACATGCGTTTTTCTGGACTGTTTTGTTGTTATTCTGTCTCTCACTGTTCAAATAAACCTACCATTAAAATTATAGACTGATCATTTCTTTGTCAGTGGGCAAACGTACAAAATCAGCAGGGGATCAAATACTTCTTTCCCTCACTGTGTGTATGTGTATGTATATATGTGTATGTGTGTGTAAAATATATATATATAGATATATACATACATACACACACACACACACACACACACACACACACACACACACACACACACACACACACACACACACACCCACCACACAGTAGCTCACTGTGAAGAAAGTGAATCCTGCCATCTAATCAGGTCATTAGCATTGTAGGTGGCAGAGTCAAACTACAGCATTGAAAATCTGCATTTTCACCTTGGATGTGTATTAGTAACTTCAGAGTTGTCTTCCCACCATGGTGTCTTTTTGTTTCTGTTCTTCTGCTGATGGGACTAAGCACATACAAGCATGGCAGATACCTACTAAGTACATCAGTACAATATAACATCTTATTAACATAGTATCCAACCTGGAATATACACTGCTCAAAAAAAATAAAGGGAACACTTAAACAACACATCCTAGATCTGAATGAAATAAATAATTTTATTAAATACTTTTTTCTTTACATAGTTGAATGTGCTGACAACAAAATCACACAAAAATAATCAATGGAAATCCAATTTATCAACCCATGGAGGTCTGGATTTGGAGTCGCACTCAAAATTAAAGTGGAAAACCACACTACAGGCTGATCCAACTTTGATGTAATGTCCTTAACCTCTATGGGCTACTCAACAGCCAGTTGAATCCTGTGGCGCGTTATTCAAATCCTTAGATATGCTATTACTTCAATTTTTCAAAAATGTGACTATTTTACACCATTTTAAAGATAAGACTCTCGTTAATCTAACCACACTGTCCGATTTCAAAAAGGCTTTACAACGAAAGCAAAACATTAGATTATTTCTGGCTCGGTACTCTGCTGACATAATCAGACACCCATTTTTCAAGCTAGCATATAATGTCACATAAACCCAAACCACAGCTAAATGTAGCACTAACCTTTGATCTTCATCAGATGACAACCCTAGGACATTATGTTATACAATACATGCATGTTTTGTTCAATCAAGTTCATATATCAAAAACCAGCTTTTTACATTAGCATGTGACTAGCATGTGACTAGCATTCCCACCGAACACTGCCGGTGAATTTACTAAATTACTCACGATAAACGTTCACAAAAAGCATAACAATTATTTTAAGAATTATAGATACAGAACTCCTCTATGCACTCGATATGTCCGATTTTTAAAATAGCTTTTCGGTGAAAGCACATTTTGCAATATTCTGAGTAGATAGCCCGGCATCACAGGGCTAGCTATTTCGACACCCAGCAGGTTTAGCACTCATCAAAGTCAGATTTACTATAAGAAAAATGTTCTTACCTTTGTTGTCTTCGTCAGAATGCACTCCCAGGACTTCTACTTCAATAACAAATGTTGGTTTGGTCCAAAATAATCCATTGTTATATCCAAACAGCGGCGTTTTGTTCGTGCGTTCTAGACACTATCCTAAAGGCTAAATAAGGGTGACGAGCATGGCGCAATTCGTGACAAAATAATTCTAAATATTCCATTACCGTACTTCGAAGCATGTCAACCGCTGTTTAAAATCAAATTTTATGCCATTTTTCTCATAAAAAAGCGATAATATTCCGACCGGGAATCTGCGTTTAGATAAACAGACAAAGGAAAACAAAGCATTCGGTCGAAGCGGGCACGCGCCTAAGCCCATAGTACTCTGAGTGGCCACTTGCCAAAAGCGATAAAGTGTTTCAGCCAGAGCCTGCCTCGATATCGTTCAACGTTTTCCCGGGCTCTGAGACCCTATGGACGACGTAGGAAGTTGCATCAATGCCTTCCTCTTGCAGGAACTGCTGACACACTCCAGCCACATGAGGTCTAGCATTGTCTTGCATTAGGAGGAACCCAGGGCCAACCGCACCAGCATATGGTCTCACAAGGGGTCTGAGGATCTCATCTCGGTACCTAATGGCAGTCAGGCTACCTCTGGCGAGCACATGGAGGGCTGTGCGGCCCCCCCAAAGAAATGCCACCCCACCATGACTGACCCACCGCCAAACCGGTCATGCTGGAGGATGTTGCAGGCAGCAGAACGTTCTCCACGGCGTCTCCAGACTCTGTCACGTCTGTCACGTGCTCAGTGTTAACCTGCTTTCATCTGTGAAGAACACCGGGCGCCAGTGGCGAATTTGCCAATCTTGGTGTTCTCTGGCAAATGCCAAACGTCCTGCACGGTGTTGGGCTGTAAGCACAACCCCCACCTGTAGACGTCGGGCCCTCATACCACCCTCATGGAGTCTGTTTCTGACCGTTTGAGCAGACACATGCACATTTGTGGCCTGCTGGAGGTCATTTTGCAGGGCTCTGGCAGTGCTCCTCCTGCTCCTCCTTGCACAAAGGCGGAGGTAGCGGTCCTGCTGCTGGGTTGTTGCCCTCCTACGGCCTCCTCCATGTCTCCTGATGTACTGGCCTGTCTCCTGGTAGCGCCTCCATGCTCTGGACACTACACTGACAGACACAGCAAACCTTCTTGCCACAGCTCGCATTGATGTGCCATCCTGGATGAGCTGCACTACCTGAGCCACTTGTGTGGGTTGTAGACTCCGTTTCATGCTACCACTAGAGTGAAAGCACCGCCAGCATTCAAAAGTGACCAAAACATCAGCCAGGAAGCATAGGAACTGAGAAGTGGTCTGTGGTCACCACCTGCTGAACCACTCCTTTATTGGGTGTGTCTTGCTTATTGCCTATAATTTCCACCTGTTGTCTATTCCATTTGCACAACAGCATGTGAAATGTATTGTCAATCAGTGTTGCTTCCTAAGTAGACAGTTTGATTTCACAGAAGTGTGATTGACTTGGAGTTACATTGTGTTGTTTAAGTGTTCCCTTTATTTTTTTGAGCAGTATACATATCAACGTACAATTTCCAGCCATGCATTTTGACTAAAACCCTTTGGGTATGTCAACAAGTGGGTTTACAACACTGAAAATGTTGGTCTTAAAGTATACAGAAAACGATATCACTGTGGTTTCTGGGTAATATTGTCAGAAGAAAAAAAAAAGAAAAAAACATTTTTAACACAAGACTGGCTAATTAGGCCCCAGAAATAGGCATCCCAAAACCCAGAACATTACTATAAATGTTTGGTATTTATACTAACATTTCCTACCCTGGGACATTGCTCTCAAATGACACATTTTGAACCTCAATGGAGACAAATTTTTGGTGGGATATCCAAGAATTTGACAGTTGACTTGAAAATCAAGGTTTCGCAGCTACATTTTACTTTCATATCTGGGATTGGCATGGATTGTGAAATATTTCCAAAATATGAAACGACAACAGCTAATCCTACAGAGAGAAGGCATGTTGTCACGATGATCCCTCCGGAGTTTGACAGATTCAGGTTTTTGAACATCTAGGAAGATGAATCATGTTTAGATATGATATTTATATATTTGACTTGTTTTTTCTCAAGACTATAATAGATATGAGGTGTAATGCATTCCTTATAGATGAAAAACACGGAGAAGCATTGAGTGCGAGCGGTGTTTACTACATGGTTACGAAATTGCATCTTGAACACTCAAGACTCCAGAGTGCATCCACCTACTACAGTATCTGAATATCTGAGACGATACCTGAAACATTAACGAGAGTGAGGAATACGAGATTGTACTTTAGCATGCAGTCAGAAAAAAACATGACAACTCTCTCTCTCGTGATTACAATTTAGTGAAAGAAATACAGAATAAAAAGGGGATTTCAGGAAAAAAATTGTTTTATATGAATGCCCTGAATTGTGTGCTTAACATGTCTCATTTCTGGGAGTTTCACAGTCAGACAAAGCTGTGGCTAGGATCCCTATGTTTTCTATTTGTTTACAGTTCTGGGCTCTCTTTTTTTCTCCCCTTGTCAAGGACAATCACCAGATAGCGGGAAACACAACGAGCCGTTTTCTGGCAACAAAGGCACCCAGTGTGTGTGCGTTTTTCTGTGTGTGTGTGTATTTATGTGTGTGTTTGTGTGTGAAAGAGAAACTCTAAGCACTTAAGTCTTTGCAGAAACACAGCTGTTATTGATCCGCACCCTGAGCTCAAACCTCTCTGCATTTCTAATACCCCCTAAAATTCTGCCAGCCAGAGTCTTAGCATAACATTTGCAAACTCCCTCCAACTGGCCTTCAATGCACTTTGAAAGTTTTACTTATTCGAAAGGGGACACTTATCTTAATACAAACCTCACCAGGCCCACCACCTCGAACATTTTCTGAAGCCCAATGATTTACTTCAATGTGGGGTTTTCAGCATAATGCATCCATAAACAGAGCTGCCGCCTCAACCTGCCACAGCCACGTAAACCCAAACACCTTCCAAGCTAATGAAAGTCACAGTCCTCCATCTTCTCTCCTTCAAACAACTCCTAACCGCTTCTGGTAGAATGACCTTCTTGTTGTTCTTTTTCTCTCCCTCACACAACTCTCTCCCCATCGTTAGTCCCTCTCAGATATCTTCATTTTTAAAAGTCTGTCTTTTCCTTCTATTGCTCGGCAAGGTAATATTTACAGTAGGAGTCTACCCACGGGCCTAATTGGCAAGCTCGGTAATGTAGCATATGCACTTTCCAGCGGGGAGACCATCTGACACGGACGCACGCTGATGGCCACCCACATTAGGCTCCATATGTGGCAGACAGAAGGGTCCGCATGCACACTGTCCTTCAGCTAATGATGCCAGCTACACAGCCAGCCCCGCCTGGCCTGCTCCGCTTCTACAGCTCTGCTTACTTTGCTTTTAAAGGACTTTATCTGTCCAGGTTATTGGTTGTTTGAGCGAGGGCGAGGTGATAGAGAACCTGGCTCTAGTACACAGAAACAGGTGGAGGAATAGGCATGGAGTACAGAGATACATTGGCACAAGGGCAACTGCTCTGTCAAACAGATATAGAAAAACTGAATTTAGAGGTTTGGTAGAATTTAGGAGAGAGCAAGGAGGGACAGAGCTAGAGAGAGAGAAGCCTTGTGGAGGTGGTTGTGTGTGGGTGTGTGTGTGCGCCTTTGTGCACGTGTGTACGTGCCTGTGTGTGAATTCTCCCTCCAGCTGGCCAGCAAAATGGACTGGGTCATTAGCATGCATTGGTCTCATCTGCACATGTAAGGTTATTCGTCCCCTGGGGTAATTCTCTCCTCACCGTAGTATCTACCACTCAGACGCTTAGAGGAGACACCGGGCTACATTGTGAACAAGCTCTTAATTTAAACGAGTTTTGTGTTGATGGGTTCTTCTCTCTAACCTAAACTCCTCCACAGGTCGACCCAAAGCAGCCGTGTGTGTGTGTGTGTATCGGTTCAGTGCGTTCCGAGGCCGCAGATGTTCCATCATACATAATACAGGGTGATCAAAGGGGCCTGCCTCACAGTGTAATTCCCCACTGCAGAGGTGCATCTGTTCTGGCGTTGTAACTCACTCGCGGGGCCCCCACGCTGGCGGAACACACTTCACAAAGTCACACAACTCCCACGGTGACTCCTCCTCCGCCACGCCTGCCTCCACAACATGCAGCGGGAGGTAGACTCGAAGGTATCCGAGGGACAGGGAAACAGTTGGATATTGCCATGACGCAGCGTGCAGCCAAGGAACATTGTGTAGCCGGTCTTGGAGACGGCATGTACAAATTGTTTATAGGCTCCGGTTTTTGCTGTACACTATGGACTTTTTCTCCCCCCTGAATATGCATACAGTGCAGTTCCTCTTAGACGTTTCAGACCGCCTATGGGTTTTTGTAGGGAGAAAAATAAGCTATGTAGATGATGCTAAGCTCATCTGGATGACATGAGGCTGATAAAGAAGACATGTTGTTACTGACCTCTGCGTGTTGTATGACATCCACAGCATTTGAACAATCCCGAAACTGTCAAACCCATGACGTCATACTCCAGGCGATTCCACACAGTTTGCAACATGCTAACAGACAGACAGCAAACATTGCGTGACATGTCAGGGGTCTGTAGTACCATGTTAAAGTAGACTGGTAAACTACAGATGTGCTTGGTGAATAGCTCCACCGCCACAAATTGCAATGAATTTGAAATATACCTCTAGTCATAAAGTAAATAGATTGCGAGTGCTTCTGTAGTTCTGTGCTTCTGTAGTTTTGTGCTTCTGTAGTTCTGTGCTTCTGTAGTTTCCGTGCTTCTGTCGTTTCCGTGCTTCTGTCGTTTCCGTGCTTCTGTCGTTTCCGTGCTTCTGTCGTTTCCGTGCTTCTGTCGTTTCCGTGCTTCTGTCGTTTCCGTGCTTCTGTCGTTTCCGTGCTTCTGTCGTTTCCGTGCTTCTGTCGTTTCCGTGCTTCTGTCGTTTCCGTGCTTCTGTCGTTTCCGTGCTACTGTCGTTCCCGTGCTTCTGTAGTTCTCATTCTGCTTCGGGCAGAATGCAATTTATCTGTTTTTTCATTTTCCCTGAAGACTTGGCTCGACCCAGATTTTCCTTCTAAATCCCATGCACTTTAAGGGTGTTACAGTTATAAAGAATATTTACAGTGCCGCGTTTAGATTGAATAGGATATGATTAAGTAATGAGCTCTTAATAATTAGTCGTCACACGCTGTTCGTCTGATGTATCTTTTAGTTATTTTCGCTGACAGTTCAGCTGAGCTTGCTAGTCAGTAGTCAGATCCCCTGAACAAGCTAGCTGGAGGACACATTTGTGTAATGTGTTCTCTATCAGGTAGACCGTGAGTTTCCCAAAGACAGAACTATGCCTTTTCAGTCCATTTTCATGTGTCGCTACAGAGGTTACATATCCAACATTTAATATCTTCCTGTCTGTCCCTTCTGTTTTCTACTTTGAAAGGATGTGATGGGTGATTTTAGAAAGTATGGAAGAAGCATCTTGTATTACACAAGTGATCATGAAATAAAGGGACACCACTTGAACATGGGAAAGGAAAGGGGTTGCCTAGTCAGTTGTACAACTGAATGCATTCAACGGAAATATGTCGTCCGCATTTAACCCAACCCCGCTGAATCCGAGAGGTGCAGGGGGCTGTCTTAACATCCACGTCATCGGTGCCCGGGGAACAGTGGGTTAACCGCCTTGCTCAGGGGCAGAATGACTAATTTGTACCTTGTCAGCTCGGGGATTTGATTCAGCAACCTTTTGGGGATGTAAAAATTGTTGATGACCTGTGGCTTGTAACTCCAATAACAGATAATTTCCTTGGATTTCGCATACTGTAGAAGAAACACGATCTCCTTGACTGCTGACAATGTAATTCAGGACGAATCATCAAATGTTTTGAAATGCTATGTGAAATGTGATTACACTTATGTTTAAGATGAATTGTGTGTTGAAACGTGCATTTTTTTGTAGGCTCTGTATTAGTGTATTAATAAGGAATTCTCTTCATGTCTTGCAGGTGATTCTCATGCTGACCAAGCTGTTTGACTTCAACCTGAACAGTGTCACAGAGAGCTCATTGTGGAGGTAAGCACATCATACTTTGTCATTGCAAGTCTTCTGTGTACATTTCTGTGTAAAGTCTTCAGTGACTGCCTGTATATCGGATTTTAGCAGCAACAAGGTTGTTTCATGTTCTGTCTCCTTTGTATACCACATTGTAAATACATAAGTGCATCACCATAAGAGGTTGACAAATCAAAGGCTTACACGAAATCACCTTGAATATTTAAACGGTGCAACTTGCCCCCTCCTCATTGAGGAGACTTTTCGCCAGAAAAACGTACACCTGTCGCCAGAACCTTCCAGCCGACCGACCAGATGTTTAACTCAGCCCAAAGCAAACAGGCATTAGTGTGAATATGAGTCACAGCTACTCAGACAGCCAATGTGCTCTCCAGTGTTGTCCAAGTGCACTTACTTTGACTGGCCTTGAGTGCAGCTCAAGCGAGTCTCATTGCACTTTCAGCTCAAGGGGCTACTCCGCATTACTGAAAACTGAATTCAAACATAATCCACTCCCTTGGCTATAGTTGTAATATCTTGTATTTGTAGGTCTACAGGTTGTGTTCTTGCTACCTTGAGATTCGGTGCCCAATAGGTTATTTGTGACGTACAAGTATGTTTGAGACTTGGCTGAAAATAGAATGTGTTTGACTGTCCATTGGGAACTCCGCGGTTAGAGGATTTTAGTTGTTCTTCTATAGACTCCTTTCAGTGGAACATGTTTTATGACGTCTCGCCTTATTTTACCCCAGGCTTTCGTAGAAAGAGGGACAAATTGAATGCTCTTACATTTGTTCCACTTGGCATTCATTAAAGTTGATAGAATGCGGTTTTGGCATTTAAGAGACTTTGTAACAGGAGGCCTGTCAAATCTGTACAAATCTCAGCGGTGCGGGGCTGCTGGAACATTGCGGCCCTCATATGAGAAAGAGGAAAACAGAAAATGGCCCTCAGGACTTTCCAGTGATTTCAGCGGCCTTGTCCACAACAGATCCATGGGTCACCCCAAGGCCTATCTCCCAACCACAGCAGTGGTAAATGTAGCGTTAAATGACTGTCTCCACTTAAGTCCTAACCACTAGCCTTTAGTGGCTTAAGTTGTGGATGGCTCAAACGTGAACGGGCGTGACACCTCCTTACCCTGTTAATGGTGCGTCTAACATTGACTGTTCCCTCACTTCATGAGGGAGAGACGGAGACGCTGGTAGTTTAAGAATGGAAGACAGCCATCAAACCTGGGGCAGAAATGGGAGGGGGTACAAGCCCAACCTGCTGCTCTCAAAGCGGAGTGGAGAGAGAAATGCTATCGGAGTGCACCGAGGCAGTCATGAATTAATTTGGAATACTCAGCAAAGCTGCCATCCGTTGGACGTTTCAAGCTGTTTATTGTTTACGTTGCACCCCGCTAATGCGATTAGCGACCTCTAGCTAACCATCTCCAGATACCCCCCACTCATTGATTAATCAAACTCCAATAGGGAAGACAACAGGGCTTCGGGCTGCTGCTGCTGTCATAGTACAGTAGATATATGGGGGAAATCTAATTGGGTGTGTACTGGGGGTGCTCTAAGTCTCCTCCCAAAATAAAGTTGTTGTCCTTGAAAAGAACTCAACAAGGCAGTATCACGCTAGTCCGGTATGAATAAAAGGGCTTGAAATTGAACCCTCAGCTAAAACAGCTAGGTATATGATGTGAGGGGGGGTGGCCGATAGTATTGGTTTCATTGGTTCATGTCGAGAGTTGCTGCACCACTAAAAGCAAGTCATTGGGCCTTAAATCACAGCAGCCATATGATGGGGTTCTATGAGGAGCAGATCAATAGCCAGATGATGTCATTGTCCTGTGGTCCAAAGTGTCGATGGATCCACCCGTTGATAGATGCTACCGCTGGTATTCAGGAGTTCGCCCATATTTAATCGACATGGAAACCATCCCATAATAAATCTGAAAAAGGGAAAATGAAAGTCACCAGGCTGGTGTCATGGGGCTGGGCTATTTGTGTGTTTCTGTTTGTTCTTTGTCAACTTCACTACAAAAAAAACAACTTCAAAGTTGTAACGCTTCCATTTCATTTGAGTTTCCAAAATCAGGATTTAACATTTCTATAAGCACAGGATGAATGAAAACCCTCTATCGAAGTCAGTGATTGCTTTGTTTGTAGTAGTAACAAGCATTGAAGGGTGATGCATGCATGGTGTATTTTTTAAGCTTTGCCTGCTTTGTGTGTGTGTGTGTGTGTGTGTGTGTGTGTGTGTGTGTGTTTTAGCTGAACATGAAATAGCTCCTTGATTGAGCCTCGATTCTCTATGAATAAAATGAACCTGGCAGGGGAGATAAGTTGTTCAAACTTCGAGACGTTCTGGAATGTCACATCCCAGACGGAACACAAATTTCACATTAGTACTCTGACCATCGCTTAAATATTTCAGCACAATCCCCTTTCATCCACTGTTAGCTTTGACTCAACTGTTGGGATCCAAATTGGGTTAGTAGTTTTATGCAGACAGATATGGTGAGACTTTGAAACAACAGAGTTGTGCTACCTAGACACGACCTCCAAAAAACTTCACACATTATTTTGCCTTTTCAGTATTCTTTTCAAAATCCACTCAAACATTGCTGTTACTTCCTTTTAAAACAGGAAGCTTTGTGTGAATGACAATGTAGGAGGCCACGTGAAAACTTTACATAAAAGCTAGTCTCACTCATGGTTCAATGGCTTCATCTTTGACCAGCCATAGAACAGTCCACTTGAGACTACGCAGCCAGTCTTTCAGCTTTACGTGAAGTTTTTCACTTTGTGCCTTTTTCTCCTAACAGTTTGGACTGAAGGAGTAAATGACATGATTTGACTTAAAATCTTTTCCTGGACCATAACAGAGAAACTATTCCAGAACAATTGCTATTGTTTCTGGTGATGCTGTTTTGAATTCTGTGCTGTTTTTAAAAGAAGAGCTGGACATTGGTCAGATAGTTGGAGACATATACACCCTGGCTAGGTTATGGTTGTTTATCCCTTGTAATCTGAGCGTGTCGTCGTAGAACAGCGAACCACAAGGAGGTGGGACTTAATTGTGCATGCTTTTTTTTTCTCCTACTAAACATTCTCCAGAAGATTTTTAATTACAACAAGTAATTCATCAAGTCTTCATCAAACACTCTGATTAAATTCCAGGTCAACCGACTACGGAACCACTTACCAGAAGCTCAACGAGAAAGTGGGGACGAAAACAATCCTCAGCTACTTGTACGTCAGTCCCAACAACAAGAGGAAGGTAAGGTGCATTTATGCGTCTTTAGTGTTGTTTTGTCTTATCTCATAGTTAACATTCTAGTTTTCTGCCTGCTTTCTAAATGCCACTCTGTGTGGGGTGTTTCTTACACTGTAAATGCTGACAAATGTCCTAACTCATATAAAACAGCCCACTTGACTCAATTTCGAACGATCTGTCAGTATAACTTCAAAGTCATTTTGTAGTAGAAAATGTTGATCTACTCATTGCGGTGCAGTTGGATACACTTTTTATTTTTTTTATTTCACCTTTATTTAACCAGGTAGGCAAGTTGAGAACAAGTTCTCATTTACAATTGCGACCTGGCCAAGATAAAGCAAAGCAGTTCGACAACATACAAAAACACAGAGTTACACATGGAGTAAAACAACATACAATCAATGATACAGTAGACAAAAATAAGACTATGTACAATGTGAGCAAATGATGTGAGATAAGGGAGGTAAAGGCAAAAAAGGCCATGGTGGCAAAGTAAATAAAGTATAGCAAGTAAAACACTGGAATGGTAGATTTATAATTTGAAGAAAGTTCAAAGTTAAAATATAAATAATATGGTGCAAAGGAGCAAAATAATAAATAAAATAAATAAATACAGTAGGGGAAGAGGTAGTAGTTTGGGCTAAATTATAGATGGGCTATGTACAGGTGCAGTGATCTGGGAGCTGCTCTGATAGCTGGTGCTTAAAGCTAGTGAGGGAGATAAGTGTTTCCAGTTTCAGAGATTTTTGTAGTTCGTTACTTACAAAGGCACGTCAATGGACTTGCAATGCTGATGTCAACTGCCAATATAAAACGAACATACGTTTTTGAAGTTAGTACTGCCATGTCTGTTTGGTGCCTCTGTCATCTTCAACAGTATCCGCCACATCCATTAAGCCATGCTAATCTCCACCCAGAGAGTTTGCAGTGATCTTCTAAGAAAATACTTCCAATCGTTAATATTTATACCGACCCTATAATTTCTCTCTTTCCGGAACTAATGAATTATAGACCAGACAAAACAAAAAGGAAGGAAGAAGAAGGATTTAATAAATTCCAGTGTTTTTTAATCAAAGGATAGACAAGCTCTTCATATTTGTGACCGTTGCCCCCCCCCCCCCCAACCCCTGCACCCCCAACCCCTTCTCCCACAACCCTCAAGAGGAGCCATCCTGACGATTTGAATCATTAGTCCCATCTCCCTTCATCCTTCCATTCTCACATTCCTCCCTTTTAACAAGACTCTAATCGGAACAGGTCATTTTCTCCTAGTTAATTCTTGTCTAATAATGAAGATGAAATGTGCCCCCTAACCTCCACTCCACCTCTCCTCACCCCCGTGTACAGTCCAATGAGAAAGCTTCTGTCATAGACCAGGAAAGAGGTGTCAAGCTAATGTTGAGAGGACGGGAAAAACAGCAGTGAGCTTTATCATTGCTGTGGACTGTCATGTGGAATGCTAGTCCGTTTTGTTTGGAACATGAACACTTTGTATTAACAAGAGGTAGGAAGTAAGCCTAGATAATCGTGCAAAATAAAAAACAAAGTCCAGGAAAAGCTTGTCAAGCTAACAGATGTGGATAGTGAGACGTACAGGGAATACAGTATAGTGAGCTTTACCATTTCCTTTAAATATAGTGTGGACTGTTAGCCTGTGGAACATTAGCCTGCGCTGTTTTGAAAAGTTTTATTGACAAGAATGGAAGGTATAGGCCTTGACAAGAATGGAAGGTATAGGCCTTGATGTTGCTACAAAATAGAAACTAACAAGCTACTAAGAGTCAAGTAGCCTGTAATCTTACAAAGACCTTACTGGGCCGTACCAAGTAATTCAACCCGTCTCTGCAGCAAACCTTCTAGCTTATACACTGACTGTACAAAACAGTAGGAACACCTTTTGTAACATTGGTTTGCCCTCAAGACAGACTCAATTCGTTGGGCCAATGGACTCTACAAGGTGTTGAGTGTTCAAAAAGGATGTTCATAATGTTTTGTACACTCAGTGTATGTCTCTCTAAACAAAACACAGCTAGTGGGTTTCTAAAATGGCAACAGCATACTACTGCAGAGCCACCCCTTTAACACAACTCAGGTGATATGACGTGTAAAAATTAGTAACTGGGTGCTAATGACACACACACACACACACACACACACACACACACACACACACACACACAGCCTGTTGGACCCAGGTTACCTTTGTCATCATCACTCTAGCTAGTTGTCACCCACGCTGTTGGGGTAAGTCAACCTTCTGTTGCTGCAGGGGATGGAGGAGTAGAGAGGAGTGGAAGAGATGCATGGGGTCACTGGTGTACAAGGACCAGTGGAGACCAGTCAGAAACAATGGACCACTATTTTATCACTGAGATCAGAACACTGCATGTATTCTGACTCATTCTGAGTATGAGAATGCTTATAAGGGAAACACTTGCGAAGGCAAATAACCGTACTATCAGTAGTTTCTAGTTTTATTACTTGTATGTATGGGATACGCATGGTATACATCATCCAACTAAACACTTACTGGCAGGTTGTCACGTCCTGGCCAGTATAAGGATTAATTGTTATTGTAGTTTGGTCAGGACGTGGCAGAGGGTATTTGTTTTATGTGGTTCGGGTGGTGTTTTGGTAAAAGGGCGTTTGATTTAGTATTTCCGGGTTTTTTGGTTTATGATCTATGTTTATGTAATTCTAGGTTTAGTCTAGGTAGTCTGTTTCTATGTAGAGTTAATTGGGGTGGACTTCCAATTGAAGGCAGCTGTGTGGTGTTGCCTTTGATTGGAAGTCCTATATTAGTTGGGTGTGTTTGTCTGTGTATTTGTGGGAGATTGTTTCTTGTCTAGCATGTATGAGCCTGAGAAGACTGTCGGTATATCGTGAGTTCGTTTTGTTGTTTTTGTGTTCATTTTGATTTAATAAATGTTCAAAATGAACAAACACAGTCCTGCTGCACTTTGGTCCTCCCTCACCGACGATAACCGTGACACAGGTTCCTTCTGGACAGTGCAACCGCAATAAAACATAATACAAGATGATAGAAACATCAAGTTAATGCTTCCATACAATAGAATAAACATTTTAGCATAAGTATAATACAGGAAGGCACAATTTACAGTCCAATATTTACACATTTGGGCGGGGCACAGTGTATAAATTGAGCAGTATAATAAGTCTTGTAGCAGCCGTTGTGATATGTCTGTGTGGGTGAGTGCATGTGTGCTAAGGTGCAGAGAATCAGAGCAGAGCAGTCCAGTTGACGAGTAACCACAAGCAAATAGTGGATAAACAGGTTTTAATACAGAGAAACGTAAGAAATAACGCGTAATGACGGTAAATATCGAGAACCCCTCTGACATGCTTGCAGATCATTATCTTGTATAAATGTTTGGTAGGGCGGCTAATGCTTCCAGAAAATGAAAGGAATTTGATGGGGGGCTGATTGAGCGACGGACAGATTCAGACAAACAACCTCTCTGGTTCATTCTCAGAAGCAGTGATATTTTTTGGGGAAGTAATAGCTCTGTTTTCTGTGAAAATGGCAGAACAAGCTCAATTTTGGTGGCCTCTGGTACATTCTAATGCCTTGATTCCATCCAAAATACACCCCTAAATTATAGAATAATTGAATGACTTTTCCTCGCATTTTGGTAAAATTTGTTGTGGTATTAAGTAGAAAGACATTACTTTATAGTAAAATGATTGAAATGTAGTGTGTTAGTAGTTTTAGATATTGTCTAGGCCTAGTCCTGAGCACAACTATTTTCTAAGTAAGATAACCTCTTTAACATTAAACCTGTCTTGAGATTCAAGTCACATTTACAGTCTTAGTTCAACAGGTATGATTGAAGAATGAAGCAGGTGTTAGACATGGGCTTTGCTAAACAGAAAGCAGCAGTTTCCTATTAACTTTAATTAAATCAGTAGGCCTATATCAATATCTTTCATACTAGCGTATAAGTATAATTTACTTGAACTTTTGTATCCTTCAATCTGTATCATATTTTGGACCAGAATGAGGCTCTCTCCACTTCTTATTGTTCCTGCAGTGAGAATTCAACATCTTCGTTGAATGTTTTCATAATTTATCTGCAGATAATCGACAAAAAAGCAGGAGTAACCTACCAGTATGCAAATTAGGGAGCCAAAACACAGTCTTTTACCGATGAGATTCGGTTCCATTCACCTAACAGATCCATTAAAAAAAAGAGCTGTTAGTTCGCAAACAACCCATCACTAGGCTACACTGACGAGTCATTTTACAGTCACTGGCAAGTTTTATTATTATTTAATTTTTTTCATGGTCTTCGAATCCTAGGAAAAAACAAACTATCTTTTGGTTTACATGTCCCGATGCGATACCATGGACATAACTACATTGTATGATTTATGAATAGCAAAGGGACATAGGAGATTGACTTTATTCAGTCAATTCGAAACCTTTTATAAACTAGTCAACACTTACTGTTCAGTAATCAATCAAAGCACAGTAAATAGCCTATGCTCCCCGACTCATGCGAAAGACTGACAGGCGTCTGTCCTATCAATAGATCACTAGAAGATGCATATCATTCATTTTAGTGGCAGAGGGCTATATGGACTTTTCTGACTATTTAATTGAAACTTTTAAATGAAAAAATGCCTAGTTAATTTATGAAGTGGAAAAAGTAGCCGGCTTACAATGAGTGTTATCGGCTATTTAGCCGACGGCCGGCGCTTATGGAAAATACTGAAGAATGCTTCCTCTCATGAACATATTGACTAAAGCAGCAGTCATCGGCACAAATGTTTCAGGCGAAGGCCTTAATTATTTCTGTGTGTGTGTGTGTGTATGTGTGTGTGTGTGTGTGTGTGTGTGTGTGTGTGTGTGTGTGTGTGTGTGTGTGTGTGTGTGTGTTGTGCTCCAAAACAATGACAGCCTCTGTCCAGCTCAGACAGCATCAACAGGCAGGTGGGTGGAATATGAATTTGCTTCAGATGAGATCTCTCCCACTACAGAGTTCAAATACTTGCATTCATTGCCACTCTTTTTGGAACAAGCACGTATTTAAGTGCACATTTATTTTTAATGTCCTCAAAGTAGTAAAGACAAACTCTTTACAAATGTTCCCATCACTTCCCAAAGAAGTACAAATGAGGGTACGTACAGATGTAGGATCTTCATTTGATCACTCGTTTGTTGCTGAGAATTTCCCTGCACTGCAGGAAATGCAAACTTCTAGTGTATTCCATGTTCAACCCCCACTAAAAAATGTCCATTAATTATAATCCACATAATCCACATTTCATGTTGCTGCAGGATTATTTTCCTGCTGTAGCACACTGGTTCAAATCTTTAAGTGTCTATTCACGTACCAATGCGTCAATCTAAGTAACATAATAAAAAAATCCCCATTAAAATCTGTCAGTTTAAGCTAGAGATATTGGCTGCATCTGCGGTGGAAGGTGACCGAGCTACAGCGGTATTTGTCAGACCATGAGACATCCCGAAAATCGGTCTTCTCACGAAAACATCTGTAGCATCCGAACGGTTTGGTCAATAACCTCTGGAAAGGGGAGAATCTCACAAACACGATGGTGTTCTTCGTTTTGCTCTACAACCCCCACAAGTGTCACAGGACTCATCGAAGGTAACCCATGTAATTGAGTGGAGGTTGCTTTGTGAAAAAAAAAACATAAGGGGTTATTAAGTATGTGTCCAAAAAAACTAAAATATTCCCGGAGCTTTCTTATATTACCCAGATATAGACATTTTACATTTACATTTTAGTCATTTAGCAGACGCTCTTATCCAGAGCGACTTACAGTAGTGAATGCATACATTTCATACATTTTTGTTTTTCTGTGCTATAGGACAGACACTTTGAAACCTTTTTCCTTATGATTTATTTTTTGACTTTTTTGGGACATTTATGAATGTTTTTCTATAGACTATAGTAGCAAACAACAAATTCAATATTTTTTATTTAAAAAAAATTACAATATTTTTTGGGATACCTAAAGGGCTCCTAAAATGTTAAATCAAATAGCTAAATGGTCCATCATATTAGCATCTTTAAACAATTCCAGATGTCATTTTAGTACTAACCTCATACATCAGTAAATTGACTAACCAGTGTCTGTATATAGCCTTGCTACTCTTATTTTCAAATGTCTTTTTACTGTTGTTTTATTTCTTTACTTACGGACACACATACCTTTTTTCCACCCTCCTATTGGTTAGAGCCTGTAAGTAAGCATTTCACTGTAAGGTCTACACTTGTTGTATTTGGCGCACGTGACAAATAAACTTTGATTTGATTATAAAGCAGCTCCACTCCCATCACTTAAAGTCTTACTTTCAGCCTTGACTGTAAGATAACACGCCAAGGTTACAACACGTGATTATTTAATATGAATGCTAAACTCCGTATGCAAGGATATCATTAACTGCAAACATCTGTCTTAATAGCTATAATGGATGATTAGCTAGCTGCAACACATGGTGTGATAACTTCTGTATGCAGGATACATCCCTAATACAGGAACACTCCAAAAGCAAAACAGGGACGTGGATCTACCATGGGAGCCAGCTAGCACTAGTATGTTAGTTTAGCGTGCTAGCAACTGGAACTGCCATGGGACCCAACTGGCTCTAGCATGATAGTTTAGCATGGTGCAATTTACCTGTTCCTCACCATCCTTCAGCTGGTGGAGGTAAACACTAGCATGGGAGTGGTTACTCATCTCACTGTTCTTTATGGGAGACAATACAGTCGTGATCTGAGTCGAGGCGAGTTAGCCATGCTCTGGATGAAGGAAGGGAGTATCTGTGCATGTGGTGGTAAATGTGATGGAAGCGAATAACCTAACGGTGGAAAAATATATAGAACATCTGTCAGCCCTAAGGCACAATCTACAAATGAGAGCGAGGCAAGAACACTAAGGCCCATGAGCAGGCTGAGAGAGAGGCGGAGAAAGACGGAGGGAGGGAGAAGCCCTTGGAGTGCTTCCATAATCTCAAACAGATCGCATCGCATGACGCCACGTGCAATTATTCTTACATTCCCTTCTGATTTATTAATGTTCCACGTATCGTGATTGTTTGTGACGAAACAAAATCAAGGGTGTGGCAAAACAGCATGCTTCCTTGCCCTTTAAGTAGACCTACCTCAAACTTTGTTGCGTGCCTTCCTTGTATGACCTCATTATGTGATGCAGTGGAGAGGGTCTGCACTCCAAAAAATATAATTTACATATTTGTTTAATTCTAGAGGCAACGCAAACAGTATTATCATTAATATGCTTAATATTATCCATCAATCCCCGATTAGATGTGCTTGTTGTACACAACACTCCACCAAGTCTTCCAATTTGTTTTTGTGTGTGTGTGTGTGTGTTGGGTGGTAGGGGCTAGAATGGGAGTCATAAAGCCCCAATTACCGTCAGTGTGAAGATGCAATGTTAGTGTTGGTGAGGTCTGGGCCGGAGTGCAGTGGAAATGTCAAGGAGATAGTCAATTAGTCTAGACTTCAAATGCCTGGGCTCAAGAGACAGTACTTGTGTTTAATAAGGAGAGTTCAAAGTGTTGCAACTCCTGGTTGGCTGGTGGACTCCATCAGGGAAGGAAAAAGAAAGAGAAGAACTCATTATGTAGTCCAGAATAGAGAGCTGTAATAGTGTATGCAAAAGACAAGACAAAGTTTTAAGGGAGTGATCAAATTCGGGTGAAATGAAGAGGTGAACTAATGACAAGGTAATAATGATACAGCGCCTCTGACTAGAAATCCAAAAAGATGATCCATGCACCATTTTCTGTAGTGTGTTCTCACTTGTTCAATGTCCCTCTTTCTCTTCCTCCCGCTTGGCCCTCATTTCACTTTGGTGAGACCTTTGCCCGAAGCATCCCAAGTCTCCCGGCTGACATTTTTATTACCCTCCTATGAAGACTTCACTTCTTTTCCCATGCCAGACCTTGTCCCTGCTTGATTGCCCTTTTGCCCGTAGCCTCAATTGGGCATCTACTCGGTCTCCCATCCAAAGCAAGACCTGGATTGTGTTTAACTGGACAAAAACGGACTGAAACAGAGGAAGAGACTACCTGGACCTGTCCACTAAGAAATGCTCATTTTAGTTTTCCTTTGTAAAAACATTTTAAAACCTGCCCTAAATGAACATAACCCTGTAGTTATTAAACCCATTCAATCCCTTTCTATTGCTAACATGTTCTCCATAAATAGGTTATGCCATGGG
Organism: Salmo salar; assembly: GCF_965601325.2. Lineage (NCBI taxonomy): Eukaryota > Metazoa > Chordata > Actinopteri > Salmoniformes > Salmonidae > Salmo > Salmo salar. The sequence continues at coordinate 29,479,347 of NC_138302.1, read as the reverse complement.
TTCAAAGCAGCAACTGCTAAATAACGCCTAGGGTAGATCTTTAGTAAGCGCAAGTACAGTACATTGTATTAGCAGATGAAGAGACTGAAGTCCATTAGGCAGAAATGATCTCTCCAAGGCATTGTAGGGCTTTTCATTAAAGATGTATTATCTTTCCTAGGTCTTAGTGTGTTAGACTGAGATTTCTTACAAAGGAAAGAGGAGGCCATTTTTATTACTTCCAGATAGGCATACAAAGGAAATGAAGCAATTCTGCCCGTAATTAAAATGCACTGTGGACAATTAACTCAGTTGTAATAGCATTATTAAGATACATTCTTAAGACATTAATATAGAATGTCCATGTGAATATTGGAACATTTCACTCACAGTCGATATGTACATTCAGATTTACTGTAGTTCAAGAGCATTATGTCTTAAAAGATTTACGCAATATGATCTTGCTGCCTTTTCTCCTGCCAAGTTGGATGGTTTCTATTCATGATTTTCCCCATGGGAAAAACCCATAAACTTCCTATCCATCAAACTCTAACTTATTTGCTGGGGAGGTTTCTTCTGTTTTTGGACACATTTTGGAATCGCATTAACTCAAAATATAAATTGGACTATCTGACCAGGTGATGCAGAACTCTGCCAAATTGTTAAGTTTTAAACAGAGGAAGTTGTTATTTTAAAACTCTGGGGGTCCGCGAAAATATATATTTTATGAACATCGCTAGAAACAGAATGAACACATTTTAAAATTACATACCTACAGTAGAAAATAGGATATTGTCTTATTTCTAATGATGTCAACTTTATTTCTCAACTCTTAATATTGAGCAAGTTACACTCATTGGAGCCAATTACACTCACTTGAGTATCTGACATAGGCTTTGAAAAGCACCTGCGTTATAGGCTACCAGTGCAGCAAGTGCCACTGTCTGCTGGTAAGCTTTCTTAACTCGGACATGCTGTTTTGCCAACACATGGCTAACCTTTGTTTGAACAGCTGCTCTTAGCCACTGGTGTAGCGGAACCCCCCCCCCTCTGGGGGCTGATTAGCTCGTCAACTCGCACCTATGTCTAAATTGAATTCATGTTTTTAATCATTTTCACAGTAACCCTCATTTTTTAATTTCCACATGTAGCAAGCGACGTGTTTGTTGTCCAACTACATTTACATTTACGTCATTTAGCAGACGCTCTTATCCAGAGCGACTACATGGCAGTAGGTTAGTCAGACAATATAGTTGTCATGCATCTAATTAGCCTATTTCTCAGCAGCGCCGGAGGCAGCCAGCCTCGGACTCCTCACCTAATTGGCTATCAACAGTTCAAAAAAGTTCGGTGAATCAGGTCAGACTCGGATGGAGAGTGAGTGCATTGTTCAAGATGGATGAACAAAAGGCAAGACCAACTGGTGCACAAAAACGCAGTGAAACGAAACACCAGGTGGAAGCTAGTAGGCCTAGCTATGCAGCAGCAAGCACTAGCAGCCTGCCAGTCCAGACTGAGACCTCACTGCCCGGGCCCCGCTAGTGCCTGAGACCCCCCCCCCCCCCCCCCCTTTCTGTGAACATTGTTTAGCCTACGAGTGATGAGACGGATAGCCCACAGTGTGGAGTCTGAGTTTCAGTGTGTAATATAAATAGGCTACCATGCTAAATACTGTATATAGCTATAGATAGGCTAGTAGGCTAGACTGCATTGTCTGCATAATGAAACAATCCCTAGAAAGCTATTGTTTTGATCATTGGCATTAATAGACTGGTTTTTCGCAGCATGAACGTTCTACCCAAGCTGTGCGAGAGCGTGTGGACAGCAAAGGTAGGCTATAGGTCTACAGGACAGTTGTATCCTATTAAAAACATACATTGGTTACTGATTAGTATGTTGTTGCATAGAACATGCATTTTACAATCTGCAATGTTTGAATGTCCTACTTTAATTACCCAGCAAGTAAATACCTAATTGCAACCAGTCAGCATTCTAAATAGCAGCATTGCAACACTGTAGGCCTATAGCTTAGTGAAACATACATGTTAGGCTTAACATGAGAAAAGGACCACCCAAAAAAACAAAACATGTATCCAATAAAGCAAAGCTATAGGCTACTACAAGCACTAGCACCAATCTGAATCCTATCGATAGGCAGCCACATATACGTTGCAACTTCAGAACCACGGACAGCGATCGGAAGTCTATACTGAGGGGCTGACGCATTAGACTTTGCGGGGGACCAGAGAAACTGCGCTACACCAGTGCTCTTAGCCAAAATGTGTTTGGAGTTACACTTCCTCTTCCAATTATAATGTGGGGAAGTCAAAATGTATAAAAACTATACCAAATATATGAATTACTTCTCCTTGCCATTTATCATTCACCTGATAAGACAAGACGTGACAGAAAAACGTTTTTTCTAACGTATGATGGTGGTTCCTGGGTCGCTGATTTGCCTGGGAGGGGGGTCCCTTGGCAAGAAAAGGTTGAAGACCCTAGGTCTAGTTATGTTGGGTATTGTGTAATTTTGACATGGGCCACTAGATGGTGGCTGATTCATGGCTTCTACACTACTGTGCTGCTCTTCAGACATCTCTACAAGGCTAAAGAGACAGTCGAGACTGACCTTTTTGTCTGAGGAGTTCACTTACTGGTCACCGACAGTCCATCTATGACATGAGCGAACAAGAAACTCCTATTGTTTTCTGTTCAACAGCAAACGCACCTGCTGCTGGTTTACAGGAAGTAACATCTGCCATGTTGCCCATTCAAACTCTCATAATCACGTCTGGGTAGTCAAACTAGTAGCAACATGTCAGCCTAAAAGTGGGTGTCTGTTGTTAGGAGCTACAATTTAGTGAGTTCTACTTTCCCTCCACTCTTCTCCATGAATTTCCTTGAAATCTTGCCATTTGAACTTCCTATAATGCAAAGAGAGTATATTTGTCGCTTGGGCACCGACTGTGTTACGCTTGGATTTAGAGAGATGCTTCAAAATCCAATTACTGTGACTGGAGTGAAATGGAAAATATGGGCCTAATTTCATTAATATTCTATCACTGAGTATTTACTGCTGCACGACTATTAACTCACTGTGTTATTCCTCGCACACTTCTTAAACGTCTTGCAGTTGGTGGCTGCTTCATTATCCTTTGGTCATTTTGAACCTCTTTGGCCTCATAAACTAAATACATGCACATGCCCATACATATACACACACTGGCGCGTGCACACACATGTACACACACACAATGGTAGCAATTCAGGCATGCCCTCTCTTTTCCTCGTGCTCCATCAGGGGAAAGTGTGAAGTGTCGAAATGAACAAAATGCCAGCGTTTGTGTGGATTACAGAGCATGGAACTCTGGAGAAAGTTTCAGGGTCAGCATGATTCCTTTTTAGTTTTTCTCTTATTTAGAAAACTCCGGTAAAGTGAAGGATTTAATTGGGCGGCATAACATTACGCAACATTTGGATATGCATTTTCAGAGTTTTTTTGACCAGAGTGAGATGGTTCCTTGAAATTACACTTGGAAAAGTTGATTGAGTCAACATGTTCAGTCTGTCATTTCCTGTCTAAACATGACACCGTAATGTCATGTGATGAGGATGTTGACATTTCTATGCAGTTTTTAATATAAATCTGTTAAATTACGAGGTGAAGCTCCAAGATAGCGTATCTAAAGATACAGCTATGTCTAAACAGTCATATAATTTTGCATGATGAGGATGTTGTTGAAATGTTTATACAGTTTTATATGAATTTGTAAAATGACAAGGTAAAGCTCTGTCATAACATAGGTCTAAAGGTTTGACGCTAAACGTATATTATCCATGTTAAGTGAAGATTAGTTTTTAGATAAAAGTATGACAGCTGAATGCTTGGCAACTTCATTGCCCTGTTTACTGCTCATGGTTAATGTCATCTTATGAAGCAGAATATAGTATTCAACACAACTCCTACAGGATTCATTCCCTCACTGCCACATCTGTCCAACTCTTTCCCTCATTTCTCTCTCATCTGAAGGTTATAAGTGGAACTAATCAGATACACAACCACATCCCCGAGACGCTCACCAGAATCTTCCTAACCCATTTTCACGTCGCACTAGGATATATCGATTTCCATATTCTAACAACAAATTATTGAAATAAGTCGTCATGTGAGTGTTCCAGAATTCATGAAACCGCTTATAATCCTCCCTTCACAATAGCTGCATTAGCCTACATAGGCTAGGCTAGAATAGGGCTGTATCGCCATAGGGTGTTGTTTCCATATTTATAGGAGCAGACAAAGTTTTAATAGTGCCCAGAGTTAAAACACTGTTAATTGTGTATGGAATGTAAAAATAAACCGTGTTGGGTGCTGCATTTGATATTTGATTGGATTGGTCAGCATGTGGATCACGTTTGGTGCTACGCTAGCTAGCTCACTGTGATTGATTAACTTGTGTTTGGGGTCGGCCCACTATAGCTACCATTACCATGCATAGTTTGACAAATGACTTAGTCTCAGCCGCGCCTGCTCAAGCTTGCTATGTTATACAGCCAATGGTGCCTGCTGGAAGTGTGTTAGACGTTTTACCTCATGCCCCATTCCCAAATCCACCCCTATTGATGGTAATCAGGGAAACTTAGGAGATTTGTCAAATGGGGAAACCTGTTTAAATCACCTTGGGTTGTTGGTTGAAGGTTGTGTCTCCCTACTCTGTTAACCTTTTCTCTATCCTCTATAACCCAGTCAGCATGGTTCCATAGCGGTGGGATCCCTGCACAACTGATTTCATTAATGACAATTTGCTACTGTAATGCGACCAGTGGTTTTGCTGGGGTTGGTGAACTCCCGAAATATGGTGGTGTGAGGAGACTCCTAGACTTCGACGGTTTGAGGGTTCCATAATGTCTTGACACTGAAACTGTGGAGGTTTCAGTCGTTGTCTGACACTGAAACTGTGGGCACTACTGGGATGGATGAGTTAGGATAAGTGCCAATCAGTTCATGGTTTTATTAACATAGTGACTCGAGAAACGCATATACACACACACACACACACACACACACACACACCACTTCCTTCCCACTGTGCTACTGATAAGGGGTTATGTAAGTGTTCAGGATGACTGATTCAATTACATTTGCTGCTGATTATATCTTTTGATATATGTGTTTTTTTCTCTCTTGGCACAATCACAGGGAAAAAATTGTGAACCTCCAAGAAAAGAACAAAGCTTGTGGGAAATTAGAGCTTTCAAAGCCTGACTGAACAGAGAGCAGGAGAAAAAGGGAGAGAAATCTGAATGCGTTACCCATACACACTCGCTACAAGATAGGCAAAGGGTGTGTTAAAAGTCTGTCTGTACAACAATAATTAGGATCTAGCAGAGCGAAACACAGGTTTATAAATGAGATGTCTAACAAGCAGGAGATGACAGTGAGTCTAAAGACGCCAATTTAGAACCACAAATTACTGACATATCTGTTATTAAATGTAGACTTTATAATCAAATCATTTAATTTAATAATAATATATATTTTTTCAATCAACTTCAAACTCTCAAGCTGCCCATCACATGGATTCACTGGCGGTCGGTGACGTTTAAGATGAGGGAGGATGAGCATGGCCTTATTTCTGTTACCAGCTCAATGTACAATCGATCGGTTTAGGTTACTACATGATACTAGATTTTTCCCTACCCCCCTCATGAGGTTGCTACAATCTAACCTATGAAAAGTTTAGAACTTGGTTGCAAAGGTTGAGAGAGACATTTGAGTAAATCAAGGTGACAGACAGTGACACATTCAATACTTTGCACACTCTTCGCTGCATCTAGCTGATCTAGGGTGTAATCATTAGTCCAACAGTTGCAAACGATAGTTTTTATTCAGGTATGTTTATCCCTGTTTCATTACGTTTGCTTCTGTTTAAGAAATGTTTTTCCAACATAATTGGCGGAATAAATACACCCTAATCACACGCAAACACAGTTCACTTTCATAGCAGCCACATACAAACAGCATGATTATTTTGCTCATTGTATAATTCTTTCTTGCATCTACACACTCTCCTCCGCTCACGTTTTCCCTTCGCTTGTGGACTTCAGTACACAACACATCAGCTGTCTGTGACCAGGCGAAAAAACCTTTCCAAGCCAAACCTTCATATCATCATAACCGCTAACCGCGACACACAGCCTACATCATTGTCACAATACTAGCTAAGGTCATAGTCAACAAGGTTACTAGAACTAACGTGTTAGTAAACCTGCTACAATCATGCAGTACAGTGTACAGGCAGCAAGCAGTTTAGCAGTTACACCGATGGGCCCTGGTAGCAATACATTAATAAAACCAAAAGCTTACCTTGACTTGGAAGAGTTCCAGTGTTGGATAGCCATAGCCAGCTAGCTAACATAGCATCCCTCTCTGTTTGAGCCAGGTGTTTGTGTAGGCTAAACTAAACTCAGCAAAAAAAGAAACGTCCTCTCACTATCAACTTAACATGTGTAAATATTTGTATGAACATAAGATTCAACAACTGAGACACATAAACTTAACAAGTCCCACAGACATGAGACTAACAGATTGGAATGTGTCCCTGAACAAAGGGGGGGGGGGGGTCAAAATCAAAAATAACAGTCAGTATCTGGTGTGGCCACCAGCTGCATTAAGTACTGCAGTGCATCTCCCCCTCATGGACTGCACCAGATTTGGCCGTTCTTGCTGTGAGATGTTACCCCACTCTTCCACCAAGGCACCTGCAAGTTTCCGGACATTTCTGTGGGGAATGGCCCAAGCCCTCACCCTCCGATCCAACATGTCCCAGACATGCTCAATGGAATTGAGATCCCGGCTCGTTGCTTGCCTTGGAAGAACACGGACATTCCTGTCTTGCAGGAAATCATGCACAGAACAAGCAGTATGGATGGTGGCATTGTCATGCTGGAGGGTCATGTCAGGATGAGCCTGCAGGAAGGGTACCACATGAGGGAGGAGTATGTCTTCCCTGTAACGCACAGTGTTGAGATTGCCTGCAATGACCACAAGCTCAGTCCGATGATGCTGTAACACACTGCCCCAGACCATGACGAACCCTCCACCTCCAAATCGATCCCGCTTCAGGCCTCGGTGTAACACTTTCTTTTATTGCGGAGTTTAGCTAGCTGCATTCGCTATCTAAGTGAAAGTGAAAAAAAATACAACAAAATATAGCTCTCTCTCTTGCTGCTTCATTTTTAAAGAAATTAATTTGTTAAACTGTTCAACTATTGTCTTTCTCTTTGAGTCAACTACTCACCACATTTTGTGCACTGCAGTGCTAGCTAGCTGTAGATTATGCTTTCAGTTCTAGATTTCTTCTCTGATCCTTTGATTGATTGGGTGGACAACATGCCGGTTCATGCTGCAAGACCTCTGATAGGTTGGCGGACGTCCTCCGGAAGTTGTCATAATTAATGTGTAAGTCAATGGAAGGGGGTGATTTTGTATGGAAGTCGTTGTACCCAGAGGAGGACGGAAACTAGCTGTCCACCGAGTACACCATGGTGCTACCCTATAGAGTGCTGTTGAGGCTGCTGTAGACCTTCATTGCAAAACAGTGTGTTTTAATTAATTATTTGGTGACGTGAATATGTTTGGTATAGTTTTTTCTAAAAAGGATAACTGTTTTAATGTTACACAATTAAAAAAAAATAGATATTTACTGAGTAGGATGGTCCTCCCCTTCCTCCTCTGAGGAGCCTTCACAGCATGGATTACCAAAATATATACCATTTAAATCGGAGTTATCTGTATCCAACACTGATTCAAACTAAGCCTCACTCCCAAGCAAACAATAATATTTCCCAGTCTTCCAGGACCAGCTCCCTCAATGGCTAGCTCTGATTATATTTCTGTCTGCTCTCATTCAGATCATGCTTCTGACTGACCCAGAGGTGGAAAGCAGCCTGCTGATCAGCTCCGATGAGGGAGCCACCTATCAGAAGTACCGCCTCAGCTTCTACATCCTCAGCCTGCTCTTCCACCCTGAGCAGGAGGACTGGATCCTTGCCTACAGCCATGACCAGAAGGTAAGAGGAGAGGGAGGAGAGAGAACTGACTGACACACGCGCACACACAGAGATCACTTAACTACTGTATCTGGTAGCTAGCTATAGTCTCTTTTTGTCATCAGAGTCTTTCTGTCTTTCGTTGGTTTTGCCCTCTGTCAGACATCAAAACAAGACGAGCTGTTATGATTTTTTTTTTTCTAAGTGTCAAATCGCCAATTGGCAACCCATCCCGTAAGGGATTAATTGACACACAAACAAACATTACAATGATTCACTATGGTAAGTAAATGACCATTCTTCTGAGTCAGGCGGTGGGGTGATTGATGTGGTGGCATCATCTGGGGACTATTTAGTCTGCAGTTGAGTGAGGTGCGTTACCGGGGCGGGGGGACGGGACGTGATTAGCATATCCAGTGGATTTAAACTTATGATAGCCCTCAACTAAGAAACTGAGTGGGTTTTAAGGTTGATTGCCACTCGTCTAAACTACAATATATTACATCGATTTAACAAAGTCAAGTGTTCATAACTTACTCAACGATTTGCTTTATTGTAATAAATTCAGTTTCTGTGTCTGAGACTAGAGGCATATACTCCATACATACAGTTGAAGTCGGAAGTTTACATACACTTAGGTTGGAGTCATTAAAACTCGTTTTTCAACCATTCCACAAATTTATTGTTAACAAACTAGAGTTTTGACAAGTAATTTAGGACATCTACATTGTGCATGACACAATTTTTCCAACAATTTTTTTACAGACAGATTATTTCACTTATAATTCACTGTGTCAGAAGTTTACATACACTAAGTTGACTGTGCCTTTTAAACAGCTTGGAAAATTCCAGAAAATTATGTCATGGCTTTAGAAGCTTCTGAGAGGCTAATTGACAACATTTGAGTCAATTGGAGGTGTACCTGTGGATGTATTTCAAGGCCTACCTTCAAACTCAGTGCCTCTTTGCTTGAGATCATGGGAAAATCAAAAGAAATCAGCCAAGACCTCAGAAAAAAATTGTAGACCTCCACAAGTCTGGTTCATCCTTGGAGCAATTTCCAAACGCCTGAAAGTACCACGGTCATCTGTACAAACAATAGTACGCAAGTATAAACACCATGGGACCGTGCAGTCGCCATACCGCTCAGGAAGGAGACACGTTCTGTCTCCCAGAGATGAATGTTCTTGGGGCGAAAAGTGCATATCAATCCCAGAACAGCAAAGGACCTGGTAAAGATGATGGAGGAAACTGGTACAAAGTATCAATATCCACAGTAAAACGAGCCCTATGTCGACATGACATGAAAGGCCGCTCAGCAAGGAAGAAGCCACTACTCCAAAACCGCCGGACTACGGTTTGCAACTGCACATGGGGACAAAGATTGTACTTTTTGGAGAAATATCCTCTGGTCTGATGAAACAAAAATAGAACTGTTTGGCCATAATGACCATCGTTATATTTGGAGGAAAAAGGGGGATGCCGAAGAACACCATCCTAACCGTAAAGCACGGGGGTGGCAGTATCATGTTGTGGGGGTGCTTTGCTGCAGGAGCAACTGGTGCACTTCACCAAATAGATGGCATCACGAGGAGGGAAAAGTATGTGGATATATTGAAACAACATCAGTCAGGAAGTTAAAGCTTGGTCGCAAATGGGTCTTCCAAATGGACAATGACCCCAAGCATACTTCCAAAGTTGTGGCAAAATGGCTTAAGGACAACAAAGTCAAGGTATTGGAGTGGCCATAACAAAGCCCTGACCTCAATCCTATAGAAAATTTGATGGCAGAACTGAAAAAGCCTGTGCGAGCAAGGAGGCCTAGAAACCTGACTCAGTTACACCAGCTCTGTCAGGAGGAATGGGCCAAAATTCACCCAACTTATTGTGGGAAGCTTGTGGAAGGCTACCAGAAACGTTTGACCCAAGTTAAACAATTTAAAGGCAATGCTACCAAATACTAATTGAGTGTATGTAAACTTCTGACCCACTGGGAATGTGATGAAAGATGTATAAAAGCTGAAATAAATCATTCTCTACTATTATTCTGACATTTCACATTCTTAAAATAAAGTGGTGATCCTAACTGACCTAAGACAGGGAATTTTTACTAGGATTAAATGTCAGGAATTGTGAAAAACTGAGTTTAAATGTATTTGGCTAAGGTGTATGTAAACTTCCGACTTCAACTGTAGGGCCATATATTCAATCTACTACATATTGCTGTATATGGAGCCATACTCCATATATAGTGCCATACTGTATACTCAATAGTCCCCATATTTCCCCAAAATAGTGCCATACACTCAATATACTCCACATTCTTCATAGAGTCCTACTGTATATGTGGCTCAGGTGGCCCTACATGAGGATTTTCCGGTGCAGTTTGGGGACTTCAGAGGACGAATCCCTAAGTCCCTTAAGCTCCTCATCCGTTAAATGTAGGCCCGGCATCCCTTCCAATAACTTTAGGAGAAAGCAAAACCAACAGAGGTGAACCCCGATAAACAGTCATAAGCACCTTTAATAAAGGTTAAACGTGTGTTAGATTCCCTTAGACCGAGCGTTTGACTAATTCCTTTTCTCCATGACTCAGGGATTTGATATCCCCTACAGTATTTTCAGGCAAGGCATCAAAGGTATAAAAAATGTGGCGATTAATCATCAACATTCTAGTCCATGGGAATGAAGTGCATATGTTTTAAGAATAAATAACCATCTAATATATGAGACGCTGTCTGATGATGGTAATTACCGATGAACTACTGAGGCAAGAGATGGTAATATGTAAAAGATATATTCCAGACCTGCGATTTATAGCAATTTTGAGAATGACCATTACCATTAATAAATGCCTTGCTTGCAGCCAGAGCAATTTGGGCCTAATGTTTCACATCTGATAAATAATTAATGTTTCTCTTTTTTTTCCTGAGGTACTTAGTGTACCTTGGGAGGTGTTTGGCTGTAGTTATAAGATGCACCTGGCCATGCATATACACCGGGTGTAGAAAACATTAAGAATAGCTTACTAATATTGAGTTGAAGCAATGTCAGGGTATTGACTCTACAAGGTGTCGAAAGCATTCTACAGGGATGCCAGCCCATGTTGACTCCAAAGTTTCCCACAGTTGTCAAGTTGGCTGGATGTCCTTTGAGAGATGGACCATTCTTGCTACACACAGGAAACTGTTGAGCATGAAAAACCCTGCAGCGTTGCCGTTCTTGACACAAACCGGTGCGCCTGGGCAAACGTACAAAATCAGCAGGGGATCAAATACTTTTTTCCCTCACTGTAAATGCTACGCCACGCCCACGAGTGTTAGTTCATTCTCCGCAATGAGTCTGAATACAAGTACCTCCCCCGACGATTTCTTGAATGCAAACAAATTCTAAACATTTTGATTGGTCCCAGAAGACTATGGGTTGAGCCAGAACACACGTGGGTAAAGCAGTGGGTTTGAATACTGGCTTTGATAACCTGATTGGTTAGAAATGATCCTATCACTGATGACTTTGTTTTGTACAACACCCCTCATTTTGACGTCACGACAAATGGCTTCAATGATGGCAGTCTTAGACGAGCAGCGGAAGAATTCAGTTTGAGTCGTCAGGCAACCTCTCTACCTCCCTCCATTCCTTCCTCACTCCCTCTCCCCTACTCCCTTTCCTTCATTTCTCTTGCAGTGGGCCCTTAGAGCTATTTCTCCTCATTATTTGCATGTCCTAGATTGAGGGACTTCTAGAAAACACACACACACACAGAGAGATCACTTAACTACTGTATCTGGTAGCTAGCTACTGTCTCTTTTGTCATCAGAGGCTTTCTGTCTTCTGTCGGTTTTGCCCTCTGTCAGACATCAAAACAAGGTGAGCTGTTATGAGTCAGGTGGAGGGTGAGGGTGAGGGGTGAGGCAGCATCAGTTGGACTATTTTCTCTGCCGGTGATTGAGTGGCGTAACCATGGCGAGAGGTTATTGTCTGACTCATTACTCATATTCAGATATGACAAAGGGAGAGCGAGAGATTAGACGAATTAGAGACTTCATTGGTGTCTGTGGATGTAAGCTAAAAGTAGTCCTGAATGTAGCCCTGAACTTTCCTGAAAGCGAGTAGCATTCACACAGTGGGTTGATGATTGTTGACATAACGACACTAGACTGTGTAATATTGGTCCCGTGTGGCTCAGTTGGTAGAGCATGGTGTTTGCAACGCCAGGGTTGTGGGTTCGATTCCCACGGGGGACCAGTACGGGAAAAAAAGGGTTGTGGGTTCGATTCCCACGGGGGACCAGTACAGGGGAAAAAATGTATAAAATGTATGCATTCACTACTGAAAGTTGCTCTGGATAAGAGTGTCTGCTAAAACGTTTACAAAAAAAATATATAAAAAATAATATGTTAAGTTCAACTGAGTGGCAAAGTCCATTAGTCATAACTTGCTCAAACTGATTTGCTCATACTTTAATTAATTCAGTTCTTGTGGCTGAGACCAAAGCCGTATATAGAGCCATATACTCCATATCAGTGCATTCAGAATGTATTCAGGCTCCTTGACTTTTTCCACATTTTGTTACGTTACAGCCTTATTCTAAAATTGATTAAATAGTTTTTTACCTCATCAATCTACACACAATACTCCATAACGACAAAGCAAAAACAGGTTTTTAGATATTTTTGCAAATGTATTAAAAAACAACATATCACATTTACATAAGTATTCAGTCCCTTTAGTCAGTACTTTGTTGAAGCACCTTTGGCAGCGATTACAGCCTTGATTCTTCTTGGGTATGACGCTACACCCTTGGCACACCTGTATTTGGGGAGTTTTTCCCATTTTCCTCTGTAGATCCTCAAACTCTGTCAGGTTGGATGGAGAGTGTTGCTGCACATCTATTTTCAGGTCCAGAGATGTTTTATCGGGTTCAAGTCCAAGCTCTGGCTGGGCCACTCAAGGACATTCAGAGACTTTTCCGAAGCCACTCCTGCGTTGTCTTGGCTGTGTGCTTCGGGTCGTTGTCCTGCTGGAAGGTGAACCTTCGCCCCAGTCTGTGGTCCTGAGCGCTCTGGAACAGGTTTTCATCAAGGATCTCTCTGTACTTTGCTCCGTTCATCTTTCCATCAATCCTGACTAGTTTCCCAATCTCTCTACGGTGAAGCATGGTGGTGGCAGCATCATGCTGTGGGGATGTTTTTCAGCTTTGTCATTATGGGGTATTGTGTGTAGATTGATTGAGGGGAAAGAAATTGTTGTATCCATTTTAGAATAAGGCTGTAACATAATAAAATTTGGAAAAAGGGAAAGGGTCTGAATACTTTCCAAATGCACTGTATAGTGCCATACACTCAACATACTTCATATATTTCATAGATTCCTACAGATGGCCCTACATGAGGACTTTCTTTTGCTGTATGGGGACTTTTGAGGACCAATACCGAAGTCCCTTAAAAGGAAACTTCACAATTTTTAAACTTCAAATTCATCATCTCCAGCACCACACCCAACATCAACATATTTGACAAATGTTTGGTAGTAAAAAAAATTTAGAGGAAGATGTGCATCGTGTGATTCTGACCAATTGTGAGTAGGCATTGACTACTAATTCTCTACTAATTGGTTGATGTCTTTGGAAAGACTAATCTTTCTCTATTGTTTTTACTACAAAACATAGAAATGCGCCATTTTCACATATGTTAATGTTGGGGTGGTGCTGGAGATGATGAATAAGAAGTAGATTTCCCTTTAAACTCCTCGTCCGTTAAATGTAGTCCCGGCATTCCTTCCAATAACTTGATGAGAAAGCAAAACCAACAGAGGTGAACCCCGATAAACAATCATAAGCACCTTCACAAAGGTTAAACGTGTATTATGTACCCTTAGACCAATGGTTTGACTAATACCTTTTCTCCATGACTCAGGGATTTCATATCCCCATTTAAGCTCGATGAATCAGACAAACATATAAACATTGTGCTTATAATTAATTGATATCGGAGTCTAAGGGAATGAAGTGCATATTTTTATCGAGTAAATAATCATCTAATACATGAGACACTGTCTTGTGATGGTAATTGTTGGTGAACTACTGAGATAAGAGAGAAGGTTATTATGCAAAAGATATATTCCAGACCTGCGATATATAGCCATTTTGAGAATGACCATTACCATTAATAAAATGCCTTGCTTGCAGCCAGAGCAATTTGGGCCTAATGTTTCACATCTGATAAATAATAATAATACTTTTTCCAGGGGAGATGCTTATTGTACTTCGGGAGTTTTTTTTGCTGTTGTTATAGGATGCACCTGGCCGTGTGTGTGTGTATATATATGCTAGGCTCTATACACCCTCACTACTGTCTTGACTTTTCTCTTTCTATCTCTGCCTATCTCTGTCTATTTTAATCTCGCTCTCTCTCGCTCTCAATCTCTCACACCCTCCCCTCGTCTCCCTCCCTCCCTTTCTCTCCTGCTCCCGTCTTTCCCCTTCTCTTTATTTACTCTCTATGGTGCCTTGGAGCTATTCCTCCTTGGCATTTCCTAGATTGAGAAACTGGCTCTCTAGCCAGTCTGTATTTCAATGTACAAATCCCTCTCACTCTCCTTCCTCTCCGACTTGCCTGACTAAGTGCTAACACTGCATGTCTCTCAAATGGCACCCTATTCCCTATATGATGCACTACTTTTGACCAGATCCATATGGGCCCTGGTTAAAATGATTGCACTAACTAGGGAATAGGGTGCAATTTGAGACACAACCTCAGTGTGGGGGTTAGCTAATTAGCCAGAGTGATTTCCTGCCTCTCTACCCCTTCTTCTTGCATCTGTTTAATTTAACTCTGTTCCTAATGAAAGTCATAGCTCAGTTCAAATAGCATTTTTCACATTTTCCACTGCCATGTATTGACATAGAAATATATTGACCATGTTCTGTGGCCAGAATAGCATATGCTCATAGGTAGATATTTTATATGGCACATATGGTATGGAAGGAACAGACTGTATAGTACATATGCAGTGCAGTGCAGTACAGTACATGCATAGTAGCATGTTCAACCTGATCTAATGTTATGGAATGGTTAATGATGTTACAAATGGTATTCGTATGTGTTGTGGACTGAATACCTTAATGGTTGGCCGTCACTGGTGTCCTTTGAAGACTATTGTGTAAAGACCTTACGTAATGGAATATCAATTCACTACAGTTCAAATGCCTGCAATTCAGCTTGGCATTAATAGTGGTTCGGATTAGTTTGATAAACATGATTATCAATTGAATAACAATAATTGTCAAGGGGATTATTTGAATGAAAATGTGCTGATATGGAGGTCTGTTAACTGAGGCCTTGACACCCTTCAGGAAAGAGTAAATAACTACAATTTAAAAAAATAAAGAAATATAAACAAACAGTATCACCATTCAGTCGGCCGTTAATAAATTACTGTTTACATGTTATGCTTGATCGCTCACGTTTAAAATGGAAAAAGTCCACAAACTAAAACAATTAAATAGTCTTACGCCTCGTTGACTTCTCTGCTGTAATCAGTAAACTAATACATAATTTGGTTTAGCTGTCGCAGCTGTTTTTGTAAAAAAAAAAAAAAAAGTAACACATACAAACTTTCACAACTTGACCATTCTCTCCTCATTGGCTGGACAGCAGTAAACACATTAAGCTCAGAAAACAACAAACAAAAAACAAAGCCCAATATTGACATTATTCTATCCAATTACCTTGGATAGTTCACAGTAACCAGTTAGTAAGAAAAACAAATACTGACTCCACTATAAATAGTGAAAGAAGCTGCAAACAAAAGGCATTTATTCCATGCTTATTCAGGATATTCAATTGTACCATGCTTCCTTCCCCAAATAAGCTTTCCTGTTTCTTGAAAGAATCCCCCCTCGGCTCATACCATCTACCGATAGAGACTGTGATATCTCTCTGTGTGTGTGAACCATCTCTGTGTAGCAGCTCTCAGTAGAGATTGGGATATCTCAGCAACCTACCGAAGTGCTGACTAGTGAAACAATGCTCACATTGGGACCACGGGCTGTGCCGCGGCTCCCCTGCTAGGCTCCCCAACACACACACGCACACACATCAGCCCCCCCCCCCCCCCCCGCTGTTCTCTAGCCTTGTTAGGAGTATGTAGCCATATCTCCAGTACAATGACACCCTCACCATACTCAATCCCTTTAACAGCTTCATATTTAACATAGGAATGTGTGTGGGGTTTTCACATGGAAGGAATGTGTGGAGAATTGACAGATCGTGTCCTCAGCTTCAGCCCTGTTCTGGTGATTCTTCTGAGGCACATTTTTGTTGCCCTCTTGTGCCATGTAGGTAATATAGCTTCTCAAGAATGTAAATGAACTTGAGAGCAATTTTTCCTACGGAAGTAGAAGTAATTGCATGATTGCATTATTTGTGAAGTGAACAGGACTAATTATATAACGAGTTATGCTCATATTGTATCACATTGACTGTAATGGGAAAATGCTAAACTATATCTGGACTTTTAGGGTTTGTGTTGAATGTTTATTTTACAGTATTCATTTAATCTGTCTTGTCTGACTGAATACAGTATGTAATTCCCATCGGCTTTGTCCCCACAGCTGTACAGCTCGGTGGAGTTTGGAAGGAGGTGGCAACTTGTCCATGAGAGGGTGGCCCCCAATCGATTCTACTGGTAAGCACAGCAACCTATAACCTTCTTCCTGTCTTTCCTAATGTCGAGACTAACTATACATTGAAATCCTTTTTGGTCTTTCCACATTCTTAATGGAAGGATATATGCCAGAGTGAATCCTCTTCTTTGCATTACATTATTGATGAGTCTGCGCCTGTTCTTTCTCAACATGAGATAGCAAGGTACTGACACTCCAAAGAGGTTCAGACTTCTAACGAATGCAGCGGCCCGTTAGGGCTTGTTAGTGAACTCACTATGCTGAATGGTTCAGCATTTGGAATGCAGCTAACGATGTGGTCTTCGTTTGGTCGAGCGTGGCTAGTGAACAAGGGAATGTGAACAGACAGAGTAGTCAACACATGAGTTGGATTTTGGATGAGTTTTGTGATTTCAGTTGGACCTGTTGGAGCTCTGGAGGGTCCTGTTCAATGTTATTCCTAAAGCAAGGTTATATGCAAGGTTTTGGAGTTACGTTTGGAATGTTAATTTGAGGGCGTTAAATGGATTTGGATATGCATGAATTACCTTGTACAATTAATACTGCAAAAAATATATTATTCTTTTGTTTTTTACTTTTCTGTCATGGGATACAGCAGTCCTTGATAATACTTGATAATAAGAGCATTGTAGTTTGATTTGATCTTCTGTTTGAACCATATAGCCCTAGGTCTTTCGAAAGCATGACCTTACTTGACCGTGTCAGTCAAATCCACCCCATGAGAATGCTCTTGTCTTCTATCTATATTCTGCAGGGATTTGATCTTCCTTTTACTGTTTCGTTTCTTGTTATCCTCCTCTGTTCTCCATCTGTTCTACTTCGTAGCTGGTCCCACGTAGCTGGCCAGACACGAACTGTCAAATCCAGTCATTTTTAACACAACTGGCTTAAGTCGGATGTATAAAAAAAGCTTTTGTTGAGTAAATTCGTGAGAAACTGTCAGTGGTAACAAGCTAGGCAGTTCTGGGAGGAGGATGCCTAGAGGGTTTGCTTCTGCACTCCTTGAGTGAGTGAGATGTATTTTTAGGACTGTGTGAACCCTGTTAATAAGGTTTTGGGAAACTTCCTTTCTGACTCAGACCATTGTAGTTGAAAAGAAAAGGCACAGTTGTGAGCAGGTTAACATGTTTCGTCATGAATCTTGTTCTAGAGGCAGCTTTGCAGAGTGTTCGCTAGCACAGCCACAAATTCATAAAATCAGATTTTAAATCTAACCCTAACCTTAACCACACTGCTAACCCTGATGCCTAACCCTAACATTAAATTACAATATAGCCAATTTTGACTTTGCAGCTGGCCCATCAAGTGGAAATCGCTCAGTTCTGACTCGAGGACAGGACTCGTCCCCAAAAAATGTCAACCTGCCAGTCGTGAGCAGATTTTCATCTAGAATCTGGATCACATCTATAGATCACATCCTCTCTGAGTTTATGTGAGGCAAGAGCTCCGTCTCATGACAATCCTTCTCCTAATTTTTACCACTAGTCTCAAGGGAGACAACATCACAGCTAATGAAACGTCAAATCATTATTACTGCCCCTTACATCTTCTCACATTGTAGATGCTGTAGGTTCAAACTCACCCTCTAGTACAGTCTGAGACTTGAAATAGGTGAGCTTAAAGAATGGTTGTTCACCCGTAGAAGAGCAAATGAGGGAGAACTAGAGATGATGCATTTTATCTGGGAAATCAACAATACTGACAAAAACTGCCATATTTAAGATCGGGGGGTGGGCTCTGTGCGTGACATCCTTTCCCTTTGTGTGCTGTCTCCTTTGCTCTATGAAGATATCCCTCTGATTTCCTTTAAGTAAATATTTCAGGCCTGTAATGATTTTGTGTAGCTGCACCGTGTCTGCGGGTGTTCTGAGCAAGCAAATCAATTACTTTCCCTCTTACTAATGATGCCCCATCAATCTGTCAGGAAAGTAAGGGCAGTTTTGTAAGGTTTTGCCTTGAACACGGTAACATCACATGCAACACCTGAGGAAGTTTTCCTTTTTACCTCATTGTACAACCTTTTGAGGTGTTCCACAGGGGTATAGCCTGGGCCCTTGAAGTTTCTGGCAATTGTCATTCTGGTTGTCATTTCCCCTCTGTTCTGAATTTATCTGACAAGCAATGTCATGGATAAGAAGGTACGTATAGGCTCGGTAGCATCAGTGATATCCTTCTGTCTTTCCTTGCTAAAGAATAGTGATGTACCTGAAAGAAATGTGTCTTTTCCCTCGCAGGTCAAAAACGGGTTTAGACAAAGAACCGGGCTTAATTCACCTGGAAACCATCATCTCTGAAGGACGTGAGTAATTCAAGTTTCAGAGTTCCTGCTCTGTTCCTCAATTTTTCCGGTGTCTCTACTGTACCATGAGCCTTGAACTAAAGTGGAAAGGGATTGAGAGGGTATGAAGGGCTATGAGCCACACGATTTAAAGGCGTGGGGGACACACAATGACAATTGAGAAAAGTAATGCATATATTAGAATGCCTTTAAAACCAGAGTGATCCGGATGCTCAACATTCTGAATGTCAATGGAATGGATGGAAACCCAATGGCCAGCTGTCTGTGGTTTGGCAGAACATAATGGAACATTTGAATGGATCTACCTGATACAGTGACGCAATATGCATGATACAATACCAATTCACAGTTGATATTTTTCTACTCTGTCATGAACATGTTATATGTATCCTAACGTCAAAAGGTTGATACAGATATGGAGGTAACCTCATAGTTAATCTACGCCATTGTACTGGGGATACATCTCTCAAAACTTAAGGGGTATTCTCCCCGGTCCTCAACTCAATAGACAAAAATAGAAACTTCCCTCTAATCCCTGACAGAAAGCAAACAACCACCCTTTTGGCCGGAGTGGCAGAATCACCCCCAGGTAGCAGCCACCACAGATACAGACACCCTTGTGACAGTGCAAGCCTTGCCCCTGTATGGCCATCACCATTGGTCACGCGGCTCACTGTGTAAACCAGACAACATAGTTAGCTGAAGCCTAACACACAGGGACAGCCAGTCCCACACCTCGCTCCCCACCTCACACCGCTGTTGAAGGGAAAGAAAGCAATTGTCCTCCCTGGTCCACCATCTGCTTTCCCCTCGCTTTTTGCTCGCCACTTTATTGATGCAATTAATGTGAGACACCTGATGGAAGGCTGGCTCGCGGTGAAGGCTGCCTGTCCCCCATTGGCTAATATGATCATTGGTTCAATGGCTGCGGTTTCTTCTCTCCTTGTGTGCAGAGGCGCTGTACGTCACCTGCAAGCTGCAGAACTGCACCGAGGCCAATAAGGGCAAGCCGTTCCCTGGCTACATTGACCCCAATTCCCTTGTGGTGCAAGACGAGTATGTGTTTGTCCAGGTAGGTAATTGCCCATATCTGACTTGAACCAGAACAGAGGTTTGTGTGTAAGAGAACATGTAATAGGATTATCAGAAATGTTGAAGATCATTTTACTCTTAACCTCTATGGGCTAGGTGGGACGCTAGCGTGCCACCCGTGGTGCACTCCATCAACAGCAGGTGCATTTCAAGAGCGGCAAATTTGAATCCAAATAAATGTCAAAATTCTAATTTTTCAAACATACAACTATTTTACACCCTTTGAAAGATAAACATCTCCTTAATCTAACCACGTTTTACGATTTCAAAAAGGTTTTACGGCGAAAGCATAAATTTAGAGTATGTTAGGACAGTACATTTACAAGAGTTGTGTGTAATGTTTTGTCAAGTCAAAGACAGGGTCACCAAAACCATAAAACCAGCTAAAATGATGCACTAACCTTTTACAATCTCCATCAGATGACACTCCTAGGACATTATGTTAGACAATGCATGCATTTTTAGTTCTATCAAGTTCATATTTATATCCAAAAACAGCGTTTTACTATGGCATTGATGTTGAGGAAATCGTTTCCCTCCAATAACCGGCAGTCAAGTCAGCGTCACAAATTAAATAATTAAAATTAGAAAACATTGGTAAAATATTATATTGTCATTTAAAGAATTATAGATTTACATCTCTTGAACGCAATCAACTTGCCAGATTTAAAAATAACCTTACTGGGAAATCACACTTTGCGAAAATACTATGTAAATAATCCATTACCTTTGATTCTCTTCCTCAGATGTCACTTCCAGGTATCACAGGTCCATAACGAATGTAGTTTTGTTAAAAAAAGCTCATCATTTATGTCCAAAAATCTCCGTCTTGTTAGCACATGATCTAAGCCAGCCGGACTTCTCGTCATGAACGAGGGGAAAAAATATATTTACGTTCGTTCAAACATGTCAAACGTTGTATAGCATGAATCATTAGGGCCTTTTTTAACCAGAACATGAATAATATTCAAGGTGGACGAATGCATACTCTTTTATAACGTATTGGAACGAGGGTACCCAACATGAACTCGCGCGCCAGGTGTCTAATGGGACATCATCGTTCCATGGCTCTTGTTCGGTCAGATCTCCCTCCAGAAGACTCAAAACACTTTGTAAAGGCTGGTGACATCTAGTGGAAGCAATAGGAAGTGCCAAAATATTCCTCAGCCCCTGTGTTTTTCAATGGGATAGGTTGAAAGTCAATACAACACATCAGGTATCCACTTCCTGTCAGAAAATGTCTCAGGGTTTTGCCTGCCAAATGAGTTCTGTTATACTCACAGACACCATTCAAACAGTTTTAGAAACTTTAGAGTGTTTTCTATCCATATATAATAAGTATATGCATATTCTAGTTACTGGGTAGGATTAGTAACCAGATTAAATCGGGTACATTTTTTTTATCCAGACGTGCAAATGCTGCCCCCTAGCCCTAACAGGTTAAGTGTTTATTTTAAGGCTATTATGTATTTTTGGGATTGGTGCGTTTTACTGATAAACGTGTTTTATTGATGTAATCCAAAGGGGGGTGTGTGTGTGCGAGAGAGACCATGTAATACGTTTATTGGAAATGTATTATAACAGGTTATATTAATCAGGGCTTTAGTATGTAGTACGCTTGATGGGTCGTATATCTTGAATGTGTTTTCATTCAATGGTTTCATGACCTGCAGGTGTCAACTGGTGGGCGTCCAATCTACTACGTGTCAGCCAAGCGGGAAGTCTTCACACCCATGAAGCTGCCCAAATACACCTTGCCTAAGGTATAACCCACAGACACACATGGGCATACAATGGTCGATCAACATTCCAGGATAGAAGCAGGGAGACCGAGTAGAGGCAACAGAAGCAGGGAGACCGAGTAGAGGCAACAGAAGCAGGGAGACCGAGTAGAGGCAACAGAAGCAGGGAGACCGAGTAGAGGCAACAGAAGCAGGGAGACCGAGTAGAGGCAACAGAAGCAGGGAGACCGAGTAGAGGCAGCAGAAGCAGGGAGACCGAGTAGAGGGTGCAGAAGCAGGGAGACCGAGTAGAGGGTGCAGAAGCAGGGAGACCGAGTAGAGGGTGCAGAAGCAGGGAGACCGAGTAGAGGGAGCAGAAGCAGGGAGACCGAGTAGAGGCAACAGAAGCAGGGAGACCGAGTAGAGGCAACAGAAGCAGGGAGACCGAGTAGAGGCAACAGAAGCAGGGAGACCGAGTAGAGGGTGCAGAAGCAGGGAGACCGAGTAGAGGGTGCAGAAGTGTCTAGGGCTCATGCCGGGAACAAACCGGGATCCCTGCTGCAGGAAGAAGTATATGGTTCCGGAAGCAAGAGTGTTACCCACTCGACCAGACTCCAGTCCAGTGGTTATATAGCTATCTTTCAACCTACCTTAAATGCATCAAAAGAATAATCTCTATGGGAATTCAAACCTAAGCCATCATGAGACCAATACTGGAAACAACACAGGTAGCTTTCTATCCAGCATCCCTTTGTTATTTATGAGTGAACTGAGGCCAAAACCAACTGCCATTGTTTCTGGCATTGTTATTCAATGCACCTATATGCCTGTGGCCTCTCTTGTGTCCTTCCCGCCTCTCCGTTGACAATTAAACATGTTTTATTCAATCAAGCCATGGGCCATCCTAATCTCTCTCGCTCTCTCTCGCTCTCTCTCGCTCTCTCTCGCTCTCTCTCGCTCTCTCTCGCTCTCTCGTTCTCTCGCTCTGTCTCGCCACACTGAGGTGTTGCAGGCGCAGCCAGAGGTAGATGAAATTCACTAGCGAGAACAGCTTGTGTCCCTCTGTGTTAGTGCGGGCCGACGAGCACACAATTCAAGTTAATAAGTGTAATATCCTCCTCGCTGGAGTTACGTTGGTGAGAATGAGGTCGGATACTGATTTATTCTTCTGATTAAACCCAGCGGGGGTGCGATGGTAAATTGGGTAGACGGAGGTTCTCGAAAGGCCACTGTAATACACCGTTGACATATTACTATTAACAGGCGTTGATTGTGGGTACATGGAAATCAAAACTGATTCAAAGTGTCCATTTTTCAGGTTAATCAAGGGAGAGGTTAGATTCGATTATAATTAGTTATTTTCGTATTTTTTTATTACGTTCCTTATTATGTGCTGGATTTAATAGAATGCATTCTAAATGGGTAGATGCATGCAAAAGTTGTCAGGGTTGAACTATCATCTCCATGGGGGGGAGCTACAGTAGTTAGAGAGAGTATCAGATCACTTACTTCTGAAGCAGTAGATTGTTTTTCTGTTACCATTTTGAGAGTTACATACTGCATCACCTCTGTAATTTGATAATTACATGGGGATTTTAAAATTAGACGTTTGAGTCTGTTGCTTGATAATCTCTTCATTAAGTTGTTCATTCCAGTGTAATTTCACTGTAATTACTATTGTGTCATTATTTTATTGTGTAAGTGAAATTACAGTTGGCCTGCATGTCATTAATTAAACCTGATTGTTTCACCAATGCAATCTAATTGAAATTGTTAGCTACCAACTAATTAATGAATTGTAATGAAACAAAATCGCTGTAAAAATGATTAATTTAAATGTTCATTTAACTCAATGTACCAAACATTAAGAACACCTTCCTAATATTGAGTTGCCCTCAGAACAGCCACAATTCGTCGTGGCACGGACTCTACAAGGTGTTGAAAGCGTTTCACAGGGATACTGGCCCATGTTGACTCCAATGATTCCCACCGTTGTGTCAAGTTGGCTGGATATATTTTGGGTGGTGGACCATTGTTGACACACACAGGAAACTGTTGAGCGTGAAAAACTCTTGACACAAACCGGTGCGCACGGCTGGCACCTACTACCATACCCCATTCAAAGCCACAAATATTTTGTCTTGCCCATTCACCCTCTGAATGTCACACATACACAATCCTTGTCTCAATTTTCTCAATGCTTAAAAATCCTTCTTTAACCTGTCTCCTCCCCTTCATAAACACTGGTTGAAGTGGATTTAACAAGTGACATCAATAAGGGATAATAGTTTTCACCTGGTCAGTCTGTCTTTGAAAGAGCAGGTGTTCCTAATGTTTTGTACACTCAGAGTATATTAGTCTGTAATTAATTACATGATACAGTATGTATGCAACTTAATGTCAAATGTAACCTGCTGACGTTCTTTCTCTGCTAGGATCTGCATGTGATCAGTACGGATGAGAACCGGGTGGTTGCGGCGGTACAGGAGTGGAACCAGAACGACACCTACAACCTGTACGTGTCAGAGACTGGAGGGGTCTTCTACACCTTGGCCCTGGAGAACGTAGTCAGCAGCATGGGGCACGAGGGCAACGTCATGATAGACCTGTATGAGGTAAATGTACAATGTCATGATCAACCTGTATGAGGTAAATATACAACTCAATGATAGACCTGTATGAGGTAAATGTACAATGTCATGATCAACCTGTATGCGGTAAATGTACAACGTCATGATAGACCTGTATGAGGTATATTGTACAACGTCATGATAGACCTGTATGAGGTATATTATACAATTTCATGATAGACCTGTATGAGGTATATTATACAACGTCATGATAGACCTGTATGAGGTATATTATACAACGTCATGATAGACCTGTATGAGGTATATTATACAACGTCATGATAGACCTGTATGAGGTATATTATACAACGTCATGATAGACCTGTATGAGGTATATTATACAACGTCATGATAGACCTGTATGAGGTATATTATACAACGTCATGATAGACCTGTATGAGGTATATTATACAACGTCATGATAGACCTGTATGAGGTATATTGTACAACGTCATGATAGACCTGTATGAGGTATATTGTACAACGTCATGATAGACCTGTATGAGGTATATTGTACAACGTCATGATAGACCTGTATGAGGTATATTGTACAACGTCATGATAGACCTGTATGAGGTATATTGTACAACGTCATGATAGACCTGTATGAGGTATATTGTACAACGTCATGATAGACCTGTATGAGGTATATTGTACAACGTCATGATAGACCTGTATGAGGTATATTGTACAACGTCATGATAGACCTGTATGAGGTATATTGTACAACGTCATGATAGACCTGTATGAGGTATATTGTACAACGTCATGATAGACCTGTATGAGGTATATTATACAACGTCATGATAGACCTGTATGAGGTATATTATACAACGTCATGATAGACCTGTATGAGGTATATTATACAACGTCATGATAGACCTGTATGAGGTATATTATACAACGTCATGATAGACCTGTATGAGGTATATTATACAACGTCATGATAGACCTGTATGAGGTATATTATACAATGTCATGATAGACCTGTATGAGGTATATTATACAACGTCATGATAGGCCTGTATGAGGTATATTGTACAACGTCATGATCGACTTGTATGAGGTATATTGTACAACGTCATGATCGACTTGTATGAGGTAAATGTACAACGGCATGATCAACCTGTATGAGGTAAATATACAACGGCATGATAGACCTCCTGTACATGTACAAAGTAAATATACTGGAGATAAGATAGATGCACCTGTTTGTGTGGGTAACACTGATGCCTGCAGCACAAATACGTCATCCTGTCTCCACTGCTTCTCTGAATCGTCCTCCCTCTCTGTCTCTCTACTCATCTCTACCTATCTCTGTCTCAATAATATATACATATAGAATATATATTTATAATTTGTATATGTATACAGTGAATATACTGTAAACAAGGCAGGAGTGTGGTGAAGGAGCATGCTTAATTTCATGATTGATCTGTAAATACACTGGAGAAAAGGTGTAATACACATACAGGTTGACAATGCTCAAGGTTGGCATGTAATTTTAGAAACAGAGGTGGTTTGCACAAGAGTGTAACCTTGAGATACCAATTGCCTTCATCTTTCCTGAGACCGGAAGTGAAATGCTGCCTGTGGAGCTATGCTCTGGAACACCTATATCACATACTCTAGTGGTACAGTATATAGGCCCAGGCCTATAGTAGGCTTTGAAGTGTGGAGTCCCTGCGGGGCCATGATATCGAATGTTGGCAGAAGTACAAACTATACAGTTTCAAGGTGTTCGACCCCCAAGTACAAGGTGTATTGAAGGATTTCCAATCACACAGTTGACAGATGGAATGAATAAATCACTGATAATAACCATCACACACAGCCTCGTTTCAATGCAATCTTCCCAAATAGACCTATTCTTTCTCTATATTACCTACTCCGGTAATATTAGATTATATTGACTAGCGATCAATGTGGGAGAGTTTAAGAACCGGGAGGTGTAGAGAATAAAGTCATCTCCTGTCACTTTTGGAAGTAAACCGAGTTGCTGTTCCATTTTCAAACGCGCTTTGGAATGAACACAGAAGCAGTTTCAAACTGCTGACGCGCACATTCTTTTCTTTGATGAGTAACTGCAGACATTAGCTTACATACCTGATACAAACGAGGGGCCCGCTGTAAACCAGATTGCCAGGGAAGAAAATAGCAGCTCTGAATGGATATCAGCTCCATGGAAAATCAAATAATTAGGCTGTTGATGATATACCAGCCGTGTCTAAACCCCTCATTTGGCCTTGCGGTCGGCGATAGAATCAAATCCAGTCCCTTGATTGGGGTCGGGGACCCGAAACACAGCATATGCTAAAATCTGAGCTCCAGGCGAGATTGAAGTATCTGTCAATTATTGACGAGAAGGGAGTGCTTGGCAGATGCACGTGAGGACTTCAACTCAGTTTCATATTCAGAGTTATTTCCCAAGCCCCCAAGTCAGATTAAGTTAGGACACACGTATCTTACTACGGTCTCTAGAGTCTAGACGATAAATCGCTTCTTACTTATTTTGTAATAAATGGATTTTAGCAAGATGTTATCACGCTTTTATGGTTCTAGGATGTTTGTGTGTAGTTCTAGAGGGGATCTACTGTAATGTGCATCATAATATATTGTGCTCTGCTTAATTAGGGAGATGTGATTGTGTTACAGATGTTGGATCTTAATTTGATCTCTCGTTGCTGAGAATTTTCCTGCGCTGCAGAAAATACATATGAGCTTTGTGATTGACATAAAGGAACTGAAAACCCGCACTAACACACAATTATGTAGCCTACTTTTTGCCAGCTAACAGCCTAACCACCGATCAAGCAACATTTTGGACTAAACGTTCAAATCCTGTTGCTGCAGGATTATTTTGCTGCGATTAATATAGGTCTAATTAAGATCTGACATCTGTATCACAATCATATCTCCTGCATTAAGCAGAGCACAATATATTATGAAGCATATTACAGTAGATCCCCTCTGGTGCTGCACACAAACATCCTATAACCATAAAAACGTGAATACATCTCGATAAACACCATATAATATATGTTTGTATTACAAGATAAGTAAGACGTGATTTATTGTCTAGACTCTATGAAAATGCGTAATATTAGTCAGGTATTTTTATCCCTCATCCATTGTTTTGATGAGACAGCCTGCTCTCGTATTTTGTTCATAAAAAGTGCAAAATGTAAGTTTGTTATGTTAATAAAAGACAAAAAATACCATAAGACCACTTTCAGTTGAGAACAATGTGTCTGACCGTTTCCCTAGAAATAGGTCTAGAACCTTCCTTGAAGTAACCACTCATTATTAGACCAGCTAAAATGTGGTGCTGATAGCAGGATATAAAATAAGAATTACATCTTCCAAACATGTTTTCCCTAATCTCTATCTCCTAGGTGGCGGGTATAAAAGGGATGTTTCTCGCCAACAAGAAGATGGACAACGTGGTGAAGACTTATATCACCTACAACAGAGGGAGAGACTGGAGGCTACTGCAGGCTCCCACTGCTGACCTGAGGGGCAACAGCATCCGCTGTGAACTAGTGAGGACACACAAAAACACACACACACAGATGCACGCACGTACCAAACACACATGGATACACACACACACACGTCATAACACTGTTGGACTTGTCAACGGGGCCTTGTCAGAAGTTGACTGAGCCGGGCCGTTGCCGCGGTGGTGAGGGAGGGGGGATAGAGCTCTGAAAGAGCACTGCTCGTCAAAGCTGAGCGCTCCGGAGGTTGTGCAGTGGAGGAAGCTAGCGGAGCTGAAAGGTCAGCCATTTTGATTTTGATCCAGTCCAATAAACTGATCTCACGTTTAGAGCTGGATATGTGTCATAAAGAGAGAGCCAAACAATGCCCTTCTTTTCTTTGTTTCTCCACAAACTTGAGTGTTGATTGTTCATGCTAGCTAGTAGCTACTTTCAGTGGCCAAAGTTGAGACCTTTGCTGTGTTGTTTGTGGATATCAACTCTATTCGGTGTCTTTCTAATAGTTAAGTGTGCTGGCCGTCTAAAAGTAACACAGATTTGCTCTAATGGTCAGCTTTATTACAGTGTACATTATAGATACAGGTCCCAGTCAGCCAAGGGGTAGAGCATAGCCCCCTTTTAGCTCCCTTTATACACCCCAAAATAATTACCCTTTGATAAAGTAATTAGTGATTCAAAAGCGCACCTCGCCTTCACCCAGTATGATGCAGTCATTTGTCAGAAAATGTCAGCCTTTTAATAAACTTCTAAACACACACAACACACATGCTCGCACTACTGGCATTTGCAGTGTCCTAATGAGAATTGTGTAGCTAAAGGTTATTCCAATCAAAACTAATGGTGGAAGGAGCCAATGGGGAGTAGTGTTTGTGTGAGGATTTATGATGGGGGGGGGGTGGGGGGTGGGGGGGGGGGGGGGTGTGGGGGGTTGTGTGTGTGCACATGCGTGCGTGTGTTCCTGTGCGTGCGTTCCTGTGTGTCAATAAATCCCACCTCGATTTGCTTGGGGGTCTTCTCTAATGAGTGTTTGTGTTGACATACAGTTAACTCTATTCTGTTGTTAATGAGTCAGGCTAACTGTTCTGTTTGTCCTTCCTCCCCAGCCATACTGCTCCCTACACCTCCACCTACATGTGTCGGCCAACCCCTACACGTCGGGGAATATCGAGAGCAAGGACTCTGCCCCGGGGATCATTGTGGCCTCAGGTAGGTGAACATGGTATTTTCTTTAGTGACAGTGTGGATTTTTAAAGTTACGTTTATTGCGAAAATTTTGTGAAGCTCAGATACTTGAGGTGTTTCTTTTGACTTTATGAGTTGAGTTTAGACAATTTACATACCTTATCGTTCCGGGAAGAACATGTCCTGTGTTAAAGTTTTCAAACTCTGGCAGTTATACAACTCGGGGGGCTTCATTCACGTTGCAAATATATCTGGATTTAAATGATGTACTCAGCCCAAAGCACTTCCTGAAAAGTTTCTGATCCAGCATACTTTAGGACGGCCATGCATAATATTTGTTGTTGGCCCATACTGACGTCCCCGCGCTGTCACCACTGTGCGTTGTATACAGATAGATTTACTAGCTAAGTGCTACACTTGGGAATTCTGGAGTGGGACAGAATCTTCAGAGTGCCTGCTGTTCCTCTTAAGTGCCTTTTCTTTTTCTCCTCCAGTCACTGCCTGACTAGTGCCCTTCTATTGTCTTTTATATTGTGCTGTATGGAACTGTTGACTCTTTGTGACACACTGCTCATCACTGGCTTCACATGGCCCTTTGTCAGATATGACATTCTCCCATTTGCACATGAACAGAGACTAAATATATGGTTTCGCAATGTTAAAATACCACCTTTGCCACCCAACTGAACATGTTTCTATTTCAGTGATAATGCAGAGAAGCCGGTGTTTGGAGGATATATTGGCACGGGTGTTGTTAGGCCCGAGATGAAGTCAATCACTTCAAACTGAAGCTGGAAAGACTGCAAACTAGCTGCACTTTGTTTCGTTTGACCTTTTTTTCAATTGACATTTCTTTGTATACATCAATAAAAATGATGCCAGCTGATTCATGATTTAAACTGGCTGAGAAACGTTGCCTGCCTGCCTGTCTATCTGTCTCGTCCTGACTCCCGACACGTTCATTACTATGGGACAGCTGGAGATTGAATTTGAATATTGAATCAATGAGGGACAGACAGCAAGGTTTCTCTGCTGTTGAAAACTAAATATTAGTCTAAAAGAAATGTGAGATAATGTCTAGATTATCTTTTTATAGTGGAGATAAAGTTTATGAAGTGCCTGCCTGGGCTGATGAGACGGTGGATTGCGCAGTCAGATGGAACAGAGTAAATAGGCATTATAACGTCTAGCTTTAGCCGGTGGTAACTTGTGGAATAGACACCAGCTGGAATTCAGTTTTAACCAATCAGCATTCACTATTAGACCCACTTGTTGTATGAAAAGGGACAAAAACAAAACACCAAGCCCTACCATCCACAGTGAGTTTTTCTCTCCCACAGGAACCTAGGTGGCAGCCTGTCTGTGTCAGCTCAAATTTGTGGCCTAACACAGGAAACCATATTCCAGAAACCCACAGTGGTGCCCAAAACTATACCCATCATGGTTTAGCCCTTTATGGCTGCCGAATGGGCATCCAGGCACAGGAGTGCATATCCGCTCGATGCACTCATCATCTCCCCACCGTTAGTGGAGTAAAACAAACACCACAGGAGGATCAGCGACATTGATGTGTCCCAAATATCACCCTGTTCCCAATATAGTGCACTACTTTTGACCAGAGCCTATGCACTAAATAGGGAATCGGGTGTCATTTTGGACTCACGATCAGCATCAGTCTCAGAATGGCTTCCCATTTTAGCAGCATTTTAATTCCTGCTGGGCTAGACTAGTCTATGACATATCTCCACACTCCTTAGGAGTCAGGAGTGGGTCTAGTCTACTACTAGACAGTGCCATGGGGTCTCTGGAGAACTCTACGGGGTAGTATAAATGGCATAGTATGACAGAAGGTCTATCGCTAGTACAAGTAGAATTGTTATTACAGAACATCTCTGTATCCGTTATATAGAATATTATTACATTTATATTTTACATTTTAGTCATATAGCAGACGCTCTTATCCAGAGCGACTTACAGTAGTGAATACATTTCATACATTTTTTCCCCGTACTGGTCCCTCGTGGGAATCGAACCCACAACCCTGGCGTTGCAAACACCATGCTCTACCAACTGAGCCACACGGGACCATATATCCATAATGTAACTGACTGACTGTGTTCAGCTGAGTCATGGCTCTGGGACAACAGCTGTGGGACCAGTCATTCACATACAAACACACAAATAGTGTTTTCACATCTCTGTATCCATTCAAAGTAGGCTACTGCAACCGACAGTGTTTTGCTGGGTGATAGATCTCTAAAGCAACAGCTATAGGGTACTTAAGAAGAGCACTGTTTCACCTCGACACTGGATAAAAGCCCTTAATCCTAGGGTACAAATCTAATTCAATCACGTTTCATTTGTCACATGCGGCGAGTACAACAGGTGTAGACTTTACCGTGAAACGCTTGCTTACGAGCCCTTCCCAACAATGCAGAGTTTAAGAAATTAGAATAAAAAGAAAAATAGTAACACAAGAGGGATATAATATAGAAGAATGGAGCTGCATACAAGGGGTAGATCAATGTGCAGTAGTACGAGGTATTTGAGGTAGATATATACATGAAGGGGAGAGCAAGAGGGAGACTTCTTCTCCTCTAGCCTCCTGTTAAACCACCTGACTAATTAGCCACTAAATGGGAGTAATTATAGTAGACTCAACAGCCTCAATCTGATAGAGGATTCTGGATGGTTAATACAGCACAGTAAATGGACTATATTACTGTAATGTGTGTTAGGAAACCGTTTTAGTTGTCATTGTATGAAAGGACATGACTGACTTTGACTCTAGTGTACAATCTGCGTCCTTCAGGGAGAAATAACATCAATCACTTCTGTAATTTAAGAAACATATTTTATTAAGGTTATGGAATTCCACAGGCAGCTGTGGAATTTTGGATTTGATTTAAATCAGCCCCACACCCACAAGGATATCAATAGTTTAGCACTTGGCTAAAGTCATACGGGACTCTCTCATCCTGAACACTTCACCCAACCTCCCCCCCACTCCTCTCCTCAGGCTCCATCGGAGCGGAGTTGACCACCAGCAACGTGAGCATGTTCATCACCTCGGATGCCGGCAACACGTGGAGACAGGTAAGAGGGAGGGAGGGAGAGAGAGATCCCCAGGATGGTGTTTAATCCACCACCTTGCCACCCGCCGCTGTGATTTAGTGTAGATAAACCCTGCCTTTGCCCGTACAACGATGCCTGTGGGTGGATTTCAATTTAAGGGACCTCGTGTCTAATTAAAGGAGGTAGATGATGAAGGGATGGAGGGAGAGGGAGGGAGAGGGAGGGAGAAGGGAGGGAGATGGAGGATGGAGGGAGGGAGATGGAGGGAGGGAGATGGAGGGTGAAGGGAGGGAGATGGATGGAGGGAGAAGGGATGGAGGGAGGAGGGAGGGAGGGAGAAGGAAGGGAGGGAGAAGGAAGGGAGGGAGAAGGGAGGGAGGGAGAAGGGAGGGAGGAGGGAGAAGGGAGGGAGGAGGGAGAAGGGAGGGAGAGACGGACGGATGGACGGACGGAGAGGGGTGGAGGGAGAGACGGATGGACGGACAGACGGACGGAGAGGGGTGGAGGGAGAGAGGGAGACGGACGGACGGACGGACGGACGGACGGACGGACGGCGAGGGGTGGAGGGAGAGACGGACGGACGGAGAGGGTTGGAGGGAGAGACGGACGGAAGGACGGAGAGGGTTGGAGGGAGAGACGGACGGACGGACGGAGAGGGGTGCTAGGGAGAGACGGACGGACGGAGAGGTGTGGAGGGAGAGACGGACGGAAGGACGGAGAGGGTTGGAGGGAGAGACGGACGGACGGACGGAGAGGGGTGGAGGGAGACAGACGGACGGACGGACGGACGGAGAGGGGTGGAGGGAGAGACGGACGGACAGAGGGGTGGAGGGAGAGACGGACGGACAGAGGGGTGGAGGGAGAGACGGACGGACAGAGGGGTGGAGGGAGAGACGGACGGACGGAGAGGGGTGGAGGGAGAGACGGACGGACGGACGGAGAGGGGTGGAGGGAGGGACGGACGGACGGAGAGGGGTGGAGGGAGGGACGGACGGACGGAGAGGGGTGGAGGGAGAGACGGACGGAGAGGGGTGGAGGGAGAGACGGACGGACGGAGAGGGGTGGAGGGAGAGACGGACGGACGGAGAGGGGTGGAGGGAGAGACGGACGGACGGCCGGAGAGGGGTGGAGGGAGAGACGGACGGAGAAGGGTGGAGGGACGGACGGACGGAGAGGGGTGGAGGAACGGACGGACGGAGAGGGGTGGAGGGAGAGACGGACGGACGGAGAGGGGTGGAGGGAGAGGCGGACGGACGGAGAGGGGTGGAGGGAGAGACGGACGGACGGAGAGGGGTGGAGGGAGAGACGGACGGACGGAGAGGGGTGGAGGGAGAGACGGACGTTCGGACGGAGAGTGGTGGAGGGAGAGACGGACGGACGGAGAGGGGTGGAGGGAGAGACGGACGGACGGAGAGGGGTGGAGGGAGAGACGGACGGACGGAGAGGTGTGGAGGGAGAGACGGACGGAAGGACGGAGAGGGGTGGAGGGAGAAACGGACGGACGGACGGAGAGGGGTGGAGGGAGACGGACGGACGGACGGACGGAGAAGGGTGGAGGGAGAGACGGACGGACAGAGGGGTGGAGGGAGAGACGGACGGAGAGGGGTGGAGGGAGAGACGGACGGACGGAGAGGGGTGGAGGGAGAGACGGACGGACGGAGGGGTGGAGGAAGAGACGGACGGACGGACGGAGAGGGGTGGAGGGAGAGACGGACGGACGGAGAGGGGTGGAGGAAGAGACGGACGGACGGACGGAGAGGGGTGCAGGGAGAGACGGACGGACGGACGGAGAGGGGTGGAGGGAGAGACGGACGGACGGACGGAGAGGGGTGGAGGGACAGACGGACGGACGGAGAGGGGTGGAGGGAGAGACGGACGGACGGAGAGGGGTGGAGGGAGAGACGGACGGACGGAGAGGGGTCGAGGGAGAGACGGACGGACGGAGAGGGATGGAGGGAGAGACGGACGGACGGAGAGGGGTGGAGAGAGAGACGGACGGAGAGGGGTGAAGGGAGAGACGGACGGAGAGGGGTGAAGGGAGAGACGGACGGAGAGGGGTGGAGGGAGAGACGGACGGACGGAGAGGGGTGGAGGGAGAGACGGACGGACGGAGAGGGGTGGAGGGACGGACGGACGGAGAGGGGTGGAGGGAGAGACGGACGGACTGAGAGGGGTGGAGGGAGAGACGGACGGACGGAGAGGGGTGGAGGGAGAGACGGACGGACGGAGAGGGGTGGAGAGAGAGACGGACGGAGAGGGGTGAAGGGAGAGACGGACGGAGAGGGGTGAAGGGAGAGACGGACGGAGAGGGGTGGAGGGAGAGACGGACGGAGAGGGGTGGAGGGAGAGACGGACGGACGGAGAGGGGTGGAGCGAGAGACGGACGGACGGATGGAGAAGGATGGAGGGAGAGACGGACGGAGAGGGTTGGAGGGAGAGACGGACGGACGGACGGAGAGGGGTGGAGGGAGAGACGGACGGACGGAGAGGGGTGGAGGGAGAGACGGACGGACGGAGAGGGGTGGAGGGAGAGACGGACGGACAGACGGAGAGGGGTGGAGGGAGAGGGGCGAAGTGAGAGGGACAGAGGGGTGGAGGGAGGGAGAGGGACGTGGAGGGAGAGGGAGGGGTGGTGGGAGAGGGGTGGAGGGGGACAGAGGGGTGGAGAGGGAGGGAGGGTGTGGAGAGGTGGACAGAGAGGGCTGGAGTGAGGGGTAGAGAGAGGGAAGGAAAGAGGGACAGAGGGGTTGGAGGGAGTGGGGTGGAGGGAGAGAAAGTGGATTGAGAGGGGTAGAGGGGGACAGAGAGGGGTGGAGAGGTGGACACAGAGGGCCGGAGGGAGAGGGCCGGAGGGAGGTGGATGGAGAGAGCGAGAGGGGTGAGTCAAGGCAGGGAGGGAGAGGGGTGGAGAGGGAGTGGTGGAGAGGGAGAGAGCGGGGAGAGAGGGAGGTGGAGGGATAGCGATGGGGTGGAGAGAGGGGGAGAAGGTGGGAGAGTATTGGAGGGAGGGGGGCTGGAGGGAGGGAGTGCGGGTAGGAGTGGGGAAGAGGGGTGGAGGGAGAGAGGGTGGATTGAGAGAGGGAGAGGAGTGGAGGGAGGGGTGAAGGGAGAGACGGACGGACGGAGAGGGGTGGAGGGAGAGACGGACGGACGGAGAGTGGTGGAGGGAGAGACGGACGGACGGAGAGGGGTGGAGGGAGAGACGGACGGATGGACGGAGAGGGGTGGAGGGCGAGACGGACGGACGGAGAGGGGTGGAGGGAGAGACGGACGGACGGACGGACGGAGAGGGGTGGAGGGAGAGACGGACGGACGGATAGGGGTGGAGGGAGAGACGGACGGACGGACGGAGAGGGGTGGAGGGAGAGACGGACGGACGGAGAGGGGTGGAGGGAGAGACGGACGGACGGAGAGGGGTGGAGGGAGAGACGGACGGACGGACGGAGAGGGGTGGAGGGAGAGACGGACGGACGGACGGACGGACAGAGAGGGGTGGAGGGAGAGACGGACGGACGGACGGACAGAGAGGGGTGGAGGGAGAGACGGACGGACGGACGGACAGAGAGGGGTGGAGGGAGAGACGGACGGACGGAGAGGGGTGGAGGGAGAGACGGACGGACGGAGAGGGGTGGAGGGAGAGACGGACGGAGAGGGGTGAAGGGAGAGACAGACGGAGAGGGGTGGAGGGAGAGACGGACGGACTGAGAGGGGTGGAGCGAGAGACGGACGGACGGATGGAGAAGGATGGAGGAAGAGACGGACGGAGAGGGTTGGAGGGAGAGACGGAGGTAGAGGGGTGGAGGGAGAGACGGACGGACGGAGAGGGGTGGAGGGAGAGACGGACGGACGGACGGAGAGGGGTGGAGGGAGAGACGGACGGAGAGGGGTGGAGGGAGAGACGGACGGACAGACGGAGAGGGGTGGAGGGAGAGGGGCGAAGGGAGAGTGGGATGTGTAGGGAGAGGGGCGAAGGGAGAGTGGGATGTGGAGGGAGAGGGACAGAGGGGTGGAGGGAGGGAGAGGGACGTGGAGGGAGAGGGAGGGGTGGTGGGAGAGGGGTGGAGGGGGACAGAGGGGTGGAGAGGGAGGGAGGGTGTGGAGAGGTGGACAGAGAGGGCTGGAGTGAGGGGTAGAGAGAGGGAAGGAAAGAGGGACAGAGGGGTTGGAGGGAGTGGGGTGGAGGGAGAGAAAGTGGATTGAGAGGGGTAGAGGGGGACAGAGAGGGGTGGAGAGGTGGACAGAGAGGGCCGGAGGGAGGTGGATGGAGAGAGCGAGAGGGGTGAGTCAAGGCAGGGAGGGAGAGGGGTGGAGAGGGAGTGGTGGAGAGGGAGAGAGCGGGGAGAGAGGGAGGGTGGAGGGATAGCGATGGGGTGGAGAGAGGGGGAGAAGGTGGGAGAGGATTGGAGGGGGGGGGGCTGGAGGGAGGGAGTGCGGGTAGGAGTGGGGAAGAGGGGTGGAGGGAGAGAGGGTGGATTGAGAGAGGGAGAGGAGTGGAGGGAGGGGTGAAGGGAGGGAGAGGGGTGAATGGAGAGAGCGAGGGGGGTGAGTGAAGGGAGGGAGGGCGAGAGGGGTGGAGGGAGGGAGAGTGGGGGAAAGGGAGGGAGATGTGGGGAGGGGTGTCTGATGTATTCTCATCATGCTGATTTGAGCCATAACTCATTTCAGGTTTGTGTGTGTGTGTGTATGTGTGTGCATGCCTATGTGTGTGTACTTTCATTCATTAGGTTGCTCTTTCATCAACATTAAAGTCCACTACTAAAACAAAAATGTTTTGGTAATCAATAACGCTAGTAATTTAATGAGTTTATAATTTATACCTTTTGTCTTTCAGATTTTTGATGAGGAGTACAGTGTTCTCTACCTGGACCAAGGAGGAGCCCTGGTGGCTATAAGACACACTCCACTCCCCATCCGACACCTATGGTGAGTCTCTATCCCTCTCCCTCCCTCTCAACCCCTCACTCTTCCTCCCTCCGCCCCTCTCTCGATCTCTCTCTCTCTCTCTCTCTCATTTTTCTCTCTCTCTTTCATTTCTCTCTCTCTCTTTCATTTCTCTCTCTCTCTCTTGCTTTCTTTCATTTCTCTCTCTCTCACTCTCTCTTTCATTTCTCTCTCCCTCGCTCTCTTTCTCTTTTCCTCTCTCTCTTTTCCTTCCTCTCTTTCCCGAGGAAGACTCAATCCTCACGTTCCCACAAGCCCGATAGCGTAATGAGTATGTCTAAGAACATAGGAAGTGATTAGTGTAATTCCAAACCAATAGGCCATGAGATATTCTCCTCCTTTGACGATTGCCATTCAATTTCACCTTTCCCTGCTTGTTACGTCATGTAAGCCTTGCCTTTCAGTGCCTTTTAGAATGCAGTGCTCATATCCTGTGTCATGGTGGAATAATTTAACCTCAGTTTATCAGTTTGATGAGACACTGGAGAAGATTTGTGTTTTCTCCCATAGAGATATATATAACACTGTAATATTATACACTGTAATATGTTCTAATTCTGTCCATCAGTTATGGTATGTGTTATTATATTGCTGTGGTTTCTACCATAAAGATACAGCATAAAATACTATAATACTGTTAAATACACTAATGGAGTTTTTATTCTATTGCTATGGTCTCTCCCATAGAGATACAGAACAAAAGTAGTTATATTTCTATGGTTCCTCTCGCAGGATGAGTTTCGACGAGGGGAGACAGTGGAATAAATACAGTTTCACCATGTCGCCCCTGTTTGTGGATGGGTTACTAGGGGAGCCGGGGGAGGAGACTCTCATCATGACGTAAGTCAACTTTATTTACCCACTTTTGAATGAGAGGGAGAGACCGGTAAAGGGGAAACTCGGAGCCGAAAAGGGCTGGATGCAAGATTCAAACGTTGGCCCAGAAGTGTTACTGTATGTTGTCCGTATAGACTAGAGCGCTACCACTACACCACACAGTGAAACCAAATCCCATCTGATTGCAGATAAACATTATGTTTGATATGTTAACATAGTGAATTGAGATTGAATGAACCGTAACCGTGTTAGATGTGTTAACATTATGTGCGAGAGTGGGAGTTTGCTCGTATCCAAACCCTGGTAGTAACGGCAGCGCTGACTGCTCATTTTCCCTAACATGAATGGAATAGATCCCTCTCAAGGTTTAGCCTCACATCAAAACCATCTGTCTCGGGATTATGATCACAGAGACATCAGTGGTGTTGGGAGACCGGCGACAGCAGAGCACTCCGTTTGAAGAACACGAGGAACATCATCAAAAATAAAATAGACTATGTCTGAAGGACCGAAGAGGAAAGTACGACTCTACAACTTCTTTCTGCATTATGTAGCAACATTGACTCAATAGTTTTAAGAAACACAGCATATGAAGTTTTCTGTCTTTTCGATAACTTCTTTCGTTCTAGAATGACCCACTTAGCTATACTACATGAGATGATACTGCTCTTATTGCACTTTTTGGTGTAAAACTTTGACGGCTGCTGCATAAGGTTTCCCATAGCCCTTACATCAGTCTTTTGTAACACCTGTCATCACCGTAACTGAGTGACGGAGAGACAGTTGACTTTGTAGTCGGCTCGGCAACAGAAGGATAGGCCACAGCTGCTGAGACTGGGAGAGGGAAGGACAGAAGTGGGGCGAGAGAGAGATGAGGGGAGAGACAGACAGATGATGGGAGGGAAGGAAAGAGAGA
This sequence comes from Salmo salar, assembly GCF_965601325.2. NCBI lineage: Eukaryota > Metazoa > Chordata > Actinopteri > Salmoniformes > Salmonidae > Salmo > Salmo salar. The sequence continues at coordinate 29,440,440 of NC_138302.1, read as the reverse complement.
GCGGGGAAGATGGAAGGAATTTATAGGATAAATGACTTTCTCCCTGTAGGCCCAGAGTGCTATACACTTCTCTGAACCAGCTGAGACAGACAGGACTGTGGGATATGATACTTTTAGGAGATTGTTGACAGCCTACTACAGCTGTTCTGCATCTCTGTGTATGGACACCTCATTATTTATCATTTTCTTATCAATTAATAATGATTTTACAGTTAGTGACAGTTATGGACCAGCGCCTCAGTCCGTTAATTGATGGATTGATTGTGATAAATTTGTTGTTTGGTTAGCAGAGAGAGGAGGTCAATTCCAGTTAAACTCCCACCCAATTTTCTCTGAGAAGGAATGTTTTCTGAGACGTGTGAATGTTAATTTGATGTGGTGTTATAACCTTGACTTTCGGTTGAAGTTTTTTGTTGAATCTGAGGGAAATACACACCCTGTAAGACATATCTCTTCTTTTAAAGTGATTCATTTAGATTCCATAGTACACATTCCATTAGTTGCCAAATGCCGTTTCTCTAAAGCTTTTAGTAACAACTGTCCTGTTCGTCCAAGTCAAAGAAAGAAAATATGTTGAGTCCACACTTTTTACATTCCTCTAGCCAACTACTCCTAAGTATATTTTATTCAGCTCAGAAGTGTCTTGTCTTGACTGATGCCTCGGTCTGACCACTGAGGGACTTCCTAATATGGGTGCCATACCTGACACACCTTAGTTTGACTAGTGTTTTTCCCTCTGCCACCTTCTGTACTTATAACCAGACTGCTGTGTTTCAGTGTAGTGTACCTATCAGTGTTCACAGCTGCTGTGGCTTTGCTAACTGACAACCAGATACCAGTGTACCTTTTCTGCTGCAGCTGTAAGGTTCTTTGCTGTTTGCAGGATCTTTGGCCACGTCAGTCACCGGTCCGAGTGGCAGCTGGTCAAGATTGACTTCAGGTCCATCTTCAACCGGAGATGTACAGAGGGGGATTACCAAACATGGCACCTACACAACCGGGTAATGGCACCTACATAACTCTGTCTGCAGAAGAACTAGCTTCACAGGCCTACCTCAGCCTGGTCATTTCAGCCATGGATAGCTCCTAACATGTAGAACACTAACAACCCAACTCTGTGCTTTATGACCAAAGAACTTCCATTGCAAGAAGTTGTGAGCACTTTATATTTTGCACTTACCTCTATTTTGAAGTGTCACCCAAACTTTTAACATGGGGATAAAACTTGTAACTTACTCTGACTTCTTCAAAAATATGTCTAACGTCAGGAAAATGTTATCAAGTTAAAGCTGCAATATGTAACTTTTTGGGCGACCCGACCAAATTCAGTTATAGATCTGTCATTCTCATTGAAAGCAAGTCTAAGAAGTGGTAGATCTGTTCTATGTGTCCTACTTCTATGCTTCCTGTTCATAAGTTTTGTTTTTGAGTCTCACTTACAATTTTGTACACCAGTTTCAAACATATTTTTGGTTACGGAAAATATATTCCACAGTGGTTTAGATATTACAATGATTCTCTACACTATACTTGCCACATAAACTGAAATTAGGCAAACTTTTAGAATTTTAGCAACCAGCGGAGCAATTTCTGCATAATGCGTCTTTAACCTGCTACATGAACATTTCTGTCATTTCCCAGACTCTCTTATCCAGGTTAAGTGCCTTGCTCAAGGGCACATCGGTATATTTTTTCTCACCTAGTCGTCTCGGGGATTCGAACCAGCGACCTCTCGGTTACTGGCTCAGCGCTCTTAACCACTAGGTTACATGCTGCCCCTACTGCTACTATGTGTGTTCTGGGGCCATTCCCACAAACCTCCATCTCTTATCATATACTTGACAGAGAGGTCTAGATCGACCGAGACCCTTGATAGAATGAAAAACAGTTTTGGCATGCAGTGTACTTGCTTGATCACTCCCTTACCTCCACCCTCTGCTTTGCGTTGAGCTCTTGAGTGTGGGCTGGACAGGTGCCGGGCGTTCCTCTCCCTCAGGCCCAAAAGCACTTAGGCATAGTCCCTCTAATTCTTGCTGATGTCTCTACAACGCTCCTTATAAAACACTGCATACGTTTGAGCCAGAGCGAATGCTCTACCTCATGCCTAGACAGACCCAGAGCCAAACATAAGGATGAGACGGAGAGGGCTTCTTTATTCTGACCAAGCTACCATAATTGACTCAGACAGCTATATGATTGGGCTGGCCCTAACGATCAAAACATATAGCCATGGAAGTGGACAACAGTCCAATTCAATTATAGAGGTAAACATTGCAGAACAGATTGGGAACTGGCCCAAAGGAAAGGCTGTGGTGTGTGTGTGTGTGTTTTATAAAGCAACAGTCTGTGGCAGGGTAAGGTGTTGAAATAGCAGATTGGTTCCAAATGGTCTTAAAGCCACAATCAGGCCATTTGTGTTATCACATCGAGAGAGAGAACCAACTCTGCCTCTGAAGGGTACACTCCTCGAGCCTCCTGTTAAACCACCTGACTCCACATTCAGTGTATTTGCTGTCATAGTCCAAATTCATATGTATGTAATCTACATAGGTATCCCTATTTGAAACAAGAGAGAGACACCAACTCTGCCTCTGAAGGGTACACTCCTCGAGCCTCCTGTTAAACCACCTGACTCTACGAGAGAGAATGGCAGAACTACTGTTTTGCCCCTAAAAAAACCCCATTTTGATTCATCCAGCACGGCCCTACGTACCAAAACGAAAAATCTACATGTTTTTCCGAAACTAAGTCAAGCGAGCTGTAACAGCTTGGGTGTAGGATACATGAGAGAGAGGTGTCTTAAGTTTAGCAACGCTTACCGCTAGCACACCACACATGAGCCTCAGTGGGCAGCGATGCAAAATAAGCCCATGTAAAGGAAAAAGCAACGGCATGCCTTTTCACACACAGTATGATACATGCATGGTTCACCGCACTGCAGTAAATTATGTATGGCGATGGGGTGAAATGTAACAAAAGAAACCCATTTTCTCCAAAATATATTTTCAATTTGGAAAATATATCCACAGGGCGAGCCGTGCATCATGGGAGTGAAAAGAATCTACAGGAAGTTGAAGCCCATAGCCAGGTGCGTTATGGGTAAGACATACTCGGTCACGATGACCTCGGCGCCCTGCGACTGCACAGAGGCCGACTTTGAGTGGTGAGTAGACAGATGTGTCCCACTTCACATTAAGTACCCCTAAATTATGCATAAATTACGCATAAGTAGGTACAGTGTAAATACAATGTAAGTAAACTGGCACATAATACACATAGTAAACATTACACAAGTTAACGGTTTACTTGAATGGAATAGATAGATCAACTAACCGGAACTGGCTGATGGTACTTGAGGAGAGACTCCAACACACTACTCGACCACAAACACATCTAGCGTTACAACTTCTGCCTAAGCCGCCCTATCAATATACCACTGGCATATGGAGTGGAGGATGAAAAAAAGAAGCCTGGAAGCGAAGGTTGAAAAGATAAGGGATCACCGTCATGGTGAAGCTCACTCCAGATTAGAATTGCAGAGGAGACTTAGCTTCTGGATTCTCTTGGAGGCTGCCCCGGCTAAGTGGAATGCAGTCAACTGCACCACTCCAAGCTGTGTGTGTGTCGAAGAATGAAGGAAAAAGCACAGAGAGAGAGGAGGGTTGACAGGATCCAAGTTTGCATGGGGATAGGGAGTGGGATAGGAAAGTGTGTGTGTGTGTTTCTCCTTGAATGTCACCATACGTTTAAGAAACCAACTTTGTCACTGCTTTTGTGGTTTTCTGCTTTTGCCAGTGACTCTGTTCATCAAAGACGCATTTCCAAAGCATATTTGCTACAAACTTCACAATCCATTTCTTTTAATTATCTATCAGTATTATTAATGTTGCTTTTGTTAATTCCCAAATCCGTGGGCCCCTTGAGTGAGGCGGTGAACTTGGAATGAGTTTTAGTAAGAGACAGTTAATCATCGGGCTTAATAGTGTTCATTAACTATCACAACACTTCTGCATGTCGGCCTAATTGGGCCAATTTGTTCCTATCATTTTGAGGATGCGCATGCTGGCAACGTTGCCTTTTAATGATAGGACAAACAAACCAGGGACGGGAATTGAATCACTTATAAAAGTTTACTGTGTAGCATTTCACTCGACTGCTGTTTATTTTGGTATGATCCAAACATTACAGTGACTATGGCTACGAGAGGCGGAGTGACGGCAAGTGCACCCCTGCCTTTTGGTTCCTCCCATCGTCCATGTCTAGAAGCTGTACCACAGGGACTACTTTCATCAACAGCACTGGGTAAGCAGATTTTCCCCAGGACTCTCATTAGCCTCTTACAGATGTTGGATCTTAATTTGATCACCCTGTTGAAGGAGAACTTTCCTGCAATGCAGGAAATGTAAAATTTGTAGTGTATTTGAGGTTTAACCTCTATGGGCTAGGTGGGACGCAAGCGTCCCACCCGTGGTGCACTCCATCAACAGCAGGTGCATTTCAAGAGCGGCAAATTTGAATCCAAATAAATGTCAAAATTCAAATTTTTCAAACATACAACTATTTTACACCCTTTGAAAGATAAACATCTCCTTAATCTAACCACGTTTTACGATTTCAAAAAGGTTTTACGGCGAAAGCATACATTTAGAGTATGTTAGGACAGTACATTTACAAGAGTTGTGTGTAATGTTTTGTCAATTCAAAGACAGGGTCACCAAAACCATAAAACCAGCTAAAATGATGCACTAACCTTTTACAATCTCCATCAGATGACACTCCTAGGACATTATGTTAGACAATGCATGCATTTTTAGTTCTATCAAGTTCATATTTATATCCAAAAACAGCGTTTTACTATGGCATTGATGTTGAGGAAATCGTTTACCTCCAATAACCGGCAGTCAAGTCAGCACCACAAATTAAATAATTAAAATTAGAAAACATTGGTAAAATATTATATTGTCATTTAAAGAATTATAGATTTACATCTCTTGAACGCAATCAACTTGCCAGATTTAAAAAGAACCTTACTGGGAAATCACACTTTGCAATAATCTGAGCACTGCGCCCAGAAAAATACGCGTTGCGATACAGACTAGCCGTCATGTTGGGGAGATCTAAAATCGAAAATACTATGTAAATAATCCATTACCTTTGATTCTCTTCATCACATGTCACTTCCAGGTATCACAGGTCCATAACGAATGTAGTTTTGTTCAAAAAAGCTCATCATTTATGTCCAAAAATCTCCGTCTTGTTAGCACATGATCTAAGCCCGCCGGACTTCACTTCATGAACGAGGGGAAAAAATATATTTACGTTCGTTCAAACATGTCAAACGTTGTATAGCATAAATCATTAGGGCCTTTTTTAACCAGAACATGAATAATATTCAAGGTGGACGAATGCATTCTCTTTTATAACGTATTGGAACAAGGGTACCCAACATGAACTCGCGCGCCAGGTGTCTAATGGGCCATCATCGTTCCATGGCTCTTGTTCGGTCAGATCTCCCTCCAGAAGACTCAAAACACTTTGTAAAGGCTGGTGACATCTAGTGGAAGCAATAGGAAGTGCCAAAATATTCCTCAGCCCCTGTGTTTTTCAATGGCATAGGTTTAAAGGTAATACAACACATCAGGTATCCACTTCCTGTCAGAAAATGTCTCAGGTTTTTGCCTGCCAAATGAGTTCTGTTATACTCACAGACACCATTCAAACAGTTTTAGAAACTTTAGGGTGTTTTCTATCCATATATAATAAGTATATGCATATTCTAGTTACTGGGTAGGATTAGTAACCAGATTAAATCGGGTACATTTTTTTATCCAGCCGTGCAAATACTGCCCCCTAGCCCTAACGGGTTAAAAAGGCTTCTGAAGTTTGTAATTTTCCCTTACAAAAATGTTCAGTAGCCCTTTCCTGCCGTCAACGACCAAAATAGCTGTTTTTGGTGGAATGTTATTAATATTTTTCATAGAAACACCGGATTTTAGATGTTTTTATGTCAAACAGTTTTGGTATATTTCAGTCTTCTGTGATGTGTATATAAAGAGTAATTTTGGGATGCAAACTAAAAATGGAATACATTTCAACTCTATGTCTGACATGGTACATGCGTCTTCTTTTTTTAAGCCCATAACCGTGTGTGCGAGTTGTATACTCTTGTTTCAAAGTAGATTTGTTTAAGACTACCAAGAATCTCACTGTGTGACCCTGATTTAGCCCACTGCAGTAAGATGTTATTTTCTGGCTCAAATTAAGTTCCTACATCTGTATGTACACTCATTCACTATTTAATTAAAACTGACTGCAAAGGTACACTTGGAATAAGGATATTTCAAATGACAGGGCATTATTGTAAGAGAACGTATTCTCAATATCCAACCTGCCAACCTGCTAAGGTCGTCCTTCTCTATGCTCATGTATCCATCAGCAAAGCTTCTAACCGCGGTTGTGACCTATGTACATTCAGCTACAGGAAGGTTGTGTCCAATAACTGCACAGCGGGAGTGATAGCAGAGTACACGGCCAGGAGGCAGCACTGTCCTACCCAGGCCCCCAAAGGCCTGCACCTCGTCACCAGTGAAGGAAAGCTGACAGCTACGCTGGGCACCAATGTCACCTTCCTGGTGTTTCTTGAAGAGGTGAGCGTTTTTTTTCCTAAGGAGCAATACAGTAACTGGCTCCCTGTTCATTCAGACCGGGCGCTGACTTTTAACTCAGTATTGTAAAATGTATGTCAACTCTCCACTTCTGTAATAGCAACAAAATACTCTCTATTATATTACTATGCCATTACATCTTCATATAAAGTGTTAGCAAATAACATGTTCATGGAAATGTTATTTCAAACATACCTACAGTAGCTACTGTAAGAATACCGTTTTCTTTCTTCAATCGTTGATGACTGTTCCCTCCTGTATAGGGCGACGGAGCCAGGACGAGCATCATGGTGGACTTCGGTGACGGTCACGCTCTGACCTACTCCAACGTGAGCTCCATAGAGGATGGGGTCAAGCACGTCTACAAGGCTGTGGGGATCTACCGTGTGACCGCTACGGGAGAGAACAGCCTGGGGTCGGAGAGCGTGGTGCTGTACCTCCACGTCACATGTGAGTCCGTCTCTCTCACTGTGGGTTCACCAAGTCATGGTCTTCATCCTCCGTACTTCATGTTTGGTCTTCAACCTTTAACATGTGAGTGTAGTTTTATCCCTTACCGTACCTTACCTTATGTCAGTGTAGCCCGTAATCTACAGACATATGAGTGAGGTAGTTATACAATTCTGACACACAAAATTGTTCCTTTGCAGACTTTTACTTGCGTAGAACAGTGTTTCCCAACCCTGGTCCTCGAGTACCCCCAACATTATACATTTGTATTGTAGTCCTGGACAAACACACCTCATTCAACTCATTGAGGGTTTGATAATTAGTTGACAAGTTGAATCAGGTGTGCTTGTCCAGGGTTACAATAAAAATGTATACTGTTGGGGGTACTTGAGGACCAGGGTTGGGAAACACTGGCATAGAACGCTATATTTGTTATCTGTTTGTGTAATATGCATGTCATGGTCCGACATCAGTGGAGATGAAGGTAGCCTAAATCCATTACAATTCCAGTCAAGCCAAAGCCATTTTCTCTATATAATACCCTTTCAGGGTACCCCCACTCTAACTCTAACATGCAAGTCATTCCCGTCTTCTCTGTGATGATGGGGCTGACCACCACTGGTGGTTTCATGGGTGACAGATGTAACGTAGTTGACTTATTGATCAGGGAGCTGTGGGACCTTGCAATCTGTCCATCTTGATGTGCCAGCCGTTCCAAATGGGACCAGCCAGGCCTCAGGAGTGCCAGGGATGAAAAATAACACACAGATGGTGACCACAACGTCCCAGAATGGACCAGATCCTCTGAATGCAGCGCACTTTTTGTTGTTGTTGTTATGTGCCTTCAATTCATAAGGGCCCCATAGACGGATACTCTGAAGTTTTCTGCTTACCTTCATTTAATTCAAGGCCACAAAACTTTAAGGAGTCAATTGGTTCACTGTAGTATGTATTTTGTGTGCTTTCATTTCATATCATAAGGGGCTACAAACTTACTTTGTGGATTCAGTCATTTCACTGTGATGCATTTTTGGGGCAGATCATTTTGAATGCAACTTCATCCATTTCATAAGAGGCCCCAAAACGTTGTGGAGTCAGTCTCGGTGGGTTCACTGTCATGTATTTTTGTGATTGAGTAGGTCAGCTGGAGTATATCCATCTCTCCGCTCCCTTTGTGGCAGTGAAGAGCAAGGAAGTCAACCTCACCGCTGTGCTATGGCCTAGCCAAGTGGGAACAGTCACCTACATCTGGTGGTTCGGAAATAACACTGAGGTAAGATACTTCAATACTGCTGGGACTTGTAGTTTTATTGTATGCTCATCCTTCACACTGTAAGATAAAGTGACGTGAAGAAAGATTTGTGCCAGATTTACAAATTAGAGCAGTATTTGTCTGACTTAATTCAAAATTTGTTTTGTTTGGTTGGGCAATGAGCTACTAATGCAGCTGCTAGCTATTCTAATACATGAGGAAATGATCCAAAATTAGCATGTCTGAGCCATTTCAAGAACAAATGGAGATCCAAGTAACGACAGAGAGAACTGCTGGTGTCTCATGGAACTCTCTCCGGACAGTTCTATGTAGCACAGCTGCGATCATGGTTCCTTGGGGGGCGATGTGGGTTGTGTTTATGTCTGTGGCTGCCTGCCTGCCTCCCGGCTGACACCTCTGTAGTGTAAATAGTGGTGTGTGAGATGTTAACAAGGTTGATAAGGGCCTCCCATGGGAACCCCCTTGCTCTCTCGCTCTTCCCCTTTCTCGCTCTTCCCTTTTTCTCGCTCGCTCTCTCTTTCTCTCTCTCTTTCTCTTTCCAGCCGATAATCACCCTGGAAGGGAGCGTGGCGTGCACATTCTCCCAGGAAGGCGTCAACACTGTCACTGTGCAGGTGTCCGCTGGGAATGCCATCCTGCAGGACCGGAAAACCATCGCTGTCCACGGTGAGCTGTTTTTTTGTTTGGTTTGTATTGTAAACAGCCAGACAGCCATGTATACTGCCAGAGGTTGGTTTCTAGTTGACTTTGTAGATTTTAATGCACTGGAGGTTGGCTAGTAAGTATGATTTTAAAGTACCGTAATTTCCGGACTATTAAGCGCACCTGAATATAAGCCTGAATTAAAAAAAATATTTATTATTTTGAACATAAGCCGCACATGTCTACAAGCCGCAGGTGCCTACCGGTACATTGAAACAAATGACCTTTACACAGGCTTTAACGAAACACGGCTTGTAACAAAAATAAATAGGCTTTAACGAAACACGGCTTGTAACAAAAAATTTAAAATGAGTAGTAAGCTTTAGTTGTCTTTTTACACTGAGTCAATTCCTCACGCTGCTGTTTCCAACGTCTTAACATCGACTCATTAAGACCAAGCTCCCGTGCAGCAGCTCTATTTCCTTTTCCAACAGCCAGATCAATCGCCTTCAACTTGAAAGCTGCATCATATGCATTTCTCTGTGTCTTTGCCATGATGAGAGTGACAAAATGACTACCGTAATCAGAATGATGGGAAGTTTGAGAGCGCTCGATTTAATCTAAACAGTAAACAAAAAAGTTGTTTGACCGTAACCCGTTTGTCAATTTCATTGGTCTAATGAAAGCTTCATGCCGCCAAAAAACTGAGCACGTCACAGAATGTGTTTTTAAAAAAAAAAAAAAATTGAAAGCGGGAAAAATCCATATATTAGCCGCGTCATTGTTTAAGCCGCGAGGTTCAAAGCCTGGGAAAAAAGTTGCGGCTTGTAGTCCGGAATTTATGGTAGCTATTTAGAGGTAGTTAAAAGTATTGTTTACTACTCATTAATTTGACACATTCATTATTTCAGACAATAGGACAGAAATAGAAAAGCATCATCATCAGCTGATCATCATATAGTTGTTTCTCTGTGTAGAATATTTCAGGTCACATCTACTAGCCTTCTCATCTAACCTGGATGACCACAACCCCGACGTGGCCGAATGGAGACTGGACGTCAGCAGAGTCATCAAGAACTCCATGGTCAAAGTGAGTGGTCCTTGTATCTAACTGTATATTACAGGCATACACTCACACACAGAGTATATACCGAGCAGAAATATAAACGCAACATGCAACAATTTCAATGATTTTACTGAGTTACGGTTCATATAAGGAAATCAGTCAATTCAAATAAATTCATTAGGCCTTAATCTATGGATTTCACATGACTGGGCAGCGGCACAGCCATGGGTGGGGCTGGGAGGGCATAGGCACACCCACTTGGGAGGGCGTAGGCACACCCACTTGGGAGGGCGTAGGCACACCCACTTGGGAGGGCGTAGGCACACCCACTTGGGAGGGCGTAGGCACACCCACTTGGGAGGGCGTAGGCACACCCACTTGGGAGAGCATAGGCACACCCACTTGGGAGAGCATAGGCACACCCACTTGGGAGAGCATAGGCACACCCACTTAGGAGCCAGGCCCAGCTAATCACAAATCCCCCCCCCCCACCTCAAACGATCCCACAGGTAAAGAAGCCAGATGTGGAGGTCCTGGGTTGGCGTGGTTACGTGTGGTCTACGTGAGGCCAGTTGGACGTACTGCCAAAATCTCTAATGGAGGAAGCTTCTGGTAGAGATATGAAAATGATCTGGCAACAGCTCTGGTGTACTTTCCTGCAGTCAGCATGCCAATTGCACACATGTCAGGTGGATGGATTATTGTAGCAAGGAGCACTAATGGGGATGTAAACAAATTTCTGCACAACATTTGAGAGAAATAAGCTTTTTGTGCATATGGAAAATGTCTTTTTTTTAATTTCAGCTCATAAAACGCTTTGTTTATCAACACTTTGGCGTTTATATTTTGGTTCAGTGTATTTAGTCTGTGGTCCACTTTACAATACATTCCCTGTGACCTCAGGTCGTGACTGAGATGAATCCACGTTTTATGATAACTGGCAAGGGAAAATTACTTCAAGTACATTCTAAATTGCTGTTGCACTGCCTTCCCTGTCACATTGAACTATGGAATTGCTGGTCGCCTGTGAGTTCAGGGTCGTATTTGTGGAGGCCATACATGTTCAAATAAATCTCACTGAATGTCTGATTGTCATGGTTTAGTGAATTTAGGACAAGCTGGACTGTAGCTCCGAATGTAATCAACCGTCAGTGTGAGGGACATGCACTGCATGAACGAAAGTATGTGGACACCTTCTCGCTGAATGTCACATTCCAAAATCATGGGGATTAATATGGAGTTGGTCCCCGCTTTGCTGCTACAACAGCCTCCACTCTTCTGGGAAGGCTTTCCACTAGATGTAGGAACATTGCTGTGGGGACTTGCTTCCATTCAGGTCACAAGAGCATTAGTGAGGTCTATGGTGGAAATTCTAACCAAGTTAGAGAGACTTTGTCATTTCTTCAAACAATGATCATTATTTAATATCGATTAATTATTGCAATAATGAAGCTGGTCGACCCCACACTCTTGATTGATGGACCGAGAGCTCAACAATACTTAAAAGAATTGAGGCCCCATATAGCAGACCTAAAAATGCTTAGACATGGCTGGTTCCACCCCTCCCATGCAGATTGGGGCATCATAAGCCACCTTGGGTCCCTCTTGTGGTTATGTGCACCGGGTGTTGTTTACCCCTACCTGGCATAGTTTTTCAGAAACAAAGATGATTAGGACAAATAGGGGTTTGCTCTACTCCGTCCAGGCTCTCTCTATCTCAGGTCACCCCATGTCCTTGAGTAAACTCACAGACCAGCTGCAGGGAGCTAGAGGAGAACTATCCCTTTACAGAAGCACAGCATTAGTAGTTATGAAAATCTCTTAGTATTTGTTAAGCATATAATTGTTAACTATTAATATTAAAACAAAGCAGGTAAATGCGTAATCTTTCTCTCACAGGTCGGGCACTGATGTTGGACGATTAGGCCTGGCTCACAGTCGGCGTTCCAATTCATCCCAAAGGTGTTCGACGTGGTTGAGGTCAGGGCTCTGTGCAGGCCAGTCAAGTTTTTCCACACCAATCTCGACAAACCATTTCTATATGGACCTCGCTTTGTGCACGGGGGCATTGTCATGCTGAAACAGGAAAAGGCCTTCCCCAAACTGTTGCCACAAAGTTGGAAGCACAGAATCGTCTAGAATGTCATTGTATGCTCTAGCATTAAGTTTTCCCTTTTCTGGAACTAAGGGGCCTAGCCCGAACCATGAAAAACAGCCCCAGACCATTATTCCTCCTCCACCAAACTTTGCAGTTGGCACTATGCATTGGGGCACGTAGCATTCTCCTGGCATCCACCAAACCCGGACTCGTCCGTCGGATTGCCAGATGGTGAAGTGTGATTCATCGCTCCATAGAACGCTTTTCCACTGTGTTGGGACACTAACCGAGGCCAATGGCAGCAAGCTTTACACCACTCCAGACGATGCTTGGCATTGCGAATCATGATCTTAGGCTTAGCTGCTCGGCCATGGAAACCCATTTCATGAAGCTCCCGACAAACAGTTTTTGTGCTGATGTTGCTTCCAGAGGCAGTTTTGAACTCGGTAGTGAGCTACGCACTTCACCACTATTTGACGAACTGACTTGTAGGAAAGGTGGGATCCTATGACGGTGCCACGTTGAAAGTCACTGAGCTCTTCAGAAAGGCCCTTCTACTGCCACTGCTTGTTTATGGAGATTGCATTGTTGTATGCTCAATTTTATACACCTGTCAGCAACAAGTGTGGCTGAAGTAGCCTAATTCACTAATTTCAAGGGGTGTCCACATACTTTTGTATATACAGTTGAAGTCGGAAGTTTACATGCACCTTAGCCAAATACATTTAAACTCAGTTTTTCACAATTCCTGACATTTAATCCTAGTACAAAAATCCCTGTTTTAGGTCAGTTAGGATCACCACTTGATTTTAAGAATGTGAAATGTCAGAATAATAGTAGAGATACATTTCAGCTTTTATTTCTTTCATCACATTCCCAGTGGGTCAGAAGTTTACATGCACTAAATTAGGATTTGGTAGCATTGCCGTTAAGTTGTTTAACTTGGGTCAAACGTTCGGGTAGCCTTCCACAAGCTTCCCACAATAAATTGGGTGAATTTTGGCCCATTCCTCCTGACGAGCTGGTGTAATGGAGTCAGGCTTCTAGGCCTCCTTGCTCGCGCTCGCTTTTTCAGTTCTGTCCACAAATTTTCTATAGGATGAGCTCAGGGCTTTGTGATAGCCACTCCAATACCTTGACTTTGTTGTCCTTAAGCCATTTTTCCACAACTTTGGAAGTATGCTTGGGGTCATTGTCCATTTGGAAGACCCATTTGCGACCATGCTTTAACTTCCTGACTGATGTCTTGAGATGTTGCTTCAATCTATCCACAAAAGTTTCCTGCTTCATGATGCCATCTATTTTGTGAAGTGCACCAGTCCCTCCTGCAGCAAAGCACCCCCACAACATGATGCTGCCACCCCCATGCTTCACGGTTGGGATGGTGTTCTTCGGCTTGCTAGTCTCCCCCTTTTTCCTCCAAACATAACGATGGTCATTATGGCCAAACAGTTCTATTTTTGTTTCATCAGACCAGAGGACATTTCTCCAAAAAGTACGATCTTTGTCCCCATGTGCAGCTGCAAACTGTAGTCTGGCTTTTTTATGGCAGTTTTGGAGCAGTGGCTTCTTCCTTGCTGAGAGGCCTTTCAGGTTACTGTGGATATAGATACTTTTGTACCTGTTTCCTTCAGCATCTTCACAAGGTCCTTTGCTGTTGTTTTGGGATTGATTTGCACTTTTCACACCAAAGGACGTTCATCTCTAGGAGACAGAACGCGTCTCCTTCCTGAGCGGTATGATGGCTGCATGGTCCCATGGTGTTTATACTTGCGTACTATTGTTTGTACAGATGAACGTGGTGCCTTCAGGCATTTTGGAAAGTGCTCCCAAGGATGAACCAGACTTGTGGAGGTCTACAATTTGTTTTCTGAGGTCTTGGCTTATTTCTTTAGATTTTCCCATGATGTCAAGCAAAGAGGCACTGAGTTTGAAGGTAGGCTTGAAATACATCCACAGGTACACCTCCAATTGACTCAAATGATGATAATTAGTCTATCAGAAGCTTCTAAAGCCATGACATCATTTTCTGGAATTTTCCAAGCTGTTTAAAGGCACAGTCAAATTAGTGTATGTAAACTTCTGACCCACTGGAATTGTGATACAGTGAATTATAATCTGTCTGTAAACAATTGTTGGAAAAATCACTTGTCATTCACAAAGTAGATGTCCTAACCGACTTGCCAAAACGATAGTTTGTTAACAAGAAATTTGTGGAGTGGTTGAAAAACAAGTTTTAATGACTCCAACCTAAGTGTATGTAAACTTACGACTTCAACTGTATAATGTACTTCAAATCCGCACATGACATGTTGGATAGACATTGTAGTATCCACAAAATGTATTGAATTGCTCATACTATTCAGTATATTTGAGAACGGAAATCATACCATATTTGATACAAACAGCTCAGGACCAGAGAAGTATGATAATTTCACATCTAAGATGTTAGTAATAATGTATCACAGTGAGTATCACAGAAATGTATCACAGTCACACTAATTATGATCATACAGACAATTCCTATTTTTCGATGCCACTGCTTTCCACTTTGATGTGCTTAGTGACATGAAAAGCGATCCAGTCTGGTCCTCTTTCTGTTCTTCCCTTTCCTCTTCCTCCTCTCCATCTTCCTCCTCCTCTTTATCTTCTTCCTCTCCCTCTTCTTCCTCCTCTCCCTCTTCATCTTCCTGCTCTTCCTCTCCATCTCCCTCCTCTTCTTCCATCTTCCTCGTCTCCATCTCCCGCTTCCTCTTTCCCCTTCCTCTCCCAAATCCTCATCCTACCCCTCTCCCTTCTCATCTCTCTCTTCTTTCTCTCCCTCCTCCCCATCTTTCTCTAGGCCACAGGGGTGAGCCCGGAGCAGCTCCTTGTCACCGTCCTACCAGGGTTGCCCACGGCAGCAGAGGTTTTCCTCCTGCCAGACAAAGAGTTAACGGAGGGCAAGCCAGAGAAGAACTCAGCTCATTTAGACCAGGTATGATCGATTAAATAACAGGCATTTTCTGTGAGTTTGAAACATAGACATAACATATTATAGGCCTTAGCCTTATTCAAAATACATGATATAAAGGTTTATTCATGCTTGTAACAGGTTAAAAAAGCATATGTCAGTGTTACCTGTCAGTTAACTATTAGCAAAATGGGTATCTGACAACTAAGTTTTCAGAATTTCCATAAAAGTAAACTATAAAATTGAATACATCATGTTCCTATATTGATTCATGCCAGATGTTTGAGTAGGAGCATACTTTTTATGTGTTAATTTGACAAATACTTATCACTGAATGACATTTGGAGCTATATTTTAGGGGGATATTACTCTGCTTGTTGGATGTTTGGGTTTGACAGCTAAGCACTTGTTTTCTTGCACCAACATGTTCGCCATCTGTTGATTTCCTTGTTATCCCATTTGGCATAATTTAGAGGTCTCCACTGAACTAAACATGAGTAGGCTTAGAAATATTCATTTTTCTAACATTCTTCACTAATACATAGCTGTGTTGGTCTATACTGCTACATGGTCTGAAAACTGAATTGCAACGTATTTGTATGGCTTATAAGGCTTCATATTTTCTCCAGTAGATGTCAATATTGTCCACATGGGCTTACACGCACACACATGCACACACATGCACACGCACACACACGCACACGCACACACGCACACACACACACACACACACACACACACACACACACACACACACACACACACACACACACACACACACACACACACACACACACACTACAGAATATCAACTAGCCTCATCAATAAGTGTGACACGCTTTTAAAAGTCATCACTGTGGACAACTTTACTGTAGAATACCCCGAGTCATCTCTGTGAGAGGGCGGGGGTTGCAGTCTTTCACAGGAATAAACCCTGACAAAGATAGTGTCTCTGCTAATACTGGCCACTGAATCACCAGCAGGTATCAAGATGTACTGAATTAGCTCCAAGGCCCATATAATAGATCATGGATGATTATTAAAAAGATGTGAGTAGAATAGAACCAGGAAGAAATGAATTGTATTCTCCCCCCCCCCCCCCCCCTTCAAATCTACCTGGCTATGGCAAGACCCTTCTCACTCAGGCCCCAGCAATACATCTTTATTCAAGGTTTGCATCTTGAAAGTGTAATGTGCGGTTGTGCTTATTAGAATGTATAATAGATTTAGTGACCCCGATACACAGTGAGGAAAAAGTAATTATTCATAGCTATAGTCTAATTTTAAACTTGGTAAGAAATAAAAGAGGGAGCAATGTGAAGGACTGGGAGAAACTACTCATATCACAATTCATTTGGTAAATGAGGCAGATAAAATTAATGAAGCCTAGCAAAGAAATAAAATTGATTCCGCAGGGAAAAGGGAATTTGTTTAGCCAGGGTCTTTCTATGCATGACCTGCATATATATTCTCTGTATTAGTCTTTGGCCTGAATGCAAAGTAAAAAGGATACAACTTTGTTAAATGACACATCTGACATAATGTATTACAGTTTAGATATATAATGGTACAAATCATAATTTGTGTGATTTGATATCATATGGACGGTATAGTTCAGGGGACTATGTCCAGACTAAATTGGAAGCATCATGAAATGGAACATTGTATTCCAGCTGTAGCCTCAAGGTCAGGGTGATATGTCTGATTTATGTCCAAACTGCACGTTCTCTGTGCAGAAGGTTACTTGTCGCTCTAAAAACCGGAGTAAAAGCAAGGTTTTTCATCAAATAGCCCTGCATTATGTATTAAAGTGGTGAGAACCTGCATGGATTCATCTATAGATATTTCACTTTAAATGGGTTTCTGGATGGAGGGAGCGTGCAGTGAGCCGTGGGGGTGTGTAGTATCAGCGAGTCGTGGGGGTGTCTAGTATCAGCGAGTCGTGGGGGTGTCTAGTATCAGCGAGTCGTGGGGGTGTCTAGTATCAGCGAGTCGTGGGGGTGTCTAGTATCAGCGAGTCGTGGGGGTGTCTAGTATCAGCGAGTCGTGGGGGTGTCTAGTATCAGCGAGTCGTGGGGGTGTCTAGTATCAGCGAGTCGTGGGGGTGTCTAGTATCAGCGAGTCGTGGGGGTGTCTAGTATCAGCGAGCCGTGGGGGTGTCTAGTATCAGCGAGCCGTGGGGGTGTCTAGTATCAGCGAGCCGTGGGGGTGTCTAGTATCAGCGAGCCGTGGGGGTGTCAAGTATCAGCGAGCCGTGGGGGTGTCTAGTAGCAGCGAGCCGTGGGGGTGTCTAGTATCAGCGAGCCGTGGGGGTGTCAAGTAGCAGCGAGCCGTGGGGGTGTCTAGTAGCAGCGAGCCGTGGGGGTGTCTAGTATCAGTAAGTATGTGGTGGAAAGATCTGCCTCAGCATGATATGCATGAGATGAAACTCATTCTGAAACGAACCAATAC
The DNA here is from genome assembly GCF_965601325.2 of Salmo salar. NCBI lineage: Eukaryota > Metazoa > Chordata > Actinopteri > Salmoniformes > Salmonidae > Salmo > Salmo salar. The sequence continues at coordinate 29,422,842 of NC_138302.1, read as the reverse complement.
TATGACTAGAGTAGGTATACTATTTAATGATGTCTTATATTCTGTCTCTTATACTGTATGGTGAAGTGTATTGAGAGGTTATATGCAGTTTAGATACAGTTGGATTTGATTTAGTGTTGATCTATAGACTAGCGGTCAAGAGCATTGGGACAGTAACCGGAAGGTTGCTCGTTTGAATCTCTGCTCCGACTAGGTAAAACATTTGTTAATCAGTCACATGCGCCGAATACAACAAGTGTAGACCTTACCATGAAATGCTTACTTACAAGCCCTTAACCAACCATGAATGCAGTTCAAGAAAGAGTTAAAAAAATATTTACCAAATGAACTAAAGTAAAAAATAATAAAAAGTAACACAATAAAATAACAATAATGAGGCTAATAACGATACAGTGGTTTAGTCTAAGGTAATTTGTACATGTAGGTAGAGTGACTATGCATAGATAATAAACAGCGAGTAGCAGCAGTGTAAAAACAAATGGGGGGGTCAATGTAAATAATCCAGATGGCCATTTGATTAATTGTTCAGCAGTCTTATGGCTTGGGGGTAGAAGCTGGATAAAAAACATACCCGATTTATTCTGGTTACCACTCCTACTCAGTAACTAGAATATGCATATACTTATTACATATGGATAGAAAACACCCTAAATTTTCTAAAACTGTTTGAATGGTGTCTGTGAGTATAACAGAACTCAAATGGCAGGTCAAAACCTGAGAGATTCCTTTACAGGAAGTGGCCTGTCTGACCATTTATTGTCTTTCTTTGAGATCTCATTCCATTACAAAGGATCTCTGCGGTAACGTGACACTTCCGACGACTCCAATAGGCTCGCAGAGCCCGGGAAAAACCTGAATGTCGTCATTCCAGCCCCAGGCTGAAACACATTATCGCCTTTCTCAAGTGGAGATTCCCTGTCGGAATATTATCGCTTTTCTACGAGAAAAATGTCGTAAAAATTGATTTTAAACAGCGGTTGACATGCTTCGAAGTACTGTAATGGAATACTTAGAATTTTATTGTCACGAATTGCGCCAAGCGCGTGACACTTCTTTACTATTTCGGATAGTGTCTGGAACGCACGAACAAAACGCCGCTATTCGGATATAACGATGGATTATTTTGGACCAAACCAACATTTGTTATTGAAGTAGCTGTCCTGGGTGTGTATTCTGACGAAGACAACAAAAGGTAATGACATTTTTATAATAGTAAATATGATTATGGTGAGTGCTAAACTTGCCGGGTGTCTAAATAGCGAGCCCGTGATGCCTGGGCTATGTACTTAGAATATTGCAAAATGTGCTTTCACCAGAAAGCTATTTTAAAATCGGACATATCGAGTGCATAGAGGAGGTCTGTATCTATAATTCTTAAAATAATTGTTATGCTTTTTGTGAACGTTTATCGTGAGTAATTTAGTAAAATGTTAGCGAATTCCCCGGAAGTTTGCGGGGGGTATGCTAGTTCTGAACGTCACATGCTAATGTAAAAAGCTGGTTTTTGATATAAATATGAACTTGATTGAACAAAACATGCATGTATTGTATAACATAATGTCCTAGGGTTGTCATCTGATGAAGATCATCAAAGGTGAGTGCTGCATTTAGCTGTCTTCTGGGTTTTGGTGACATTATATGCTGGCTTGAAAAATGGGTGTCTGATTATTTCTGGCTTGGTACTCTGCTGACATAATCTAATGTTTTGCTTTCGTTGTAAAGCCTTTTTGAAATCGGACAGTGTGGTTAGATTAACGAGAGTCTTATCTTTAAATGGCTGTAAAATAGTCATATGTTTGAGAAATTGAAGTAATAGGATTTTTAAGGTTTTGAAAATCGCGCCACAGGATAGCCGTGGCTGTTACGTAGGTGGGACGAATTCGTCCCGCCTAGCCTAGAGAGGTTTTAAGGAGCCTTTTGGTGCTCTGGTACTGCTAGCCATGTGGTAGCAGAGAAAACAGTCTATGACTTGGATGACTGGAGTCTCTGACAATGTTTTGGGCTTTTCTCTGACACCGCCTAGTATATAGGTCCTGGATGGCAGGAAGCTTGGCCCCAGTAATGTACTGGGCCGTACGCACTACCCTCTGTAGCGCCTTACGGTCAGATGCCTAGCAGTTGTCATACCAGGAGGTGATGCAACGTGTCAGGATGCTCTCGATGGTGTAGCTATAGAACGTTTTGAGGATCTGGGGACCCATGCCAAGTCTTTTCAATCTCCTGAGGGGGAAAAGGTTTTGTCGTACCCCGGCTTGGTGTGTTTGGACTATGATAGTTCGTTGGTGATGTGGACACCAAGGAACTTGAAACTCTTGACCCGCTCCACTACAGCCCCGTCGATGTTAACTGGGGCCTGTTCGGCTCGCCTTTTCCTGTTGTCCATGATCAGCTCATTTGTCTTGCGCACAAATATATGAGCAATATACACTGCTCAAAAAATAAAGGGAACACTTAAACAACACAATGTAACTCCAAGTCAATCACACTTCTGTGAAATCAAACTGTCCACTTAGGAAGCAACACTGATTGACAATAAATATCACATGCTGTTGTGCAAATGGAATAGACAACAGGTGGAAATTATAGGCAATTAGCAAGACACCCCCAATAAAGGAGTGGTTCTGCAGGTGGGGACCACAGACCACTTCTCAGTTCCTATGCTTCTTGGCTGATGTTTTGGTCACTTTTGAATGCTGGCAGTGCTTTCACTCTAGTGGTAGCATGAGACGGAGTCTACAACCCACACAAGTGGCTCAGGTAGTGCAGCTCATCCAGGATGGCACATCAATACGAGCTATGGCAAGAAGGTTTGCTGTGTCTGTCAGCGTAGTGTCCAGAGCATGGAGGCGCTACCAGGAGACAGGCCAGTACATCAGGAGACGTGGAGGAGGCCGTAGGAGGGCAACAACCCAGCCGCCTTTGTGCAAGGAGGAGCAGGAGAAGCACTGTCAGAGCCCTGCAAAATGACCTCCAGCAGGCCACAAATGTGCATGTGTCTGCTCAAACGGTCAGAAACAGACTCCATGAGGGTGGTATGAGGGCCCGACGTCCACAGGTGGGGGTTGTGCTTACAGCCCAACACCGTGCGCCACTGGCGCCCTGTGCTCTTCACAGATGAAAGCAGGTTTACACTGAGCACGTGACAGACGTGACAGAGTCTGGAGACGCCGTGGAGAATGTTCTGCTGCCTGCAACATCCTCCAGCATGACCGGTTTGGCGGTGGGTCAGTCATGGTGTGGGGTGGCATTTCTTTGGGGGGCCGCACAGCCCTCTGTGCTCGCCAGAGGTAGCCTGACTGCCATTAGGTACCGAGATGAGATCCTCAGACCCCTTGTGAGACCATATGCTGGTGCGGTTGGCCCTGGGTTCCTCCTAATGCAAGACAATGCTAGACCTCATGTGGCTGGAGTGTGTCAGCAGTTCCTGCAAGAGGAAGGCATTGATGCTATGGACTGGCCCGCCTGTTCCCCAGACCTGAATCCAATTGAGCACATCTGGGACATCATGTCTCGCTCCCTCCACCAACGCCACGTTGCACCACAGACTGTCCAGGAGTTGGCGGATGCTTTAGTCCAGGTCTGGGAGGAGATCCCTCAGGAGACCATCCGCCACCTCATCAGGTGCATGCCCAGGCATTGTAGGGAGGTCATACAGGCACGTGGAGGCCACACACACTACTGAGCCTCATTTTGACTTGTTTTAAGGACATTACATCAAAGTTGGATCAGCCTGTAGTGTGGTTTTCCACTTTAATTTTGAGTGTGACTCCAAATCCAGACCTCCATGGGTTGATAAATTGGATTTCCATTGATTATTTTTGTGTGATTTTGTTGTCAGCACATTCAACTATGTAAAGAAAAAAGTATTTAATAAGATTATTTCTTTCATTCAGATCTAGGATGTGTTGTTTAAGTGTTCCCTTTATTTTTTTGAGCAGTATATTTCCCTCACTAACTTTAAACATCAGCTTTCTGAGCAGCTAACCAATAGCTTCAACTGTACATACCCCATCTGTAAATAGACCATTCAATCTACCTACCTTATCCCCATATTGTTTTTATTTACTTTTCTGCTCTTTTGCACCGCATCATCTGCACATCTGTCACTCCAGTGTTAATTTGCTAAATTGTAATTACTTCGGTACTATGGCCTATTTATTGCCTTACCACCTCATGCCATTTGCACACACTGTATATACTCTTTTCTCTGATATAAAAAGCTCCAATAAGTTGATTTAGAAATCCTAATACTCTAATTATTATGTAAATCGATGCGCATATACTTTAAATTGATGTTTTTTGTTGTGTTTGTCTCTCCCTCTCTAGCTCTCTGAAATCTTGCTTAGCGCCCTCAACCAAAACCTGGTCCAGTTCACCCTTCGGCCTGGGGTCCAGGTCACAGTATACGCTGCACATTTGTCAGCAGGTAAGTGTCTGCATCTCTTCGAATACAAATACCTGCATTTTGTTTGTGTTTGCTCGGTGTATTGAGGATAACTGGGTCTTTTTAATGACTATATAGATCGATAGAGATAGTTCTAGATAGAAATAGAGAGCCAGGGCCCGTATTCAAAAAGTGTCTCAGAATACGACTGCTGATCTAGGATCAGTTTTGCATTTTAGATCATAACAAATAAGATTATATGGAAAGGGAGGACCTGATCCTAGATCAGCACTCCTACACTAAGACTCTTTGTGAATACAGGCCCAGGAGGTCTATTTCCTGCCCAGCGACTAACACCCCCCCAACCCTGTTGTCTGATTGGCTCCCATCATGTAGCTACACAGAGACATTCAGAGAGTGAGCATCGTTACAAGTATGTGTGCCTCTTCCTTTTGGGGATGCTGCTACTGTCCTAGGGGCTTATAAGATAAAGAGTAAGAGAAGTCAATAAATACTTACCGTATCAAAAACGTAATCACAATACAATTTTATGTATTTTTTAATAAATTATTTTGTTATGTTTTGTATTTTATTAATTAGTAGGTGTCACTTTTCATGTTGACTTCTTAAACGCATGATTTACTTGTTCTCTATGGAAACTGTTTGGAATTCAATGTATACTGTACTGTGTGACTCTTGTCTCCCACTTCTACAGCGCCCCTAGTGGACACGAGTGAGAACCACAGCGGTTCGGCCATGCTGATGCTGCTGTCAGTTGTGGTTCTGGGTTTGGCGATATTTGTCGTCTACAAATTCAAAAGGTACAGTGCTCATGATATACTATAGAGATGATCTCTATAACCCATATCTGGTTGTAAGTTGCCAGGACGTTGGGAGAATGTTACTAACCAAGTGGGAACGTTCCTGAGTGTTGACAAAACATTTTGAATTGGCTAGGACACTGAGGAGTGATCTATGATCTCACTGTTCGACTAGGGTCTAATCCCACTTCTGACACCAATTGTGAGCTATGAGCTACAGTATAATTATGGTTATACATCAGAAAGTACATTGGGGAAAATTACTAACCAAATGGGAGTTACTGAGTGTCTAGACATTTGGCATTTAACAAAAATACTGTCTATCAAACGTCTGTGTGAAAACTTTCAGTTTCAAGGGAGAAATGGCTTATCTCTTTCAACTTTCTTAGAATCCTTTTGTCGAGGCATTTTCTCTGTCCGCAAATGAAATGCCAGTCAGCCTTCAGGCATTATCAATATTTAGCCCTTTGAGCTTTGCTAGTTGACCTTTCTGAAATGTTAAATTATTTCCATCCACCATGGTACAGTTCTGTGTGAAAGGGCAGTAGGGGTCAATGAGACGAGATCTATAGAGAGAAACAGAAGAGGGAGAGCGAAACAACGCATAGGTCTTAGAACATAAATGTGTTTATACAGTAGAATGTCTAATTGCGTTTTTACATACAACTATATATACAAAATTAGACATAAGGCCGGAAGGCATTGAAACAAAGCATTTAAGTCAACTGGGTATATCTCCTGGGTGCGGCTACACATTATTGGGTTGTAAAGAGGAGCATCAGAATTATTTGGTCCCCGAAGCAGGCAATCCCTCTCCCATTTTATTAGTCTGGCAAATTTCTTTATCCCCCGTCTCATTGTAAATCTTTCCTCAAGGAAGATCCCAGGCCTCAACGTCTATGCGCAGATGCAGAACGAAAAAGAACAAGAAATGATCCCGAGTCCAGTAAGTCCGACGGAAAGCACCCTGGTGTCCCCGAACACTCCGAGGGAGCTGGTGACTTCTCCGGAGCTTATGGACACAGAGTTGAACATACGGCCCATCGGTGAATGAATACGCCACTTTTATAAAACTGTTTTTCTTTTTCTTTTCTTTTTTTTAATGAGTTACTAAGTCTAGTACTACAAATTTAATTTAACTTCTACTGCAATTTCTTGTCATATAATTACATTTGTTCCATCGCTTTCACATACTATATCGGTTGCCATGAATATAATCTTTTGTCATTCACAAAAGATACTGTCACTGAGGTTTTGATTAATAAATTGATAGCCCCATTCCACTCAAGGTTTGAGCAAGAGCCTCATTCATTGTGGAGAAATGTGACTTAACTCATACTGACTCGAATGTCTTCTGACATCTTTCCTCATGTCTCTGTCTCCCATCATTTTCTCCTTTAAAGGATGCATCAAACCTCACGCACATGTCAAGTTCTCAACGGAACTCCCCACGTACATCAACGTTTAAAAACTCTGGACAACTCCGAAAACAGCAACTCCATTCTGTGTCATGGACTTTTTGAATCATTTGAGCGGACACAATGGTTTTGAGCTTTATACCTGTGCATGTTGGACTTTACTGACTTTGCTGACACTTACTGTGCTCTGTGAAAACCAGAAGAAACTGTATACAGGTTTTTTTTTTTATACATAATATATGTCTATCCAATAAAAAATAATTTTTAATGAAATGTATTTATACAAAGTCAAGTACATAACTACAAATGGAAAGCCAGCATGATCTAAAGAAAAAAATGCATAAAAAACAACTCTTTTGGTTAGCTTACTGTAAGTGTCTTACATCCTTTTTCGCTACTGTGTGTCGCTAACAGAGGTGGTACACTATTTATTCATAAGAATATACTTTAAAGTATATAATTGAATTTAAAATCACATTTATTTTGTAAATCATGAATGTCTGTGATATTTGTGTATTTTAATAACAAATTGCAAACTGAAAACGATATCAATTATTAATACAACCATTTTGTTTCCGTTCCGTTCACTGTCTCGCGAAAAGCTGATTATGGCACAATACACTTTTGTACTAAAATGTTTTGTTTTTGCTTACAATGTAGTAATTCGAAGACAGATACAGGGTTTGGTTGTCTCTCTTGATTTGGTGATTTTATTGAACTTTGCTGTTAATCTCTACACTATGAGCTATATTTAACGAGAAACACTAGTTGTATGACACTTTGTTTTTTTCCCAGTGTAATAGCTTGCCTGAGAACCATGGTGCTAGCCTGCTACCATGATAGGGACTTCAAGATAAGTCAATGTAGATTCATTAAGTTTTCAGTTCCCTCTGACACCATGCATTAGTTACACTTGATTTCATAGAAGAGAAATGGGCAGAAGACAGTTATTTGGCGGGCATCAAAATCAGTCAATATCCTCTCAAAGTAACCTTTTTTCCCGAAGTTAACTGATGTCCCAATTTGGAGGTTGCGAAAGTTAAAATGAAAAACAGCTGCTTTAAGATGAAATATCAAATGGAGCGTTCAGAGTGAAACAAGAGTGGGCTGCCTTTTAGAGCAAGACACACCAGGGCATTGAAATCGGGAGAACAGAACAGCAAGTCTAGTCGGGAATTTAGTTAATGTAGCCAGTCAAGCTCAATGCTGGTTAAGGTTGGTGACACATTTAGGCTAATGTCCCCCAGTCTTGGCCTCGTGTTCTCCATCTCTGTAGCGTATTATACCCCCTTTCAAGAACCAAAGGAAATAGAGCGCAGACAGTAGAGGATGGTAGGGTACATGGATGGTTAACTTGTTTTGAGAAGCAGGGTTAGACGCAGTCGAACCCTGAAGTGTTCTGACAGACGTGATTGTTTGGTTGATGGTTATGGCATTTCAGAAGGCCCTTATTGTCCTTGTCGTTCCATAAAGACAATTATGGTGGAAAAATGTGGATATTTCTGAAATGTTCATGTAACCATTATTCTACTGTAGCTGGACAGTGATGCTAAAATATTCCAAGTGACTTGAACTATGTAGCATACATATTGTATACACACATACGAACACCCACCCACCAACACACAACCTAGAATGTACAGTACCAGTCCAAAGTTTGGACACCTACTCATTCAAGGGTTTTTCTTTATTTTTACCTTGTATAATAATATTGAAGACATCAAAACTATGAAATAACACATGGAATCATGTAGTAACCAAAAAAGTGTGAGATTCTTCAAAGTAGCCATCCTTTGCCTTGATGACAGCTTTGCACTCTCTTGGCATTCTCTCAACCAGCTTCACCTGGAATGCTTTTCCAACAGTCTTGAAGGAGTTCCCACCTATGCTGAGCACTTTATGGCTGCTTTTCCTTCACTCTGCAGTCCAACTCATTCCAAACCATCTCAATTGGGTTGAGGTCGAGGGATTATGGAGGCCAGGTCATCTGATGAGGCACTCCATCACACTCTTTCATGGTCAAATAGCCCTTACACAGCCTGGAGGTGTATTTTGGGTCATTGTCCTGTTGAAAAACAAATGATAGTCCCACTAAGCGCAAACCAGATTGGATGGTGTATCGCTGCAGAATGCTGTCATAGCCGTGTTGGTTAAGTATGCCTTGAATTCTAAATAATTCACAGAGTGTCACCAGCAAAGCACCATCACACCACCACCTCCATGCTTCACGGTGGGAACCACACATTCAGAGATCATCTGTTCACCTACTCTGTGTCTCACAAAAACATGGCGGTTGGAACAAAACATCTAAAATTTGGATTAATCAGACCACCGGTCTAATGTCCATTGTCCATTGCTCATGTCTCTTGGCCCAAGCAAGTCTCTTCTTCTTATTGGTGTCCTTTAGTAGTGGTTTCTTTAGAGCAATCCGACCATGAAGGTATGATTCACACAGTCTCCTCTGAACAGTTGATGTTGAGATGTGTCTGCTACTTGAACTCTGAAGCATTTATTTGGGCTGCAATTTCTGAGGCTGGTAACTCTAACGAACTTATCCTCTGCATCAGAAGTAACTCTGGGTCTTCCTTTCCTGTGGCGGTCCTCATGAGAGCCAGTTTCATGATAGCGCTTGATGGTTTTTGCTACTGCACTTGAAAAAAACTTTCAACGTTCTGGAAATGTTCTGCATTGACTGACCTTCATGTCTTAAAGTAATGACGGACTGTTGTTTCTCTTTGCTTATTTGAGCTGTTCTTGCCGTAATATGGACTTGGTCTTTTACCAAATATGCTATCTTCTGTATACCACCCTAGTCACAACACAACTGATTGGCTCAAACTCAGGAAAGAAGGAAAGGAAAGAAATTCTACAAATTAACTTTTAACAAGGCACACCTGGTAATTGAAATGAATTCCAGGTGACTACCTCATGAAGCTGGTTGAGAGAATGCCAAGAGTGTTTAAAGCTGTCATCAAGGCAAGGCAAAGGGTGGCTACTTTGAAGAGTCTCAAATATATAATATATTTAGATTTGTTTAACACTTTTTTTTTGGTTACCATATGATTCCACATGTTATTTCATAGTTTTGATGTCTTCACTATTATTCTACAATGTAGAAAATAATAAAAATAAAGAAAAACCCTTGAATGAGTAGGTGTGTCCAAACCTTTGACTGGTACTGTAAATCAAGAAAGAAACAGGACAGTGTTCATGTCTATGACCTTAGAAATAAGAGGCCTTTTCACATAGATATGGACTGGACTAACTCATTGTTACATTGCGATCTTCCAATAGTGTTTCATAACAAAGCTTCTTAGATATTTCAATATAAAAAATACAGCCCATTCTCTGGTTTAAATAATGTATATTTGAGGCTGCATGCTAGTACTTTTTTAAATAACAAACCTAATTTCATCTTGTTTATTTTGTTTAATTTTTTACTTACAAATCGACAAGAACACAGTAATTTCCTCTCAGAAAGAATACTATAAAGTTGCTATTATTTTATGTATATCAAAAACTATGACATTGTAACAGCTTTTGGCTAATGTTTTAACAAATGACTGGTTGAACTACAGAATATATAACTCCATCAGAGCAGCAGGAAACTCTAGCAATATGACCCTATATTTACTCCTGATTATCATCACATTAAAGGATTTGAGAGACTTTTCTGAGTGAATGGTCTCTTTTAACGTAGGTCCTCGAATAACAAGCTTTCGTGCTCCATATAAGTATTTTTGACCTATAGAACAATGGCGGGGCTCTCAGAACCACCCCTTAGGCAATATTCAGCTGAGAACGAATCCACCAGGCCCAAGTTAAGCACCTTCTGCCTTTGAATCCTTCAGGTTCACATATGGAGGCGGACAGGTGGAACTTCCTGGAAGCTCTCCTGGCAAGTGATAGGGAAACTCTGGGCCAGGATGTTCAGACATATTGTGATGTCACAGGACAGGATGTTATAACATACTGTGATGTCACAGGACAGGAACCCAAGGTGTGGGCTGGGCTGTATACGAACGACAGACTAGCTAGAGTAAGAAACGGGCATGTCCAGTTCTCAACAGCCCGAATGTCTTTGTTTCTAAAGCAGTTCTAATATGGACATTGCAAAACCTTGTTTAACATCTGAAACAAGGTCTGATTTCTACCAGTGAAACCAGCAGTATGGTGTTCATTTTAGGACATTATCCAGATGTGTGAAGGCATTAAAAGGAAACCAGCAGACACTCACACTTCACGAGGACTTGATTTTGTTCATCCCTAAGCTATAACTTCGCTCTCTTCCCCCATAGAGTTAGTGAGATTATTTTTGTAGACAGAGTTTTATTACTGTAAAGCTTTTATATAAAAATACAAAAGTTTAGGTGTACAATGTTTTTTGTTTTGACCTTAAATGTGCTGTGTGTAATTGTTTTATGCATTTACAATCATATTTATTAAATGGAAAGAAAGTTGATGTTAAGTGTTTTCATTTTCTTACAATATTTGTAAAAAAAAACAATACTATGTATTTGAGGGAAGTTATATTCAACCTATAAAGAAAATTGAATCAAACAGGTGTTGGTATTTTCTTATCCAGGCATACATGACAAATACATTGACAAATGTTGCATTTACCTTTACATGCATACTTGGTAAATACAATGACAAATTTATTTTCTCATATGCATACTTCGAGAGATATATAAATTGACATGCAGATGTGACTTAGCATCTCATAAGTGATTCCAGTAATGGTGTACTTGAAAATATGTCAACTTTAAGTAATAGCACAAACCTTACCATGCATAAAGCACTCAATATAGCCTATTCTTTTATCACAACAATGACTTCACTATAAAATCCTCATCACGCTTCCTGTCCTGTGAGGGTATCTGAGGCAACATAACGCAAGAGTGGTGATAATTCTGACGGTAATACAGAACCCTGTGTCCCTAACAAAGGGTTAATGGGAGAGGGAGAAAGAGAGGGAGCGATGGAGAGCGTGACAGAAAGAGAGAGGGAGTGAAAGAGGCAGAAAGATGATCAAGCGATAGAGACAGATGGAGAAGAGATGGGGATAGGGACAGAGATATGGAGGGAGGGAGAGAGAATGATGTAGGTGAGAGAGAGAGCGAGAAAGACCGAGAGGGGGAGAGGGAGAGCAGAATTGAGAAAAAGAGAAAGACAATGGAAAGAGAGATGGAGACTAGAAAAGTAACGTCCGGGGCCATTAGTGATGCATGGTGACGCTGCATCAGACTGACTTGAGGGACTCTTTAATCGTTCAAAGTCAGACCAGGGCCGGTGCCCTGGGAGACGGAGGGGAGATTAACAAAAGATCAATGCCAACAGGGGGCCAGCCCAGCGCTCCCTACTGCTGCTCCTGACATCTCAAGGAAATGGACTGCAGTGCCCCCAGAGACCCAGCAGCTAGAGCGCACATCACAGCACAGTGTAGCCCTGCTGCCTATATAGGGCTGGTATTATTAGACTGACGGTAGAGACACACAGACACAGAGTAGGGCGTTTAACACTGTTGAAGTAAAACATGCGATGATGACGTTCAGCTTGCAATGCCAATATTAGCCCGAGAGAGAGAAGGAAACCAGTGAGACACAGGGGTAGCCAACTCTGCCTCCGACGTGTATACTCTGGAACACTTCTCCTCTAGCCTCCTGTTAAATCACCTGACTCTACGAGAGAAAGAGAATGGCATCAAACACTTTTAAGTTAATCATGTGATTGCATTTCTAGTGTGACTTCAATGGTTCATCACCCCAGGAACATGATACCTACAGGGACATGATACCTACAGTGCCTTGTGAAAGTATTCACCCCCCTTGGCATTTTTACTATTTTGTTGCCTTACAACCTGGAATTAAAATAGATTTTCTGGGGGTTTGTATCATTTGATTTACACAACATGCCTACCACTTTGAAGATGTTTTATTGTGAAGCAAACAAGAAATAAGACAAAAAAAACAGAACTTGAGCGTGCATAACTATTCACCCCCCCAAAGTAAATACTTTGTAGAGCCACCTTTTGCAGCAATTACAGCTGTGGATGTGTTTCTATAAGCTTGGCACATCTAGCCACTGGGATTTTTGCCCATTCTTCAAGGAAAAACTGCTCCAGCTCCTTCAAGTTGGATGAGTTCCTGCTGGTGTACAGCAATCTTTAAATCATACCACAGATTATCAATTTGATTGAGGTCTGGGCTTTGACTAGGCTATTCCAAGACATTTAAATGTTTCCCCTTAAACCACTCAAGTGTTGCTTTAGCAGTATGCTTAGGGTCATTATCCTGCTGGAAGGTGAACCTCCATCCCAGTCTCAAATCTCTCTTTGTTGCCTCTCTGATTAATGCCCTCCTTGCCTGGTCTGTGAGTTTTGGTGGGCGGCTCTCTCTTGGCAAGTTTGTTGTGGTGCCATATTCTTTAAATTGTTTAATAATGGATTTAATTGGTGCTTCTTGGGATGTTCAAAGTTTCTGATATTTTTTTTATAACCCAACCCTGATCTGTACTTCTCCACAACTTTGTCCCTGACCTGTTTGGAGAGCTCCTTGGTCTTCATGGTGCCGCTTGCTTGGTGGTACCCCTTGCTTAGTGGTGCCCCTTGCTTAGTGGTGTTGCAGACTCTGGGGCCTTTCAGAATTGGTTTATATATACTGAGATCATGTGACAGAGCATGTGACACTTACATTGCACACAGGTGGACTTTATTTAATTAATTATGTAACTTCTGAAGGTAATTGGTTGCACCGGATCTTATTTAGTGGCTTCATAGCAAAGGGGGTTAATACATATGCACTTTATTTTTATTTTATTTTATTTATTTATTTATTTTTTGAAAGAAGTTATTTTTTTCATTTCACTTCACAAATTTGGACTATTTTGTGTATGTCCATTACATGAAATCCAAATAAAAATCTATTTAAACTACAGGTTGTAATGCAACAAAATAGGAAAAATGCCAAGGGGTTGAATACTTTTACAAGCATTGTACACATAGCGTTTGATCATTGATGATCAGTAATACATCGGTTTTAGCAATGACTGTAATCCTGGTCCCCTATCATCCCTTATAGAGTTAGCCACCCCTGATAATGTCAACTTCAATAGTCCATGATGTCATGTTGAGTTAAAGCCCAGGCTTAAAGTCAGGGAGTCTAGCGCTGAAGAAAAGAAGACGTAATTGCTTGAAGAGAGAGGAGGTTTAAAGGGAAGGACAGGAGGAGGACAGGAGAGTGTGTGTGTTTCTGGTGGAACAGCGCCCTGGGTAATTAAAGCCCCTTCTTAGCCTTTACATCAATCAAAGACAAGGAACTGCATAGTTATAACACAGTCTAGGAGTACACCCCCCATTCTCATCGACAGGTCTGCAGTGGAGCAGGTTGAGAGCTTCAAGTTCCTTGGTATCCACATCACCAACAAACTAACTTGGTCCAAGCACACCAAGACAGTCGCGAAGAGGGCATGACAAAACCTATCCCCCCTCAGGAGACTGAAAATATTTGGCATGGGTCCTCAGATGCTGAAATGGTTCTACACCTGCACCATCGAGAGCATCCTGACTGGTTGAATCACTGCCTGGTATGGCAACTGCTCGGCCTCCGACCGCAAGGCACTACAGAGGCAACCCTAGTCATAGACTGTTCTCTCTGCTACCACACGGCTAGCGGTACCGGAGCGCCAAGTCTAGGACCTAGAGGCTTCTAAACAGCTTCTACCCACAAGCCATAAGACCCCTGAACACCTAATAAAATGGCTACCCAGACTGTTTGCATTGCCCCCCCCCCCACACCTTTACACCGCTGCTACTCTCTGTTGTTATCATCTATGCATAGTCACTTTAATAACTCTACCTACATGCACATATTACCTCAACTAACCGGTGCCCCTGCACATTGACTCTGTACTGGTACCCCCCTCTATATAGTCTCGCTATTGTTGTTTTACTGCTGCTCTTTAATTACTTGTTACTTTTATTTCTAATTCTTATCCTTATTTTTTTAAACTGCGTTGTTGGTTAGGGGCTCGTAAGTAAGCATTTCACTGTAAGGTCTACACCTGTTGTATTCGGCGCATGTGACTAACACAATTTGATTTGATTTGATATTCCTCTGAAGGCAACTCGAGAAGTAGCCCTTTCCTGCAGTCAAATTACCTAGTGGTCTCATGGATGGAATGTTATTCATGTTTTTCAGAATTTCATAAAACCCGCCAAAAATCTGGTTTTTCTTTGTCAAACAGTTTTGCTAAAATACAGTCTTCAGTGATTTATATAAAGTGTAATATTGGGATGCAAACTATTTTCATTTTATTTTACCAGGTAAGTAGACCGAGAACATATTCTAATGTACAGCAATGACCTGGGGAATAGCTACAGACGATGAATGAGACAATTGGAAGCTGGGAATGATTAGGTGGCCATGATGGTCAGATTGGGAATTTAGCCAGGGCACAGTGCCATGTGATCTTTAGTGACCACAGAGAGTTAGGATATCCGTTTAAAGTCCCGTCCCATCATGACTTTGTCCTGTTGGGTGAGGGTCATAACCCCCCCTTCTCACTCTCCCCCCACCAGTTTATGACCCCCCGAAACTCTCTCTCTCCACTCTACAGAATGGACTTTTGGAAAGCCTTTGTTACCACAGAGAAAGACTCTACAGGATGGTATCATCAGACAATATTTCTGTAATGGAAGGGTCCGTCCCGTATGCGGGATCAACATCCAGCGTAAAATCATTTCGCCATATTCATAACCGAACAATAGAAACATTTCATATATATATTTTTTCAAATATAGGACTATTTTATATCGTTTTATAGATACACCTCTCCTGAATCGAACCACGTTGTCCGATTTCAAAATGGCTTTACAGCAAAAGCAAAACATTAGATAATGTTAGAGGAGTATATCGTCAAAGTATTCACATAGCCATTTTCCGACCAACCACATGCATCACAAATAACCAAAAAACTGCTAAAGGCAGCACTAACCTTTGACAATCTTCATCAGATGACACTCCTAGGACATCATGTTACACAATACATGCATTCTTTTGTTCGATAAAGTTCATATTTATATATAAAAACAGCATTTTACATTGGTGCGTGACGTTGAGAAACTATTTTCCCTCAAATGCATCCGGTGAATCAGCGCTACAATTTACTATATTATTATTCTAAAACATTTTTAAAACGTAATATTGTCATTCAAAGAATTATAGATGAACATCTCGTGAAAGCACCTGCATTGCCAGATTTTTAAATAACTTTACTGGGAAATCACACTTTGCAATAAACGACGTGGTATGCTCAGAAAAATAGGCTAGCAATACAGGTCTGCGCCATCTTGGAACAATCGAATATCAAATCTACTCTTGTATACTATTGTAAATATTCCCTTACCTTTGATTATCTTCATCAGAAGGCACTTCCAGGAATCCCAGGTCCACAACAAATGTAGTTTTGTTCGAAAAAGTTAATAATTTATGTCCCAATAGCTTCTTCTTGTTAGCGCGTTCCCGAAGGCTACACAAAATGTTCCGTCATGCGCGGGTCTTCTCATCACAAAAGTGCAAAAAAATTATATTTAAGTTCGTTCAAACATGTCAAACGTTGTATAACCTCTCTGGGCTAGGCGGGACGAATTCGTCCCACCTACGTAACAGCCAGTTGAAGCCTGTGGCGCGATTTTCAAAACCTTTGAAATGCTATTACTTCAATTTCTCAAACATATGACTATTTTACAGCTATTTAAAGACAAGACTCTCGTTAATCTAACCACACTGTCCGATTTCAAAAAGGCTTTACAACGAAAGCAAAACATTAGATTATGTCAGCAGAGTACCAAGCCAGAAATAATCAGACACCCATTTTTCAAGCTAGCATATAATGTCACAAAAACCCAGAAGACAGCTAAATGCAGCACTAACCTTTGATGATCTTCATCAGATGACAACCCTAGGACATTATGTTATACAATACATGCATGTTTTGTTCAATCAAGTTCATATTTATATCAAAAACCAGCTTTTTACATTAGCATGTGACGTTCAGAACTAGCATACCCCCCGCAAACTTCCGGGGAATTCGCTAACATTTTACTAAATTACTCACGATAAACGTTCACAAAAAGCATAACAATTATTTTAAGAATTATAGATACAGACCTCCTCTATGCACTCGATATGTCCGATTTTAAAATAGCTTTTTGGTGAAAGCACATTTTGCAATATTCTAAGTACATAGCCCAGGCATCACGGGCTAGCTATTTAGACACCCGGCAAGTTTAGCACTCACCATAATCATATTTACTATTATAAAAGTTTGATTAACTTTTGTTGTCTTCGTCAGAATGCACTCCCAGGACTGCTACTTCAATAACAAATGTTGGTTTGGTCCAAAATAATCCATCGTTATATCCGAATAGCGGTGTTTTGTTCGTGCGTCCCAGACACTATCTGAAATGGTAAATCAGGGTCGTGCGCATGGCGCAATTCGTGACAAAAAAAATCTAAATATTCCATTACCGTACTTCGAAGCATGTCAACCGCTGTTTAAAATCAATTTTTATGCCATTTTTCTCGTAAAAAAGCGATAATATTCCGACCGGGAATGTCCATTTAGCTAAACAGAGGAAAGTAAACAAAGCTTTCGGTCGACGCGGGTACGAGCCTGAGTCTCACAGTACTGTAACCAGCCACTACCCAAACGCGCTACTTTTTTTCAGCCAGAGCCTGCAAAGCCACGATTCAGCTTTTTACCGCCTTCTGAGACCCTATGGCAGCCGTAGGAAGTGTCACGGGACAGCTAAGATCCTCACTCTTCAATAAACAGAGACAAGAAGAACGACACCTTGTCAGACAGGCCACTTCCTGAATGAAACCTTCTCACATTTTTGCCTGCCAAATTAGTTCTGTTATACTCACAGACACCATTCGAACAGTTTTAGAAACTTTAGGGTGTTTTCTATCCATATGTAATAAGTATATGCATATTCTAGTTACTGGGTAGGAGTGGTAACCAGATTAAATCGGGTACGTTTTTTATCCGGCGGTGTAAATACTGCCCCCTAGCCCTAACAGGATAACATAAATCTTTAGGGCCTTTTTCAACCAGAGCTTCAATAATATTCCATGGGGACGGTTGCATTGTCTTTCAAAACGTTTCGAAAGGGGAGGGTAGCCAGGGGCGCCCGCATCATAATGGTGATGGCCCTCCCCATGTGACCAAGATCAACAGCCTCTCATTCAGTCAGTTTTCACAGTAGAAGACTCAAACCACATTGTAAAGACTGGGGACATCTAGTGGAAGCAATAGGAAGTGCTCAATGAACCATAACTCACGGTGTGATTTATAGGCAAAGTGCTGAAGTTGAGTCCGCAATTCAGAATTCCACATCCTGTTACGATCTGTCTCGGGGTTTTGACTGCCATATGAGTTCTGTTATACTCACAGACACCATTCAAACAGTTTTAGAAACTTTAGGGTGTTTTCTATCCACATCTATTAATTATATGCATATCCTAGCTTCTGAGTTTGAGTAGGAGGCCGTTTAAAATGGGCACGTATTTTTTTCAAAAATCGCTGTAGCGCCCCCTATCCTAGGCGAACTTCAAGAGGTTAAAGAATATGATGTCAGATCAGTCATTGTTTTGGTAGATTGTTACTGATGATAGGATGACATAATTGTATCTTTGAAAGTCTACACATTCTAGTTATCAGATTTACATCAAAATGTTACAAAACGTATGTGATTAAACATGAAAGTATTTGTGAGAAGATAAAATGTGATTTTAGCTTCTAAATGAGAGAATTGTTTCATAAGTAAACTTATGCTCAATCAGTAACCCCACCCATGGGAGCACAGACATTGGTTAGAAGGATGAAACACGCCCCTTTTCCTCCCCAGTACAAAAGCCCCCGTAACGATCATTAACATTTAGTTCCAGAAATGTGAAGACTGCTGTCCGAACGTTAAAAAGGGCGCATTTCAACGTGGAGGTGACGATCACCAAGCTGGAATGGTGAATTTCGACTAGACTAGCCAGAATACAGCATGAGCTGATTATGGAATCTCGGTATGAACTTTGAACTATTATTCACTAAAGAAGAAGTGGTACATCCTAGACGTCGAGTTATCAGCTGCAGCTGTGAACATATGTGGCCTAGGAAATAACAGACAATCTCCTAAGAACGACAGGGTACTTCAACTTATCCGCTCTACAACACTACGACCAGAAAGATTATTCAAAGGACAATGGCGATCTCTGCTGGGCAAACCAGTATTTCACCTTTGACCCATCTATCAAAGTGCAGCTGAGTAAATATATATATCTTGCATTCTCCTTTTCTGAATGAGTGGTTATTAGAATGCAAACGATTCTGCGTTTACAGAAGCATAGCTTCTCAAGGTCCAATAGAGACCCAATTCCTTTGTCCCTCAGTCTTCCCTCTCTTTCCTTCAAAACCAACCCCCTTCCTTTGTGTAACCAGCCATCATATTGGGTTAGTTCATGATTTCATAACATGATTAGTAATCGATGTATGATCAATCCTGTGTATATACATGTAATTCTGTGTGATTAGTAAATAAATAATTAAGCCAATTTGTGTATTGCTGATTCAACTTGTTAGCCAGGGTTCGTGCAGATAACCAAGTACTTTATGACAATCAGAATGAGACTGAATGAGGTGACGGTTAATAATTGACTACTATTGATACAAAAGGTCTTCAGATCTTTAAGAGAGTTTATTCGGAAGACAGCAGCTCTATAAACACTCTTCCGTGGTGCCCCAGGTTATTAATGAGTTAATTGTTGCATGGTTTAATTCAATCACGTAATCAATTAAACGTTAGGTAATTGATTTGATAAAATAGCCTGTCATCTCATTTAATCAGTCAGAGACACAACAGCACCCTATTTTATTTAATCAGAGGAAAGAGTGCCTCCTACTGGCCCTCCAACACCACTTCCAGCAGCATCTGGTCTCCCATCAAGGGACCAAGCAGGACCAACCCTGCCTAACTTCAGCGGCAAGCCAGCAGGAGGATGCAGAGTGGTATGCTTCTGACATGGTACAGGTGTCTTCTTCATTTTTAGCCAACACCTCAAAGTCTAGCAAACACACACCACCCAGGAACTGTAGAAGTACATCACACAGTGAACCATTGAGGTTAGAAACGGGACCTCTAATACAGGGACGCCAGCGTGCAGTGTAGCAGTAACAAACCAGCCATCCTCTCTCTATTAACTCCACATGATGGAGCCTGTGTCGTGTACTTTAGAGAGGGAGCTGGCTGTCCCTCGAGGAAGGAAGGAAGTAGGGAGGAGGAGGAAGGGCGAGTGAGGACACTGGTGAGGGAATGTCACTTTGGTCCTCTCCTCAGTGATTTGCATGCTCTAATATTAATTGCCATTGGAAATGCTTTATTTCAATAAAGGGGGTTCCCTGAGGGGACAGGTCTGCAGAGAGGCTTCAGAGCAGAGAGTTGGAGGGAGAAATGCCTTTGCTGGTAACCTTCTAAAGCAGCAGAGTGGAGAGGGACTGGTAAGAAGTCTGCAGACAGAAGCATGCACACATACATACACACAAACACATGCATTCCAAACAAACACACACACCCATATGAAACACAATGGCAATTTTCTTGGGAGGAGGGTTGTATATGAAAGGGAAACATTCGCAGAAAGACAACACACACACAAACACACCAACCCATACAAATAATAAATTTTATAGTTCTACTGATTACTCCTTTAATTCATTCTAGGGGCGTTCTGTGTATGCAATATTTTGAATGAAGACTAGGCTGCTACAATAGGCCTTTTGTTTTGACTACAGAGGGTGTTTATCCATTGAGCTTACAATTAATGTGATTTGACGATGATGTCCCTACAGGACGCTCGACAAGGATTTGACAATACAACAGACACACACACACACACACACACACACACACACACACACACACACACACACACACACACACACACACACACACACACACACACACACACACACACACACACACACAGTAGGCCAGCTGTACGTAAACAGGCACACGGGCATGCATATGTGTACACCCTCCCATACACATGGTCGTGCACACTCATACACACTCAAACACACAGAAACACACGCACAGTAGGCCAGCTGTACGTAAACAGGCACACACGCATGCATACATGCACACCCTCCCACACACATGGTCGTGCACACTCATACACACTCAAACACTTACACACACACACACACACTCCTCACCGCCTTCCCAAGATCATTAACGTACAGTACCCGGGAGTTTAATGGTCTTACATGTTAATGTTCTCTCCTTGGAAGAGGAGCTTACAGCCAGGTAGTTAAAACTGAGTTCAATGCGGTTGGACTCTTTAGTTATTGGGCCATGGTGCTGAATACTGAATACACACACACACACACACACACACACACACACACACACACACACACACACACACACACACACACACACACACACACACACACACACACACACACACACACACACACACACACACACACACACACACACTTTCTCGCATAATGATTGGTGAACTCATAATACCTTCAGACTATTTTACGATAAGTACAACGGTAAAAAGAAAAGACAGACAACATTCAGAGAAATAAAGGCAATAGTCATTATGAAGCAGTTTATTGTGCCACTGTTTGCTTTTGGTGTTTAAACGTTACTAGCAACTCAAACAAATATGAAGCCAAGATGCAGTAAGACTGACAGGTTTTCATTAGAATCCACTTGGGTGCCTCATATTCCTCGCTTATCTCTGTTTCTGTGATAGCTCTGTTTAAAACTCATTTGCATTGTGTTATGAATGCTGTAGAGTAGAAGTCTTACTTTAAGTTGAATAATGGAGTCAAATCTAGTTTTGTTTCTTAAAGCGTGTATTCTGAATTGAAAAAGATGATCCAGCTGATAATCAACACAATTCTTCCCAAAAAGCTTCTTTTTAACTTCCTGTTCATCTTTTCTGTGATTCAGTTGAAAGGAAATCTAAGAGATTAAAATGGATTCATAATTAATTGAGGAAAAATGAAATTCTCATTAAACCTGAATCAAACGAATTGGCGCACAGACAGTCATATTATCTGATAATATCCCTGAAAGCCATATCTCTTGATGATTGCCAATTAAATGCATGACATTTTTCCTTTCCTTTGGCACTTGTGAGTGCAGAAACCAGGAGCTATCGTAAGCTTTTAGTCAAACTAAACGTTTTCATCATTCATGGGACTAAAATGCAATTTATGTGAACTATACCAGCGCAGGGAATTCTTCCATTAGACAGCTGGAAATGAAACAGAGCGTAAATTATCAGAAGTGCTCAACATGGCGCAACATGTTGGCAAAACATTTGTCTAATGTAGGGTTTCTTAAACTATGGGTCGGAACCCAAACTGCGCCCTGGGCATGTGAGAGGTGGGCCTCGAGTTATGAGAATACGTCTATAATTACCCACTATTTCTTCTTAATTTGGGTCATTGGATGACGATTTGGGTCCTGGGAGAATGGTCAATTTCTCTTTTGGGTCACGAGCTAAAAAGTTTAAGAACCCCTGGTAATGGGTACAGTACTTTGCTTGGACTTTAAGACCTTTTAGTAGAACATCATAGAGAGTTTATTATGTGTATTTGTTGAGCAACAGTCATTGGAGTACCATTATTTATCCAATACTCTGACGATATGAAAATGGTCATGTTTCAGTTTGATGGTGTAGGGCCTGGAGTTTTTCCTGTTCACATCCTTGTCACATGATCAGGAAAATCTCCTGGCCCTAGTTATGAGGGGTTTTAAAGTTAACAGTAACAGTGGTTATGCTTATCAAGGTGTGGAAACTGTCTGCAGCAGTACACTTTTCCCTCAACAGGGGGAGGTGTGGCTCTGTCATGTTAAAGTATCTTACACTGTGAGTAGATCTGCAACATACTGAGAGAACAGACCATAGTAAAGAGTTCGGTATGGCTTATCAAACAGTGGCAGTTCACCTCCATAGAAAGGTTAGGTCTATACATTGAGCATGTATTTATATTTATTATGGTACAAGTTCTTTATAGATCACTGTACTGTATGTTCCATGCAGGCACACGTCTGTGGTACAATATCAGTAGCTTATTGTTGTATGAAGTTTGATACGGAACAACAAAACAACATCAAAACAGAACCAGAGAGAAAACGGGTGGACACCCACTGATGGGCGCCGGGTTAGTGTGTACCATATCGTAGCACCGAGAGTGACGTCACTGATGGGCACTACGACTAGAACTCACACTGAGATCCCGTGCCTGGGTTCAGAGACATCTTACATCTGCAGCAATTGCAGATTCTCCTGCTTTCTGCATATGCTTCTTCTGACGGGGCTACTTTTACCCCTGCAAGGATAGAGGGATGAGTGGAGAAGAGAGCAGGATAGAGGGGGTATAAGTAAGGGGAGTAGGGAGGGAGAGGGAGATGTGGGAAGAGAAGAGAAGAGGATAGAGGGAGGGAGGGAGGGAGGGAGGGAGGGAGGGAGGGAGGGAGGGAGGTTTGTGAGAAAAGGAGCTGTTAGGTCATGTTGTAATTATTGTATTATTACCCATCAGAAAGATATCTAGCAGGAGGCTGTCTGACAGAAAGATCACCGACTGGGAGGTGAATCATCATCTTCTTCTCAAAACCTCATGCCTCTGTCATAAAGGCTTTGGAAGAATGGGAGTTAAATTTAGACTTATACACAGAATAGGAACAGCACACAACTGTGGTTATATCCAGGCGTGGTATGTGTCATACGATATTGGCACATAGCTGAGTAAAAGACTGCCTCTATCATGCAGGCTAAGGCTCCATGGAAGTTGGAGAGAAATTAAATAGACACATCTGTTGTTATATCCAGGTGTGCTGTATGTGATAAGATACTGGCACATAGATATAGGACAAGACAAATGTCTATATCTGTATTATAATACACTAAGGATTTTAAGATGAGGGAGGATCTCCTCCTACAATGTTGGGACGCTTTTCTTCCTTTTACACTCAAAAGAAGTGTGTCATCTTCCCACATGGTATTGTCCACTTTACACTGAGTATGCCAAACATTAGGAACATTTTCCTAATATTGTGTTGTATTTTTGTGTCCCACTTTAAACAAAGTACAACTTATAAAGGTTTTATATAGCATACAAAAGGCTTCATAAGCACTACATAAATGTTTCACAAATCATCTATAATCATGTGTCATACTCTATAAATGGTGTGTAAAGAATGACATAGCCATTCCAACCAAAGGGTGAAATGCCAAATGTGACATAACGCACTACGTATGTTTATACACCATTTATAGAGTATGACATATGCTTATAGATGAAGCCTTTATGTATACTGTATATTAAGCCTTTATAAGCTGTACTTTGTTTAAAGTAAAGTGTTTTCAGGAAGGCAGTGAGTTGCTGGGCAAGAGCTTTTTTTTTTGAGAGAGAGGAATGGGAGATTCCTGGGTCAAGGATTGGCTTTTTCAAGAGAGGCTTTATTACTGCCACTTTTAGTGAGTTTGGTACACATCCGGTGGGTAGGGAGCCGTTTATTATGTTCAACAAAGGAGGGCCAAGCACAGGAAGCAGCTCTTTCAGTAGTTTAGTTGGAATAGGGTCCAGTACGCAGCTTGAAGGTTTAGAGGCCATGATTATTTTCATCAATGTGTCAAGAGATATACAGTGCCTTGCAAAAATATTCGCCCCCTTGGCATTTTTCCTATTTTGTTGCCTTAACCTGGAATTAAAATAGATTTTCAGCAAGGGCTGATTTCAAGGTTTTACTGCTAACCTACAAAGCATTACATGGTGTAAGGGCTGTCGTCGGAAGAAGACCAAGGTGCAGCGGAGTTAGTGTTCATCATTGAATATTTAATAAAGAAAGAACACTATACAAACAAAACAAGAAAACCGACAGCCAAACAGTCCTGTCAGGTGCAAAACACTAACAGAAACAATTACCCACAAAACCCAAAGGAAAAACATGCTCCTTATGTGTGACTCCCAATCAGCAACAACGAGCTTCAGCTGTGCCTGATTGGGAGCCACACACGGCCCAAAACAAAGAAATACTAAAACATAGAAAAAGGAACATTGAACGCCCACCCAATGTAACACCCTGGCCTAACCAAAATAAAGAACAAAAACCCCTCTCTATGGCCAGGGCGTTACACATGGGCTTGCTCCTACCTATCTTTCCGATTTGGTCCTGCCGTACATACCTACAGGTACGCTACAGTCACAAGACGCAGGCCTCCTAATTGTCCCTAGAATTTCTAAGCAAACAGCTGGAGGCAGGGCTTTCTCCTATAGAGCTCCATTTTTATGGAATGGTCTGCCTTCCCATGTGAGAGACGCAGACTCAGTCTCAACCATTAAGTCTTTACTGAAGACTCATCTCTTCAGTAGGTCCTATTACTGAGTGTAGTCTGGCCCAGGAGTGTGAAGGTGAACGGAAAGGCTCTGGAGCAACGAACCGCTCTTGCTGTCTCTGCCTGGCCGGTTCCCCTCTCTCCACTGGGATTCTCTGCCTCTAACCCTATTACAGGGGCTGAGTCACTGGCTTACTGGTGTTCTTCCATGCCGTCCCTAGGAGGGGTGCGTCACTTGAGTGTGTTGAGTCACTGACGTGGTCTTCCTGTCTGGGTTGGCGCCCCCCTTGGGTTGTGCCGTGGCGGAGATCTTTGTGGGCTACACTGCTATACTCGGCCTTGTCTCAAGATGGTAAGTTGGTGGTTGAAGATATCCCTCTAGTGAGGGGGGCTGTGCTTTGGCAAAGTGGGTGGAGTTATATCCTGCCTGTTTGGCCCTGTCCGGGGGTATCATCGGATGGGGCCACAGTGTCTCCTGACCCCTCCTGTCTCAGCCTCCAGTATTTATGCTGCAGTAGTTTATGTGTCGGGGGGCTAGGGTCAGTCTGTTAAATCTGGAGTATTTCTCCTGTCTTATCCGGTGCCCTGTGTGAATTTAAGTATGTTTCTCTCTCTCGGAGGACCTGAGCCCTAGGACCATGCCTCAGGACTGCCTGGCATGATGACTCCTTGCTGTCCCCAGTCCACCTGGCCGTGCTGCTGCTCCAGTTTCAACTGTTCTGCCTGCGGCTATGGAAACCTGACCTGTTCACCAGATGTGCTACCTGTCCCAGACCTGCTGTTTTCAACTCTCTAGAGACAGCAGGAGCGGTAGAGATACTCTCAATGATCGGCTATGAAAAGCCAACTGACATTTACTCTTGAGGTGCTGACTTGTTGCACCCTCGACAACTACTGTGATTATTATTATTTAACCATGCTGGTCATTTATGAACATTTGAACATCTTGGCCATGTTCTGTTATAATCTCTACCCGGCACAGCCAGAAGAGGACTGGCCACCCCTCATAGCCTGGTTCCTCTCTAGGTTTCTTCCTAGGTTTTGGCCTTTCTAGGGAGTTTTTCCTAGCCACCGTGCTTCTACACCTGCATTAGTTGCTATTTGGGGTTTTAGGCTGGGTTTCTGTACAGCACTTTGAGATATCAGCTGATGTAAGAAGGGCTATATAAATACATTTGATTTGATTTGATTTACAAAACATGCCTACCACTTTGACGATGCTGAATATTTTTATTGTGAAACAAACAAGAAATAAGACAAAAATCTGAAAACTTGAACGTGCATAACTATTCAACCCCCCCCCCCCCCCCCCCCCCCCCCCCCCAAAGTCAATATTTTGTAGAGCCACCTTTTGCTGCAATTACAGTTGCAAGTCTCTTGGGATATGTCTCTATAAGCTTGGCACATCTAGCCACTGGGGTTTTTGCCCATTCTTCAAGGAAAACTGCTCCAGGTCCTTCAAGTTGGATGAGTTCCTGCTGGTGTACATCTTTAACCCCTGTGCGACATCCAGCGAAAAATCATATCCCTATTAGCATAACAAAATGTAATAATTTTTTTTTTTCTTTTTTTTTCTTCAAATGATATCGTTTTATAGATACACCTCTCCTGAATCGAACCACGTTGTCAGATTTCAAAAAGGCTTTACAGCAAAAGCAAAACATTAGATTATGTTAGAGGAGTATATCGTAAAAGTAGCCACATAGCCATTTTCCGACCAACCACATGCATCACAAATAACCAAAAAACAGCTAAATGCAGCACTAACCTTTGACAATCTTCATCAGATGACACACCTAGGACATCATGTTACACAATACATGCATTCTTTTGTTCGATAAAGTTCATATTTATATATAAAAACAGCATTTTACATCGGTGCGTAACGTTGACTAACTATTTTCCCTCAAATGCATCCGATGAAACAGAGCTACAATTTACTAAATTACTATTCGAAAACATTTTTAAAATGTAATATTGTCATTCTAAGATTTATAGATGAATATCTCTTGAAAGCACCTGCAATGCCAGATTTAAAATTAACTTTACTGGGTAATCATACTTTGCGATGAAAGGGGATGCGATACTCTGAAAAATAGGCTAACGTTACAGGTCAGCACCATCTTGGAACAATCGCATATCACATCTAGTCTTGTATACTATTGTCAATAATCCCTTACCTTTGGTTGTCTTCATCAGAAAGCACTTCCAGGAATCCCAGGTCCACAACAAATGTATTTTCGTTCGAAAAAATGACTCCTTTATGTTCCAAGAGCTTGTTCTTGTTAGCGCGTCTGAAGGCTGATCCAAAACTTCGTCGGCCACGGGACAGCCATTTCGAGAAAATGCATTTTTTTCCCATTTAGGTTCGTTCAAACATGTCAAACGTTGTATAACATAAATCTTCAGGACGTTTTTCAACAAGAGAGCCAATAAGATTCGAGGGGGACGATTGCATTGTTTTTCAAAACGTTTCGAAAGGGGAGGGTAACCAGGGGTCATAATGGTGATGGCCCTCTCCGTGTGACCACGTTTCACAGCGTCTCATTCATTCAGTTTTAACAGTAGAAGGCTCAAACCACTTTGTGAAGACTGGGGACATCTAGTGGAAGCAATAGGAAGTGCTCAATGAACCATAGCTCACGGTGTGATTAATAGGCAACGTGATGAAGTTGAGTTCGCAATTCAGAATTCCACTTCCTGTTTCCATCTGTCTCGGGGTTTTGACTGCCATATGAGTTCTGTTTTACTCACAGACACCATTCAAACAGTTTTAGAAACGTTAGGGTGTTTTCTATCCACTAGTATTAATTATATGCATATCCTAGCTTCTGAGTTTGAGTAGGAGGCCGTTTAAAATGGGCACAAATTTTTTTCAAAAATCGGTTTAGCGCCCCCTATCCTAGGGGAACGCCAAGAGGTTAAGTCATACCACAGATTCTCAGTTGGATTGACATCTGGGCTTTGACTAGGCCATTCCAAGACATTTAAATGTTCCTCTTAAACCACCCGAGTGTTGCTTTAGCAGTATGCTTAGGGTCAATGTCCTGCTGGATGGTGAACCTCCATCCCAGTCTCAAATCTCTGGAAGACAGAGACAGGTTTTCCTCAAGAATTTCCCTGTATTTAGCGCCATCCATCATTCCTTCAATTCTGACCAGTTTCCCAGTCCCTGCCAATGATGAACATCCCCACAGCATGACGCTGCCACCCGCATGCTGCACTGTAGGGATGGTGTTCTCAGGGTGATGAGAGGTGTTGGGTTTGTGCCAGACATTGCGTTTTCCTTGATGGCCAAAAAGCTCAATTTTAGTCTCATCTGACCTTCTTCCATATGTTTGAGGAGTCTCCCACATGCCTTTTGGCGAACACCAAATGTGTTTGCTTATTTTTTTTTTCTAGCAATAGCTTATTTCTGGCCACTCTTCCGTAAAGCCCAGCTCTGTGGAGTGTATGGCTTAAAGTGGTCCTATGGACAGATATTCCAATCTCCTCTGTGGAGCTTTGTCGCTCCTTCAGGGTTATCTTTGGTCTCTTTATTGCCTCTGATTAATGCCCTCCTTGCCTGGTCCGTGAGTGTTGGTGGGCGGCCCTCTCTTGGCAGGTTTGTTGTGGTGCCATATTCTTTCCATTTTTTAATAATGGATTTAATGGTGCTCCGTGGAATATTCAAAGTTTCGTGTATTTTTCTATAACCTAATCATTATCTGTAGTTCTCCACAACTTTGTCCCTGACCTGTTTGGAGAGCTCCTTGGTCTTCATGGTGCCCGCTTGCTTGGTGGTGCCCCTTGCTTAGTGGTGTTGCAGACTCTGGGGCCTTTCAGAACAGGTGTATATATACTGAGATCATGTGACAGATCATGTGACACTTAGATTGCACACAGGTGGACTTTATTTAATTAATTATATGACTTCTGAAGGTAATTGGTTGCACCAGATCTTATTTAGGGGCTTCCTAGCAAAGGGGGTGAATACATATGCACACACCACTTTCTGTTTTTCCGTTTTTAAATGTGCTATTGTAGATGTTAGCAACAAGTCCGCCTCTGTGGGATGTGCGGGGATATGGTCACTAGTGTAACCAGGAGGTGAGGCCTCATTTAACCTCTTACATCTTGACGTTCCGCTCCCGGAACACCTGCTCCAATATCCAATGATAGGAGTGGCGCGAATTACAAATTCCTCAAAAATACAAAAACTTCAATTTTTCAAACATATGACTATTTCACAGCATTTTAAAGACATGACTCTCCTTTATCTAACCACACTGTCCGATTTCAAAAAGGCTTTACAGCGAAAGCAAAACATTAGATTATGTCAGCAGAGTACCAAGCCAGAAATAATCAGACACCCATTTTTCAAGCTAGCATATAATGTCACAAAAACCCAGAAGACAGCTAAATGCAGCACTAACCTTTGATGATCTTCATCAGATGACACACCTAGGACATTATGTTATACAATACATGCATGTTTTGTTCAATCAAGTTCATATTTATATCAAAAAACAGCTTTTTACATTAGCATGTGATGTTCAGAACAAGCATACCCCCGCAAACTTCCGGAGGAATTCGCTAACATTTTACTAAATTACTCACGATAAACGTTCACAAAAAGCATAACAATTATTTTAAGAATTATAGATACAGACCTCCTCTATGCACTCGATATGTCCGATTTTAAAATAGCTTTTTGGTGAAAGCACATTTTGCAATATTCTAAGTACATAGCCCAGCCATCACGGGCTAGCTATTTAGACACCCGGCAAGTTTAGCCTTCACCAAAATCAGATTTACTATTACAAAAGTTTGATTACCTTTTGTTGTCTTCGTCAGAATGCACTCCGAGGACTGCTACTTCAATAACAAATGTTGGTTTGGTCCAAAATAATCCATCATTATATCCAAATAGCGGCGTTTTGTTCGTGCGTTCCAGAAACTATCCGAAATGGTAAATCAGGGTCAAGCGCATGGCGCAATTCGTGACAAAAAATGTCTAAATATTCCATTACCGTACTTCGAAGCATGTCAACCGCTGTTTAAAATCAATTTTTATGCAATTTATCTCGTAAAAAAGCGATAATATTCCGACCGGGAATCTCCTTTTCGGTAAACAGAGGAAAAATCACAAAGACGGGGGCGGCCAGTGCACACGCCTAAGCCCACAGTCCCTTGATCGGCCACTTGAGAAAGGCGATAATGTGTTTCAGCCTGGGGCTGGAATGACGACATTCAGGTTTTTCCCGGGCTCTGCGAGCCTATTGGAGTCGTCGGAAGTGTCACGTTACCGCAGAGATCCTTTGTAATGGAATGAGATGTCAAAGAAAGACAATAAATGGTCAGACAGGCCACTTCCTGTAAAGGAATCTCTCAGGTTTTGACCTGCCATTTGAGTTCTGTTATACTCACAGACACCATTCAAACAGTTTTAGAAACTTTGGAGTGTTTTCTATCCAAAGCCAATAATTATATGCATATTCTAGTTACTGGGCAGGAGTAGTAACCAGATTAAATCGGGTACGTTTTTTATCCAGCCGTGAAAATACTGCCCCCTAGCCATAACAGGTTAACACAGTAAATTCATCAGGCATAAGCCATGTTTTAGTCAGGCCAATCACATCAAGATTATGATCAGTGATTAGTTAATTGACTATAACTGCCTTGGAAGTGAGGGATCTAACATGAAGTAGCCCGATTTTGAGATTTGAGATATCACAATCTCTTTCAATAATGACAGGAATGGAGGAGGTTTTTATTCCAGTGAGATTGCTTAGGCGAACACCACATGTTTAGTTTTGCCCAACCTAGATCGATGCACAGACACGGTCTCAATGGGAATAGCTGAGCTGACTACACTGACTGTGCTAGTGGCAGACTAAGCTGGCAGGCTGGCTAACAGCCTGCTGCCTGGCCTGCACCCTATCTCATTGTAGAGCTAGGGGAGTTGGAGCCCTGTCTATGTTCGTAGATAAGATGAGAGCACCCCTCCAGCTAGGATGGAGTCCGTCACTCCTCAGCAGGCCAGGCTTGGTCCTGTTTGTGGGAGAGTCCCAGAAAGAGGACCAATTATCTACAAATTCTATCTTTTGGGAGGGGCAGAAAACTGTTTTCAACCAGAGATTGAGTTGTGAGACTCTGCTGTAGAGGTCATCACTCCCCCTAACTGGGAGGGGACCAGAGACAATTACTCGATGCCGACACATCTTTGTAGCTGATTTACACGCTGAAGCTATGTTGCGCTTGGTGACCTCTGACTGTTTCATCCTAACATTGTTGGTGCCGACGTGGATAACAATATCCCTGTACTCTCTACACTCGCCAGTTTTAGCCTTAGCCAGCACCCTCTTCAGATTAGCCTTAACGTCGGTAGCCTTGCCTCCCGGTAAACAGTGTATGATCGCTGGATGATTTGTTTTAAGTCTAATACTGAGGGTAATGGAGTCGCCAATGACTAGGGTTTTCAATTTGTCAGAGCTAATGGTGGGAGCCTTCGCCATCTCAGACCCCGTAATGGGAGGAGGAGAGACCAGAGAAGGCTTGGCCTCTGACTCCGACCCGTTGTTTAATGGGAAGAACCGGTTGAAAGTTTATGTCGGCTGAATGAGCGACACCGTTTGTGCATTCCTACAGCATTTCCTTCCAGAAGCCATGAGAAAATTGTCCGGCTGCGGGGACTGTGCGAGGAGATTTATACTACTATCTGTACTTATTGGTGGTACAGACGCTGTTTCATCCTACACTTAAATTACCCTTGCCTAACGATTGCGTCTGAAGCTGGGCTTGCAGCACAGCTATCCTTGCCATAAGGAGATCGTTCTCCTGTATATTATGAGTACAGCGACTGCAATTAGAAGGCATAATGTTAATGTTACTACTTAGCTTCGACTGGTGGAGGTCCTGACGAACCACGTCCAGATAAAGCGTCCGGGGTGAAAAAGTTGAATGAAAAAAGTTGAGCGAGGGAAAACATTGAAATATAAAACGTAAAGTTGGCAGGTAGCAAAGTAAAGTTAGCAACAAACCGCACAGCAGAATGTAAACAAGTCTACACGCCGTGATTTGATATACAGTAGGCTACATGTAGGCCTGGATTATTTTAGATTTCAATAGTCTAACTTCTAGGATCCTCTGCACTCCAGACTCACTCATTGCTATGTGTGAATTTCAATGACTTAACAAGTCAATAGGCTAACATTGTTTTATGTTCACAGCTCAAATTTGAAAGCAGTGCTTCATTGTCCTCAAAGACAAACTGCATTAAACAGAATTAAATACTTTTCTTACCGTCAGTAAGGTATCCCATCATCAGCACTGCTGCACTTATAACCTTTGGCTTAGGTCAACTAGGCCTACATAGTTGAAGATTGAGTGATGCCTTGCTGTCCTGTTTATCCCAACTTTTAAATTGGTAAACCCACTATTTTTTG
Organism: Salmo salar; assembly: GCF_965601325.2. Classification (NCBI taxonomy): domain Eukaryota; kingdom Metazoa; phylum Chordata; class Actinopteri; order Salmoniformes; family Salmonidae; genus Salmo; species Salmo salar. The sequence continues at coordinate 29,390,376 of NC_138302.1, read as the reverse complement.
CATAAGACCACTGTTGATACAGACCCAAAATGTTTTGTTTGTCAGCAGTCAAGTTTTCAAGATATTGGATATTTGTGCCCGGGGACACTTTGCTTCTTGAAAGTCTAATATCTTGAAAATGTACAGTGACTTCAGAAAGTAGTTAATACCCCTTGACTTATTCCACATTATGTTGTGTTACAGCCTGAATTGAAAATTGATTAAATATTTTTTTAAATGTCACCCATCTACACACAATACCCCATATTGACAAAGTGAAAACATGTTTTTAGAAATATCTCATTTACGTAAGTGTTCACACCCCCGAGTCAATACTTTGTAGAAGCACCTTTGGCAGCAATTACAGCTGTGCATCTTTCTGGGTCAGTCTTTAAGCGCTTTCCACACCTGAATTGTGCAACATTTGCCCATTATAATTAAAAAAATTCTTCAAGCTCTGTCAAAGTGGTTGTTGATCATTGCTAAACAAACATTTTCAGGTCATGCCATAGATTTTACAAGTAGATTTAAGTCAAAACTGTAACTTGGCCACTCAGGAACATTACCGTTTTCTTGGTAAGCAACTTCGATGTAGACTTGGCATTGTGTTTTAGGTTATTGTCATGCTGAAATGTACATTTATCTCCCAGTTTCTGGTGGAAAGCAGACTGAACCAGGTTTTCCTGTAGGATTTTAACTAAGCTTAGTGCCATTCTGTTGATTTTTTTATCCTGAAAAACTCTGCAGTCCTTAACAAGTACAAGCATACCCATGACATGATGCATCCACTACTATGCTTGACAATATGGAGAGTGGTACTAAATAACATGTTGAATTGGATTTGCCAAAAACATAACACTTTGTATTCACTTTTTTTGCAGTATTATTTTAGTGCCTTATTACAAACAAGATTCACATTTTGGAATATTTGTATTCTTTAAGGACTTCCTACTTTTCACTCTGTGAACTGCACTGTTGTTGATCCATCCTTAGTTTTCTCCTATCACAGCCATTAAACTCTGTAACCGTTTAAAAGTCACCATTGGCCTCATGGTGAAATCCCTGAGTGGTTTCCTTTCTCTCCGGCAACTGAGTTAGGAAGGACCCCTGTATCTTTGTAGTGTCTGGGTACATTGATAGACCATCCAAAGTGTAATTAATAACTTCACCATGCTCAAAGGGATACTCAATGTCTGATTTATTTTTTATCCAACTACCAATAGGTGCCCTTCTTTGCGAGGCATTTGAAAACCTTCCTGGTCTTTGTGGTTGAATCTGTATTTGAAATTCACTGCTTGACTGTGGGACCTTACAGATAATTATAATTGTGGGGTGCAGAGATGAGGTAGTCATTCAAAAATCATGTTTATTCAACACTTTTATTGCAACTTTTAAGTCCATGCAACTTATGTGACTTATTAAGTACATTTTCACTCCTGAACCTATTTAGGCTTGCCATTACAAAGTGGTGGAATACTTACTGACACAAGACATTTCAGCTTTTCATTAAAACATTTTTTTTATTATAAAACATAATTCCACTTTGACATTATGGGGTAGTGTGTGTAGGCCAGTGACACCAAATCTCAATTGAATACATTTTAAATTCAAGCTGTAACAAGACAAAATGTGGAAGAAGTCAAGGGTGTGAATACTTTCTGAAGGCACTGTAAATACCAAAATATACATTTCTGAGGGGATTTTCCCTTCAAACTAACTCTAAATTCTTTCAATTAAGGTTGTCAAATAAAGCCAGATACCTGAGTCAAATAAGCACTAGGTCCAAAACATAGGCAACAAATGTGAGCTGTTAGATTAGTCACCCCAGAAAGGTACAAATACAGCATGCACAATGGACATGCAGGACCAGACCGAGCCTACAATACCATGACCATTTTGTCTCATTATTCCCATTTCGCTGTTGTGACAGTTGGAAAGAGGAGGGTCTCGGCTTTCTGTAGGTATGACATTTATTTCCCAATTCTCAATATTGACCGTTTTAGCACCGATTTGACTTTGAACCGAATTATACTGCTATTGTTGTTGTAATACCTCAACAGGGAAAGAAATGACATTGAACACTGCAGTCTCTGAGAAGCCAACGTGTATGCTAAACCTTATGTCTGTTCTTTCCTTCATCCTCGGAGTATGTCCAAAATACTGAACACATTTGTACAGTACCTCTACTTGAGGTATTTTTACCACATGTGGTAAATGTGCAATTTTTTTTAAAGAATTAACAATCATACCCGCCACCAAGACTGGCATATTCTCATACCCACCTATAGTACACATAGTTACATCTCCCATATATTCCATCTATGCATTTTACTTGACTTCCATTAGGTGGCACTGTGCACACAGTCTTGAGCAAAAGTGTAATGAATAGTCTGATGACTTTATCCATCTTCAAAGTTTAACTAAGCCATTATTGACTCATCAGTTTGTCTGTATTCTCAATTCACATCAATAAAATCATCACTTTATTATCCACTTAACATTTTATGGCCGCTGCAGTTATAATAATTTCATAATTACAGAAAGAAACCCCCATCTTACCAAAGTAGCCTAGTCGACACTCTTACACAATGCAGACTTGAGTCAGCAAAAGAGAATGGCCTATACCATGTTTGGTGACACACAGTGTATTAGATAGGGACTTCTCCATCACTTTAGGTGCTGAGTACATCAGCTCATGCCAGACTGTCAACAGTTGGTGCAGTACTTGTATGCTAAAAGTGATTAGCTGGATGTGCACTGTCAATGTTTGGCACTAACTATATGACTGCTTTGTCTATCGTCCGATTGGATGCAACCGGTAGGTGTTCATCCAATAGAAATTGGGGCTCATTTTGGGCTTAGATTTTCTTCTCATGCATTTCTATGGTGTAGAATTGATGGTGCTGTCTTGTCTCGAATGAGCCAAGGCATCTTATTGGCCCACATGTACGTCTTGGAATACTCAAAAATGCCAACTCTCACTTATAAAATATTATAGTGTTGGTACCTTAATTGGGGAGGATGGACTCGTGGTAATAACTGGAGCGGAATCAGTGGTATGGTATCAAATACATCAAACATACTCCGTTCTGGTCATTATTATGAGCCGTCCTCCCCTCAGCAGGCTCCTGTGAAAGTAATGTATATATATTTCTACGATTGGTACTGCAATTGGATTGAATGTTGCACAGTGGGTGTTATTGAGAAAGAATGGCTGTTATAGCCCCTTGGCCTCTGGTGATAGACAAAACTCTCATAAATAAACATGTGTGTTTGTTGGAAACTATGCAGGTCTTTCTTGACACTCTGTAGCCCTTCCAGGATATAAAAAAATATACATTTCAAAGGATTTAAAAACAGGTGGTGCAGGTTCAATGGATGCCACTGAAAGCTGCGACTGACTCGTGGTAAATACATCTGTGATATCGGCCCTGATTTTCATGTTCTCAAAATGAGTGTTCATCCGCAATACTGTATCACCATTCCCCATCTGGGTTATGCATGTATTCAACAGCCTTATACTATCAGAAGAGCTGGCAGCTCCAAAAAGAATCCCATTGAGTTCTTAATATTGAATTTGTCTTGGATCATGACAACCCCAATGAAGTTTGAGTGGTGTGTTTAAAAGCAACATCAAATGACACCAGAAGAGCTACATAGAACAGTCTGGTAGCAGCTCAACATCCATGCTTAGTTAGGCCAACTGCATAAGCTTGAATATCACGCAGGACAAATGTCAATGAGGACTGTATAATAATAATTTTGAGATGCAAAGGGAATCCCAGATCTCTCTCGCTCTCTCTCATGTGGTCCCAGTCTAGTGTGTTGACATTGGCCCTTTGAAAGACAACTGCAGCTCAGCAGCCCAATGCTGCTCCTGACTGTCAGACCTGGGTTCAAGTATTATTTGAAATCTTTCAAATACATATATTGTTTGCTTTATTCTGCCAGGAGTGCAAGATGGGCGGGGTTTACACTTTTGCAACTATTCTAATAGTTCCACTGCACCAGACAACCTCAATCAAGCCCAGCTATTTGATTTCAAATAGTCAGCAAATATGGGTTTAAATACAATCTATAAAGAAAACATTTCACTATTACAACATGGCAACATGGCTAGCTAGCTGCAATCGAGTGGCTACTGTTAGCTAACACCTCTGTCCTGAAGCAAGCACCAGTTATCCTTGAGCTAGCTTCGAGCTAGGCCCATATACCAGCTAACTTCTTGGGCTACAGTACCTCTTTTACCAATTGGCCTGACCCTTTATTGTCGACACGGAGCCCCGCCGATCAATCACGACTGGTCTGCCGACGTAATCATCCGATGTGGTTTCAACAGGCTTTTCCGTTGCAATGTTGCCGAAGACCCATCCGCTATCCCTGGCCCGCTAGCTTTCTGAACGCCATTGTCTCCCACTCACCTAGCGTAGTAGCAACTACCGAACAGCTCCCTGACTCACCTATTGCTGCTCTTTGGACCCTATGATGAATCGACTACACAGCTGATGCCTGCTGGACTGTTCACTAATACGGTACGTCTTTTTTTTTCTGTCGGCCCCAGCCTCGAACTCATGTCATGTGCATACCTAACTGACCCTCTTTGCCCATTCATCGCCATTTACCCGTTGTTGTCTTAGCTCACCCGATCAACACCCGTGATTGCTTTATGCCTCCCTCTAATGTCAATATGCCTTGTCTACTGCTGTCTTGGTTAGCACTTAGTGTTTTATTTCACTGTAGAGCCCGCAGTCCCGCTCAACATATATTAGGTGATGTGATGCCCATGTGATACCCACTGTGACTATTAACCTGTTGGGGCTAGGGGGCAGTATTTTCACGGCTGGATAAAAAAACGTACCCGATTTAATCTGGTTACTAATCCTACCCAGTAACTAGAATATGCATATACTTATTATATATGGATAGAAAACACCCGAAAGTTTCTAAAAGTGTTTGAATGGTGTCTGTGAGTATAACAGAACTCATTTGGCAGGCAAAACCCTGAGACAGATTCTGACAGGAAGTGGATACCTGATGTGTTGAATTACCTTTAAGCCTATGCCATTGAAACACACAGGGGCTTATTAATGTTTTGGCACTTCCTATTGCTTCCACTAGATGTCACCAGCCTTTACAAAGTGTTTTGAGTCTTCTACTGTGAGATCTGACCGAACAAGAGTCTTGGAACGGTGATGGCCGATTAGACTCTGGCGCGCGAGGTCATGTTGGGTACCCTCGTTCCAATACGTTTTAACCTGTTTAGGATAGGGGGCAGTATTGACACGGCTGGATAAAAAACGTACCCGATTTAATCTGGTTACCACTCCTACCCAGTAACTAGAATATGCATATACTTATTACATATGGATAGAAAACACCCTAAAGTTTCTAAAACTGCTTGAATGGTGTCTGTGAGTATAACAGAACTCATTTGGCAGGCAAAAACCTGACAAGGTTTCAGGCAGGAAGTGGCCTGTCTGACAAGGTGTCGTTCTTCTTGTCTCTGTTTATTGAAGAGTGAGGATCTTAGCTGTCCCGTGACACTTCCTACGGCTGCCATAGGGTCTCAGAAGGCGGCAAAAAGCTGAATCGTGGCTTTGCAGGCTCTGGCTGAAACAAAGTAGCGCGTTTGGGTAGTGGCTGGTTACAGTACTGAGAGACTCAGGCGTGTGCCCGCGTTGACCGAAAGCTTTGTTTACTTTCCTCAGTTTAGCTAAATGGACATTCCCGGTCGGAATATTATCGCTTTTTTACGAGAAAAATGGCATAAAAATGGATTTTAAACAGCGGTTGACATGCCTCGAAGTACGGTAATGGAATATTTCGATTTTTTTTGTCACGAATTGCGCCATGCGCGCGACCCTGATTTACCATTTCAGATAGTGTCTGGGACGCACGAACAAAACGCCGCTATTCGGATATAACGATGGATTATTTTGGACCAAACCAACATTTGTTATTGAAGTAGCAGTCCTGGGAGTGCATTCTGACGAGGACAACAAAGGTAATCAAACTTTTATAATAGTAAATATGATTATGGTGAGTGCTAAACTTGCCGGGTGTCTAAATAGCTAGCCCGTGATGCCTGGGCTATGTACTTAGAATATTGCAAAATGTGCTTTCACCAAAAAGCTATTTTAAAATCGGACATATCGAGTGCATAGAGGAGGTCTGTATCTATAATTCTTAAAATAATTGTTATGCTTTTTGTGAACGTTTATCGTGAGTAATTTAGTAAAATGTTAGCGAATTCCTCCGGAAGTTTGCGGGGGTATGCTAGTTCTGAACGTCACATGCTAATGTAAAAAGCTGGTTTTTGATATAAATATGAACTTGATTGAACAAAACATGCATGTATTGTATAACATAATGTCCTCGGATTGTCATCTGATGAAGATCATCAAAGGTTAGTACTGCATTTAGCTGTCTTCTGGGTTTATGTGACATTATATGCTAGCTTGAAAAATGGGTGTCTGATTATTTCTGGCTTGGTACTCTGCTGACATAATCTAATGTTTTGCTTTCGTTGTAAAGCCTTTTTGAAATCGGACAGTGTGGTTAGATTAACGAGAGTCTTGTCTTTAAATAGCTGTAAAATAGTCATATGTTTAAGAAATTGAAGTAATAGGATTTTTAAGGTTTTGAAAATCGCGCCACAGGCTTCAAGTGGCTGTTACGTAGGTGGGACGAATTCGTCCCGCCTAGCCCAGAGAGGTTAACCTCTATGGGCTAGGCGGGACGAATTCGTCCCACCTACGTAACAGCCAGTCTTATCCAGTGGCGCGATTTTTGAATCGTTTGAAATACTATTACTTCAATTTCTCAAACATATGACTATTTTACAGCCATTTAAAGACAAGACTCTCGTTAATCTAACCACACTGTCCGATTTCAAAAAGGCTTTACAACGAAAGCAAAACATTAGATTATGTCAGCAGAGTACCAAGCCAGAAATAATCAGACACCCATTTTTCAAGCCAGCATATAATGTCACCAAAACCCAGAAGACAGCTAAATGCAGCACTCACCTTTGATGATCTTCATCAGATGACAACCCTAGGACATTATGTTATACAATACATGCATGTTTTGTTCAATCAAGTTCATATTTATATCAAAAACCAGCTTTTTACATTAGCATGTGACGTTCAGAACTAGCATACCCCCCGCAAACTTCCGGGGAATTCGCTAACATTTTACTAAATTACTCACGATAAACGTTCACAAAAAGCATAACAATTATTTTAAGAATTATAGATACAGACCTCCTCTATGCACTCGATATGTCCGATTTTAAAATAGCTTTTTGGTGAAAGCACATTTTGCAATATTCTAAGTACATAGCCCAGGCATCACGGGCTCGCTATTTAGACACCCGGCAAGTTTAGCACTCACCATAATCATATTTACTATTATAAAAGTTTCATTACCTTTTGTTGTCTTCGTCAGAATACACACCCAGGACTGCTACTTCAATAACAAATGTTGGTTTGGTCCAAAATAATCCATCGTTATATCCGAATAGCGGCGTTTTGTTCGTGCGTTCCAGACACTATCCGAAATAGTAAAGAAGTGTCATGCGCATGGCGCAATTCGTGACAATAAAATTCTAAGTATTCCATTACCGTACTTCGAAGCATGTCAACCGCTGTTTAAAATCAATTTTTACGACATTTTTCTCGTAGAAAAGCGATAATATTCCGACAGGGAATCTCCTTTTCGGCAAACAGAGGAAAAAATCCCAAAGGCGGGGGCGGTCGGGGTCACGCGCATAAGCCAGTGTCCCTTGATCGGCCACTTGAGAAAGGCGATAATGTGTTTCAGCCTGGGGCTGGAATAACGACATTCTGTTTTTTCCCGGGCTCTGAGCGCCTATGGACGACGTGGGAAGTGTCACGTTAGAGCAGAGATCCTTAGTAAATGATAGAGATGGAAAAGAAGTTCAACAAATGGTCAGACAGGCCACTTCCTGTAAAGGAATCTCTCAGGTTTTGACCTGCCATTTGAGTTCTGTTATACTCACAGACACCATTCAAACAGTTTTAGAAAATTTAGGGTGTTTTCTATCCATATGTAATACGTATATGCATATTCTAGTTACTGGGTAGGAGTGGTAACCAGATTAAATCGGGTATGTTTTTTATCCAGCCGTGTCAATACTGCCCCCTAGCCCTAACAGGTTAATTATTTAATTTGTTGTGCTGACTTGACTGCCGGTTATTGGAGGGAAACGATTTCCTGAACATCAACGCCATAGTAAAAAGCTATTTTTGGATATAAATATGAACTTGATAGAACTAAAAATGCATGTATTGTCTAACATAATGTCCTAGGAGTGTCATCTGATGGAGATTGTCAAAGGTTAGTGCATAACTTTAGCTGATTTTATGGTTTTGGTGACGCCTGTCTTTGAATTGACAAAACATTACACACAGCTATTGTCAATGTACTCTCCTAACATAATCTAACTTTATGCTTTCTCGGGAAACCTTTTTGAAATCGGACAACGTGGTTAGATTAAGGAGATGTTTATCTTTCAAAGGGTGTAAGATAGTTGTATGTTTGAAAAATTTGAATTTTTACATTTATTTGGTTTCAAATTTGCCGCTCTTGAAATGCACCTGCTGTTGATAGGGTGCACCACGGGTGGCACGCTAGCGTCCCACATAGCCCCAAGAGGTTAAATCCTTCCCCAACCAGAAACCAGTTCTTATAGCCTTTAGCCGTACCCTTATCCTACTCCTCCTCTGTTCCTCTGGTGATGTAGAGGTTAACTTGTTTAGGATAGGGGGCAGTATTTTCACAGCCGGATAAAAAAACGTACCCGATTTAATCTGGTTATTACTCCTGCCCAGAAACTAGAATATGCATGTAATTTTGATTTGGATAAAAAAAAAAGACTAACGTTTCTAAAACTGTTTGAATGGTGTCTGTGAGTATTACAGAACTCATATGGCAGGCCAAAACCTGAGAAGATTGCATACAGGAAGTGCCCTCTCTGACCATTTCTTGGCCTTCTATAGCCTCTTTATGGAAAATAGAGGATCTCTGCTGTAACGTGACATTTTCTAAGGCTCCCATAGGCTCTTAGAAGGCGCCAGAACGGGGAATGATGACTCTGCAGTCCCTGGCTGAAAAACAGTAGCGCATTTGGATAGTGGTCGATCTGAGAACAATGACACTGGTGCGCGCGTGCACGTGAAGAGTCCATTTTACATTTTCAGTCTTTTAATGAAAACGACATCTCCCGGTCGGAATATTATCGCTATTTTACGAGAAAAATCGCATAAAAATTTATTTTAAACAGCGTTTGACATGCTTTGAAGTACAGTAATGGAATATTTAGAATTTTTTTGTCACGATATGCGCCGGCGCGTCACCCTTCGTATAGTGTCTTGAACGCAAGAACAAAATGCCGCTATTTGGATATAAGTATGGATTATTTGGAACCAAAAGAACATTGGGTGTAAAGTAGAAGTCCTGGGAGTGCATTCTGACAAAGAACAGCAAAGGAAATCCAATTTTTCTTATAGTAAATCTGAGTTTGGTGAGTGCCAAACTTGGTGGGTGTCAAAATAGCTAGCCTGTGATGGCCGGGCTATCTACTCAGAATATTGCAAAATGTGCTTTCACCGAAAAGCTATTTTAAAATCAGACACAGCGATTGCATAAAGGAGTTCTTTATCTATAATTCTTAAAATAATTGTTATTTTTTTGTGAACGTTTATCATGAGTAATTTAGTAAATTCACCGGAAGTGTTCGGTGGGTATGCTAGTTCTGAATGTCACATGCTAATGTAAAAAGCTGGTTTTTGATATAAATATGAACTTGATTGAACAAAACATGCATGTATTGTATAACATAATGTCCTAGGAGTGTCATCTGATGAAGATCATCAAAGGTTAGTGCTGCATTTAGCTGTGGTTTTGGTTTTGTGACATTATATGCTAGCTTGAAAATGGGTGTCTGATTATTTCTGGCTGGGTACTCTGCTGACATAATCTAATGTTTTGCTTTCGTTGTAAAGCCTTTTTGAAATCGGACAGTGTGGTTAGATTAACGAGAGTCTTGTCTTTAAAATGATGTAAAATAGTCATATGTTTGAGAAATTGAAGTTATAGCATTTTTGAGGTATTTGTATTTCGCGCAACGGGATTCCACTGGCTGTTGACTAGGGTGGGACGCAAACGTCCCACCTAGCCCAGAGAGGTTAAATAATTGTTATATATTTTGTCAACGTTTATGATGAGTATTTTTGTAAATTGATGTGCACATTCACCGAACGTTTTGGTGGGAATACATTTTCTGAACATCACGCGTCAATATAAAATGCTGTTTTTGGATATGAATGTGAATTTCATCGAACAAAACATACATGTATTGTGTAACATAATGTCCTAGGAGTGTCATCTGATGAAGATCGTCAAAGGTTAGTGCTTCATTTAGCTGTGTTTAGGGTTTTATTGACACATGCCCTTGCTTGGAAAATGGCTGTGTGATTATTTTTGTCTATGTACTCTCCTAACATAATCTAATGTTTTGCTTTCGCTGTAAAGCCTTTTTGAAATCGGACAATGTGGTTACTTCAAGGAGAAGTGTATCTTTAAAACGGTGTAAAATAGTTGTATGTTTGAGAAAGTTGAATTATGACATTTTGTTGTTTTTGAATTTGCCGCCTTGATATTTCACTGGCTGTGTCCCGCAGGTGGGACGCTAGCGTCCCACATAGCCAATAGAAGTTAACACCCTGGCCGTCCAACAATCTAAGCTAGATGCCCTCAATCTCACACAAATGATCAAGGAACCTTCCAGGTTCAACCCTAAATCCGTATGCACGGACACCCTCATAGATATCATCCTGACCAACTTGCCCTCTAAATACACCTCTGCTGTTTTCAACCAGGATCTCAGCGATCACTGCCTCATTACCTGCGTCCGTAATGGGTCAAACGACCACCCCTCATCACTGTCAAACATTCCCTAAAACACTTCAGCGAGCAGGCCTTTCTAATCGACCTGGCCCGGGTATCCTGGAAGGATATTGACCTCATCCCATCAGTAGAGGATGCCTGGTTATTCTTTAAAAGTGCTTTCCTCACCATCTTAAATAAGCATGCCCCATTCAAAAAATGTAGATCTAAGAACAGATATAGCCCTTGGTTCACTCCTGACTTGTTTGCTCTTGACCAGCACAAAAACATCCTGTGGCGTACTGCATTAGCATCGAATAGCCCCCATGATATGCAACTTTTCAGGGAAGTTAGGAACCAATACACACAGTCAGTCAGGAAAACAAAGGCTAGCTTTTTCAAACATAAATGTGCATCCTGTAGCACAATTTCCAAAAAGTTTTGGAACACTGTAAAGTCCATGGAGAATAAGAGCACCTCTTCCCAGCTGCCCACTGCACTGAGGCTAGGAGACACTGTCACAACTGATAAATCGACAATAATCAAGAATTTCAATAAGCATTTTTCTACGGCTGGCCATGCTTTCCACCTGGCTACCCCTACCTTGGCCAACAGCTCTGCACCCCCCGCAGCAACTTGCCCTAGCCCCCCCACTTCTCCTTCACCCAAATCCAGATAGCTGATTTTCTGAAAGATCTGCAAAATCTGGACCCCTACAAATCAGCTGGGCTAGACAATCTGGACCCTCTCTTTCTAAAATGCAATTGTTGCAACCCCTATTACTAGCCTGTTCAATCTCTCTTTCATATTGTCCTAAAGACTGTAAATCTACCGTGATCATCCCCCTCTTCAAAGGGGGAGACACTCTAGACCCAAACTGTTACAGACCCATATCTATCCTGCCCTGCCTTTCTAAAGTCTCCGAAAGCCAAGTTAACAAACAGATCACCGACCATTTCGAATCCCACTGTACCTTCTTAGCTATGCAATCTGGTTTCCGAGCTGGTCACGAGTGCACCTCAGCCACGCTCAAGGTCATAAGCGATATCATAACCACCATCGACAAAAGACAGTACTTTGCAGCCGTCTTCATCGACCTGGCCAAGGCTTTTGACTCTGTCAATCACGGTAGACTCAATAGCCTTCTCAAATTACTGCCTCGCCCGGTTCACCAACTACTTCTCTGATAGAGTTCAGTGTGTCAAATCGGAGGGTCTGTTTTCCGGACCTCTGGCAGTCTCTATCGGGGTGCCACAGGCCTCAATTCTCGGGCCGACTCTTTTCTTTGTTTATATCAATGATGTCGCTCTTGCTGCTGGTGATTCTCTGATCCACCGCAAGGCAGACAACACCATTCTGTATACTTCTGGCCCCTCTTTGGACACTGTGTTAACAAACCTCCAAACAAGCTTCAATGCCATACAACACTCCTTACGTGGCCTCCAACTGCTCTTAAATGCTAGTAAAACTAAATGCATGGTCTTCAACCGATCGCTGTCCTCACCCGCCCGCCCGACTAGCATCACTACTCTGGACGGTTCTGACTTAGAATATGCGGACAACTACAAATACCTAGGTGTCTGGTTAGACTGTAAACTCTCCTTCCAGACTCAAATTAACCCTTTCACGCGTGAGTTCCAAATATCTCTAACGGTCGCCCCAGCGTGAGTTTTTTTATGCACGTGATGTTCGAACGTTCTCTCCATTCCAGGATGTGATTGTTACATAAACAACAACACTGAATGGCTCAGAGTGGGAGTGAGAGGTTACCGTGATTGACTGCCTAAACGCGCAATTTGTATCAATAAATCACTATCAGAAAATGTTTTGTGTGGTATTATTGATATATTTACTATTTTATTTACGTTTTTCAATTACCCGTGATAAATCATGCGTTCCGATTTTTGCAAAAATTGTAAAGGGCGCATAGTATGTGTGTAAAATAATGTTTTGAAGGTTGTACTGATTATGATGAGCTAAGCTAATTCCAGCTTTGTGTATGGAGCCATGTTTGTTGACATACAATGCATTCTGGGTTTCACTTGATCGTCTGTCGGACCAAAGATGCTATAACCTGTTGGGGCTAGGGGGCAGTATTTTCACGGCTGGATAAAAAAACGTACCCGATTTAATCTGGTTACTAATCCTACCCAGTAACTAGAATATGCATATATATATGGATAGAAAACCCCCTAAAGTTTCTAAAACTGTTTGAATGGTGTCTGTGAGTATAACAGAACTCATTTGGCAGGCAAAACCCTGAGACATTTTCTGACAGGAAGTGGATACCTGATGTGTTGAATTACCTTTAAGCCTATGCCATTGAAACACACAGGGGCTGATTAATGTTTTGGCACTTCCTATTGCTTCCACTAGATGTCACCAGCCTTTACAAAGTGTTTTGAATCTTCTACTATGAGATCTGACCGAACAAGAGCCTTGGAACTGTGATGGCCGATTAGACTCTGGCGCGCGAGGTCATGTTGGGTACCCTCGTTCCAATACGTTTTAAAAGAGAATGCATTCGTCCACCTTGAATATTATTCATGTTCTGGTTAAAAAAGGCACTAATGATTTATGCTATACAACATTTGACATGTTTGAACGAACGTAAATATATTTTTTCCCCTCGTTCATGAAGTGAAGTCCGGCGGGCTTAGATCATGTGCTAACAACACAGAGCTTTTTGGACATAAATGATGAGCTTTTTTGAACAAAACTACATTCATTATGGACCTGGGATTCCTGGAAGTGACATCTGATGAAGAGAATCAAAGGTAATGGATTATTTACATAGTATTTTCGATTTTAGATCTCTCCAACATGGCCGTTTGTCTGTATCGCAAAGCGTATTTTTCTGGGCGCAGTGCTCAGATTATTGCAAAGTGTGATTTCCCAGTAAGGTTATTTTTAAATCTGGCAAGTCGATTGCGTTCAAGAGATGTAAATCTATAATTCTTTAAATGACAATATAATATTTTACCAATGTTTTCTAATTTTAATTATTTAATTTGTGGTGCTGACTTGACTGCCGGTTATTGAAGGGAAACGATTTCCTGAACATCAACGCCATAGTAAAACGCTGTTTTTGGATATAAATATGAACTTGATAGAACTAAAAATGCATGTATTGTCTAACATAATGTCCTAGGAGTGTCATCTGATGGAGATTGTCAAAGGTTAGTGCATCATTTTAGCTGGTTTTATGGTTTTGGTGACGCCTGTCTTTGAATTGACAAAACATTACACACAGCTATTGTCAATGTACTCTCCTAACATAATCTAACTTTATGCTTTCGCCGTAAAACCTTTTTGAAATCGGACAACGTGGTTAGATTAAGGAGATGTTTATCTTTCAAAGGGTGTAAGATAGTTGTATGTTTGAAAAATTTGAATTTTGACATTTATTTGGTTTCAAATTTGCCGCTCTTGAAATGCACCTGCTGTTGATAGGGTGCACCACGGGTGGCACGCTAGCGTCCCACATAGCCCCAAGAGGATAACAAAATGAGGTGAGTAAGGGTTCACTCATTTTTTGAGAACTTCAGGAAGTGAATGTGGGATGTGAATGATGGTAGACCACACCCCTTCAACAACTCATCTAGTCTTCTCTTATTATCTTCGGTTTCTGTGAGGTAAAAAAGCATGGCTGCGCGCTGAAACTAATCGTCGGATTACTTTCGATTTCTAGAAAGTGTTTTACTCAATTATTTTGATCAACGGTGAGCTCACCTGTGATGTGATTAATTGTACATAGTAATTGCTATTAGCTAATTCAAAGTGTAGTTTATGTCAGCCGAGAGTTAGAAAATATGACCGCTTGTGTTGCGTCAATCTTTCCTCAGCGCTAGGACAAATGTAGCCTACATTTTTCCGGTTAGGATGATTGTGTTATGCTATAGATACTTCTGTGAATATCTGAACATTGCATCCAAAAATAAACTGCTCACATTCTGGACATAACTTTGTAAGGACTGTGTTTGTGTAAATAGTTTCTGAAAAAAGTGTGGCCAGCTCAAATGTTGATTGTTGCGTCATTCGAAACTGGCCGTTCTAAATGAGCGTTCTAAATGAGTGTTCTAATCACCCGGGGTGTGATTGTACGCTTCAGGGACCACTGTAGAACGATCACACCCCGTGTGATGGTACGTGTGAAAGGGTTAAGCATCTCCAATACAAAATGTAATCTAGAATCGGCCTCCTATTTTGCAACAAAGCCTCCTTCACTCATGCTGCCAAACATACCCTCGTAAAACTGACTATCCTACCGATCCTTGACTTCGGTTATGTCATGTACAAAATAGCCTCTAACACACTACTCAGTAAATTGGATGTAGTCTATCACAGTGCCATCCGTTTTGTCACCAAAGCACTATATACTACCCACCACTGCGACCTGTATGCTCTCATTGGCTGGCCCTTGCTTCATATTCGTCGCCAAACCCACTGGCTCCAGGTCATCTATAAGTCTTTGCTAGGTAAAACCCTGCCTTATCTCAGCTCACTGGTCACCATAGCAGCACCCACCCGTAGCATGCGCTCCAGCAGATATATTTCACTGGTCATCCCCAAAGCCAACACCTCCATTGGCCACCTTTCCTTCCAGTTCTCTACTGCCAATGACTGGAACGAATTGCAAAAATCACTGAAGCTGGAGACTTACAGTGAGCACCATAATTCATTGGACAGCTTCATTTGCATCGACACTGCTGTCTTCCTCATGTTGTCACACCCCAACAACTGTCATGCCCTGACCTGAGAGACGTGTTTTATTTCTCTATTTTGTTAGGTCAGGGTGTGGGGTGGGCATTCTATGTGTTATATTTCTATGTTGTTTTTTCCTTTGATTGGCCTAGTATGGTTTCCAATCAGAGGCAGCTGTCTATCGTAGTCTCTGATTGGGAATCATACTTAGGCAGCCCTTTTTCCCTCCTTCAGTGTGGGATCTTGTTTTTGTCCAACTCAGTAAGCCTGCAGAACGTGACGTTTGTTTTCATTATTTTGATTTAGTGTTCTGAGTTACAATAAAGAAATATGAGCACTTACCACGCTGCACCTTGGTCTACTCCTTTTGACGATCGTCACAGAAGATCACACCACCAAGAGACCAAGCAGCGTGGTCCGGAGCAATGGACCTGGGAAGACACCCAGGAGGAAATGGCATCCTGGTCTATTGAGGAGATGAGGAGGAGTATATCCAGGGATTTGGAGGAATTAGGGGCAGGAGAAAAGTGCCTCCCATGGGAACAGGTAGAGGCAGCGAAAGAACGGCAATGAGGGAAGCATGAGAGGCAGCCCCCCAATTTTGGCGGGGGGGCCACACGGGGAGATTGGCAGAGTCAGGTTGGAGACCTGAGCCAACTCCTCGTGCTTACCGTGGGGAGCGAGTGACTGAGCAAGCACCGTGTTATGCGGTGATGCACACTGTGTCGCCAGTGCGCATTCACAGCCCGGTGCGCTCTGTGCCTGCCCCACGTACCAGGCCTCCAGTGAGTATATCCAGCCTGGTGCCTGCTCCTCGCACTTGCCCTAAGGTGCGTGTCACCAGTCTGGCGCCACCTGTGCCAGCCCCACGCATCAGGTCTCTAGTGCGCCTGCCCAGTCCGGTGTGTCCTGTTCCTGCTCCTCACACTCGCCCTGAGGGGCGTGTCACCAGTCTGGCGACACCTGTGCCAGCCCCACGCATCAGGCCTCTGGCGACAGTTCCCAGTCCAGATTTTCCAGCGACAGTTCCCAGTCTAGAGCTTCTGGCAACAGTTCCCAGTCCAGAGCTTCCGGCGACAGTTCCCAGTCCAGAGCTTCCGGCGACAGTTCCCAGTCCAGAGCTTACGGCGACGTCCCCCAGTCCGAAGCCTCCAGCAACGTTCCCCAGTCCGGTGAGACCTGTTCCGGCTCCACGTAAGAAGCCTCCAGTGATGATCCATGGCACGAAGCCTCCAGTGATAATCCATGGCCCGGAGCCTTCAGTGATAACCTTTGGCAAGAAGCCTGTAGGGAAGATCCATGGCCCGGAGCCTGTAGGGATGATCCATGGCCCGGAGCCTCCAGTGATGATCCATGGCACAAAGCCTCCAGTGGTGATCCATGGCGCGGAGCCTGCAGTGACGATCCATGGCATGGAGCTTGCAGCAACGGTCCCCAGTCCGGAACCTCCTAAGACGGCCCACAGTCCGGAACCTCCTGAGATGGCCCACAGTCCGGAACCTCCTGAGATGGCCCACAGTCCGGAACCTCCTGAGATGGCCCACAGTCCGGTGTCTCCAGCGACGGTCCGCAGTCCAGAGTCTTCAGCGACGGTCCGCAGTCCAGTGTCTTCAGCGACGGTCCGCAGTCCAGAGTCTTCAGCGACGGTCCGCAGCCCAGAGCCTCCAGCGGCGGCCCGCAGCCCAGAGCCTCCAGCGGCGGCCCGCAGCCCAGAGCCTCCAGTGGCGGCCCGCAGCCCAGAGCCTCCGGCGATGATCTACGGTCTGGTTCCTCCTCCGATGATCCACGGTCCGGTGGCACAAAAGCGGAGGGATCAGTGTGCTACGCCCCGAACCGGAGCCGCCACCATGGGTAGATGCCCACCCGGACCCTTCCCTATAGTTTTAGGTTTGCGGCCGGGAGTCCGCACCTTTGGGGGGCGTACTGTCACGCCCTGACCTGAGAGAGACTATTTTGTTAGGTCAGGGTGTGGGGTGGGCATTCTATGTGTTATATTTCTATGTTGTTTTTTTCCTTTGCTTGGCCTAGTATGGTTTCCAATAAGAGGCAGCTGTCTATCGTTGTCTCTGATTGGGAATCATACTTAGGCAGCCCTTTTTCCCTCCATCAGTGTGGGATCTTGTTTTTGTACAGCTCAGTAAGCCTGCAGAACGTGACGTTTGTTTTTCGTTGTTTATTATTTTGATTTAGTGTTCTGAGTTACAATAAAGAAATATGAGCACTTACCACGCTGCACCTTGGTCTACTCCTTTTGACGATCGTCACAACAACAACCTCCAAAGGCAATAGCAAAGTCTAGAATCAATACTATTCATCAACAGCTCTCCTGCATTCACTAACGACACAAATGAATACACCTGCCTAACGACACACATCTGTGAAGCCAATTCAACAAATACTTGTAGTATCTTAACATGGGGGGACCATGTACAAAAGGTGCTGCCATTTCTAATCGGTTCATCCGATATGTATGAAAATACCCTCAAATTAAAGCTGACAGTCTGCACTTCTTCCTCATTGTCATTGTATCCTTTCAAATGCAAGTGCTAGGGTACAGAACCAAAATAAAAAAATGGTCACTGTCCAATGAGTTACCCACTGTATATCTCCCTCACTAACTTTAAGCATCAGCTGTCAGAGCAGCTTACCGATCACCTGCCTGACGCTCTTTTCCTCTCCACTACAGTTCTGCCCGCTCTGACTCTGGTCCCTGATTCCTGTCCCACATCTCGTCATCCTGCTACTCTGTCCTGGATTCCTCACTCCACTACTCCCCTGGATTCCTCCTCGGACCTGCTTACCCTATCTCAACCCCTCTCGCTCCAGCCTCAGCCTCCGGACCTGGTCTCCAGCAACCCGCCCGATCTTCCCCTGACCTGCACTCCATCTTCCCCCTGTGTTCCAATAAATACCTTGGTTACTTCATCCCCGTCCCCTTGTCCGAGTCTGCCCTTGGGTTCACCTGTTCCGCTCCGCCTAACAATATGGATGTTTATCAAAATTGGATTTGTTTTCGAATTCTTCATCTGTGTAATCTGAGGAAAATATGTGCCTCTAATATGGTCATACATTTGGCAGGAGGTTCGCAAGGAGATTAGAACTGTGCATCTAGCCTGTCTTCTCTTGAGAGCCAGGTCTGCCTAAGGTAGCCTCTCTCAGTACCAAGGCTATGCTCACTGAGTCTGTACATAGTCAAAGCTTTCCTTAATTTTGGGTCAGTCACAGTGGTCAGGTATTCTGCCACTGTGTACTCTGTCTCTCTCTTGCTCTCTTTCTGTCCCTCTCGCTCTGTCCCCCTCTCTTTTCTCTTGCTCTCTTTCTGTCTGTCCCCCTCTCTCTCTGTCCCTTCTCTATCTCTTTCTGACCCACCTTTCTCTCTCTGTCCCTTCTCTCCCCGTCCCTTCCTTTGCCCTCTATATTCATCACACACGTTCTGTCTCTTCCCCTCTCTCTTACCTTCGATAGGTATTCTTCCGGTGTCTTCTGTGATTGGACATTAGCTTTTCGCTCTAACTCTGAGAAGCTGTGATAACTTCAAACGTTTCCTGGCTTATTTGCATTAGCGAGGCTACGATGACAGAGAACAAAAGCGAGGTGAAATGCTGCCACGGGAGATGCGACTAACAGGCTATTTGCACATGTCCTTGCACCGTGCAGCCTAGAGTAATTATCTATCTCTCCGGGAGTCAAACGCTGAGCTCTATAATGGCAACATTCTGCTACAAATGTGATCATCTTTTAGATATGCATCATTATTCTTCCCTTTCCCTCATCTGTCTTTGAGGATATTGAAAGTTGATGGTACAAGGTCCATCACAGACATCAGAGACTGTGCTAGACAAAGGCTTTGTACAGTTGAAGTCGGAAGTTTACATACACTTAGGTTGGAGTCATTAAAACTCGTTTTTCAACCACTCCACACATTTCTTGTTAACAAACTATAGTTTTGGCAAGTTGGTTAGGACATCTACTTTGTGGATGACACAAGTAATTTTTCCAACAAATGTTTACAGACAGATTATTTCACTTATAATTCACTGTATCACAATTCCAGTGGGTCAGAAGTTTACATACAGTAAGTTGACAGCTTGGAAAATTCCAGAAAATTATGTCATGGCTTTAGAAGCTTCTGATAGGCTAATTGACATCATTTGAGTCAATTGCAGGTGTAATTGTGAATGTATTTCAAGGCCTTCCTTCAAACTCAGTGCCTCTGCTTGACCCCATGGGAAAATCAAAATAAATGAGCCAAGACCTCAGAAAACAAATTGTAGACCTCCACAAGTCTGCTTCATCCTTGGGAGCACTTTCCAAATGCCTGAAGGTACCACGTTCATCTGTACAAACAATAGTACGCAAGTATAAACAACATGGGACCACGCAGCCGTCATAGTGCTCAGGAAGGAGACGCATTCTGTCTCCTAGAGATTAACGTACTTTTGTGCGAAAAGTGCAAATCAATCCCAGAACAACAGAAAAAGACCCTGTGAAAATGCTGGAGGAAACAGGTACAAAAGTATCTATATCCACAGTAAAAAGAGTCCTATATCGACATAACTTGAAAGGCCACTGCTCCAAAGAAGCCACTGCTCCAAAACCGCCATAAAAAAGCCAGACTACGGTTTGCAACTGCACATGGGGACAAAGATTGTACTTTTTGGAAAAATGTCCTCTGGTCTGATGAAACAAAAATAGAATTGTTTGTCCATAATGACCATCGTTATGTTTGGAGGAAAAAGGGGGAGGCTTGCAAGCCGAAGAACACCATCCCAACCGTGAAGCACTTCTGACCCACTGGGAATGTGATGAAAGAAATATAAGCTGAAATAAATCATTCTCTCTAATGTTATTCTGGCATTTCACATTCTTAAAATAAAGTGGTGATCATACCTGACCAAAAACAGGGACTTTTTACTAGGATTAAATGTCAGGAATTGTGAAAACTGAGTTTAAATGTATTTGGCTTAGGTGTAACAACAGGTTAAACTTCCGACTTCAACCGTATGTGTTTTTTCAGTTTCCTCCGTTGCTACCGTGGTGGCCACTAGCTCTCTCCACATCTACATAGGCATCAGACAGATGCATTATCGCCCTTTGTCTCTGGGGTAACGCAATCTATATCACATTGGCAGCACTAACAGATTATCAATATCAGTGTCTTCCAAACTCTGCAAAAGGCCTAATTCAATTTGCTATAAAGATCACACTAGTGGTCATTGAACTAGAGCAGCTAGGCCCCAATACTCTTAATTAGCTGCATATCTTTGCATCAATGTCAGTATAGAAAACAAAAAAGATGAGCAAAGGAGAACATGTATTTGTAATTAACATTGGGCCGTTAGCCACCAAGCTAACGTTTGCAACAACAAATTGGAATTCCTAATATGTCATGTATATAGTAAATTCGTAACATATTGTACAAATTGCAATTCATAATATATCATTCAAATTCTAATTCGTAACATATAATACAAAATGGATGATGGACATCCACAAATTAATACATACCATACGAAACGTAACATATCATACAAAATGGAGGGAGACAGATTTAAGATTTTGTTATGTCTAGTTGGTATATACTGAACTGCCAATCCACACAATTTAATAACTTCAGTAATATTACGACTTTGTATGATTTGATTCTGTAGCTATTATTAATCATCAGTCAACACTTGTATTATACCTATTACAATGTGTGTATAATGTGATAAATGTATCCCTGGAATCCTCTGTGAGCCAAAACAATTGTACTGCAGCAGATACATTAATTCAACATAATTCATACCATAAACAATATGACAGCACATGATTCATTGGCGGTGATATATACATTGCCAATGTAGGACAACAACAGTATGTTTACCAACAAGCCCGACTCAATCAAATCAACAAGAGCATCAACAAGTTTTTTTGTGACTACCTCACAAAGCTGTGGCACATAAAAGGAAGAAAAATGTAATATTTGGAGTCCCATCCTCCTACACTGCTGGTGATGAATGGGAGCGAGGCAGCAAAAGCTGAGGTCATCAATCATAGACTAGACAATTAATACATTTTGTATGAGGTAAGCCAGCAAAGACCTGTTCCACATCAGCAGAAAAAAGGAAAGCTATTCCAAACCAAACCTTAGCTATTTTAGCTATCGAAGCAACAACACAGAGGATTAAATGCAGTTCTTACAAACAAATGCATGTCTAATAGATACACACACAAGCACACATGCACACATACAGACACAAATACATGCGTGGACTCACATACACACACACACACACACACACACACACACACACACACTCACACACACACACACACACACACACACACACACACACACACACACACACCCAACAGCCCTCCCACCACACACACCCTTGTATTACGCCTGTCAATTTGGAATTGAGCTAAGAGCTAAGACAATCCAGCTTGTACTGTAATAGCCCTAGCCATAAACCTCATCATTATCAGGCTTGGCATGTAACTCACAGTATTTTTACGCTAACATGTGATTCAAGCCAGTGGTCGTTCACAGCCAGCGTTTGACAGCTCTAAAGAGACGCTCAACCAATATGCAAGAAGGATCACCAAAAACGCAATAGCAGAGGTGAGTGACACTGTAAAATAGAATCTGTAATCATAATCAACTGCTCCCTATAACTTAAGTTCAAATAAACACTGATTATATATACACACACACACACACACACACACACACACACACACACACACACACACACACACACACACACACACACACACACACACACACACACACACACACACACACACACACACACACACACACACACACACTCTAGGTCGAGATAATGTGAGAGAAAGTAAGAGTAAGATACAGTGTATTCCCGTGGTAAAATAAATATACTTTTTTTTGTGTTAGTCTGATTTTTTAAATGAGGCACATGGAACTGCTCCATACACCCTATACATTTGATTTTGCAGAAATGTACAATACCGGTCAAAAGTTTTAGAACACCTACTCATTCAAGGGTTTTCTTTCTTTTTACTATTTTCTACATTGTAGAATAATAGTGAAGACATCAAAATGATGAAATAACACATATGGAATCATGTAGTAACCAAGTGTTAAACATGTCAAAATATATTTTATATTTGAGAGTCTTCAAATAGCCACCCCTTGCCTTGATGGCAGCTTTGCACACACAGCTTTGCATTCTCTCAACCAGCTTCACCTGGAATGCTTTTCCAACAGTCTTGATGGAATTCCCACATATGCTGAGCACTTGTTGGCTGCTTTTCCTTCACTCTGAGGTCCAACTCTTCCCAAACCATCTCAATTTGGTTGAGGTTGGGGGATTGTAGAGGCCAGGTCATCTGATGCAGCACTCCATCACTCTCCTTCTTGGTCAAATAGCCCTTTCACAGCCTGGAGGTGTGTTACGTCATTGTCCTGTTGAAAAACAAATCATAGTCCCACTAAGCCCAAACCAGATGGGATGGTGTATCGCTGCAGAATGCTGTGGTAGCCATGCTGGTTAAGTGTGCCTTGAATTCTAAGTAAATCACAGAGTGTCACCAGCAAAGCACCCCCACACCAAAACACCTCCTCCTCCATGCTTCACGGTGGGAAATACATATGCGGAGATCCTCCGTTCACCCACACCGCGTCTTACAAAGACACGGCGGTTGGAGCAAAAATTCTCCAATTTGGACTCCAGACCAAAGGACAAATTTCCAACGGTCTAATGTCCATTGCTCTTGTTCTTGGCCCAAGCAAGTCTCTTCTTATTATTGGTGTCCTTTAGTAGTGGTTTCTTTGCAGCAATTCGACCATGAAGGCTTGATTCACACAGTTTCCTCTGAACAGTTGATGTTGAGATGTGTTTGTTACTTGAATTCTGTGAAGCATTTATTTGGGCTGAAATTTCTGAGACTGGTAACTTTAATGAACTTATCCTCTGCAGCAGAGGTAACTCTGGGTCTTCCATTCCTGTTGCGGTCCTCATGAGAGCCAGTTCCATCATAGTGCTTGATGTTTTTGCGTCTGCACTTGAAGAATCTTTCAAAGTTCTTGAAAATGTCCATATTCACTGACCTTCATGTCTTAAAGTAATGATGGACTGTCATTTCTCTTTGCTTATTTGAGCTGTTCTTGCCATAATATGGACTTGGTCTTTTACCAAATAGGGCTATCTTCTGTATACCCCCCCCCCCCCAACCTTGTCACAACACAACTGATTGGCTCAGTTGGAAAGAAAGAAAGAAGGAAATACATTCCACAAATTAACTTTTAAGAAGACACACCTGTTAATTGAAAAGCATTACAGGTGACTACCTCATGAAGCTGGTTGAGAGAATGCCAAGAGTGTGCAAAGCTGTCATCAAGGCAAAGTGTGGCTATTTGAAGAATCTCAAATATATCATTTGTTTAACACTTTTTTGGTTACTACATGATTCCATATGTGTTATTTCATAGTTTTGATGTCTTCACTATTATTCTACAATGTAGAAAACAGTAAAAATAAAAATAAGCCTTGAATGAGTAGTTGTTCAAAAACTTTTGACCGGTAGTGTACATTGGACTGTTAAGAATACAGCATGTTCTGGCTGTAAATAAACTACAAATATTGTGAGTAGTTGACACTTGCTCCAGATGAGCAGTGGAGAGAGCAGTCTGTACATGTTCAGTGAAAGATAATCACAGAATTGACATTAAGTTGCTTGTTCCTGCGTAAAAATATTGTCTCTAAAATAATTTTCTTTATAACAACTTTGTAATATTTAAACTATTCATTTACCCTGTGAAATATTTAACAATATTGAAAGTAAATAGCAATTTCACTTTTAAGGTGAATTAACAACGTTTTTCTAAGATTTGAGATGGATTCCCATTGATCACAACTACAAGTACAATACTGGGTGTCTGGCATCATTGTCATATAATAACTACATAGTACTTTACATTAAGTTGCTTGTTCCTGTGTAGAGACATTGTAGTTCCTATACTTTTCTTTTTAACAACAATGTAATAACTGACATTTTGATATATCCTGTGAACCATGTAATTGCATTGAAATCGCATTGTAATTACACTTATTGGCGCTGTAACAACAGTTATTCTAAATTGAAGTGTATTTTCCCAATGATTGTAATAAAACGGTTTACCCTAATGTTTTTCACTTAACTTGAAGCTGCTTGCTCATGAGGACCCACAGTGCCTTGCAAAAGTATTCACCCCCCTTGGCCTTTTTTTTATTTTGTTGCATTACAACCTGTAATTTAAATGGCGTTTTATTTGGATTTCATGTAATGGACATACACAAAATAGTCCAAATTGGTGAAATGAAATGAAAAAATTACTTGTTTCAAAAGATTCTAAAAAATAAAAAATGGAAAAGTGGTGCGTGTATGTGTATTCACCCCCTTTGCTATGAAGCCCCTAAATAAGATCTGGTGCAACCAATTACCTTCAGAAGTCACATAATTGATTAAATAAAGTCCACCTGTGTGCAATCTAAGTGTCACATGATCTGTTACATGATCTCAGTATATGTACTCCTGTTCTGAAAGGCCCCAGAGTTACTGTAGATACTACACTGTATCTCATGATTGTAGATACTATATTGTATCCTGTTATTGTAGATACTATACTGTATCTTGTTATTGTAGATACTATACTATACTGCATCTTGATATTTTAGAGAAGTGATATTTCTCCACTTCCTGTATGGTAGCAAAGTCGCTGCGTATCTCCTTCCTGAACCCGAACAAGTTAGAGTTATTCCCATGAGGCACTGGTTTAATTATCACCACGGCGACAGGATGACCTCACGGTATCATGGGATGCCACCTCCCCTTCTGATCTATTCCCTCGACATTCTTTGCACACTGACAGCTAAATCGTCTCTAATTTGACATCTGCGCCGTGTGACACCCGCTACCACTCGAACATCAACAATGAGCGTTGTCTAAGTGGCCACGTTGTTTTTGTTCATTATCCTCAAGCCGCCTGTAGACGGTAAGAGCTGAAGAAGCGGTGAAGAATTGATTGGAGGCAGAATATTTGCACTTGATAAAATACCCTTTGTCAAGAAAGATGGCAGCATTGTCATCTGGAAAGCCACAATCCCCTCAAGGGATTGGGTCTTCACCAAACTATAAAAGTACTCTGTCACTTATATATGAATAAACGCTCTCCTTCGATTACAGTTTATTTCACTTTCGCAGTTTTCAGGCGTAGTTGGCAGATTGTTCGACTTGGACATGAAATGGATACTGCTGGACGCTAAAGCCTTGTCTTGACTCCTTCGGAGCAGCCTCATTGTACCTAGGGTTAGATTATTCTTGGGGCTTGTCTCTCCCTTTCGCATTGGGACCCCATCACAATGTATTACAGGTCTCTTAGGCTGCGTTCACACAGGCAGACCAATTCTGATCTTGTTTCCACTAATTGGTATTTTGACTTATCAGATCTGATGTGAAAAGATCTGATGTGATTGGTCAAAAGACCAATTAGTGGACAAAAGATCAGAATTTGGCTGCCTGTGTAAACACAGCCTTAGAACCCCAAACACATACTCTAACCCTTGGCGAGGGTTGCTGATAGACCTGTGGGATGGGTAATAGGAGCTTGGAGCTAGGCTGGAATGTATTTACACATTGTTTAAATGTGAGCTGGGCTACCACACATACAGTATGCAGAGATCCCACACATAGTATAACACTGATATTTGGTTAGGATGATAGTGCGGTAAAGAGGTGGTTTGATAAGGATGTAGATTTTGTCAAGACCGTACAGGGCTCGAGAATGTGTTTTTTGGTGTTTAAAGTAGTTGATTGTGAGTAATCATAATGAAAACGCTCATTTCACCAGCTAGCGTTTTCTGTCATAAACCATTTTATAATAGTTCCATGTCTCCCACATATAGTTTATCACAAAAGGTGAACAAAAAATGACTGGCGTTTCAGTGTAATCACTCAAATATTAACTTTTGGGCGGCAGGTAGCCTAGTGGTTAGAGCGTTGGGCCAGTAAGCGAAAGGTTGCTGGATTGAATCCCTGAGCTGACAAGGTAAAAATCTGTCGTTCTGCCCCTGAGTAGGCAGTTAATCCACTGTTCCCCGGGCGCCGTGGATGTTGATTAAGGCAGCCCCCTGCACCTCTCTGATTCAGAGGGGTTGAGTTAAATGCGGAAGGCACATTTCAGTTGAAGGCATTCAGTTGTACAACTGAGTAGGTATCCCTCTTTCCCTTTATCAAAATACTTATTACTATAGGTCCACTGGGGTATTGCACAAACAGTGATGACTACTCGCTTCCGGGTTTGGAGTGAGTAGTCGTGCTGCACTTCGCTCCGCAGGGAATATTACATTTCATTACATTACAACGGTTTGATTTGTTTGATCTGAGCAATTTTTTAGCTAGCTACATAGCTGTCTTTGTATCAAAGATAATTGTGTAGTTTAGAGTAATTATCGAGGTTAGCTAGCCAGCTATTTTCGTCCCCCGTGACGCCGTTCTCCAAAACTTAGTCAACACTGCTAGCTAGCCAACTTCTACCGACTAGCAGCACTGTAGAAACTAATACATTACAACGGAACGATTTGATTAGTGTAGTGTTAGCTAGCTACATAGTTGTCTTTGTCATAGGTTGATAATTGTGTAGTTTAGAGTAATTATCGAGGTTAGCTAGCCAGCTATTTTCGTCCCCCGCGACACCACTTTCCAAACCTAGCCAACTATTACCGACGAGCAGCATTGTAAAACTAAATACATTACAAAGGAACGTCTTGATTAGTGTTATGTTAGCTAGCTACATAGTTGCCTTTGTACCATGATAAAGGTGTAGTACTGAAACTATCGAGGTTACCTAGCCAGCTACACTTTCAAACAAAGTCAACAACGCAGCCACTGCTAGCTAGCCTACTTCACCAGCCAGCAGTACTGTATCATTCTAGTCATTTTAGTTTAAGGTTTTTGCAACGTAAGCTTAACTTTCTGAACATTCGAGACGTGTAGTCCACTTGTCATTCCAATCTCCTTTGCATTAGCGTAGTCTCTTCTGTAGCCTGTCAACTATGTGTCTGTCTATCCCTGTTCTCTCCCCTCTGCACAGGCCATACAAACACTTCACACCGCGTGGCCGCTGCCACACTAACCTGGTGGTCCCAGTGCGCACGACCCACGTGGAGTTCCAGGTCTCCGGCAGCCTCTGGAACTGCCGGTCTGCGGCCAACAAGGCAGAGTTCATCTCAGCCTATGCTACCCTCTAGTCCCTCGACTTCTTGGTGCTGACGGAAACATGGATTACCACAGATAACACTGCTACTCCTACTGCTCTCTCCTCGTCTGCCCACGTGTTCTCGCATACCCCGAGAGCATCTGGCCAGCGGGGTGGTGGCACTGGAATCCTCATCTCTCCCAAGTGGACTTTCTCTCTTTCTCCCCTGACCCATCTGTCTATCGCCTCCTTTGAGGCGATAGAACTTATCAAGCTTAACATCCTTATCATTTATCGCCCTCCAGGTTCCCTTGAAGAGTTCATCAATGAGCTTGACGCCTTGATAAGTTCCTTTCCTGAGGATGGCTCACCTCTCACAGTTCTGGGTGTCTTTAACCTCCCCACGTCTACCTTTGACTCATTCCTCTCTGCCTCCTTCTTTCCACTCCTCTCCTCTTTTGACCTCACCCTCTCACCTTCCCCCCACTCACAAGGCAGGCAATACGCTTGACCTCATCTTTACTAGATGCTGTTCTTCCACTAATCTCATTGCAACTCCCCTCCAAGTCTCCGACCACTACCTTGTATCCTTTTCCCTCTCACTCTCCTCCAACACTTCTCACTCTGCCCCTACTCGGATGGTATTGCGCCGTCGCAACCTTCACTCTCTCTCTCCCGCTACTCTCTCCTCTTCCATCCTATCATCTCTTCCCTCTGCTCAAACCTTCTCCAACCTATCTCCTGATTCTGCCTCCTCAACCCTCCTCTCCTCCCTTTCTGCATCCTTTTACTCTCTATGTCCCCTATCCTCCAGGCCGGCTCGGTCCTCCCCTCCTGCTCCGTGGCTCGACGACTCATTTCGAGCTCACAGAACAGGGCTCCGGGCAGCCGAGCGGAAATGGAGGAAAACTCGCCTCCCTGCGGACCTGGCATCCTTTCACTCCCTCCTCTCTACATTTTCCTCTTCTGTTTCTGCTGCTAAAGCCACTTTCTACCACTCTAAATTCCAAGCATCTGCCTCTAACCCTAGGAAGCTCTTTGCCACCTTCTCCTCCCTCCTGAATCCTCCTCCCCCTCCCCCCTCCTCCCTCTCTGCGGATGACTTCGTCAACCATTTTGAAAAGAAGGTCGACGACATCTGATCCTCGTTTGTTAAGTCAAACGACACCGCTGGTCCTGCTCACACTGCCCTACCCTGTGCTTTGACCTCTTTCTCCCCTCTCTCTCCAGATGAAATCTCGCTTCTTGTGATGGCCGGCCGCCCAACAACCTGCCCGCTTGACCCTATCCCCTCCTCTCTTCTCCAGACCATTTCCGGAGACCTTCTCCCTTACCTCACCTCGCTCATCAACTCATCCTTGACCGCTGGCTATGTCCCTTCCGTCTTCAAGAGAGCGAGAGTTGCATCCCTTCTGAAAAAACCTACACTCGATCCCTCCGATGTCAACAACTACAGACCAGTATCCCTTCTTTCTTTTCTCTCCAAAACTCTTGAACGTGCCGTCCTTGGCCAGCTCTCTTGCTATCTCTCTCAGAATGACCTTCTTGATCCAAATCAGTCAGGTTTCAAGACTGGTCACTCAACTGAGACTGCTCTTCTCTGTGTCACGGAGGCTCTCCGCACTGCTAAAGCTAACTCTCTCTCCTCTGCTCTCATCCTTCTAGACCGATCTGCTGCCTTTGATACTGTGAACCACCAGATCCTCCTCTCCACCCTCTCCGAGTTGGGAATCTCCGGCGCGGCCCATGCTTCGATTGCGTCCTACCTGACAGATCGCTCCTAACAGGTGGCGTGGCGAGAATCTGTCTCCGCACCACGTGTTCTCACCACTGGTGTCCCCCAGGGCTCTGTTCTAGGCCCTCTCCTAGTCTCGCTATACACCAAGTCACTTGGCTCTGTCATATCCTCACATGGTCTCTCCTATCATTGCTATGCAGACGACACACAATTAATCTTCTCCTTTCCCCCTTCTGATAACCAGGTGGCGAATCGCATCTCTGCATGTCTGGCAGACATATCAGTGTGGATGACGGATCACCACCTCAAGCTGAACCTCGGCAAGACGGAGCTGCTTTTCCTCCCGGGGAAGGACTGCCCGTTCCATGATCTTGCCATCACGGTTGACAACTCCATTGTGTCCTCCTCCCAGAGTGCTAAGAACCTTGGCGTGACCCTGGACAACACCCTGTCGTTCTCCACTAACATCAAGGTGGTGACCCGATCCTGTAGGTTCATGCTCTACAACATTCGCAGAGTACGACCCTGCCTCACACAGGAAGTGGCGCAGGTCCTAATCCAGGCACTTGTCATCTCCCGTCTGGATTGCTGCAACTCGCTGTTGGCGGGGCTCCCTGCCTGTGCCATTAAACCCCTACAACTCATCCAGAACGCCGCAGCCCGTCTGGTGTTCAACCTTCCCAAGTTCTCTCACGTCACCCCGCTCCTCTGCTCTCTCCACTGGCTTCCAGTTGAAGCTCGCATCCGCTACAAGACCATGGTGCTTGCCTACGGAGCCATGAGGGGAACAGCACCTCCGTACCTTCAAGCTCTGATCAGTCCCTACACCCAAACGAGGGCACTGCTCTCATCCACCGCTGGCCTGCTGGCCCCCCTACCACTGAGGAAGCACAGTTCCCGCTCAGCCCAGTCAAAACTGTTCGCTGCTCTGGCACCCCAATGGTGGAACAAGCTCCCTCACGATGCCAGGACAGCGGAGTCAATCACCACCTTCTGGAGACACCTGAAACCCCACCTCTTTAAGGAATACCTAGGATAGGATAAAGTAATCCGTCTAATCCCCCCCTAAAAGATTTAGATGCACTATTGTAAAGTGGTTGTTCCACTGGATATCATAAGGTGAATGCACCAATTTGTAAGTCGCTCTGGATAAGAGCGTCTGATAAATGACTTAAATGTAATGTAAATGTAAATGTCAAATGAGGTGGTCTTGCTTGAAAACTGCACGGTCATCATCTTGTGTCTCCCATTGAGTTTAACATAGAGATGACAAAATACATTTTTGAGGAAAACAACCTTCATAAGCATCTGTAATTGCCTCTGACTTGGAGTTATTTTCCTCTACTAACAGCAGCCAGGCTAGAGGAAAGCTTTCCATTGTCTTACATCCCACAGGGACCGGAAGAGGACAGGAAGCCATGCATATTCTAATAATAATATTCATTTTATTAAATCTACCACTAAATCACATTCACAAAGAAGCCGATTACATAAACAGAGGCACTTAGCTTGATGAAAAGCCCTTCTAGTCACTCAAGAGTTCAGCAAACACTTATCCTGAAGAGAGGGTATACAAATAAACCATGTCGATTATCATAAGAGAATCGGTTTGATATCAAATCTAAATGAGCTCAGCAACTTTTTGACTCTGCCAAGTGGGAGTAATCTTATACATTTAACATAGAAAAGTGAAGTGAGTGCCAGGCTATAACAACAATATATTTAGTATTCCTTCTGGGGTCCTACTACAGACTGAAGTATCTGAGGAGATGTGCTGCTGTCCACAATATTTGAACAATATCTCTCCCAGTTTAGCATAAATCAATTCTCAAAATCACATAAAATCAGTTATGAAACATAAACATTGTCTCGCTTTTAAAAACAAAGGAATATTTATTCATGATTTCACATGCTCAGCAGATTATATTATACATATGAATTGTCTACCTCTCGTCAAAATGGAGCTTTCAGATATCCAGTAATTGTTTATCAGTTAGCACAACAACACCGGAGGCTATTTGTCATAATTCAAAAGCTGAATATATATCATTGTACCCATCATTGTACCCAGGTAACAAATCTGTCATCATCCGTTCTGGTGAGGATTTTTGTCACCCAAGGGGATACGTTTGGGAAACCACTGCATATACAGTCACTTGTTGACATCTTTCCTCTGTTGTGTGTTGATTTATATAACTTAGATACAAAATACAGTTGTCAATCAAATTAAAATCCCCAATTTATCTTAATTACAATAACTCTACTCATCATTCATCAGTCTTATCTAAAGCATGACTTCTCCCGTGTTGTAACAGCAATCCATTGGCCAGAACAAAAAAAATCTTCAATACTAGGACTGAATCATGGTATGATGTATGAAAAAATTATCTGCACTAACACGTTTGGACATGGGCTCCAACTAAATAAAAAGGAAATGCATTATCTTCTAATTTAACTTCAATTTATGATAATTTAACTTCAATTTATGAAGGTAATATAATTGTCTAAGCCTGATATCAACTCTACAGGGTCATAGAGGAGCATGGGTGAGCAGAAGGTCCAGCTTCACTGCAGAGATTTCGAAAATAGCTAAATAAGGGAGATATGGAGGGTCCGTTAGAGAGATATTGAGCTCATTGTCAATATGATTATATTGATGGTAATGTAGATATTTAGATTAGTAATATCCATTAACCTCTTGGGGCTAGGTGGGACGCTAGCGTGCCACCCGTGG
Organism: Salmo salar; assembly: GCF_965601325.2. NCBI lineage: Eukaryota > Metazoa > Chordata > Actinopteri > Salmoniformes > Salmonidae > Salmo > Salmo salar. The sequence goes on along the minus strand of NC_138302.1, from coordinate 29,358,108 downwards.
TGCACTCCATCAACAGCAGGTGCATTTCAAGAGCGGCAAATTTGAATCCAAATAAATGTCAAAATTCAAATTTTTCAAAAATACAACTATGTTACACCATTTGAAAGATACACATCTCCTTAATCTAACCACGTTTTACGATTTCAAAAAGGTTTTACGGCGAAAGCATAAATTTAGAGTATGTTAGGACAGTACATTTACAAGAGTTGTGTGTAATGTTTTGTCAAGTCAAAGACAGGGTCACCAAAACCATAAAACCAGCTAAAATGATGCACTAACCTTTTACAATCTCCATCAGATGACACTCCTAGGACATTATGTTAGACAATGCATGCATTTTTAGTTCTATCAAGTTCATATTTATATACAAAAACAGCGTTTTACTATGGCATTGATGTTGAGGAAATCGTTTCCCTCCAATAACCGGCAGTCAAGTCAGCGTCAGAAATTAAATAATTAAAATTAGAAAACATTGGTAAAATATTATATTGTCATTTAAAGAATTATAGATTTACATCTCTTGAACGCAATCAACTTGCCAGATTTAAAAATAACCTTACTGGGAAATCACACTTTGCAATAATCTGAGCACTGCGCCCAGAAAAATACGCGTTGCGATACAGACTAGACGTCATGTTGGGGAGATCTAAAATCGAAAATACTATGTAAATAATCCATTACCTTTGATTCTCTTCATCAGATGTCACTTCCAGGTATCACAGGTCCATAACGAATGTAGTTTTGTTCAAAAAAGCTCATCATTTATGTCCAAAAATCTCCGTCTCGTTAGCACATGATGTAAGCCAGCCGGACTTCTCATCATGAACGAGGGGAAAAAATATATTTCCGTTCGTTCAAACATGTCAAACGTTGTATAGCATAAATCATTAGGGCCTTTTTTAACCAGAACATGAATAATATTCAAGGTGGACGAATGCATACTCTTTTATAACGTATTGGAACGAGGGTACCCAACATGAACTAGCGCGCCAGGTGTCTAATGGGACATCACCGTTCCATGGCTCTTGTTCGGTCAGATCTCCCTCCAGAAGACTCAAAACACTTTGTAAAGGCTGGTGACATCTAGTGGAAGCAATAGGAAGTGCCAAAATATTCCTAAACCCCTGTGTTTTTCAATGGGATAGGTTTAAAGTCAATACAACACATCAGGTATCCACTTCCTGTCAGAAAATGTCTCAGGGTTTTGCCTGCCAAATGAGTTCTGTTATACTCACAGACACCATTCAAACAGTTTTGGAAACTTTAGAGTGTTTTCTATCCATATATAATAAGTATATGCATATTCTAGTTACTGGGTAGGATTAGTAACCAGATTAAATCGGGTACATTTTTTTTATCCAGACGTGCAAATGCTGCCCCCTAGACCCAACAGGTTAAAAGACAAGCGTATGTACGTAAGTATATTGAGGCATATGCAACATTTGATCATTTAAGAATATAAGGAAACGGAGGTAAACTTGTTAAGTTTGTAATATTCTGTAATCTATGTCTTTGAGTGAGAGAAAGAGAGAGAGAGACCCTACCAACTAGCTCAGAGGGCCTTCCGTTGTCACGTGTTGCTGACGAAACTCCGAGGGTGACTTTCAGAGATTGGGGATGTGATCAATACACCCAGCAATTTCAGGACACACTCCTCCTGACTTGAATGATGCAATTCATGTTCCACTTTTAAATAATAAAACGAGCATGAAATTCAAATTGATAAATCTGCCTAATGTGTTACAAGATATGACCTCAGTAACCTCAGTTAAACATTTAATTTGGGAGGTATTTAATCTGTTACATGTCAAGTCTCGAAATCAGACATAAACAAATGTACGTTACATAATTAGGCACACCTCTCCATTATTTTGTATGACATTGTGCAAACTCCAAACATATCGCAGGGTGTTGGGATAGCGCATTGCTCTGAAGCCTACAGACTTGCTGGCTCGTCCGAAGTAACTATCTGAGGGTCTACTTAGCCCCTACACCCTCTACACCTTCCCTCAGCTTTGGGACACTTGTGCAAATTGCAGAAGCAAACGTGAATGCGCAAATGGAGGTCTGAGTGGCGAGGGGAAGCTGGTGATTTGGGATGCAGTCAGAGAGAACATGGTGCTTTAACAGTATATGGAATAGCTACTTTTCATTATTGGGCCAACTAGATAGTTGGTTCATCGCTAGTTCAAGGACAAATCCCTGTACATTTGTGTGAAAGAACCAGCACACACTAATGCTGCACATTACACTGTCTAACATTGGTCTGTGGAGACAAGATAACATAACCTGTTTTCAGATAACATAACCTGTTTTCAATTGCTTTCCCTCAATGATAAGATTCGACTCACCTTGGAGAGAAAATGTAACTGATTCCTTATGTAATTGGGGTTGTCATCCGCCACTGCACTGAGCTACATACACTCAATGGTATTAGAATTTCATGACACTTTTAAAAACTATTTGATGAAGTGTGATCCCCAAACGTACAGGATCTGTGCTTTCGTTTTCAATTTCTCCATCTCCAAAGGACCATAGGGAATGTGTCTAAAGCTATTGTGTCTGAAGCTATTGTGTATTCAGATCATCCAGCTGCTTACACAATGCTGCAAGGTTTCACCTCTGAGTTTTAGCATGTCATCAAGGCAAAGGGTCCCTACTGTATTTGGAAGAATCTCAAATATAAAATATATTTTGTTTTTGTTTAACACTTTTTTGGTTACTACATGATTCCATATGTGTTATTTCATAGTTTTGATGCCTACAATGTAGAAAATAGTAAAAATAAAGAAAATTCCTGAATGAGTAGGTGTCCAAACTTTAGACTGGTACTGTATATCAAAGGGTATAAAAGTGTTGCACACATAGAAATTGTTTTGTAATTTCACACCCAAAATGGAGATGTGCAATAAACATGCAATGTGCATCTGCCTGCAGTTGTACTCAGTCAACGGAAAATGAAAGTCAATTCCAGATGATTGGGCCAATGTTACATCAACGTAATACAGTATCTTTCCTCTCATGATTTCAGCAATTGCTGGAAGATTTTGAAATATTCGACTACTTTTTCAAAGCCAGTTTATGTGATTGTTGATGAAAATCGATTTCCATAAAAAAACAAACAGTGCAACCTGAGTGGAGTGCAGATGTCGAGCGCTACAGAATAACATGAAAGAATAATGATGAAAGACATCAAGTCCTAATGAAGCATCTGGAATCATCAAATAAGAAGACAAACTGGTGTACTCCTTCCCACCGTCCCTCCCTTGTGGAATGGATGCTTGTCCTTGATGGTTAGCGCCTTGTAAAAAAGCAACAACAAAAAAACAAAGTGGATGCCGTAGGAGAGTTACCAATACAGGTAAGGGGGTTGGAAAACTCATAATTTTCTATGAGTTTGTCTGAAACATTTCTTAAATGTTTGAAGTAGGGGACAAGAGTACAATAGAAGCTCACTGGGCTAGGTTGAACTAGACCCTGCACATTGGAAACTGAGCGTTTAAGACGTACTTTGCATTTCACAGAGTTGTGTGTCGAGTGGGGAGATGTGGTGGCATTTGTTTCATCACAGCAATGATAGACACCAGAACACAGGGAGATCTTCAATGCAGGTATAGCTGTGTGTAACGATCAGGCGCTTAACTTTGGTGTTAGAATTGGGGGGGGGGGGGCATACAGTACATACATATACATATATATATATAGATCGTGAAATGCTTTACAACTTTTAATGGACTGAGTTATAACACATTGCATCTAAATTATGAAACACCTTCAAAAGATGAATATATTTATAGGATGAATATATTTATCAAGACATCACGCAGCAGTGGGATATTTTATAGTATAGATGAAAAGTATAGATACAGTGCCTTCAGAAAGTATTCACACCTCTTGGCTTATTCCACATTTTGTTGTGTTACAAAGTGTGATTAAAATGGATTTAAGTGTCCTTTTTTGTCAACGATCTACACAAAGTACTCTGTAGTGTCAAAGTGGAATAAAAATTCTAACATTTGTAAAATGAAAAATGAAAAACACACAACACTAATATATCTTGATTAGATAAGCATTCAACCCTCTGAGTCAATACATGTTAGAATCACCTTTGGTAGCGATTATAGCTGTGAGTCTTTTTGGGTAAGTCTCTAAGACACACCTGCATTGTGCAACATTTGCCCATTATTCTTTCAAAATTCTTCAAGCTGTATCAAATTGGTTGTTGATGTAACGCCCTGGGCATAGAGAGGGTTTTTTTCTTCTGTTTTTGGTTAGGCCAGGGTGTGACATGGGTGGGTGTTCTATGTTCATTTTCTATGTTGGTGGTTTAATTTGTTTCGGCCGTGTATGGCTCTCAATCAGGAACAGCTGTAGATCGTTGTTGCTGATTGAGAGTCATACATAGGCAGCCTGTTTTTCCTTTAGGGTTTGTGGGTGAATATTTTCTGTCTAGGTTTGTGTTAATCCTGACAGGACTGTTTAGCTGCTGTTTCTCTTCGTGTTTTGTTTGTAGTGTTCATTCGTTTATTAAAATCCTTTATGATGAACACATCCTCTGCTGCACCTTGGTCTCATTGCGACGACGGTCATTACAGTTGATCATTGCAAGACAACTCTTTTCAGGTCTTGCCATAGATTTTCAAGCAGATTTAAGTCAAAACGGTAACTCAGCCACTCAGGGACATTCACTATCTTCTTGGTAAGCAACTCCAGTGTAGATTTGGTCTTGTGCTTTAGGTTATTGTCCTGCTGAAATGCGAATTAATCTCCCAGAGTCTGTTGGAAAGCAGACTGAACTAGGTTTTCCTTTAGGATTTTGCCTGTGCTTAGCTCCATAATGTTTATTTTTATCCTGAAAAACTCCCCAGTCCTTAACAATTACAAGCATACCCATAACAGCCACCACTATGCTTGAAAATATGGAGAGCACTGTATTTGCCCCAGACATAACACTTTGTATTCAGGACAAAAAGTTAATTGCTTTGCCACATTATTTGCACTATTACTTTAGTGCCTTGTTGCAAACAGGATGAATGTTTTGGTATATTTTTGTTCTGAACAGGCTTCCTTTTTTTTTAAATCACACTGTCAATTAGGTTAGTATTGTAGAGTAACTACAATGTTGTTCATCCATCCTCAGTTTTCCCCTATTATGGCCATTATACTCTGTAACTGTTTTAAAGTCACCATTGGCCTCATGGTGAAATCTCTGAGCTGTTTTCTTCCTCTCCGGCAAATGAGTTAGGAAGGACGCCTGTATCTGTGTAGTGACTGGGTGTATTGATAGACTATCCAAAATGTAATTAATAACTTCATCATGCTCAAATGGATATTCAATGTCTGCTTTTTTCTACCAATAGGTGCCCTTCTTTGCGAGGCATTTAAAAACCTTCCCAGTCTTTGTGGTTGAATCTGTATTTGAAATGCACTGCTCGACTGTATATGTGGGGTACAGTGATAAGGGACTGTAGTCATTCAAATGTAGTCATGTTAAACGCTATTATTCCATGCAACTTTTATGTGACTTGTTAAGCTAATTTGTACTGCTTAACTGATTTAGGCTTGCCATAGCAAAGAGGCTGAATACTTATTTGTAAAAAAAATTGAAAAACATCAGTCAATATTTGTAAGGTTTGACACTGGAGACAGGAAGCAGGTACAGGGAGAACATTTAATGAACAAGGGATATGAAACAGGACAGGAACAGCGTCTGGACAGGGGAAAAATATGCAGGGAATAACATGCGGAGCAGACAGATAAAGAGGGCGTAATCAACAAAGTAATGGAGTCCAGATGAGTCCAATATTGCACAGTGGAGTGTAATGATGGTGACAGGGGTGCGTAATGAAGGGCAGCCTGGTGCCCTCGAGTGCCAGAGAGGGGGAGCGGGTGCAGGCGTGACAATTTTGACATTATGGGGTATTTTGTGTAGGCCATTGACGAAAAAAATCTACATTTAATTAATTTAAATTCAGGCTGTAACGTAACAAAATGTGGAAAAAGTCAAGGGGAGTGAATACTTTTCGAATGCACTGTATCTGAATACATTGGTCTAGTAATTCAACAAAATATGATGTCAATAACTCAATCGGGCAAACATTTGTTTGATAGTGGTTCAATAAAATCAATTGTGACTTCACTAAATTGATAGTGGTCAATAAACTCTCAAATGTCCACAAATATGCTCAACTGTGCGCAAGTTACTGTGTTCTTTTCACAAAACGATTGACATAAATACCTGACAGGGGATAACGATGGCACATTAATGTAGAAGGAAAAAAACAGTAGGTCTCAGCGGAGTTAATATTCATGCACAGAAGACAAGCAGAAGCAAATGAGCTGTGAACAAGGGCAGCTGTCCCTGCTGTTGCATGGAGAACTCTGGACTTGGAGGATACAAGAAGTAGTATTAGTGCACTTTAGACTAAAGCTTATGCTAAACTATTAAATACTTCTCATTGGAGGATTGTGTGTTGAGGTAGGAGAGGGTGAAGTGGCGGTGAGAGGGACTCATTATTTTTTCTCAGATTTGACAGTTGCTGTTCCGGAAATATCTCCTCTAGTCTAGCTAAGAGAGACTTGATAGAGAATAGAAAATAAAATGGTTTGTGGCGTATCCATTCCTGAGATTCTGATTGAGCCTGACAATGTTTTTCTTTTAGCTATTCATGTGATTGTAAACAATGGAGGGCCCTACAATACTGTAGCGACAAAACAAACAGTATGGAACAGAACAGGCTGTCACGCTGGTATGAATGATTCGGGAGACAGCCGCAGGAATACGTTTATTTGTATTTTATTAAGCCCAAATTACGATGTGCCGTGTAAAGGCACGGGGACGAAGACCAACAAACACGTAACAAAACACAGGTTTGAAACCCAAAGAAAAGAGCGAGGAGTACCTCGTAGAAATAACACACGCGCACAATGATTAAGAACGGGACGAGACCCGTAATCATCTGCGCAATCCACAATGGCATGAAAGCCCGAAACACACAGCGCAGGTACTCACACGACCAACGGACATAGTAACAATAAATCGACCGCACCATGGTGAACAAAGGGCACATATATACAAATACTAATCAAATGGGAGTAGGGACCAGGTGTGCGTAATGACAGTTCCGGAGGGATCCGTGACACACGCTTTCATTTGATCCAATATCATGAATGTAGTTCTTCTGAGCCAGGAGGTTGGTAATTCAGGCTATTCATGTTCAGGCACTTCCAAAGAAACTCTGAAAATGGAACTGTGAGACTGTGGCCAATGAAATATGTAGCTCTTGTCCTATCCTTCTGTAAAACATGTAACACATTCCCTGGTAACTGACAATTGAATCTGGCTCACATCAGCCTTTTAAACCAGAACCTATGATGCTCCTTGATCCTGACAAAAAGTGCTTAAAATGTTCACTCACAGCTATACACAAAGGGAGTGCTCTTAGACTGTTTTTAAAAACAGGGATGACTAGATAACTGGAATGACTTTAAGCAGCAAAGTAACCGAAATACCCCTTTCACACAGTTGACCCGAATTTTTTTGTTGTTGGGGGGGGGGTATTAGAGAGCTGTCAGCTCAGCAAGGCCATTCCCCAGTGTTTCCCAACCCTGGTCCTCAAGTAACCCCAACAGTACACATTTTTATTGTAACCCTGGACAAGCACACCTGACACAACTAATCATCAAGCCCTCAATGAGTTGAATGAGTGTTGAGTGTTTGTCAAGAGCTACAACAAAACTGTGTACTGTTGGGGAACTTGAGTACCAGGTTTGGGAAACACAGCCATACTCTATAGAACTGTTTAATAAGTAAATATCCCAAACCCATGTTCAATTAGGCTTCAACTCAGCGACTTCAGCCATTCAAGAAACTGACCATTTACATTACTCATGAATACTTCTGCATTTACTTTCATTCCAGTTATCGCCATTCCGAGGTGAAATATTAACAAACAAAACCATCCTCCAGGCTTCTGAAAGAGAATAATCATCACTGACTCACACCATTCATCTGTCAAAATTCTTTTTTTTGCCCAATATAGTAGTATTTTTGTCCCCCCCACATTCTGAAATTGTCTTTTTGTCCCCCCCAAGAAAACGTGTGCTTTAGGACCATGGGAAGCCTCCGAGCAGTCGGGTAGGCTGTTTGGAGTGTTTATCCAACTGGATAAAATTGAAAATATATACACTGCTCAAACAAATAAAGGGAACACTAAAATAACACATCCTAGATCTGAATGAATGAAATAATCTTATTAAATACTTTTTTCTTTACATAGTTGAATGTGCTGACAACAAAATCACACAAAAATAATCAATGGAAATCCAATTTATCAACCCATGGAGGTCTGGATTTGGAGTCACACTCAAAATTAAAGTGGAAAACCACACTACAGGCTGATCCAACTTTGATGTAATGTCCTTAAAACAAGTCAAAATGAGGCTCAGTAGTGTGTGTGGCCTCCACGTGCCTGTATGACCTCCCTACAACGCCTGGGCATGCTACTGAGGAGGTGGCGGATGGTCTCCTGATGGATCTCCTCCCAGACCTGGACTAAAGCATCCACCAACTCCTGGACAGTCTGTGGTGCAAAGTGGCGTTGGTGGATGGAGCGAGACATGATCTCCCAGATGTGCTCAATTGGATTCAGGTCTGGGGAACGGGCGGGCCAGTCCATAGCATCAATGCCTTCCTCCTGCAGGAACTGCTGACACACTCCAGCCACATGAGGTCTAGCATTGTCTTGCATTAGGAGGAACCCAGGGCCAACCGCACCAACATATGGTCTCACAAGGGGTCTGAGGATCTCATCTCGGTACCTAATGGCAGTCAGGCTACCTCTGGCGAGCACATGGAGGGCTATGCGGCGCCCCAAAGAAATGCCACCCCGTCTCCAGACTCTGTCACGTCTGTCACATGTGCTCAGTGTGAACCTGTTTTCATCTGTGAAGAGCACAGGGCGCCAGTGGCGAATTTGCCAGTCTTGGTGTTCTCTGGCAAATGCCAAACGTCCTGCACGGTGTTGGGCTGTAAGCACAACCCCCACCTGTGGACGTCAGGCCCTCATACCACCCTCATGGAGTCTGTTTCTGACCGTTTGAGCAGACACATGCACATTTGTGGCCTGCTGGAGGTCATTTTGCAGGGCTCTGGCAGTGCTCATCCTGCTCCTCCTTGCACAAAGGCGGAGGTAGCGGTCCTGCTGCTGGGTTGTTGCCCTCCTACAGCCTCCCCCACGTCTCCTGATGTACTGGCCTGTCTCCTGGTAGCGCCTCCATGCTCTGGACCCTACGCTGACAGACACAGCAAACCTTCTTGCCACAGCTCGCACTGATGTGCCATCCTGGATGAGCTGCACTACCTGAGCCACTTGTGTGGGTTGTAGACTCCGTCTCATGCTACCACTAGAGTGAAAGCACCGCCAGCATTCAAAAGTGACCAAAACATCAGCCAGGAAGCATAGTAACTGAGAAGTGGTCTGTGGTCTGTGGTCACCACCTGCAGAACCACTCCTTTATTGGGGGTATCTTGCTAATTGCCTATAATTTCCACCTGTTGTCTATTCCATTTGCACAACAGCATGTGACATTTATTGTCAATCAGTGTTGCTTCCTAAGTGGACAGTTTGATTTCACAGAAGTGTGATTGACTTGGAGTTACATTTTTTGAGCAGTATATATGTATGTAAAGCATTTCACGATTAAGTTATTAACTGTTGTCAGTGATAATTCCGTGTCATTAATTTAAGTATTGGCGTTCCGGCTACGGGACAGTTGTAAATCATGCAGCGCATCATGTCAAGATCGCATATTTTAGAGAAACAACAAATGTTGGTACATATGTGTCTTATATCAGCTGAAAGCTAAAATCCTTGTTAATATAAAAATCCTTGTAAACACTTTTCCACTGCGATAGGTTTGATAAATTCACCTCTGAAGGTGAAATGTGTACTTGCATTCTGAAATCTTGCTCTGATTTATCATCCAAAGGGTCCCAGAGATAACATGAAGTGTCGTTTTGTTAGATAAAATCCTTTTTCATATCCTAAAAAGGTCCATATAGCATGCACAATCTATTTTGTATTTCCACTCGTTCAATTTGCAAAGAAAGGAATCTGTGAAAATCTCACCCTAAACGTTGTTTCAACGAGTCAAATCACATTTGTATCTATTCCTCAGAGACCCTAGAAGGTAACAAGACTTCACTATTTCATTAGGGGTGCAGTATTTCCTATAGGACACCATATTTGGTGAGAGAGCACGTCGATGACGCTGGTGGCCATCACTTGAAGAACTGTATCTTTGTCAAATAAGCACGTATATCTCGTAAAATGTAGCAACTAACCTTGTAAGACAGCATGCCTTTTCATTTTGGACAAAAATTATAAGGATATTTAGAGTTATGAAGCTATGAATACTGGTTGATTTGCAGATGTTGAACTTAAAATATGGCTACTAATACTTGGAATGCTAAATCAAAGTCCAAGTATACAGATTTGACAATATTCTTGCAGAAAAATGGAATATGAATGCGAATGTCTCTTTCACAATTTACCCAAATGTACCTGGGGACTTCACACTAAAAGTCATTTAGTTCAGTCATACTTCAAGTTATCCATCTTTGTTATCCACCCAACTTTGCACATGCACTGCTGCCATCTTGTGGACACTATCGGAATTACAACCAGAGTGATGACTGGAACTAGGAACTTTCTCTTGCACTTCAAAGATGGTGGTAGAAAAAGGCCGGTTTGTTTTTTCTTTGTATTTTCTTCTACCCGATCTATTGTGTTATATTTTCCTACATTCAATTCACAATTCCACAAACTTCAAAGTGTTTCCTTTCAAATGGTACCAAGAATATGCATATCCTTGCTTCAGGGCCTAAGCTACAGGCAATTAGATTTGAGTATGTAATTTAGGCGAAAATTGAAAAAAAGGGGGCTATCCCTATTATTAAGAGTCAAAATAACAAGTCCTTTAATAAAAATGAATTAGTCCTTTGAGTTATCGTCGCGGAAAGACTGATAAGGGGGACATGGGGGCTCAAATTGATAATGAGTGATGCTTGCTGGGTCAGCATTCCCATTTCCATTTTGTCTATGGTGTCCCTCCCAAATTCTACAAGGTGATGCATTCATTAATTTGGAGAAAGAGCGACCGGGCCTTCTAAAGGTAAGTACCTACTTCAAAAGAAGACAGAAGACTTGTATTAAGATGCAGGGAAGATTAACATATGCTTCTTCTTTGGATGTTTTATTTGTGTGAGAGGGAAAATGAGTGTCAACATGTTTGCAGTAAGTGGTAGGGTCTTCTCACTGGTGCTCTGAGAGGTTTGTCAGATAGCACTACATAACATGTGTTTGGTATGTATGTTTACAACCTGTAACATTTGTGGGAACAGGGAATAACATTCAATGTTATGCTACTTACCATAACACAGTGGTGGTCTACCCTCCTCCTGGATAACTGGGGATTGGGAATTTCCGCCACACCCTTGCCATTCCTTGTTACAAAATGGGGGCCAAAATGTGTCTGAACGGCACACTTAAACATGCACTGTGACTCGAAGTTCGGGACACTGCAATTAAAAATGCACTACCTAGTCTTCTCCTCCAATGATTCTCTTGGTGGAGGTGGATGACTGGGTTGTGTCCTTGTGAAGAGGAAAAACACTTGACTTTATTTGTCAAAAGTGAGTGTTTACAAGCCTTAGTTTTAAGATTCAAGTTTTAATGTCATGTGCACAATTACAGTGAAAAGCATTTCTTGCAAGCTCAAAAACCCAATAATGCTGTAATCAATATCAATGTAGTACTAAAAATAACATAAGGTAGAACAAAAAAAAGATACATAAAATAAGATCCAGTACCATATTTACAATGTGCAGGGATACTGGAGTGATATAGGTAGATGACTAGGTGACTAGGCATCAGGATAGATGATAAACAGAGTAGCAGCAGCGTATATGATGATTGTACTTGAGTTTGAGTGTTTAGAGTCATTATAAATATGTGTGTATGTTTTCTGTGTGAGAGCAAATTAATTGTTTGTGTGTGTATTTATTTATTTAGCCCGGACAACTCCTGCCAGTCTGCACAGCGCGATTCAACCCAGAGCTTACCGGAATCTTTTCCCCCACTTCTCTGGATTCCTACCGCAGGCTCTGAACCTTTTCACCTGGATCATCGCAGCTAGCTAGCTGCTATCCGAGTGGCTACTCCTGGCTAACGTCTCTGTCCCGAAGCAAGCACCAATTAGCCTGGAGCTAGCCTATGCTAGGCCCATCTCCCGGGCTAGCTGAAGAGGTCCATCAGCCACTCCTTGGGCTACAATACCTATTTTGCCAATTGGCCTGGACCCCTTTTACTGCCGATACGGAGCCCCGCTGAGCCACCCGAGGGGGTTCTCAACAGGCTCCTCCATCGCTACGTCCCCTGAATGCCCATCTGCTAGCCTGCTAGCCGCAGCCCACTAGCTGTCTAGAGCATATCGGACTGTTAGCTGAAGAGGTCCATCAGCCAATTTTCTTGGGCTACAATACCTATTTTGTCAATTGGCCTGGACCCTTTTACTACACGGAGCCCTGCCGATCCATCACGACTAGTCTGCCGACGTAACCTCCTGAGGGGGCTACAACTGACTCTTCTGTTGCAATGTCCCCCTAAGGCTCTTCTGCTAGCCTGCTAGCCCTGGTCCGCTAGCTGTCTGAATCGCCATGTCTCCAGCCCGCCTAACTACTCACTAGACCCCATGATCACTCAGCTACGCATGCCTCTCCCTAATGTCAATATGGCTTGTCCATTGTCCTGTCCTGTTTTGGTTAGTGATTATTGTCTTATTTCACTGTAGAGCCTCCAGCCCTGCTCATTATACCACTCCTAACCCTTTTGTTCCACCTCCCACACATGCGGTGACCTCACCTGGTTTAAATGGTGTCTCTAGAGACAATACCTCTCTCATCGTCACTCAATGTCCAGGTTTACCTACACTGTTTTCACATCCTACCATACCTTTGTCTGTACATTATGCCTTGAATCTATTCTTCCGTGCCCAGAAACCTGCTCCTTTTACACACTGTTCCGAACACACTAGACGACCAGTTCTTATAGCCTGTAGCTGTACCCTTATCCTACTCCTCCTCTGGTGATGTAGAGGTTACTCCAGGCCCTGCAGTGCCTAGCTCCACTCCCATTCCCTAGACACTCTAATTTGTTGACTTCTGAAACCGTAAAAGCCTTGGTTTCATGCATGTTAACATTAGAAGCCTGTTGGCTATTTAGCAGTATGCTTTGATATTTTGGTTTCTAATGGGTGGGTACTAACACCATTTCACCAATTCAAAATATTGACAGCTGCGCCATACAGGTTGCAAAATAGTTGGGAGGAGATTTTTGATTTAAATTATTATACAAAATTCTTCCAACCAATAGAATGTTATATGTATGGGGGATCCAACCATCCCAGCTCTGCAGATTTTGCTGTGAGGAGACAGAATCATAAGATCACTTGTTTTTGTATTGCCCATACGTACCATGTTTTTGTTTGGTTCAGGAATGGCTGGAAAAAAAATATTTACGTGGCGCTAACTCTGCAAATGGCACTGCTGCGTGATATGAAAAGTCAGTCAGTCAATCAATAATATAATAATACTCTTAGCAAAGGTGTTTAACTTTAATTTACAATCTGTAGAAACTTTGAGAATAGAAAGGTTCAGAACTTTTGTGAAACATCCCAGCAGAGTAGAACATTTATGGCAGCTTGAAATCAAAACTGGATGGTGTTCAGAGATAGATAGGAGGGGTTGAGGGTTGCTGAAGGCTGGGACTAAAAACAAACAAAAGATAACTAATGTACAATATACTGTCCGTGAAATGTATGTAATATGTATGAGCTGGAAGTGGAAGCCTAAGTATTGTTGTCCATTGATTTACTCCAATTAGGGGAGGGGTGGCAAGGTAAGTGGAAAATAATAAGAATATATTTACAAAAATATATATGGGTGATTGGAAATGATGGAGACCATTACACTGATAGAAGCCACAATAGAAGCCACAATCTAGCTGCACAGTTAAAGCTGATCTACCTGCTAAAAAAAGTAAAAAACATTTAAATGTCACAGTGATTTCATATACCCCTGGTGGTGTAGATCTGCTGGTAGATCATCTTACATGATGACTCAATGGTGTTTTGGAATATAAAGCAATAAAAGGATCTGTGACTGCAGGTCAAAATTCCTCTCATCTTTCCTCTTAATTACAACAAAAACATTAATGCAACTATGATTGTAATGAATACTCGGGGAGAAAAAGGTCTAGATTCATGCGCAGAGCACGGCAGATGTTTATTACGCCTTCGCAGAAGGCAGGAATTGTGGTCACAGGCAGGCAATGGTCAAACACAGGTAGGCAGTCAAAACAAACAATACCTCACAACCATACAAACAGAAAGAACTGCATTAAATAGGGAGCTGATGAGACCAGGTGAGAAACAAACACATGTGAAATCAATGAACAGAAATGAAAGACAGGCTAGGTTCCAGAACACAAAGAAAATGAACACAAGGTTGACGAAGAAAAGAAAAGCAGAACCTTACAATGATGACACAGCTAATCTTTTTCCTTTGGGCAATTTTCCATAAAATGTATTTCTATGGCTCAAGAAACTCATTAGACCTAAAACCAATAAAAGACCAATAAAAGACATTGAATTACAAAATCCCTCGGTCCAGTTGTACTAGGTTCTGCACTAGCCATTCACAATTACAGATCAAGTCACCAAACCAATACTTTTTCTCCAAATGTCTTGCATTACCAAAACTTCCTCTAGTGTATGCCCTCCATCAATTGGAGAGAAAAACATAATTAGCTGAGAGAAAAGGTCACAGAAGACCTGCTGAGAGATTGTCACGAGAACTTTCAATCCCAATGATGATAACTAACAATTATTTAAGCTTTGACCAATCCCCGAGGTTTGTAAGACCCTGGCTTTAATAATAATTAGACCAAGACTCAGCTTCTGCAAAAGGTTGGTTCTTTATTCACAAGAATGTTCTAAAGTCCTAAATGCAAAGACATGTCATTTTATAACTCTCACCCCCACCTACTTCCACGCACACACAGACACACAAACAGTAGGTGGGATGTATCTTTCCCCACAGTCCTCATTCCTCGTTTATCACTAAAAGGCTGGCAGTTCTATCCTCCCAAGATTAGAAGGACATTGACAGGACTCCCTTTCCTGTCGTAAGTTTCTTAGAGTTCCAACAGGGTCAGGTCATGAATAGTTTAATTGTCCTCTGTACAGTGAGGGAAAAAAGTATTTGAACCCTGCTGATTTTGGACGTTTGCCCACTGACAAAGAAATGATCAGTCTATAATTTTAATGATAGGTTTATTTGAACAGTGAGAGACAGAATAACAACCAAAAAATCCAGAAAAACGCATGTCAAAAATGTTATAAATTGATTTGCATTTTAATGAGGGAAATAAGTATTTGACTCCTCTGCAAAACATGACTTAGTACTTGGTGTCAAAACCCTTGTTGGCAATCACAGAGGTCAGACGTCTCTTGTAGTTGGCCACCAGGTTTGCACACATCTCAGGAGGGATTTTGTCCCACTCCTCTTTGCAGATCTTCTCCAAGTCATTAAGGTTTCGAGGCTGACGTTTGGCAACTCGAACGTTCAGCTCACTCCACAGATTTTCTATGGGATTAAGGTCTGGAGACTGGCTAGGCCACTCCAGGACCTTAATGTGCTTCTTCTTGAGCCACTCCTTTGTTGCCTTGGCCGTGTGTTTTGGGTCATTGTCATGCTGGAATACCCAGCCACGAACCATTTTCAATGCCCTGGCTGAGGGAAGGAGGTTCTCACCCAAGATTTGACGGTACATGGCCCCGTCCATCGTCCCTTTGATGCGGTGAAGTTGTCCTGTCCCCTTAGCAGAAAACCACCCCCAAAGCATAATGTTTCCACCTCCATGTTTGACGGTGGGGATGGTGTTCTTGGGGTCATAGGCAGCATTCCTCCTCCTCCAAACACGGCGAGTTGAGTTGATGCCAAAGAGCTCCATTTTGGTTTCATCTGACCACAACACTTTCACCCAGTTGTCCTCTGAATCATTCAGATGTTCATTGGCAAACTTCAGACGGGCATGTATATGTGCTTTCTTGAGCAGGTGGAACTTGCGGGCGCTGCAGGATTTCAGTCCTTCATGGTGTAGTGTGTTACCAATGGTTTTCTTTGTGACTATGGTCCCAGCTGCCTTGAGATCATTGACAAGATCCTCCTGTTGTTACAATGCCTCCTAGTAGGAGGGGGGGGGGGCAGGAATCAGGAGCAGGAGAGCAAAGAAGTTCCAGTGGCACAAAACGTTTAATAAGGTAGTCCCAAAACTCACAATCCAAACAGAGGGAAAACACGCACAAAACGAAGTCTCCAGGAGGAGAAACCTCGACTCCTAAACAGAGTCTCGAGAAACACACGGTAACACTACCCAAACAAAATCGAAAACCCTGTGGTGCAGACACGCACGCCTAACATGAAAGACATACAAATAATCCCGCACAAAGCCTAGCATGCAGCGGGGTGAAGATAACCCCACCGAAATCAACTAAATGAACACAGGTGTGAAAAAACAGACAGACACAAACAAAAAGGAAAAATCGATCTGTGGCAGCTAGTAGGCCGGCGACGACGACCGCCGAGCACTGCCCGAACAGGGAGAGGAGCCACCTTCGTTGGAAGTCGTGACACCCGTGTAGTTCTGAGCTGATTCCTCACCGTTCTCATGATCATTGCATCTCCACGAGGTGAGAGATTGCATGGAGCCCAAGGCCGAGGGAGATTGACAGTTCTTTTGTGTTTCTTCCATTTGCGAATAATCGCACCAACTGTAGTCACCTTCTCACCAACCTGCTTGGCGATGGTCTTGTAGCCCATTCCAGCCTTGTGTAGGTCTACAATCTTGTCCCTGACATCCTTGGAGAGCTCTTTGGTCTTGGCCATGGTGGCGAGTGTGGAATCTGATTGATTGATTGCTTCTGTGGACAGGTGTCTTTTATACAGGAATCAAACTGAGATTAGGAGCACTCCCTTTAAGAGTGTGCTCCTAATCTCAGCTCGTTGCCTGTATAAAAGACACCTGGGAGCCAGAAATCTTTCTGATTGAGAGGGGGTCAAATACTTATATCCCTCATTAAAATGCAAATCAATTTATAACATTTTTGACATGCGTTTTTCTGGATTTTTGTTGTTTTTATTCTGTCTCTCACTGTTCAAATAAACCTACCATTAAAATTATAGACTGATAATTTCTTTGTCAGTGGGCAAACGTACAAAGTCAGCAGGGGATCAAATACTTTTTCCCCTCACTGTATTTTCGTAGTCACACACACACATTTCTCTCCCTTACTTTTCTCGACCAAACGTTATTGGACTTAAGTTTATCACTCTAATTATTCATTATACATGTTACATAATCTAACAATTACTAATAGTTACGTTTGTCTAATTATTCATTATACATGTTGCATAATCTAATAATTACGTTTCAGGGTGGAATTCTTTAGTCATTACCTTAAACATATACATTCCCAGAGATGCTGTGTGTGTTGAGTTTCAACCACTGGTTATCCACATCTGAACATAGAAATATAATTACTGTCATGGGTAAACTAAATATGTCCGCCGGCCTATCCATCACAGAACATTGACTTTTAGTTTTGGTAATCATATTTCTATGAATGTGATTTCACAAGCTGGGCTAGACATGGCTGCCCCCCTGTGGGGCTTCAACACTGCAGCTGTGGAGTGTGACAGTTGGCAGTGGTACCGGAACGTAGGATTCCCACTTGGATGCCAGAGAATCAACTGATGCTTTTGTTATTGGGTTTTCACTTCTACCACTTATGACCTTCGACTCCAGTTTGTAATATTCTGTAATTTATGTCGTTGAGGGTGACACGGAACCCAAACCGGCTGTGCGCATGTGCCATCGTGCACCATCGTGCATACATTTATTTTGTCCCCCACACCAAACGCGATCACGACACGCAGGTTAAAATATCAAAACAAACTCTGAACCAATTACATTCATTTGGGACAGGTCGAAAAGCATTAAACATGTATGGCAATTTAGCTTTCTAGCTTGCACATGCTAGCTAATTTGTCCTATTTAGCTAGCTTGCTGTTGCTAGCTAATTTGTCCTGGGATATAAACATTGAGTTGTTATTTTACCTGAAATGCACAAGGTCCTCTACTCCGACAATTAATCCACACATAAAACGGTCAACTGAATTGTTTCTAGTCATCTCTCCTCCTTCCAGGCTTTTTCATCTTTGAACTTATATGGTGATTGGCATCTAAACTTTCATAGCATTACCACGACAACCGGCACAAAAGTTCGTCTTTCAATCACACATGTGGGTATAACCAATGAGGATATGGCACGTGGGTACCTGCTTCTATAAACCAATGAGGAGATGGGAGAGGCAGGACTTGCAGCGCGATCTGCGTCAGAAATAGGAATGACTTCTATTTTAGCCCTTGGCAACGCAGACACTCATTGGCGTGCGCAAGCTGTGTGGGTGCAATAATTGAATAACATGGATTTCTACATTTATTTTGCAACGCTCGCTCACGCAACGTGTCCGGTCTGGTCAGCATGTGAGAGAGAGAGAGAGAGAACCTATCAACTCACTCGGAAGGTCCTCCGTTGTCACGTGGTCCTAGCGAAACTCTGAGGGTGACTTCCAGAGAGTGGTGACGGGATCAATAAACCAATCAACTCCAGGACATACTCCTGACTTGATGATGCAATTCATGTTCCACTTTTAAATAATAAAACAAGCACGAAATTCTGATGAACAAATCCCCCCTGTCGTTAAATTTACTCTGTTACATGTCAGGTCTCGAAGTCAGACACAAACAAATGCACAAGACATATAATTAGGCACGTCTCTCCATTATTTAGTATGACGAGTAAACTCCAAACATATGACAGTGTGTGTCGGGATAGCACTTAGCTCTGAAGCCTGCAGACTTGCTAGTTCAGTCACTGTGGCTATCTGAGGGTCTAATTAGGCCTACACCCTCTATAATTTTACTCCCTGAGCTTTGGGACATTGGCGCAAATGGCTAAGGCGCGCTTGAATGTGCAAATGGTGGGCCGAGTGGTGAGGGGAAGGGGTGATTTGGGATTCAGCCAGACATAATATGGTGCTTTAACAAAATATGGAGCAGCTGCTTTTCATTATTGGGCCAACTAGATAGTTCAATATTCAAGGACAAATCCCTGTACATTTGTGTGAAAGAACCAGCACACACCAATGCTGCACATTACACTGTCTAACATTGGTCTGTGGAGACAAGATAACATAACCTGTTTTCAATTGCTTTCCCTCAATGATATGAATTGACTCACCTTAGAGAGAAAACATAACTGATACCTTTTGTAAGTGGGGTTGTCATCCCGCCACTGTACTGAGCAACATACACCATAGGGAATGTGTCTAAAGCTATTGTGTCTGAAGCTATTGTGTATTCAGATCATCCTGCTCCTTACACAATGCTGCAAGGTTTCACCTCTGAATTTTAGCATGGCACCTTCTCAGTGTGCCAGACACAACCCAATTCAGTGAGGCTCATAAATACAAATGAATATCACTTTTGTTTTGCTTTGTATCTGTGAGTCTCAGGGTTGGAGGCAATTTTAGTGGAGGAAAATACAGGTAACTGACAAAATAAGGAAACACCAACATAAAGTGTCTTAATAGGGCATTGGGTCACCATGAGCCAGAACAGCTTCAATGCACCTTGGCATAGATCCTACAAGTGTCTGAAACTCTATTGGAGGGATTTGACACCATTCTTTCACAACAAATTCCATCATTTGGTGTTATGTTGGTGGTAGAAAATGCTATATCAAGAGCCGCTCCAGAATCTACCATAGGTGTTCAATTGGGTTGAGATCTGGTGACTGAGATGGCCATGGCATATGTTTAACATAGTTTTCGTGATCCTCAAACCATTCAGTGACCCCTCGTGTCCTATAGATGGGGGCAATGTCATCCTGTGGGGGCATAGCCTCGGTAGCCAAAATAATGGCCTGCCCAACATTTTTATACTTGACCCTAAGCATGATGGGATGTAAATTGCTTAATTAACTCAAGTACCTGCTTTCAATATACTTTGTATCCCTCATCTACTCACGTGTTTCCATTATTTTGGCAGTTACCTGTATGTGAAATACATTATAAACCCATCCACCTGCGCCGCTGAAGATATACTCTTAAAAGGCTCTATTGGATCCGTAGTGCTGAAGACTGCATTCACGGTAGGCCTTCACGCTGCATATGTCCTTCACATTTGAATGCAGATCTTCTGCGATACTTCAGCGATACAGATTGAATTCAGCCCAAAGACTCACCTTAAAGTATATTTACTAATAAAATCGTAGCTCACCTATGTACTTGGCAGGCAGAGTAGTCTCTCAACTGAACGCCACTTGGTCTAGACATAAAGTAATGCCAGACAAAAATACAAATTAATATCACTTGAGCTTTTGCTTCCACCAAAGGAAAAGCTATACCTACTGGTCTTCCGGAAATCATGATGAAGATTTGAGATTCAGGTTTGAGATGTAAAATGACATTGCAGAGGCAACTCTAGAATTATCCACTGCCTATAACAGTGGATGGGTCTACAACAGTGGATGGATCTATAACAGTGGAAGGGTCTATAACATCTTTATGATGTATCTCTCAGTCTCAGTAGTGGAGGCAATTTTAGTGGAGGAATATATATGAAATACACTATAATCCCATCCACCTGTGCCGTTGAAGATGGACAACCAAAGACTCGTCTTAAAGTACATTTACCAACAAAGTTGAAGCATAGCTGTGTCAACAACAATGAAGAGAGAGAAAAAATGGAGCCTAGTTTTTGTTTTTATGAACAAGATATCTCCTTCACCAAAAGTAATACAGTGGAGATCCATAAAACTGAGTGGGTATTCTGATCCTCTCTGATGCACACTGTTTTGATATAAGATTCCCTGACAGGGTTGTGCCTTGCGTATAGTTAGCTACACATTCAAGATGCTTTGTATGTCAGAATGTGTATAAAGAGTGGTACAAACACATTTAGTAAGAAAGGAGCCTTGTTGAATGGGAAGAGTCAGTTGGCATAGCAATGAGTGGGGCTTTTTTTAGGTCTCACTTCCTGAGTCCCTGAGCATTTTAAGTCATCTGTCAAGCACAGTTCACCTGTGTACTTGGGAGGCTGAGTAGAGTTTCTCAACTGAACATCACTTGGTCTCAAGATGTTGTCATCTTGAAGTGGCTTTGATCTCTATGAACAAACAAGCTTTTATTCGTATTACTTTAATAAGTGGTGGAAAAAGTTCTCAATTGTGATACTTGGGCAAAAGTAAAGATATCTTAATAGAAAATGACTCAAGTAAAAGTGAAAGTCAACCAGTAAAATACTACTTGAGTAAAAGTTTAAAAGTATTTGGTTTTAAATATACTTACAGTGCCTTGCGAAAGAATTCACTCCCCTTGGCATTTTTTCCTATTTTGTTGCCTTACAGCCTGGAATTAAAATACATTTTTTGGGGGTTTGTATCATTTTAATTACACAACATGCCTACCACTTTGAAGATGCAAAATATTTTTTATTGTGAAACTAGAAGTAAGACAAAAACTGTGCATAACTTGCATAACTTTTCACCCCCCAAAAGTCAATACTTTGTAGACACACCTTTTGCAGCAATTATAGCTGCAAGTATCTCGGGATATGTCTCTATAAGCTTGGCACATCTAGCCACTGGGATTTTTGCCCATTCTTTAAGGCAAAACTGCTCCAGCTCCTTCAAGTTGGATGGGGACCTGCTGGTGTACAGCAATCTTTAAATCATACCACAGATTCTTAATTGGATTGAGGTCTGGGCATTGGCCAAGCCATTCCAAGACATATAAATCTTTCCCTGTAAACCAAGTGTTGCTTTAGCAGTATGCTTAGGGTCATTGTCCTGCTAGAAGGTGAACCTCCGTCCCAGTCTCAAATCTCTGGAAGACTGAAACAGATTTCCCTCAAGAATTTCCCTGTATTTAACGCCATCCATCATTCCTTCAATTCTGACCAGTTTCCCACTCCCTGCTGATGAAAAACATCCCCACAGCATGATGCTGCCACCACCATGCTTCACTGTGGGGATGGTGTACTCAGGGTAATGAGAGGTGTTGGGTTTGCGCCAGACATAGCATTTTCCTTGATGGCCAAAAAGCTACATTTTAGTCTCATCTGACCAGAGTACCTTCTTCCATATGTTTGGGGAGTCTCCCACATGCCTTTTGGCGGACACCAAATGTGTTTGCTAATTTTTTTCTTTAAGCAATGGCTTTTTTTCTGGCCACTCTTCTGTAAAGCCCAGCTCTGTGGAGTGTAGGGCTTAAAGCGGTCCTATGGACAGATAGTCCAATAACCACTGTGGAGCTTTGCAGCTCCTTCATGGTTATCTTTGGTGAGTTTTGGTGGGCAGCCCTCTCTTGACAGGTTTGTTGTGGTGCCATATTCTTTAAATTTTTTAATAATGGATTTAATGGTGCTCCGTGGAATGTTCAAAGTTTCGGATATTTTTCTATAACCCAACCCTGACTTGTACTTCTCCACAACTTTGTTGCTGACCTGTTTGGAGAGCTCCTTGGTCTTCATGGTGCCCGCTTGCTTGGTGGTGCCCCTTGCTTAGTGGTGTTGTAGACTCAGGGGCTTTTCAGAACCGGTGTCCATATACTGAGATCATGTGACAGATCATGTGACACTTAGATTGCACACAGGTGGACTTTGTTTAACTAATTATGTGACTGCTGAAGGTAATTGGTTGCACCAGATCTTATTTAGGGGCTTCATTAAAATCCATTAAAATCCAGAAGGAAAATATTTACACAAGAAGCAACCTAATATCACAGTCAAACTCTCAGTCATATACATATGTACGCACCAACTTTCTGTTTTTTTTATAGGTTTTTGAATCAAGTAATTTTTTTATTTCACTTCACCAATTAGGCCTATTTTGTGTATGTCCATTATATGAAATCCAAATAAAAAATCTATTTAAATTATAGGTTGTAATGCAACAAAATAGGAAAAACGCCAAGGGGGATGAATACTTTTGCAAGGCACTGTATGTTTACTTTTCATCGATAATATAAAATATCCCCCTGCAGCATGATGTCTTGATAAATATATTCATCCTATAAATAGGAACGGGGAATAGCATTCAATGGTATGCTACTTACCATTACACAGGGGTGGTCTACCCTCCTCCTGGATAACTGGTGATGTAGGATTTTGTGCCTCACCCTTGCCATTCCTTGTTACAAGTATTTGTCAGACATATTGTTAGCAACTTTGTATACATAGTGCAACATCAAAATAACATTATTTCCATATATTTGCAACATTCACGAATCTCGATACTCTCGTCTTGCCCTCTGCTCTCCTCTGCTGACTGACTAATGGGTTATTGAGTAATTAATCAACTTCTAACGAGTCGACAGCAGATTTCCAAATGTGGTCTGAAGTGAGCCTGAACGGCACACTTAAACATGCACTGTGACTCGATGTTCGGGACACTGCAATTAAAAATGCACTATCTAGTCTTCTCCTCCAATGATTCTGTTGGTGGAGGTGGATGGCTGGGTTGTGTCCTTGCGAAGAGGAAAAACACAATACATTATCTGTCAAAAGTGAGCGTTTACACGCCTTAGTTTTAAGATTGAAGTTGTAATGTCCTGTGTTCAAGTACAGTGTAATGCCTTTCTTGCAAGCTCTAAATCCAACAATGCAGTAATAAATATCAATGTAGTACTAAAAATAACATAAGGTAGAACAGAAAGACGACAAATAGAAATATGAGAAGCTCTATACAGGTTCAATTCCAGTAGCATATTTACAATGTGCAGGGATTCTGGAGTGATGGATGTAGATATTTATAGGGGTAAGGTGACTAGGCACCAGGGTATATGATAAACAGAGAACCAGCAGCGTATATAGGATTATTGTACGTGAGTTTGAGTGTGTAGAGTCAGTATAAGTGTGTGTGCATGTTATGTATGTTATGTATGTGTGTGTGTGTGTGTGTGTGTGTGTGTGTGTGTGTGTGTGTGTGTGTGTGTGTGTGTGTGTGTGTGTGTGTGTGTGTGTGTGTGTGTGTGTGTGTGTGTGTATTGGAGTGTTAATGTACATGAGTGTGTATAGTCCTGTGAGCGTGTATATAGACACATTTAAATACAATACAAGGATCCATTCAGATAGGGTAGCCATTTTGTTGGCTATTCAGCAGTATGCTTTGGTATTGGGTTTCGAATGGGTGAGAACTAAAACTAATTCCAAAAATTGACAGCTGCGCCATACAGGTTGGAAAATAGCTGGGAGGAGATTTTCGATGTACCGATTCCATGGCACATGGTTTATGAACTGATAACAAAATGACACCGGATTCAAAACGTGGAGTTTTTAAATTTACATGTTGATAGAAAATTCTTGAAACCAATAGAATGTTATAAACTCAGCAAAAAAAGAAACGTCCCTTTTTCAGGACCCTGTCTTTCAAAGATAATTCGTAAAAATCCAAATAACTTCACAGATCTTCATTGTAAAGGGTCTAAACACTGTTTTCCCATGCTTGTTCAATGAACCATAAACAATTAATGAACATGCACCTGTGGAATGGTCTTTAAGACACTAACAGCTTTCAGATGGTAGGCAATTAAGGTCACAGTTATGAAAACTTAGGACATTAAAGAGGCCTTTCTACTGACTATGAAAAACACCAAAAGAAAGATGCTCAGGGTCCCTGCTCATCTGCGTGAATGTGCCTTAGGCATGCTGCAAGGAGGCATGAGGACTGCAGATGTGGCCAGGGCAATACATTGCAATGTCCGTACTGTGAGATGCCTAAGACAGCGCTACAGGGAGACAGGACGGACAGCTGATCGTCCTCGCAGTGGCAGACCATGTGTAACAACACCTGCACATGATCGGTATATCCGAACATTACACCTGCGGGACAGGTACAGGATGGCAACAACAACTGCCCGAGTTACACCAGGAATGCACAATCCCTCCGTCAGTGCTCAGACTGTCCGCAATAGGCTGAGAGAGGCTAGACTGAGGGCTTGTAGGCCTGTTGTAAGGCAGGTCCTCACCAGACATCACTGGCAACAACGTCGCCTATGGGCACAAACCCATCGTCGCTGGACCAGACAGGACTGGCAAAAAGTGCTCTTCACTGACGAGTCGCAGTTTTGTCTCAGAAGTGGTGATGGTCGGATTCGTGTTTATCGTCGAAGGAATGAGCGTTACACCTAGGCCTGTACTCTGGAGCGGGATTGATTTGGAGGTGGAGGGTCCGTCATGGTCTGGGACGGTGTGTCACAGCATCGTCGGACTGAGCTTGTTGTCATTGCAGCCAATCTCAATAATGTGCGTTACAGGGAAGACATCCTCCTCCTTCATGTGGTACCCTTCCTGCAGGCTCATCCTGACATCACTCTCCAGCATGACAATGCCACCAGCCATACTGCTCATTTTGTGCGTGATATCCTGCAAAACAGGAATGTCAGTGTTTTGCCATGGCCAGCGAAGAGCCCGGATCTCAATCCCATTGAGCACGTCTGGAACCTGTTGGATTGGAGGGTGAGGACTAGGGCCATTCCCTCCAGAAATGTCTGCGAACTTGCAGGTGGCTTGGTGGAAGAGTGGGGTAGCATCTCACAGCAAGAACTGGCAAATCTGGTGCAGTCGATGAGGAGGAGATGCACTGCAGTACTTAGCCTGTTGGGGCTAGGGGGCAGTATTTGCACGGCCGGATAAAAAACGTACCCGATTTAATCTGGTTACTACTCCTGCCCAGTAACTAGAATATGCATATAATTATTGGCTTTGGATAGAAAACACCCTAAAGTTTCTAAAACTGTTTGAATGGTGTCTGTGAGTATAACAGAACTCATTTGGCAGGCCAAAACCTGAGAAGATTCCTTACAGGAAGTAGCTTGTCTGACCATTTCTTGCCCTCCTTGATCATCTCTAACAAATACAGGGGATCTCTGGCATGACGTGACACTTCCTACGGCTCCCATGGGCTCTCAGAAGGCGGGAAAAAGCTGAACGATGTAATTCCATCCCCAGGCTGAAACACATTAGCGCGTTTGGCAAGTGCTCTATCAGAGGGCCATTAGACTGAGGCTCGTGCATGAGGGGATAGCATGCTTTTACTTTCACTCTCTTTGTAATAAAAAACGATTTCCCGGTCGGAATATTATCGCTTTTTTACGAGAAAAATGGCATAAAAATTGATTTTAAACAGCGATTGACATGCTTCGAAGTACGGTAATGGAATATTTAGACATTTTTTGTCACGAAATGCACCATGCTCGTAACCCTTATTTACCCTTTCGGATAGTGTCTTGAACGCACGAACAAAACGCCGCTACTTGGATATAACAATGGATTATTTGGGACCAAACCAACATTTGTTATTGAAGTAGAAGTCCTGGGAGTGCATTCTGACGAAGAACAGCAAAGGTAATAACATTTTTCTTATAGTAAATCTGACTTTGGTGAGTGCTAAACTTGCTGGGTGTCTAAATAGCTAGACCTGTGATGCCGGGCTATCTACTTAGAATATTGCAAAATGTGCTCCCCCCGAAAAGCTATTTTAAAATCGGACATATCGAGTGCATAGAGGAGTTCTGTATCTATAATTCTTAAAATAATTGTTATGTTTTTTGTGAACGTTTATCGTGAGTAATTTAGTAAATTCACCGGCAGTGTTCGGTCGGAATGCTAGTCACATGCTAGTCACATGCTAATGTAAAAAGCTGGTTTTTGATATAAATATGAACTTGATTGAACAAAACATGCATGTATTGTATAACATAATGTCCTAGGGTTGTCATCTGATGAAGATCATCAAAGGTTAGTGCTGCATTTAGCTGTGGTTTGGGTTTATGTGACATTATATGCTAGCTTGAAAAATGGGTGTCTGATTATTTCTGGCTGGGTACTCTGCTGACATAATCAAATGTTTTGCTTTCGTTGTAAAGCCTTTTTGAAATCGGACAGTGTGGTTAGATTAACGAGAGTCTTGTCTTTAAAATGGTGTAAAATAGTCATATGTTTGAAAAATTGAAGTTTTTGCATTTTTGAGGTATTTGAATATCGCGCCACAGGATTAATTGGCTGTTGAGTAGGTGGGACGCAAGCGTCCCACCTAGCCCATAGAGGTTAATGCAGCTGGTGGCCACACCAGATACTGACTGTTACTTTGACCTCCCCTTTGTTCAGGGAAACATTATTCCATTTATGTTAGCCACATGTCTGTGGAACTTGTTCAGTTCATGTCTCAGTTGTTGAATCTTGTTATGTTCATACAAATAGTTACACATGTTAAGTTTGCTGAAAATAAACGCAGTTGACAGTTAGAGGATGTTTATTTTTTTGCTGAGTTTATATATGGGGGATACAACCATCCCAGCTCTGCAGATTTTGCTGCGAGGAGACAGAATCATTAGATCACATGTTTTGGTACTGCCCATATGTAGCTTGTTTTTGGTCACAATTTCAGGAACGGCTAAAAAATTTCAACATTTAACCTGTTATGGCTAGGGGGCAGTATTTTCACGGCTGGATAAAAAACGTGCCCGATTTAATCTGGTTACCACTCCTACCCAGTAACTACAATATGCATATACTTATTACATATGGATAGGAAACACCCTAAAGTTTCTAAAACTGTTTGAATGGTGTCTGTGAGTATAACAGAACTCATTTGGCAGGCAAAAACCTGACAAGGTTTCAGGCAGGAAGTGGCCTGTCTGACAAGGTGTCGTTCTTCTTGTCTCTGTTTATTGAAGAGTGAGGATCTTAGCTGTCCCGTGACACTTCCTACGGCTGCCATAGGTTCTCAGAAGGCGGTAAAAAGCTGAATCGTGGCTTTGCAGGCCCTGGCTGAAACAAAGTAGCGTGTTTGGGTAGTGGCTGGTTACAGTACTGTGAGACTCAGGCGCGTGCCCGCGTCGACCGAATGCTTTGTTTTCTTTCCTCTGTTTAGCTAAAAGGAGATTCCCGGTCGGAATATTATCGCTTTTTTACGAGAAAAATGGCATAAAAATGGATTTTAAACAGCGGTTGACATGCTTCGAAGTACGGTAATGGAATATTTAGATTTTTTTTGTCACGAATTGCGAAACGCGCGCGACCCTGATTTACCATTTCAGATAGTGTCTTGGACGCACGAACAAAACGCCGCTATTCGGATATAACGATGGATTATTTTGGACCAAACCAACATTTGTTATTGAAGTAGCAGTCCTGGGAGTGCATTCTGACGAAGACAACGAAAGGTAATCAAACTTTTATAATAGTAAACCAGATATTGGTGAGTGCTAAACTTGCCGGCTGTCTAAATAGCTAGCCCGTGATGCCTGGGCTATGTACTTAGAATATTGCAAAATGTGCTTTCACCAAAAAGCTATTTTAAAATCGGACATATCGAGTGCATAGAGGAGTTCTGTATCTATAATTCTTTAAATAATTGTTATGCTTTTTGTGAACGTTTATCGTGAGTAATTTAGTAAATTCTTAGTGAATTCGCCGGAAGTTTGCGGGGGGTATGCTAGTTCTGAACGTCACATGCTAATGTAAAAAAGCTGGTTTTTGATATAAATATGAACTTGATTGAACAAAACATGCATGTATTGTATAACATAATGTCCTAGGGTTGTCATCTGATGAAGATCATAAAAGGTTTGTGCTGCATTTAGCTGTCTTCTGGGTTTTTGTGACATTATATGCTAGCTTGAAAAATGGGTGTCTGATTATTTCTGGCTTGGTACTCTGCTGACATAATCTAATGTTTTGCTTTCGTTGTAAAGCCTTTTTGAAATCGGACAGTGTGGTTAGATAAAGGAGAGTCTTATCTTTAAAATGCTGTGAAATAGTCATATGTTTGAAAAATTGAAGTTTTTGTATTTTTGAGGAGTTTGTATTTCACGCCACGCCCATCATTGGATGTTGGAGCAGGTGTTCCGCTAGCGGAACGTCTAGATGTAAGAGGTTTTAACCTCTCTAAGGTATGTGGGACGAAATCGTCCCACCTACGTAACAGCCAGTGTAATCCCGTGGCGCGCTATTCAAAAACCTCAAAAATGCAAAAACTTCAATTTTTCAAACATATGACTATTTTACACCATTTTAAAGACAAGACTCTCGTTAATCTAACCACACTGTCCGATTTCAAAAAGGCTTTACAACAAAAGCAAAACATTAGATTATGTCAGCAGAGTACCCAGCCAGAAATAATCAGACACCCATTTTTCAAGCTAGCATATAATGTCACATAAACTCAAACCACAGCTAAATGCAGCACTAACCTTTGATGATCTTCATCAGATGACAACCCTAGGACATTATGTTATACAATACATGCATGTTTTGTTCAATCAAGTTCATATTTATATCAAAAACCAGCTTTTTACATTAGCATGTGACTAGCATTCCCACCGAACACTGCCGGTGAATTTACTAAATTACTCACGATAAACGTTCACAAAAAGCATAACAATTATTTTAAGAATTATAGATACAGAACTCCTCTATGCACTTGATATGTCCGATTTTAAAATAGCTTTTCGGTGAAAGCACATTTTGCAATATTGTCAGTAGATAGCCCGGCATCACAGGGCTAGCTATTTAGACAGCCAGCAAGTTTAGCACTCACCAAAGTCAGATTTACTATAAGAAAAATGTTATTACCTTTGCTGTCTTCGTCAGAATGCACTCCCAGGACTTCTACTTCAATAACAAATGTTGGTTTGGTTCAAAATAATCCATAGTTATATCCAAACAGCGGCGTTTTGTTTGTGCGTTCAAGACACTATCCGAAAGGGTAAATAAGGGTGACGAGCATGGCACAATTCGTGACAAAAAAATTCTAAATATTCCATTACCGTACTTCGAAGCATGTCAACCGCTGTTTAAAATCAATTTTTATGCCATTTTTCTCATAAAAAAGCGATAATATTCCGACCGGGAATCTGCGTTTAGGTAAACAGACGAAAGAAAATAAAGCATGGGGTCGACTCGTGCACGCGCCTAAGCCCATAGTACTCTGATCGGCCACTTGCCAAAAGCGATAATGTGTTTCAGCCAGAGGCTGCCTCGATATCGTTCAGCTTTTTCCCGGGCTCTGAGAGCCTATGGGAGCCGTAGGAAGTGTCACGTTAGAGCAAAGATCCTCAGTCTTCAATAAAAAGAGCCAAGATGAAACACAACTTGTCAGACAGGCCACTTCCTGCATGGAATCTTCTCAGGTTTTGGCCTGCCATTTGAGTTCTGTTATACTCACAGACACCATTCAAACAGTTTTAGAAACTTTAGGGTGTTTTCTATCCAGAGCCAATACTTATATGCATATTCTAGTTACTGGGCAGGAGTAGTAACCAGATTAAATCGGGTACGTTTTTTATCCGGCCGTGTCAATACTGCCCCCTAGCCCTAACAGGTTAATTGGTACTAACTCTGTAAATAGCACTGCTGGGTGATTTGAAAAAAATTATGAATAACATAATAATGCTCTTAGCAAAGGTGTTTATCTTTAATTTACAGTCTGTAGAAACTATGAGAAAAGAAAGATTCAAAACTTTTGTGAAACATCACAGCACAGTAGAACATTTATGGCAGCTAGAAATCAAAACTGGATGGTGTTTGAGATAGATGGGAGGGGTTGAGCGTAGCTGAAGGCTGGGACTAAAAACAAACAAACGATAACTAATGTACAATATACTGTCCATGATATATATGTAGTATTTATGAGCTGGAAGTGGAAGCCTAAGTATTGTTGTCCATTATTGTTTCCAATTAGGGGAGGGGTGATAGGATTAGGGAAAAATAATAAAGAAGGAAAATAGATAAAAAAATATATACTATATATATATATATATATATATATATATATATATCTATATAAAATATACAACAAAAATATATTGGGGATTGGAAATGATTCAGACAATTACACTAATAGAAGCTACAATCGATCTGCAATTTTAACGCTGATCTACCCGCTAAAAAAGTTTAACATATTTTTTGGAATATCTGTGACTGCAGGTCATAATTCCTCTTTCTTCTTATTTACAACAAAAACATTAATGCAACTATGATGCCATAGCACCTCTTTTTCCTTTGGGCAATTTCCCATAAAATCTATTTCAATAGCTAAAGACAGCTATTAGAACCTAATACCAATAAAATACATTTAATTACAAAATCCCTCGGTCCAGTTGTATTAGGTTCTGTACTAGCCATTCACAATTACAGATCAAGTCACCAAACCATTACTTTTTCTCCAAATGTCTTGCATTACCAAAACTTCCTCTAGCATACAGTATGTCCTGCATCAGTTGGGGAGATAAACATAATTAGCTGAGAGGAAAGGGCACAGAAGAGCTGCTGAGAGATGCATGTTTGTTGAGTTTCAACCACTGGTTATCCACATATGAACATAGAAATATAACTACTGGCATGGGTACACTCAATATGGCCACTGGCCTATCCATCGCAGAACACTGACTTGTACTGTAGTTTTAGTAATCATTTTTCTATGGATGTGATTTCACAAGCTGGGCCAGACATGGCCGCACCCTGTGGGTATTCGACACTGCAGCTGCTTGGAAGCCGTTTTATTAGAGAAACAACTGATGCTTTCATTCCATTTGTGGCTTTTGTTGGTGCAAAATTGTTATTGGGTTTTCACTTCTACCATTTATGACCTTCGACTCCAGCTTTGTCTTGTTTATTTCAGAGAATGTGTTATTTGCCAAATGTGTGTTTTGAATTGTCATGAATTTCTGTATTTAGCAGGTTGTTGACATGGGATGTTCTGACATAAGAGCTGGAGCACAGTGTGCGTTCACAGAGGAGACATTGGCATCCCATACGTATGGTACTCAGGCTGAACTACCTTTTGACAAAGTACCATAAAGGTATTAAACCCTTACTTTACCAGGTAAGTTGATATACAAGCAAAGCTGGAGGTAAAAGTCAGAATTTGAATTCTAAGATTTTATTTATTCAAGTCAGCTTCCCATCCATATAGATAAACCAGTTGGTCAGGACTCATTCCTGTTAGGATGTAGTTAATAAGGGATCAAGATGTAACCCACAATATATGTGGCAGCACAACCACCCATTGTGTTTTTTCTCTGTCTGCAACTTCCATGTCCCTGAGTCATCTCACCACTCGTTCCGACGCTACCTCTTCCCTGTTCACAACTTCTGGGCACCAGGTGTGAAACTAGAAAGAGCGAAAAGGGAAGACAAGTGAGAGGGAAAAATAAGTTATTTTGTACTGGTAGCAGACTACGATTTTTCCTTTCTATTCTCTTTCTTTTAAGATTTGTGTTAATACCTTGCACAAAGCTGTTTTTTACTGAAAATAAACATTTAAATTGACATTCAATTATCTTTAAATGCAAATCCTCTAACTAAAGTTAAATTAGAGCGTAGCAGCAACTATAACAAAAAAATAACTAAAACATTTAAACACATATTTACCACCGGCACCCATATCGCCTAAATTGGTGGCCATTTGAGGTACTACTGGATATGTCAGATTAGCTCAATTGCCAATTTCTAAGCCTCTGGGTATGACAGAAACACAACACTTGAATGAGTAGCAGACAAATATTGTGATCGTGTTTAGTATTTACATCTAAAATGGCATTAAATCCCACAAATGAAATGATGTGTTACTCAACACAAATAATCTAATTTAAAGAGAAAAGAGCATGGTGAGACATCTAAGAGCAACATGTCATGCAGTATCTATCCTGTAATTAGAATGAGGGTTCCGTCAAGGTCTGTTAGTTCTTTCCAATGAGCTCCGTTTCACTTTATGGATGTTGATGCTGAAAATATACAGTAAATATACAGTCTTTAAAATAGACAGCTGGGATACAATGTAAATTACTATGAGAAGTCACAATGTCACAAGGTTTATAGGAGGCGAAGTCAGGTGCAGGAGAGCAGAGTATAATGAACAGGCACACTTTTATTATAGTTCCAAAACAGGAGCACTACATAAATCAAACGCGCTCAAAAAACGGAACATAAAAGTAAAGCACCTAAATTAACACCACATAACATGAAACAATTACACACAAAACATGATGGGAAACAGAGGGTTAAATACAAGTAGCTTAATTGGGGAAATGAAAACCAGGTGTGTATGGAGACAAGACAAGACAAATGGATAAATGTAAAATGGAGCGGCGATGACTAGAAAGCCGGTGACGTCGATCGCCGAACTCCGCCCGAACAAGGAGAGGAGCCGACTTCGGTGGAAGTCGTGACACACAACTCGTTCCTGGTGACAATAGCACATCGTCTCCCACCGTGCTCCAGCTGTTATAGTCTACATACACATCCACATTTCTTGTTTCAATGTATATAACATCTCATGCGGATTTGTGGATTTCATTTTTTCTCTGCCTTTCCATACATCAACATCATGTGTCTGTTTTCAGTATATGCCAGTATAAAGGGCAACAACCTCAATGACAACGTGATGAAGAAGGGTAGGAGGGTTTGTGTCTACAACAATTAAATCAGAGTAATTACTTTGGCTTTCAAATTTAAACATTAGAACAGTTTTTTTTTTTTAAACTAAGACACTGAATCCATGATTTCCCCTGGGTTGGGCCATGGACTCTGATCACAGAGCTCAAGGTGAAGGAAAAAAAAAGAAAAACAAAAGGCCTTATGAAAATCCCCTTATAGCTTCATAATATTGTTTGCTGTACACATCTGTGAAATCTAACAAATGACGAATGGTAATTATGTGGTAATACAACATAAAAGGGAGTCTGGGGTGTACTGTTGTTGTGAGAATGGGTTTACCTTGAAATGACCTCGTTGAGTTCTCTCTTTGATTCTCAACCCCTAGCTACATATTGGAGCGTATGGATATTAGCTACACAGTAAATATCTGAAATAATTTAATTATTTACAAGGGAATAGTTGGTCTCATAATGCAAATGAAACAGTGTTGTAACAGAGTAACAAAGTGAAAACCAGTCATCACAAGTAGTCATACAGGTCACACAACAACCAGCTTTTTTTATATAAGTACTATATATATATTTATATTTATATAAAGACAACCCTGGCAGTCACACATATAGAACAATTTGTTTTGTACGGTATCAATCAAAACAAAAAGTTGTGCGTGCCAAGGTAAGTAGCTTGTAGTGGAGTAGAACTCTGCCCCCCCTTTGGAAGGTCTGGAGCATTTCAAAGGAGATGAATAACAAGGACGCTTATAAATGTCCTGAGGAGGACCCATAAGGCCGTTTCATCAACAATCTATTTGCTCAGTGTCAGTCGGAAATTTTAAATTGAGGTCATAAATCTCTCAGCTGTCAGGCCCTACTCATGATCCAGTTATGATTAAGACAACAACCGTATACCATGATTACTTCAACACTTAAGATTTTTTTAACTGTAAAAATGTAATGATTTTGTTGTGTTGAAGCTTTTGGTATGCAGATCAATAATTTCAAAATTATTTAGTGGTCATCTTTGGACTATGACCAGAAATGGTGTTGTGTTTGACCTTGGTCACCCTAAGCTATCTCAATGCATTTTACAGCATGTCAACGACAGTACAAGAGAAGTAGCACTGAATGCCACACTAATACATCTTCTTTTAGCAACAGAAATGCACTTTCATGTCTCTTGTGAAAATACATCCACTTTGATTGAGGGGAGTGTCCAGATGTACTCTCTCAACTGTCGTGCTTGCCGGGTCCAAGACTAATGATGCAGGATTGGTCAGGTTTGGGTACTCTGTCCAATCGGAAACAATGTTTTTAGAGCGATTCCATTGTAAGGACATACAGTACTACTAGTGCTAATCAAAGCAAATCAAAGTTTATTTGTCACGTGTGCCGAATACAGCAGGTGTAGACCTTACAGTGAAATGCTTACTTACAGGCTCTAACCAATAGTGCAAAAAAAGGTATTAGGTGAAGAATAGGTAGGTAAAGAAATAAAACAACGGTAAAAAGACAGGCTATATACAGTAGTGAGTCTATAAAAGTAACGAGGCTACATACAGACACTGGTTAGTCAGGCTGGTTGTGGTAGTATGTACATGTAGATATGGTTAAAGTGACTATGCATATATGATGAACAGAGAGTAGCAGTAGCGTAAAAGAGGGGTTGGCGGGTGGTGGGTGGGACACAATGCAGATAGCCCGGTTACCCAATGTGCGGGAGCACTGGTTGGTCGGCCCAATTTAGGTATTATGTACATGAATGTATAGTTAAAGTGACTATGCATATATGATAAACAGAGAGTAGCAGCAGCGTAAAAAGAGGGGTTGGGGGGTTGGGGGGGGGCACACAATGCAAATAGTCCGGGTAGCCATTTGATTACCTGTTCAGGAGTCTAATGGCTTGGGGGTAAAAACTGTTGAGAAGCCTTTTTGTCCTAGACTTGGCACTCCGGTACCGCTTGCCATGTGGTAGTAGAGAGAACAGTCTATGACTGGGGTGGCTGGGGTCTTTCACAATTTTTAGGGCCTTCCTCTGACACCGCCTGGTGTAGAGGTCCTGGATGGCAGGCAGCTTAGCCCCAGTGATGTACTGGGCCGTATGCACTACTCTCTGTAGTGCCTTGCGGTCAGAGGCCAAGCAATTGCTGTACCAGGCAGTGATGCAACCAGTCAGGATGCTCTTGATGTTGCAGCTGTAGAACTTTTGAGGATCTCAGGACCCATGACAAATCTTTTTACTTTCCTGAGGGGGAATAGGCTTTGTCCTGCCCTCTTCACGACTGGACACCAAGGAACTTGAAGCTCTCAACCTGCTCCACTACAGCCCCGTCAATGAGAATGGGGGCGTGCTCAGTCCGCCATTTCCTGTAGTCCACAATCATCTCCTTAGTCTTGGTTACGTTGAGGGATATGTTGTTATTCTGGCACCACCCGGCCAAGTCTCTGACCTCCTCCCTATAGGCCGTCTCGTCGTTGTAGGTGATCAGGCCTACCACTGTTGTGTCATCTGTTGTGTCATCTGCAAACTTATTGATGGAGTCGTGCCTGGCACTTAGCTGCTCTAGTTCAATGACAACTAGTTTGACCTCTATAGCAAAATTAAGTTTGGCCTTTTAATTACAGAGTTTGGATGACCCTGATAATGATAATCTGTTAGCGCTGTCAATGTGATATAGATTGAGTTAGCCCTAGAGACACAGGGCGACAATGCATCTGTCTGATGACTGTGTAGACGTGGAGAGGGCCAATCGGCCACCTGGGTAGCAACGGAGGGAACTGAAAAATTATTAACATGCAAAGACCTATGTCACTGCAGACAATCCTGTCTTGGCTACTCTATGGGCGATGGATGTCGGTTGCTGATGTGAACAAAACTAGAAGAAATTAAATGGTATGAAAATGTTGGTAGGGTTTGAAATTAGTAAATCATTTTAATTATACTCCAAGACATGACAAGTGACTTCATTGTGTGGTTCTTGTCACTTTACAGTGACAAACTGTTACGGCTTGGTAGTCGTGGAGGAGGAATGAGGCGCAGGAAGCAGCGAACACAGGGTAGTGGTGTTTTTAATATACACTCACACAAAAACAAATGTCCCCAAACACAGGGGAGAAAACACATATGGCGTAAAACAACGCCGACACGAACATAAGCCGTCTTACAAGAAACAATCCCGCACAACACGGAAGTGGGCCAGCTAAATTAAATAGCCCCGCTAATTAACTAAACTGAACACAGGTGCCCATAACCAAAAAAATGGAAAACCAAAAAGGGAATCGGTGGCAGCTAATAGGCCGGTGACGACGACCGGCGAGCGCCACCCGAGCAGGAGGGGGCGCCACCGTCGGTGGGAATGGTGACAGTACCCCCCCCTGACGCGCAGCTCCCGCAGCGCGCTGACACCGGCCTCGAGGTCGACCCGGAGGGCGAGGCGCAGGGCGATCCGGACGGAGGCGATGGAAATCCTTCAACATGGATGGGTCCAAGACGTCCTCCGCCGGCACCCAGCACCTCTCCTCCGGGCCGTACCCCTCCCAGTCCACGAGGTACTGCAGGCCCCTCGCCCGGCATCTCGAGTCCAGAATGGCCCGTATGCTGTACGCCGGGGACCCCCCGATGTCCAGAGGGGGCGGAGGGACCTCCGGCACCTCACCTTCCTGCAGGGGACCAGCTACCACCGGCCTGAGGAGAGACACATGAAACGAGGGGTTAATACGGTAATAGGAAGGGAGTTGTAACCGATAACACACCTCGTTTATCCTCCTCAGGACTTTAAAGGGCCCCACACACTGCGGCCCCAGCTTCCGGCAGGGCACGCGGAGGGGCAGGTTCCGGGTCGAGAGCCAGACCCTGTCTCCCGGTACGAACACGGGTGCTTCACTGCGGTGGCGGTCAGCACTCCTCTTCTGCCGAGCACTGGCCAGAGAGTCCTGGACAGCTCTCCAGGTTTCCTTGGCTTGATCACCGCTAGCAGCTCCCTGTCCCCCACATCATAGTTACGCTCCGCCGAACTGAGCTTCTTCGGAAAGAAAGCGCAGGTGCGGAGTTTCAATGGTGTACCCGAGCGCTGTGATAGCACGGCACCCACCCCAGCCTCAGATGCGTCCACCTCCACTATGAATGCTAGAGACGGGTCCGGGTGCGCCAACACGGGTGCGTCAGTGAACAGCGTCTTCAACTTCTTGAAGGCTCCATCCGCCTCCGTCGACCATCGCAAACGCACCGGCCCCCCCTTCAGCAGTGAGGTAATGGGAGCCGCTACCTGGCCAAAACCCCGGATAAACCTCCGGTAGTAATTGGCAAAGCCTAAGAACCACTGCACTTCCTTCACCATGGTTGGAGTCGACCAATTACGCACGGCCTTAACGCGGTCACACTCCATCACCACCCCTGTGGTGGAAATGCGATAACCCAGGAAGGAAACGGCTCATTTGGAAAACACACACTTCTCAGCCTAAATGTATAGGTCATGCTCCAGCAGTCTACCAAGCACCTTGCGCACCAGGGACACATGCGCGGAGCGGGTGGCGGAATATATCAGAATGTCATCGATATAGACAATCACGCCCTACCCGTGCAGGTCCCTGAGAATCTCGTCAACAAAGGATTGAAAGACGGCTGGAGCATTTTTCAACCCATACGGCATGACGAGGTACTCATAATGGCCCAATGTGGTACTAAAGGCGGTTTTCCACTCGTCTCCCTTCTTGATACGCACCAGGTTATACGCGCTCCTGAGATCCAGTTTTGTGAAGAACTTTGCTCCGTGAAATGATTCCACCGCCGTAGCGATGAGAGGTAGTGGGTAACTAAACCCCACCGTAATAGCGTTTAGACCTCTGTAATCAATGCACGGACGCAGACCTCCCTCCTTTTTCTTCACAAAAAAGAAACTCGAGGAGGCGGGTGAGATGGAGGGCCGAATGTACCACTGTCCCAGGGATTCCGTGACATATGTCTCCATAGCCGCCGTCTCCTCCTGTGACAAGGGGTACACGTGACTCTTGGGAAGCGCAGCGTTAACCTGGAGATCTATCGCACAATCCCCCTGTCGATGAGGTGGTAATTTAGTCACCCTCTTTTTACAGAAGGCGATCGCCAAATCG
Organism: Salmo salar; assembly: GCF_965601325.2. Taxonomy (NCBI): domain Eukaryota; kingdom Metazoa; phylum Chordata; class Actinopteri; order Salmoniformes; family Salmonidae; genus Salmo; species Salmo salar. The sequence goes on along the minus strand of NC_138302.1, from coordinate 29,319,377 downwards.
GCGTATTCAGGGGGAATGCGCACGGTGGACACCTGGTCTGGACTCTCCACCGACGTGGCACCTATGGAAACTCCTAGACACCTCCCTGAACACTCCTCTGACCACACCTGGAGAACCCCCTGTTTCCATGAAATATGGGGATTGTGACCAGCCAGCCAGGGAACCCCCAGCACCACCGGAAACGCAGGCGAATCAATAAGGAAAAAACTAATGCGTTCCTTATGATTCCCCTGCGTTACCATGTCCAGTGGCACCGTAGACTCCCTGACTAGCCCTGACCCTAATGGTCGGCTATCTAGGGAGTGCACGGGGAAGGGGGAATCAATCGGCACCCGCGGAATGCTCAGCTTAATTGCAAGTCCACGATCCATAAAGTGCTGACTCACCTGGGGTGACCGAGAAGTGTTCTGCCTGCCCTCTCGACTCCCAGACTGGCTCCTCCAGCACCGGTCGGCCGTGTGTCCTCTCCGACCACAGCTGGTGCACGAGGAGCCACCTCCTCCGGTGCCCCTTGGCACGGCCCCCCCTACCTCCATAGGGGTAGGGGTGCACGGAGGTGGAACGGGCAGGACCCTCTCCGAACGCCCGCGGGCAGCCAGCAAATTGTCCAGACGTATGGACATGTCGATCAGCTCATCCAGGGATAGAGCGGTGTCTCGGCAGGCCAGCTCCCTGCGGACGTCCGCCCGGAGACTGCATCGGTAGTGGTCCCTGTCGTTCCACCCCGCCCCAGCAGCCAAGGTCCTGAACTCCAACGCGAAGTCCTGAGCACTCCTCGTCTCCTGCCTGAGGTGGAACAGCCGTTCACCCGCCGCTCTTCCTTCCGGAGGGTGGTTGAACACGGGCCGAAAGCGGCGGGTGAACTCTGGGTAGTGGTCCCTCGCCGAGTCTGGGCCATTCCAGACCACATTAGCCCACTCCAGAGCTCGGCCTGTCAGGCAGGAAACGAGGGCACTCGCGCTCTCCTCTCCCGTGGGAGCAGGTCTGACGGTGGCCAGGTATAGCTCGAGCTGGAGCAAAAACCCCTGGCACCCAGCCGCCGCCCCATCATACTCCCTCGGGAGCGCCAAACGAAGCGCGCCAGAGCCAGACGTAGTGGGAGGCGAAGGTGGCTGCATCGGAGGAGGTGGAGGTGGAGAGAGGAGACCACTTCTCTCCCATCGGTCCATCCTCTCCATCATCTGGTCCATTGCTGATCCGATGCGGTGGAGGACCGTAGTGTGGTGGAGCACGCGTTCCTCCATCGAGGGAAGAGGGGTGGCCGCTGCTCCCGCTGATTCCATGCCTTTTATTGTGGTGCGGGATTCTGTTACAGCTTGGTAGTCGTGGAGGAGGAATGAGGCGCAGGAAGCAGCGAACACAGGGTAGTGGTGTTTTTAATATACTCTCACACAAAAACAAATGTTCCCAAACACAGGGGAGAAAACACATACAGCGTAAAACAACGCCGACACGAACATAAGCCGTCTTACAAGAAACAATCAACAACACGGAAGCGGGCCAGCTAAATTAAATAGCCCCGCTAATTAACTAAACTGAACACAGGTACCCAAAACCAAAAAAAGGGAAAACCAAAAAGGGAATCGGTGGCAGCTAATAGGCCGGTGACGACGACCGCCGAGCGCCACCCGAGCAGGAGGGGGCGCCACCGTTGGTGGGAATCGTGACACAAACCTAATTAAACTAGAATATCGTAGCGAACAGGGAAGTGAAACTGGGTGGCTAACATGAAAAGCAAACACCCTACACGTCACCCCAATAGTATTAACTCTTGTGGGAATTGTAAGGTGGCACATATAGCAAGGATGACTACTCAGCCCCCTCACACTTCCAGTCTGTGCAGGTAGTCTCACAGCCGGAATCCCACTTTTGACACCAACTTAGCGAATGGCGGGGCAGGGAAGCAAATCTGGGTTGCTGACGTGAATGGCAAACACACTACATATCTCGCCAATAGGGTTAAGACACTTGGTGTGAATTCTTACTTGGCTCATATAGCAAGTATCAATACAATACGTTAGATGACAGGTATTTTTTTTATTATTTGCATTAAATTATTTGGATAATGCTTACAAATAAATGACGGTATGATTTTAAATAATCTTTAAGAAACCTGTTCTGTGATGGTATTGGCAGAGGCACTTTTGTTATTCGAGCTGTGCAAACCAAGACCTGTTGACTCTCGCCATTTTCAGTTTTGACTTCTTCTGCAGAATATTGATCTGACATTCCTTCTCTGGGTGTCAAAACAAGATTAATAACTTTTCTCTAACCTTTTCTCTCTGGCAGCTCATCCCACACTTACAAAATAATACTGCTAAAAGACAGCACGTATTGTATCTTTGAGATGTGACCTGTCTTGGCTCTGCTCTATTTTGTAGGTAAACCATTTTTCACTCAGGTGTTGCCAATTTCCCCAAGATAAGAGAAATCCTTGCTAGATCATCAATCTGTTTCTTACAGCAACAGTCTTTTTCTATTGGTGAAATTACAGAAATTGAGCTTGTATATTGGAGAAACTTGACTTCACTCTATGTAGGGGTGTATGCTCAAAGTAAAGCTTAATATTATTTATTTAACTAGGAAAGTCAGTTAAGAACAAAATGTTATTTACAATGAAGGCCTACCAGGGAACAGTGAGTTAACTGCCTTGTTCAGGGGCAGAATGACAGATTTTTAGCTTCTCAGCTCGGGGATTCGATCCAGCAACCTTTTGGTTACTGGCCCAAAACTCTAACCACTAGGCTACCTGCTGCATAAGTAAAACTTATGATGAGGCATATTAATTGATAGTAATTACCTAATCCAAAGCACTGCAAACTTTTTGGGCAATTTGGTCTACTGCTAACACCAATTAGGATTTCCTCTTAATGAATGAGTGTCACGACTTCCGCCGAAGTTGGTCCCTCTCCTTGTTCGGGTGGCATTCGGCGGTCGACGTCACTGGTTTTCTAGCCACCACCGATCCACTTTTAATTTTCCATTTGTTTTGTCTTCATTGTACACACCTGGTTTCCATTCCCATAATTATGTTCCTTATTTAACCCTCTAGTTCCCCGCATGGTTTTGTGCGTGTTTGTTCTTTGTAAGTTGGTCTGTATTTGTGAGCTTGATTATTTTCCTTCTTGGAATATTTGCTGTTTTGAGTAAAGTTACATGAATTACTCATCTCTGTGTCCTGCGCCTGACTCCGCCATACCTGCTACACCTAGACACCCTACAATGAGATAGCTATAACGACAGCAGATTAGCTGTCCAACTCTCTTTGTACATTCCACTACCAAATTAATTAGTAAGGTTCCTGACATTAGCTATAACAATTCCTTTATAGAGTGTTAAAAAATGTGTAGCTTTCTAAAAGCCTTTGCTAGGTAGCTACAATTCCTTAGACTCAGAACATGTGTACCATTCAAAATGAGACACTGCCAAAATCATGTGTAAAAGGTGGCTAACTAACTATAACAATTACTTTATAGAGTGTAAAGGAAACACTGAGTAGATGGTAGCTAGCTATAATTCCTTAAGTCTTCGAAAATGTATACCATTTAAAAGGAGACATTAAATCACAATCGTGGTTTCCTTGTTGCAAAGGGAGTCCAAGGAAGGTGGATAGCTAGCTACACTCATTACTTCCCTCCTTTAGTCTTAGACAATGTGTACCATTCAAAAGGAGGAAACACAGTATCCCACTCGTGGTCAGTTTCCAAAGGGAAAGTCCATGCAGCTAAAAGATCATGAGGCAGTGAGTCTTTAATGGTGGTACAGCGGTGGATAATACAACCTAGCTTAGCACGCGCTTTCATTTGACATGTACATGGAATTATGTGGGGTTTTACCCAGAACAAAAGACTCCCCACCAAAGTGAGTTTGATGTGCGATGAAATAGGCTACACGGGAACCTCAGCCAATTAGGCTCCCTCGTTCTCCTCTCTGACCTTCCATCTTCTTTGTCAATTAACATATCTCCATCTGCCTTACTGGGGCCTTAATTGGGACTTGGCTATAGGAGAAATTGACTGGCCGATTATTTCTCTGCATGCTGGAAGAAGAGATGACACCTCCTCAATTTCACATCTTTCCTCAGATTAGATGTCAATCATGTACAGTAGTTTGTCAGCAGATATTTGGGGTGTACAGTATGTTATAATGATCTAGTGCCAACTACTGGGACTATATGTTCAGGTTAATGGTAGACATGGTTCTATATGCTGAATGTGAGGGTGTTAATTGAGGACCTAGTAGCTGAGGACTGTAACTGTTTTCATAAATAGTATATTTTGTGTTGATTGCTGTTTTGTTTTACATTGTATTGGTTGTTGTATTGTTGTGATCATGGCACCCTTGTGAATGAGACCATGGTCTCAATGTTTTTTCTCTGAATAAATTAAGAATCATACAAAATAAATAAAAGTGTGTGTCTATGAATGGATTTAATGTAAATAATTATATTCTTCAGTACTAATGCCTGTGACACAAAATGCATTGAAACTAATGGTTACATGCTGAAGTCATAATGACATGCTTTGTTGCGGGGTGGTAAAGACGTACAAAGCCTTTATCTAGCTCAGTCTCAGATGTCTCTGATGGACCCTGTACCACCAACCATCAATACCCTTAAAGACAGATGAGGGAAAAGGGAAGAATAATGATATATATCTAAAAGATGCTCACATTTGTAGCAGAATGTTGCCATTATAGTGCTCAGCGTTTGACTCCCGGAGAGATAGATAATTACTATAGGCTGCACGGTGCAAGGACATGTGCAAATAGCCTGTTAGTCGCCTCTCCCGTGGTAGCGTTTCACCTCGCTTTTGTTCAATGTCATTCTAGCCTAGCTAATGCCAATAAGCCAGGAGACGTTTGAAGTTATCACCACTTCTCGGAATTAGAACAAATAGCTAATATCCAATCACAGAAGACACCAGAAGAATACCTTTAGAAAGTGAAAGAGAGAGAGGGGGAGAGACAGAAAGTGTGTGATGGTGTCACGTCCTGACCAGTAAAAGAGGTTGTTTGTTATTGTAGTTTGGTCAGGGCGTGGCAGGGGGTGTTTGTTTAGAGTGTTTTGGGGTTTGTTGGGCTATGTTCTTATTTAAGAGGGGTGTTTGTTTTATGTGTTTCGGGGTTTGTGCTTAATGTTCAATGTTAGTATATTTCTATGTTCGTTCTAGTCTTTCTATTTCTATGTGTAGTTTATTGGGTTGACTCTGGACGGGGAAACAGTGCCCCGTCCAGAGTGTCCGGCAACAGTGCCTCGTCCAGAGTGTCCGGCAACAGTGCCCCGTCCAGAGTGTCCGGCAACAGTGCCCCGTCCAGAGTGTCCGGCAACAGTGCCCCATCCAGAGCTTCCGGAGACAGTGCCCCGTCTAGAGATGGTCCACAGTTTGGAGCCTGCAGAGACGGCCCACAGTCTGGAAACAGCAGAGACGGCCCACAGTCCAGAGCCAGCAGAGACGGCCCACAGTCCGGAGCCGCCAGAGTCACCCTAAAGTCCGGAACCGGCGCAGCCAGAGTTGCCCTCCAGTCCGGAGCTCCCAGAGTTGCCCTCCAGTCCGGAGCTCCCAGAGTCGCCCTCCAGTACGAGGGGGGGGGGGGGGTACTGTCACGTCCTGACCAGTAAAAGAGGTTGTTTGTTATTGTAGTTTGGTCAGGGCGTTGCAGGGGGTGTTTGTTTAGAGTGTTTCGGGGTTTGTTGGGCTATGTTCTTATTTAAGAGGGGTGTTTGTTTTATGTGTTTCGAGGTTTGTGGTTAATGTTCAATGTTAGAAATATACTATGTTCATTCTAGTCTTTCTATTTCTATGTGTAGTTTATTGGGTTGACCTTCAATTGGAGGCAGCTGTTCCTCGTTGCCTCTACTTGAAGGTCCTATTTAGTAGGGGTGTTTTTTCATGGGTTTTTGTGGGTAGTTGTTTCCTGTTTAGTGTTTGTTGCACCTGACAGGACTGTTTTCGTCGTTCTTTTTGTTCAGTGTTCATTTTATTTAATAAAAGAAGACAATGAGCATTCACATTCCTGCTGCATTTTGGTCCAATTCATACGACGCCCGTGACAGATGGATAAAAAGAGCAAAGGAAGAGAGGGGGAGAGAAGGAACAGAGAGAGAGAGGGGGACAGAAAGAGAGGGAGAGAGAGATGGAGACTGAAAGAGAGGTAGAGAGAAGGGACAGAAAGAGGAGGGGGGCAGAAAGAGAGTAAGAAGAGATGGGGACAGAAAGAGAGGGAGAGAGAGATGGAGACTGAAAGAGAGGTAGAGAGAAGGGACAGAAAGAGGAGGGGGAGGGGGGCAGAAAGAGAGTAAGAAGAGATGGGGGCAGAAAGAGAAAGAGAAGGTGAGGGGGCAGAGAGCCCAGAGAACTCTTGGTATACACTACAATGTGAAACACCCTTAATAAATGTTGACAATAAATAAATAAACTGTTCATTGTTGGCTTTAACCCAATGAGTCTCACCGTAACGCCGGTGCTCTTTGGACTTCTAACCCCTTTTAAATAGTGTGTGTTTGAGCTACAGACTTACGGGATGGACATTGGATTAATCTATCTCTTGATTACCGAGGGCTGAGCTAGAACGGTGTTTTTGAGACAACGGCGGATACCGAAGGAGCCTGGGGCTGGGTCTTCTTACAAAAACATCTGAGTCTGAATGGTTTAAGCTACAAACTATAGCAGTAAAAGCTATCTATGATAAGCTGACTCTCACGAACATGCACATGTAACATACTTTGTTCACAAGAGTTGTTAGAAGGTAAGGGTGTCTTCTATATAGAAGATCATAGGAAATTCCATGATGTAGTGTCTATAATACTGTAATAAGCTCAAGTAGCTGCTGTCACAAACTACAAACCCCACACAGTTGTCCCTGACTAGTTGGATATTAACTTCCCACTGAGCAAACATTTCTGTACATACAGAATTCATACACATTTATTTTTATCAGGTTTTTGTTTTGGCAGATCATTTATTTTTATAGACAATTGTCAATAGCACTTATGAATGGAACCGTTTGTGTCAAATTGTTTTGTGTTGTACTTGTATCCCTGGTTGTCCTGAAATGAATGGAAAAACACTTAATTATGAGGCTAAATATAAGCAAGGGGCACCACAAAGGAAGCGGCACCATGAATACCAAGGAGCTCTCCAAACAGGTCAGGGACAAAGTTGTGGAGAAGTACAGATCAGGGTTGGGTTCTAAAAAAATATCCGAAACTTAAATGTTAAATGAAAGTCAGATAAATGAAAATCCGAAGTTTGCTGGGGTCTCGGGACTGATAGGTTTAAAGGGAGAAGGGGAGAAGTTTTTGATCCCTTAAAACCTCTTACATCTAGACGTTCCGCTAGCGGAACACCTGCTCCAATATCCAATGATAGGCGTGGCGCGAATTACAAATTCCTCAAAAATACAAAAACTTCAATTTTTCAAACATATTTCACAGCATTTTAAAGACAAGACTCTCCTTTATCTAACCACACTGTCCGATTTCAAAAAGGCTTTACAGCGAAAGCAAAACATTAGATTATGTCAGCAGAGTACCCAGCCAGAAATAATCAGACACCCATTTTTCAAGCTAGCATATAATGTCACAAAAACCCAGAAGACAGCTAAATGCAGCACTAACCTTTGATGATCTTCATCAGATGACAACCCTAGGACATTATGTTATACAATACATGCATGTTTTGTTCAATCAAGTTCATATTTATATCAAAAACCAGCTTTTTACATTAGCATGTGACGTTCAGAACTAGCATACCCCCCGCAAACTTCCGGGGAATTTACTAACAATTTACTAAATTACTCACGATAAACGTTCACAAAAAGCATAACAATTATTTTAAGAATTATAGATACAGAACTCCTCTATGCACTCGATATGTCCGATTTTAAAATAGCTTTTTGGTGAAAGCACATTTTGCAATATTCTAAGTACATAGCCCGGCCATCACGGGCTAGCTATTTAGACACCCGGCAAGTTTAGCCTTCACCAAAATCAGATTTACTATAACAAAAATGTTCTTACCTTTGTTGTCTTCGTCAGAATGCACTCCCAGGAATTCTACTTCAATAACAAATGTTGGTTTGGTCCCAAATAATCCATCGTTATATCCGAATAGCGGCGTTTTGTTAGTGCGTTCCAGAAACTATCCGAAATGGTAAATCAGGGTCGTGCGCATGGCGCAATTCGTGACAAAAAAAATCTAAATATTCCATTACCGTACTTCGAAGCATGTCAACTGCTGTTTAAAATAAATTTTTATGCCATTTATCTCGTAAAAAAGCGATAATATTACAACCGGGAATCTCCTTTTCGGCAAACAGAGGAAAAATCACAAAGACGGGGGCGGCCAGGGCACGCGCCTAAGCCCACAGTCCCTTGATCGGCCACTTGAGAAAGGCGATAATGTGTTTCAGCCTGGGGCTGGGATGACGACATTCAGGTTTTTCCCGGGCTCTGAGCGCTCATGGAAGACAAAGGAAGTGTCACGTTAGAGCAGAGATCCTTTGTAAAAGATAGAGATGGCAAAGAAGTTCAAGAAATGGTCAGACAGGCCACTTCCTGTAAAGGAATCTCTCAGGTTTTGACCTGCCATTTGAGTTCTGTTATACTCACAGACACCATTCAAACAGTTTTTGAAACTTTGGAGTGTTTTCTATCCAAAGCCAATAATTACATGCATATTCTAGTTACTGGGCAGGAGTAGTAACCAGATTAAATCGGGTACGTTTTTTATCCAGCCGTGAAAATACTGCCCCCTAGCCATAACAGGTTAATGAGCCTATATTTTATGAATAGTCATTATAAGTGCTGCCTGCCTGTGGGTGCCTGTATCTGCATTTCCAAAAACAAACCTATTTCTTCCTGGCTACGTTGTGTGTGTACAGTGACTTGCAAAAGTATTAACCCCCTTGGCGTTTTCCTATGTTGTTGCATTACAACCTGTAATTTAAATAGATTTTTATTTGGATTTCATGTAATGGACATACACAAAATAGTGCAAATTGGTGAAGTGAAATGAAAAAAATAACTTGTTTCAAAAAAAGAAAAAAAAGAAAAAAAAGAAAAGTGGTGCTGTCACGTCCTGACCAAAGAAGCTGTTATTTTCTATGGTAGAGTAGGTCAGGGCGTGACGGGGTTGTGTCACGTTTAGATTTTCTATGTTGTTATGTTCTAGTTTCTGTATTTTGGGGGGGATCTCCAATTAGAGGAAGCTGGTCATCATACTTAAGTAGTTTTTTTTCCTACCTGGGGTTGTGGGAGATTGTATTTTGAGTTAGTGTATGTTGTAGCTCTTCGTCATGGATTGTTGTTTTGTTTATTAGTTTATTTGTATGTATTGCATAGTTTCACAGTTTAATAAAGAAAATGTGGAACGATACACACACTGCGCTTTGGTCCGCTCCTTCATCATACGACAACCGTGACAGGTGCGTGCATATGTATTCACCCCCTTTGCTATGAAGCCCCTAAATAAGATCAGGCGCAACCAGTTACCTTCAGAAGTTTCATAATTAATTAAATATAGTCCACCTGTGTGCAATCTAAGTGTCACATGAACTGTCACATGATCTCAGTATATATACACCTGTTCTGAAAGGCCCCAGATTCTGCAACACCACTAAGCAAGGATCACCACAAAGGAAGCGGCACCATGAATACCAAGGAGCTCTCCAAACAGGTCAGGGACAAAGTTGTGAAGAAGTACAGATCAGGGTTGGGTTCTAAAAAAATATCCGAAACTTTGAACATCCCACAGAGCACCATTAAATCTATTACTAAAAAATGGAAAGAATATGCCCCCACAACAAACCTGCCAGGGGCGGGCCGCCCACCAAAACGGCAGGTAGCCTAGTGGTTAACTTCTATGGGCTACGTGGGACACCACCTGCGGGACACAGCCAGTGAAATAGCAGGGCGGCAAATTCAAAAACAACAAAATGTCATAATTCAACTTTCTCAAACATACAACTATTTTGCACCATTTTAAATATACACTTCTCCTTGATGTAACCACATTGTCCGATTTCAAAATGGCTTTACAGCGAAAGCAAAACATTAGATTATGTTAGGAGAGTACATAGACAAAAATAATCACACAGCCATTTTCCAAGCAAGGACATGTGTCAATAAAACCCAAAACACAGCTAAATGAAGCACTAACCTTTGCACTAACCTCATAAACGTTGACAAAATATATAACACTTATTTAAAGAATTATAGATAGACTACCCTTGGATGCAACCGCTGTGTCAGATTTTAAAATAGCTTTACGGAGAAAGCACATTTTTCAATATTCTGAGTACATAGCTCAGCCATAACGGTGAGCTATTCAGACACCCGCCAAGTTCGGGGCAACCTAAACTCAGAATTAGTATTAGAAATATTCTCTTACCTTTGCTGATCTTCGTCAGATTGCACTCCCAGGACTGCTACTTCCACAAGAAATATTGTTTTTGTTCTAAATAATCCATATTTATGTACAAATACCTCTGTTTTGTTCATGCGTACAGATCACTTAACCAGAGGCATAACGCGCGAGCGCGGAACGAGAGACGAAAAGTCAAAATGTTCCATTACCGTACTTAGAAGCGTGCCAAACGCTGTTTAAAATCAATCTTTATGGTATTTTTTACGTAATATAGCATATTCATTCAAGAAGAAAAAGAAGGAACGGCGTGCTCACGTGACCGTGCATATCCAATCCCTTTGTTGCCAGGCAGACCACTCAGTAACTGAGCTCCTATTATCTGCCCAGTGACAGGAAAATGCTCAAACCACTTTCTGAAGGCTTTAGACAGCCAATGGAAGCCTTAGGAAGTGCAACGTCCCCCACAGACACTGAAGCTTCGATAGAGAATCAAAAGAAGAACTACAATTCTCAGACTTTCCATTCCCTGCTTGGAATTTTCTCAGGTTTTTGCCTGCCATATGAGTTATGAGAAACTTCCGAGTGTTTTCTATCCAAATCTACTAATAATATGCATATTCTAGTTTCTGGGCTAGAGTAGTAACCTGTTTAAATTGGGTACGTTTTTCATCCGGCTGTGAAAATACTGCCCCCTAGCCCAGACAGGTTAAAGCATTGGACTTTTAACCGAAAGGTTACAAGATCGAATCCCTGAGCTGACAAGGTAAAAATACATTGTTCTGCCCCTGAGCAAGGCAGTTAACCCACTGTTCCTAGGCTGTAATTGAAAATAAGAATTTGTTCTTAACTGACTTTAAATAAAGGTAAAAACAAAAAAAATAACACACAGACCAGGCAAGGAGGGCATTAATTAGAGAGGCAACAAAGATAACCCTGAAGGAGCTGCAGAGCTCCACAGCGGAGATTGGAGTATCTGTCCATAGGACCACTTTAAGCCGTACCCTCCACAGAACTGGGCTTTGTGGAAGAGTGGCCATAAAAAAAGCCATTACTTAAAGAAAAAATTAAGCAAACACGTTTGGTGTTCGCCAAAAGGCATGTGGGAGACTCCCCAAACATATGGAAGAAGGTACTCTGGTCAATTGAGACTAAAATTTAGCTTTATGGCAATTAAGGAAAACACTGTGTCTGGGAAATTCTTGAGGGAAACCTGTTTCAGCCTTCCAGAGATTTGAGACAGGGATGGAGGTTCACCTTCCAGCAGGACAATGATCTTAAGCATACTGCTAAAGCAACACTTGAGTGGTTTAAGGTGAGTCATTTAAATGTCTTGGAATGGCCTTGTCAAAGCCCAGACCTCAATCCAATTGAGAATCTGTGGTATGACTTAAAGATTGCTGTATACCAGCAGGTCCCCATCCAACTTGAAGGAGCTGGAACAGTTTTGCCTTGAAGAATGGGCAAAACGTGGCTCTACAAAGTATTGACTTTGGGGGGGAGATGAATAGTTACAGTGAGGGAAAAAAGTATTTGATACCCTGCTGATTTTGTATGCTTGAACACTGACGAAGAAATTATCAGACTATAATTTTAATGGTAGGTTTATTTGAACAGTGAGAGACAGAATAACAACAACAAAAATCCAGATAAACACATGTCAAAAATGTTATAAATTGATTTTCATTTTAATGAGGGAAATTTTATTTGACCCCTCTGCAAAATATGACTTAGTACTTGGTGGCAAAACCCTTGTTGGCAATCACAGAGGTCAGACGTTTCTTGTAGTTGGCCACCAGGTTTGCACACATCTCAGGAGGGATTTTGTCCCACTCCTCTTTGCAGATCTTCTCCAAGTCATTAAGGTTTCGAGGCTGACGTTTGGCAACTCGAACCTTCAGCTCCTTCCACAGATTTTCTATGGGATTAAGGTCTGGAGACTGGCTAGGCCACTCCAGGACCTTAATGTGCTTCTTCTTGAGCCACTCCTTTGTTGCCTTGGCCGTGTGTTTTGGGTCATTGTCATACTGGAATACCTATCCACGACCCATTTTCAATGCCCTGGCTGAGGGAAGGAGGTTCTCACCCAAGATTTGACGGTACATAGCCCCGTCCATCGTCCTTTTGATGTGGTGAAGTTGTCCTGTCCCCTTAGCAGAAAAACACACACAAAGCATAATGTTTCCACCTCCATGTTTGACGGTGGGGATGGTGTTCTTGGGGTCATAGGCAGCGGTCCTCCTCCTCCAAACATGGCGAGTTGAGCTGATGCCAAAGAGCTCCATTTTGGTCTCATCTGACCACAACACTTTCAACCAGTTGTCCTCTGAATCATTCAGATGCTCATTGGCAAACTTCAGACGGGCATGTGTGCTTTCTTGAGCAGGGGGACCTTGCGGGCGTTGCAAGATTTCAGTCCTTCACGGCGTAATGTGTTACCAATTGTTTTCTTGGTGACTATGGTCCCAGCTGCCTTGAGCTCATTAACAAGATCCTCCCGTGTAGTTCTCGGCTGATTCCTCACCGTTCTCATGATCATTGCAACTCCACGAGGTGAGATCTTGCATGGAGATTGACAGTTATTTTGTGTTTCTTCCATTTGCGAATAATCGCACCAACTGTTGTCACCTTCTCACCAAGCTGCTTGGCGATGGTCTTGTAGCCCATTCCAGCCTTGTGTAGGTCTACAATCTTGTCCCTGACATCCTTGGAGAGCTCTTTGGTCTTGGCCATGGTGGAGAGTTTGGAATCTGATTGATTGCTTCTGTGGACAGGTGTCTTTTATACAGGTAACAAACTGAGATTAGGAGCACTCCCTTTAAGAGTGTGCTCCTAATCTCAGCTCGTTACCTGTATAAAAGACACCTGGGAGCCAGAAATCTTTCTGATTGAGATGGGGTCAAATAGTTATTTCCATCATTAAAATGCAAATCAATTTATAACATTTTTGGCATGTGTTTATCTGGATTTTTGTTGTTGTTATTCTGCCTCTCACTGTTCAAATAAACCTACCATTAAAATTATAGACTGACCACTTCTTTGTTAGTGGGCAAACGTACAAAATCAGCAGGGGATCAAATACATTTTTCCCTCACTGTATGCATGCTCAAGTTTTCTGTTCTTTTGTCTTATTTCTTGTTTGTTTCACCCCAAAATGATTTTGCATCTTGAAAGTGGTAGGCATGTTGTGTAAATCAAATGATACAAACCCCCCAAAAATGTATTTTAATTCCAGGTTGTAAGACAACAAAATAGGAAAAATGCCAAGGGAAGTGAATACTTTCGCAAGGCACTGTACTCATTTGTGGATGTAGCCATTAAAAATGCTATCTAATTGGGACAGGGAAACCCCTGAGTTGAAGCTATTGCTGAGTCAACATTTAGTTTTGTTTCTATGTGTGGAATGATTTTGATATGTTCTCTGAACTTTTGATCAGAGTCATACTGTATTTGATTTTCTACCATGCTGTTTATGGGTAAGACCCATATTAAAGTACCGATGTAGGATCTTAATTTGAGCCAGTTTGCTACAGCAGGAAAGTAATCCTGCAGCAAAAGGAAATGTAAATTATTATGTAGATATAATTAACATTTTTGTAGGGGTTGATACAAGTCTGAAATTTCAAACCTCAAATACACAAGTTTTACATTTCCTGCATTACAGGAAAGTTATCCAGCAACAGGGTGATCAAATTAAGATTCTACATCTGTATTAGCTTTATCAAAGTATAGGTCTGAAAATATACAGTACTGTATTGCATCCATTCTGAGGGACTCTAGTGAAATATTGTCTTTTATAGATAGTTTTTAAACCCAGGTTTTCTGACTTTTTGAAATCAAATATCTGGGCTTGATTGAGCTTGTCTGGTGCAGTCGAACTATTAGAGTAATTTCAAAAGAGTAAACCCTGCCCATCTTGCACAAAATTTTACTGTCCATGTTGACATTTGTCCTTCTTGATATTCAAGCTCATGGCGTCGTCCTAACTAATCATGGGTGTTGAGCTAAAGTTAGCATTTTTTTCACTGCTACCAGACTTTACTATGTAACTTCATTGGGGTTGTCATGATCCAAGACAAAATCACTGTTAAGAACTCGATGGGAGGATTTATTGAGCTGCCAGCTCATCTGAAAGTATGAGTCTGTTGAATGCATTCATAGCCCAGATGGGGAATGGTGATACAGTATTGTGGATGAATGCTCATTTTGAACATATAAAATTCGGGGCGATATTCCAGATGTAGTTACTGCGTATCAGTCAAAGCTTTTGTTATTCAGAAGGGGGCAATAATTCAGTGGCATCCATTGAACCTGAACTACCTTTTTTAAATCATTTGGAATATATATTTGTTCTATTCTGGAAGGGCTACAGAATGAAAAAAAAAACTCCATAGCTAGATCCACACATACCGTCAGGTCCATGATTACTGGCACCCTTGATAAAGATGACCAAAAAATAATGTATAAAATAAATAATACAAATTCTAAGCTATATTCTATGCTAAAATATAATTGGGAAATTATATTATTTTATACTAATACAATTGCTAAAAAAATAAATAAAGATAGTCACACTCTACACTCTACATACAAGCTCACAGTAATTTATTGGGTAAACTACCAACGTTTCGGCATCACTGTGCCTTCTTCAGGGTAATGTCATAAATGCTTGAACCAGGTTAGGTAGACAAACAGTGCAATAGTGCAACCAATGACAATAGTGAGGGGTGTGTCATAGTAATTAGAGTGATGAGAATTAATCATTTTGTACTGTTAAAGACAATAGTTTACAGCAAGTTGAATATATTAGGCTATTGTTATCATATTGCAACACAATTAGATATTGTACATAGTAATAGCGTCACAATTGTTTTTATTTCATATACATATTTCATTGTTTCCATTTCATTTAATCTTTGTTACATGCAATTGTTTGGTTAAACCACAATGCATAATAACCATAATCAACAACGGGAATTTCTTTGGCGCACGCTGATACACTGTAGAATGTTCATTTACCAGACTTGATCATAAAATGTGCCTGAGGTCAAAGTCAGTGGTCAGACCACTAGGGGTCAGTGTTTTTAGATAGGAGATCCAGTAGTCCTCCCTCTGTAGTAGCAGGATCTCGATGTTACCTCCTCCCCTGGTAGAGTAACATAATAGATATCTGTATAAACCCAATAAATAACTAGGAGCTTGTATATAGAGTGTGCAACTCTATTTATTTTTATAGCATACAGTTTACTTGCCGTTAGTCAGCACCTCTACCAACCTTTTTTAGGGTGTGTGCCAGCTCATGCCTTTAATCATACTAATCCAATACTCAGAGATAGAGATTATGTTTAACAAGTAATAAAACAAATCTCAAAAAGATAGGGGTCAAAATGATTGGTACCCTTGTTTTCGATACTCTAGTACCCTACCCGTGCGAAAAACGTTATGATTAATTGGAGAAAAAGTTGGGCGGGATCTTAGATCGTTTCTCCATACAGAATCTTTCCAGATCCTTAGCACTTGGATTGGAACCGGTGCTATGGTCAGATGACATGAAAATAGAGCTCTTTGGCCACGCATACCAGTAGTTGGTTTGGCATTGAAAAACAGAAGCATATGGAGAAAAGTACCTCATTCCTACAGTAAAATATGGGGTCGGATCTTTGATGTTATGGGGCTATTTTGTTTCCTCTGGTCTTGGGGCCCTTGTTAACCTCTATGGGCTAGGTGGGACGCAGGCGTCCCCCCCGTGGTGCACTCCATCAACTGCAGGTGCATTTCAAGAGCGGCAAATTTGAATCCAAATAAATGTCAAAATTCAAATTTTTCAAACATACAACTATTTTACACCCTTTGAAAGATAAACATCTCCTTAATCTAACCACGTTTTACGATTTCAAAAAGGTTTTACGGCGAAAGCATAAATTTAGAGTATGTTAGGACAGTACATTTACAAGAGTTGTGTGTAATGTTTTGTCAATTCAAAGACAGGGTCACCAAAACCATAAAACCAGCTAAAATGATGCACTAACCTTTTACAATCTCCATCAGATGACACTCCTAGGACATTATGTTAGACAATGCATGCATTTTTAGTTCTATCAAGTTCATATGTATATATCCAAAAACAGCATTTTACTATGGCATTGATGTTGAGGAAATCGTTTCCCTCCAATAACCGGCAGTCAAGTCAGCATCACAAATTAAATAATTAAAATTAGAAAACATTGGTAAAATATTATATTGTCATTTAAAGAATTATAGATTTACATCTCTTGAACGCAATCAACTTGCCAGATTTAAAAATAACCTTACTGGGAAATCACACTTTGCAATAATCTGAGCACTGCGCCCAGAAAAATACGCGTTGCGATACAGACTAGTCGTCATGTTGGGGAGATCTAAAATCGAAAATACTATGTAAATAATCCATTACCTTTGATTCTCTTCATCAGATGTCACTTCCAGGTATCACAGGTCCATAACGAATGTAGTTTTGTTCAAAAAAGCTCATCATTTATGTCCAAAAATCTCCGTCTTGTTAGCACATGATCTAAGCCCGCCGGACTTCACTTCATGAACGAGGGGAAAAAATATATTTACGTTCGTTCAAACATGTCAAACGTTGTATAGCATAAATCATTAGGGCCTTTTTTAACCAGAACATGAATAATATTCAAGGTGGACGAATGCATACTCTTTTATAACGTATTGGAACGAGGGTACCCAACATGAACTCGCGCGCCAGGTGTCTAATGGGCCATCATCGTTCCATGGCTCTTGTTCGGTCAGATCTCCCTCCAGAAGACTCAAAACACTTTGTAAAGGCTGGTGACATCTAGTGGAAGCAATAGGAAGTGCCAAAATATTCCTCAGCCCCTGTGTTTTTCAATGGCATAGGTTTAAAGGTAATACAACACATCAGGTATCCACTTCCTGTCAGAAAATGTCTCAGGGTTTTGCCTGCCAAATGAGTTCTGTTATACTCACAGACACCATTCAAACAGTTTTAGAAACTTTAGAGTGTTTTCTATCCATATATAATAAGTATATGCATATTCTAGTTACTGGGTAGGATTAGTAACCAGATTAAATCGGGTACATTTTTTTTATCCAGCCGTGCAAATACTGCCCCCTAGCCCTAACAGGTTAAGGTCAACCAGTGGCGTCAGTTCAGAATCTTTTGGAAGTTAAAGCTACTTTACTGCATTTCTACACAATTTTAAAACTCTAAAATGCTCTTTGGAGAACAGCAAAAACAAACAAAAATTAGCATCCATTAATTTAGTAGAGGCTGTAACTCTGAGTTGGATGCTGGATGCTGGATATTACATCCAGTATAGCATACGCCTCAGAGTTACATTCATTATCCAGCATCTGGTTCAGAGTTACATGTCACATCCAGCATTCGGCTCAGAGCTAAATCCAGAATCCAGCATTCGACTCTGAGTTACATCCAGCATCCAGCATCCGACTCAGAGTTACAAACAGCATACAGCATTGACCTCAGACTTACATCCAGCATCCAGCACAGAGTTATATCCAGCATCTGGCACAGAGTTGCATCCAGAAACTGGCTCAAAGTTACATCCATCATCCAGCTCAGTTACGTGAATCATCTAGCAGAACTTAACAATACTTTAAAATAAGAATCCCGATATATCATGCCAAAATACAAATAAAAGTCCAGCATTTCAAATTTCAAAATAAGAGTCCCTCAATTTGTCATGCCAAAATGATTCCTGAAATTTCTAATTTGAAAATAAGAGTCCTTCTATTTGTCACGCTAAAATAAAAGACCTGCAATTTCCCATTTCAAAATAAGAGTCCATCAAGTTGTCATGCCAAAATAAAGGTCCTGAGATTATTATTATTGTCCTGCTGAAAGGGGGATTCGTCACCCAGAGTCTAGTGGAAAGCTGACTGAGCCAGGTTTTCCTCTAGGATTTTGCCTGTGCTTAGCTCCATTCCGTATTTTTGTTATATAAAAAAAAATCCCTAGTCCTAGCCAATGACGAGCATACCCATAACATGATCAAATCAAATGATATTGGTAACTTACACATGGTTAGCAGATGTTATTGCGAGTGTAGCGAAATGCTTGTGCTTCTAGTTCCGACAGTGCAGCAATATCTAACATTTAATCTAACAATTCCACAACAACTACCAAATACACACAAATCTAAGGAATGGAATAAGAATATATACATATATATATATATATATATATATATATATATATATATATGGATGCAGCCACCACCATACTTGAAAATATGCAGAGTGGTACTCAGTGATGCGTTGTGTTGGATTTGCCCCAAACATAACACTTTGTATTCAGGGAATATTTTTTACAGTTTTACTTTAGTGCCTTATTGCAAACAGGATGCATATTTTGGAATATTTGTTAATTCTGTGCAGGCTTTCTTCTTTTCACTCTGTCAATTAGGTTAGTATTGTGGAGTAATGACAATGTTGTTGATCCATCCTCAGTTTTCTCCTATCACAGCCATTAAACTCTGTAATTGTTTTAAAATCACCATTGGCTCTGAGTGGGGTTTCCATCCTTTTCGGGCAACTGAGTTGGGAAGGACACTTGTATCTTTGTAGTGACTGGGTGTATTGATACACTATCCAAAGTGTAGTTAGGTGCCAATAGATGCCCTTCCTTGAAAGGAATTGGAAAACCTCTCTGCTCTTTGTGGTTGAATCTGTGTATGAAATGTACTGTTCGACTGAGGGACCGTACAGATAATTGTATGTGTGGGGTACAAAGATATGGTAGTCATTCAAAAATCTTGTTAAACACTATTATTGCACACAGTGCGTCCATGCAACTTATTCTGAGACTTGTTAAGCACATTTGTACTCCTGAACTTAATTAGGCTTGACATAAGAAAAGGGTTGATAACTTATTGACTCTAGACATTTCAGCTTTTTAAATTAATTTGTAAAAATGTCTAAAAATCTAATTCCATTTTGATATTATGATGTATTATGTGTAGGCCTGTGAAACTAAATCCAAATGAAAGCCATTTTATATGGAGGCTGTAACACAAAACATTGTTTAAAAAGTCAAGAGGTGTGAATACTTTCTCAAGGCATTGTATTGTGTTGTTATCTACAGTCTATTCCTTCAGTAAACTACAAGCCAAAAATTCACTGTCTTGACATTTTTGCGTTCTGACCAATGCCAAGAGGTGAACACACCCAAACTAAACCAGGAACCTAAGAACAATACAGAATAATACTTTAACTCTCCATTACACATAATATTTGTACATTTACCAAAATGTCCTTATAACTATATGAAACACAAGTAGGATGCACAATGGTTACAATTTGGAGTCTGCAAATGACCTCTTTAAACATTGGTCCTTCTTGACTGTCAAGTCATCATTGCAGCTGACAATATCACCTATATACAGTGCCTGCGAAAGCATTCACCCCCCTTGGCATTTTTCCTATTTTGTTGCCTTACAACCTGGAATTAAAATACATTTTTGGGGGGTTGGTATCATTTGATTAACACAACAAGCCTACCACCTTGAAGATGCAAAATATTTTGGGGGTGAAACAAACAAGAAAGAAGACAAAGAAACAGAAAACTTGAGCGTGCATAACTATTCACCCCCCAAAAGTCAATACTTTGTAGAGCCACCTTTTGCAGCAATTACAGCTGCAAGTCTCTTGGGATATATCTTTGCACATCTAGCCACTGCGATTTTTGCCCATTCTTCAAGGCAAAACTGCTCCAGCTCCTTCAAGTTGGATGGGTTCCTGCTTGTGTACAGCAATCTTTAAGTCATACCATAGATTCTCAATTGGATTGGGGTCTGGGCTTTGACTAGGTCATTCCAAGACATTTAAATGTTTCCCCTTAAACCACATAAGTGTTGCTTTAGCAGTATGTTTAGGGTCATTGGCCTGCTGGACGGTGAACCTCTGTTCCAGTCTGAAATCTCTGGAAGACTGAAACAGGTTTTCATCAAGAATTTCCCTATATTTAGCGTCATCCATCATTCCTTAAAATCTGACCAGTTTCCCAGTCCCTGCCAATGAAAATCATCCCGACAGCATGATGCTGCCACCACCATGCTTCACTGTGGGGATGATGTTCTCGGGGTGATGAGAGGTGTTGGGTTTGTGCCAGACATACCATTTTCCTTGATTGCCAAAAAGCTCAATTTTAGTCTCATCTGACCAGAGTAGTTTCTTCCATATGTTTGGGGAGTCTCCCACATGCCTTTTGGCAAACACCAAATGTGTTTGCTTATTTTTTTATTTAAGCAATGGCTTTTTTCTGGCCACTCTTCCACAAAGCCTAGCTCTGTGGAGTGTACGGCTTAAAGTGGTCCTATGGACAGACAGTCCAATCTCCACTGTGGAGCTTTGCAGTTCCTTCAGAGGTATCTTTGGTCTCTTTGTTGCCTCTTATTAATTCCCTCATTGCCTGGTCTGTGAGTTTTGGTGGGCGGCTCTATTATTTTTGAGTTTTCTTTAACCTCTTACATCTAGATGTTCCGCTAGTGGAACACCTGCTCCAATATCCAATGATGGGCGTGGTGCGAAATACAAATTCCTCTAAAATCCGAAAACTTCAATTTTTCAAACATGACTATTTTACAGCATTTTAAAGACAAGACTCTCGTTAATCTAACCACACTGTCCGATTTCAAAAAGGCTTTACAGCGAAAGCAAAACGTTAGATTATGTCAGCAGAGTACCCAGCCAGAAATAATCAGACACCCATTTTTCAAGCTAGCATATAATGTCACAAAAACCCAGAAGACAGCTAAATGCAGCACTAACCTTTGATGATCTTCATCAGATGACACACCTAGGACATTATGTTATACAATACATGCATGTTTTGGTCAATCAAGTTCATATATATATCAAAAAACTGCTTTCTACATTAGCATGTGACGTTCAGAACTAGCATACCCGCCGCAAACTTCCGGGGAATTTACTAACAATTTACTAAATTACTCACGATAAACGTTCACAAAAAGCATAACAATTATTTTAAGAATTATAGATACAGAACTCCTCTATGCACTCGATATGTCCGATTTTAAAATAGCTTTTTGGTGAAAGCACATTTTGCAATATTCTAAGTACATAGCCCAGCCATCATGGGCTAGCTATTTAGACACCCGGCAAGTTTAGCCTTCACCAAAATCAGATTTACTATAAGAAAAATGTTATTACCTTTCCTGTTCTTCGTCAGAATGCACTCCCAGGACTTCTACTTCAATAACAAATGTTGGTTTGGTCCCAAATAATCCATCGTTATATCCAAATAGTGGCGTTTTGTTCGTGCGTTCTAGACACTATCCGAAATGGTAAATCAGGGTCGCGCGCATGGCGCATTTCGTGACAAAAAAAATCTAAATATTCCATTACCGTACTTCGAAGCATGTCAACCGCTGTTTAAAATCAATTTTTATGCAATTTATCTCATAAAAAAGCGATAATATTCCGACCGGGAATCTGCGTTTCGGTATATAGAGGGAAAAACAGAAAGACAGGGGCGGCCAGTGCACGAGCCTAAGCCCTTTGTCCTCTGATAGACCACTTAGCAAAAGCGCTCATGTCTTTCAGCCAGGGCTTTGAATTACGTCATTCAGCTTTTTCCCGGGCTCTGAGCGCCCATTGAAGCCGTAGGAAGTGTCACATAACAGCAGAGATCCTTTGTAATGGATAGAGATAATCAAGAAGGGGAAGAAATGGTCAGACAGGGTACTTCCTGTACAGAATCTTCTCAGGTTTTGTCCTGCCAAATGAGTTCTGTTATACTCACAGACACCATTCAAACAGTTTTAGAAACTTTGGAGTGTTTTCTATCCAAAGCTAATAATTATATGCATATTCTAGTTTCTGGGCAGGAGTAATAATCAGATTAAATCGGGTATGTTTTTTATCCAGCCGTGAAAATACTGCCCCCTAGCCATAACAGGTTAAACAAGTTATTTTTTTCATTTCACTTCACCAATTTGGACTATTTTGTGTATGTCCACTACATGAAATCCCCCAAAAATCAATTTAAATTACAGGTTGTAATGCAACTAAAATAGGAAAACGCCAAGGGGGTGAATACGTTTGCAAGGCACTGTAGAAATAATAAATAAAATGTAAAGTTAGGAGTAATTACAAAGAAGAATCACACAGGACCCAAGGCAGGATATTGTTGATTTGCTTTCAGTTTCACAATGACATACAGAGAAACACAGAGTGAGACAGAGAGAAAGAGAAAGACGTCAATGTCCTAAATACATTTAAACTCAGTTTTTTACAATTCATGATATTTAATCCCAGTAAAAATCCCCTGTCTAAGGTCAGTTAGGATCACCACTTCATTTTAGGAATGTGAAATATCAGAATAATAGTAGAGAGAATGAGTTATTTCAGCTTTTATTTCTTTCATCACATTCCCAGTGGGTCAGAAGTTTACATGCACTCAATTAGTATTTGGAAGCATTGCCTTTAAATTGTTTAACTTGGGTCAAATGTTTTGGGTAGCCTTCCACAACCTTTCCACAATAAGTTGGGTGAATTTTGGCCCATTCCTCCTGACATAGCTGGTGTAAATGAGTCAGGTTTGTAGGCCTCCATGCTCGCACACACTTTTTCAGTTCTGCTCGCACATTTTCTATAGGATTGAGTTCAGGGCTTTGTGATGTCCACGCCAATTCCTTGACTTTGTTGTCCTTAAGCCATTTTGCCACAACTTTGGAAGTATGCTTGGGGTCATTGTTCATTTGGAAGACCTAATTGCGACCAAGCTTTAACTTCCTGACTGATGTCTTGAGATGCTGCTTCAATATATCCACATCATTTTCTTTCCTCATGATGCCATCTATTTTGTGCACCAGTCCCTTCTGCAGCAAAGCACACCCACAACATGATGCTGCCACCCCCGTGCTTCACGGTTGGGATGGTGTTCTTCGGCTTGCAAGCCTCCCCCTTTCTCCTCCTAACGTAATAATGGTCATTATGGCCAAACAGTTCTATTTTTGTTACATCAGACCAGAGGACATATCTCCAAAAAGTACGATCTTTATTACAATGTGCAGTTGCAAACCATATTCTGGCTTTTTACTGGCGGTTTTGGAGCAGTGGCTTCTTCCTTGCTGAGCGCCCATTCAGGTTATGTCGATATAGGACTCATTTTACTGTGGATATAAATACTTTTGTACTTGTTTCCTCCAGCATCTTCACAAGGTCCTTTGCTGTTGTTCTGGGATTGATTTGCACTTTTCGCACCAAAGTACGTTCATCTCTAGGAGACAGAACGAGTCTCCTTGCTGAGCGGTATGACAGCTGCGTGGTCCCATGATGTTTATTCTCATGTACTATTCTTTGTACAGATGAACGGTGATACTTTCAGGCATTTGGAAATTGCTCCCATGGATGAACCAGACTTGTGGAGTTGTAAAAAAAAATGTCTGAGGTCTTGGCTGATGTCTTTCGATTTTCCCATGATGTCAAGCAAAGTGGCACTGAGTTTGAAGGTAGGCCTTGAAATACATCCACAGGTACCTCCAATTGACTCAAATGATGTCAATTAGCCTATCAGAAGCTTCTAAAGCCATGACATCATTTATGGGAATTTCCCAAGCTGTTTTAAGGCACAGTAAACTTCTGGACCACTGGAATTGTGATAAAGTGAATTATAAGTGAAATAATCTGTCTGTAAACAATTGTTGGAAAAATGACTTGTGTCATGCACAAAGTAGATGTCCTAACCGACTTGCCAAACTATAGTTTGCTTACAAGAAATTTGTAGAGTCATTGAAAAACGAGTTTGAATGACTCTAACATAAGTGTATGTAAACTTTCGACTTCAACTGTAGGTCCTGGATGGCAGGAAGCTTGGCCCCAGTAATGTACTGTGCCAAACTCACTGCTCTCTGTAGCGCCTTAGGGTCAGATACCGAACAGTTTCCATACCAGGCAGTGATGCAACTGGTCAGGATGCTCTCGATGGTGAAGCTCTAGAACCTTTGAGGATCTGGTGACCCATGCCAAATCTTTTCAGTCTCCTGAGGGGGAAAAGGTGTTGTTGTGCCCGCTTCAAGACTATCTTGGTGTGTTCAGACAATGATACTGTAGTTCGTTGGTGATGTGGACACCAAAGAACTTGAAACTCCCGACCCGCTCCACTACAGCCCCGTCGATGTTAATGGGTGCCTGTTCGGCCAGCCTTTTCCTGTAGTCCACTATCAGCTCATATGTCTTGCTCACATTGAGGGAGAGTTTGTTGTCCTGGCACCACACTGCCAGGTCTCTGACCTCCTCCCTATTGGCTGTTTCATTGTTGTCGTTGATCAGACCTACCAATGTTGTGTCATCAGCAAATTTAATGATGGTGTTGGAGTCGTGTTTGGTGAGTCGCGGCGAACATGGAGTACAGGATGGGATTAAGTAGTGTTGAGGATCAGCCTGGCAGATGTGTTGTTGCCTACCCTTACCACCTGGGGAGGCCTGTCAGGAAGTCAAGGATCCAGTTGCAGAGGGAGGTGTTTAGTCCCAGGGTCCTTAGCTTATTGATGAGCTTCGTGGGCGCTATGGTGTTGAACGCTGAGTTGTAGTCAATGAACAGCATTCTCACATAGGTGTTCCTTTTGTCCAGGTGGGAATGGCCAGTCTGGAGTGCGATTGAGATTGTGTCATCTGTGGATCTGTTTGGGCAGTGTGTGTCTGGGGTATCCGGGAGGATGCTGTTGTAGAATAATATCAATGTAGAAAATAGTAAAATTAAAGAGAAACCCTGGAATGAGTTGGTGGCCCAGCTTTTGGCTGGTACTGTATATTATGAAATGTACAGGCAAAATGCAAATCACAACGGAATCCGTCTAACTGGTTAAACTTCTGCTCCATCTGTGCAGTAGCTTTCACTGATGGAGACATCCTTGCATCCATAAAAGTTCATATCCCTCTCTTCCCGAGACTCTCGCTATTTCAATGGAATGTCCCGCTCAACATTCACTCATGGGCTCCCCTAGCAGTGAAAGCTGAGTGGTACATGCCCCCCTCTCCCGAGATGTCTTGCTCTTTCAACGGGACATCCAGATGATCTATACCTCAATGTTAAAGTTGCCTCTCCATTAGTTATCACCGCAATATTAGGTTTAAATGTCTGTGGAACTGTATGTACAATGTCACCCACTACTCAACATCATCATCAATTGACTAATTTACCTGTGGAACAGTGCATGAATACAGTGCAATGTGAAATAAACGCATAATAAACGCTATCAAACCACAACTAGACCAAAATCAAACACTGACGCTAAAATCTCTCACAGTCTCATGCCAGATTTAGACATTCGTCCATGTTTCTCAAATGTAAAATTGTACATTTTTAAGGTTAGGCATTTACTCCAAATGGTTAAGGTAAGAGTTAAGGTTTGGCATAGGCTTAAAAGAAAAATCTCAAAAACAACTTTCTATTGCTGGATTTGAACATGCAATCTTTTGCACCAGAGGCAGACCTTTTGCACCAGATGCTTACACAAGTCCACGGACATGGATGGACGTCTAATACTGACTTGTATTATGGGTGACCTGGCTGGACATCCATAGGCATCTCATGAGTTTGAAGTTTAGGGAAGCTATTTTTTCACCATAAAATTGCACCTTTAGAATAAAGGATTGCATGCATTTATCATCACATTTGCAGACTAATGTAAGATAGACTACTATTCCTAATGTGGAGTAGATTATAGTGATAATTTAGTTTAATAATTGTTAGCAAAACAGACCTTTCTGAACAATGCATGCGCATGTAAAAATGTGGCCTTTCAGAAACCCATTTCATGTAATTCTTCTTCACTTTATATGGCTGGATACATAACCAGTATATTTTTTTATTAAGGCACAAATTAGTAGCATACTATGCTGATACTGACAAACAGATCAGTAAAAATGACCTTGTCTTGAATGCAACCATCTAATCTATGCTTCGAAAAGGGGAGACACAAATTGTACAATATGATCACCATCTAGACAGGAAGAGGACATTATTGTCCTTCATAAATCTTTCCAGTGGTACTGATCTAATGATATAGACAGTGAATATGCGCGCACTCACCGGGGATATGGCCTGCGGGCACTCACTGGGGATATGGCCTGCGGGCACTCACTGGGGATATGGCCGATGTCCTCCGCTGGTGCCAATTAAATAGTCTACTGTTCGCTCAATTGGGAGTTTATAATTTAGATAACTAGAAACAGATTACAGTATTTTCTTTGTCTTCTCTTTTCACCAATAACCTTTTGCTTTTCTAAACTGTTTTTCTTACGATTGTATTTTGAAATATTGTGATAGTCCTAGGGCTATTTAACTGCTTTTCACTGAGAGCTGTTACTCATCAATCAGCTATTTTGTAGGCTATTTGTTAGGGATGCTGCCCAAATTGCACGCTTAAAACAACCCAGAGTACTTTTTTAAAATAAGCTAATGATCCTCTGTGGAGAAATCATGCTCGCTGGTGTAGTATTTTTAATTATTACATTTATTTCTGTAAAGGCACCTTTTTTTGGATAGCAATTTATTTCAGGGGAAGCTTATCTTCCCCTAGTGTATTGGACGCACCGCCTTTGCCGACATCAACAACACAACAAGGCATCAACGTGAAAGTAACCAGTGCATAAAACAGCTGGCTGCGAGGCATATGAGGAAGTGTTCAAATGCCGACATCAAAAAATAGGCACCTTGCCTGAACGACTGACTGGCTAAGCAAACTGTCTGGCACTGTCTCTGCTCTCTGAAAGAAAGGCGCATAGCTTCTCTCAGAGCAATGATCTGCATGGTCCTAAAGCCAGATTTTCTTATATAAACGGAAGTGGCATTTTAATAGAGATTGGAATGAAAGTAAATTATTACTTTTTTGTAGCCTACTTTTACATTTTTGATCTTGATCTAAGATTGGCATGCCCAGCTCACGCCCCTGCTTGCACTTAACTCTGTGTGGCTGGTTTCTGATCTCCGCGCATACCCAGATAAATGCCAAGGCGGGGATAATTTGCTCATTGTGCCCTTCGCCGGTCTAAATACACCTGGAGGAATTACAGCTGGGTACCGGTACGGTACTGGGTACCTGTACTGTTAGAGGGGCCAGTTACATTAGACGTTATTGTTGTCATATCATTTTCTTCATTAGCAGGCAAAAGACCATGTTCATAATCATCATCTTGCCACTGTCTAATAAAGGATGTAAAAAAAGAACGATAGCAAAAATTTGTTATGTAAAAAAAAAAAATCATACTCCACATTTAGGGGGGCCACAAGGGGGTCCAAAATTGTTGTCACAGGGGCACTGCCCCCACTTTTGAAATATACAGCGACAGAATTCAGATCATGAGCCGTTTTTACAGTGTTCTCCCTGTACACCAAGTCAGAACAGTAGGATAAATAAAGGGGGCATTAAAGCAGACAATGAAAACTCTTACAATATTCAATGATAACATTTCTTAAAAACAGGTTATAGGCTACATGTGCACCACCAAGTCAGAACAGTAGGCGAAATTAAGAGGTGAAAATAGACCAAATTATTAGGGTGAGGCACATGGGCTACTAACAGCTTACTACACAACATACATTTAGTATTACTTTGTTAGTTTCAGTATACATATCTCCCTGGCATATTACATAATTTATGCAGCAGCATACAATACATTTTTGGATTCACCTTGTTGTGCTGTGCTCACTTGAACAGGAAGGTGGCGCGACGTTCCGTCGTGGGCAAATTTAGTCATCAAACTTTGTCATCAAAGTTTGGCATTCTCTGGATTTATGGTGCTTTCAAGTCAACTGGGAACTCCAAAAAAAGGTTGAATCATCATGACGTCAGTGATCTTCAGGTCGGAGCTCTAGAAAGAGGCCTGAGTTCCCTATATACAATTCCGAGTTGGATTAAAGTTCAAAACACATTTTCCCAGTCGTAGCTCGTTTTTCTGGAGTTCCCATCTGTCTTGAACTCACTAAAGTCAGATTTTGCAGTTCTGAGTTAACAGTTGTTTTGAGCGAGGCACAAATCACACTTCATAGACAGCATGGCCAATGTTGAATGTTTTTTAATTTTAAACTAGGAAAAGAGACCCTTAATCTTATACTTGGGACCACACAGCCATATCATTCTTACGTGTTTAATTTGTTGTTGTGGCTTCTGCTTTTTGCTTGATTTCATTCGGTTTGAAGGAGGGACAAATCCCACAGTTTCAGTCCTCTTGTCTGAAATGATGATGACATGCTGCATGAACTTGTTTTTTAACCCGTTTGGGGGAAGTGTGTGTGTGTCTGTCTCTCTGTGTGTGTGTGCCCTTGCGTGCCTGTAAGACAGGGTTTCTGGGTGTACTGTCTACCTCAGCCTTCCTTCCAGCCTCTATTCCCCCTAAACTGTAAATCTTTAATAAATATCTTGAAGACGGAAACTGATATCCATTTTGAGATATTTTCTTATTGCCAGGTGAGGGGGATTGACTGCCTACTCAAGCATGTTTTCTCCAGCTCTCAGACACTAGTACTGGGCTACTTTATCTTCATTGGGCTTTTTTTTCAAATGGTTCACCAACTACTTCGCAGACAGAGTTCAGTGTGTAAAATCGGAGGACCTGTTGTCCGGACCTCTGGCAGTCTCTATGGGGGTATCACAGGGTTCTATTCTCGGGCTGACTCTTTTCTCTGTATATATCAATGATGTCGCTCTTGCTGAGGGTGATTCCCTGATCCACCTCTATGCAGACGACACCATTCTGTATACATCTGGCCCTTCTTTGAACACTGTGTTAACTAACCTCCAAACGAGCTTCAATGCCATACAACACTCCTTCTGTGGCCTCCAACTGCTCTTAAACGCTAGCAAAACCAAATGCATGCTTTTCAACCGTTCGCTTCCCGTACCCGCCCGACTAGCATCACTACTCTGGACGGTTCTGACCTAGAATACGTGGACAACTACAAATACCTAGGTTTCTGGATAGACTGTAAACTCTCCTTCCAGACTCATATCAAACATCTCCAATCCAAAATCAAATCTAGAATCGTCTTTCTATTTCGCAACAAAGCCTCCTTCACTCACGCCGCCAAACTTACCCTAGTAAAACTGACTATCCTACCGATTCTCGACTTCGGCGATGTCTTCTACAAAATAGCTTCCAATACTCTACTCAGCAAATTGGATGCAGTCTATCACAGTGCCATCCGTTTTGTTACCAAAGTGCCTTATACCACCCACCACTGCAACCTGTGTGCTCTAGTCGGCTGGCCCTCGCTACATATTCGTCGCCAGACCCACTGGCTCCAGGTCATCTATATGTCTATGCTAGGTAAAGCTCCGCCTTATCTCAGCTCACTGGTCACGATAACAACACCCACCCGTAGCACGCGCTCCAGCAGGTATATCTCACTGGTCATCCCCAAAGCCAACACCCCCTTTGGCCACCTTTCCTTCCAGTTCTCTGCTGCCAGTGACTGGAATGAATTGCAAAAATCGCTGAAGCTGGAGACTTACATTTCCCTCATTAATTTTAAACATCAGCTATCTGAGCAGCTAACCGATCGCTGCAGCTGTACATAGTCCATCTGTAAATAGCCCACCCAATCTACCTACCTCATCCCCATATTATTTTGATTTACTTTGCTGCTCTTTTGCACACCAGTGTCACTACTTACACACCATCATTTACTCATCTATCACTCCAGTGTTAATCTGCTAAATTGTAATTACTTTGCTACTATGGCCTATTTATTGCCATACCTCCTCATGCTTTTTGCACACACTGTATATAGACTTTCTTTTTTTTTCTATTGTGTTATTGACTGTACGCTTGTTTATTCAATGTGTAACTCTGTTGTTGTTTCTGTCGCACTGCTTTGCTTTATCTTGGCCCGGTCGCAGTTGTAAATGAGAACTTGTCAACTAGCTTACCTGGTTAAATAAAGGTGAAAAAAAAGATCCTGATTGTATGGGTGAGGAATTAAGCCCTCAAGGACGGCCTGATGGAGCCTGAAGTGCTCTAACTCTAACTTAACCACAGCAGTTGGGGTTGGTGTGTGTGTGTGTGTGTGTGTGTGTGTGTGTGTGTGTGTGTGTGTGTGTGTGTGTGTGTGTGTGTGTGTGTGTGTGTGTGTGTGTGTGTGGTGTGTGTGTGTGTGTGTGTGTGTGTGTGTAGCGGGGGTGGGTGGCTGAACGGTTGACTGAGTCTATTCTGGCCTCACCCATTCATTCACTCACTTGCTGTTGTCACCATTTTCCCTTCTTTTCTCTTTTATTCCCTACCTCTCCCAGAATGCCCTGCTCTGCTTGTGCTGCCCGAGCTGTGCTGTGGTGTGTTTTGCCACTATTCCCTCAAGGATGACCTGGGTAGTAGTGGTGTTATGTTCCCCAAGGCAGGTTGTGTCCTCTGAGGCATGTAGACAAGGCTAATGTGGTCTCTCTCTCTCTCTCTCTCTCTGTCTCTCTCTGTCTGTCTGTGTGCCTGAGCCCTGGGTGGATACTAGCCTAGCCTAGACTCCCTATGGGGAGAGAGATGGGCTCAGTGTCGAGTTTCTCAGTCTCAGTGGTGTTTATGAATATAATGGCAGGGTTCCTTTATCAGCTGGTAGGCCATCATTGTAAATAAGAATTTGTTCTTAACTGACTTGCCTAGTTAAATAAAGGTTAAATAAAAAATGTAATACGAATATTGTGGATCCAAAATGGCCACCATTATTGTGCTTCATGCCGATTGTTATTATCATAAAAGCCACTTTCCTAAGGGATTTTCAACCTTAATAATTTATTTCATCCAGCAACGTGCTTTTTAAGTTGATGCTTCCAGTAATGCACTAGGCTGGTAGTAAATATCTACATATATGTCAATATTGCAGGAAAATCTGCCAGCCTTGGCGTGATCAATGGCAATGATTTTTTTCTTGATGTTATGGATTTTGCATAAGATGCAGAGTGGGACTCTGTGGGCTGGTCAGAGAGTGTTCATTATATATCTGGCAGGTTATCAGCGTAGTGAGCTGGTCTTTTGAAATGCCTACATCTCTTTCAGACAGCTAATAGGCATAAACACACACCACACACACACACACACACACACACACACACACACACACACACACACACACACACACACTTTGTAAGGCATTTTGTAATGTACTGTACACATTGAAGTCTTTCATGCATAATTAGTAACGGTCCACTGTAATCTTTAGGTTGTAAGGCATACTGTATAGACCATAATTGGAAAGATTTTATTTCTTTCACAATGCAAATAGTCCGGGTAGCCATTTGATCACCTGTTCAGGAGTCTTATGGCTTGGGGGTAAAAACTGGTGAGAAGCCTTTTTGTCCAACTGTGAGGAGAGGGTGGCGTAGTTGGTTGGCATAGCTAAACACAGCTTTGGCATCCATGCAGAGGCCTGGAACATGATTTAGGATGTACACAGGGGGCTTGTTCCTAACCCTGTCTGTGTCTCGTCTCACCCCTTGGATGGCTTCCCTTCCATTTAGTGATGCTAATGGCTTGTAAAGTGGCACTATTTTGCTACCTACCGCTATGGAGGAACTAACTGCTCTGGAGGAAGAAGGGAAGAGAGGAGGATAGGATGGGGTGTCATAAATAATGCACTCTTCCAAAGGGACTCTTCCTCTTTTCATCCCTCAATCCCCTCCCCTCTTTGTCTACTTTGTGTTTACAAATGTGTTTTCCCTTGTTACTCTCTGTGGAAGTAGTGAAGCTTGGTGGCAAGACGCCATGCGCTGCCACGACTAGACGGAAGATTCGTCTTGACTTGTCCCCCAGAGCTAATGTCTTGGCCGGGATTCCAGATGGGGCACCTGGCCCAACCTCTTCAGGCTAGCGCCGAGCTGTGTGTTTGTGGTTAGCATCTTGTTTAGTCGCTTTATCAAGATCGTCTACATGCATGTCATTTATTATTTAGTTAATGGACTGGATTGAGAGAAACATGTGAAAGGTGATGGAATTATACCTAGGGTCCTCGTTTTACCTTAGTGAACTTTTCATGAAAATCCTTGTCATAACTGCTTTCCAAGATCTACTGATGAAGGAAGTTTAATGTAACTACAGTTAGCTTATCAGCATTTGAGAGCCACCACAGAAGGTTGGTGACACCGTAATTGGGGAGGATGGGCTCGTGGTAATGGAGCGGAATCAGTGGAATGGTATCATTTACAACAAACACATGGTTTCCATGTGTTTGATGCCATTCCATTTGCTCCGGTCCAGCCATTATTGTGAGCCGTCCTCCGCTCAGCAGCCTCCACTGATAGCCACACATTTACCAAGTATGCCTGAATTGATGCTAGATTGATGCCTGCATTACAACACATTCAGGGTCAATTACAATCACATTACATAGCACCTGCTGCTGTAACAGAGCAACATCTAAGACCACAGAAGTCACTAAAAGCCTTGACAGTCACGTCTCCTGCATGGCTCGGAGCTACCCATTGGATGAAAGGTGTTGAAGGCAGCCAATCATCAAGCTAATGGTCTCATTGTGTTTACTGTACCATCGCCACAGTAGCGGTACCAGAGTAAGCCTTGGTGGAAGGATACGTTAAGACAGTTTGACTTGAGTGTAATTATACGCTTGGCCACTCATC
The DNA here is from genome assembly GCF_965601325.2 of Salmo salar. Taxonomy (NCBI): domain Eukaryota; kingdom Metazoa; phylum Chordata; class Actinopteri; order Salmoniformes; family Salmonidae; genus Salmo; species Salmo salar. Next base: position 29,286,388 of record NC_138302.1, on the reverse strand, counting down.
TCGTTCTGCAGTACAAGGGTGTCGACAGAGCACCGAGCCGCATGTCTGTACGTGTGTGTGTGTGTGTGTGTGTGTGTGTGTGTGTGTGTGTGTGTGTGTGTGGCGTACAGTACGTGTGTGAGTGTGTTAAAGAGAGAGTGTCTGTGTGTGAGTGTTAATTACATTGACATAACAGAGTGTCAAATGTGATTTGATTTATTCTATTAAACCCCTTTTCCCATGGGGGGTATCTCAGGATAAAGTAGAGGCTGACTGTGACATTGTCTCTGGCTCTCTAACAGCTCTATCTGCAGCATGCTCCCCTGGGCATAGAGTCTTGACCTTTACCGCCTGCTTTTTGAGGCAAATTGGGATACCTTGTAATGTCGACCTCTCTTGGCATTTTCTGAACATTAGCACATTAGGCAGAACGCGATCAGATCAAATCAAATTTTATTTGTCACTTACATGTGTTTAGCAGATGTTATGTAGCGAAATGCTTGTGTTTCTAGCTCCAACAGTGCAGTAATATCTAATAATTTTACAACAATACACATAAATCTAAAGTAAAGGAATGGAATTAGAATATATAAATATTTGGACGAGCAATGTCAGAGCGGCATAGACTAAGATACAGTAGAATAGGATAGAATACAGTATATACATCTGAGATGAGTAATGCAAAACATTATTAAAGTGACTACTGTTCCATTATTAAAGTGGCCAGTGATTTCAAGGACAACAACCAGTGTGTGAATGAGAGAGAAAGAAATACATTTTGTTTGTGGGTGTTCAAGATAGAGATTAACGAGTGTAAGGACAACAATGTGCTAGTGATGGCTATTTAATAGTCTGATGGCCTTGAGATAGAAACAGTTTTTCAGTCTCTCATTGCAGCTTTGATGCACCTGTACTGACCTCGCCTTCTGGATGATAGTGGGGTGAACAGGCAGTGACTCGGGTGGTTGTTGTCCTTGATGATCATTTTGGCCTTCCTGTGATATGGGGTGCTGTAGGTGTCCTGGAGGGCAGTTAGTTTGCCCCCGGTGATGCGTTGGGCAGACCACACTCCCTCTGGAGAGCCCTGCCGTTGCGGGCGGTGCAGTTGCCGTACCAGGTGGTGATACAGCCCAACAGGATGCTCTCAATTGACCATCTGTAAAAGTTTGTGAGAGTTTTAGGTGCCAATCCAAATTTCTTCAGCCTCCTGAGGTTGATGAGTAAGTAATTATGTCAGAGAGGATATTGAGGGGGGAGATCACCTAACTCTATCTCTCATTCTCTCTCTTCCTCTCTCTCTGTCTTTCACTCATTAATCTCTATCTTAAACACACACAAACAAAATCTATTTCTTTCTCTCTCTCATTCACACACTCCCTCTTCTCTCTTTCTCTCTCCCCCTCTCTCTCTCGCTCTCTCTTTTTCTCTCTCTTATTCACACACTCCCCCATCTCTCTGTTTCTCTGACACACGCAAACACAATTTTTCTTCCCCCTTTCTCTTTGTCACTCTCTCCCTCTCTTTCTCACTCGCTCGTGTGAATGGTGTCACGCTCGTGAGGGGTGGCCATTGATGCAGACTAATAATGACACATTATACCCCAGGACTCATACTCAATTAATACACTGTCTAATTAAAGTAATCTAGCGGTTTATCTACGCCACATTAACTTCACTATTCCCTTCTCCCTCTCTTTTTATTCCCATTTAGATTTCAATGATAATAAACATCGGCCATCGACCATTGCTTAAACATCGGCCATTACCAAACATACAGTTGAAGTCGGAAGTTTACATACACTTAGGTTGTTCAACCACTCCACATATTTCTTGTTAATTAACAAACCATAGTTTTGGCAAGTCGGTTAGGACATCTACTTTGTGCATGACACAAGTAATTTTTTCAACAATTGTTTACAGACAGAGTGTATTATAAGTGAAATAATCTATCACAATTCCAGTGGGTCAGAAGTTTACATACATAAGTTGACTGTGCCTTTAAACAGCTTGGAAAATTCCAGAAAATGATGTCATGGCTTTAGAAGCTTCTGATAGGCTAATTGACATCATTTGAGTCAATTGGAAGTGTACCTGTGCATGTATTTAAAGCCTACCTTCAAACTCAGTGCCTCTTTGCTTGACATCATGGGAAAATCAAAATAAATCAGCCAAGACCTCAGAAAAAAAATTGTACACCTCAACAACTCTGGTTCACCCTTGGGAGCAATTTCCAAATGCCTGAAGGTACCTGTCACGTCCTGACCATAGAAATATGTTATTTTCTATGGTAGAGTAGGTCAGGGCATGACAGTTTTTCTTCTTCTATGTTTAGGTTCTAGTTTTGTATTTCTATGTTTAGGTTTTTGTTTGGGATGATCTCCAATTAGAGGCAGCTGGTCCTCGTTGTCTCTAATTGGAGATTATACTTAAGTAGATGTTTTTCCACCTGGGTTTTATGGGAGATTATCTTTGAGTACGAGTATGTTCACACTGCGTCACGGTTTGTTGTTTTTTGTAATTCAGTTTAATTATATGTATAGTTTCTCAGTGTTAATAAAATGTGGAACGACATTTGGCACCTTGGTCCGCTCATTCCTACGACAACCACTGTACCACTACAGTACAGTGGTACTGTAGGAAGGCGTCTCCTTCCTACAGTACCACGCTCATCTGTACAAACACTAGTACGCAAGTATAAACACCATGGGACCACGCGGCCATCATACCGCTCAGGAAGGAGACGCCTTCTGTCTCTTAGAGATGAACGTACTTTGGTGCGAAAAGTGCAAATCAATCCCAGAACAACAGCGAAGGACCTTGTGAAGATGCTGGAGGAAACAGGTACAAAAATATATATATCCACAGTAAAATGAGTCATATATCAACTTAACCTGAAAGGCCGCTCAGCAAGGAAGAAGCCACTGCTCCAAAACCGCCAGTAAAAAGCCAGACTACGGCTTGCAACTGCACATGGGGACAAAGATTGTACTTTTTGGATAAATGTTATCTTCTCTAATGAAACAAAAATAGAACTGTTTGGCAAGGCAATAATGACCATTGTTATGTTTGGAGGAAAAGGGGGAGGCTTGCAAGCCAAAGAACACCATCCCAACCGTGAAGCACGGGAGTGGCAGCATCATGTTGTGGGGGGGCTTTGCTGCAGGAGGGACTGGTGCACTTCACAAAATAGATGGCATCATGAGGAAAGAAAATGATGTGGATGTATTGAAGCAACATCTCAAGACATCAGTCAGGAAGTTAAAGCTTGATCTTAAATGGGTCTTCCAAATGGACAATGACCCCAAGCATAATTCCAAAGTTGTGGCAAAATGGCTTAAGGACAACAACGTCAAGGAATTGGCGAGGCCATCACAAAGCCCTGAACTCAATCTTATAGAAAATTTGTGAGCAGAACTGAAAAAGTGTGTGTGAGCATGGAGGCCTACAAACCTGACTCAGTTACACCAGCTAAGTCAGGAGGAATGGGCCAAAATTCACCCAACTTATTGTGGAAAGGTTGTGGAAGGCTACCCAAAACGTTTTACCCAAGTTAAACAATTTAAGGGCAATGCTTCCAAACACTAATTCAGTGTATGTAAACTTCTGATCCACTGGGAATGTGATGAAAGAAATTAAAGCTGAAATAAATCATTCTCTCTACTACACTGCTCAAAAAATAAAGGGAACACATAAACAACACAATGTAACTCCAAGTCAATCACACTTCTGTGAAATCAAACTGTCCACTTAGGAAGCAACACTGATTGATAATACATTTCACATGCTGTTGTGGAAATGGAATAGACAACAGGTGGAAATTATAAGCAATTAGCAAGACACCCCCAGTAAAGGAGTGGTTCTGCAGGTGGTGACCACAGACCACTTCTCAGTTCCTATGCTTCCTGGCTGATGTTTTGGTCACTTTTGAATGCTGGCGGTGCTTTCACTCTAGTGGTAGCATGAGACGGAGTCTACAACCCACACAAGTGGCTCAGGTAGTGCAGCTCATCCAGGATGGCACATCAATGCGAGCTGTGGCAAGAAGGTTTGCTGTGTCTGTCAGCGTATTGTCCAGAGCATGGAGGCGCTACCAGGAGACAGACCAGTACATCAGGAGACGTGGAGGATGCCGTAGGAGGGCAACAACCCAGCAGCAGGACCGCTACCTCCGCCTTTGTGCAAGGAGGAGCAGGATGAGCACTGCCAGAGCCCTGCAAAATGACCTCCAGCAGGCCACAAATGTGCATGTGTCTGCTCAAACGGTCAGAAACAGACTTGAGGGTGTTATGAGGGCCTGACGTCCACAGGTGGGGGTTTGCTCACAGCCCAACACCGTGCAGGACGTTTGGCATTTGCCAGAGAACACCAAGATTGGCAAATTCGCCACTGGCGCCCTGTGCTCTTCACAGATGAAAGGAGGTTCACACTGAGCACATGTGACAGATGTGACAGAGTCTGGAAACGCCGTGTAGAACGTTCTGCTGCCTGCAACATCCTCCAGCATGACCGGTTTGGTGGTGGGTCAGTCATGGTGTGGGGAGGCATTTATTCTGGGGGGGCCGCACAGCCCTCCATGTGCTCGCCAGAGGTAGCCTGACTGCCATTAGGTACCGAGATGAGATCCTCAGACCCTTGTGAGACCATATGCTGGTGCGGTTGGCCCTGGGTTCCTCCTAATGCAAGGCAATGCTAGACCTCATGTGGCTGGAGTGTGTCAGCAGTTCCTGCAAGAGGAAGGCATTGATGCTATGGACTGGCCCGCCCGTTCCCCAGACCTGAATCCAATTGAGCACATCTGGGACATCATGTCTCGCTCCATCCACCAACGCCACGTTGCACCACAGACTGTCCAGGAGTTGGCGGATGCTTTAGTCCAGGTCTGGGAGGAGATCCCTCAGGAGACCATCCGCCACCTCATCAGGAGCATGCCCAGGTGTTGTAGGGAGGTCATACAGACACGTGGAGGCCACACACACTGCTGAGCCTCATTTTGACTTGTTTTAAGGACATTACATGAAAGTTGGATCAGCCTGTAGTGTGGTTTTCCACTTTAATTTTGAATGTGACTCCAAATCCAGACCTCCATGGGTTGATAAATTGGATTTCCATTGATTATTTTTGTGTGATTTTGTTGTCAGCACATTCAACTATGTAAAGAAAAAAGTATTTAATAAGATTATTTCATTCATTCAGATCTAGGATGTGTTATTTTAGTGTTCCCTTTATTTTTTTGAGCAGTGTATTATTCTGACATTTCACATTCTTAAATTAAAGTGGTGATCCTAACTGACCTAAGACAGGTAATTTTTACTGGGATTAAATGTCAGGAATTGTGAAAAACTGAGTTTAAATGTATCTGGCTAAGGTGTATGTAAACATCCGACTTCAACTGTACACCTGTTCTGAAAGGCCCCAGAGTCAGCAACACCACTAAGCAAGGGGCACCACCAACAAGCTGCACCATGAAGACCAAGGAGCTCTCCAAACAGGTCAGGGACAAAGTTGGGGATAAATACACATCTGGGTTGAGTTATAAAAAATATCTGAAACTTTGAACATCCCACGGAGCACCATTAAATCCATTATTAAAAAATTGAAAGAATATTTTACCACAACAAACCTGCCAAGAGAGGGCTGCCCATCATAACTCTCGGACCAGGCAAGGAGGGCATTAATCAGAGAGGCAACAAAGAGACCAAAGATAACCCTGAAGGAGCTACAAAGCTCCACAGCGGAGATTTGAGTATCTCTCCATATGACCACTTTAAGCTGGGCTTTACCACAGAGCTGGGCTTTACCACAGAGCTGGGCTTTACGGAAGAGTGGCCAGAAGAAAGCCATTGCTTAAAGAAACAACACATTTGGTGTTCGCCAAAAGGTATGTGGGAGACTCCTCAAACATATGGAAGAAGGTACTCTGGTCAGATGAGACTAAAATTTAGCTTTTTGGCTATCAAGGAAAATGCTCTGTCTGACATAAACCCAACACCTCTCATCATGGTGGCATGGTGGTGGCAGCATCATGCTGTGGGGATGTTTTTCATTGGCAGGGACTGGAAACTGGTCAGAATTGAAGGAATGATGGATGGCGCTAAATACAGGGAAATTCTCGTGGGAAACCTGTTTCAGTCTTCCAGAGATTTGAGACTGGGACAGAGGTTCACCTTCCAGTAGGACAATAACCCTAAGCATACTGCTAAAGCAACACTCAAGTGGTTTAAGGGCAAACATTTAAATGTCTTGGAATGGCCTAGTCAAAGCCCAGACCTCAATCCAATTGATATTTTGTGGATTGACTTAAAGATTGCTGTACACCAGCAGGAACCCATCCAACTTGAAGGAGCTGGAGCAGTTTGCCTCAAAGAATGGGCAAAAATCCCAGTGGCTAGATGTGCCAAGCTTATAGAGACATATCCCAAGAGACTTGCAGCTGTAATTGCTGCAAAAGGTGGCTCTACAAAGTATTGACTTTGGGGTGGTGAATAGCAATGCACGCTCAAGTTTTCAATTTTTTTGTATTATTTCTTGTTTGTTTCACCCCCCAAAATATGTTGCATCTTCAAGGTGGTAGGCATGTTGTGTAAATCAAATGATACAACCCCCCCCCCCAAAAAAAATAATAATAATATTTTTATTCCAGTTTGTAAGGCAACAAAATAGAAAAAGTTCCAAGGGGGTGAATACTTTCACAAGGCACTGTATTCCCTATGTTGGGCCCATAGATCTCTGGTCAAAAGTAGTGCACTATATGGAGGATAGGGTGTCATTTGTGACTCAATCTTGCAGGCCTCAATAAAGAGTAAATTGCCAGATATTGTTGTATGCCTTGAAGTTTCCTCAGTCCCCAGATTATGAATAGCTACTACCACTGTTGCTTTTGATATGTGAGGCCAGAAGGGGGAAATTATGATGCAACTTTGTTTTAATGAGGGAATGTGATATACTGTAAGTTGATTATACAGCAGTAGAATTACTTAACAAGTGTTTGGTGATAAATTGCTGAATGAGAGTTTGGCACAAACACACACACAGAAAAACAGATAAACACACACACACATCCCCCCCCTAATAAAAAAAGTAAAAGTTGATTCTCTCTCTCTTTTGCAGTGCATGCTGGGAGTTTTTGGGGAGTTTGAGTGTTTGGTGTGGAGTGCTCTGTCCTAACTAACTTTCTTGATTCTTTTCTTGGTCTTTTCTTTCAATTTTATGTTCTATGGTGGAGGGATAATGCACTATTTGTTTTAGCAGTATCCACAGGTTTTTTCATATTTAGGGTGGAAGAGGACAGAGTAAGTTTCCTGGAGTTTGGAAGGTGTGGTGTGTGCGATGGCTTCTCCGCCTAGCACGGAGGAGACTCTGTCGATACGGCATGGATTCAGGTGTGTTCCTGAGAATGGAGTTAAAGTGGAGGAGGTTCTGCTTGTAGTCGGCGAACAGGTAGGAGCTGAATTTTATACATTCTGCTTCTAGAATAAACAAAGCTGTGGTTGTGTTCATGAAAAGAGCAAATTTGGTTGGTAGGCTAATTGCTAGTGGAATATTTAAGGGGTGTGTTGGTGCCAATTTCACCCCTCTCTACCCCTTCGACAAGAGTGGTAGTTGCAAATTTTCCTCCGTTTATTACGGATGATCAAATCAGGAAAGAGCTGAATCGTTTTGATAAGTTTGTTAGCGGTTTTCAGGCAGATGCCGTTAAGCACGTTGTTTCGTTCCAGAGGCAAGTGTTTATGTTTCTGAATAACAATGAGCAACAGCTAAATGTGCATTTTAAAGTGAGGCATGGAGAGGGGCTCTATGCAGGGTTTGCCAGCACAGATAGTCTACGGTGTTTAAAGTGTGGGAATTTGGGGCATAAGAGCTTTGCATGCACACATAAAGGCCATAGACAAGGTGAGGGCACAAGTGCCAGTGGGGGAAATCGAGGTCAGCGTGCAGGGGGTAATGAGTTGCAGACAGCAGAGGCTGGGTCTAGTCATGCCAGGGATGGTGGTGTAGATGAGGCTGGGCCTAGTCATGCCAGGGATGGTGGTGTAGATGAAGCTGGGCCTAGTCATGCAAGAGATGGTGGTGTAGTGGAGGCTGGGTCTAGTCATGCTATGGATGGTGGTGTAGATGATGCTGGGCCTAGTCATGCTATGGAGGGTGGTGTAGATGAGGCTGGGTCTAGTCAGGTTATGCTAGTGGATGAGGAGAGTATAGTGGGGAAGTGTGAGAGGCTAGGGGGCGGGAGGAGGGTGTCAAGCTGAAAAGGAAAAAGGGTGTGGTCAAAGGCACCATGGAACCTTTGCCTGTTGCTGTGGGGGAGGCCCTGACCAGAGAGGAAGGGCAGGTGGTCAGGATGGGAGATGGAGATGAGGAGGAAAGTGAGTCTGAGGAAGAGGATGAGGAGTTATTTTTTTTCAGACTCCTCTTCAATGTGTCCGGGGCTGACAGCCAGTCAAGCAGAGGGGTCAAAGTACACGTTGAGAGAACTGACAAGGTTCCTGAATGAGACCAAGGGGAAAAAAGTTAATCTTGAGGCTTTTTTTTCTGATCCGAGAGAAAGTTTGTAAGATCAGTACAACATGCTATGAAAAATGAGGGGCATGGTGTCCTCTCACCCAGGAAACGGTGTAGGTTGAGGAAGTGGGTCACAACAGTGCGTAAGCGTCTACCTTCAGACACTGTTTAGATGTATAGTTTCTTTCTGATACTGGGGCTTTTTGAGCTTTGCTATTGGTCTCTTTCTTTGCTGGCTTTTATCCCACTTCTTATGGAGACTCTTTGGGTAGGCTCACTCAATATAAATGTCGCCAGAGATGCGGGAAAAAGGAGTGTGTTGGGTGAATATGTAAAACAAAAAAAAGTACAGGTGTTGTTTCTGCAGGAGACGCCTAGTGATGTGTTGAATGAAGTAGATTGGGGGCTCTTGTCACGCCCTGACCATAGAGAGCCCTTGGTTCTCTATGGTGTTTAGGTCAGAGCATGACTCGGGGGGTGTTCTAGTCATTCTATTTCTATGTTGGTGAGTTGTAGGGTTCCCAATTAGAGGCAGCTGGTAATCGTTGCCTCTAATTGGGGATCATATTTAGGAAGCCCTTTCTCCCACCTGCTTTGTGGGATATTGTTTTGTGTATGTGCATGTAGCACCACTACTTTCACGTTTCGTTGTTGGTTTATTGTTTTGTATAAGTTTCACTTCAATAAAAGATGTGGAACTCTAATCACCCTGCGCCTTGGTTCACTCTGTACGACGATCGTGACAGCTCTGGTGGAAAGGGGCAAGTGTGTTGAGCCATGGGACAAATTGTTGTGCAGGGCTGGCAGTCCTTTTTGTACCGGGTCTGTCTGTAAAAATGTGCTCCTCAAAGGATGTGTGTCAGGGTAGGTTGCTTTTTTGTAAAAGCAGAATTTAACCACACGGGTTTTGTCTTTATAAATGTGTATGCACCTACCACAGGGAGAGAGAGGGGGGTTCTATTTGGGAGTCTTAGACAGGAACACTCATAAGTACCGCCTGAGGAGACGCTGGTGGTCGGAGGGGACTGGAACTGTACAATGGATTTTACAAAAGACAGAAATGGGGATGAGCCTCATTCCGTGTCAGTGGGAGTGTTAAGGGACATCATTAATCAGTTCGACCTAGTGGATGTTTGGAAAACTAAACATCCCTACACAAGACAGTATACATGGGTGAAGATTTTTGGGGCTAAGGTGAGTGCAGCCAGACTTGATCGGTTTTACATGTCCAGGAATCAGAGCAATAGGCTGTTGGGCGCTACCATTCTCCCGATGGGGTTTTCAGATCACCACATAACCATGGCCCGATGTCTATTTCACCAGGGCCCTGGCAGGCATCCTATTGGAAGTTTAATGTAAAGCTCTTACAAGATGCCACCTTTTGCTCAGGTTTCCAGACCTTTTGGGGAAGGGCTGGCAGTGAAGAGAGGAGTATGAGTCTCTGAGTCAATGGTGTGATGTGGGGAAAGTCCACATTTGGCTTTTCTGTCAACAGTACACAGCTCTCACATCCTCTGAGGCTAGGAGTGTATTGGGGGAACTAGAGTGTTGTATTAGTGAGATGGAGGTAGAGATGGTGGGGCAAGGCAATTTAGGCCTCCAGGCTAATTTAGCTGAATTACGTAGGGACCTGTGTAGTTTTTTCCAGGTTAACCTCTTAGGGCTAGGGGGCAGTATTTACACGGCCGGATAAAAAACGTACCCGATTTAATCTGGTTACTACTCCTACCCAGTAACTAGAATATGCATATACTTATTAGATATGGATAGAAAACACCCTAAAGTTTCTAAAACTGTTTGAAAGGTGTCTGTGAGTATAACAGAACTCATATGGCAGGCAAAAACCTGAGAGATTCCTTTACAGGAAGTGGCCTGTCTGACCATTTATTGGCTTTCTTTGACATCTCTTTCCAAAACAAAGGATCTCTGCGGTAACGTGACACTTCCCACGGCTCCCATAGGCTCTCAGAGCCCGGGAAAAAGCTGAATGTCGTCATTCCAGCCCCAGGCTGAAACACATTATCGCCTTTGTCAAGTGGCCGATCAAGGGACAGTGGGCTTAGGCGCGTGCACTGGTTGCCCCCGTCTTTCTTTTTTTTCCTCTATTTGCCGAAACGCAGAATCCCGGTCGGAATATTATCGCTTTTTTACGAGATAAATTGCATAAAAATTGATTTTAAACAGAGGTTGACATGCTTCGAAGTACGGTAATGGAATATTTAGAATTCTTTTGTCACGAATTGCGCCATGCTCGTCACCCTTATTTAGCCTTTAGGATAGTGTCTAGAACGCACGAACAAAACGCCGCTGTTTGAATATAACGATGGATTATTTTGGACCAAACCAACATTTGTTATTGAAGTAGAAGTCCTGGGAGTGCATTCTGACGAAGACAACAAAGGTCATAACATTGTTCTTAATCAGGGACATGTTGGACTTGTCGAAAGGTTCTAATGTGAACTTTGGACTGGTCTCTTTAGATCAAGAGAAGGCTTTTGATAGAGTGGACCATGAGTATCTGTTTAATGTGATGTTTGGGAAGAGTTTTTTGACCTGTGTGAAGCTGTTGTATGCTGGGTGGGATGGGGGCTCAGTAGGCCAGTCTGGGTGAGACGGGGCATTAGACAAGGATGCCCTCTATCTGGGCAGTTATACACACTAGCCATTGAGCCTTTTTTGGGACTGCTACGCAGGAGACTGCAGGGAGTGTGCTGGACAGGCATGGATGTGGTGACAGGCATAGCAGTGTCAGCATATGCAGATTATGTTTCTGTGATGGTCAGGGATGGTCAGGATATGCAGGCACTAGGGAGCTTCATCAGCTAAGGTAAACTGGGGCAAGAGTAAAGCTCTTATGTGGAGCATGGGGGATGCTTCCAGGGGGTTTGCAGTGCGGTTGTGAAGGGATTAAAGTGTTGGGGGTGTACCTGGGCTCAGAGAACAGGGAGGGGCTGTCACAGGCAGTGGTGTCAAGACTGGCCAGGTGGAGGTGGCTCCTGTCCCAAGTGTCATATAGAGGGAGGGTGCTGATAATCAACAACCTGATAGCATCTTCCCTGTGGCATAAACTGGCTGTCCTCAACCCCCCCGCCGGTCTGTTCACAGACCTGCAACGCAAGCTGGTGAACTTTTCTGGTCGGGCCATCACTGGCTGAGGGCGGCAGTGTTGTACATAACCGTCCACGAAGGAGGACAAGGCCTGGTGGAACTGGAGAGCAGGATGGCTGCTTTCCGGCTAAAGGCGGTGCAGTGACTGCTGTACCATACTGATGTTGGCTGGAGGGAACCAGCATGCGTGCTGCTGAGGAGAGCTGGCGGATTAGGGTTGGACCGGCAGCTCTTCCTCATGAAGCTGGAGAGGCTGAGTACAGCAGGTCTCTCAGATTTTTACTCTAAAGTGCTGAGGGCCTGGCAGCTGCTAAGGCCCACACGAGAAGGGGGTGTGGAGCCTGGGCTGTGGGTGTGGGTGTGGGAGGAGCCTATCTTCCACAACCCAGCCATCCCTTTGAGATCGGTTCAGTCAACCACCCTGCAGAGGCAACTGATGGCAGCGGGTTTACAAAGGTTGGGTGACCTGCGACTGCTGGGAGAGGAGGGGTGAAAAACCCCGGAAGTCTTGGCACAACAAACAGGAATAACGTCTCTAAGGCTGCTGGAGAGATTCCTGGAGGATGTCCCGGAGGCACTGTCTGAGCCGGTAAGGGGGGTGTTTGAGCGGCCAAAGGGGGAGTGGCCACCAATGTTTCCGCCACTGCAGGTGGAGGTCTGGAGGACTTGTTAGATTGTTAGATACACCAAGCCTGGGGGAGTTTGAAGGAGTGGGAGGTAAAGCCCTCTACAACCTCTGCGTTAAGGTTAGGAACATTAGAGCCTAACAGGAGTAAAGGCAGATTAGTGGCAGGGGGTATGTGGGGCGGAGAGTATGGTGGGTTTTAGATGGAGGGGAATCTACAAACCCCCAGTACTGAAGAGGTCAGGGGACCTCCAGTGGAGGGTTCTTCATGGAGCCCTGGCCACTAACAGCTGGTTGGCACGGGTTGAACCAGGAATCGGGCAGGGGTGTCCTTTCTGTGTAATGAAAGAAACTGTGATTCATGTGTTTTCTGTGTGCACCAGGTTAATGTCATTAATGTATCTGATGGAATGTCTGTGTGAGAGGTTGGGGGTGGTTTTTACTGTTGTGATGTTTATAATGGGATACAGGTATTCGATTAATGAGAAGGCCAAATGTGTTTTGTTGAATTTTCTGTTTGCTCAGGCGAAGTTGGCTATTTGGCTAACAAGGAGGAACGGGGTCAAAGGTGGGGAGATAACAGACCCTTTACTATTGTTTAATGGGATGGTCTCTGCGTGCCTTAGAGTTGAGTACTATAGAATGATAAAGTGTGGAGATGTTTCAGGAGATATGGTGTGTTGGGGGGGCTGTCTGTATAGCTGGGGAAGATGTTTTGGATATACGGTTGTAGAAGTGGTGTGTTGTTTTGGGTATTGTGATATTGGTTTGTATCATGTGGTAGATGGAAAGGTGAGTATGGTACATGTATGCAGTACAGGATATATTTTGGTGTTTTATTTTTAAGAGGGGGGATTTTTTTTTTTATGAAATGAGAAAGTTTCAGTAAAGAAAGACAAAGTCAAAGTTCTCTCTATAAAGCCTGAGTTCAGTCAGAGTTGAGCTGAATACCTGCAGTAAAGTTCAGTAATGAATGGTAAAGACCGTGTAATTAAATAAATACTTACCCTGACACATTTCAGGTGTTTCAGCTTACACACTACTATTAGCTCTTCGGCCAGAAGACTGAAAGTAAGTTACTCATTTAAAACATATGAATACAGTGCCTCCTTTTTCTGCTGAGTGTCATGCAGGACTCAGGCAATATCAATTTTATATATATATATATGGACTGCTCAAAAAATAAAGGGAACACTAAAATAACACATCCTAGATCTGAATGAATTAAATAATCTTATTAAATACTTTTTTCTTTACATAGTTGAATGTGCTGACAACAAAATCACATAAAAATAATCAATGGAAATCAAATTTATCAACCCATGGAGGTCTGGATTTGGAGTCACATTCAAAATTAAAGTGGAAAACCACACTACAGGCTGATCCAACTTTCATGTAATGTCCTTAAAACAAGTCAAAAGGAGGCTCAGTAGTGTGTGTGGCCTCCACGTGCCTGTATGACCTCCCTACAACGCCTGGGCATGCTCCTGATGAGGTGGCGGATGGTCTCCTGAGGGATCTCCTCCCAGACCTGGACTAAAGCATCCGCCAACTCCTGGACAGTCTGTGGTGCAACGTGGCGTTGGTGGATGGAGCGAGACATGATGTCCCAGATGTGCTCAATTGGATTCAGGTCTGGGGAACGGGCGGGCCAGTCCATAGCATCAATGCCTTCCTCTTGCAGGAACTGCTGACACACTCCAGCCACATGAGGTCTAGCATTGTCTTGCATTAGGAGGAACCCAGGGCCAACCGCACTAGCATATTGTCTCACAAGGGGTCTGAGGATCTCATCTCGGTACCTAATGGCAGTCAGGCTACCTCTGGCGAGCACATGGAGAGCTGTGCGGCCCCCCAAAGAAATGCCACCCCACACCATGACTGACCCACCGCCTAACTGGTCATGCTGGAGGATGTTGCAGGCAGCAGAACGTTCTCCACGGCGTCTCCAGACTCTGTCACGTCTGTCACGTGCTCAGTGTGAACCTGCTTTCATCTGTGAAGAGCACAGGGCGCCAGTGGCGAATTTGCCAATCTTGGTGTTCTCTGGCAAATGCCAAACGTCCTGCACCGTGTTGGGCTGTAAGCACAACCCCCACCTGTGGACGTCGTGCCCTCATACCACCCTCATGGAGTCTGTTTCTGACTGTTTGAGCAGACACATGCACATTTGTGGCCTGCTGGAGGTCATTTTGCAGGGCTCTGGCAGTGCTCCTCCTGCTCCTCCTTGCACAAATGCGGAGGTCCTGCTGCTGGGTTGTTGCCCTCCTACGGCCTCCTCCACGTCTCCTGATGTACTGGCCTGTCTCCTGGTAGCGCCTCCATGCTCTGGACACTACGCTGACAGACACAGCAAACCTTCTTGCCACAGCTCGCATTGATGTGCCATCCTGGATGAGCTGCACTACCTGAGCCACTTGTGTGGGTTGTAGACTCCGTCTCATGCTACCACTAGAGTGAAAGCACCGCCAGCATTCAAAAGTGACCAAAACATCAGCCAGGAATCATAGGAACTGAGAAGTGGTCTGTGGTCCCCACCTGCAGAACCACTCCTTTATTTTGGGTGTCTTGCTAATTGCCTATAATTTCCACCTGTTGTCTATTCCATTTGTACAACAGCATGTGACATTTATTGTCAATCAGTGTTGCTTCCTAAGTGGACAGTTTGATTTCACAGAAGTGTGATTGACTTGGAGTTACATTGTGTTGTTTAAGTGTTCCCTTTATTTTTTTGAGCAGTGTGTATATATATATATATATATACCCTGAGTATACAAAACATTAGGAACACCCCCTTTTTCTCTCAGAAAACCCCCAATTCAAAAACCTTCCACAGAGATGCCGGCCCATGTTGACTTCAGTGCTTCCCACAGTTGTGTCAAGTTGACTGGATGGCCTTTAGTTGGTGGACCCTTCTTGATACACACAGGAAAACTGTTGATTGTGAAAAACTCAGCAGCATTGTAGTTCTTGACACACTCATACTGGTGCGCCTGGCATCTACTACCATAACCCATTCAAAGGCAGCTCAATCTTTTGTCTTTCCCATTCACTCTCTGAATGGCACACATACACAATCCAAAGTCTCAATTGTCTCAAGGCTTAAAAATCCTTCTTTAACCTGTCTCCTCCCCTTCATCGGCACTGATTGAAGTGGATTTAACAAGTGACATCAATAAGGGATCATAGCTGTCACCTGGATTCAATTGGTCAGTCTATGTCAACTAAAGAGCAGTGGTTCCTAATGTTTTGTACACTCAGTGTATGTAATGGCTTCAGGTTATGAATGAATTCAAAACTTTAATAATTAATGCAATCAGTGTGAGTATGAAAAACCTTTCCAGAATAGTTATCTTCAAACACAAACAGTATGCTATCAGCACACACACAGTCACACGCACGCACACCCACATGCCGGTTGGCTGATTATTAACATGCAACATTGAAGGCATTACTACATCATCCCCCCAGTGAGATGGATAGGGCTCTGGGACTGGGTTTTACCTCTCATTTGGTTCCCATAGCGTATAGCCGGTGTATATGGATGGAAGACAAACCATCAGGTAATGATGGGCGGTAGCACCCCGCTTAAATACAAATGAACATGCTTGCCACATAGGAAGAAGCGTTCAATCAGGATGCTTTCATTATCTATGTTTGTGAAATTAGGCGTAGCCAGTCCAGAAGGGAAACCTGAGTGTGGTTGATTGCATCGGCTGATATTGCACCAATTGGATTCACACTAATTACATGCGGACTATTTAGTTGACCAGTTCTACACATGCTTCCTCTATGTCGGATGTCACACACTCTCATACGCTGGTGTCTCTTGCTGTTGTAACTAGCTTGTACACTCTGTGCTATGTGTTTCTGATATCCCACCACCACCCCAGCCAACACCTGTAGGAGTTCTGTTTCTTCCATCAGGGGATTTGATATAGCATATCTTGCTCATTGACTGTAGTTATATTATCATCTTCATATGACGCTTGGCTCTGGCAGTGAGCTACCCTGAAGGAGCAGAGCCCTATTCACAAACCATGCATTGTTATATTTTCTAATGGTTAAATGTACATGTGGGGGTTTCTTTCTAAACATACTTTGCACGTAAGAAAAGTGTTCAATCAGGATGTTTTCTCAGTTGGTGTGTATTTGAGAGAAAGAGACAGTTCATGCATGTGTTTTTATTCAATATTCTAAGACCGACAGCATCAACCATTTTTTTTATTTTACCTTTATTTAACTAGGAAAGTCAGTTAAGAACAAATTATTATTTTCAATGACAGCCTAGGAACAGTGGTGGGCAGAACAACAGATTTGTACCTTGTCAGCTCGGGGATTCGATCTTACAAACTTTACGGTTACTAGTCCAACGCTCTAACCACTAGGCTATGCTGCCGTCCCACATCTCAATACATTATGTTTCCTAGTTAGCAGTGGGAACAGCACATTATCACATACAAACTAGCCTGTGAGGGCAGTCTCTGAGTCGTCTGTTGTGAATGGCCACATTCACAGTGCCTGTTGGCTCGTCCTCATGAACTGCCTGTGTCCATCACTAGAGGGAGTGTTCAGTCTGGATTAACACTAACATGGGCAGAGAGAGAGAGCTGGAGTTCGCTCATGTTTAATATCGCTAGTCTCTACCACCACTGTCTCTACCGGCCTCAGTCTGGCTTTGTGTGATTGAACAAATTGCATACATTTGTAAGTATGACAGCATGGCTATAGTGTGTTTATGCTTGACTTAACCTGTATTTAATGTAAATGTACTACATGTACTATACGTACATGCAGAATTCAAGCTAGACTTAATATGAACTCTGCCTGACATTTGACATGCACCGTGTAGAATAGAGATTAGTCAAGGCTGCCATGACTACAATCTGTAATGTTTTATTTAAATAAAAAAAATATTCTGGTACTATCAAGATGAACATATAAGAAGACAAAGGTTAAAGCGGATGACAATACATCACAATTTATTAATATTTGCATATTTACCTTCTTCCTTTTCTTATAACTCCAGTGCCAATACCTCAACAGGAAAGGCATTAAAATATCTTCATTCCTGGGTATAAATGAAAATAATATTTTATGTCATCGCCATTCCAGCTACAATATTCATGAGATGTACGAGCCTCTCTCGCTGCAACTTGAGGGGCCCTGAAGTTGTCAACAACAGGTTCAAAGGCCACAGCGGCATGCCGTCACCCATCTCCCTGAGCTCAGAGTGATGTGCACCAAAGAGCTGATGTGAGGTCAGACAGGGCTGGGTCAAACCATTCACTGACATATCGAGGAGGGTTTGGGAGCATCGCAGTGCAGCAAACCTCAATTGTTTGAAAATAAAATATACATTTGTATATGTATTTATTATGGATCCCCACTCTTCCTGGGGTCCAGAAAAATGAAGGCAGTTATAATTTTTTTTTAATGACAATACATTCACAGGTTTCACAACACACTGTGGGCCCTCAGGCCCCTACTCCACCACTTCCACATATCTACAATACAACATTCATGTGTACGTGTGCGTATTGTGCGTATGTCTATGCATGTGTAGGTGCCTATGTTTGTTGTTTCACAGTTCCCACTGATCCATAAGGTGTATTTTTATTTGTTTTTTATATCTAATTTTACTGCTTGCATCAGTTACTTGATGTGGAATAGAGTTCCATGTAGTCATGGCTCTATGTAGTACTGTGCGCCTCCCATAGTCTCTTCTGGACTTGGAGACTGTGAAGACACCTCTTGTGGCATGTCTTGTGGGGTATGCATGGGTGTCTGAGCTGTGCGCCAGTAATTCAAACAGACAGCTTGGTGCATTCAACATGTCAATACCTCTCATTAATACAAGTAGTGATGAAGTCAATCTCGCCTCCACTCCAAGCTATGAGAGATTGACATGCATATTGTTAATATTAGCTCTCTGTGTACATCCAAGGGCCAGCCATGCTGCCTTGTTCTGAGCCAATTGCAATTTTCCTTAGTCCCTGTTTGTGGCACCTGACCAGTAGTCCGAACAGTACTCCAGGTGTGACAAAACTAGGGCCTGTAGGACCTACATTGTTGATAGTGCTGTTAATTAAGAAGGTAAAACAGCGCTTTATTATTGACAGACTTCTCCCCATCTTAGCTACTGTTGTATGAATATGTTTTGACCATGACAGTTTACAATCCAGGGTTACTCTGAGCAGTTTGTCACCTCAATTTGCTCAATTTCCACATTATTTATTACAAGATTTAGTTGAGGTTTAGGGTTTAGTGAATGATTTGTTCCAAATACAATGCTTTTAGTTGTAGAAATATTTAGGACTAATTTATTCCTTGCCACCCACTCTGAAATTAACTGCAGCTCTTTGTTAAGTGTTGCAGTCATTTCAGTCGCTATAGTAGCTGAAGTGTATAGTGTTGAGTCATACGCATATATAGATACACACACTGGCTTTACTCAAAGTTGTTAGTGAAGATTGAAAAAAGTAAGGGGCCTAGACAGCTGCTCACGGGAATTCCTGACTCCACCTGGATTATGTTGGAGAGGTTAGACAGGTAACTCTTTATCCATAATATAGCAGGGGGTGTAAAGCCATAACAGATATGTTTTCCAGCAGCAGATTTTGATCGATAATGTCAAAAGCCGCACTGAAGTCTAACAAAAGTATTTTTATCATCAATTTCTTTCAGCCATTTCTCTCAGCCAATCATCAGTCATTTGTGTAAGTGCTGTGCATGTTGAATGTCCTTCCCTATAAGCGTGCTGAAAGTCTGTTGTCAATTGTTTGACAATAAAATAGCATTGAGGAATACATTTTTCCCAAAAGTTTACTAAAGGTTGGTAACAGGCTGATTGGTAACATGCCTAATATTAAAGAAGTCTTGAGGTATTGCTCGCCTGAGTACCTTATGATAAGCTGTAGACCACACTATCTACCAAGAGTTCTCATCTACAGTCGTGGCCAAAAGTTTTGAATGACACAAATATTAATTTTCACAAAGTTTGTTGCTTCAGTGTCTTTGTCAGATGTTACTATGGAATACTGAAGTATAATTACAAGCATTTCCTAAGTGTCAAAGGCTTTTATTGACAATTACATGAAGTTGATGCAAATAGTCAATATTTGCAGTGTTCACCCTTCTTTTTCAAGACCTCTGCAATCCACCCTAGCATGCTGTCAATTAACTTCTGGGCCACATCCTACAAAACGTATTGTATGACCTCTTATACACTATATTAGGCCCAGCCTTTGGAACTTTGGTTTTCCTAGATATGGCTACTATATTGTGATCACTATATCCAATGGATCTGGATACTGCTTTCAAGCAAATTTCTGCAGCCTTAGTAAAGATGTGATCAATTATTTCATTCCTGTGCTGTTTGTAACTACCCTGGTAGGCTGACTGATAACCTGAACCAGCTTGCAGGCACTGGTTACAATTTGAAGGTTTTTCTTGAGTGAGCAGCTTGATAAAAGCCAGTCAATATTTAAATCACTCAGAAAATATACCTCTCTGTTGATATCACATACATTATCAAGCATTTCACACATGTTATCCAGATACTGACTGTTAAGATGCGGTGGTCTATAGCAGCTTCCCACAAGAATGGGCTTTAGGTGAGGCAGATGAACCTGTAGCCATATTGCTTCAACAGTATTTAACATGAGATCCTCTCTAAGCTTTACAGGAATGTGGTTCTGAATATAAACAACAACACCTCCACCATTGCCATTTCTGTCTTTTCTGTAAATGTTATAACCTTGTATTGCTACCACCGTATCATCATAAGTGAGTTTCAAAGATAGTCAGAATATGAATGTAATCTGTTACTAGCAAATAATTGATTTCATGAACCTTGTTTCTTATTAAGCTACATATGTGAACGTGTGCTATTTTGAGCACTTTTCTTCTGGGATGATTACTTGTTTTAATTGCTTTACTGGGAAGCTTAGCATAAGTAGATATGCTCATGTTATTTGTGTTAGTGCAGGGTGAGCTGCACACAGTGGACATCCTACTAGGGCACACTGCATCAGTGCTAACAGTATAAATCTGGTTCATAGGCACATGATTACAGCATACAATAGCTGTAGGATCGGCAGTTAGAGGGACATAAATTAGGTTACTTACATTGTGTCTACCAACACCCCTGGTATAATGTACATTTGCTGAAGCATTATGACAACTCAGCATCACAATGCTAGGGATTAACTGAGCTGGGCTTAGGTCATTGATAAGTCATTGTCTCAACGCAGCCTTAAAATTCTGTGAAAATATCCAGGAACCCAAATAATTTGGGTGGATCCCATCCTTCTTCTAAAACGTGTTTTGTTTCCAAAAGGTATCGAAATTGTCAACAAAGGTTACTTCCATTGAGCTGCAATAATCACGTACCAGTTGTGAAGAGAAAGAATCCTGCTAAAGCATTCAATGCCACGATTCAGAGAGGGCACAGGGCCAGATATGATGGATATTTTATTAGCGTCTAGCAGAGTTATTCAGCTCTTTTAAAATCCAGTTTCAACTGTTCAGAGTTGCCCTTCATAATGTCATTAAAACCCACATGGACTACAATAGAATCATTTTCCATGTTCTGATGTAGTACATTCAGGAGCAGCTTAGTAATGTCATTTACTCAAGCTCAGGGATAGGCTATTGTTTTTGCACCAGGAACGGTCACATTTCTTACCATGGAGCTGCCCAAAATCACGGCTGGCGAGAAGAATGAGGAAATTCGCCCACTCCCACACTTCACAGGATTTAGAGAACCCTTTATGGACGGGCGAGAGGCAAGATAACTTGAGCCCATTGCTCCCTGCGCCTTCCGCAGGCCTCCGAGAGATGGAGAAGCCCCACTCGATCCAAAGCAGGGACGAAAGGTTGTCGACTTCAAAATCGAAGGTGTAGGCACTGCGGCCGCAGACACAGGTACCCCCAGCGACAAAGGTGCAGGAAGATCAGGCTCCAGGATTGCGAAACTATTAGTTGTTTGTATCCGCTCTGGGCCTCTCGTTGGAAGTGTAGACTGCTTTGCGGAAGGCCACTGTCTTAGGCTTCCACGGCTCGTGACATCTGACCATCAATGTGGCCATTGAGGGCAGCAGTGTCGATCAGATGGAAAAATATATTCTTATACCACTTGGTCAGAATGACCTTCTTGATCCAAATCAGTCAGGTTTCAAGACTGGTCATTCAACTGAGACTGCTCTTCTCTGTGTCACGGAGGCTCTCCGCACTGCTAAAGCTAACTCTCTCTCCTCTGCTCTCATCCTTCTAGACCTATCTGCTGCCTTTGATACTGTGAACCATCAGATCCTCCTCTCCACCCTCTCCGAGTTGGGTATCTCCGGCGCGGCTCACTCTTGGATTGCGTCCTACCTGACAGGTCGCTCCTACCAGGTGGCGTGGCGAGAATCCATCTCCGCACCACGCACTCTCACCACTGTTGTCCCCCAGGGCTCAGTTCTAGGCCCTCTCCTATTCTCGCTATATACCAAGTCACTTGTCTCTGTCATATCCTCACATGGTCTCTCCTATCATTGCTACGCATACGACACACAATTAATCTTCTCCTTTCCCCCTTCTGATAACCAGGTGGCGAATCGCATCTCTGCATGTCTGGCAGACATATCAGTGTGGATGACGGATCACCACCTCAAGCTGAACCTCGGCAAGACGGAGCTGCTCTTCCTCCTGGGGAAGGACTGCCCGTTCCATGATCTCGCCATCACGGTTGACAACTCCATTGTGTCCTCCTCCCAAAGTGCTAAGAGCCTTGGTGTGACCCTGGACAACACCCTGTCGTTCTCTGCTAACATCAAGGTGGTGACCCGATCCTGTAGGTTCATGCACTACAACATTCGCAGAGTACGACCCTGCCTTACACAGGAAGCGGCGCAGGTCCTAACCCAGGCACTTGTCATCTCCCGTTTGGATTACTGCAACTCGCTGTTGGCGGGGCTCCCTGCCTGTGCCATTAAACCCCTACAACTCATCCAGAATGCCGCAGCCCGTCTGGTGTTCAACCCTCCCAAGTTCTCTCACGTCACCCCGCTCCTCCGCACACTCCACTGGCTTCCAGTTGAAGCTCGCATCTGCTACAAGACCATGGTACTTGCCTACGGAGCTGTGAGGGGAACGGCACCTCCGTACCTTCAGGCACTGATCAGTCCCTACACCCAAAGAAGGGCACTGCGTTCATCCACCTCTGGCCTGCTTGCCTCCCTACCTCTGTGGAAGCACAGTTCCTGCTCAGCCCAGTCAAAACTGTTCGCTGCTCTGGCACCCCAATGGTGGAACAAGCTCCCTCACGACGCCAGGACAGCGGAGTCAATCACCACCTTCCGGAGACACCTGAAACCCCACCTCTTTAAGGAATACCTGGGATAGGATAAAGTAATCCTTCTAACCCACCCTCCCCAAAAGATATAGATGTACTATTGTAAAGTGGTTGTTCCACTGGATATCATAAGGTGAATGCACCAATTTGTAAGTCGCTCTGGATAAGAGCGTCTGCTAAATGACGTAAATGTAATGTAATGGTCATTTTACGAGTGCATTCTACAAAGCTGTTTATCATGTCCGCCTTATCCACTGCCCCCATTTTGAGGTTATAGTCAAGCACGCAGTCTGGCTTGATTTCTCTCTCTCCCGTCAGGTGGTCCACCTTCCCTGTGGCCGACACGGTTGCTGTATGGACAGTGGAGAGGACATGGACGACTCGTTTGTCATGCCACATTACTGCCAGCTGTTGACCGTTCTTCTTCAACTCCACCTCCCCTATCTGCATCTTCCTGCATCCAAATGCCGGCATCTCCTTCCTGTTCGACCTGACTGTGCCTCAGGCCCCTGTGCTGTTGGAGAGCAGATGCTGGAAGAGTGTGGGACTGCTGTAACAATTGTCCACATACAAGGTTTGTCCCTTGCTGAGATGAGAAGCCAGCATGGTCATCACCACGGACCCGAACACCCCAAGCCCCTCATAATGTTGGATATCAGTGGTGGACCCTGTAAACTATAATGTCCTGGACAAATCCTGTCTTCACATCGCACATGACAAAGAACTTGACCCCAAACCTGTGCCTTTTGGAGGGAATATATTGAAGGAACACCAGCCTACCTTTCCATAATGTCAGGGACTCATCAATGCATAGGTCCTTGTATGGCACAAAGACCAGACCAAAAGCTGATGTCCGGCTGGGGGGAAGTCACGACGAAAAGTTAAAAAAAAAATCTATTTACGTTCGTTCAAACATGTCAAACGTTGTTTAGCATCAATCTTTAGGGCCATTTTTAACGTGAAACATCAGTAATATTTCAACCCGACCTCTCCTGTGTCTTGAAAAACGTTTTTGAAAAATGTCTCGCCTCACATGAACTCACATGAACGCGCAGGTGTGCGCAATAATGAAGTGACGACATCCCAGGGACGTCAACTTCTCTTCCTTGTCATCCGGTATCTGTTCATCATAGACTCTTCAACTTTATAAAGATCGTTGACATCTAGTGGAAGCCGTAGGAAGTGCGAAATGAATCCTTTGTCACTGTGTGATCTATTAGCAATGACTCGAATAGTACAGCCACAAAATTCTAATTTCCTGGTTGTATTTTTCTCAGGTTTATGCCTGCCATATGAGTTTTGTTATACTTACAGACACCATTCAAACAGTTTTAGAAAATTCAGAGTGTTTTCTATCCAAATCCGTTAATAATATGCATATCCTAGCTTCTGAGTTGGTGTAGGAGGCAGTTAAAAATGGGCACATATTTTTTTCAAAATTCTCAATACTGCCCCCTAGCCCCAACAGGTTATGATGTAGATACTTCTGTGAATGTCTGAACATTGCATACTTCAAATACTGAGCTATATTGTAAGCAAAAAATTGGGAAATTGTTGTTTTATACTAATGCAATTGCTCAGAGAAAGATTTTTTTTTTAACAAGTGATACTTTTTTTCTCGTAAAAGCACGCCAAAGATTCTTCTGAATAAAATTGTCAAACGATTAGTATTTGTTCCCATATTCCTATTACACAATGACTACAATGTGACTCTACAAACTTGTTGGATGTATTTGCAGTTTGTTTTGGTTGTGTTTCAGATTATTTTGTGCCGAATAGAAATTAACCTTAAATAATGTGTTGTGTCATTTTGGAGTCACTTTTATTGAAAATAAGAATAGAATATGTTTCTTAACACTTCTACATTCATGTGGATGCTACAATGATTACGGATAATCCTGAATGAATCGTCAATAACGATGAGTGGGAAAATTACAGAGGGTCAAAGTTCATTCCACCAAGACATGTTAACCTCCCCTGTTATTGTAATGGTGAGAGGTTAGCATATCTTGGGGGTATGGTCTTTGACCCTCAGTAACTTTAATTTTTATTGAAACGGTTAGGACAGTTATTTTATTTCCATGACCATCTTCATCCATAATCTGCGGTTACACAATTATACAATTAGCGTGCCAGTCCTAGGCATTATGATGCCGTTGTAGGCCTACTGTAGGACTTCATAGAGTTGTATTCTAGTTTTTATGGAATAGATTGGGAAACAATTCAGGGTTTTTATGTTTTATTTCTACAAAGACGTAAAGCTGAACACAGTCGATACAGAAGGCTAACTAGCAAACATTTATAGTCAAGCCAGTTTAACCGAAAAACTAAATATTTCAAACCAACAACAGCCCCCTCAGAGCTCACAGATCATCTGATGCTTACATTTGATCACAAAAGCTTGAAAAATGCAGTCAGAGAGAACTATCATATTTTTTATCAAATGCTTTTTTAAGAGGGTAGTTTTTGAATCAAAAAGGTACTAGTATTCCTTAGGAGGGCTGTGTGGGGCTGCCGTGCAAGGAGTGATATGACTACACACACACATACACACAGTCTTGTACAGCTAACCTTGTGGGGAGACACAATTCAGTCCCATTCAAAATCCTATTTTCCGTAAACCTAACCCGTACTCTTACCCTGACGCTAACCTTAACCCAAAAACCTAACCTTAACCCTAGCCCTAAACCTAACCCTAGCTCCTAACCCTAAAACTAACCCTAGCTCCTATCCCTAACCCTTAACGTAATTCTAACACTAACACTAATTTTAACCTTAATTAACCCCCTTGAAATAGCATTTTACTTTGTGGGGACTAACCAAATGTCCACAGTTGTTCAAATGTATGTTTGTTTACTATTCCTGTGGGGACTTCTGGTCTATTTGCATAGGTGTAGAATAATACTATGCAGTCTGTATGTGGCAAAAGGGACCAATACGATACTCCTGAATACATTCTTTTCATGCCTTTTAGTGAGATCTGCTGAAATAAGTCAATGATGTCTTTTTGGGAGTAAACATTACGATTAACATTCGTCATGCACAGTCTTCCAACTCTTTCACAGATGCTTGCCAGTATAACTCAATAGTCTGCCATATGACAGCAATCCAGAAAGGTTAAGCAGCAGCATATGATTCCTAAATTGAAGGAGAGAATCTGTGTGAAATGGCTGTACTCTAAGTCCCCAGATGGATCCAAATCTCTCCAAGGACGAGGAACTCATGCAATAAACTTGTCTGTGGATTATTTAATTCCATCTAATTTTCCCTCCCTTTCCCTCCTCTAAGTGTCCTTCCATTAAGTCAAACAACTCGTCTGAGGGATTCCATCTTTTTCCAGTTTTTTTCTCTCCTTTTATCCTTTTCTTCACTCCTATAATTCTCTCATTTCCTTTGCTCCTATTCATTTCTTTCTCTCCTTCCTCTCCTCCTATTCCTTTTCCTCTCTCTTTCCTTCTCTCCTCCAAGTGTTCTTCCATCTTTGCGTTAGACATCAAGAGTGTCTGTCTTTTTCATTGGAATGACCTTGAGTACGATGTCTATTTCACATTAACGATACACTGTGATAGATATCCTCCTCCTTCCTCTTTTGCTAGAAAGCCACTGGCTACACTGGAGGGAACGTGACTTTTCACCCTCATCGGAGAAATGACATATCTGTTGAGCCAAATTGACGTTTTTTTCATGTGACAGACTGGTGGCCATTTTCTCCCAGGGGATCATTGGTAAATTAGCTATTTCAAAACAAGGACATAGTGTATAAAACTACAAATGAAATACTACAGCCAATGTATTCAGCACCTTGCCTGAGGCTTCTGCTGGCCAATCACTACTTCAAATTTTCCTGTCATGCTTGTCCTACCGTTTTGGCTCTCTTTACCTCACAATTAACGACAATGTCATCTGATATTATCAACCTCGAAGCAATCGGAATATACGTAATTCAATTTATGAATTTTGCTCACATTGTGAAATATGCAATATGAGGGAAATAGGCCCAGAGAGAGAGAACGAGAGAGAGACCCGACCTGCTTGACAAAATTCCACCTCAGGTTCTTGTTTCGGTTCATGTCTAACAACATCCATACATGTGGAACAAACATTGCATGCATCACAAAGTCTGTGTTGGAAGCCTCCCCCAGTTCAACGAGTCATTAATCTCTGGTCATTTCTCTTCAGGCCTCTTGCAGCTATGTCATCATAAATCCACTATTGGGATGAGAGATGAATGCTACATTAGGGTGCCAAGATGGAGGAGGCTTTGCAGTCTTCCCCCACAATGCATGGGCCATGGGTCCTAAAACTTAAGTTCCAATGAAGTTTCCTGTATGGAATAGACATGTCTAAAATGGAATAAACTGCTTTACTTCTGTTCACCCTTCCCAGCGGGCAAAACTGTCATTACAACCATCATTATTACGTTCGTAAAACCAGTTTTCCATAGTTTTGCCCACTGGGTTTCTTCTAAGAGTGTGGATACTTTTTCTCTATTTCATCAGTTTCCATGTTGTAAACATTTATGAAAAAACTGGACTTCAGGAGAGAGGGGGACAGAGAAGGAGAGCGAGAGAAAGTCAGGTCACATTAGAAATGCTCTCCAATGGCTGCATTTACACAGGCAGCCCAATTCTGATATTTTTTCCACTAATTGGTCATTTGACCAATCACATCAGATCTTTTCACTTCAGATCTTTTTCAGAGCTGATCTTTTTGTTCAAAAGACCAATTTGTTAAAAAATAATCAGATTTGGGCTGCCTGTCTAAACGCAGCCAATGGGGGATCAAATAAAATTGTATTTGTCATATGCTTCATAAAACAACAGGTGTAGACTAACAGTGAAATGCTTACTTATGGACCCTTTGACAACAATGCAGATCATTTTTGGTCGTTGAAATAATAGAAAAATCATAACACGAGCAATAAATACACAATGAGTAATGATAACTTGCTTATATACAGTCCACGGGGTGCCCATACTGAGCTGATGTGCAGGGGTACGAGGTAATTGAGGTGTACAGTCTGTCTCCACCCCGGAAGGCTGTAGTGGCAGAGGATACTGGCTCGGGGCATGAAGGGGAGGAGGGAAGATGTTTTTGAACTGCCCTAGTAATTAACCACCATCGTACAGATTAAACCTCTCTCCTCTTCTCTGCTCAGCTCCTCTGATCATCCCTCCATCTCTCCCCTCTGATGTCTCTCTCTTTCTCTTCTGTTCTCCCTCTTCTTCTCCACTCTCTTTCTTTCTCTCGTTCTCTTCTTCTTTCTCTCGTTCTCTTCTGCTTTCTCTCTTTTTAACTTTGTCTTTCCCTCTTTCTCTCCCTCACTCTTTCTCTATTTGTTTCCCCTCACTCTCTTTCCGCTCTCCCTCTCTTATTCTAAGTGGGGAAAGGAAAGGAGGACAACCAGGACCAACTCTGCTTAGCTTCAGAGGCAAGCCATCATTTGGATTACTTAATCAGTCACCTCAGTGGACATTTTATTTTCCCGTCATGGTCAGCAGTGCAAGTGCACACAGAGGACTAACAATGGGCATTCTAATGACTCCCCAAACTGATTAGCTTGATCATTTAATTCAAATGGAATAATCACCAAAAATAATGAGCAATTAAACACAGTATTTGGAAACATGTTTAACTGTGCTTCATTTGTCTTTTTAAAAGCTTTTAATTGGTCCATATTTCATTAGACTTTAAACATGGTTCTAAAGCAGAAGCAGAGGTCCAAGAATATGTAGGCATCAGTAACATGATACCATAATTCAATATACTGCATAACGATGTGGGATCTTAATTTGATCAGTCCTTTGTTGCTGAGAATTTTCCTGCACTGCAGGAAATGCAGATGAGCTTCGTGATTTATATAAATTCACTGAAAATCCACACTAATACATGGTTATATCAACAGTATTCAACATTTCAGTTTATAGCTAACCACCGATCAAGCAACATTATAGACTTAACTTTCAAATCCTGTTTCTGCAGGATTATTTTGATGTGACTGAATATTGGTCAAATTAAGATCCTACATCTGTATGGAATCCTTTGCGAAAGTCTTTGATGACGAGGTATAGTCTTGGTGTTTCTGATACTGCGTCTAATTAGGTTGCAAATGTATTTACTGTAGCAAAGTTTGTTTGATTCCAACACATCCAGTACATCTAGTATGACACACAAAAAGCTGTAACCTTATAAACCCCATCTCTTGTCTAAACGCTTGTGCAATCCTCCTCATTAAGCCAACAGCAAGTGGTACATGAGCTGCGTTGGATAGAAGAAGAAAATATAATTTCCCCCCTGCGTGCTTGCACGTGGGTCATCCTTTCTTTCATTCTTTGTTTTCTCCTCCTAATCTTCTTTCTTTTCCTCTCTATCTGTCCTCCTCCTACTTCTCCTCTCCTAATACTATGTGGTTAAAAGGATCATACAGACATAAGCTCCCATGCAGTTTTGACAGAACACTCTCCACTTTGTTTGGCACAAGCTGGGTTCTTTTGAATTACGACAACTCGGCTCATTAAAAGTACGACTAGACTAATGGATGTGTAGAATTATATGACTCAACTAGGCTGCAGGTCTGGCCTGAGCTGCAGATCTCCACTCTACAGAGAAATATCTCTGTATTTCTCACTCTGTTTCTGTCAGATCGGCCTGCTCTGCTCCCATTCAACTCGGTACAACGTAGTTGTGATTGTCCTGGACTTTCATGTTTCATCTCCTCCCACTCTGTAGGCCTGAGGAGAAGTCTGGTTTAGAGTTGTGTGAGGTGAATGGTAAAATCTAAATGGTAAATCTAAATATTTTAAACCAAGAGACAGGCGGTTCATCATTAGATAACCACTGATGGGGACTCATTAAATAAAGAGATAGAAATCAAATTTTCCTCCCTCTTCCTAAAATAGTCAAAATGCAGTTCAGCCCGAATACTGTTCAGTCCCCAGTACCGATTCAGTTTGTACCCATCGTCATGCCCTCTGTCTTATATGATGTAGGCCTAATGGAGTGGGTATGAAGTTGACATTAAATAAAACAATGAAAGTGGTGGTCATATTAACAACATCATGTTGTTCAAAGATGATGATCTTGAAAATGATGCTTTCTATAAGTTCCTTGCACTTGTATGTTGTGGTTCAGAAATGCTGGGCAAAATACTGAACTTCCTATAGCACGTCTTATTCATTAGCTAATATCATGTTGAACTAGTAGAACCCGGTCATGACCCCAGTCTCCGAGGGTATCTCAGGGAGAGTGGGATATGCAAAAAACACATTTCCAATTCACACGTGTATTAATACAAACCAAAGTCTTTCCATTCCCCTTTAATACAAACATATACATGTGTGAAATAGGACGAATATCAGCACCCACCCAATTATTATTATTATTACTATTATGAATTAGATACACTGTATTCTTAAGAGTGTATTCTCTTCCCCTCACTGGATATATATTTTTTTAAATCAAACGAGATGCCAGTAAATAATCTCAAGAGCGCGTTCTCCCGTCAAGGATAGGATGCTTAGAAGACAAGTATAGAGTTATGGCATTTTCTTGTTTGATATTATCCCTGGTAAAATAAAATAATAAATAATGTATCGCTGTTCTTTCGCCTGGCTACACTTTTTGAAAAGGGTCTGTGTCTGCATGCTGTGTGAGAGTGAGTCTCACCCCTAGAAAACACTATTCAAGCAATACTCAATAATTCGTTTCAGAGATAAGGTCTCCCTCGTTCACAATGAGGTTAACTCAAAATCTGATAATGTTAGAGAGCTTTTAAGGGATAGAGAGGATTGACATAATCTCAGAGTCCAGCCTGCTGTTTTTATCTCACGGACACCATCTTCTCTCTGATGGCTCGCCTTAAACCCCATAACGGTCTGGGGAAATTACATTTGGCATTTTGCTATGAATCAGATTGTACAGCTAGCCAGCCACATACTATAAGACTACGGCAAAACTGCCCTGTCTGACTGTCTGCTCGCTCAGATTTTCAGAATTTCTTGACACATCTTTCTGAATGATGTACAAAGATGGCGCCAGAGGGTATGGCTGCCATCTTATCGGCTCATAACCAACCATGCTATTTAGTTTTTCTTTTCGCATTGTTCGTAAATTGTTTTGTACATAATATTGCTGCTACCGTCTCTTGTGACCGAAAAGAGCTTCTGGACATCAGAACTGGGATTACTCACCTAAAGTTGGACGAGGAGTAATCTTCTTCAATGAGTCGGACGCAAGAGATGTACTATGGACGCCCGGCCAGGCTTAGATCCCCGTGATTTGCTGGAATAGGAAACGTAGCTTTCACGGGAAAGAGATCAGGATGCTTTGTGAGGATCAGGCGACGAGTGGCTAATCTGCCTGTGACTTCCGTTCTGCTAGCTAACGTTCAATCGCTGGAAAATAAATGGGACGAACTGAAAACACACATATCCTACCAACGGGACATTAAAAACTGTAATATCTTATGTTTCACTGAGTTGTGGCTGAACGACGACATTAAGAACGCACAGCTGGCGGGTTATACACTCCATCGGCAGGATAGAACAGCAGCCTCTGGTAAGACATGGGGCGGGAGCCTATGCATTTATGTCAACAACAGCTGGTGCACGATATCTAAGTAATTCTCAAGGTTTTGCTTGCCTGGGGTAGAGTATCTCATGACAAGCTGTAGACCACACTAACTACCTAGAGAGGTTTTTTTCCGTAGCTGTCTACATACCACCACAGACTGAGGCTGGAACTAAAACCGCACTCAATGAGCTGTATTCTGCCATAAGCAACAGGAAAATGCTCATCCAGAGGCGGCGCTCCTAGTGGCCGTGGACTTTAATGCAGGGAAACATAAATCAGTTTAACCTAATTTCTATCAGCATGTTAAATGTGCAACCAGAGGGAAAACAATTCTAGACCACCTTTACTCCACACACAGGGACACGTGAAAAGCTCTCCCTCGCCCTCCATTTGGCAAATCTGACAATAACTATCCTCCTGATTCCTGCTAACAAGCAAAAATTAAGTGACTCGGCCTATAAAAAAGTGATCAGATGATGCAGATGCTAAACTACAGGACTGTTTTGCTAGCACAGACTGGAATACAGACCGGGATTCTTCCGATGGCATTGATGAGTACACCACATCAGTCACTGGTTTTATACACTGCTCAAAAAATAAAAGGGAACACTTAAACAACACAATGTAACTCCAAGTCAATCACACTTCTGTGAAATCAAACTGTCCACTTAGGAAGCAACACTGATTGACAATACATTTCACATGCTGTTGTGCAAATGGAATAGACAACAGGTGGAAATTATAGGCAATAAGCAAGACACCCCCAATAAAGGAATGGTTTTGCAGGTGGTGAACACAGACCACTTCTCAGTTCCTATGCTTCCTGGCTGATGTTTTGGTCACTTTTGAATGCTGGCGGTGCTTTCACTCTAGTGGTAGCATGAGACGGAGTCTATAACCCACACAAGTGGCTCAGGTAGTGCAGCTCATCCAGGATGGCACATCAATGCGAGCTGTGGCAAGAAGGTTTGCTGTGTCTGTCAGCGTAGTGTCCAGAGCATGGAGGCGCTACCAGGAGACAGGCCAGTACATCAGGAGACGTGGAGGAGGCCGTAGGAGGGCAACAACCCAGCAGCAGGAACGCTACCTCCGCCTTTGTGCAAGGAGGAGCAGGAGGAGCACTGCCAGAGCCCTGCAAAATGACCTCCAGCAGGCCACAAATGTGCATGTGTCTGCTCAAACAGTCAGAAACAGACTCCATGAGGGTGGTATGAGGGCACGACGTCCACAGGTGGGGGTTGTGCTTACAGCCCAACACGGTGCGGACGTTTGGCATTTGCCAGAGAACACCAAGATTGGCAAATTCGCCACTGGCGCCCTGTGCTCTTCACAGATGAAAGCAGGTTCACACTGAGCACATGTGACAGACGTAACAGAGTCTGGAGATGCCGTGGAGAACGTTCTGCTGCCTGCAACATCCTCCAGCATGACCAGTTTGGCGGTGGGTCAGTCATGGTGTGGGGTGGCATTTCTTTGGGGGGGCGCACAGCCCTCCATGTGCTCGCCAGAGGTAGCCTGACTGCCATTAGGTACCGAGATGAGATCCTCAGACCACTTGTGAGACCATATTCTGGTGCGGTTGGCCCTGGGTTCCTCCTAATGCAAGACAATGCTAGACCTCATGTGGCTGGAGTGTGTCAGCAGTTCCTGCAAGAGGAAGGCATTGATGCTATGGACCGCCCGTTCCCCAGACCTGAATCCAATTGAGCACATCTGGGACATCATGTCTCGCTCCATCCACCAACGCCACATTGCACCACAGACTGTCCAGGAGTTGGCGGATGCTTTAGTCCAGGTCTGGGAGGAGATCCCTCAGGAGACCATCCGCCACCTCATCAGGAGCATGCCCAGGCATTGTAGGGAGGTCATACAGGCACGTGGAGGCCACACACACTACTGAGCCTCATTTTGACTTGTTTTAAGGACATTACATCAAAGTTGGATCAGCCTGTAGTGTGGTTTTCCACTTTAATTTTGAGTGTGACTCCAAATCCAGACCTCCATGGGTTGATAAATTGGATTTCCATTGATTATTTTTGTGTGATTTTGTTGTCAGCACGTTCAACTATGTAAAGAAAAAAGTATTTAATAAGATTATTTCTTTCATTCAGTTCTAGGATGTGTTGTTTAAGTGTTCCCTTTATTTTTTGGAGCAGTGTAAATAAGTGCATCGATGACGTCATCCCCACAGTGACTGTACGTACATACCCCAACCTGAAGCCATGGATTACAGGCAACATCCACACTGAGCTAAAGGGTAGAGCTGCCGCTTTCAAGGAGCGGGACTCTAACCCGGAAGCTTATGAGAAATACCGCAATGGCTTCTGATGAACCATCAAACAGGCAAAGCATCAATACTGGAATAAGATCGAATCGTACTACACCGGCTCCGACGCTCATTGGATGTGGCAGGGCTTGCAAACTATTACAGATTACAAAGGGAAGCACAGCCGAGAGCTGCCCAGTGACACGAGCCTACCAGACGAGCTAAATAACTTCTTTGCTCACTTTAACCTCTTAAATCTAGACGTTCCGCTAGCGGAACACCTGCTCCAATAGCCAATGATGGGCGTGGCGCGAATTACAAATTCCTCAAAAATACAAAAACTTCAATTTTTCAAACATATGACTATTTTACACCATTTTAAAGACAAGACTCTCCTTTATCTAACCACACTGTCCGATTTCAAAAAGGCTTTACAACAAAAGCAAAACAGATTGTCAGCAGAGTACCCAGACAGAAATAATCAGACACCCATTTTTCAAGCTAGCATATAATGTCACATAAATCCAAACCACAGCTAAATGCAGCACTAACCTTTGATGATCTTCATCAGATGACACCCCTAGGACATTATGTTATACAATACATGCATGTTTTGTTCAATCAAGTTCATATTTATAACAAAAACCAGCTTTTTACATTAGCATGTGACGTTCAGAACTAGCATACCCCCCGCAAACTTCCGGTGAATTTACTAAATTACTCACGATAAACGTTCACAAAAAACATAATTATTTTAAGAATTATAGATACAGAACTCCTCTATGCACTCTATGTCCAATTTTAAAATAGCTTTTCGGTGAAAGCTCACGGGCTAGCTATTTAGACACCCAGCAAGTTTTGCACTCACCAAAGTCAGATTTACTATAAGAAAAATGTTATTACCTTTGCTGTTCTTCGTCAGAATGCACTCCCAGGACTTCTACTTCAATAACAAATGTTGGTTTGATCCCAAATAATCCATAGTTATATCCAAATAGCGGCGTTTTGTTCGTGCGTTCAAGACACTATCCGAAAGGGTAAATAAGGGTTACGCGCCCGACGCGTTTCGTGACAAAAAAATTCTAAATATTCCATTACCGTACTTCGAAGCATGTCAAACGCTGTTTAAAATCAATTTTTATGCCATTTTTCTCGTAAAAAAAGCGATAATATTCTGACCGGGAAAGCGTGTTTACGTTCAAAGAGAGAAAGTAAATACATGGGATCCCCTCATGCACGAGCCTCAGTCTGATGGCCCTCTGATCGACCACCATCCAAACGCGCTAAAGTTTTTTCAGCCAGCGGCTGGAATTACATCATTCAGCTTTTTCCCGGGTTCTGAGAGCCTATGGGAGCCGTAGAAAGTGTCACGTTACAGCAAAGATCCTACATTTTCTTTAAACAGAGCCAAGAAGCCCAAGGAATGGTCAGAGAGGATACTTCCTGTTTGGAATCTTCTCAGGTTTTTGCCTGCCATTTTAGTTCTGTTATACTCACAGACACCATTCAAACAGTTTTAGAAACTTTAGGGTGTTTTCTATCCAAAGCCAATAATTATATGCATAATCTAGTTTCTGGGCAGGAGTAATAATCAGATTAAATCGGGTACGTTTTTTATCCGGCTGTGAAAATACTGCCCCCTAGCCATAACAGGTTAACCTCTTACATCTAGACGTTTCGCTAGCGGAACACCTGCTCCAATATCCAATGATAGGCGTGGCGCGAATTACAAATTCCTCAATAATACAAAAACTTCAATTTTTCAAACATATGACTATTTCACAGCATTTTAAAGACAAGACTCTCCTTTATCTAACCACACTGTCCGATTTCAAAAAGGCTTTACAGCGAAAGCAAATCATTAGATTATGTCAGCAGAGTACCAAGCCAGAAATAATCAGACACCCATTTTTCAAGCTAGCATATAATGTCACAAAAAACAAAACCACAGCTAAATGCAGCACTAACCTTTGATGATCTTCATCAGATGACAACCCTAGGACATTATGTTATACAATGCATGCATGTTTAGTTCAATCAAGTTCATATTTATATCAAAAACCAGCTTTTTACATTAGCATGTGACGTTCAGAACTAGCATAACCCCGCAAACATCCGGTGAATTTACTAAATTACTCACGATAAACGTTCACAAAAAACATAACAATTATTTTAAGAATTATAGATACAGAACTCCTCTATGCACTCGATATGTCCGATTTTAAAATAGCTTTTCGGTGAAAGCACATTTTGCAATATTCTCAGTAGATAGCCCAGCCATCACGGCTAGCCATTTAGACACCGACCAAGTTTAGCCCTGATCAAACTCCGATTTACTATTACAAAAGTTTCATTACCTTTGTTGTCTTCGTCAGAATGCACTCCCAGGACTGCTACTTCAATAACAAATGTTGGTTTGGTCCAAAATAATCCATCGTTATATCCGAATAGCGGCGTTTTGTTCGTGCGTTCCAGACACTATCCGAAATGGTAAAGAAGGGTCGTGCGCATGGCGCAATTCGTGACAAAAAAATTCTAAATATTCCATTACCGTACTTCGAAGCATGTCAACCGCTGTTTAAAATCAATTTTTATGCAATTTTTCTCGTAGAAAAGCGATAATATTCTGACCGGGAATCTCCTTTTCGGCAAACAGAGGAAAAAAACACAAAGACGGGGGCAGTCAGGTCACGCGCCTAAGCCCACAGTCCCTTGATCGGC
Source organism: Salmo salar (assembly GCF_965601325.2). NCBI lineage: Eukaryota > Metazoa > Chordata > Actinopteri > Salmoniformes > Salmonidae > Salmo > Salmo salar. The sequence goes on along the minus strand of NC_138302.1, from coordinate 29,250,281 downwards.
CACTTGAGAAAGGCGATAATGTGTTTCAGCCTGGGGCTGGGATGACGACATTCAGGTTTTTCCCGGGCTCTGAGCGCCTATGGACGACGTAGGAAGTGTCACGTTAGAGCAGAGATCCTTAGTAAAAGATAGAGATGGCAAAGAAGTTCCAGAAATGGTCAGACAGGCCACTTCCTGTAAAGGAATCTCTCAGGTTTTGACCTGCCATTTGAGTTATGTTATACTCAGACACCATTCAAACAGTTTTAGAATAGAAACTTTAGGGTGTTTTCTATCCATATATAATAAGTATATGCATATCCTAGTTACTGGGTAGGATTAGTAACCAGATTAAATCGGGTACGTTTTTTTATCCAGCCGTGAAAATACTGCCCCCTAGCCATTAGAGGTTAAGGCAAGTGACACTGAAACATCCAGAGAGCATCAGCTGGTCTGGACGACTGTGTGATCACGCACTCCACAGCCGATGTGAGTAAGACCTTTAAACAGGTCAACATTCACAAGTCCGCCGGGCCAGACAGATTACTAGAACCTATACTCCGAGCATGCACTGACCAACTGATATGTGTCTTCACTGGCATTTTCAACCTCTCCCTGTCTGAGTCTGTAATACCAACATATTTCAAGCAGACCACCATAGTCCTTGTGCCCAAGAACACTAAGGTATCCTGCCTAAATGACTACCGACCAGTAGCTTTGAAAGGCTGGTCATGGCTCACATCAACACCATTATCCCAGAAACCCTAGACCCACTCCAATTTGCATACCGCACGAACAGATCCACAGATGATGCAATCTCTATAGCACTCCACACTGCCCTTTCCCACCTGGACAAAAGGAACACCTATGTGAGAATGCTATTCATTGACTACAGCGCAGCGTTTAACACCATTGTACCCTCAAAGCTTTTCACTAAGCTAAGGACTCTGGGACTAAATATCTCCCTCTGCAACTGTATCCTGGACTTCCTGACGGGCCGCCCCCAGGTGGTAAGGGTTGGTAACAACACATCTGCCACGCTGATCCTCAACACGGGGGCCCCTCAGTGGTGCGTGCCCAGTTCCCTCCTGTACTCCCTGTTCACTCATGACTGCACGGCCAGGCACAACTCCAACACCATCATTAAGTTTGGCGAAAACTATGAGACATCCTATAGGGAGGAGGTCAGAGACCTGACCGTGTGGTGCAAGGACAACATCCTCTCCCTCAATGTGATCAAGACAAAGGAGATGATTGTGGACTACAGGAAAAGGAGGACCGAGCACTCCCCATTCTCATCGATGGGGCTACAGCGGAGCAGTTTGAGAGCTTCAAGTTCCTTGGAATCCACAACACCAACAAACGAACATGGTCCGAACACACCAAGACAGTCCTGAAGAGGGCACGACAAAACCTATTCCCCCTCAGGAGACTGAAAAGATTTGGCATGGGTCCTCAGATCCTCAAAAGGTTTTACAGCTGCACCAGAGAGCATCCTGACAGATTGCATCACTGCCTGGTATGGCAACTGCTCAGCCTCCGACCGCAATACACTACAGAGGGTAGTGAATACGGCCCAGTACATCACCGGAGCCAAGCTTACTGCTGCTCTTTAATTATTTGTTATTCTTATCTCTTGTGTTTTTTAGGTTTTTCTTCAAATTGCATTGTTGGTTAAGGGCTTGTTAGTAAGCATTTCAGTGTAAGGTCTACACCTGTTGTATTCGGCGCGTGTGACAAATACAATTTGATTTAAACTAATTTGAGCTAGCAAAGTTGCCGTATAGACTACCATTGCGGTGGGGTTTGCAATTCCAGTCCTTCAGTTCAGCCATTGTGACTTGTGTATTTTAGCAGTGTGTAAAAACCACTACATGTCAGTGGTCGCCCATGGTCCTTGGAGGAAAATGGAAATCATTATTTCATCAAGCAGATTAAATGTTTTCAGGTTTTGTGGCCGGGGCTTAAAATATAAATCGATGAGGTGGATTTTGAACCGTGGCCTCCCCTGAGAGAGCTCAGAGGTCTGAGGATGCCTTAAATACCTGCAGTGTACTGATGACTGGATGTAACAGCTCTCTGTCTTCTGTCTCCAGCTTTATACATTTACTGTGGCAAGGCGTAGCAGGTAGCCTAGTGGTTAGAGTGTTGGGCCAGTAACTGAACGGTTGCTGGATCGAATCCCTGAGCTGACAAGTTAGAAATCTTTCTTTCTCCTGCTGAACAAGGCAGTTAACCCACTGTACACCAGTAGGCTGTCATTGTAAGTAAGAATTTGTTCTTAACTGACTTCCGTAGTTCAATAAAGGTTAAATCTGGCGGATTTTGACATGATGTTAAACTTTAAAAATATTCAAATTACACCAGACTTAATCATGATGTTCAGTATAAAACACGTATAGGTGATTGTTTGTTCAGAAGCACCACTGGACATCATAATAGGTACTGTAGCAGGTCATTTTTTTGAAGTACCATAAAGTACCCGTGGTTACCATCTAGTTTCCGACTAGGTAAATACCAATGGAAATAGTACTGTAAAATAATGTGCTTCCAATAATTGGTCAGAAGTCTGTTTTTGAGGTCTGTTCATTGAAGCAGATTTGGGTCATATTAGGAAGTATAACGATTCTCAGTGTATACTGTAGAGAGACCCCTCCCTTCCTTTTTGAGTGTTTTTTAGCCATCTCAGCTATTACACAGGTCATTTACCGTGCAACGTGAACCCGCATGCTGCTATGCTTTATCTCTATGTTACATGCCCTGGTCGTGAACCTCCTTAAGAAAGGAGTCATGTAGTTGTGTATTTTACTGGACAATCTGTGCCAAAGTGACAGTAGCTACCAAGGGCTGGACCTTTGAGATCGGAGCCCAGTTGTTAACTAGTTGATTTTATGGTGGAAGAGGAGCTCTTGAGAGAGAGAGAGAGAGAGTCTGGTGGTACAGATTGACCCCTGTTGTCAGTCTGGTGGTACAGATTGACCCCTGTTGTCAGTCTGGTGTCCCAAGCAGACCTCTCTCGCCAAGCAGGTTAGAAAGTGCATCACAGTTCATACTATCCAGGAGGGCCAACTATGATGATGCTGTTCTGTACCCTGTGTCATGGTTCCATGTTTTGCACAGGCAGTCATAGAGAAGGTATTGTAACAGTTCAGATTATACCCCCCCACCCCCTTCTCCATAAAAAGCATAGCAGTGTTAATGTCACCATGTGTCAATGTCCAGAACCAAAATGTCTTGTTGCCAAGCATTTAAGAAATCATAATATATCGTCTGATTCCATTCTTAGATTGTGAAAGATATTTTGCAAGATATCTTTAGGTCCAAGGGTTGACTGTACATCTAACCCGGGTGTCACTTGTCAGGCAATCACTTGGTCTCTCTTGAATGCTTGAAAATTATCATTTTTGTCTCTGAATTACAGTCATTATATTCCATTATAAAACATTATGTGTGACAAAGAGATGATCGAGGCACGGGAAACAGTAAGGTCTCAGACAGTTTACACCATTGTATAGTACTGTCATCTACTCCACCACCTACAATACAACCCTCTGTGCAATGTGAGAAGCTATGCAAATTCAAAACAATAAATCAGCTGAACGCAACACTGCTCTTGATTAGGAGGTTTGGAGCTGAACTTAAATTTCAGAATAATATTCAGACGCATTAATGTACTGCGGAATCTCAGAAGTGTACGTCATGAGAGACAAGGCATATTACGGTGTTCATTGCCATGTCATGCTAATTGCTAAAGTTTCCCAACCATGTAAATTAATTAAATACACATTAATTGAGCTTTAATGGGTGTCAATGTCGAACTAAGTAAAGCCGTCAGCAAACATTGCAGGCGTAAATGCATCAATTCTCAAAACTATGGTTATATTAATTAATGATGGAGGTTTTTAAGCACACAAGGCTCACCATTGTCACATCTGTCGGAAGGATTGGACCAAGGCGCAGCGTGTAAAGTGCTCATCTTCTTTTATTAACGTGAACACTTAACCAAAAAAATAAACAATACGACAAAACAGTTCCGTAAGGTGCACAGACTATACAGAAAACAACCACCCACAAACCCAAAGGAAAAAACAGGCTGCCTAAGTATGGCTTCCAATCAGAGACAACGAAAGACACCTGCCTCTGATCGGAAACCATTCTTGGCCACACATAGAAAATGAAAACTAGAACAAATCCCCATGAAACAAACCAACCTCAAAACACACCAAAACAACACCCCCTGCCACGCCCTGACCATACTACAATGACAAATGACCGCTTTTACTGGTCAGGACGTGACAACCATAGTGTAGACGGCTTCCGTCTTTCCTTTAAACATCTAGCAGTATTATCTCATTACTATGTATCTCATGTGTCGACCGTCCGTGTTTCTTTTAAGCAATTACAAACTGAGAATTAGCAATGTTCAACATTACCTCATCTCGTATTGATAATGTCAGAGCGTGTCACAATGAGCTGGAGTAGTGTGTTATGATTGGCTGTCCATCATGGAGAATATGTCAATGAAACCCCTTGCTGACAAGCGGTTGATGAACTCCGTTAGTAAATGAGAGAATTGCAGTAACATTCATCTCCTCACAGTCATTTGTCCACATGTTCATTTTAATATGTTTCCAAACGGAGTCAAATGACAAGATGCCAAATGATATAGATTATCGAAAACATGACGTCCAGCTAGAATATAACCCTGAAACCAATAAGGACATGACTTGACTCATCATCAACTAAATTAGTGAGAGAAGGTTGACATTACCATCCTAAGCCAATTACTTCTCTCCTCCAACCTAGAAGAAGTCCCCACAGGAGGTTTTGAAAAGAAAACATTAATAGAGAGAGTGAAGATTTTTCTCTTTTAGGAATGTGGTCCTAAGTGGTCAGGACACAATGTTCATGGGCCATTTAGTTGGTAACACATCACTTCTGATGCCATATGTTTTCCTTCAGGATGAAATAAAATCCCACAATGCACTGTAATTAGACATGGGGAAAAGTCCCCTGCATCGCTCTGGTTTGTGAAAAATAATAACATTTAAGATATCCACAGGAGTCCCGTACTCACATGGTAAGGGTTCTCATGTCATCCTGACAAACTTGATCTAAAGGACAAATGTTGTCAACAAGTTGTTTAGACAACTTTCAAATCCAACCTAGTTCAAATCTGTTTCACAAATCTAGTTTTCCCTAAATCATCCGTGGCAGATCAGCCAGTTGTCAAGTTAATATGTAAACCTGAATAAGCAGTTCCTTTTTCATAGTCAGAGTTTCAGGTCACAATACCAACTATGAATGGTGAAACATGGGGGAACAATAAATGCCGAAAACCCAGCAGAGGGCCAAGGGTTAAAGCGCTGACAGGCAAGAGTCAGTTGAAAAAGGGGTGCAGGAACGATCATTTGTGGAGCCAAAGAATGTGAATAATAGTCATTGTTGCAGTGAAAGATGAGGAGGAATCATCAGAAAGTGAAAAACAAGTGGAGAGGGGAGACGGAAGTGGAGGAGGTGGTGGGATGGAGGAAACAGGGGAGGGAGGAGACGGTTGGAGAGATGAGAGAGGAGAGAACAAATTGGATTGCACCTTCGATGGGTATCGATGGTTGCAATTTGTGTAAGAGTTGGGAGAAAATGTGAGGAGTTAAGGGTTGAGGTGTTGATGTGTGTGATGAAGGAGGGATGATGAGGGGAGCTGGAGTGATGGCAATCAGAACTGAAGAAACTTGTTTGGATATCCTGCGTCTCTCTGTTTCAGAGGGAATGCAGCCCGTCTGCCAGCTTTCAACTAGCCAGGGGGATCCTGAGAGTGGGAGCAGGAAACAGAGGTGTGAAAAGCAAAAGAGTCTGTTGAGGATGCAGAGAGAAGACCACATTGGCTATGACAAAAGTGTGAGAACACCATCTAAAACATAATGGAGAGGATATGATAGGAGCCGATAGAGAGGGAGGGGGTGGGCTGGGGTTCAAGGTTGTTGCCTGGATAGGACTAGAGTGTTAGAAGTGAAGAAGGATACTTGAGGCAAGAAAGTCACTAAATTTGTTTTTACATTAGAAAAATGTGATGTAACATTGTCTTACACTGTTGGATGGAGAAGGTGCTGAAGAAACCAATGAACTTGTCGAAATGGGTTAATGTTTGCCAAGGCTTATTGTGCTGTTAAAGAAAGTACATTACAGTGTATTAAGATGTATTCTGTTTTAAACAGGCCTTTTTTAAATAGTAAATTATACACTCATCAGCCATTGAATGCTTACCCCATTTTTTTTCACAAAACATTTTGAGTCCTTCTCTCATCTCCTTTGTACAACCACAAAGTATAGTGCTCTTACACACTCAGAGGGAGAGTCTTGGGTCTCAGCAGTTATAACATGAAAGTTGTTTTTGTGAACGTAATGGACTCATTACTGTTCTACTCACATTCAAGCCGAAGGCAATGTCTAGTCACTTCATTAAAATGGGACACAAACTGACAGTCCTGTAGTTTTTGCTCCATTTGACTCTGAGAAGTTCAGCTGGCATTGTCTTACTCGAGCTACACTAAAGATCCAGTGTCTTTGAGATTCTCTATTCGAGAACAATGGTGATGTGAAATTATTATAACTCTTGAGAGATATGATGAAGCCAAACAGTTAATATCTATGTGTAGAGATAGATCTGTTGTCTTCAAAATTCTCAAATAAAGAACTATGCTAATATAATCAATATGAGTAAAGAGCAATACATTGGCTTGCTTGAGACTTTACTGAAGAACTCTGATTATTCAAAATGATCACAACTCTCAACTTATGAAAGACTAAGAATGACACAAAAAATGTACGTCTGTGTACCGAGAGTTCATTATGTCTCTGACGATTCCACTTTTTCCTAGATGACAGGGAAAACAGAATGCATTGATCTTCTCATTTCCAACCCCTTGGTAAACGGCTCACACCATCTGTTCCCAAATCCAATGAATTACTTTTCAGGGGAATGCGTGTTGAAATGCCATGGCTCCCAGTTTGCCAGAAGCATGGAGCTTCCAAAGCCTTTCTCCACATGTTCCTGGCATGGTTTGGGCAGGAAGTCGCCAGTGCCAGAAAGTTGGTGTATGGAAGTGGCATGGTTTCATATCTCTCTGATTGGATTGTAGAATTGACTTGAGAGTGTAAGGCCATGTAAGACAATAGACATGCTAGCTATCCCCACCCTTGATGTTGACTCGATGTTGTCTCCAAAGTCTAAATTGTATGAATTGAGTTCATCCTTCTCTGAAGCTTCTGATCATTAAAACAAACATATACTGTACTATGTTGTCAAGATGTCTCTCAAGAACCTCAAATGTTTCTGAGCTTGTAAAGAGACTTTCAAGAATGTGTATTGTGTGTTTTTCATATCAGAGTATAGCACTGGAGAAATATAGAGTGGGTTTAAGGTCCTTTTCAACTCTGGGTGGAGATATTATTTTGTGATATTTAATGCATTCACACACTATTCACCCTTTAAAATTGACAAAGGAGTAAAGGGGAAGGAAGAAACTACTCAGAGAGAATGTAAATGTGGTTTAATCTGAGAGAGGACAGAAAGGAGGTGGAGGACACCCTCAGGTGGTTTGGCGGAGACGAACAGGAGGAGAGGAGTCTGCGACTAGCATGATAGAAGAACGGAGGAAAAAAACAGAGAGCGGATAAATGAAAAAATGTGTTGAAGAAGTATCATCTGCATAGGAGTGATAGGAGGCAACTGAGAAAGGCAGCGAGATGGCCCAGTGAGTGGGCATTGCGTGAGAAAAGACAGTGGGCTGAGAGCAGAGCCCTGGGGTACGCCGGTGCACTGAGGGTAATGAACAGAGTGATACTCTCCAAGAGGCCATAGGAAGGGAATGCCATTGGAAGAGTGGAGAGGAGAGCAGGCCAGCTTACTGGCGGGTTCAGAGATCTGCACCACAGTGGGAAATTGAGAGCAAAGACCAAAAATAGTAATTTATGTTGGTTTTCAAAAGGAATGGTAAAATGATTGTACTGTATACACCTATATGTTGAAAGACATAGGGGTCAATCTCACTCTTGGATATTTCCCCCAGTATTAAAGTAATGAATGACAATTAAATCACAGAAATTTCATGACACTGCATGTAAGTTCATGCAGTGCAAAACGGTCTCTAAAAGTAGCAGTAGAGAAGCTCCATTGAGCAATCCCCAGAGTGATTCCACAACAACAACATCAACAGCAACAACAAAGGGATGAAAACATTAATTATATTAATGTTTCACACACACAGTCGTGAGTAGGACCTATTTTGCCACAGTTCCGGAACCCTGGTGACTTCTCGTGTGGGGATTTGATGCTGTAATATACATGCACTGTATGTGTGAAGAAATTAAGGAGCGTTTGTAAATGAGGCCTGTCAGTCGTTTGTTGCATTTAGTCTGCATGTTCACACAGCAAGTTCATATTGTCATGCTAACATTCAAACTCCATTTAAGTTTGCGGTGGTTGAATGTGAGATCAAGTCAACAAGTTTGAGACATATGAATTGGGTCCCTGTTGTAGCCCTGAAACTGTCCTCATTTCATATCTCTTTCTGTCACATTTAACATATAGCAGTAGACAGGGAACTAAATAATACAAAAAACAGTCCTGCAAGACCGGGACACTTTCTCACCCCTTCTTCTGCTAGGTTGCCAAAACAGAGATAGTTACCAAATTGTTGGAGCACAAAGTACTAACAACGCAGCTCATGGGCACATTATATTACTGTTCATAATCTTGACAATCTTAAAATGACATTCAATATTCATTCCCTATTGCTTTCCTTTTAACCAGGCACTGATGCAAAGTTAGGGAGGGTGCACTGAGGTATGATAGCACCATCAATGTCCACATTGAGATGAGCGAATGATCAATGCAATTGACTAAATGACAGAGCTGAACATATCCCTTAAACCTCCTGTGGGACAGGTGTTAGCTTGAGTGACAAGTCACAATTATACCCCGACTAACAAGGGACACCAATTCATTCCTGGGCGATTTCAGATCAGGTAAAAAGGAATAAAAACCAACCCCAAAATATGTTTTATTTTGTAAAAGTCATTCACTGTGCAGATGTAAATCACAGTGTTGAATGTGTTTAGGTGACAACATAACTTAGAAGTTACTCTAAAACTCTTCAATCTAATTGAAATACCTGCAGCCATCATCACACTTTTGTTGCTGATATCAAAACATAGTTGTGAACTTCTGAGTTCTACAAAAAACAGCAAGGTTGTCTCAGGTTGTGACCGTACTCGTTGTGATGCAACATATTCCTATTGATGTCAGCTGCTTTGGAAGTGTCGCAGACTCACAGTCACACCAACTGGTTGCACTTGCCCTCTTAAGACACTCCTGTCTTTCTGGCTTTGTCTCGCAGACATGGAAAGCAGGTGTTTGACAGCTGATGGGTCTAGCTAAATCAGGTAAAGAACGCTCATCCTAGTAATGAGGTGACTTTAACACAAAAGTCTTTAAACAAAACTGTTTTGATTTTGTCTGGGTTTTTCTTTGTTTCTTCTACTTTGAGGCTAAAGAGAAGCAAGTGTCTCAGAAAGGTCTCATAAGGTGTTTTCAAGGATTATTTTTCATTGCCTTTCATTTATTTCCCCGCCTGGTTGAATGTACACAATGTGTTTTTCAGCGTCATTTTTTTGTTGTTGCTGTGTTTCCAGACTAGAAAGCCAGTGACATTTAAATTAGGCCATCATGATATATTGAATGGCTGTTTTGTGGATAGTATGGGCTCATGGGTAATGCCATTTGACATAAATTTCTGATCCACATCAAAAAGAGAATAATCTATCCTTCATACTGCATAATACACCCTTATTTATAATAGGTGTAAATGTTGAGTGCTGTTATAATGTAATGGATTTTTAAACAAACTCAAACCTCATCACCACATCTGTCATTATGCAACCCTAATTATTCAAATGGTTCCATTAAGCATCATAACTTTTTGTTATTGGAATCCAACCAGGCATCTACAGTACAACAGATTCTGCTTTGAAGAAGTGAAAAAAAAACTGTCGAACATTTATTAAAAAAACTAAGTCAGATTACTGTATCTTGGCTAAACCTCGTTGGACCCTGGTTAAGAATGCATGATGATAGAGGAGAGTCCCAGATGGTTTCTTTGTGAAACGGTGATTGTCTGTGACGTATGGACGTCAGATGAGGATACACACTAAGTACACACAAAAAGTGGTTTTCCAAATATTTCTATGACTCCTTCCTTGTTTGTACATTTAGATGTGAAGGAGTAATGACTGAAGGTGATTTAGCTGCAGGTTCTTGTGTAACTAACACTCCCTTACCCCCGTTGGTTATTTTAATATCAAATTAATACACTCAGACTTTCTTTAGTATTTGGAGTAGTCGTTAAGGTATAGTCATTAAGATGTTTTAATTATTCATAACATAGCAAACACATGCAAATAATAGTTTTACTTATAATATTGTATTTGGAGATCAAGGGAGGGCAAGTCATTTCCAGTTTGATTTTTAATGTTGTACAGGTGCACTGATGCATTGCCATTCTCTGCCCTAGTTTATAGCTCCTTTGTGGCTGATGTGTTTCTTAAGGACATGAATATTGCTTTGTGAGGCAGCCTCAGTGACCTAGACACAGACACCTACTCCATTTGAACACACACACAAACATGACATTTTAGAACACATGTACAAGTACACACACACACACACACAAAAACACACACACACATGCCTATGCCTCCTCTATTTACAATCTCTTCCATATCGGTGGCAATATGAGGTAATAAACAGTTTCTCTTCCCACAGAACAATATTATTAATAATTCAGAGATAATGTATTTCTCTTAACTGCCTGCCTGTCTGTGTAACTAAGTTGAATATGGCCTTATGCTCTTGATAATGTTCATTTTTGTGTCATATTTAACCTCCATTTATTAAAGTGCAATTCCGCAGCTTCTCAACCTCATATTAATCATCTCCAGCACCAAACCAGTGTCTACATACTGTATGTGAAAACAGCCCGTTTCTATGATCTGTGGTAAAAAGAAAATAAATAAGGCCCTAAAAAACAGTATTCCCTGTGACATCACAGGGCAAGATTAAAAGTAAAAACCTGTGATTTTCTAAACCTGCAACAAATTTCTAGCCAAATGGAGGGTATTTTTTTGCTCCACACGTCACGGCAAATCTCATAGTGTTTGAAAATCCGTTTTTAAAATGTTTAAACTTTGATGATGTCATCGGGTAAAACTTTTTAACTGTATATTTTTTTCTACAAAACTTAAATGTGATTTTTTCACTTGTTGATACGTGTATTGTGTGGTACATAATCAAAAATGAAGTTGAAAAGTGGTGGAGTTTCCCCTTTAACTTTCGATTTAATAAAGAGGCCAGTCGTCTTCCAGGTGGCTCGCCAAGTGTTTCTCAAAGGCCAAATGTACAGGGGGAAGAGAGAGAGAGAAAAGGGAGATGGAGGAGGATAAGAAGAAGTATTTTGTTGGGGACACCATATGGCACACACATGAGTGAAAACCAGCAGAGCCATGAGCCAAGGCAGGAATAATGATGGATTGTGTCGAGGTTAGAAGCAAAGGAAGTGAAGAAATAAGTAATAAAATAACACAACTTCATGATTTCATTTGTTTTACCAAGAGGTACTGGAGCTTGTTATGTTGTTAATGGTGTCAACTCTGACTCTCTTTGCTCGCGATGCTGTTTTAGCTGCAGAATAGAGTTGGAATGATCCATTTAGTACTTGAGGATGGGTTCATAATCTCTTTCCTCATATAGTCCCGAACTCTACCCATCAACCGCATACTGTGGCAAGAGTGGTCAAGGTTTGTTGCCCTGGTCAGTGGTCTGTTTTCTTAGCATCTGGCCCAGCAGAAGGAACCAGACTAAGGGAAGGTTGCCAGATTGTATTTGTCTGAATACCCCTTTTGTGTTGTGCTGGTGGGATCAGGGCAGGCAGGGTATTCAAAATAAAATAAATGACCAGGATGGTTCCGTTACCATGGAGTGTTGCAAGTCTTTACACAGTGGAATCTCAGAAGAATTTCAGTTGCCTCAGCATCATAGGGGATGTGGAATTTTACTGGGACTGGGAATCTAAAAAGGGGGTGGGGGGGATTACAGAGATAATTTCTGAAATAGTATTTTTTTCCTGCATAAAGTCATTATAAATCCATGTTCTGTGGCTGATAACTGTCTTCACGTGATAACATATACAGTGCCTTGCAAAAGTATTCACCCCCTTGGCATTTTTCCTATTTTGTTGCCTTACAACCTGGAATTAAAAAAGATTTTTTGGGGGGGGTTTGTATCATCTGATTTACACAACATGCCTACCACTTTGAAGATGCAAAATATATATTTTTGTGTAACAAACAAGAAATAACACAAAAAAACTGAAAACTTGAGCGTGCATAACTATTCACCTCCCAAAGTCAATACTTTGTAGAGCCACCTTTTGCAGCAATTACAGCTGCAAGTCTCTTCGGATATGTCTCTATTAGCTTGGCATATCTAGCCACTGGGATTTTTGCCCATTCCTCAAGGCAAAACTGCTCCAGCTCCTTCAAGTTGGATGGGTTCCACTGGAGTACAGCAATCTTTAAGTCATACCACAAATTCTCAATTGGATTGAGGTCTGGGCTTTGACTAGGCCATTCCAAGACATTTAAAAATGTCCCCTTAAACCCTCCGAGTGTTGCTTTAGCAGTATGCTTAGGGTCATTGTCCTGCTGGAAGGTGAACCTCTGTCCCAGTCTCAAATCTCTGGAAGACTGAAACAGGTTTCCCTCAAGAATTTCCCTGTATATAGCGCCATCCATCATTCCTTCAATTCTGACCAGTTTCCCAGTCCCTGCCGATGAAAAACATCCCCACAGCATGTTGCTGCCACCACCATGCTTCACTGTGGGGATGGTGTCTCGGGTGATGAGAGGTGTTGGGTGTGTGCCAGACATAGCGTTTTCCTTGATGGCCAAAAAGCTTCATTTTCATCTCATCTGACCAGAGTACATTCTTCCATATGTTTGGGGAGTCTCCCACATGCCTTTTGGCGAACACCAAACGTGTTTGCTTATTTTTTTCTTTAAGCAATGGCTTTTTTCTGGCCACTCTTCTGTAAAGCCCAGCTCTGTGGAGTGTACGGCTTAAAGTGGTCCTATGGAGAGATACTCCAATCTCCGCTGTGGAGCTTTGCAGCTCCTTCAGGGTTATCTTTCGTCTCTTTGTTGCTTCTCTGATTAATGCCCTCCTTGCCGGGTCTGTGAGTTTGGTGGGTGGCCCTCTCTTGACAGGTTTGTTGTAGTGCCATATTCTTTCCATTTTTTAATAATGGAATAAATGGTGCTCCGTGAGATGTTCAAAGTTTCGTATATTTTTTTGTAACCCAACCCTGATCTGTACGTCTCCACAACTTTGTCCCTGACCTGTTTGGAGAGCTCCTTAGTCTTCATGGTGCCGCTTGCATGGTGGTGCCCCTTGCTTAGTGGTGTTGCAGACTCTGGGGCCTTTCAGAACAGGTGTATATATACTGAGATCATGTGACCCTCAGATTGCACACAGGTGGACTTTATTTAATTAATTATGTGGCTTTGAAGGTAACTGGTTGCACCAGATCTTATTTAGGGGCTTCATAGCAAAGGGGGTGAATACATATGCACGCACCACTTTTCCATTTTTTATTTTATTGAACTTCACCAATTTGGACTATTTTGTGTATGTCCATTACATGAAATCCAAATAAAAATCAACTTAAATTACAGGATGTAATGCAACAAAATAGGAAAAACGCCAAGGGGGGTGAATACTTTTGCCAGGCACTGTACTTGGATGAACATAAGGTCATCCATCCCCTCTCTGCTCTCTTAAAAAGCACTGATTGGAGAACATGTTAATAGTTTATAACTCTGAAAACAACATGATTGGGACTCATTGTTAATAAGACTATATAAAACATTCAGTCTATTCGCTTAAGACTGTGTTAAGGCTGTTGTTTCATTAAGCAACATATTCATAGCTAATTACCTCAGAACACCTCACAAAACAACACGATTGCCATTCAAGTTTAATAAGACTGCCAATCAGATATTATTTTTAGCGCCATGTTACATGTCCTTAAACACTATAACTGTTCTGCCTTTCACTTTCCATCAGCAGTTTCTGATCTGAATTTCACTTTCAGACTAAAGTTCAGCCTAGAAGCTGGTAGGAGCTTGTAGTCCGTCAGGCTTGATGAGGTGTCATTTGCGAGCGAGTTAGAATGATTGATATCTTCAAATGGAAGTGTGGTGGTGAGAAAAGGCAAAGTTTCCCCCTCAGACAGACGTCTGTATTAATAAAACATTAGTAGGAATAAATCACGAGCTCTGTCGGTGCCCTCAGAGATACTTAATGACTGTTGTTTTACCTCACGTAGGTATACGTGTTTAGATGCAGTACTAGCACTTCTAAAATGTCAAACATTTCTAAAAGGAGAAACTCCTGTGAACTTTACACACGTCACATTTCAACAAATGATTGCTAGGCTTGATAGCTAGGCTACAACACTTCTTCTGTGTACAATCATTTTCCCTCCTAGCTATTTCAAATACAACCTGAAATATCAATCATTTGTCAATGGTTTCTAAAACCATGTTCATTAATTTGTTTGTGAGTTAAATCATTATGGTGTTGGGGGAGACAATGTTTTGGCCATTATCTGGTGGTGATACTGCGGGAGCTTGTCATTTTGTTTACCGGAAAGTCATCTGGAGGTAATTAGTTGTGCAAATATTTCTGATTTAATCTATGTTCTTTGTCCCGACTTGCTGTCACTTTGTATTGTGCTTTACATGATAAACAGGGTAGTAACGATGAGGAATTCAACTCTGTCTGCACAGCAACATTCTGAATCTAAAATAGATTCACACACTAGCTGAAACAAAATAAATCTGAAATTGTCTGTCCTTGTCAAAACTTCAAATTCATGTATAGCCTACTTAGCTATGTGTCACATTCATTACACAGGACCATTTCCTTTCCTATATGGGTAATGTTGGCTGTGTGTCCGTGATGATAATGTTTTTGAAGTAATGTTCAAGGTACTGTACTAGAGATCAATGTGATTCTTGTTTTAATAAAGCCTGTGACCAAAAGCTACTATATAAATGGACAGAGTGTACCCTCAAAACTCATGGGAGAACATATCTTCATTATTTACGAATGTAATGTGAATGGCCACATTACATTTGAGGTGTGCAGACAAAGAGGAATGACCAAAAAAAAACTCTTTCCTCATTACTCTGTCGTGTCTTTGGGGTACCATTAAACTGAAGACATGTTTATCAATTAACTCCCTGTAATTATTATCACGCGATCAAACTGATTCATCGTTTAATTGTAATTAACTAGGAGATCGGGGCACCAAGGAAAATATTCAGATTACAAAGTTATAATTTTCCTAATATAACTTTCCTATATTATAACATTATATATTATATTCTATTATAGTATAGGCCGATTATCTTCTGGTTTAAATGGTGTATTTTACCTCGCGTCCAGTGTCATTCCAAACGTCGTAAATTGTTGTATCTGCACGAACCCAGTCTTTACTAAGAGTCATCCATTCATCAATTGTCTTAAAATCATTTATTTACTAAACTAAGTAATTCACAGAAAGTATACAAACAGTAATTATCGTCACAAAGAATTGGTAGAGTAATGTGCCCTAGTGGCTAACAGGCATGGCTGGTGTCTTGTAGAACATTCTGTCATAAAATGTTCAGCTGAGGAGGTACACAGAGTTCATTAATATTAACAATTGACATGCTAATCAATTGCACATGAACGCTCACTCATTTGGGAACAATTGCAATCAATATATATTTACGCTCAGTGTGTCGTCGGGATCCTTGTTGAAGCGTCGTTCTGTTGGAGAGTTCTCTCTCTCTCTCTCTCTCTCTCTCTCTCTCTCTCTCTCTCTCTCTTTTTCTCTCTCTCTCTCTCTCTCTCTCTCTCTCTCTCTCTCTCTCTCGGTTAGAATGGATCTTTCAAAGCGACATTCATTAATGTCGTCATAGAATGGATGTTTCGTTGGTCTTCGCGTTCAATGATATAATTTACTTAGCTGCAGACTAATAATTAATATCAAAGACTTGTTCTTATTCTGTCAGTATCGATAGTCTAAAAGTTAACCACGTGGTATAGTTCACTTTCAGTAGAGTACTTGGATGGTCAAACCTATTGGCCAACTCGCAATGGAGTGGGGGCCGGGTCTCAAGAAAGTAGATCAGGGTATAGTTTTATAGTGAACATGTCACATGACGCCTGGTCCTGTCTGTGTTAAGCTTGGTACAGAAATACAATTCTATCACATTAGCATCAGTACATAGCATCTCAATGTATTACAAATAGCTTTATCCTTATTAATACATTCTATACAACCATGTGGATGCAAGTCTCAAGGCTGAGGCTATTATATAAACCATTTTATGGTAATGTGGCTATATTGTCTCTTCTGAGTATCACAAAATTGTACCAAGCGGACCAGTTCGTAGCTGGATTCTTCACCAATCTTCCATACCTTCTCCAGAACACAAATGTCGCTTGGCTCCCCAATTCTGTGAGTTGGAAGAATTTCCTGTGTCTCTCTATGGGCCATGTGGCAAGAGATTCTCCTGGAATGTTACCACTCCTTCCCACAGGGACTGGGTGGGGGAAGGTAGGTTGGGGGATGGTGCAAGGGGGGAGGGGGTCAACTGTCCTCCCTGTACTCAAAGAGGCCAACGTCATGACAACTCCATTCAGTTGGAGCATTTTATACTGTATAATTTCGTCCACATTTGTATTCATCAGGCCTCTCAAATCTTCAGTGACAGAAAATGACTCCCACTGGTCTCTCCGAAAAGATGATCGTCATCAGAAGTTTATCACAGTGTAATGATGGGGATGAGAGTCGGTACGAGGCAGGGAGGAGGGAAGCCATAATAGAAAGAGATTGGAGTGGTTGCTATGGTGGCAGAGCTCACAGCTCACCATAATGTAAAAAGGACATTGTTGGAGAGGTGCCACCATACATTAAATAAAGTGCAATCCTGTACTCACTCACTGTGTGGGTTAACAAGGCAATCTTCATGAGGAGGGGACTGTGGCAAACCCCCGTTTGGGAAAACAATGGGCCTCATTCAAATCCAACTCAATCGGAGAAGCCATAAACCAAACACTCGCTCGTGCACACACACACACACACACACACGTACGCGCGCACACACAATCTGAAAAGGAGGGGACTGTGTGTGTGTGCGTGCGTGTGTGTGTGTGCGCGTGTGTGTGTGTGTGTGTGTGTGTGTGTGTGTGTGTGTTTGTGTGTGTTTGTGTGTGCACGAGTGAGTGTTTGGTTTATGGCTTCTCCGATTGGGTTTGATTTGAGTTTTACCACGCCATTGAAAATATGTTTTCCTGAGGATCTCTGTCTTTTTAAGTGACGTTGGTGGACTGTTATAGAAGCAGGTAGGTAGAGAGGGACGGTGGAAGAGAAGGGATGGAAGGAAGTCTGGGAATTGTGCTCCTGGGAATTGTACTCCACTGTCAGTCACTTGGCTAAGCGGAGGCTATTCACCCCTTGCCACAATCGATTCCATTGAGTTAAAACCAATAACAGCTGATATCTATATACTGTACCATGATTCTGTACGTTTGACTGTACGTTTGTTTATCCCATGTGTAACTCTGTGTTGTTGTTTTTGTCGCACTGCTTTGCTTTATGTTGGCCAGGTCGCAGTTGTAAATGAGAACTTGTTCTCAACTGGCCTACCTGGTTAAACAAAGGTGAAATAAAATAAATATTTGGCTCATGGGTTTTTCCTCGTCTGCTGAGGTTCGCTCTGTAAAATATGATCCACATTGCTGTGGACACATAACAATTCCCTCTGTCTATACAGAACCATCAGAGTATTTCTGTGTCATGAACATTCACATTCATGCTGGAAACATTGCCTTCTCACTCTCCAAATAGAAAACTCTAGGCCTAGTATATCTCTACTGAGGATGGTGAGAACAGCTTGTTGGACACACACAGACACACACGTACACACACCAGAGTCCAGTTTATCAGGCCAGTGTCCCCACAGCGATGCTCTATTCTCTCTAGACTCCTTATCTGTGATGACATCATGCAGTAGATTTGGCACGGCCACAGAGAACTGTCCCTCACCGTGGCATAAAGAGCTGTGTCGATTAACCTCAATCCACAAAGGAGTTCCTTACTGGGTGTCAATAAGGCCATTCAAAAGGTCTGGCTTATAAGGTATTTATTTGGCATATAGGCAGACATTTTATACCATACTGTAATACGTTATTTAGTTGTAGTGTTAGGCAGACATTTTACACTGTTTACTTTAAGTGTTAAGGCAACATAAGAGGCCTGTTAGCTATTTTGTTCATGCAGCAATTTCTTTAAAAGGCCAAATGGGATTGGGTTGAGTAACGGCATGTCATTATCCAGTAGTGAGTCAACAGTTTACTGTGGAGGGGCTCCCTGGTGAGCTAACATCACATCACATCTTAACACAAGAGCCAGAGCAAGATCCTCTAATTAATCTTGACATGTTGTATCAACATGGCTGTGCCTCTTTGACACAATCTCTATCTCTCTCTCCACCTCTCCCTCTCACTTTCTCTCTCCACCTCTCTCTTTCTCTCTCTCTCTCCACCTCTCTCTCTCTCTCTCTCTCTCTCTCTCCACCTCTCTCTCTCTCTCTCTCTCTCTCTCTCTCTCACTCTCACTCACACATGTGATACAATGACATGCACACTTAAACACACAGCAAATCCCCAACCCCCACTTAAATAAAGAAACCTATTCAATCCTTGAATAAGTCTAAGAAGAAAACATATACTGAATTTCACATCTGTGTGCCCGCCTTGACTGCTAAGGAATTATGGCATTAGATCCAATTTGATTGGACTGCTGGACTGTGAGTATGCGTTAGCCCAGGCATGAAAGAATGGAAGAAATTCTCTGTCTGGGTCATTGTTTCACAAACTCACTCAAGGCGAATTGCCTATATATATTTTTCTCAGCTTCTATTGGGGACGAGAAAAAAACTACCTCAATGAGGTTGCCGATCGTTTTAAAAACCAAAAGCAGAATCAAGAATCAATCAAGATTTTATCGATGGCAAATCATTGATTTTCTCCCCTTTTTCCCAAGATTCACTGGCTAAGCAAACACATCGAGATGCAGCTGTCTGCGGTATAAGAGACATCTGTCCCTCGTTTGTATTCATGGACAGTACGGAGGGTCACCCACGGCGATGAGCGGGGTGGTGTCTGTGATGACAAGTGGTGGACATTAGGATGGACTAAGTGGATCATTGTTTGTGACAGAGTGGCAGCCTGGCCTAATTCAACAGTAACTCACCATATTTGGCGACACCATGAGTCAGCTAGAAGGCTCCGGGCCATTAATTCAGGAGAATTAATCTGGAGAGAGTGTGGTGTATTATATGTGTGTATAATATGTGTGTGTTGCGAGAGAGAGAAAGAATATACTGCTAATGTCAATGTACACTTACATGCATGTGTGAATGTGAAACTCAGAGTGTGTGAGTTGTGTCCACCTCTTCCATGAGAGATGGCTGACTACAGAGCTATCAATGAGCCTACAGTTTTTGGCAGGCTGAGGTTGAAAGGGTGACGGGGCTGGTGTGTGTTGCCCATCATCTAAAAGCCCAAGGCCGCCAGAAGAACCCTTGACAAGCACTTCTTTGTCACCTTATTTTTCATTTTTCAGATAAAAGGCTTAATAATGAAAACTCAGAAAGAGGTTTTAACTTTTTAATTGACCAGATAACTTTGGTGCAGTGACGTGCAGACTAGCTATATCATCCAAAGGACATAAGGAAACTGTCGAGGGGTCTTGGTTTGGGTTTAGGTAACCTCAGGTTAACCCATAACTAAAGTTTTTCGTAATTGGTCAGATGCTCTATTAACCTCTCTAGGGTCGGCGGGACGAAATCATCCCACCTACGTAACAGCCAGTGGAATCCTGTGGCGCGTTATTCAAATACCTTAGAAATGCTATTACTTCAATTTCTCAAACATATGACTATTTTACACCATTTTAAAGCACTCTATGTCCGATTTTAAAATAGCTTTTCGGTGAAAGCACATTTTGCAATATTCTAAGTAGATAGCCCGGCATCACAGGGCTAGCTATTTAGACACCCAGCAAGTTTAGCACTCACCAAAGTCAGATTTACTATAAGAAAAATGTTATTACCTTTGGTGTTCTTCGTCAGAATGCACTCCCAGGACTTCTACTTCAATAATAAATGTTGGTTTGGTCCCAAATAATCCATAGTTATATCCAAACAGCGGCGTTTTGTTCGTGCATTCAAGACAATATCCGAAAGGGTAAAGAAGGGTGACGAGCACGACGCATTTAGTGACCAAAAAATTCGAAATATTCCATTACCGTACTTCGAAGCATGTCAACCGCTGTTTAAAATCAATTTTTATGCAATTTTTCTCGTAAAAAAGCGATAATATTCCGATCGGGAATCTGCGTTTAGGTAAAAAGACGAAAGAAAATAAAGCATGGAGTCGACTCGTGCACGCGCCTAAGCCCATTGTCCTGTGATCGGCCACTTGCCAAAGGCGATAATGTGTTTCAGCCTGGGGCTGCCTCGATATCATTCAGCTTTTTCCCGGGCTCTGAGAGCCTATGGGAGCCGTAGGAAGTGTCACGTTACAGCAAAGATCCTCAGTCTTCAATAAACAGAGACAAGAAGAACAAGATCTTGTCAGAGAGGGCACTTCCTGTAAGGAATCTTCTCAGGTTTTTGCCTGCCATATGAGTTCTGTTATACTCACAGACACCATTCAAACAGTTTTAGAAACGTTAGGGTGTTTTCCATCCAAAGCCAATAATTATATGCATATTCTAGTTACTGGGCAGGAGTAGTAACCAGATTAAATCGGATACGTTTTTTATCCGGCCGTGTCAATACTACCCCCTACCCCCAACAGGTTAAGTTCTGAGTCCATACATGTTATGAAAAAGGATAGAACGAAGAGCTCCACCCCCTCTCTTTGAAAGTTACGGGCAAGACTATGGGACAAATGTTCCCTCCCCTTCTGAAATGTGAAAGTTGTTAAAACCTGCGAAATCCTGATTTATCCAAGTAACCAGTGGCAAAAAACCCAAGCACTGGAAATAATGCTGCTGATCTCACGCATCCCGTTATATCATGACAGATCTTTGGTACTATTTATGGTTACATAGTCTGTCCACGAGAGATTAGAGTTTAGGCAACACTGTCAGGAAACATGGCTTACTTTATAAAGGTTGTTATGTCTTTTCTGCGATGGGCAAAGTGCCTTTTTAATTGTTTTTATTTACAGTGTAATCGGGATATTTCTGTCACAATTCCCACCGATGGTGGCGCCCCCTCCTGCTCGGGTGGCGCTCGGCGGTCGTCCTTCACCGGCCTATTAGCTGCCACCGATCCCCTTTTTGGTTTTCCCTTTTTTTGGTTTTGGGCACCTGTGGCCAATTAGCTATTAGAGGGGGTATTTAGTTTAGCTGGCCCGTCCGTTGTTTGTGCGGGATTAATTTCGTTCATTGACGACGTGTTGTTCGTCAGCTTTGCCTTGTCGCCTATTTGTATTTATTCCCTATGTTTGGGAACTTTTGTTTATCTCCAGTGTTATTAAAAACACCGCTACCCTGTGTTCGCTGCTTCCTGCACCTCATTCCTCCTACACGACTACCGAAGCCATTACAATTTCACATGACTGGGAAAACAGATATGCATCTGTTGGTCACAGATACTTAAAACAAAAGGAGGGGTGTATATCAGAAAATCAGTTATTATCTGGTGTAACCACCTTTTGCCTCCTCCGCATAGAGTTGATCAGGCTGTTGATTGTGGCCTGTGGAATGTTGTCCCACTCCTCTTCAATGGCTGCACGAAGTTTCTGGATTTTGGCGGGATCTGGAACACGCTGTCGTACATGTCGATCCAGAGCATCCCAAACATGCTCAGTAGGTTACATGTCTGGTAAGTATGCATGCCATGGATGAACTGGGAAATGTTCAGCTTCCAGGAATTGTGTACAGATCCATGCAACATGGGGCCGTGCATTATCATGCTAAAGCATAAGGTGATGGATGGCATCAGATGCATGGCACTACAATGGGCCTCAGGATCTCGGGATGGTATCTCTGTGCATTCAAATTGCAATCGATAAAATACAATTCTGATCATTGTCCGCATCTTATGCCTGCCTATACCATAACCCAGCTGCCGCTATGGGGCAATTTTTTCACAATGTTGACATCAGCAAACTGGTCGCCCACACGGCCCCATACATAGTGACTGACATATGCCCAGTACAGTTGAAACCAGGATTAATCCGTGAAGAGCACATTTCTCCAACCTGCCAGTGGCCATCAAAGGTGAGCATTTGCCCACAGAAGTTGGTTACGATTCCGAACTGCAGTCAGGTCAAAATTTTCCTCCCTCATGATGCCATCTATTTTGTGAAGTGCACCAGTCCACCTCCAATTGACTCAAATGATGTCAATTAGCCTATCAGAAGATTCTAAAGTCATGACATAATTTTCTGGAATTTTCCAAGCTGTTTAAAGGCACAGTCAACTTAGTGTATGTAAACTTCTGACTCACTGGAATTGTGATACAGTGAATTACAAGTGAAATAATCTGTCTGTAAACAATTGTTGGAAAAATTACTTGTGTCATGGACAAAGTAGATGTCCTAACCAACTTGCAAAAACTATAGTTTGTTAACAAGAAATTTGCGGAGTGGTTGAAAAAAAGTTTTAAGCGTATGTAAACTTCCGACTTCAACTGTATGTTGTCTTAAATCAGCATTGATTTTGGAAGTTATTGCTAGGGTGT
Source organism: Salmo salar (assembly GCF_965601325.2). Taxonomy (NCBI): domain Eukaryota; kingdom Metazoa; phylum Chordata; class Actinopteri; order Salmoniformes; family Salmonidae; genus Salmo; species Salmo salar. Next base: position 29,227,373 of record NC_138302.1, on the reverse strand, counting down.
TTCAGTTTATGGCTAAATGAGAATATATATCTGCCATGCTGAGAGTTTGCGCTACGTGCAGTTCGTTTCCTCAACGGTCCAGTGCTTCTGTTTAATTGAATGTACATCCATTTTTATCGGCTTCCTGCATTTCCCGGTTGAAAACAACAGATAGGGATACTGCATCTCCTTCGTCAAACACAGTGAGGTACATGTAAAATGCATTTTAAGAGAGGGACCCTTTATAGTGTTACACTTTCCAAAAAAAGTAATTACTCTCATGTATTTAAACATCTCTTTTCCTCCATTTGTTCTAATTCAGAAAATCTTCCCTAAATCATCCCTAATGTATAGATGATATTGTCTTAACAATGTATTGACAGTTATTTAGTTATTTAGATCTGAAATGTCAGTCAGACAGAACCAACCTTCAGGCCAGGGAACTGAACCAAAACAAGAGCGGAAAAAAGGAAAATCAGTTGTTTGCGTTGGCCCATCTGAAAATGTCTGCAGGGGCAAGAACCAAATTCACCTTCCAGGCCCACAGAGACAAAGGCTGAAGCAGAAGAGGAATATGGGAAAGAAAACAAACAGGAATCCACTGAAGAAGCTTGTGCTAAGACTACGGGTCACCTTTTAAATGTTAATGATGATGATCATTGTATAATTAGAACGAGGTGACAATGCCAATTTGTGTAGGTGACTGCAGAGCCTTTTATAATCTACTGATGCAATGTACTTTCAGCACCATCTCCTGTTAGTAATAAGGTTGTTGTCAGGATAACTTGTTTGATTTTAGTTGTTCAATAGATTACTAATATGAGAGCCTAATAATGTTTTTGGCAATTCCTGAGAGTAGAGTATGACACACACACTAATAAAGTATTTTTTCTGTCTTTTCAATCAGGGAGTTGTCTGAAATGTCTGAAATTGGATAATCAAAGTATAGTACAAAATGGCAACATTTTATTTCTTAACATAGCAGCAGGTGACACTGAATGAATGAAATCACGTAATTGACAGCATATCCAACACATCAGACATCACAAAGCTACCTTTTACTCCACAGAAGAACATCACAAAGCTACCTTTTACTCCACAGAAGAACACCTACCCACTCTCAATTTACAGACTGTAACCCTTAACACACTGAAGGCAACGTGCCAGTTCTAATTCACTGCAGTCTGCAAGCCGTCCAATTGGTTGAGAGAGAGAGCCCTGGGAGCAAAGTCACTGAAGAAGGCGTTGATCTTGAGGAGTGAGAAGTACCACAATGTCCTAATTGAGCTGTCTTTGAGCCTCTGTGTAGCCGAATTACCCCTGACCTGAAAGCTATCTGAAAGCATGCCTACACTATTCCCACATGTATTTCTTCCCTTATAATGAGGCCTTTCCTTCTAATGATACATTAGCCTGAATGGATACATAGACGCGTTGCCATAGCTGTCATTCTTCAATGTGATTGTGATGCTTTGACAGCTTTATTAACCTGCATGTTTGCCTGGGTTTCTTCTATTTATAGTCAAGGTAATTAAGGAGAAGAGCAGGAGGAGAGATAGTCAGAGGTGCAGAAAAAGTCAGATACTCTATTGTAGGTACAGCAAGACGAGTGAGATTCTTTGCAGTTTCTAACAAATTATTGAAAGGGAAACAAAGGGCATTAATAAGCTATAGGATACTAGGCTTCTTGGGTTATGAACAAGGCAATACAAAGTGGGAGTTATGTTGTTGTTGTGTTCTTGCTGTTGTCATGAATAAAAATGGCTGCTCATTTAAAAGTTATACATCTTCTTTGGCATTTGCAGGATATCCCTGATGTTGACCTATTCCAAATTGATGTTTTTTTCTCTCAATATATCACTTTCTCGCCTTCCCTCCTGACATCCCGGTGTAGCTACAACATCGAAATCACGCTTCGCGGAGTGCATCCATTGCATAAACAAAGCTTGTTGCGAACGGTGCATCAGAAGAAATGTTCTACCCATCTCCATCAGTTTAAAGGGATTCTTTGGGATTTTGATAACGAGGCCCTTTATATACTTCCCCAGAGTCAGAGGAACTAGTGGATACCATTCTTATGTCTCTGTGTCCAGTATGAAGGAAGTTAGACGTAGTTTCACGAGCCAATGCTAGCTATCATTAGCACAATGTCTGGAAGTCTATGGGTATCTGCTAGCATGCTAGTGCCAAAATCCAGAAGTATCCCTTTAAGAAATTAGGAATTCATAAAAAGGCATTGACTCTGGGGCGTGTCTGACAAAGAAAATACATTTGCTTTTCATTGTAATGATTTCCCAAGCCCAGTCGGTGCTGTCTCTGTAGCATGCTGCATATCAAGGAACACAGCACACAGGCCCATGCTGACCAAATCACAGCCACTAATGAGACTTAATAGTCTTAATTCACCTTTCTCAATAGGACATCCTTTATTTTATAGTCCACACTTAGGGCTATAAAGTCGATTGGAGAGTCATAACAACAGGAGGCCTGATATTTAGGTATTTTGATGTTCCTAAGGAGATAGTACTAGCTTGGGGGATTGTGATTTGGGCTGCTTAGTTGTTGTAGGCTTGTTATTTACATGAAAGTGTTGCATAAGCAGTGATTCTTTACTTTAGAAAAATATTTAAAAGTATTAGGCGAGATGATTGTAGAAAATGACATGTCTCTCCACAACTCAAGGGCACATACAGTACAGCTGATACCATAGCCTTCAGCCAACCCTACTTCTAGTCTGATGCTGTTGTAATGAATCATATATTGAACCTTGGTCATCCGCATGTCTCAAGAGCAGACTACCTAGCCTTTAACTTTAGGGACTAACTAATCGGCCTTTAGTGGCTGCCCCCATTACACTGTAGCCATAACTGACCTCAAATCTCCCCAAATCCCCATAGCTCCATGGTGATCGCCCTCCAACACTCCTAGTTTATCCCAGGCCCAGTCCGCTTTTCTGGGGTGACTCATCGGATGTGCCCTGTGAGGTTGCTGGATGACCACGGATGTCTGAATGAGTCATATCATGCAACTAATGGCAGAACTGTTTGTTAGGGCTGCCTGGGACTGTGTGATGCCAACTGTGTATAAATGACCCATGCCAGACCTGAATGAGCCAATGGATAGACCTACAGGGCCTGTGTTCAATCATGACAGCTGAAGAGTGACTTTCTGTATGACTGAGTCACCATGTTTTCCAATTTACATCAACTGTGCTAATATAAAATCTAACATTTGCACATCTACAGTATGCTGTCCTAATATGGACATTATAGAAATATATATTGTTGTTGGTTCAGGCTTAGTTGTGTTTTTAAGAAGGAAAAATAGAACTCTAATAAAATAAGAACTTCTATGAGTTAGAATTAAATCTCAGAACAATGAAAAAACACTTTGCTTGTTTTCTTAATCTCAATAGCCCAAAATGCAATTAATTTGGCACTTAATCGTTGTCAGGTCTGTTTTAACCGGCAGGGCTCTTTTGAATTGTAGATATGGAGTTAGATATTCATGTTCTACCATTTAAATCATTCACAGATTCGCCTGCAGGACCATGTCTCTCAAAAGAGGAAAATAATGGAAATGAATCTGTGACAGACAGACAGACTATGTTACAGTAAGTGTATTAAACACACTGTTTTCATCCCCTCTGTGAATAACTAACATTTCTCATCTTTAATCTGGAAAGACATAAATCGTAAAAAGCGCAAAAAGCAACAGCGGCCAAAGCGATTCTCCAAAATAGCTGATCAATCAAAAACAGTTGCAAAAACTGTAGCAATAATGGATGGCATCGTGGCTGGCGGGATGGTGGGAGAGGATTGGCACTGTAACGCACATCAGCCGTCGTCTACCACCCTGACACTGCCTTATCAGGATGTTAATGCAGGAAGACAGATGTTATGGCTACACCAGCACACTATCTGTAACACTCCATTTTGAAAAGTGTTATCTTTATTTATTTGTATTATTATTATTATTATTATTATTATTTGTATTTTACCCCCTTTTTCTCCCCAATTTCGATTTTGTCTCATCCCTGCAACTCCCCCGACGGGCTCGGGATGCAAAGGTCAAGTCATGCGTCCTCCGAAACATGACCTGCCAAACTGTGCTTCTCACCCGCCCGCTTAACCAGGAAGCCAGCCTCAACAATGTGTCGTTCAACTGATGACCAAGGTCAGCCTGCAGGCGTCCGGCCCGCCACAAGGAGTCGCTAGAGCGCGATGAGCCACGTAAAGCCCCACCGACCAAAACCTCCCCTAACCCAGACGACGCTGGACCAATTGTGTGCCACCCTATGGGACTCCCGATCACGACCGGTTGTGATACAGCATGGGATTGAACCCGGGTCTGTAGTGATGCCTCTAACACTGTGATGCAGTGCCTTAGACCGCTGATCCACTCGGGAGGCATTATCTTTATTTTTTTCTCCTTCATATTGGACACATCAGTCTGCTGCTCCAGCAATGTGACTGACGGGAAGACAACGTTGAAAAAAAAAATATATTTTTTTTTAGGAGATGCGGCTCAGAGTTAATCAGGTCTCCTTCTGTCGCCTCATCGTGTCACCTCTGAGTAAGATTCACAATGACACACACTGGTATGCCTGTGGTGAAGAAAGACTCCCTCCTTCTTTCCCTTACCTCTTTGCCTGACAGGGGGAACAGAGAAAAATACCAGAGCTGTGAAAAAGAGAAAGAAAAAGAGAAGAGACTTCAAACTAATTCCTGTCCCTCATTTGATGAATAAAGTAGAATGTCTCAGTAACCAGAAATGATATGTCAGTGGTTCAATTAAATGGGAAAGGGCAAGTGTTCGGGATTTGTTGCAGCGGTTGGAGGAGGCGTTCAGTCAGAGAAGACGTGGAAGATTAATCTAATTGCACTTTGAAGAATATATTTGGACCACTCAGTTGTCTTGCTACTTTCCACTTATGGCCTTGTTCTTAGACCCTAGTATTCTTATGTCTTCTACCCTGATGAACACTGTGCATTAGACCATACCAAAGCTCCAGTATATCTCCAAACCTGGTCTCACATCACATCATCCTGCATTTTCTCTGTCCCCTACTCCTTTACTTTCTCGTATTTTAGTCCTTTACTCTTTTAGTAGTTGTCCAATGATAATGTACAGTACTGTGAGAGACATTGAAGTCCCTTGCCAGAGGTTCACGGTTCAAAGTTGAAGGGAGAGAAAAGGAAGGACATATCTCACCACTCAAGACAAGAGATAAGATGGAGTCCGAGAGAGGGAGAGTGTCTGGGTCCGCCAGGCCTTGCATGTGCTTTTATCCTTCTTCCTCAGTGTGCATGCTCAAACCCCCACAGAGGATTATCCTGGGCAGCCAGATAGCATTTGATTCACTTCACTTACTCCAAGGCCTATTGCCAGCCTGAGAGCCAGTTGCACCACAGGAAGTGAAAAAGGGTGACTGTAATGTAATGCAAGAGAAGGAAGCTCTGCAGCTTGTGCCCTCACTCTGGAAATGTCAAACACATAGCGCTGATATAGAGAGCATTGAGAGAACACTTTTGATGACACTTTAAATTAGAATTAAGTTATCTTTTCCAGGGTTCCTGTTTGCCAGGGATTAGGGTTGTATTAGTCTGACTCAGATTTTTTTGTTCCGCTGTATAGTGAACTCATATGTTTGTTATGTTGTTATACCTGCTGTTATGATTTGATCTATGTCTGTGTCAGATGAGATGACAAGTAAGGAAGAGCCATATTGGATAGAACATGACATATGAAATCCTATTATGACAATCCAGCACATATCATCATGCATTGTTCCCACAAGTCAGACCACCGAATCATAAACCATGTAGAAAATGTCTCCAGTGTGGACAGTAGGGTACAAGCATGGTTGACGGTTTCTCTTGGATTTCTAGAAAATATCCACCCAAAATGGTGCTGGGTGGGAATTCAAGTTCAGACACTGGTTGTTATCATACCGTCATTGGACTATGAAGTTGAAATGGGAAAAGTGTTAATGACAGATGACTATGAAATGGAATGCCACCACATTATTTATGTTTAATTTGTTTTTATTTAACTAGACAAGTCAGTTAAGAACAAATTCTTATTAACTGGCTTGTTCAGGGGCAGAACGACAGGTTTCTACCTTGTCAGCTCGGGGATTCAATCTAGCAACCTTTCGGTTACTGGCCCAGCGCACTAGGCTAAAGATAGAAGAATGTTGTGTAGTAATGTGCCACATAATGGGAACATATGGAAACCAGTTCATTTCTGTTGATGTGAAAGGTTACATCGTCCAAATGTACGAAAAGCAGCAATTTTTCTTGAGTTGGTTTAGTTAAATGAAAATGATTATTGACTGTGTTGTGTACGCTTCAGGTGTATTTGTGTAATAGCTTATGACAGTGGTGTGACCAATCAATCACGTTTTTAAAACCAATAGTTGTGATAGGTGAGAACGCTCACAAACATTTCATGGAAGGTTAATTAAAATTCCAAACAGATAAGCATCTCCATTGCGGTTTAACGAGCATTCAGTAAACTTACATAGATTTTAATTAGGCCTCCTCCAGGCAGTGTATAACTCTAACTCTACTCCCTTCTGTTGTAGGGAGAGGGAGAGGAAGGAGGAAGAGAGAGAGAGACGGGGTGGAGAGAGATGGTAGAGGAGAGAGACAGAGAAAGGAGAGAGAGAAGAGGGGCTGAGGGAGGGGGAGAGTGGAGAGGGGGAGGGAAAGAGGGAGTGAGGGCTGTGGAGTGAGAGAGGGAGTGAAGGAAGGGACAGAGGAAGGGAGGGAGAGAAAGAAAGGATATGATGACAGAGGAGAGAGGCTTGGATGAGAGAGAACTAGCAAGAGGGGAGAGAGGGATGTGTGGGAGGGAGAGAGATAGAAATGAAGGAAGGACAGATGAGGGCAGATAGAGGTGGAGGTAGGATAAATAAATGGAGTATAGAAGGGAAAGGAATAGCAAGAAAGAGGCAGCAAGGAGGAGAGGCATGGATAGAGGGAGAGGAGTGTTACACGGAAAACCGGCTGCGCTCGTTTGCCATCGTGCGCCATCGTGCATAAATGTATTTTGTCCCCTCCACACCAAATGCGATCACGACACATAGGTTAAAATATCAAAACAAACTGAACCAATTATATTAATTTGGGGACAGGTCGAAAAGCATTACACATGTATGGCAATTTTGCTAGCTAGCTTGCACTTGCTAGCTAATTTGTCCTATTTGGCTAGCTTGCTGTTGCTAGCTAATTTGTCCTGGGATATAAACATTGGGTTGTTATTTTGCCTGAAATGCACAAGGTCCTCTACTCTGACCGTTAATCCACACAACTGAATCATTTCTAGTCATCTCTCCTCCTGACATGCTTTTTCTTCTCTTGACTTAATCATGCGATTGGCAACTTTCATAAATTAGGTGCATTACCACCACTGACCTCGTTCATCTTTCAGTCACCCACGTGGGTATAACCAATGAGGAGATGGCACGTGGGTACCTGCTTCTATATACCAATGAGGAGATGGAAGGGGCAGGACTTGCAGCGTGATCTGCGTCAGAAATAGAACTGACTTCTATTTTAGCCCTTGGCAACGCAGATGCTCGTTTGCGCGCGCGAGCAGTGTGGGTGCAATAATTGAATAACATAGATTTCTTGCAGCGCGATGCTTCTACACCTGCATTGATTGCTGTTTTGGGTTTTAGGCTGGGTTTCTGTACAGCACTTTGAGATATCAGCTAATGTAAGAAGGGCTTTATAGATAAATTTGATTTAGATATATATTTTTTAGATTTTTAAATTTATTTTGCAATGTGAGCGGTGTAGTCAGCCTGTTAGAGGAGAAAGTAGAGAGGGAGGTAGAAACTGGGTTGGCTACCTCTCTATTTCTCCATAACTAAGGCAATAAGAATCATCACCACTATAATGGGGAACAGGTAGAGCTCCATCCAGACCTACTCTCTCATACCGTATTTCCTGTCTGTTTATTAAGCTCTTTATTCCAGCTGGCAGTATTTAAATAGCTAATGATTTGTAAGGTTAACCTTGAGCTGGCTCCACAGACCACTACTGTATATATCTTCCTTTGCTGTGAATGAGGAGAATCAATAAGGATGTTATAAAGAAGATGAGTGCTGTATCAGCTGAAGGCCAAAAAGATGAACTGTGTGTGTGTGTGTGTGTGTGTGTGTGTGTGTGTGTGTGTGTGTGTGTGTGTGTGTGTGTGTGTGTGTGTGCTGGCATGCATGCACAACAAGCTCTCACAGTCTCATTGCAGCATTAGACGTTCATCCATGTCCTAAAAAACATAACATTTTGAAGTTGCTCCAACTGTCAAATTTAGAAGTGTTTTTGTTTCTCCTGCTGCTCAGTATCATTCCATTTCACCAAGTGCTGCATTTCTAAGTTAAGGGTTATGTTTAGGCACTCATTCTGAATGGTTAAGGTAAGGGTTAAGGTTTGGGATAGGGTTCAAACAAAACAATTAAAACCAGTGTCTACGACTGGCATCGATCATGCATGGTATCCCATGACTCTGGATCCGAAGGTTGTGTGTTTGATGCTGGTTGTGGACACTGGTTAAACTTAATGTTTGAACCCTATCCCAAACCGTAACCTATACCTTGACCATTCCGGATAAGTGGTTAAACTTTTTTTTTAACCATATCCCAAATCTTAACCCATGGGATTACGCCCATCCACCACCCCTGTCCACAACGCCCTATCAAAACCCAAGCCTTCTTGATGGTAATCGCACTCATTGTTGCCACTAGTGGCCAGTTTTGAAACCATTTCCCGACGTCCTCGGGACGTCCAATTTTGACATCAATCTTGAACGATCTCCCTGTGCGTGCATGTGTGTGTGTATTTGAGTATGTGTGTCTGTGTGTTTGTCAGTGGAGGCTGGTGGGAAGATCTATAGTAGGACGGGCTCATTTTAATGGCTGGAATGGTATAAATGGTATTACAATGAGCATGTCCTCCTATAGCTCCTCCCACCAGCTTCCACTGGTGTGTGTATATGTGTGTGTTTGAGTATGTCTGTATGTGTGTTGTTTATGTGTGAGACCGTTGGCGATGAGCGGGATTGAGGGAATAGCTCAAGAAATGTGTAAGCTGCACTGTATATTCATGTGTTACATTTTAATGGGATATCTCCCACCGTTTCCCCTATCATCTAAACCGGCGTAAACATGCTACCGAACAGACTTTTTAACAGCCAGCACTTCCCCTCATTTCAGCAGGGTTTAGGCATAGTGCTACATGCTCATGTAGCTTCTCTATGGCTCTCTCTCTCTCTATCGCTCTCTCTTGCACACACACACACATACACACAAATGTATCAAGGCACAAGGAGAGTCCCAGATGCAGACACAGGAGGCAGATGGTTGGAGTCTTACAATGTTTATTAATCCAAAGGGGAAGGCAATAGAATGGTCTTGGACAGGCAAAAAGGTCAAAACCAGATCAGAGTCCAGGAGGTACAGAGTGGCAGGCAGGCTCGTGGTCAAGGCAGGCAGAATGGTCAGGCAGGCGGGTACAAAGTCCAGGAACAGGCAAGGGTCAAAACCAGGAGGACTAGAAAAAGGAGAATGCAAAAAGCAGGAGAGCAGGAACACCGCTGGTTGACTTGGAAACATACAAGACAAACTGGCACAGAGAGACAGGAAACACAGGGATAAATACACTGGGGAAAATCAGAGACACCTGGAAGGGGTGGAGACAATCACAAGGACAGGTGAAACAGATCAAGGCGTGACACAAATGTACTCTATGTACACACACATACACAGACACTTTTTTCTCTCACTATTTATTTATTATTTATTTAACCATTATTTTACCAGGTAAGTAAACTGAGAACACTTTCTCATTTGCATCAACAACTTGAGGTATAGTTACAAGGGAGAGGAGCGGGGATGAATGAGCTATAAATAATTGTGTGGGGGTCATTTGAAAGGTGCTTTGTAAATACACTTACTGCCAGCTCTATAGCATACATGTCAGTCAAGGCAAATCATGACAGGAAAAGGGATCCTGCTTTTCAATGACAGACACCATAAAACACACACAAACACACACACGCACACACACACCGCCCGGATAGAACCATCAAACCTCTCTATTTGTGGTGTGTGCCCAGATAGTATATGTTTGATGGCTCTATCTCCCTTTCTCATAAACATCCACTTGATGGATTAATTGCTTGTCCGCTGACACGTTACTGAAAGGCTGGGGCCTTAATCACTTTTGGATACAGATCAGCATTTCGTTCAGCTGCCATTTTGGTCTCATCTGTTCTTACGTTTGTTTTGCAAGCTCTCTGCTGCTTTTTTGGGGGATTTGGATGTGGCTTTCAATCTCTCTGTCTGTGTCTCTCTCTCTCTCGCCCTCTCTTTCTTTCTCTTTCTCTGTCTGGGTTTTCTCTTTCTCTCTGCATCAGAGTCAAATGGTGCTGTTCCTGGGGCTTAAGAGTAGAGTGGACCTGATCAGTAGTGAGGTTATGGGGGGTATACAGTGTAGCTACATTCTAAGTATGCAATCAAGTAGAATAGGTACTGAAGTCTTTGAATGAGAAGAATCGTTGTGTAAACAGGCCGAAGTCTCATTAACAAACACCTATACAGGTGTCTCAAGAAAAATATATTGAAACCAACGGTCAAGTAATGTTCCCCACAGTACATGTATGTTTTAATGATTATTCTTGACAGGTTCAATGTTCCATAACACAGCTACTGTATGGTTAATCCAACCATGATGCAACACGGTCGTCACATGCATCGCCAGTTATCCACGGCGGAAGGTAGCCTATTGGTTAAAGCATTGGGCCAGTAACTGAAAGGTTGCTAGATTTAAGGTATTTGAAAATCGCGCCACTGGATTACACTGGCTGTTACGTAGGTGGGACGATTATGTCGCGCCTAGCCCATAGAGGTTAATCCCCGAGCTGACAAGCTAGAAATCTGTTGTTCTGCCGCTGAACAAGGCAGTTAACCCACTGGTCCTAGGCTGTCATTGTGAATGAGAATTTGTTCTTAAAACCTCTTATGGACAGGCGTTCTGCTAGCGGAACGCCTCGCCAATATCCAATGGTAGCGCCTGGCGCAAAATACGAAAAACCTTAAAAATGCTATAATTTCAATTTCTCAAACATATGACTATTTTACACCATTTGAAAGATAAGACTCTCCTTTATCTAACCACATTGTCCGATTTCAAAAAGGCTTTACAGCGAAAGCAAAACATTAGATTATGTCAGGAGAGTACCCAGCCAGAAATAATCACAGACCCATTTTTCAAGCTAGCATATATGTCCCAAAAACCAAAACCACAGCTAAATGCAGCACTAACCTTTGATGATCTTCATCAGATGACACTCCTAGGACATTATGTTATACAATACATGCATGTTTTGTTCAATCAAGTTCATATTTATATAAAAAACCAGCTTTCTACATTAGCATGTTTTGTTCAGAACTAGCATACCCACCGAAAACTTCCGGTGAATTTACTAAATTACTCACGATAAACGTTCACAAAAAACATAACAATTATTTTAAGAATTATAGATACAGAACTCCTTTATGCAATCGCGGTGTCCGGTTTTTAAAATAACTTTTCGGTGAAAGCACATTTTGCAATATTCTGAGTATATAGCCCGGCCATCACGGCTAGCTATTTTGACACCCACCTAGTTTGGCACTCACCAAACTCAGATTTACTATAAGAAAAATTGGATTACCTTTGCTGTTCTTCGTCAGAATGCACTCCCAGGACTTCTACTTCAACAACCAATGTTGTTTTGGTTCCAAATAATCCATAGTTATATCCAAATAGCTCCGTTTTGTTCGTGAGTTCAAGTCACTATCCGAAGGGTGACGCGCCGGCGCGTTTCGTGACAAAACATTTCAAAATATTCCATTACCGTACTTCGAAGCATGTCAAACGCTGTTTAAAAATCCATTTTTATGCGATTTTTCTCGTAAAATAGCGATAATATTCCGAAAGGGAGACGTTGTATCCGTTCAAAAACTGAAAGTAAAACATGGAGTCTTCACATGCACGTGCGCACCAGTGCCATTGTCCTCAGAAGGACCACTCACCAAAACCCCTGCTGTTTTTCGCCCAGAGACTGCAGAGCTATCATTCCACGTTCTGGCGCCTTCCTAGAGCCAATGAAAGCCTTAGAAAATGTCACGTTACAGCAGAGATCCTGTATTTTCGATAAAGAGGCTATAGAAGGACAAGAAATGGTCAGACAGGGCACTTCCCATATAGAATCTTCTCAGGTTTTGGCCTGCCATATGAGTTCTGTTATACTCACAGACACCAATCAAACAGTTTTAGAAACTTTAGGGTGTTTTCTATCCAAATCTACTAATTATATGCATATTCTAGTTTCTGGGCAGGAGTAATAACCAGATTAAATCGGGTACATTTTTTATCCGGCTGTGAAAATACTGCCCCCTATCCCATAACTGACTTGCCTAGTTAAATAAAAAAATAAAAAATTACACAGACATTCTGTTTCCGCCACGCTTCACTGATTCAACACTCCTGAGGGGCTAGATATTCATTCAGTATTCACTTTCGAAAAGCATGTTTAATTTAGTGTCTTTGTAACCGGGCCACATAACATTGACCCCAGCGATAGACACCAGCAATTCGTAGGTCTAACACAATTAAACTTTTGACTGGCTTGGAGGAGAGATTAACTGTTTTCTCAAAGTTATTAGCGACCTATCATTAGCACACCACAGAACTAAATCAGCATAGAAAATTGCGTTAGACACTTTGAATTGGTCTTTGTGGACATTGGACATTTAGTTATGCTAATAAAATATTTTCGCCACAGTTGTTAAATTGCGAGGCAACAAGCTGACATTTACTTCTATTCATTTCGGGTCAATTGGGGTTTTTGAAGAGGGGAGAGTGTACTGGAAAAATGTCCGCCTCGTGAAACGTATTTGTTTACAGTTTGTGCCATCCATATTGCATTGAAATCATTGCCCATTCGACTAAACACGACCAACAATGATCAGCACTATATAAACAAACTTGACAATATGGTACAATGACGCCCCACATTTAATGCTTTCACCGTTTGTATATCGTTTGTGGTTCGGGGAGCAGGGCATTCTCGGAGACATGATTAAGATGTTCATGAGGGTGATACAAGCTATCAGGGCAAAAGTATTCTCTGGGATTTCAGCTGGTGCCCCAGTTATTCGATGTGAATTTTCAATTCATGCTGTCATGGAGGGGGACTGCTTCCTGTCTGTGTGGTGCCACCCCTTGGCAGAGGAGACCAAGCTTGTCTGACATCAGACCCCTGCAGGAATCTACACACACACACACACACACACACACACACACACACACACACACACACACACACACACACACACACACACACACACACACACACACACACACACACACACACACACACACACGCACACACACACCCACACCAATAAAAAATCAGTTTTGCTTTGCATTTTACAAGCATAGCATGAATCCAATTTTCTTCTTCTATGCCAATCATCCTCTCTCGCTACATTGCCTTCTCTTGCAGTGCAGTCTTGCTGGGCCGAACCGTCTGCTCACAGTCTTAGGAAGAGGAGAGGGGCCCCGGGGTGGTGGCACCATCTCTCAGAGAGAACCATCAATGGCTCCCCATTGAGGTCCAGACCAGTCCTTTGGGCTAGTGAGGCCAAGCCTGGAGTCTGTACACATGGACCACGGAGGTCAAGTCTAACAACTGGTGTTGGCTTTATTCCCTTCTCCCTCCTAAGTTCCATTTTCCTGATGTACAGTGCCTTGTGCAAGTATTCACCCCCCTTGGCATTTTTCCTATTTTTTTGCCTTACAACCTGGAATTAAATCGTTTAAATTAACCTCTTACATCTAGACGTTCCGCTAGCGGAACACCTGCTCCAATATCCAATGATAGGTGTGGTGCGAATTACAAATACCTCAAAAATACAAAAACTTCAATTTTTCAAACATATGACTATTTCACAGCATTTTAAAGACAAGACTCTCCTTTATCTAACCACACTGTCCGATTTCAAAAAGGCTTTACAGCGAAAGCAAAACATTAGATTATGTCAGCAGAGTACCCAGCCAGAAATAATCAGACACCCATTTTTCAAGCTAGCATATAATGTCACAAAAACCCAGAAGACAGCTAAATGCAGCACTAACCTTTGATGATCTTCATCAGATGACACACCTAGGACATTATGTTATACAATACATGCATGTTTTGTTCAATCAAGTTCATATTTATATCAAAAAACAGCTTTTTACATTAGCATGTGACGTTCAGAACTAGCATACTTCCGAGGAATTTGCTAACAATTTACTAAATTACTCACGATAAACGTTCACAAAAAGCATAACAATTATTTTAAGAATTATAGATACAGAACTCCTCTATGCACTCGATATGTCCGATTTTAAAATAGCTTTTTGGTGAAAGCACATTTTGCAATATTCTAAGTACATAACCCAGCCATCACGGGCTAGCTATTTAGACACCCGGCAAGTTTAGCACTCACCAATATCAGATTTACTATTATAAAAGTTTGATTACCTTTTGTTGTCTTCATCAGAATGCACTCCCAGGACTGCTACTTCAATAACAAATGTTGGTTTGGTCCAAAATAATCCATCGTTATATCCGAATAGCGGCGTTTTGTTCGTGCGTCCCAGACACTATCCGAAATGGTAAATCAGGGTTCGCGCGCATGGCGCAATTCGTGACAAAAAAATTCTAAATATTCCATTACCGTACTTCGAAGCATGTCAACCGCTGTTTAAAATCAATTTTTATGCAATTTATCTCGTAAAAAAGCGATAATATTCCGACCGGGAATCTCCTTTTCGGCAAACAGAGGAAAAATCACAAAGACGGGGGCGGCCAGGTCACGCGCCTAAGCCCACAGTCCCTTGATCGGCCACTTGAGAAAGGCGATAATGTGTTTCAGCCTGGGGCTGGGATGACGACATTCTGTTTTTTCCCGGGCTCTGAGCGCCTATGGAAGACGTAGGAAGTGTCACGTTAGAGCAGAGATCCTTTGTAAAAGATAGAGATGGCAAAGAAATTCAAGAAATGGTCAGACAGGCCACTTCCTGTAAAGGAATCTCTCAGGTTTTGACCTGCCATTTGAGTTCTGTTATACTCACAGACACCATTCAAACAGTTTTAGAAACTTTGGAGTGTTTTCTATCCAAAGCCAATAATTATATGCATATTCTAGTTACAGGGCAGGAGTAGTAACCAGATTAAATCGGGTACGTTTTTTATCCAGCCGTGAAAATACTGCCCCCTAGCCATAACAGGTTAAACTAATCTTGGCCAGGTCGCAGTTGTAAATGAGAACTTGTTCTCAACTAGCTTACCTGGTTAAATAAAGGTGAAATATATAAAAAAAAGTAAATAGATTTTGGGGGGGGGGTGTATCATTTGATTTACACAACATGCCTACCACTTTGAAGTTGCAAAATATTTTTTATTGTGGAAGAAATAAGAAATAAGACAAAAAACAGAACTTGAGCGTGCATTACTATTCACCCCCCCATCTTGCAATAATCTTGCTGCGAAGTGACTCAAGTCAGGCTTGTCTGTTTGCTTTAAGGTAACATACGCTTGGTGCAAAGGGGAGACACTAACAAGAGACAAGTATGCAAACAAAAAAGACAGATTCTATTTGGTTTGTAGCATTAGAAAACAAAGCGAATACTGTGAAAATAGCATTTATTAAATAAAACCTCTTCCCCGTGAGCACTTTCAAGTCATCTGTGTCGTGGCGAATGATAAATAATTAAGGTTAGAGACTAGTAATTATTTTCCATGTTTTTGTATTTAACAGATTCCAGTGTCAACCTCAGAATTAATGACGCAACCCGGAGGTGGTAATGTCAATCGCTAATGGAGCCGTGACCACCTGGCTGTTGTGACATTTATATAAAGACAGTGTTGTCTTCCCAGTATTACTCTTTGTTTGTCTCCTCCACAGACACCATATGTGACCTGGTTAAACCAGTAGCCTACTAATCAGAGGAGCATACGCTGAATCCCATATCAATCCCTTGGCCCTTTCTACCCTCAAACCTCTCCTGTAGATCTAAGATAACTGGATAGGTTTAAGCAGAATGGTAATAACTTTGTAACAATTTGCCTTCTAATAGGCTAGGGGGAATTTTTGCAATACGGCTTGTACCTACATCCTAGATGTAGGATCTTAATTTGAGGCAGTTTGATACAGCAGGAAAATAATCCTGCAACAGCATTACAGTGCCTTACGAATGTATTCACCCCATTGGCATTTTTCCTATTTTGTTGCCTTACCACCTGAAATTAAAATAGATTTTTTGGGGGGGTTTGTATCATTTGAAGTCAATACTTTGTAGAGCCACCTTTTGCTGCAATTACAGCTGCAATTCTCTAGGGATATGTCTCTATAAGCTTGCCACATCTAGCCACTGGGATTTTTGCCCATTCTTCAAGGCAAAACTGTTCCAGCTCTTTCAAGTTGGATGGGTTCCTGCTGGTGTACAGCAATCTTTAAGTCATACCACAGATTCTCAATTGGATTGAGGTCTGGGCTTTGACTAGGCCATTCCAAGACATTTAAATGTTTCTCCTTAAACCACTCGAGTGTTGCATTAGCAGTATGCTTAGTGTCATTGTCCTGCTGGAAGGTGAACCTCCGTCCCAGTCTCAAATCTCTGGAAGTTTGAAACAGGTTTCCCTCAAGAATTTCCCTGTATTTAGCGCCATCCATCATTCCTTCAATTCTGACCAGTTTCCCAGTCCCTGCTGACGAAAAACATCCCCACAGCATGATGCTGCCAGCACCATGCTTCACTGTGGGGATGTTGTTCTCTGGGTAATGAGAGGTGTTGGGTGTGTGCCAGACATAGCATTGTCCGTGATGGCCAAAAAGGTATATTTTAGTCTCATCTGAGCAGAGTACCTTCTTCCATATGTTTGGGGAGCCTTTTGGCGAACACCAAACATGTTTTTTTCTTTCTTTCTTTAAGCAATGGCTTTTTTTCTGGCCACTCTTCCGTAAAGCCCAGCTCTGTGGAGTGTACGGCTTAAAGTGGTCCTATGGACAGATACTCCATTCTCCACTGTGGAGCTTTGCAGCCCCTTCAGGGTTATCTTTGGTCTCTTTGTTGCCTTTCTGATTAATGCCCTCCTTGCCTGGTCTGTGAGTTTTGGTGGGAGGCCCTATGGATTTATTGGTGCTCCATGGGATGTTCAAAGTTTCTGATATAGTTCTATAACCCAACCCTGATCTGTACTTCTCCACAACTTTGTCCCTGACCTGTTTGGAGAGCTCCTTGGTCTTCATGATGCCGCTTGCTTGGTGGTGCCCCTTGCTTAGTGGTGTTGCAGACTCTGGGGCATTTCAGAACAGGTGTATATATATACTGAGATCATTTGACAGATCATGTGACACTTAGATTGCACACAGGTGGACTTTATATAATTAATTGTGTGGATTCTGAAGGTAATTGGTTGCACCAGATTTTCAGAACGCATCACTTTTCATATTTTTTTTTTTTTTCTTTGTTTCAAACAAGTAATTTTTTTCATTTCACTTCAACTGTTTGGACTATTTTGTGTATATCCATAACATGAAATCCAAATAAAAATCAATTTCAATTACAGGTTGTAATGTAACAAAATACCTTCGATAGGCACCGTACATGTGAGTTCTAATGTTTATTATAAAAAACAATTCAGGGGTTGATACGTTTTTTGTAAGGGACAATCAAGTCTGATATTTCAACGTGGAAATTACAAACTTCATAAGCCTTTTTAAACCTAAAATATACTACAAGTTTAACATTTCCTACAGGGTGACTAGGGATGAGGTATAGGGGCTGATTTGGGATTCAGTGACAGATGTCACCTCAGGCTTCATCGAGTCAAAAAGCCACCAAGTTCTCTGGTCCTCTGCTTTGATCTGACCACTGGGTCTCTAGAATATGGTGAGCCATCTTGGTCTGTGATTCACCCGTCACCCTGTTCAGTGGGTTATCAAAGACACCCTTCCCTCCTCTCTCTCTTTCCCGCTCTACTAACCGCTCAGATCGAAGTTATCAGAACAGAGAAACTGACCTGTTTGTGGCCCCTCATTCATTATGACATGGCTTTGAAAAGCCTGGCAAGATTCCGTACAATCATCGTAAATACTAAAGTGCACACGGAAAAAGGGACAAAACGTTTATTTCCCTCACTTACTCTGAGTAACTCAATTTTTGTGTGATTTCTGAAATGTTTTGAAAGAGTGGCAGTCTTTAGAGAGGCGTAGAGATACTTCGGCAGAATCCAACTAAAGGGAGGTGGTGTCACGGTTGTCGTAAGGAGAAGCGGACCAAAGTGCAGCGTGTGTGTCGTTCCACATTTTATTTACACTGTGAAACTATGCAATACATAAATAAACTGAATAAAAAATAAAAACGTGACGCAGAGGTGAAACATACAATGACTCTAAAATAATCTCCCACAACCCCAGGTGGTACAAACGCCAACTTAAATATGACCTCCAATTAGAGACAACGATGACCAGCTGCCTCTAATTGGAGATCACCCCAAACAAAGCCCAACATAGAAATACAAAACTAGAGCAACCCAACATAGAAATACAAAACTAGAACAACCCAACATAGAAATACAAAACTAGAACATAACAACATAGGAAAACTAAATTAGAAAACCCCCCTGTCACGCCCTGACCTACTCTACCATAGAAAATAACAGCTTACTGTGGTCAGGACGTGACAGGTGGATTATTGACTTACCCAAAATGCCAAGGGGCAGGTTAGAACAGATGATGTGTGAAGTCACAGACCTTTTTCACATCATCCCCCCAAGGCTTATAGTGAAGAGAAATTGATCCTTGAATTCTTCCATCCACAAACGAAAGCAGCAGAACTGGGTGCAGTAAAGATATCCTTTAAATTGTCACAAAAACAGTCTAAACAGACTGATGTTCAAATCAATCTTGATGAAAAAAGACATTTAAAGAAGAGGTACAAGTAACTGCCAAAATAAAGGAAATACTAGCATAAAGTTTCTTAGTAGGGCATTTGTCCACCACAAGTCTCCAGAACAGCTTCAATGCACTTTGGCATAGATTCTACAAGTGTCTGGAACTCTATTGGAGTGATGCGACACCATTGTTCCACTAGAGATGTTCTTGATGATGGTGTGAAAACTCTGTCTCAGGCGCCACTCCACAATCTCCCATAAGTGTTCAATTGAGATAAGATCTGGTGACTGAGGCACACACGCGTACGTTTATTTTACTATCCTTGTGGGTAGCAAACTATTGATTCCTATTCAAAATCCTATTTTCCCTAACCCCTAACCCTAACCATAATCCTTAACCTAAAATTAAACTTAACCCTAACCTTAGCCCCGAACCCCTCACCCTGAACTGAACTCATAACCCCTAAACCTAAATCGAACCCTAATTCTAACCCTAACCTTAAACCTAACCCCTAAGCCCAAAATAGCCTTTTTCCTTGTGAGTAATGGCGAAATGTCCCAATTTGTCCAAATGTTCCTTGTTTTACTATCCTTGTGAGGACTTATGGCTCCTACAAGGATAGTAAAACCAAACACAGTGTCTGTCTGTCTGTCTGTCTGTCTGTCTGTCTGTCTGTCTGTCTGTCTGTCTGTCTGTCTGTCTGTCTGTCTGTCTGTCTGTCTGTCTGTCTGTCTGTCTGTCTGTCTGTGCTCTTTCTCTCGCTCTCTCTTTCTCTCGCTCTCTCTTTCTCTCTCAACCCCCTATGCTCCTTTGAGACCCCTCTTTCAATGTCACTGAGATCTTCTAGCCATGGTAGTCAAAATAATGGGAAACTGGGCATTTTTATACATGACCCTAAGCATGATGGGATGTTAATTTCTTAATTAACTCAGAAACCACAACGGTGTGGAAGCACCTGCTTTCAATATACTTTGTATCCCTCATTTACTCAAGTGTTTCCATTATTTTGGCAGTTACCTGTACCTTACATAAGAAAATGAAAAACAGAATTGAATCTACTGTATCGTCCTTTGTTTTAACTCTGTAACTAAACATTCTATTGAACTCTTTAATATACTGTCTACACCCCCAGGCCCAGACACTTTATGGTCAGAATCCTTCCTCACTACATCCTCACATCTGCTTAAAGACCATTCCTCTGACCCTGAGGTTTCCCATATCATCAGTAACAACACTCCTGAGCATGGTCTGTACCAGTTCACATTCATACCTTTTGTCCATATTACTATGCAGCAGGCAAATGCAATATCCTTAGCTACAGTATGTCATAGTCCAGCGTTAGCCACCCCCCCAGTGCCTCGGCCTCAGCTTCCTCTAGCTCTAAATAATGAATGGGAATCAGTTGTGCTCGTGCCGTATGCGCCCAGCCAGAGCAAAGATCCGACCTGAAGATTATACCCCAAAGCCTGCTGCTGTGCCCTGACCTGAGCGTAACTCCATCAATTCACACACGACAACCGTAATCCATTGTGAGGAAAGGGCAGAATGCGTGTTAGTGTGTTGTCAGGTCAGAAGAGGTTCTGAGGTGACCACATGATGAGTCAACACCTTTGCGTTTCAGGTCAGTGCTGATGCTTGGTGATGTCGCTGACTCACTCGTGGATTTGTCACGGTGGGACCTAAAAAGCTCTCTTCGACCTCATGCAAAAATAATCATGCCTGGATGGGGAATCTCGAACTTTGATATGTTTATTTAAAGATTTGTTTTGGAAAAGAGCTTTCTGGAATCTAGAGAACAGGGGAGAACACGAGGACAAGCTAAGACGCTTCAAGATGCACAGTCAGGAGTGAAAGAGGAATGTTGAACGTGACAGAGATATCCACGAGACAGTATGTGAGGTCATTTTAAAAACATCCTCCAAATGTCAGCGTTTCTTCCGCTATAGTTCTTCAAAGCACTTCAAGAGTGCATGTGTGAATGAAAGCAGTGACATGCATTCATACCATGAAGGCCATGCTTAAAGTACCATGAAAGAATGACTTAGGTCCATAGTGAGATTTAAACTTCCATGTCTCGTAGATGTTTTTCACCATGTTCAGTAGCTTGTCACAAATACCTTATCAAGTGTTCACTCTTGGTTGTGAAAGGAAGGAAGGATGGATTGATGTAATGAAGGCCTTGCCTAAAGTGCCATGGAAGTATGCATTGTGAAATGTAAACTTTCATGTCTCATAGTTTTCCCCCTGTGTCCAGTAACTTATGACACATGCTGTATCTTGTGCTCACTCTTAGTTGTTAAATGCATACAGTTCCATGAAAGTTAGGGTTAGCTACATTGGGAGATTGAAACATTCCTGTCTCATAGCTTTTCTCCTCCGCATTGTGCTCAGTAACACTTGACAAATAATAATACATTTAGGGGGTGCTTCTATTTGTCCTGTTCCAAGTGTGTGTTGGAAATGTGTTTCTTGCATATTCCAACTCCCCCTGGGACACCCGCAGGGAGTGGTGTTACGGTCAGGGTCCCTATTGCCCCTGGAGCATTTTTTGGTTAGGTGCTTTGCTCAAGGGCCCAGTGACAGATTTTTCACCTTGTCGGCTCCAGGATTCAAACCAGAGACCTTACCCAAAGCTCTAAACCTCGAGGCGACCTGCAGTAGCTATACAGTATCTAGAGTGCTTTCTCTTGGTTCTTATCTAACATCTTCATTTCACACAGTGGGAATATTTATTGACTTCCTAGTTTATTATCTGAAAGCCAGAGAGCCTAGGTGGTGTAGTGAATATGTTTGTGCATCAGACACATTTCCCTGTTCCTGCTGTTGTTGTTTTGTTTCATGCGTGGCCTGTTTCTCATTTCTCAAGGTCACTCCAACTGTTGAGATAAAGAAAAAAAAGCACATCTCCTCTCACTGACCCAGTCTGTCAATGTGAATGTTTTTTCCCTCCATTATTCATTCACGCTTGAATTTCCACCCTCCTACATGTCTCTCACCAATGATCTACTGTGCTTTTCCGGCAAACACCTGCAAATATCTTTCCATACCCTTATTGTGGCAATTCTCCAAAAGTAATTTTCGATTATGCTTCAATAGATTCTGTTATTCGAGGAGAGATTCTGCTGCAGCTAATGTGCCTTAAGGGTGAAAAGTGTGTGTGTGTGTGTGTGTGTGTGTGTGTGTGAATGCCTGAATCCAACAGATAAACACTCTCACAACTTGTACAATGCTGGTCCCTTTCCTGAGATAAGGTATGCTGATGGCAGCAGGGATTAAGGTTTCTTAACTTCACTAGGGTAGGGGGTAGCATTCGGAATTTTAGATGAAAAGCATGCCCAAAGTAAACTGCCTGCTACTCAGGCCCAGAAGCTAGGATATGCATATAATTGGTAGAGTTGGACGGAAAACACTCTAGAGGTTCCAAAACTGTTAAAATAATGTCTGTGAGTATAACAGAACTGATATGGCAGGCAAAAACCCGAGGAAAATCCATCCAGGAAGTACTATTATTTTGAAAGGCTGTTTTTCCATTGAAAGCCTATCCATCATACAAAGACTTAGGATCCAGTTCACGATCTCTATGGCTTCTTCTACATGTGGCCAGTCTTTAGGCATTGTTTCAGGCTTTTACTCTGAAAAATGAGGGATATACAGCACTTTCAATGAGTGGACAGTGGAAATTTCCAGCCATGAGTCCAGCGCATGACCAGGAGCGCACCTTTCTTGTTTCTCCTTTTCTATTGATGAAGCTTTTGTCCGGTTTAAATATTATTGATTATTTATGACAAAAACAACCCGAGGATTGATTTTAAACATCGTTTGACATGTTTCAACAAACTTTTATTGTACTTTTTAGATTTTTTGTCTGTCTGTTGTGACCGTGCTTTGTTCCAATGGATTGCTGAACAAAACACACCAACAAAACTGAGGTTTTGGACATAAAGAGGGACATTATCGAACAAAACAAACATTTATTGTGTAACATGGAGTCTTCGGAGTGCAACCATATGAAGATCATCAAAGGTAAGTGATACATTTTATCGCTATTTCTGACTTTTGTTACTCCTCTTCTTGGCTGCTAACTGTTTGTAATGATTTGTCTGCTGGGCGCTGTTCTCAGATAATCGCATGGTATGCTTTCGCCGTAAAGCCTTTTTGAAATCTGACACAGTGGTTGGATTAACAAGAAGTTTATCTTTAAACCCATGTATAACACTTGTATGTTTCATAAATGTTTATAAGGAGTATTTCTGTTTTTGAATTTGGCACTCTGCAATTTCACTGGATGGTGGCCAGATGGGAGGCTAGCGTCCCACAGCCCCTAGTGAGGTTAACAGCTTCTACCCCCAAGCCATAAGACTCCTGAACATCTAATCAAATGGCTACCCAGATTATTTGCATTGTCGTCGTCCCCCCCCCCCCCCTCCCCCCACTGACTCTGTACCAGTACCCCATGTTTATAGCCTCTCTACTGTTATTTTACTGCTGCTCTTGAATTATTTGTTAATTTTATTTTTCTTACATTTTTTACTTATCTATTTTTATTTAACACTTATTTTTGGTTAAGGGCTTGTAAATAAGCATTTCACTGTAAAGTCTACACATGTTGTATTTGGCGCATGTGACAAATAACATTTTATTTTATTTAAAAAAGATATATTTGCTGCCTTTGTTCTTTACACCTTCCTCTACTGATGCATTCTCTTCATTCTTTTTCTCCTTCATTTTCTCCTCCCTTTCTTTCTCGCTCTCTGTTTCTCTTTGGTGTACAAGCGCAAGCGGAATGGATTTTCACAGGCATCATAAAACTTTCAGCTCAGCTACTGTCTCTGAACTCAAAACAACGGCAGTTTGCTGATGGGAGGCTCTTGTGATTTATCCCGGAGATGTGATTGTTAATGGTGTATATTAAGGGTTTAGATTAGCCTGAGACAATGTGCTATCACAGTCCCTTTTACTGTAATCCTTATTATCGGTTTACTGTTTCTTTATGGGCCCCCGACTGTATAGGACATTTTCTACCACATTCTCTGTGTTGACTGCATTTCTCTAAGTTGTTTTTCAAAAGGGTAGAGATGATTTTATTCTTTTGGAATTTGAAACACTTTTTATTCCAGCATCTCACAATGTGATCTGCTATAAGTCAGCTTTTTCCCCTCAATTATTCACTTATTTCCCTTTCAGTTGGTAATTGCATGACCTCTTCACATGAACTCTTTTCATCTGTCTCTTTTTAAGTTCTCTGGCCCAACAGTCTCTCTGCTTTCCAGTACCATCTATCATAGCAATGATGGTAGGGCATAACCCAATCCATGCTCATTGCAGTTTGCCTCTGCCAACCAAATCTCAGTCGCTAAATTCTCATCTCTCATTTTCCTGTGTCGTCCAGAGGTCTCAGCATCGATTCAGACAGTCGATTCATCGGGTGTAGGATCTGGTGTTTGGACCCATATTGCATCCGTCATTCCCTTGCGGTCTGGCTAAGAACAAAAATGACTAATATTAACACAAACGATAGCTGTAGAAATGTTTCACAGTGGATTCAGACAATGTGTTCAGACCCCTTTAAGACGGGATGCCTGGGCTTCATCTATGTTCAGAACAATGTTTAAGCATATCAATCAGAGGAAAGATCATGTTTAGAGCCTGAAGGCTTGATCTTGCCTCGGGGTCTTCAGCTAAGAACTTAACTGTTTTCTCTCATCTCTCTCTCACAGCTGCAATGTCAGGTAAAGTTGTTCCTTTTTGTTAATCCCACTTCTGTCACCAACAACCTGACCATGTCCAATCTTTGGGCCCCGGTGGAATTTTTGACAGGGTTTTCCCAGTTTTTCTCCCTGGCTAGTCTGTTAAGTGTCTTTGTTATTCAATCACCCAGTTAATATCTCTGTGGTGTGGTCAGCGGCCAGCCAAGTCAGCTTCACGAGCCCAAGAGAGACCTCAGTCTGTCAGCTAGCTGTGTAAGATAGATCACCAACCTTTTGTTTCACTGCTGGAACAATACAGGAATAGGACCTCTGAGTCAGTTGCGCTCCTGAACACCCCAGGCTTTTTCTCTTCTGTTTTGTGTGTTACGACAGACTGAGGTGATTTGGTTGGGAGTTTGGTCTCCCTCTCAGCTTTGAAGCACTGGGCTTTTTCCTCTCTCCCCAGAGCCTGGTCTCCACACAGTGCCTCTGTACACCAACCACTTATTTGTTCTGCTTTACAAGCAGCCATCTGGCAAAGCCTCACAACAATGGCTAATGCGATTTCTGGTCACTGACTTTTTTTTTTACTGTTAATTTGATGTTCATGGAGGAACATGCACATTGTTTCCCCCTCCCTGTCGCACCTCTCTGAAATTGATTTAGTTATATAAAAAGCTACTTGCTTTATGTCAGTGCATATGGAACTTGGTCAAAACGCTGGGGGGTTTCAATTCTGAGAAGAAAACATTAGGTATTCGGGTATTTCCCTGGACTGCTACATATACACAACCAGTCAAAAGTTTTAGAACACCTACGCATTCAAGGGTTTTTCTTTAATTTGACTATTTTCTATCTGGTAGATTAATAATGAAGACATCAAAACTATGAAATAACACATATGGAATCATGTTGTAACCAAACAAGTGTTAAAAAAATCAAAATGTATTTTATATTTGAGGTTCTTCAAATAGCCACCCTTTGCCTTGATGACAGCTTTGCACACTTTTGACATTCTCTCAACCAGCTTCATGAGGTAGTCACCTGGAATGTATTTCAATTAACCTGTTAGGGCTAGGGGGCAGCATTGACACGGCTGGATAAAAAACATACCCGATTTAATCTGGTTACCACTCCTACTCAGTAACTAGAATATGCATATACTTATTACATATGGATAGAAAACACCTTAAATTTTCTAAAACTGTTTGAATGGTGTCTGTGAGTATAACAGAACTCAAATGGCAGGTCAAAACCTGAGAGATTCCTTTACAGGAAGTGGCCTGTCTGACCATTTGTTGAACTTCTTTTCCATCTCTATCATTTACTAAGGATCTCTGCTCTAACGTGACACTTCCCACGTCGTCCATAGGCGCTCAGAGCCCGGGAAAAAACAGAATGTCGTCATTCCAGCCCCAGGCTGAAACACATTATCGCCTTTCTCAAGTGGCCCATCAAGAGACACTAGCTTATGCGCGTGACCCCGACCGCCCCCGCCTTTGGGATTTTTTCCTCTGTTTGCCGAAAAGGAGATTCCCTGTCGGAATATTATCGCTTTTCTACGAGAAAAATGTCGTAAAAATTGATTTTAAACAGCGGTTGACATGCTTCCAAGTACGGTCATGGAATACTTAGAATTTTATTGTCAGGAATTGCGCCATGCGCGCGACACTTCTTTACTATTTCGGATAGTGTCTGGAACGCACGAACAAAACGCCGCTATTCGGATATAACGATGGATTATTTTGGACCAAACCAACATTTGTTATTGAAGTAGCTGTCCTGGGTGTGTATTCTGACGAAGACAACAAAAGGTAATGAAATTTTTATAATAGTAAATATGATTATGGTGAGTGCTAAACTTGCCGGGTGTCTAAATAGCTAGCCCGTGATGCCTGGGCTATGTACTTAGAATATTGCAAAATGTGCTTTCACCAAAAAGCTATTTTAAAATCGGACATATCGAGTGCATAGAGGAGGTCTGTATCTATAATTCTTAAAATAATTGTTATGCTTTTTGTGAACGTTTATCGTGAGTAATTTAGTAAAATGTTAGCGAATTCCACGGAAGTTTGCGGGGGGTATGCTAGTTCTGAACGTCACATGCTAATGTAAAAAGCTGGTTTTTGATATAAATATGAACTTGATTGAACAAAACATGCATGTATTGTATAACATAATGTCCTAGGGTTGTCATCTGATGAAGATCATCAAAGGTGAGTGCTGCATTTAGCTGTCTTCTGGGTTTTGGTGACATTATATGCTGGCTTGAAAAATGGGTGTCTGATTATTTCTGGCTTGGTACTCTGCTGACATAATCTAATGTTTTGCTTTCGTTGTAAAGCCTTTTTGAAATCGGACAGTGTGGTTAGATTAACGAGAGTCTTATCTTTAAATGGCTGTAAAATAGTCATATGTTTGAGAAATTGAAGTAATAGGATTTTTAAGGTTTTGAAAATCGCGCCACAGGATAGCCGTGGTTGTTACGTAGGTGGGACGAATTCGTCCCGCCTAGCCTAGAGAGGTTAACAGGTGTTGTCACACCCTGACCATAGAGAGCCTTTGGTTCTCTATGGTGTAGTAGGTCAGGGCATGACTAGGGGGTGTTCTAGTTCAATATTTCTATATTGGTGTTTTGTATGGTTCCCAATTAGAGGCAGCTGGTAATCGTTGATTCTAATTGGGGAACATATTTAGGTAGCCATTTTTCCCACCTGTGTTTGTGGGATATTGTTTGTGTTGGTGCTTGTGTCACCACATAGTCTCGTTATGTTGCTTGTTTATTGTTTCGGTTAAAGAAGTTTCACTTTAATTAAATATTTGGAACTCAACAAACGCTGCGCCTTGGTCCGTCTCTTACAACAACCGTGACAGAATATCCCACCAAAAGAGGACCAAGCAGCGTGTTCATGAGGTAAAAGAGTTTTGGACATGGGAGGAGGTCATGAGCGGATGCAAGACCCTTCCTTGGCGGGAGTCACAGAGGACTCAGGAAGGACAGTGACGACGCCGGGGACTGCAGCCACAGAAACCCCAAGATTTATTTTTTTTGGGGGGGGCACGAGGGGTGGTTGGCCGAGCCAAGGAGAGAGCCAGAGCCCACCTGGGAGTCGATGGAGCAGTGTGAAGAGGGACATCAGAGAATGACTTTGGCAAGGAGTATGCTGCAGCGCAGGCGTACTGAAGAGCGGGTCATCAGTCCGGCACCATCTGTGCCAGCTCCTCGCACTCGCCCTGAAGAGCCAGAGACCGTCAGGGAGGCAATGGAGAAGTTGGGAGAGAGAGAGGAGAGAGATGTTGTGCAGGTGTGTTCTGCTCAACATTCAACCTGAAGAGCCTGTCAGCAGTCTGGTGAAGTCTGTGCCGGCTCCACGCATCTGGCCTCCAGTGAGCCTCCCCAGTCCGATACGTCCTGTGCCAGCTCCCCGCACTCGCCCTGAAGTGCGTGTCACCAGTCTGGTGCCACCTGTGCCGGCTCCACGCACCAGGCCTCCAGTGCATCTCCCCAGGCCGGTACGTCCTGTGCCAGCTCCCCGCACTTGCCCTGAAGTGCGTGTCACCAGTCCGGTGCCACCTGTGCCGGCTTCATGCACCAGGCCTCCAGTGCGCCTCCCCAGTCCGGTACGACCTGTGCCAGCTCCCCGCACCCTCCCTGAAGTGCGTGTCACCAGTCCGGTGCCTCCTGTGCCGGCTCCACGCACCAGGCCTCCAGTGCGCTTCCCCAGTCCGGTACATCCTGTGCCAGCTTCCCGCACTTGCCCTGAAGTGCGTGTCACCAATCCGGTGCCACCTGTGCCGGCTCCAAGGCACCAGGCCTCCAGTGCGCCTCCCCAGCCTGGTATGTCCTGTGCTGGCTCCATGCACTAGGCCTCCAGTGCGCCTCTACAACCCGGAACCTCCAGCGACGGTTTACGGTCCGGAGCTTCCAGCGACGGTTCACGGTCCGGAGCTTCCAGCGACGGTCCACGGTCCGGAGCTTCCAGCGACGGTCCACGGTCCGGAGCTTCCAGCGACGGTCCACGGTCCGGAGCTTCCAGCGACGGTCCACGGTCCGGAGCTTCCAGCGACGGTCCACGGTCCGGAGCTTCCAGCGACGGTCCAGTTTAGGCACGGCAGTCAGCCCGGCGCCAGGGCCGGATCCGGTGTCTGGGCGGGGGCTACGACCTGCACCGGAGCCGCCACCGACACTAGTCACCCCCCCTTCCCCCCCAAACATCCGGTGAATTTACTAAATTACTCACGATAAACGTTCACAAAAAACATAACAATTATTTTAAGAATTATAGATACAGAACTCCTCTATGCACTCGATATGTCCGATTTTAAAATAGCTTTTCGGTGAAAGCACATTTTGCAATATTCTCAGTAGATAGCCCAGCCATCACGGCTAGCCATTTAGACACCGACCAAGTTTAGCCCTGATCAAACTCCGATTTACTATTACAAAAGTTTCATTACCTTTCTTGTCTTCGTCAGAATGCACTCCCAGGACTGCTACTTCAATAACAAATGTTGGTTTGGTCCAAAATAATCCATCGTTATATCCAAATTGCGGCGTTTTGTTCGTGCGTTCCAAGACACTATCCTAAGTGTAAATCAGGGTTACGAGCATGGCGCAATTCGTGACAAAAGATTTCTAAATATTCCATTACCGTACTTCGAAGCATGACAACCGCTGTTTAAAATCCATTTTTATGGCATTTTTCTCGTAAAAAAGCGATAATATTCCGACCGGGAATCTCCATTTAGCTAAACAGAGGAAAGAAAACAAAGCATTCTGTCGACGCGGGCACGAGCGTGAGTCTCACAGTACTGTAACCAGCCACTACCCAAACGCGCTACTTTGTTTCAGCCAGAGCCTGCAAAGCCACGATTCAGCATTTTGACGCCTTCTGAGAGTCCATGTGAGCCGTAGAAAGTGTCACGTAAGAGCAGAGATCCCCTGTAATAGATAGATAGACTCACAGACACCATTCAAACAGTTTTAGAAACGTTAGGGTGTTTTCTATCCAAATCAAACAATTATATGCATATTCTAGTTTCTGGGCAGGAGTAATAACCAGATTAAATCGTGTACGTTTTTTATCCGGCCGTGAAAATACTGCCCCCTAATCCTAAACAGGTTAAAATCAATTTTTATGCTATTTTTCTCGTAAAATAGCGATAATATTCCAACCGGGTGACGTTGTTTCGTTCAAAGGCTGAAAGAAAAACATGGCCACTTCTCGGGGCCGCGCATCTCCTGTCTCTGAGCCACCAGCCTGACCACTCACAAACAGCGCTCCTGTACCTAGCCCAGAGACAGCAGAGATCTCATTCCACTTTCTGGCGCCTTCAGAGAGCCTATCGGAGCCTTAGAAATTGTCACGTTACAGCAGAGATCCTGTATTTTCGACAGAGATGCCACAGAAGCACAAGAAATGGTCAGAGAGGGCACTTCCTGTATGGAATCTTCTCAGGTTTTGGCCTGCCATATGAGTTCTGTTACACTCACAGACACCCTTCAAACACCCTTCAAACAGTTTTATAAACTTTAGAGTGTTTTCTATCCAAATCTACCAATTATATGCATATTCTCGTTTCTGGAAAAGAGTAGTTACCAGTTTAAATCGGGTACGTTTTTTTATCCGGCCGTGAAAATACTGCCCCCTACCCTAGAGAGGTTAAAGAAGTTTCACTTTAAATAAATATGTGGAACACAACAAACGCTGCGTCTTGGTCTGTCTTTTACAACAACCGTGACAGGTGTGCCTTCTTAAAAGTTAATTTGTGGAATTTCTTTCCTTCTCAATGCATTTGAGACAATCAGTTGTATTGTGACAAGGTAGGGGGGTAAACAGAAGATGGCCCTATTTGATAAAAGACCAATTCCATATTATGGCAAGAACAGCTCAAATAAACAAAGAGAAACGACAGTCCATTACTTTAAGACATGAAGGTCAGTCAAAATGGAAAATTTCAAGAACTTTTGAAAGTTTCTTCAAGTGCGGTCGCAACAACCATCTAGCACTATGATGAAACTGTCTCTTATGAGGACCGCCACAGGAATAGAAGACCCAGAGTTACCTCTGCTGCAGAGGATAAGTTCATTAGTTACCAGCCTCAGAAATTGCTGCCCAAATAAATGCTTCACAGAGTTCAAGTAGCATACACATCTCAACATCAACTGTTCAGAAGACACTGTGTGAATCAGGCCTTCATGGTCGAGTTGCTGCAAAGAAACCACTACTAAAGGACATCAGTAAGAGAAGAGACTTTCTTGGGCCAAGAAAAGGACATTAGACCGGTGGAAATTTGTCCTTTGTTCTGGAGTCCAAACTGGAGATTTTTGGTTCCAACCGTCGTGTCTTTGTGAGATGTGGTGTGGGTGAACGGATGATCTCAGCATGTGTATTTCCCACCGTAAAGCATGGAGGAGGAGGTGTCATGGTGTGGAGGTGCTTTGCTGATGACACTGTCTGTGATTTATTTGACTTTCCTATTTAAACAAAGGTTAAATAAAAAAGTAAAAAATGTCATTATTTAGATTTCAAGGCGCGCATAACCTACATGGCTACCACAGCATTCTGCAGCGATACCTCCTTCCATCTGGTTTGGGCTTAGTGGGACTATCATTTGTTTTTCAACAGGACAATGACCCAGCACATCTCCAGGCTGTATAAGGGCTATTTTACCAAGAAGGAGAGTGATGGAGGGCTGCATCAGATGACCTGGCCTCCACAATCCCCCGACCTCAACCAAGCTGAGATGGTTTGACATGAGTCGGACCGCAGAGTGAAGGAAAAGCAGCCAACAAGTGCTCAGCATATGTGGGAACTCTTACAAGACTGCTGGAAAAGCATTCCAGGTAAAGCTGGTTGAGAGAATGCCAAGAGTTTGCAAAGCAGTCATTAAGTCAAAGGGTGGCTATTTGCAGAATCTCAAATATAAAATATATTTTTATTTGATCAACACTTTTGGTTGCTACATGATTCTATATGTTTTGAATAGTAAAAATAAAGAAAAACCATTGAATGAGTAGGTGTTCTAAAACTTTTGATCGGTAGTGTACATGTTACATATTAGGCAATTGCAGTATGAGGTACATGGCTTTAGTGTTTATGAATAATCTCTACATGAATCTTCAAACAGGATTTGGTCTCACTCTGTCTTTCCTTTTTACTGTATTTTACCCCTCAGTGTAAACTATAACACAACAATATTACTTAGTACTTAGATATTAATCTCTTTCACTGTAGGTGTATTGTATTCTGAAGCAACTGCCTTTCATTGCTTGGAAAATAAAGTTATTGGATTGAAGCGCCAAGTGAATGAAAGTTTAACTACAGGATATGAAAAGAAGTTTTCTCTTGCCTCAAACTGTGTACAATTGGAATGGTTGATTTAAACTGCTTCAAGCACTCTTATTTACCTTCAAGAACTAACTTCTTTACTATGGTGAAAGCATTTCATCACTAATATCCACACTACCTCAGGGTTTCTTCCTCAATGCAGGCAGACACAACAACAGCAGACAGTGCAACTACTGCAGTACCTAACCCCCTCTGATAGTCAAGGAATATTTCAGACTGCTGCTATCTTCCATCAGCAAGCCAAAACCCCATTAGTTTCAGGTGCCTGGGAAGCATTGCTATATTTCATAAACTGCTTCTCCAACAACAAGAGTGAGTATTACCGCTCTACTCTGCTGCTGAAGAAACTTCAATTATGTTTTGTATTTTTTTCAGACTCTCCGTTGACTTGCAACAGTGCCTCTGGCTCTCTCTGTCTCATAACCTCAACATTTTCTCCAGACCAGAACATAGACATAAACACCTAAAGACCAAACACCAGATGAACAACTATCTCGGTGGACAGGGGCTGATGAGGATGAAATTACTGAATAAAAAATAAGGAAGGAGGAGAAGCACCTGTCTCAGCCTCCAGTATTTATGCTGCAGTAGTTTATGTGTTGGGGGGCTAGGGTCAGTCTGTTACATCTGGAGTATTTCTCTTGTCTTATCCGGTGTCCTGTGTGAATTTAAATATGCTCTCTCTAATTCTCTCTTTCTCTCTTTCTTTCTCTCGGAGGACCTGAGCCCTAGGACCATGCCTCAGGACTACCTGGCATGATGACTCCTTGCTCTCCCCAGTCCACCTGGCCATGCTGCTGCTCCAGTTTCAACTGTTCTGCCTGCGGCTATGGAACCCTGACCTGTTCACCGGACGTGCTTGTTGCACCCTCGACAACTACTATGATTATTATTATTTATGAACATTTTAACATCTTGACCATGTTCTGTTATAATATCCACCCGGCACAGCCAGCAGAGGACTGGCCACCCCTCATAGCCTGGTTCCTCTCTAGGTTTCTTCCTATGTTTTTGGCCTTTCTAGGGAGTTTTTCCTAGGGAGTTTTTCCTAGCCACCGTGCTTCTTTCACATGCATTGCTTGCTGTTTGGGGTTTTAGGCTGGGTTTCTGTACAGCACTTTGCGATATCAGCTGATGTACGAAGGGCTATATAAATAAATTTGATTTGAATTTGACCTATTGTATGGTGGTGTAGCCAGGTTTAAACACTGCAATTGCATGCTAATTATGAGTACAGCATCCTTCCCCGCAGACACTCATGAATATGTAGTCATTCTAGGTTTTGGAATAAAAAAAACTATATGAGGTATATGCGTTTTGGTTTGCAGGTTTGATTGTCTGTGACACTCTCACACCACAGCTTTAGTGCTTGAGGATAGAACTAAGCGGTGAACAGTAAAATGGATGCATAGCCTACATACAATACCACACTGCAGCTAGCTATCTCTTCAATTTAATCTTGACAAGCCACTCAGGCAGGCAGCATTCTGTGTCTGGGCTGTAACGAGGACTGCCACAGGAATGGAAGACCCAGAGAAGACTTAAACAATATAACATGGCCCTTGGGATCTCCCTGGTGCTTGGAGGCCCATTCCACATGATATTCTCCTCTCCAATCAGTCATCGCCCCATTCAATTTCCCAACTCTCTTTTAATATCCTGTAGAAGCTGTCAGCACGCCCTCATGCAGTGTCTGTCTCTCTCGTTATTCTACTTTATATTCATTGTGACCGTCTCTCCCCGGCACTCAGGAAAGAACTGGAATGAAAAAATATCTTATTGTAATTTCAATCGAAACTCCATTACTGGCGGAGCTGCACTACTCTCTGCCGACTACGCCATCAGGAGAAAAGAAACCCTGAAGAGCCATAAAATAATAATCTGTACCCATTTGTCTTTCCTCACTCATACTGTAAATTGCACCACACATCCGAAGGGAGTTACTGCTGAATGGGTGTGGACTTTTTTCAGTCTTCAGCCAGAAATAATTTGGTAATCACAGGAACATGGTATCTATTCTTAGGCTCACGTGAACATGCACACACAATCAGTGTGAAAATGTAGCCTGTAATTACAACCATAAAAAGTGATACATTTTCAAAACCAAGAAATAAACTGTTTTACACCTGCATTTTGAGCTGAAAGTCATTCATGTTTGCAGCCAATATCATATATCATGTCACTTCTCTGGAGTCCAGAACAAGCAAAATCATACGGCCTATTTTTTTATGGAGGTTGCAGGATCGGATGTAAAGTATGTTCTGTCTGCACCGTGCAAGCCAATTTGACACACTGGAGTCAACATGGACCAGCATCCCTGTGGAAAGCTTTCGAAACCTTTTAGAGTCCATGCCTCGACGAATTGGGGCTGGTCTGAGGGCAAAAGAGGGTGGGGACTCAAAATTAGGAAGGTGTTCTTAATGTTTGGTATACTCTGTGTATAGCCAGTAGGCACCCAAACGAGGCCTTTCTGAAATATGAAAATGATCAATCAAATCCCCAGGTAGATGAGTCAGTAGTAGATCACTAAACTGTATTTTATTTGGATGATAAACGTAGGCCTACTTTGTTTTTATCAGGGAACATTTGAAGAAATGATGAAATTTGGATATGCGTGCCCACCTTTGTGCTCCAATGCTGATGACTGGTCATTGGTCAACAATCAAGATGCGCAACCTTTTGGTTTTGAAACATATAATGAGAATTTAGAGATTACTTGCAGGCTGTGGGGTCAGAACAACAACAACAACATTTTTTTTAGGGGGGCGGGAAATTATACTACCACCGAAAATGGCAATTTGGAGACTGGAAAGGCAAAAGGGCATGTCTTCTGCAGAGGTAGAGCCCTATCTGTGCACATGCCTGTTAGCTAACAGCTCATTCCCACTGCTAAATTATTCAAGCCTCCTGGATTCGGGGCACATCCATATGTTTTTGCATTCGTCATATTTCATGGTCGTATATTTAGTTTGCATGTTATAGGATAAAAGGCTCTCGAGCACCCTAGATTTCTATAGTTACAAGGGTGAGCTAGCCAAGTACTGTAAGATGTACAATAACAGGGATATTTCACACAACGTGGTTCAAAGCCAAGATCTTTGAATTAAGTCATAAACCTACCTTAACCTGTTGGGTCTAGGGGGCAGCATTTGCACGTCTGGATAAAAAAAATGTACCCGATTTAATCTGGTTACTAATCCTACCCAGTAACTAGAATATGCATATACTTATTATATATGGATAGAAAACACTCTAAAGTTTCTAAAACTGTTTGAATGGTGTCTGTGAGTATAACAGAACTCATTTGGCAGGCAAAACCCTGAGACATTTTCTGACAGGAAGTGGATACCTGATGTGTTGTATTGACTTTAAACCTATCCCATTGAAAAACACAGGGGCTTAGGAATATTTTGGCACTTCCTATTGCTTCCACTAGATGTCACCAGCCTTTACAAAGTGTTTTGAGTCTTCTGGAGGGAGATCTGACCGAACAAGAGCCATGGAACGATGATGTCCCATTAGACACCTGGCGCGCGAGTTCATGTTGGGTACCCTCGTTCCAATACGTTATAAAAGAGTATGCATTCGTCCACCTTGAATATTATTCATGTTCTGGTTAAAAAAGGCCCTAATGATTTATGCTATACAACGTTTGACATGTTTGAACGAACGGAAATATATTTTTTCCCCTCGTTCATGACGAGAAGTCCGGCTGGCTTACATCATGTGCTAACGAGACGGAGATTTTTGGACATAAATGATGAGCTTTTTTGAACAAAACTACATTCGTTATGGACCTGTGATACCTGGAAGTGACATCTGATGAAGAGAATCAAAGGTAATGGATTATTTACATAGTATTTTCGATTTTAGATCTCCCCAACATGACGTCTAGTCTGTATCGCAACGCGTATTTTTCTGGGCGCAGTGCTCAGATTATTGCAAAGTGTGATTTCCCAGTAAGGTTATTTTTAAATCTGGCAAGTTGATTGAGTTCAAGAGATGTAAATCTATAATTCTTTAAATGACAATATAATATTTTACCAATGTTTTCTAATTTTAATTATTTAATTTGTGACGCTGACTTGACTGCCGGTTATTGGAGGGAAACGATTTCCTCAACATCAATGCCATAGTAAAACGCTGTTTTTGGATATAAATATGAACTTGATAGAACTAAAAATGCATGCATTGTCTAACATAATGTCCTAGGAGTGTCATCTGATGGAGATTGTAAAAGGTTAGTGCATCATTTTAGCTGGTTTTATGGTTTTGGTGACCCTGTCTTTGACTTGACAAAACATTACACACAACTCTTGTAAATGTACTGTCCTAACATACTCTAAATTTATGCTTTCGCCGTAAAACCTTTTTGAAATCGTAAAACGTGGTTAGATTAAGGAGATGTTTATCTTTCAAATGGTGTAAAATAGTTGTATTTTTGAAAAATGTGAAGTTTGACATTTATTTGGATTCAAATTTGCCGCTCTTGAAATGCACCTGCTGTTGATGGAGTGCACCACGGGTGGCACGCTAGCGTCCCACCTAGCCCCAAGAGGTTTTAAGATGTGGTTGTGGTTGGAAGCAAGTGTTGGTACATAAACGCTGTGTATAAGTCTGTATGTCTGTCTGTCTATACATTGAACTGCCTGTCTGTCTGTATTTCTCTCAGTCTAAACACATTTTTTTCATTTACAGATCAACAGACTATGGCTCCACCTATGAGAGGATGAATGACAACGTGGGATCTAAGACTGTGCTCAGTTACCTATATGTCTGTCCATCCAACAAGAGAAAGGTAAGACAAACTTCAAAAGAGTGATTTTCAATAACACAGTAACGACTAAGACTTAGAAGGACTTAATTACATTTAGTTGAGTTAAGTGGAACTGAATTGTTTATTGTCCATTCTCTGCTGCCGCTGTTTGTTCTTTCTGATCAAATCAAATGTTAACTCGAAGTGAAGGTTAGACGGTAGACAAACTATAAAATAAAATAAATGGTTTGAATAAATATTTTCTTTTGTTGGATTCGACATTTTGAACATTGAGATATTAAATAAATGATAGCGAAGAAGCATAGAATATTAGGAGTGAAAGAGAATGGGTGTTATGTCAGAAGTTAATGGTTCTCTGTAGAAAGCCAGATGGCATTGGAATGTGTTGGGGGACAGGAGGAGAGCACTGTTTTGATACAGGAAAGACAGATGGACATCTGTGGATTAGGTGAAGGAGGGGTTGAGGTCAGGAGGTGAGGTCAGATCCCCTGAAGAGAGTAATAAGGGTTTAGTATCCTGTTACTCTTTTCCTGTAGAACCATAAAATGTAAGGATTGGAGAGAAGGAGGAGTGTCTTAAAACCTCTTGACGTGCTGATCCCGCTAGTGGGATCAAATTCGACAACATCTGGTGAAATGGCAGAACTCTACATAAATAGTCATATTAAACGTTCATGAAAACACAAGTGTCTCACATTGTTCAAAAGCCTAAAATCTTGGTAATCTGCCTTGAAAGATTTTTAAAAGGATTTACTTTGAAAGCATATGATGCGATTATCTGAGTAGAGAGCCCCATAACAAAATACTATTTCAACCAGCACATGCGTAACAAAATCAAAATTACAATAAAATAAATAATTTACCTTTGAAGATATTCCTCTGTTTGCAATCCCAAGGCTCACTGTTACATAATGAATGGTCTTTTGTTTGATAAAATCCATTTTTATAGCCTAACACAAAACATTTTGTGAACCGCTTGTGTCGTGAATTCCGTCTTTCTCCGAAGCATTCGATGTAAATACACTCACTCAACGTGTGTTTCTCCAGTCAAGTTAGGTTTCATTGCAATCAACTGGTTGTTTGTAACATAACCACACTTGATGGTTCTTTTTGTGGGACCTATTGACCGAAAGAAACCGATTTGAAGACAACATGTAATGACCTCATTGTGCACCAATTATATGAGCGCTGTTCCTTTGATTGACTGTATTGTAACCCAATGACCACTGATTGTCTTGAAATCTAGCTGGGTAGATAGCCAATGAGCTGAGGTAAATGGCAATATGGGATGTTTGTGTGTTGGAAGACCAGCCCAAGATGTAAACTCATGCGTAAAGACGGTCTTTCGCCATTGAACACTCATAGAGGAAGGAGCCACGCTCGTTACGCACAGCAGTATTTCGGTGAAACGCATCATTAGCTACTTTTTATATCGAACATTATGGCGACTAAATCAGGGAAAGCAAAATCCAAGTCTAGATATACAGATGTACACCAGATTATTGACGAAATAGATAGGGAAAGTGAGACAGAGTTGCTCCTGGAAGAAGATTCAGTTAGCAAGCATAGCTATGACTCCGAAATGGAAGATTATTTTCTGCACGGAGAGGACATCGCTTTGGACTGGTAATTTCTTCTCATGCTAATGCCGTTGTTTGAAATTAATAACATCAAATATTATTCGTGATTTTAAATTTTTTATTTGCAATATATAAAAATGTAATGAAATGTGTAAAGGAGTCATTGGCTATACATTGTGGGTGGGGGTATGTTTGTATGTATGCGTATGACCCATAGACCATGTGTGTATATATAATATATATGTGTGTGTGTGTGTGTGTGTATTTATATATATATATATATATATATATGTATATGTGTATATATATGTGTATGTATATATAAAATAAATATATATATATATATATATATATATATATATATATATGTATGTATATGTGTATATATATGTGTATGTATATATAAAATAAATATATATATATGTATATGTGTATATATATGTGTATGTATATATAAAATAAATATATATATATATGTATATATAAAATAAATAGATATATAAAATAAATGAGATTGGGAGCCCCCAATGTCAAGGTGTCCATCCCCCACTGAAGCTGGTCCATCCAGCCGGACCCCTGCTGTCTCTGGCTCCACACCTCCTGGGCCATCTAGAGGTGTGAAGGCACTGACAAAGAAGCGGAGGAGGGGAAGTGTGCAACCTGCAAACAAAGGGGCAGACGGGCGTTGGCACACTGTCCTCGAAGCAGACGTGGAGCCACCTCAACCAACATTTAGGCCGAAAAGGAAGCCAGGACCACAGCTGAACATGACTGCAGATTACAGCCCCCTTCAGCTTTTTCAGTTATTTTTCACATCATCAGTTGTAGATTCTCTCGTGTCTAACACAAATAAGTATGGGGCGAAGAAGCAAGCAGGCAAAAAAGTAGCATGGAAGTCCATTTGCATGTCTGACTTTTTCTGCTACCTTTCACTGGTCATCTACATGGGGCTGGTGAAGCTGAAAACCCTGAGGGACTACTGGAAAACATCTCTCTACCAACTGCCTTTCCCCATGACTGTCATGTCATGCAAAAGGTTTCTGGTTCTCTCACAGGCACTTCATATCAGAGACCCAAAAGATGATGAAGAGAATGACAAGAAGAAAGGCACAGCAACATTTGATAGACTCTGCAAAATCAAGCCTCTCTACCTCAGCATTGTTGATGCCTGCAAGACCTACTTTCAGCCTGCACAGAACCTGTCCATAGATGAGAGGATGGTAGCCTCAAAGGCCAGAATCAGCCTCAAACAATATATGAGAAACAAACCGACCAAGTGGGGTTACAAGCTGTTTGTTTTGGCTGATTCTGTGTGTGCCTACACTTGCAATTTCTTTGTTTATGAGGGGAAGAACACTTGTGCTACCGGTAAGGGACTTAGCTACGACTCTGTAATGGAGTTATTGGATTTTCAACTGCTGGGGAAGGGCTACAAACTGTTTGTGGATAACTTCTACACAAGCCCTACCCTGTTTACAGACCTGAAGAAGCGGCATGTATGGGCTTGTGGCACCATTCGCACCAACAGGGTGGGCTTTCCGAAGACAAAGGTGAATGACATGCCTAAGCGCGCTGAGCGGGGTACCATGCGATGGATCCGTGAAGATGGCCTTCTCTTTGTAAAGTGGATGGATACCAGAGAGGTGGTGATGTGCTCAACAATCCACAAATCCTTCAGTGGCGATAACGTAGTCAGGCGGGTGAAGAGCGCTAATGGGGCATGGACCACAAAGAATGTCCCCATTCCAGCTGCTGTGAAGGACTACAACAAGGTGTGGACCTGTCAGATGCGCTGATAGGCTATTACAATGTTCTGCTTAAGACAACAAAATGGTACAAGACGTTCTTCTACCATTTCATCGACATTGCTGTAGTGAATGCATTCATCATACACAAGGAAATTGCTAAGAGCTGTGGAAAGCCCCCCATCTCACAGCTAGCTTTCAGAGAGCTGCTCATCAGGGAGCTTGCTGACTACAGCACCACTGCACCTGTTGCACCTGTTGCACCTGTCCCTTCTGCTCCTGCAACAAGTGTTCATCTGCCCAAATGTATTTCTGCAGGCATGGATGTGCCTCAGGGCCAAAAGGGCACAGCATGGAGGCATCGTTGTGTTCTCTGCAAAATGAAGTCCCCCATCACCCTTTGCTTTACAGCAGAAAGAGACTGCTATGGCACATGGCATAAGCAGCACAATATTGTGTAGAGGACGTAGGGTCTTCCAAATATTGAAAGTGTGTAAATGGGGCCACAGTGTCTCCTGACCCCTCCTGTCTCAGCCTCTAGGATTTATGCTGCAGTAGTTTATGTGTCGGGGGGCTAGGGTCAGTCTGTTACATCTGGAGTATTTCCCTTGTCTTATCTGGTGTCCTGTGTGAATTTAAATATGCTCTCTCTAATTCTCTCTTTCTTTATCTCTCTCTGAGAACCTGAGCCCTAGGACCATGCCTCAGGATTACCTGGCATGATGACTCCTTGCTGTCCCCAGTCCACCTGGCTGTGCTGCTGCTCCAGTTTCAACTGTAGTTATAGCCTCAGAGCATTTACCATTACACAACACGGAGATCAGAAATACCTCTTAGAAAGCCAAAACATATTCAAGACAGTGTATTGTTGGTGTGCAGTTAAATGCTGAAGCAAAACTAATTAAAAAAAACAGGAGTATCTTCTCTGAACAAAGTTTATTTTTACTTTGGGAAGCAGAACATCTATTCCACATTATAACACAGGTTTCTCAGTCTCTCCTGAACCTTTTT
The DNA here is from genome assembly GCF_965601325.2 of Salmo salar. Classification (NCBI taxonomy): domain Eukaryota; kingdom Metazoa; phylum Chordata; class Actinopteri; order Salmoniformes; family Salmonidae; genus Salmo; species Salmo salar. The sequence continues at coordinate 29,186,243 of NC_138302.1, read as the reverse complement.
AAGGGTCATGTTACGGTCCCTCACTAGCAAACCATCCATGAATACATTTTTTTTTTCTGTTGGTAATGTGAAGGGAAAAGGGCCCCAGGTGGCTTTCTGGGCCTCCCGAAGAGAGTCAAATCAGTCCATAGATCTCTAGCGCTGACCCTGAAAATCCCTCCATTGAAAGCGAGGGTTTGTGGGATACTGAGCTGATGGACTAAACCTGCATCAGCATTGGACTCAGTAATACCTCGGTCTGACCCTGTGACTATTTTCCCACTGGCCGACTGGACTTAGCGATAGAACCTACAGTGTAGTTTAAGGTAGAGTATGCACATTCAGCACATTTCCCAGGTACAGGGATATAGGCTAACCAAGCCAAAGACACACGATATACATGGACAGGCAACAGATTTGCTGCAAGGGCCTTATCATCTCCCATTCATGGTGATAGACTGAGGATCTTGTAGTTTTCTTCACCCAAGTTAGGGAATTACATTGTAGTAGAAGCTAGCCACGAGATCCTATGATGTCCGGATGCCCTCGTTAGGGCCATGTTTTGGAGACAACCACTATTGACCTCTGGCTTCCACCGACCCACAATCCTCCTCACCTTATCTTTTATCTCATTATCGATGGATGAGCCCAACTCTCTACTGGATTACCTGGGACTTGTTTTTCCCTCATTGTATTTGAGTGGCCAAGCATAACATCTGTGTGTCTAGAGTGGGAAAATCAGGAAGACAGTTATCTCTGTCTCTGTTAAGATGAGGCAGTAATGACCCTTAAATCCCCATCACAATATATTTGTGTATTTAACCTCTCTGGGCTAGGCGGGACGAATTCGTCCCACCTACGCAACAGCCAGTCTAATCCAGTGGCGCGATTTTCAAATACCTTAAAAATCCTATTACTTTAATTTCTCAAACATATGACTATTTTACAGATATTTAAAGACAAGACTCTCGTTAATCTAACCACACTGTCCGATTTCAAAAAGGCTTTACAACGAAAGCAAAACATTAGATTATGTCAGCAGAGTACCAAGCCAGAAATAATCAGACACCCATTTTTCAAGCTAGCCTGTTGGGGCTACAGGTTAGCAATGAACCCCGAGCCGGGATTGCTAACAAGGCTGGAAATTCAAAACATCAAAAATCTAATAATTTCAATTTCTCAAACAATCAACTATTTTACACAATTTAAATGATAAACATCTCCTTAATCTAACCACATTGTTCGATTTTCAAAGAGGCTTTACGGCAAAAGCATAAAGTTAGATTATGTTAGGACAGTACATAGCCACAAAAGTACAAACATCCATTTTCAATTCAAGGTCAGGCGTCACCAAAAGCAGAAACCAGCTTGAATTATGCACTAACTTTTGTCAATCTCCATCAGCTAACACTCCTAGGACATTATGTTATACAATACATGCATTTTTTGTTCCATCAAGTTCATATTTATATCCAAAAACAGCATTTTACAGTAGCGTGAAATTCAGATTTTTTTCTTCTCTGAAATGCTTCCGGTGAACATAACAAAATTACTATTCGAAAACATTGGTAAATTATAATATTGTCATTCAAAGAATAATATATTATCATCTCGTAATTGCTACCGAATGGCCAGATCTCAAAATAACTTTACTGGGAAATCACATTTTGCAATAAACGGGGTGCTATGCTAAGAACAACAGGCTATGCTATACAGTTAGCATCATCTAAAATCGATAATAACATTGTAAATATCCCCTTACCTTTGATTATCTCCATCAGAAGACAGGCATCCCAGGTCCGGAAGGCATCCCAGGTCCGGAAAAAATGTGGTTTCTTTTGACAAAGTTCATAATTTATGTCCAAATAACACCAAGTACTTAGCGTTCATTATGCTCCCACAAAACGTGGTGGGGGACTGTAAAATCACGCCGAAAAGCTAAAAAAACCTAGTAAATAATCTATTTATGTTCGTTCAAACATGTCAAATGTTGTTTAGCATTAATCTTTTGGTCCATTTTTAACGTTAAACATCAGTAATATTTTCACACAACCTATCCTATGTCGAGATAAACAATGAAGACAAAACTCACGTTTCTCAGATTTATGCGCAGGCGCAAAAAAATGAAGTGATGACATGTCAACTTCCTTGGATTCTAATTTGCTCTCTGTTTATCATAGACGCTTAAAACAACTTTATAAAGATCGTTGACATCTAGTGGAAGCCGTAGGTGTTGCGAAATGAATCCTTTCTCACTATGGTATCTATAAAACAATGACACTAAATAGTACAGTCACAAAATTCAATTTTTTTTTGATCTATTTTTCACAGGTTTTTGCCTGCAATATGAGTTTTGTTATACTTACAGACACCATTCAAACTGTTTTAGAAAATTCAGAGTGTTTTCTATCCGAATGTGTTGATAATATGCATATCCTAGCTTCTGAGTTGGTGTAGGAGGCAGTTAAAAATGGGCACATATTTTTTTCAAAATGTCTCAATACTGCCCCCGAGCCCCAACAGGCTAGCATATAATGTCACAAAAACCCAGAAGACAGTTAAATGCAGCACTAACCTTTGATGATATTCATCAGATGACAACCCTAGGACATTATGTTATACAATACATGCATATTTTGTTCAATCAAGTTCATTTCAATCAAGGTCATATTTATATCAAAAAACAGCTTTTTACATTAGCATGTGACGTTCAGAACTAGCATACCCCCCGCAAACTTCCGGCGAATTCATTAACAATTTACTAAATTACTCACGATAAACGTTCACAAAAAGCATAACAATTATTTTAAGAATTATAGATACAGAAGTCCTCTATGCACTCGATATGTCCGATTTTAAAATAGCTTTTCGGTGAAAGCACATTTTGCAATATTCTAAGTACATAGCCCAGCCATCACGGGCTAGCTATTTAGACACCCGGCAAGTTTAGCACTCACCAATATCAGATTTACTATTACAAAAGTTTGATTACCTTTTGTTGTCTTCGTCAGAATGCACTCCCAGGACTGCTACTTCAATAACAAATGTTGGTTTGGTCCAAAATAATCCATCGTTATATCCGAATAGCGGCGTTTTGTTCGTGCGTTCCAGAAACTATCCGAAATGGTAAATCAGGGTCTCGCGCATGGCGCAATTCGTGACAAAAAAAATCTAAATATTCCATTACCGTACTTCGAAGCATGTCAACCGCTGTTTAAAATCCATTTTTATGCCATTTTTCTCGTAAAAAAGCGATAATATTCCGACCGGGAATGTCCATTTAGCTAAACAGAGGAAAGAAAACAAAGCTTTCGGTCGACGCGGGCACGAGCCTGAGTCTCACAGTACTGTAACCAGCCACTACCCAAACGCGCTACTTTTTTTCAGCCAGAGCCTGCAAAGCCACGATTCAGCATTTTGCCGCCTTCTCTATGGCAGCCGTAGGAAGTGTCACGGGACAGCTAAGATCCTCACTCTTCAATAAACAGAGACAAGAAGAACGACACCTTGTCAGACAGGCCACTTCCTGCATGAAATCTTCTCAGGTTTTTGCCTGCCATATGAGTTCTGTTATACTCACAGACACCATTCAAACAGTTTTAGAAACTTTAGGGTATTTTCTATCCAAAGCCAATAATTATATGCATATTCTAGTTACTGGGCAGGAGTAGTAACCAGATTAAATCGGGTACGTTTTTTATCCAGCCGTGTCAATACTGCCCACTAGCCCTAACAGGTTAATGCCTCAAGGCTGTTTTTTCTCCCACGTGAATATAGCATGACAATCGATTGTTTTCCTCACAACAAGATTCTGTTAACATCATCGACTATATTCTCACGTGTTGTCTAAAGTAAAAAAAGCCAGAGGCAAGCTTTTAAAGAAGACACTCTTATGCATGTGGCGCCTCTTCTCAATGGGTTGACTCACAACCACTGCTAATAATGAAGAGTCTAGCCTTCTAGACAAATAAATATAATTAATAGACATAGACATTGAATTAATAGATATTCTATTTCTATGGTTGTAACTACAGTAGATTGATGTCCCAATTCACCGGAAATGAGCCTATTTATATGTTTGCTATAGAGTGCTCACTCACAGACAGACTGCAATTGATCTGGGTTTGACATGATTTATCTGCTGTGAGGCATCATCTCCTCCTCTCCTCCCTTTGTTTGCGGTCATCAGATGGCCCGAGCACCGTCAAAGAGCAGGCTTCAGCCCCTCAGACAACACAGCAATGACTATCGCACTCCTCGCATGACAATTAGCTTGGTCGCTGGACTCCCACTGAGTAGCTGAACATCAGCAGTTAACATGCAGAGGTTATCCCTCCAACCTGTATTGATCTGGAGACCGTTACCAACCTTGTTCCTCTTTGTTCCCGGGAGATGCATTGGTGATCAATTGCCAAGTGGATGCGGAGCAAAATCTTAATTACCTGGCGATGTTATATTTGATGATGTGAAAGTTATTGACAATGATGTGAACTGTTACGTAAGCTCCCCTTGTGGAACTTAGTGCCTGTTCAAACTGATTCAGGAACAGATGGACATGCCCATATCCATATGGATCCACATAAAAAATCTCAGAAGGAAATGTATTCAATCTACTGAGAGATGGGTTATGAGAAGGCTTTTAGACCAGTTATGGTGTTTGTCAAATTTGTCTACATTTTGTAAGAGAAATTATGTGTGAATAGGGTTTATTCTTGAATATGTCACATGGCAAATAATATTTTCCATGCAGGAAGTTAAATCAGTTGGTTTATGAATCATCTTTGGCAGTTAATTACGCCTTCCAATAAATGCAACAGTGATATAGGGGATATACAGCGCACAGCTGTACCCACAGCTATACAACAAGTCCTCAATAGAGATAGGTCTTAATATGAAGTGTATTACAGTAAATATAAAGGAAGCCTGGTTGAAAAGAACTCACCTAAATTATTATTGGAGAGTTGAGAAATGTTCAGTGTCTCCCTGTTCAGTGGTGAAGAAACATTGATCCACCCAGACCCTTCAAGGACTTCAAGAGTTTGTACTTTCCCCTCTAAGTGGTGAGACAGAGAGAAAGGGCCTGACAGAAGAATCAAAAATGCAAGGTGAAATGCAATTTCCACTCATAATAAATGCTGTTGCTTAATACGACATTATGGAAAATGATTAGACCTGACCTTAAAAACTATAAATTACTTGTGACAGGTCCTTAGAACTTGGGAGGAATAGAGGGGCCCCTTCACCGTCCGTCGTCCCTCAGTGAGGGTAATGAATGGCAAGGTCAGGCCAACAACAAAAAATTGATGGAAAAAATAAAAAAGAGAGAAAAACTGCCACAGAATCTGCAGTTTGTTTATTGACTCTTAATGAAAACCAATGTATCTAAATCACCACCTGGGAGGATTCCTAGTTAAAGCTTGAGAAAGAGGTGTGGGGAAGATTCCTAGTTAAAACTGGGGAAAGAGGGTGTTATTTTTGGCAGTGACAAATGCACTGAAGTCTTTTCCAATTCAAATCTGTTGCAGGGAAAGAAAACACAAGTTATGTTTGGGCTGTGACACTATCCAAGTCATGCTTTCCCCTTCTCTTTTTTCTGTCTGGGTTTAGTAGTTTATTATCATTAAAGCCAGGTGTCAGGTTAATGTCTTATTGCATTGAATCACAAAGAGAAAGCATATTTGAGCAATGTATGTTTCATTAATCGATACATCTATGGATTACTTTGAGTAAATAGGCCCTGGTTCTATATAGTGGAAATGCTTTTTAGGGATATTTCTGTTTTCAGAGTAATGAACTGTAAAGAAAATGTCTGCTTTACTCCCCCCCACACACACACACAAATAAATCATATTATACCAAGATAAGGTCAGATTTTGTTACAATGTACTACAGTATTTCATATTATATATCATACAGGCTTCCAAACAAAGGGCTTTATCTTAACTAAGTTGTATCAACATTGGGTACTTTCACAGTATCTTTCGTATGATAGTATGAACTTGTACTCTAATTACATAATTGTACTTAAAACCTGTTAGGGATAGGGGGCAGTATTTTCACGGCCGGATAAAAACCGTACCTGATTTAATCTGGTTACTACTCCTACCCAGAACCTAGAATATGCATATAATTAGTAGATTTGCACGAGACGACTCCATGTTTTACTTTCAGTGTTTGAACGAATACAACGTCGCCCGGTTAGAATATTATCACTATTTTACGATTAAAATCTCATAAAAATGTATTTTAAACAGCGTTTGACATGCTTCGAAGTACGGTAATGGAATACTTAGAATTTTTTTGTCACGAAATGCGCTGGCGCGTCAATCCTTCGGATAGTTACCTGAACGCATGAACAAAACGGAGCTATTTCAATATAACTATGGATAATTTCGAACCAAAACAACATTTGTTGTTGAAGTAGAAGTCCTGGGAGTGCATTCTGACGAAGAACAGCAAAGGTAATCAAATTTTTCTTATAGTAAATCTGAGTTTGGTGAGGGCCAAACTTGGTGGGTGTCAAATTAGCTAGCCGTGATGGCCGGGTTATCTACTCAGAATATTGCAAAATGTGCTTTCACCAAAAAGCTATTTTAAAATCGGACACTGCCATTGCATAAAGGAGTTCTGTATCTATAAATCTTAAAATAATTGTTATGTATTTTGTAAACGTTAATCGTGAGTAATTTAGTAAATTCACTGGAAGTTTGCGGTGGGTATGCTAGTTCGGAGCATCACATGCTAATGTAAAAAGCTGGTTTTTGATATAAATATGAACTTGATTGAAAAAAATATGCATTTATTGTATAACATAATATCCAAGGAGTGTCATCTGATGAAGATCATCAAAGGTTAGTGTTGCATTTAGCTGTGGTTTTGGTTTTTGTGACATATATGCTTGCTTTGAAAATGGCTGTGTGATTATTTTGGGAGGGTACTCTCCTGACATAATCTAATGTTTTGCTTTCGTTGTAAAGCCTTTTTGAAATCGGACACCGCGATTGCATAAAGGAGTTCTGTATCTATAATTCTTTAACCTCTCTGGGCTAGGTGGGATGTTTGCGTCCCACCCTAGTCAACAGCCAGTGGAATCCCATGGCGCGATATTCAAATACCTTACAAATGCTATTATTTCAATTTCTCAAACATATGACTATTTTACACCATTTTAAAGACAAGACTCTCGTTAATCTAACCACACTGTCCGATTTCAAAAAGGCTCCACGAGGTGAGATCTTGCATGGAGCCCCAGGCCTAGGGAGATTGACAGTTCTTTTGTGTTTCTTCCATTTGCGAATAATCGTACCAACTGTTGTCACCTTCTCACCAAGCTGCTTGGCAATGGTCTTGTAGCCCATTCCAGCCTTGTGTAGGTCTACAATCCTGTCCCTGACATCCTTGGAGAGCTCTTTGGTCTTGGCCATGGTGGAGAGTTTGGAATCTGATTGATTGATTGCTTCTGTGGACAGGTGTCTTTTATACAGGTAACAAACTAAGATTAGGAGCACTCCCTTTAAGAGTGTGCTCCTAATCTCAGCTCGTTACATGTATAAAAGACACCTGGGAGCCAGAAATCTTTCTGATTGAGAGGGGGTCAAATACTCATTTCCCTCATTAAAATGCAAATCAATTTATAACATTTTTGACATGCGTTTTTCTGGATTTTTGTTGTTGTTATTCTGTCTCTCACTGTTTAAATAAACCTACCATTAAAATTATAGACTGATAATTTCTTTGTCAGTGGGCAAACCAACAAAATCAGCAGGGGATCAAATACTTGTTTCCCTCACTGTAGGCTGCTCAGCCCAACAATCAAGACTGTTGGGTGGACCAGTCTCATCATTGCAATAATTAATGTTCAATTCATTTAGTTTTGTGTATGTCAAGAGGAGAACCCCAGGTGTCTGACATAACTTTGTTTTTCCCAAATAATGTTAATGTCAGGCCCCTGTAGTCTCCCACTCAGACTCACAATGTCAGATGAAGAACATCAGTCCACCACATTCTGTACAACAACCAAATCATGCTGCTCTTAGATAGTTGACATGTAGGAGATGTATTTTTTCACACTTCATTTCAACCTGTATCAACAGAAAGAAGTTAAGTTTCTTTGCATAGTCAAACAAGCTCACAGTTACCAACCCCCCCCCCCCCCCCCCCCCCCACAATAAATAAATCAATAAATAAATCACAACAATGAGTTTGGAGTCAATCTCCTGAATACACTATTTGCAGCCTAGTCACCCAGCACCACAATTACATTGCAGGCAGCCCAACATACCGCCTATGCCCTATTTAAAATGAATGTCAAACAACTCATTATGTGGTTTGTAATTCCTGCCACTGGGGGAAACAATCAGTATAGCCAGACAGCGCCGCTTGAATAAAGCGTTAGTTTATCTCAGGTTTATTTGTGACTTCTCCAGTCTCTGACTCACTTGCCCTACATTGCGTATGGGGATTTGATTGGCCCCTTGTCTGCATTAGGTTTGTTGCCTGTTATCGATAGCAGGATTAGTGTCATTAGTCAAGTGGAGGAAGGATGGATCAAAGCCCAAAAGATTATAATACAATAGACTATAACTAAATGGTGTTGTTGAGTGGGTTCTTCCTGGTGAGGATAAAGCTGGAGAGGTGTTTTTTTGGAGCTTTAGGGATTCAGCTTTAGGGATGTAGCTTTAGGGATGCAATCACACAAACACACGTGTGCACACACACGTGTGCACACACACACACACACACACACACACACACACACACACACACACACACACACACACACACGCCTGTTCAAAAACATGCAGAGCTGAAGCACAGGCCTGGTATGCATGCATACACACAAACACCAAACTTAGACAAGACTCAACTAAAAAGCACAGGCCTGGGTGAACTCAGACTCAATAGGATGCATTGCGATGCAGTTTTGGCAGCGCTGGCACAATGAAGCGGAGAGAATAGTGGACTGAAATCAAATGGAAATTTTGGATACAGCGAAGTGAAGGCAGCTTCATGGAGAGGAGAGAGAGAGCGTAAACTGATAGAAGTTACTCTTTAAATGGAATAGCAGATATACATTGTCACAACAGCAGATGTATGGAGGTGCGCTGATAAGTAGAGAGAGGAGTGAGCATCCAATGTGCCAACAACAAGGAAACAGATTGTAGTGTGTGTAAGAAACACAACTTTCTGTCGTTGTTAGGCCTCTCTTGCCATACATCTGTGTTTCTTTGGTGATATGGTGGAGGTGTGACATCCTTTTGGTTTTTCAGCATGTTGGTCTCTTTATATTGAGATTAAATCTCCAGTTGATGGACTGCCGCTTCAATTCAAATCACAATGGGGTTCAAGTCTGGAGACTGAGATGGCTATTGGAATTAATAATTTCTTTGAGGATTTTCATGTGTGGCTATTGTCTTGCTGGAAGATCCGCTTGTGGCAAAGTTTCAGCCTCCTAGCAGAGGCAGCCATGTTTTTGTCTAAAATGTCCTGGTACTGGGTAAAGTTCATGATGCCGTTGTCATTAACAAGTGTTCCAGGACCATTGTGTTACTATTTGGCAATATGAGCTGGGTATAGTTGAGACATTCAAGGCGAACTGAACTGTCGACTTGTGAGAACTCTGAAACCAATAACAGGAAAGAGGCCTCCCCAACCTAGGTAGGGGAGTAACTGTTAGAAAAGGCTAGGCTTGCAGAAGATAATGAGAGACTATGTGTTGGTATTGTGGAAAAATACAGCCCACCTAAAGAGAGGTGGAGTTTCTACTGATGTGAGTTCGTGTGTGTGTGTGTGTGTGTGTGTGTTATAAAAAGATTGTGTTCTCATTTTGAAGTCAGAGCACTCTCTGAATAAAGTATTGATCTATTGCAGAATCTGAGACTTTGTCCCATTCTTTATTAACCGGAGACTTACGACCTCTGGGGAAATAGACAAAGCTTGAGTGATTGTTGAGTTCAACCATTGGGATAAAAATTCTCATGACAATGTGTGCATGATATCCTTTGGGTTATTTCTTATGAGTATCCCTCCTTGCCCTTGGTGAATACCACAGGTTTTATTTACAATTCCTATCCACTCACCTGAAGGCTTTGATATTTCAGCGTCATCATAACCTTTATATGGGGGAGCTGTCAGTTTATTGGTATTCAGCTGTCAAGTCATGTGGGTGGGATATGGTGTGTGTAGAAGAGGTCTGTGTGTTGTGTGGGGAGGAAGGATGGTATGTGTGTGTGTGTGACAAGGAGAAGGAGTGGGAGTGAAGATAATGAATTAAAGACTGGGAGAATATGGAGATTAACTTCGATTCAAGGATGATTGCATTGGTATTAAAAAATGGTATTAAAAAAAACATTTATTTCAGTTAGAGGTGTCTTTTGGTATTTAGAATTTTATTAGGATCACCATTAGCTGTTGCAAAAGCAGCAGCTACTCTTCCTGGGGTCCACACAAAACATGAAACATAATACAGAATGGCATAAAACAGAACATCAATAGACAAGAACAGCTCAAGGACAGAACTACATACTTTTTTTTAAAAGGCACACGCAGCCTACATATCAATGCATACACACAAACTATCTAGGTCAAATAGTGGAGAGGCCTTGTGCCATGAGGTGTTGCTTTATCTGTTTTTTGAAACCAGGTTTTCTGTTTATTTGAGCAATATGAGATGTGAGGAAGTTCCATGGAATAAGGGCTCTATATAATACTGTACGCTTTCTTGAATTTGTTCTTTAGGGACTGTGAAAAGACTATTGGTGGAATGTCTGGTGGGATAAGTGTGTGTGTCTGAGCTATGTGTAAGTTGACCATGCAAACAATTTGTGATTTTCAACACATTGTTTCTTATAAAAAGAAGAAGTGATGCAGTCAGTCTCTCCTCAACTCTTAGCCAAGAGAGACTGGCATGCATAGTATTTATATCAGCCCTCTGATTACAATTAAGAGCAAACGTGCCGCTCTTTTCTGGGCCAGCTGCAGCTTATTAACTAGGTCTTTCCTTGCAGCACTGGACCACACAACTGGACAATAATCAAGATTAGACAAAACTAGAGCCTGCAGAACTTGCTTTTTGGAGTGTGGTGTCAAAAAAGCAGAGCATCTCTTTATAGACCTCTCCCCATCTTTACAACCATTGAATCTATATGTTTTGACGATGACAGTTTACAATCTAAGGTAACACCAAGTCATTTAGTCTCCTCAACTTGTTCAACAGCCACACCATTCGTTACCAGATTCAGCTGAGGTCTAGAATTTAAATAATTATTTGTACAAATTCATTGCTCTTAGTTTTAGAGATGTTCAGGACCAGTTTATTACTGGCCACCCATTCCAAAACAGACCTCTATGGGCTATGTGGGACGCAAGCGTCCCACCCCTGGTACACCCAATCAACAACAGGTGAAATATCAAGAGCCCCAAATTTGAAAACAATTAAATGTCATAATTCAAATTTCTCAAACATACAACTATCTTACACCCTTTGAAAGATAAACATCTCCTTAATCTAACCACGTTGTCCGATTTCAAAAAGGCTTTACGGCAAAAGCATAAAGTTAGATTATGTTAGGAGAGTACATTGACAATAGCTGTGTGTAATGTTTTGTCAATTCAAAGACAGGCGTCACCAAAAGCAGAAAACCAGCTAAAATTATGCACTAACCTTTGACAATCTCCATCAGATGACACTCCTAGGACATTATGTTAGACAATGCATGCATTTTTTGTTCTATCAAGTTCATATTTATATCCAAAAACAGCGTTTTACTATGGCGTTGATGTTGAGGAAATCGTTTCCCTCCAATAACCGCCAGTCAAGCAGCACAACAAATTAAATAATTACTATTCGAAAGCATTGGTAAAATATTATATTGTCATTCAAAGAATTATAGATTTACATCTCTTGAACGCAATCGACTTGCCAGATTTAAAAATAACCTTACTGGGAAATCACACTTTGCAATAATCTGAGCACTGCGCCCTGAAAAATACGCTTTGCGATACAGACTAACCGCCATGTTGGAGAGATCTAAAATCAAAAATACTATGTAAATAATCCATTACCTTTGATTCTCTTCATCAAATGTCACTTCCAGGAATCCCAGGTCCATAACAAATGTAGTTTTGTTCGAAAAAGCTCATAATTTATGTCCAAAAAGCTCCGTGTTGTTAGCACATGATCTATGCCAGCCGGACTTCTCGTCATGAACGAGGGGGAAAAAAATATTTACGTTCGTTCAAACATGTCAAACGTTGTATAGCATAAATCATTAGTGCCTTTTTTAACCAGAACATGAATAATATTCAAGGCGGACGTTTGCATTCTCTTTTAAAACATTTTGGAACGAGAGTACCCAAAATGAACTCGCGCGCCAGAGTCTAATCGGCCACCACCGTTCCAAGGCTCTTGTTCGTTCAGTTCTCACAGTATAAGACTCAAAACACTTTCTAAAGACTGGTGACATCTAGTGGAAGCCATAGGAAGTGCTCAACAATTAATAAGCCCCTGTGTGTTTCAATGGCATAGGCTTAAAGGTAATTCAACACATCAGGTATCCACTTCCTGTCAGAATTTGTCTCAGGGTTTTGACTGCCATATGAGTTCTGTTATACTTACAGACACCATTCAAACAGTTTTAGAAAATTCAGAGTGTTTTCTATCCTAACCTGAACAATAATATGCATATTCTAGCTTCTGAGTTGGTGTAGGAGGCAGTTAAAAATGGGCACATATTTTTTTCAAAATTCTCAATACTGCCCTCTAGCCCCAACAGGTTAATTGTTTCGGTGACTTCATTAGCTGTGGTTGCTGATGTGTATATGGTTGAATCATCAGCATACATGGACACACATGCTTTGTTTAATGCCAGGGGCAGGACATTGGTAAAAATCGAAAAGATTAGAGGGCCTAGAGAGCTGCCCTGTGGTACACCACACTTTACATGTTTAACATTAGAGAAGCTTCCTAAACTTTTCAGGGCTAGGTGTCCCGTCAGCGTCCGGTGAAACTGGAGGGCGCGCAATTCAAATAAATAATCATAATATTAAACATTTATGAACATACAAGTATCTTAAATCGGTTAAAAGCTTAAATTCTTGTTAATCTAACTGCATTGTCCGATTTACAATAGGTTTTACAGAGAAAGCATACCATGCAATTGTTTGAGGATTGCGCCCCACATCAACATATTTTTCAGCTAGCACAGGCTTCATAAAATCACAAATATTTATTAAATGATCACTTACTTTTTTTAAATCTTCCTCTGTTTCCAATCCCAGGGTCCCAGCTACAGCATGCATGGTTGTTTTGTAAGATAAAATCCTTCTTTATATCCCAAAAAGTCTGTTGAGTTGGCGCCATCAATTTCAGTAATCCACTCGTTCAACATGCAGACAAAGGAATCCAAAAACCTACCGCTAAACTTTGTTAAAACAAGTCAAACTACCTTTCTATTAAATCCTCAGGTGCCCTAAAATGCAAATAAACTATAATATTTCATACGGAAAGAAGTATGTTCAATAGAAAAGTAAAATGAGTAAGTGCGTGTCCTCTTCGTCGCCCACCCACAGACTGATTTACAACTGTGACTCCCGGTACCAAAACTCAAAATTTCGTTTTGGAAGAAACAAGACTGAAACATTGAACAAAGACTGTTGACATCTAGTGGAAGGCATAGGAATTGCAATCTGGGAGCTGGAATTGCATAGGACCCATAGCTTTCCATTGAATGAGCATGGGATCAACAAAGAAAATCTAATTTTTCTTTGGATTTTCGGCTACCATATCAATTGTGTTTTAGTCTCATACATTATTTTAACAGTTCTACAAACTTCAAAGTGTTTTCTATCCAATGATATCAATTATATGCATATCCTGGTTTCTGGGCCTGAGTAACAGGCAGATCACTTTGGGCACGTCAGTCAGGCGGAAAGTCTGAAAAAAGGGACCCTAGCCCTTTAACTTTGAGTTCTATTAGATAGATAGCTATGAATCCACGATATGGCAGAGGTTGAAAAGCCATAGCACAAATTTTTTTTCAACAACAGGTTATGGTCAATAATATCAAAGGCTGCACTGAAATCTAACAGTACAGCTCCCTGAAATCTAACAGTACAGCTCCCACAATCTTCTTATTATCAACTTCTTTCAACCAATCATCAGTCATTTGTGTCAGTGCAGTACATGTTGAGTGCCCTTCTCTATAAGCATGCTGAAAGTCTGTTGTTAATTTGTTTACAGAGAAATAACATTGTATTTGGTCAAACACCATTTTTTTCCAACAGTTTGCTAAGGGCTGGCAGCAAGCTTATAGGTCTGCTGTTAGAACCAGTAAAAGCTACATTACCACTCTTGGATAGCGGAATTACTTTGGCTTCCCTCCAGGCCTGAGGACAAAGACTTTCCTCTAGGCTCAGATTAAAAATATGACAGAGAGGGGTGGCTATAGAGTCAGCTACCATCCATACCATTTAAAGTACACCAAAGTTTTTTCCATCATTCTTTATATCATCAATCTTAGCTTCATAATAAAGTTTATTCTTCTTTTTGTTGAGTTTAGTCACATAATTTTATTATTAGCCACTCCTCTTGCCCCATCTCTTTCAACCATACAGTTTTTCAATTCCTCATCATTCCATGGAGCCTTAACAGTTCTAACAGTCAGTTTCTTAACAGGTGCATGTTTATCAGTAATTGGAAGAAGCAATTTCATAAATTCATCAAGTGCAGCGTCTGGATGCTCCTCATTAATCACATCAGACCAACAAATATTTTTTAACATCATCCACATATTTTGTATGATCTCTTATACACTATTTTAGGCCCAGCTGTTGGAACTTTGACTTTCCTGGAAATAGCAACTATATTGTGATCACTGCATCCAATGGGTACGGATACAGCTTTAGAACAAGCTTTTACAGCATTAGTAAAAATGTGATCGATACATGTGGATGATCTTGTTCCTGTAGTGTTTGTAAACACCCTGGTAGGTTGATTAATAACCTAACCTTTATTTTACTTCTGTTGTTATTTGTTGCTTGCAGCAAATTATCATGATCAGTTTGATCAGTTTGTTTATGTTTTGAAACTGGGCCTCCAGAATATTCTCACTTCTTTCTCTCAATTTACACTCTAAACCCCCAACTATCTGAGATCTCTTTGACACTGGGTCAAAATCACTTAATTTTAATGAAACATATTGGCCCATATTACAGTGACAGTGAGGGAGAAAACACAGTTTGCATACGTCCCTTCCCTGAACTTGCACTGATGGTGATCTGTCACTTTATTATACTTCTCCCTCTCTTGTTTCTCCCTGTCCCTGCCTTTTAAATCCCCCTCTTCTCCTCCGTCACAGACAGAAGTCAGAGTGTGTATCTCAGTATCTTGGCCAGGGACAAGGCTGACATTTACCTTTGCAAATAGCTGGGTATCAGCGCCAGAGCTGCCATCCTTCCAAAATGGTTCGACCTGATGGATTCTGCCTCTTGCTGAACCTCACCTCTTAGCCTCGTTCTATGGCCGGCTCCACTTTCATATGTTGCTAACATAACCCGCTCTGCATTTTTTTCTTGTTTATCAGTATGATAAAGTCTCCCTCTGAGGGAGAGCGATAGTGAAAGGGGCAGCTGTTTAGAAGCCATTAATGTTTATGGTCATTTGAAGCTGCCAGCCAGCAGTATTGGTTTCCTCATCATCTGTTAGAAATAGGGGATTATCAAAGCAGCTTCCTCTTTCAGTGGAATGCCGATCTGGACTGGAGATGGTCTATACTGAAGTTGGACTACACTGGAGTTGGACTGTACTGGAGTTGGACTACACTGGGTTGGACTATACTTTGTTGATACAGGAGATAATAATAATACATTGTCACAGTAGTGCAGCGTGGGTCTGTGATAAATCTTCCTATCAGATACTAAACCTGGGCGATTCTGCCTCATGTACTGTAGATTTGTACAGCAAGACAAATTGTACATTATTGATATTACTTTTGCAGAGCGTCAATTCCAGTATATCTAACCTGTAGCTATGATACACACCTGGGAGTAATTATCTACCTTTCCCATGACATTAACAATCGAACACAATCAAAACGCTCGGAGAATTATTTTTCATTAGCATTTTCATGCGCTCTCAGCTGCAATTGATTTCCCACATATATTCCACTTAGACATACATTCAGTGACGGTTTATTTGGTCTTGGGGAACCTTTCATGCCCTTGAGGTTTAGAACAATCAGTATTTGTTCAATGTCGCCTGGAGACTTGCTCTTTAGGACAACATTAGTCATGTACTAATTGGAGTGTGAAATTATATGGAGTCGTCGTTGCACAAAATGCCATTGCACAAATAGTGCGGAGGGAGGATCAAAGACCTATAGTTCAAAAGTGCTGCGTTCACCAGAAAAAACCTTGATGTTATTTCCCATCCACCCCACCCCAGCTCCAGTCGTATCCCCCGTCCACTCCCCCACATATTCCCCTAATGATCGTAACTTGCCCAGGAGCCTATAAATCCGGAACAGTAGTGAAACTAAGTGTCTCATCATTATGCGGTCTCCACCTATCCTCTTTTAGAGAAAATCTACCATATGTCCCGAGGAGTAGGGGCACGATCTCGTTTCCGTAAACTTTTTATAAAAAAAAAATTGTACATTTCGTCCTCGTGTCATTTTGTTGCCTTTGGCGTAATGTGGTAATTTGAATTACTCAACTGGTTGACTAATGGTAATGGGTGACTGAAGTTGACAGGGCCCATTTTGGGTTGTGGTATAATGCTGTTGCTGTTAGTTCATTCCCTATTGCGCGTTGATGTCAGCGAAAAAATAAACAGTATTTTTTGGTTTGAAGTAACTTCTATGTTGTAATATTGCAAACGGACATTGCAGTTTCACCTTGAAGGATTCCAGCTTTAAATACAAACCTATTGTTTAGTAGTCTACCATACAAAATGCTATATAGCAACATCACCCTTTCAATATGGCATATTCCATGTACTCTTATGTTTAGTATTGTATTGAGTATGGAAACAAACATTGTAGATAATGTTGCCAATATGTCATATTACAGCCTACTTTGTAGTAAACTAGTTTGTGTGATGCAGGTCATTGTGGGAAGGAAATATCCTCTGAAACCCAACAGGAAACGACATGTTGTTCAATTGTACGGTACACTTACTTAGAGAGCAAGGTGATGTGGAAGTATAAGAATAGTGATTTTAAGAAACAACAGTGTGCATTAAGGATGGAGAGCAAATTAAAGTACTGTGGGCTGAATAATGAAAGAGGGAACACCCCGAAATACACCGTGTACCTTTTGTCTCTCATCCTGAGTAGAATGATAGATGGACTCCTACCCCCCCCCCCCCCCCATCATCCTCTTTCTGTTATTCAGATAATGCCATGAACAGGAGTTGAGTGCGGCCCAGAGCAAACCATACACTGCAAGGGCATGTGAAAATGTCTGGAGGATAGTTTAGCTTCTCTGGTTTCAAATGGATCATACTGAAAAGGAGCGGCCCACATCGGGACAAACTTGCCGTCAGTCTGTCAGGTTCTTAGGATTTGGAGGTATTATCTGTCTGGAGAGAGAGGCAGGGAAGGGAAATTAGAAAATAATGATTGTTGAGGAAAATGGGCACATAACTTTTATGGCAGAACTAAGTTGTGTAAACGGAGAAGGCTCTGGGAGATGTAATATGTTGCTAATCGCTAAGGTGTTATATCATCAAAACAACATATTTTATTTTTTATTTTATTTCACCTTTATTTAACCAGGTAGGCAAGTTGAGAACAAGTTCTCATTTACAATTGCGACCTGGCCAAGATAAAGCAAAGCAGTTTGACACACACAACAACACAGAGTTACACATGGAGTAAAACAAACATACAGTCAATAATATAGTAGAAAAATAAGTCTATATACAAAGTGAGCAAATGAGGTGAGATAAGGGAGGTAAAGACAATAAATAGGCCATGGTGGCAAAGTAAATACAATATAGCAAGTAAAACACTGGAATGGTAGGTTTGCAGTGGAAGAAAGTGCAAAGTAGAAATAGAAATAATGGGGTACAAATGAGGAAAAATAAATAAATAAATATAGTCGGGTAAGAGGTAGTTGTTTGGGCTAAATGATAGATGGGCTATGTACAGGTGCAGTAATCTGTGAGCTGCTCTGACAGCTGGTGCTTAAAGCTAGTGAGGGAGATAAGTGTTTCCAGTTTTAGAGATTTTTGTAGTTCGTTCCAGTCATTGGCAGCAGAGAACTGGAAGAAGAGGCAGCCGAAGAGGAATTGGCTTTGGGGGTGACCAGAGAGATATACCTGCTGGAGCACGTGCTACAGGTGGATGCTGCTATGGTGACCAGGGAGCTGAGATAAGGGAGAACTTTACCTAGCAGAGACTTGTAGATGACCTGGAGCCAGTGGGTTTGGCGACGAGTATGAAGCGAGGGCCAGCCAACGAGAGTGTACAGGTCCCAGTGGTGGGTAGTATATGGGGCGTTGGTGACAAAACGGATGGCACTGTGATAGACTGCATCCAATTTATGAGTAGGGTATTGGAGGCTATTTTGTAAATGACATCGCCGAAGTCGAGGATCAGTTGGATGGTCAGTTTTACGAGGGTATGTTTGGCAGCATGAGTGAAAGATGCTTTGTTGCGAAATAGGAAGCCAATTCTAGATTTAACTTTAGATTGGAAATGTTTGATGTGAGTCTGGAAGGAGAGTTTACAGTCTAACCAGACACCTATGTATTTGTAGTTGTCCACATATTCTAAGTCAGAACTGTCCAGAGTGGTGATGCTGGATGGGCGGGCAGGTGGAAGAGCATGCATTTAGTTTTACTTGTATTTAAGAGCAGTTGGAGGCCACGGAAGGAGAGTTGTATGGCATTGAAGCTTGTCTGGAGGTTAGTTAACACAGTGTCCAAAGAAGGGCCAGAAGTATACAGAATGGCATCGCCTGCGTAGAGGTGGATCAGAGACTCACCAGCAGCAAGAGCGACATCATTGATGTATACAGAGAAAATAGTCAGCCCAAGAATTGAACCCTGTGGCACCCCCATAGAGACTGCCAGAGGCCCGGACAACAGGCCCTCCGATTTGACACAGTGAACTCTATCAGAGAAGTAGTTGGTGAACCAGGCGAGGCAATCATTTGAGAAACCAAGGCTGTTGAGTCTGCCAATGAGAATGTGGTGATTGACAGAGTTGAAGGCCTTGGCCAGGTCAATGAATATGGCTGCACAGTACTGTTTCTTATCGATGGCGGTTAAGATATCGTTTAAGACCTTGAGCGTGGCTGAGGTGCACCCATGACCAGCTCTGAAACCAGATTGCATAGCGGAGAAGGTGCGGTGAGATTCGAAATGGTCGGTAATCTGTTTGTTGACTTGGCTTTCAAAGACTTTAGAGAGTCTGGGTTGGATAGATGCAGGTCTGTAGCAGTTTGGGTCAAGAGTGTCCCCCCTTTGAAGAGGGGGATGACCGCAGCTGCTTTCCAATCTTTGGGAATCTCATACGACACAAAAGTGAGGTTGAACAGGCTAATAATAGGGGTTGCAACAATTTCGGCAGATAATTCTAGAAAGAGAGTGTCCAGATTGTCTAGCCCGGCTGATTTGTAGGGGTCCAGATTTTGCAGCTCTTTCAGAACATCAGCTGACTGGATTTGGGAGAAGGAGAAATGGGGAAGGCTTGGTCGAGTTGCTGTGGGGGGTGCAGTGCTGTTGACCGGGGTAGGGGTAGCCAGGTGGAAAGCATGGCCAGCCGATGAAAAATGCTTATTGAAATTCTCAATTATAGTGGATTTATCGGTGGTGACAGAGTTTCCTATCCTCAGTGCAGTGGGCAGCTGGGAGGAGGTGCTCTTATTCTCCAAGGACTTTACAGTGTCCCAGAACTTTTTTGAGTTTGTGTTGCAGGAAGCAAATTTCTGCTTGAAAAAGCTAGCCTTGGCTTTTCTAACTGCCTGTGTATATTGGTTTCTAACTTCCCTGAAAAGTTGCATATCATGGGGGCTGTTCGGTGCTAATGCAGAACGCCACAGGATGTTTTTGTGTTGGTTATGGGCAGTCAGGTCTGGAGAGAACCAAGGGCTTTATCTGTTCCTGGTTCTAAATTTCTTGAATGTGGTCGTTCTCTTGACACTTTCTACCTGAATTACCTTGTTGATTAGGTTTCTCCAACATTTGTTGCTTGTCATTGTTTTTGCTTTTCAAAACACTCAGGCCACAAATAAATGTGTCCGAATGTTGGCTGTGGCGCTTAGCTTTCCAGCAGAATGGATCGTTTTTCTCCGATCTCCTCTCCCAGGTGGGCAGCTACCAAAAAACAAATTAGGAAATGGTAGGAATCGTATTGCCGCTAAACGTTAGCCCAAATGCAACGGGGGACATCCGTCTCATTAAAGTCTGCAGAGCAAGAAAAGAAGTAGAAAAAATACATTATTCAGGATTTGAGATTTTTTTGGTCTTAATTTGCATTAAATTGACTCTATAAAAAATGTATTAGCATTTCCAATTCTGTGGTAATAATAGTAATATGTGGGATATTGCCTTTCTGTGGATGTGTTTCAGCTCTTGTTGTTGGAGGAGTCTCCTTCAGATAAGCTGGTTTAAATCAATCCTTGTCTGATAGGAGTCAGTGAATTTATAAATCCCAGAGCGCTTTCGCTTACAGGATCATCTCTTGTCATTGTAATCCACAGCTGACACCTTTCTGCTGCTCAATACTGATTCTTCATTCTAAAACCTCCCGTTTCTGACATCGACAAGACTTAAATAGATGCACTATAGTACAGACAGAGAGAGCAGTAAACCATTTTTCTGATTAAGGAGATTGTGTTGTGTTAGCAGAAGCAACATCTGCCCCTTATGTGCGTTCCCAGACCTGTAGCCAGGTAGTAGCACTAAAGATACCTGCCATCTGGAGGGGCATTGAGCTGAGAAATGCACCACAGTGGGGGAGGAGAAGGAGCAGCCATTTTATCTCTGGCTCAGCAACTCTTTCAAAGGTCGCATCCAGATCTAAGGTGGGTGGGGGTGTGGAGGCACTGTGGTGGTGGTGGAGGCCATTTTGGATTTAGATCAGCACATACTTTTAGTAAATTAATCGACACGAGTGTGTTTATATTGCTGGTTGCGTCATGACAAAGTGGGCCTATGCACTGCAGTGGTGGAGACTGGGGAGGCCATTTTGGCTCAAGATCAACATCACCTTTGAGGATCAGTTTCTGCGGAGGAGTGAAACTGCTGACGTGAGGTAGCCATTTTGTCATAAAGTTTGTACCATTGCAGGGTTTGCACCACATAAAATAATGCAACCACATGTGGATACTAAACTTTTACTTTTCACTCCTCTGCATAAACTGATCCTCAAAGGTGATGTTAATCTTGAGCCAAAATGGCCTCCCCAGCCTCCACCACTGCAGTGCATAAGCCCACTATGTCATGACGCAACCAGCAAGGTGCTGTGGAGTCAGACCCCAAATTGGTTCCTCCACAATATAAACACACTTGTGTCCGTTAATTTACTAACAGTATGTGCTGATCTAAAACCAAAATGGCCTCCACCACCACCACAGTGCCTCCCCTCCCCCACCCACCTTAGATCTGGATGCGACCCTTCAAAGTGTTGCTGAGCCAGAGATAAAGTGGTTGCTCCTCCTTCTCCTCCACTGTGGTGCATTTCTCAGCTCAATGCCCCTCCAGATGGCAGGTATCTTTAGTGCTCAGCCCACTTGTCAGCTGAAGCTGCAACAGGTTGGCTCCCGTTGCGGTTCACTGGAACCAGCAGGTTCTCTCAGGACACCTTTAATGGACTTTAATTTGAAACACACTGTCATGACAATGAAAATGCAGACCTCCATATTGCCTTTAGCAGTGTACTAATAGTGTCATTTTCTCTGCGTTTACCTCATAGCGCTTCACAGAGCAATTATGCCTAATTGGATAACAATGCAGACATACCGAGCCTAAGTACTTAGTTGGTATTAATAATTTGCATTGTTAATCACCACATGTTTTTTCACAGTCTAGACATGTAGAAGCAATATACTTTCTTACACATCCACACACATTATTCAAACCCAACATGAACCTTTTTAAAAACTTTTTACACACCACTAAACTACACCTATAAAAAGTGGATGGGTTTCTAGGTGGAGGTTGTTGTTGATGAGTTTGCAGAGCATATCCAACCGAGCGGAATAGATGACTGAGCTCAACAGCCCTCATTCCTCCCCACTAGAGATTACACATTTGGTGACATTGTGAACGGAAAGCAGTTGCAGCGCCGTTTTAACGACTGCTATCATTTGTTATTTAACTGCGGTAGTGCAGATGTGTGCCCCATTGAAATCCATTGAGGGACGGTGGTGGGTAATACGTCACCATAATGCGAGAGGGAATTGGTATTGGTTTTACAGTAAAGTGGGCTCCAATAGAGTTTAAAGTTCGTGTCATGAGATGATTGTTTTATTTGGCAAGTGTATACTACTAGCAACATGCTTACAAGTTTAGTGATACGTTATGCTATATGAGAATACATGCCGTTGCCATTGCAGCGTTTCATTTTTGTATGTGTCGTCAAACTCTGAAAATTATGAAGTTGTAGATTCATTGTTGAGTGATGATGTAACGCACCACCATGTTGCATTCTCCTGGCTTCATAAATTCCAGAAGAAATTGTCCCATCACCTCCTCTTCCACTCTAGTCAGAGCCAAGGCACTGTCAACCGGTGCGGTTTGATTTAGAGTACTGTACATAAATGCTTACGGAATTCATAGGAGGCTTAATTAGGTGTTGTAAAAGTAAGTTATAGTAATTGTTCAGGACACGGGGTCTATAATACGCCATTACCATTTCCATAACGCCACATGTGTCACGACTTCCGCCGAAGTTGGTGCCTCTCCTTGTTCGGGCGACGTTCGGCGGTCATCGTCACCGGCTTTCTAGCTACCACCGATCCACGTTTCTTTTTCCATTTGTTATGTCTTGAGTGTTCACACCTGGTTCCCATTTCGTTATGATTATTTCCCTATTTAACCCTCTGGTTCTCATTATGTTTTGTGCGTAATTGTTTTCTTGTCGTCGTGTTAGTTGTGTTATGTCAGGACTGTTTATCCCTGCGTGGATTTTGACTTATGATTTTTCCTAGAGTAAAGTTTGTTATTTTACTCAGTTCTGTGTCCTGTGCTTGACTCTATCCTCACCTCCACAATACTGACACTGACAACATGTCCTATTTCAGTTGGGAGGAGATCCTGCTGTTTGGGTGTTAAATGTTGTTTTATATATACAGTTTGCCCACAATATTAGGTTGGAATAATACTGATAATGATTATAATGCCCTTTTAATTTAAGATCTGTTTCAATATACTTCCTGAAACTTAAGCCTGCTGTGGTGGAATGGAGTTTTGGCCTTCCTGGTGACATTGAGATAAAAACGACTATATTGGACCTTTAATGAATGAGGATATTTTGGTGGCGAAAGAGAGGTCAGTTGTGATATCTAGCTTCCAGGGTTCAAATGAAAGAAGGAAGAAGGATAAGATGAAGAACCTTAGATAATGTAACGACCGTCGCAAAGAGGGGACCAAGGTTCAGCGTGGTAAGTGTTCATCTTGATATTTATATTTTCTCAGAACACTTAAACAAAATAATAAACAATGGAAATGAAAGTGCACAGTTCTGTCAGCTAAAACAGAAAACAACTACCCACAAAACACAGGTGGAAAAAGGCTGCCTAAGTATGGTTCCCAATCAGAGACAACGATAGACAGCTGCCTCTGATTAGAAACCATACCTGGCCAAAACATAGAAATATAAATACCTAGAATGCCCACCCCATATCACACCCTGACCTAACTAAACAGAGAAAAACGTCTCTCTCAGGTCAGGGCGTGACAGAACCTTTCTGTGACTACAGGCTTGATTTTCCTATATATCTTTGACCATAAGGGCAAGAACATTAGTGAAAAAAAAGATTAAAGTTGAGTAACTCTGAATGAAACCCAGAAACAACTCAAGTATGTAGCCTGAAGTACGGCACCAACAAACTTGACAATCCCTGATACTATTGGTTTGAAATCCCATTTTAGTTCCTTTTATACTTGATCTGCTACTGTATGAAGTTAATCAAATAAGTAGAGTTGATTGCTGCCCTAGCACACTGTAAATGAAGCCTCCTGTTATTAATTGGAAGCATAAGTCTAACACATTCTGCCATATGCCTTGCAAATGACATTATCCCAGGGCTCATACAGAGCTCACAGTAGGCTAAACGTCCACAAGACCCAGACTGTTGTCAGATTATGCCACCCTGTTTCCTCTGTCAATCATGATCCAGACATGATGGACAGAATGACAGTCATCCTAGTCATCACCTAATATCCACTACCATAATGAATAGGTAGTGATAGTACAGTGTGCACAAGCATGTGTTGGTGATAACATGTACTGTATCTATGTACAGCTACTAAAAGAGTCCATGTTGAAGCGATGGCTGTCTCGACTGACCACATACTGTATAGTGCAGCTTCTATACAGGTTATCTATGGCCAAGACACTGTCAGACTCTCTGTGTAACGGTCGTCGTATATAGTGGACCAAGGCGCAGCGGGTTGAGTGCTCATATTAACTTTTATTAGAACGCTTAACGAAACAAAACAAGAAAACGAACGCACAGTATTACAGACTAAACACAGCAGTGCAAAAACAACTTCCCACAAAGGACAGGTGAAAACAGGGCTACCTAAGTATGACTCCCAATCAGCAACAACGATGTACAGCTGTTCCTGATTGAGAGCCATACCAGGCCAACACAAGGAAATACACAACATAGACAGAGCATAGAAATACTAAACATAGAACATAACCAAAAACCACGGAATACTCTAAACAAACACCCCTCTACATAAACACATATCCCAACAAACCCCGAACCACATAAAACAAACACCCCCCTGCCACGTCCTGACCAAACTACAATAACAAATAACCCCTTTACTGGTCAGGACGTGACACTCTGTGCTAAGTAGTAATGAACTTTGCCTTGTGGAGACATGACTGACAGCTTGTGATGTATCAGTCACAGTAATATGTTCACATTCTGTCACGGCTGTTTGAAAGAGCGGACCAAGATGCAGCGTTTTCATAGTTCCACATGTTTTATTTAAATCAGTGAAACCGAATGCAACAATTAACACTTTAAGTAAATACAAAACAACAAACCGTGACGCTGGAGGAACAATAACCTCACGAAGAACAATCACCCACAAACACCTGTGGAACAAACCTAACTTAAATAGGACCTCCAATTAGAGACAATGACAACCTGCTGCCTCTAATTGGAGGTCATGCCAAATAACACCAACATAGAAATACAAACCTAGAACCAAAACATAGACATACAAAAACCAGACAAACACCCCCTGTCACGCCCTGACCTAATCTACCATAGAAAATAACACTCACTATGGTCAGGACGTGACACATTCACTCATATAAAAGCACCTACAGATATGAAATCCAATAGTCCCATCTAACAGATATCAGTCATATGGCCAATGTTAAAATAAAATCAATTTATTTCCTCTTTTAAAGACCAAGTCATAGCTGTAAATGTTCTGACTGGCTGGCTACAGACATTATAAAAGCTGTTGTTGTCTGGTAAAAGAGGCCTGTGTGAGAGCTTGCAGCCTTGATGGGGATTCAGACTGTGGGATGCCCACTCTTTGGGGCCGCAACGCACCATATGCTTATGCGATAATGTTTGTGCTCTTATGATGTTCTGCGTTTTCCCTGAAACCCCATTAGAATAAATTATTCTTAAATGAAGACGTGACACATGCTGTGCGACGTCCTCCCTGCCCTCATGCGCCGTGATGTATTTGTTCTTGTACATAATCGGATGTTTTCGTTAGTCCCCTTGACATGTTCTCAAATGCTTACATGGTTTACCAACCTAGCTTAGGCACAACAATCATGACTCTCTTTTTCGATCTCTCTTTCCTGGTAACCACATGTACTACTTAAATAATTATGCAGTTGGTGTCAACGTTTTGCATTCTAAAGTACACAGCCAAACAAGCCTCAGAACACAATGACGTACATACCGCCATATAGATTTCTATTGAAATCCTCCATCAACATGAATAGATGAGTGGAACCAACAACTGTTATCCTCAACCCTACAACCACCATTTAGACAAGTTTCCCTGGCAGCTCTTGCTCTCTCAGTCTCTTGGCTGTCGCCGGGCAGGCCTCATCAGTGACTCTGGATCTGGTGGGTGTTTTGATTTATCGACGTGAGAGGGAAACTATGAAGCTCACTTGTGACAGCTCTGAGCTTTAGGCTTTAAAATGTAATTGGCCTGATGATTGAATGCAGCTTCAGCTCACACAGTGGCATTATGTCACTGTCCAGAGTGATGAGAGACTAGCCTGGCCTAACTACCTGCTCCACCTGGCTGCCACCATAGACTCCTATTGGGAGGAACATGGCTCCGTCTGCCTGCCACATGCAGGATCCTATATGCTATTTATTTACTGATGGTTTAGCTATAGGATCAGATCTGGTACCAAGCCAGTGATAAATAACACATTGATTATGATGATGACAGTTTAGTTACTATTGTGTGTGTGCATAACAATTTGTTCGCATATGGCACATATGGCAAGGTGCATCTGGTATTTGAAGATTGTTGACCTTAGTGATAATTAGGACTTCTGTGTGTCTATACTAATATGTTTGTAGCACATATGTTAAGGTGCATCTGGTATTTCATGATTGTTAGCCTATGAGCAAACACTGATAAAAGACACTGCCAAAAACAAATACTACGGAACTAGTTTAGCTAAACATGATAATACAGTAGCTAGTAACTCTGCTCTGAGTTACTGTATGTATGGGTTTTCCATTTATCAAACAATGTTCCAAATGTTGCACCTGTTTACTTTAACTACTGCCTTCTCTGTGAAGTTGACAAATACATTTGCTTCTGTCGAGAAATGCCACAGGAGGTTGGTGGCACCTTAATTGAGGAGGACGGGCTGGTGTTGATGGCTGGAGCGGAATCAGTGGAATGGTATCAAATAGGTCAAACACATGGTTTCCATGTGTTTAATGCCATCCCATTTACTCCGGGACACTGAGAATTGCGCGTCCTTTTTATCGTTGTTGAATGGTAGAACATTAGCATGGAGTTTGACTGGGGCCACTGACTCTGTTTGTTGGACTAAAATAACAATACAGACAGCCAGCAGGAAGCAACATCAGTAGCATCAATCAGTGTAATGGAACAAAATGCACCCTGTCATTATGCACCCAGGAAGTGGGAAATATAATTAGACCAATGAAATTAGACCATGGGCACTACTACACCTGATCGTCAACAGGGCAATACATGTATTTTTGGATGCTAATATCCATAATTTACAGTAGCATTCTTGATTTGTATTATTCCTCTGATATATAAGGGTTGGTTTCCATTTCTTAGATACATAATTTGATATATAAGCACTCCACTTAATTTGGTCACCTGGAATCCACCAAAGGTTTTGCTGTTCCAGGAAAAGCAAACTATAATGTTAAACTTATTTTTCACCGAACATACTGGACTTGAAGCGCTTTATTTATACCTTGTGCTAATTTACATTTGGAAAAGAAAACAGGTTAACACTTGTTAGGTTCTGAACAAACTGAGCAAAAACTCACGGACAACTAGAAAAAGCTCACACCAAGTTTATTCACCCGCTGGGTCATACAGCTGCCAAGACAAAGAAATGTTTACACAAGCACATATATCATGTCATAACATGTTATGATGCTCAGTGTCAAGTACTGGAAACAGGATAGGGCCTCTATGTAATTTAGGAGCCTATACTGTATGTTAACATGAATAGTCTGAGCTATAATGATGATGGTGGTTCTATGTCAGCCTATCTAGAGTGTCACGCTTTATTGTCCCGGGTACGCTCTTCCCTAGCATTATCCTGCCATTACTCAAGCCCACCGTCACTTTACTTCCTGTCTTGTGATAAGTAGAATAATATGTTCTCTATCTGTTCTTCTTCACAGTTGTACGCCTGCCTGGATTTTGGCAGAAAATGGCAGCTGGTTCATGAGCATGTGAACAGGTTTTACTTGTGAGTCATACGCCTGTCTTCTTTCTTTCTTCTCATCAAACTTCGCTTCCTCTCGTCCTCTCTGTTGTCCTGATCTTTTCCTTTGCTTACTCAGACTCTCCTCACAAACTGTATTGGAGCATCACTAGCAGTGTGTGGAACATGTTGTTTGCTTTCTGCAATGCAAGAGTCTGTGAAGGATATTGATAATACGTTTCAACAACCTATCTGAATGACTAGTGTTGCCGGTGGGAAATTCTGTGTTCCATTCTGCTCATTTCCACTGTTGATATGATTGGACTGGGATAAATCTACATCCACAGTGTCACCATTTCGCATTCTGCCTCTCACATGTCACATTCTGGTTCATTTCTCAGATGCAGGAAACTGATATCATGGCCATTGCACCTATCTAAACAATCTTTACTTTTTCATTGGGGGTTCTCCACCCATACTGTATATACATAAAATAGGAAGATACAGTATAACAAGTCGTGCCCGGTGCCATGAGTAATAGATCACCCAGGAAGTCCCTGTTGTCTCTCATCTAATCACATCAGCCCTCATCCCCACAACAGCCAACCGCAGTGGCCCTCCCCATTCTGAGGATGTGCACACTCATCACAAACGTAGCCTTCCCTATAGCTCAGTTGGTAGAGCATGGTGTTTGCAACGCCAGGGTTGTGGGTTCGATTCCCACGGGGGGCCAGCACAGAAAAAAAAAAATGTATGAAATTGTATGAAATGTATGCATTCACTACTGTAAGTCGCTCTGGATAAGAGCGTCTGCTAAATGACTAAAAATGTAAAAATGTAAAAAAATGTAAACGTAGCTCTAAATTTATTCTGCCTAACTGCTTTCCTTCCAAGAGATAGAGGGAATGCTGTGTGTTTGTGTGTGTGTGTGTGTCCCGAGCTGCTGCCAGCAATGTCCACAGCAACTTGCATAAATTCAGTGTCTACTTTTCATCACATATCCTAAATAATTTGCTCGATCCATCCTTGATCCAACCCCTTCAAGGACTTTAAACTCTGGCCGTCAGAATTAGTACCCCTGGCCCCTCAAGCCATGCTTACAGACAAGTAGCTTTTCAGTCTCACTCCACCAGGTATGACATACATCACACTATAGGAATGCCAAATCTGTCCCAGGTAATCCACTATACCCAATAAAATGATATAATACAGTGATATACAGTACAGTGACTTGAATTATGTGGCACAGCCTTGCCGGTGTAAAGTGCCAGACAAAAGAAAGACCATATTTAGGTTGCAGCAAATGTACACTTTTGTGACAGATACCACTTTTTTGGTAGAATAACAAACCCACTGTGTCTGGCTGTTGCTGTGGGGGTTGCTAAGGGTAATGTGACATTTTGTGACACATCTCTCGGGAGAATGTCCTCACATGGAAAGGCATTGCTATTTTATTGCCATCATTGTCGAGACAACGCTGAAACGAGATGTCTATATCTGGAGTGGAATATCCCTGCTGAGACTCATCTCCCTCTGTTAATTGTCTTCTTCCCTCCTTC
Organism: Salmo salar; assembly: GCF_965601325.2. Taxonomy (NCBI): domain Eukaryota; kingdom Metazoa; phylum Chordata; class Actinopteri; order Salmoniformes; family Salmonidae; genus Salmo; species Salmo salar. Next base: position 29,156,602 of record NC_138302.1, on the reverse strand, counting down.
TCTTCCTGCCCCCTCTCCTCCTCTCCCCTTCTTCCCGGCTTCTCTACTCTTCTTCCCTCCTCTCCTCTTCTTCACTCCTTCTCTCCTCCTCTCCTCTTCTTCCCTCTTCCTGTCCTTCTCTCCTCTTCTTCTCTCCTTCTCTTCCCTCCTCCTCTCCTCTATTTCCCTCCTCCTCTCCTCTTCGTCCCTCCTTTTCCCTCCTCCTCTCCTTCCCTCCTTCTCTTCCCATCTCCTCTTCTCCTCTCCTCTTCTTCCCTCCTCCTCCTCTCCTCTTCTTCCTTCCTCTTAACTTCACCCAATATTCTCCCATCCTGTTCTTCTCTCCTCCTCTTCTTTTCTGTCTCCCATACTCCTCTTCCCTTCTTCTCATTACTTTACCCCTCCTTCTCCCTCCTTCTCTTCATCCTTCCTTCTCTCCTCCTCTTCTTTAATCCAGGTCTGTAACAGGTCTAGACAATGAGCCAGATCTGGTTAATATGGAGGCACACACCCCTAAAGAACGTAAGTAGCACTACACACACACAGACACACACACAGACGCGCGCACGCACACACGCACCTCTCTTTTTATTTCTCTCTCTCTGTCACACACACAGCAGAGAAACGCCCCCACATTTGCAGTCGAATTATCAGCCGTCTAACGATAGAAGAGAGTGAGAGTCTGTCAAGGAATAAATTCCACCTTGGGTTTAGAGAGTTGTGTCCCAGGGGAGAGACAGTGGATTTACCCCACTGATAAATGCAGTGCATGACACTTGATTAATATGGCCTGTCCCTCTCATCCCTCATCTTGGGAGTGTCAGCTCCATAACGCGCCACGGCAACGCCACCCAAGGTCCTCCATAGGTGAAATTGTGAGATTGTTTATTCTAGCTATCTGCTGCTGTTGTTAGAGCCCCGGAATCAGAGATTGTTTAGTTTATGTACACAGAGAATGATCATAGTTGATCATGTTGAATAGTGACAAATCTACAACTTTACATATTGTATGAATGAACCAACCACCATTATAGAATGGAAATCACAATCAACTGGTCAAATGACAAAATGTATATATATATATATATACACAGTCAGTATACTGTCACAAGTGTAATCCTGTCTCCTCAAATGCATGTCAATCACAAACCATACAAATGTTCCCTCAAGATCAATTCATACAGACATAGCCTCGGTTTCCAGGCATCCTAACATTCCCAGGAATAGGGGCATCCACAGCTGTATTAACCCAGATATACAGTAATCTCTAGTTATCGTTGGTGAAGGAGGACCAAAATGCAGCAGGACTGTGTTTGTTCATTTTGAACATTTATTAAATCAAAATGAACACAAAAACAACAAAACGAACTCACGATATACCGACAGTCTTCTCAGGCTCATACATGCTAGACAAGAAACAATCTCCCACAAATACACAGACAAACATACCCAACTAATATAGGACTTCCAATCAAAGGCAACACCACAGAGCTGCCTTCAATTGGAAGTCCACTCCAATTAACCAAACATAGACATACAACCAAATAGATCAACATAGAAATACGTAGACAAGGAACAGTGCCCAAAAACCCCGGAATACTAAATCAAATGCCCTTTTTAGAAAAAACACCACCCCGAGCCACATAAAACAAATACCTTCTGCCACGTCCTGACCAAACTACAATAATAATTAACCCTTATACTGGCCAGGATGTGACAATTTCCTAATCTTGCAGGTATTCAGTAATTAACATGCCAGGCTCTAAAGTGCTCAGAGCACAACAGAAACTACCCATTCCCTGGATAGATCAACATCAGCTCACTGGTGGTCCAAGATGACTATATGTTTATTCAGGTAAGGCTCTGTCTGAGAATAATATATTGTACCATATTGTATATGGACCATGATGCATTGCATAGGATGTGCATCGTTAGCCTTAAATGATATGTACATGTGTTCCGTATTACGCACAACTTGGTTTGGCTAGGACTGAGAGGGGATTTGCATATTTTACAACACCACATGCAACTAGTTGATTCTCAGGTGTGAGGAAATAGTATGATAAAGCTATCCAACTGTCATGAATAAAATATTAATATTGATAATTTATTGTTATGTTGAAACATTGTATTTAAAGGCAGTATGTTCTTGATTAGAATAGATAAGTGGACCATTGATAGATGCAAAGATTTTTAATTGTTCATTTTCTAATTTGAATATGGACAGTGTATGTGGTATTTATGTCATTTCTCGCCTCCGAAACCTTTACCAGTTGTTATGCTGCATGGGTATTTTATTTCTAGTTATTTCCATAATTTCTATTGTCCAAAAAACAATAGAGACACATTCTATGTAAAGAAAAGGCACCTTGCGTGACATATGTAAAATATGCATACCTTTTGTTTGAACCTTCATTCGAGAGTCTGAATTTGCACTCTATTCTGATTCAAATGTGAAACCTAGGGAGTTTTATATTCTTCCACACCAGTCCCCAATATGTCATATTAATCACCATTTGTGCGAGAAAGAGGAATCTGAAATGGTAATGTGCTGAATTCTAAGTAATGCTGGTGCAATTTTGTGGTCATGTTTTAAAACTTCTTCAGGATTGGTGGGTCCCTGGCGGGGCAGTTGAGCTAATGTAGGCTAATGCGATTAGCATGAGGTAGTAAGTAACAAGAACATTTCCCAGGACATAGACATATCTGATGTTGGCAGAATCTGAAATTCTTGTTAATCTAACTTCACTGTCCAATTAACAGTAGCTATTACAGTGAAAGAATACCATGCTATTGTTTGATGAGAGTGCACAATTTTGAACATGAAAAGTTATTCATAAACCAATTAGGCACATTTGGGCAGTCTTGATACAACACTTTCAACAGAAATGCAATGGTTCCTTAGATCAGTCTAAGACTTTGCACATACACTGCTGCTATCTAGTGGGTAAAATCTAAATTGCAGCTGGGCTGGAATAAAACATGATGGCCTTTCTCTTGCATTTCAAAGATGATGGTACAGAAAAATACAAAAAACAGTTGCTCTTTTACCAGATATAAAGTGTTATATTCTCCTACATTACTTGAACATTTACACAAACTTCAAAGTGGTTCCTTTCAAATGGTACCGAGAAAATGCATATCCTTTTTTCAGGGCCTGAGCTACAGGCAGTTAGATTTGGGCATGTCATTTTAGGCAAAAATGGAAAAAAAGGGGGCAATCCTTTTAAGTTCCCTCCCGCCACCTGAATATTATTTACTTTGACATTGTGCAAATGAGGATGCATGATTTTAAAAGTAAACAGGAAAATAGTAATAATTATGCCAGTCCAGTTTAAATACCTTTTCCATCCAAATTGAACTCCAAAGGCCTACCTAGCTGTTTGAAGTATTTGAAGGGGAGAGTTATGGATGTATTTATATTAGAACATGAATTAGGCCCACATGTTTTTCCAAGTCAGGTCAGAAGTAAAGCTCTAACTATTTCAATTAGAGCCAGGAGTTTTGTCTTGAGCAATTGGCTTCACCAGGAAAACTCTAGCCTCCAGTAGCCTATGTCAGGGGTTCGGGAAGAACTCCTAGCCCTACACATGATGCCTTGAAAAACTCTGGCATGTAGTTATAGCCTACTCAGGGCCAAGACTTCTTCATAGTCAGGTCACATTTTCAGGAAAACTCCAGGCCCTACACATGATTGGCTTCGTTCTGCCAGAATAATGGTCTGACAATATAGATCTGTGGTCTACCAGATCCCTCAACCATGTTTGACCATACTCATACGTCTCCCTAGCTAAACCCACAACCACTCAACCTAAACCTCCGACCGCATCTTCAATTCAGGAAACCTACAACGTTTTCCTGCATTGCATCACAGCCGAACGGATTCTGTGAAAGATGGTAATGAAAAATCAATCATCCCAATTTCTCTTTCAGTTCAAAACCGCCCCTGGTTACTCTCCATCGACTTTGACCTTCTTAACTCAGTTGCATGGGGGTCTATTTCTGGCGAGTAATCACGGTGCCCACTGTTCTTTCCTCACCAATTTTCTCTCTCTCTCTCTCTCTCTCTCTCTCTCTCTCTCTCTCTCTCTCTCTCTCTCTCTCTCTCTCTCTCTCTCATATATATTGACCAGTACGTTAAGAAGCCTAATTGGTTCTGTCATATAATAATGAGCCTATTTCACCTCTCCATTTTCCTACCCAGAAAGCCAGCAGCTTGTTTTGTGGATGAATTCTCAATTAATGTAATTCCGAAAGAGGAAGTGGGTGAAAAAAATTGCTACCATGTGCTGACGCTAGGACAATCACACTTTCGTTGCTGAAAATTGGTCTCCTATCCGGAGAGTCTCCGAATCCTGTGCTCTAATTACAGGTTTCTAGCACTTTCTTCCCTGCTTGCGGTGTTTGTACTGCATAGGCTAACAGCAGCTAACAGCTCGAATGTTTGCTTGCTGAGGCCCTGGTATCATGAAGGTTGACTTTCCTTAGACAGGCTACTGAGCATTGCTTGGGAGAGTTAAAGATTTCTCTTGACAGAGAATAATGAGGTTATTGATTGTCCCTACGAGATATTTATCCAAGTCTACCTCCATAACCACAAAGGGCATCAACAACAGGAAAGGACTGAGAGGAGCAGTTTCCGCTGTATGCTAGCCAGGAGATGTTATTGTTATTTTCTCAATAGTAAAGTCCGGAAATAGATATTTACATTTCTCATGCATCAATGTTCCTTCTCAGATAATGAAGTATATATCTTTACATCATAAACAATGTCATCCATGTTCACTTGGGTGAAGGTTACAAGATAGGTAATGATTGACACATTTATGAAGGTTTTAGATTAATCCAATTAGTTAATTCATGTGATGTGTACTGTAGCATGGACAAATTATACACTTGAACAAAAAGGGAATACTCAGTGTCTTGGCTCAATGTGTTCCAGGTTACTAGAGCAGGACAGGCCAGCTACTATGTGTCCTACCAGAGGGATCCATTCCTCAAAATCAAACTGCCGAAATATTCTCTGCCTAAGGTAAGCAACAATCATTTTACAGTATCAAACACATGGCTCCGGTGATACGTACTAGAGATCAATTATTCCGATAGAATTTTTGTATTTTATTTTGCAAATTTGTCCTACTTTTTAACTCTGCATTGTTTGGAAAGGGCTTGTAAGTAAGCATTTCAAGGTAAGCATTTCAAGTCTACACCTGTTGTATACAGCGCATGTGCCAAATAAAATGTATTTGATTTGAGGTAAGCAACAATGTCCCCCCTTGATTTCTCCACTCAACAAAATGATTTAGCTCCAGAAACATCTGTAGCATTACTACATTTTTGTCATTTAGCAGATGCTCTTATCCAGAGCGACTTACAGTTGGTGCATTCATCTAAAGATAACTGGGTGAGACAACCACATATCACAGACAGAAATATATTTTTTCCTCAATAACGTAGCTGTCAGTAGAGTCAGAGCTAGTAGGGGGGGGGGGGGGTGAGGGTGGTCAAGTGCAAGTTCTGGTTAAGTGTTTTTTCTTTTAAAGGTGAGGAGGAGGATTATTTATGATACTGTTTGTAGAGATAGGGTTTCAGATGTTTTTGGCAGGGACTCTGCTGTCCTAGCTTCAGGGGAAGCTGGTTCCACCATTGGGGTGCCAGAACAGAGAAGAGCTTGGACTGGGATGAGCGGGACCTGCCCTCCCATTGGGGTGGGAGGGCCAAGAGACCTGAGGTGGCAGAACGGAGTGCTCGGGTTGGCGTGTAGGGTTTGAGAATAGCCTGAGGGTAGGGAGGGACAGTTCCTCTTGCTGTTCCATAGGTAAGCACCATGGTCTTGTAGTAGATGCGAGCTTCAACTGGAAGCCAGTGGAGTGTTCGGAGGAGCGGGGTGACAAGAGAGAACTTGGGAAGGTTGAAAACCAGGCGGGCTGCTGCATTCTGGAAACGTTGCAGGGGTTTGATGGCACAAGCAGGGAGCACAGCCAACAGCGAGTTGCAGTAGTCCAGACAGGAGGTAAGGTCGTTCTTTGCACTCTGGGAGGGGTCTTTGAGCAGGCAGGCCTTCCCGGGGAGGAAGAACAGGTCCGCCTTGTCGAGGTTGAGCTTGAGGTGGTGGGGCGATATCCAAGTTGAGATATCTGCCAGGCACGCAGAGATGCATGTCGCCACCTGGATGTCAGAGGGGTAAAGGAGAAAGTAGTTGAGTGTTGTCTGCATAGCAATGATAGGAGAGACCATGTGAAAATAGTTTCCTTGTGTTAGAAGCTTTAAATTTAAAGTGATAGAAAGTGGCTTTAGCAGCAGATACAGAGGAAGAGAAGGTAGCGAGGAGGGAGTGAAAGAGAGAGAGCGTGACCATCTGGGTAGGGGCTGAGTGGTTAGGTTTGGAGGGAAGTTAGACAGAAAAGAAAACAAAGTAGTGATCAGAGACCTGGAGGTGGGATGCAGTGAGATTAGTAGGCGAGCAGCCTCTAGTAACAGAGGTCAAGCAGTTTGCGCTTGGAGGGGATTGGGAAAGGGTGAGGTCAAAAGAGTCGAAGAGGGGAAAGAGCGAGTTGGAAAGAAATTAATCGATGGTAGACGTCGGGAGGTTGAAGTCGAAGTACGAAGAACGGAGAGCCATCGTCAGGAAATTAGCTTATCAATGTGTCAAGCTCATTGAGGAACTCTCCGAGGGCACCTGGTGGGTGATAGATGACAATAATGTTAAGCTTGAGTGGACAAGTGACAGTGACAGCATGAAATTCAAATGAGGAGATGGATAGGTAGAAAAGGGAGAATGAATAGACCTGTGCCACCACTGCGACGACCAGATGCTCTCGGACTATGAGAGAAACATAGTCAGATGAAGAAAGAGCAGCTGAAGTAGCAGTGTTCTCTGGGGTGATTCATGTCTCTGTCAGGGCCGAAAAGTCAAGGGACAGAGGGGTAGCATAGGCTGAGATGAACTCAGCGTTCTTGACTGCAGATAGGCATTTCAAAATGCTGCCAGAGACCCGGGTACACTAAATTAGAAGGGTTGTGGCCAAGGGGTGGGGAGCGTCTGTAAAGCCTACAGGGAAGAGGTGATAACAGCTATAGAAAACACACAATTACTAGGTAAGATACTCAAGTGAGAGAGAAGCCCTGCTCTCTTTCCTTGAATTACTCTGGAAAACAACTCCGCAGGACTGTCTTACAGCTGCTGCTGAGAAACCAAGGGAAACTGAAGACCTAACAATAATTGCTAATTGCCTAGCAGAGGTGGAGAGCACACTTCCCTGTACTACACATTGGTGTAGTTTCACTCTTCTATTGCAGTCGTTAAAATACACTATATGGTGTGTAGACTACATCGGCAGCTATAGTGTTAAGGATCGGAACCTTTTTTTTTCAATTTTGCCTAAAATGACTTACCCAAATCTAACTGCCTGTATCTCAGGACCTGAAGCAAGGATATGCATATTCTTGATACCATTGGAAAGGAAACTCGGCTGTAGCTCAGGACCTGTAGCAAAAATATGCATATTCTTGATACCATTGGAAAGGAAACTCTTAGAATTTTGTGGAAATGTGAAATTAATGTAGGAGAATATAACACATTTGATCCGGTAAAAGATAATACAAAGAAAAAAACATGCGTTTTCATTTTTCTTTTGTTCCATCATCTTTGAAATGCAAGAGAAAGGACATTATATCACTTACGAGTATAGGCACAATTTAGATGTTGGCCACTAGCAGTGTATGTGAAAAGTTTTAGACTGATCCAACGAAACATTGCATTACTGTTCAAAATGTTGTATCAAGTCTGGCCAAATGTGCTGAATTGGTCAATCGATACATTTTCAAGTACAAAACTATAGACAACATAGAAAAATATGGTAATACAAATAAATCAGTTTACACACTCCCAGGAATTTCATAAATGATGGATAATTAGCTTCCCTACAGAAAAGACCTTCACACATCTAGATGGAGGGGCAGACACAGCAGGGGTTCAAACTGTAGAACCCAGTTCCTAAATTTAAATATAAAAATGAATTTTATCAAACAAAACTATGCTACATTTTATCTCTGGGACACTCAGGATGACAAATCAGAGCAAGATTACTGAATGTAAGTACATTATTTACCTTCAGAGGTAATGTATCAAACCAGTTATCATGATAAAAGTTTTTTGTTGTTGTGTATTCTCCTCAAACAATGGCATTGTATTTTTTTTCACTGTAATAGATACTGTAAATTGGACAGTGCAGTTAGATTAACAAGAATTGAAGCTTTCTGCCCATATAAGACGTGTATGTCCTGGGAAATGTTCTTGTTACTTACAGCGTCTTGCTAATCACATTAGCGCACATTAGCTCAACCGTCCCATGGGAGAGACACCGATCCTGTTATTAAGAAAATATTTACTAAATAAACTAAAGTAAAAAATAAAATAAAAAACAACACAATGAAATAACAATAACAAAGATATGTACAGGGGGTACCGGTACTAAGTCAATCTGCAGGGGTACAGGTTAGTCCAGGTAATTTGTACATGTAGGTAGGGGTAAAGTACTACTGCTGCTCCTTCTAACATATGTGTTAACGGTTTACAAAAACAGGCTTAGTATGAAAGCTGATGGTCACATCCAGTGGGTAAAACTGGTTGAAATGACGCCAATCCAGTTTTCCATTCAATATGACGTTGTTTTAACCTGTTAGGGCTAGGGGGCAGTATTGACACGGCTGGATAAAAAACATACCCGATTTAATCTGGTTACCACTCCTACCCAGTAACTAGAATATGCATATACTTATTACATATGGATAGAAAACACCCTACATTTTCTAAAACTGTTTGAATGGTGTCTGTGAGTATAACAGAACTCAAATGGCAGGTCAAAACCTGAGAGATTCCTTTACAGGAAGTGGCCTGTCTGACCATTTCTTGAACTTCTTTTCCATCTCTATCATTTACTAAGGATCTCTGCTCTAACGTGACACTTCCCACGTCGTCCATAGGCGCTCAGAGCCCGGGAAAAAACAGAATGTCGTCATTCCAGCCCCAGGCTGAAACACATTATCGCCTTTCTCAAGTGGCCGATCAAGGGACACTGGGCTTATGCGCGTGACCCCGACCGCCCCCGCCTTTGGGATTTTTTCCTCTGTTTGCCGAAAAGGAGATTCCCTGTCGGAATATTATCGCTTTTCTACGAGAAAAATGTCGTAAAAATTGATTTTAAACAGCGGTTGACATGCTTCGAAGTACGGTAATGGAATATTTAGAATTTTATTGTCACGAATTGCGCCATGCGCGTGACACTTCTTTACTATTTCGGATAGTGTCTGGAACGCACGAACAAAACGCCGCTATTTGGATATAACGATGGATTATTTTGGACCAAACCAACATTTGTTATTGAAGTAGCAGTCCTGGGTGTGCATTCTGACGAAGACAACAAAAGGTAATCAAACTTTTATAATAGTAAATATGATTATGGTGAGTGCTAAACTTGCCGGGTGTCTAAATAGCGAGCCCGTGATGCCTGGGCTATGTACTTAGAATATTGCAAAATGTGCTTTCACCAAAAAGCTATTTTAAAATCGGACATATCGAGTGCATAGAGGAGGTCTGTATCTATAATTCTTAAAATAATTGTTATGCTTTTTGTGAACGTTTATCGTGAGTAATTTAGTAAAATGTTAGCGAATTCCCCGGAAGTTTGCGGGGGGTATGCTAGTTCTGAACGTCACATGCTAATGTAAAAAGCTGGTTTTTGATATAAATATGAACTTGATTGAACAAAACATGCATGTATTGTATAACATAATGTCCTAGGGTTGTCATCTGATGAAGATCATCAAAGGTGAGTGCTGCATTTAGCTGTCTTCTGGGTTTTGGTGACATTATATGCTGGCTTGAAAAATGGGTGTCTGATTATTTCTGGCTTGGTACTCTGCTGACATAATCTAATGTTTTGCTTTCGTTGTAAAGCCTTTTTGAAATCGGACAGTGTGGTTAGATTAACGAGAGTCTTGTCTTTAAATGGCTATAAAATAGTCATTATGTTTGAGAAATTGAAGTAATAGGATTTTTAAGGTTTTGAAAATCGCGCCACAGGCTGGCAGTGGCGCAAGCGTCCCACCTAGCCCATAGAGGTTAACTAGTTTAACCCTCTGGGTAGGCCTATAAATCAACGACAGCCCAATGATGAACTACCTGATTCCCTACTTACTCAGAGCTATAAATAGCTTTTGAATGAGTGACTGGTACAGTAGGAGGGAGGGAGGAAGAGACAGACTGCTGGAGGGAGGGAGGAAGAGACAGAGGTCTGGTGGGAGGGAGGGTTAGCGAGATGATTAAGGTAAGGTAATGGTCATGATGATGATGCTCCTTTCTGTTAGTCTAGCAGTGTGTTAGTGTGTGTGTGTATTAGCTCTCTGCCAACACTCTTTACCCCTCCCCCCATTTGGAGACTCAGATTCCCTGACTCAGCAGTGGATCCATATTTCTAATAGATTGCAGAAATCTTCATTAATGCATATTGAGAGATTGTAAAAGGCTGTCTGCGTGGAGACCGAGTGCATGTACTGAGGGAAGTCTGGTATCTCAGTGGTCGTTTATCATACTAGTGCTACTGTGCTGAAAGTTGGTGTGTTGTTTGTTTTGTCTATGTAGATGGATCCACATGCATGCATTCGTCTATATTTAATATTACTAGAGTGCTGTATGTTGTTCTTTTTGTCAACGTAGATGTTTCCACACGCGTGCATACAGGTAACTGCCAAAATAAAGGAAACACCAACGTAAAGCATCTTAATAGGGCGCTGGGCCACCACAAGCCAGAACAGCTTCAATGTACCTTGGAATAGATTCTACAAGTGTCTGGGACTCTATTGGAGGGATGCGACACCATTATTTCACAATAAATTCCATAATTTGGTGTTTTGTTGAGGGTGGTGGAAAACGCTGTCTCAGGCGCTACTCCAGAATGTCCCATAAGTGTTCAATTGCGTTTAGATCTGGTGACTGAGACAGCCATGGCATACGGTTTACATCATCTTCATGCTCATCAAACCATTCAGTGACCACTCGTGCCCTGTGGATGGGAGCATTGCAATCAGGGTTGAACTGCTTCACCATAGGTTGAAGTTTATCCCTCAGAATGGTTGTGTATTTATTGGTATTTACCTTGCCCTCTAAGGGGTTGAGTGGACCTAAACCATGCCAGGAAAAAGCACCCCACACCATAACAGAGCCGCCAGACCCCTCATTTACTCAAGAGTTTCCTTTATTTTGGCAGTTACCTGTAGGTCCATATGTAATATTACTGGATGACAGCCACACATAGGTCTACACATATTACTAGATATCACTCTTATAGTCAATGAGACATTGATGCCAACAATCCTCATAGTAAGAGGGGATAGAGGGATGGGTGTGGGGGATGATAAATAATTACCGCTGTGATTGACACGTCTGGACAGGATTGGGAGGGACCCCCTCCCGCCTCATTAGCCGTGTCCATTCTGGTCCGCCATGTTTCTATGACGATGTCAAACGTGCCACCTATTAGAGCCACTCATACTGGAAGGGCCCCTGATGCCCCTCAGGAAGTGTGATACGACTGGAGGCCCTCAATGTCTGCTGCAGAATGGGTCTTATTTAAAGCACAGTCGTCAGGTTACCCCACATCACACTTTCCTTTCTTTCCTTTTATCCCACGTGAGGCGACTGTAAAAGATGACTATGTAGAGAAATATCTTTGAGACATTAGCAGTAAGAGTTCATACTGTGGGCTACAGGTTGAATACGATTGTGCATTAATGTAGCATTCTAATCATAGTTTGATTACCCTGTCAAATCCCAGTGCCATTGGTACCCTTACAGCAATGTCACGCTATTAATTGACAAAGATGAAAGTGACATTTTTTTGGGGCGCTCTGTGAACAGATATAATTATCCTTTGTTGTCGGCTCGCCCCTGAGACTTGACTTAATGATTTTATTTAAAAATCCTCCCCCTGTCTCTGTATTAATGACTGATACCGAAAATTACAACAAACTATGGAGGCGCAGCATGGTTTTGTGTTTAGTTTTATTCATGTTTTGTTTTGTTGACCAAATATGATTTGTTTTCTAGTTAACTGCCTATGTTAGCATTGTTGTTAGCATTTGGTGTAAATGTAACTCGCTGGAAGACTTCAGCATCAAAAGGATTCTATTAAGCTCTATCTTCAGGCTTTCTGAGATGAAAGTCTGATAAAGACAGCATAGCAACTTTTATTTTCCTTATCTAAAGGACCTTCTCTTGAAATAAAAGCATATGCTTTATGCACCTTTAAAGATCAACCCTATATTGTTCTATGTATCATTGGTAATTTGATTGACCAGTGCATAATGGCTTCGTCAAATACAACGGACTGACTGTCATTTCTCACCCCTCAGTCCTTCTGTTCGCTCCATCTCCAACTGCAGACATCTGAAAACCCCTAACTGTCAGGCAGCATATCATAGTGGCCACAGGTGAGAGAATACAGAATGAACATTTGATAGATAACACTAGATTAGATTACTTTATTGTCCACTCATGTGGAAATTAATGTGGCTGAATAGAAAGACATCTATTCAATGTAGGTAATGGTACAAAAGGAGAATAACTGTCTATCTTTTCCAGGTCAGTGCTGAAATTCCATTTGATTGTGAATATTATGATGATTATTCAATCCCTAACATTACTGATAGGGATCTGCAAGTCCTGCTATAAACAACTCATCTTCAACAGAGTGGGAAAATATTGTATCTTAGCAACAACATCAAAAATGACCTACATCCATAAATCTGCTTTCTTGATCTCTGTCCTCAAACAATATTTGCTCTGTCACCAAAACAATAGTTTGTCCCCTCCTCTTATCCTCTAATCTCTTACGGGATCTGTGTGATCCCTAAGCCACTGTGAGCCTGTATAAATGTACTGAATCTGTCCAGAGACACACTATAACACTTCTGATGTTGTCCTTACTCACAGACGTTAGGTTTTGGTTATGCAAACTCAACCGGTTTATTTAAGTGGACCAGTGCAGACTGAAAACACATGACACAATTTATTACGTTTGTGCGTGAGTGTGTGTGTGTGTGTGTATCTCTACACAACTCTCTGCTTCGGCCCAGTTCATCACTCGCCCCTGCACACACACACACACACACACACACACACACACACACACACACACACACACACACACACACACACACACACACACACACACACACACACACACACACACACACACAAAGTTAGCTGGTGCAGAGAGAAATCAGTTGGTGAACCTGACAAACATGATGCAACTCAAAACTCATGCTTTGCTGTATTCCTACCACAGGGAATATTGGGTCTGAGCTGTCATACAATAATGTTGGAATGTTCATCTCATCTGATGCTGGTAACTGGAGACAGGTGAAATTGGACTGAATCTAGGGGTTAAATCTAAGGCATTCTCATCAAGGAAAACACTGAATATTGTAGTCTGGAGATAAGTATTTTGGACATGTACTACTGTCTCTGCCTTTTGATCATGAGGTGTTTTGAAACTCTCAGTATTCAGCTGTAAACTGCTGTAGTTTATTACATCCAGAGATATATGGTAAAAAACTGTGTGTGTGTCCTCTTTCATATATTCGTGGAGGAGCACAACGTCTGGTTTCTGGATAAAGGAGGGGCCCTTGTCGCTGTGAAACAACCAACGGTCCCCACTAGACATTTACAGTAGGTTTAAATCTAATTTAGTGTTTGTATCTCTGTAAACTGGTTGCTGTAACATGTTAGCACTTCTATTGATGTCAAGAAAACTTTTTTAATTTCACTTTATCTGTTGATTAAAGGCAGTTTTTGAGGTTGGAACAACTTGCAAAGCACAAATGTATGCAATAAATATACTACAAGTCCCCCTTTTAGTACTTTAACACTGACCATCCTATTCTAAATTGGAACGCCCACATTTTGCCTCAGTGAAGACCAACTCATCTGAAACCACATCTCTTCTTCTTATATCACTTTAGGAAAACATTTAGAAATTAATTTTAGCACCAGTCAAGCGTGGATGATTCCTTCCTTTCTGGTTGTGTCTCTGAGACGATTTAAGTGCACTAGTGGAGGAAAGGAACACAGTTGAAGCCTTCATAGCAGACCAGTGTTGAAATAGTATTTGTTTTCTTTCAGCGTTTAATTGAGCCATTTATTTTCTTTCAGCGTTTAATTGGGCCATTTAATTGTCTGGAGTGCCAGATGGGCGATGTTTACACTTTTGGGCAGATTCCATTGGATCCATTAGGCCAGGCAAGCTCAATAATGGGCAGCTAAAGTATAACAAATACTATTTGAACCCAGGAAAACGCTGTAGGAACCAATCGTCTCGCTTTCTCTCTCTCTCTCTCTCTCTCTCTCTCTCTCTCTCTCGCTCTCTCTCTCTCTCGCTCTCTCTCTCTCTCGCTCTCTCAAACACACACTCACTGTCTCTCTCTCTGTCCTCACGCTCTCCTCCCAGCTAGTGTAACAGTAAACATTTCCTGACTCTGGTATCCTCCTAATAGATGCGTATCAATGCTTTGTCTGTTGTCTGAGTTTATAGCCAGATGAAGGCATGCTGACTGACGGAGGTTTGGATAGAAGCTGCAACAAGGGGGCTGCTGCTTCTTGCATCCTAGAGCAAGTCTGTGCATTGTTGAGTGTTGTTCCCAACCTTGCCACACACAGTACTCCAGTGTTCTCACGTCTGAAGTGATGTTGATGAGATGTCAGAATCAATAGAGAACAGGCCCGGAGGATGAAAGTTGCCCAATCTCTTTTTTATTTTTTTTATTTGTCTCCCCACACCTCTCCGCCCCTGTTTTGTAGTCGTTAGAACATGAAATAGTTGTATTCTGGTTTGTTTTGTGTGTTGTGTTTTTTCTTCTACACCACCTCGCTGTAGACTAAGTAAACTCAAGACCTATGACGTTGTTGTTTTCCCTTCAAGTTGTTATGTCTCCACGCTTTGATAGTCGAACACAGTTCTGTTGTTTTATTATTCTTCTATTCAACAGAATGTTTGTTAACTGTTGTCAATTGGACGCAACCTGAGATTCAGCGACTGACTGTCTATGGAGACTATTCACTCCACTGATCTTCCATGAACCCAGTTGACACACTGTAATTGAGAGCGTCTGGGCTCATATTCAGCAGAGGAATGCTGATCTAGGATCAGATCCCTCTGGTCCATATAACCTAATTCATTATGATCTAAATGCCTACTCAGAGTTACACTATATATACAAAGGATGTGGACACCCCTTCAAAATAGCGAATTCGGCTATTTTAGCTATAAAATTGAGCACACAGCCATGCAATCTCCATGGACAAACATTGGCAGTAGAATGGCCTTACTGAAGAGCTCAGTGACTTTCAACATGACACCATCATAGGATGCCAACTTTACAGCAAGTCAGTTCTTCAAATTTCTGCGCTACTAGAGCTGCCTTAGTCAACTGTAAGTGCTGTTATTGTGAAGTGGAAACGTCTAGCAACAACGGCTCATTCGAAATGTTTAGGCCACACAAGCTCACAGAACGGGACCACTGAAAGACATCTGTTCTCAGTTGCAACATTCACTACTGAGTTCCAAACTGCCTCTGGAAGCAATGTCAGAACAATAACTGTTCGTCGGGAGCTTCATGAAATGTGTTTCCATGGCCGAGCAGCTGCACACAAGCCTAGGATCACCATTCGCAATGACCGGGCTAGTTCCCTTAGTTCCAGTGAAGGGCAATCCCTTCTTTCCAGTGAAGGAAAATGTTAACGCTACAGCATACAATGACATTCTAGACAATTCTGTGCTTCCAACTTTGTGGCAACAGTTTGGGGAAGGCCCTTTCCTGTTTCAGCATGAAAATGCCCCCGTGCACAAAGCGAGGTCCATAAAGAAATGGTTTGTCATGATCGGTGTGGAAGAACTTGACTGTCCTGCACAGAGCCTTGACCTCAACCCCATGTAACACCCTTGAGATGAATTGGAACACAGACTGCGAGCCAGGCCAAATCGCCCATCGTCAATGCCCGACCTCACTAATGCTCGTGTGGCTGAATGGAAGCAAGTCCCCGCAGCAATGTTCCAATATCTAGTGGAAAGCCCAGAAGATTGGAGGGGGACAAAAGGCGGACCAACTCCATATTAATGCCCATGATTTTGGAATAAGATGTTGGACGAGCAGGTGTCCACATACTTTTGGTCATGTAGTGTATGAGATGGGATTTGTTGCATTACAATGGCACGCTATTTACTAGTAGTCTACACCACTTTAGACCAGAGCCCTGTAGGTCATGGGAGCCATTTGGGATTCATTTGATGTGTTATTGTGTTGTCACTCTGTTCAAGGATCAGTTTTGATGAGACATAGCTTCTCCTTGGTGCCTCTGTTTGTGGACGGCATGCTGGTGGAGGCCTGGACAGAGAGCCAGATCATGACGTGAGTAGAGATGATGGAGGAATGGAAGGGATGACATGAGTAGTGATGAATGATCTAGAGATGGTGGGATGATGTTCTTTTGTCCTCCATTCTTTTGGGACCCTGTTCCTTTAGGTGATGAGAGAGCGAGGGTAGGAAGTCATAGAGGAAGTCATGGAGGAATCCTATTCTTTTGGGACACTGTTGTTTTTTGGGGGAATTAGTGGAGATGAAGGGAGAGAGAAATGGAGGCATGATGTGATTAATCTTTCTGTCTTCCATTATTTTGGGACTTTGTTACTTTTGATGAAAGGGAGGGATGATGTTTTATGTCTCTCTTTCTTTTTCTCTTGGGAACCCTATTCCTCTTTGAGAGAAGATATAAGGGGATGGGAGGAAAGAATATAGGGGGTGGGAGGGAGGAATTTCAATTAAACTAATGCTGATGTCTCGCCTTTATTAACAAACATCTAATTGGGAGATTCATAAGTGTTGTCAGTCTGTTAGTTTAGGACTGAATGCCCCATTTAATAGACATATTTAACGAGGAAGGTTCCATTACTCATAGACTTAATGTAATTGCAGAAAACTTGTAGCGCTGACAACACTTGTTGAGTTATATTAACTTGTGTATCCATCTAGTTGCCATGGAGAATAGTTTATTTTGTTTTTTGTTATGAAAGAAGAGTGAGGTTATCTGACTTTGGTTTCTCAAGACACTTCAGCCATAGGTCCAAGTGGCAGCGTATCAAGATAGACTACAAGTCCATCTGTAACAGGACATGTACAGAAGGAGACTATCAGTCACCTTCACAACAAGGTAAGACCTCTTCAAAAGGAAGTCGGTCCAACTTATTCATGTGTCTGATTACCTTATACCTAATGACAATGTATTTACATGTACGTTATTTATAATGAGCGATACCTGGAGAAAATCGGACCTCTCTGAAATTAAAATGAATGGCCCTCCCTGAACGCAAAAAAAGTCTCCCTGTAGCCAAAATAATTATTAAAACATAAAGTGGATAGCATAGAACATGACTACCATTTACCCTCACTCCTAGGACAGACCAGAGCCTTATAAATGCAGTTTTAGAAACTGTTCTTCATTTTGTAAGCATTACATGACAAAGTTGCCAGAAGGTTGTGGATTCACAGACCATTGTGGACAAGAGTAGGGGGGAAAAGATATCCACTATGATAAAAGAACTGCATGACTCTCTACAGGCTATTGTTAAAAAAGAGGATAGTCTAAGTTTGGAACAACGCTAAAGATGTTCATCAACTGTTGAAATTTAGCTCAATTTTTACCATTTGTTGATTAACACAGCAGCCCCATATCATCACGCAGGCATATATGCACTTATCATTTTCTATTTCATTCCATGATATTGTTGTTACAAAAAAGATTTGTGTTGACTCTGATTAGGGCATGGGAATATAGCAGCAAACTATGCATGCATAGCTCAAAACATGATCCTCAAACCAAAGACTGGCCAAACTGGTGTTAACATTGAATTCTAAGTTTTAAAAAAAACAGCCTAAATGCAAAATTTAGAAGCATGTTGTTGAAGTGCTGTTGTTGATGCTGAGAGCTCCTGTCAGCCTATATAGCGTGTCACAAATGTTTCACAATTGATTTCTTAAATGGCAGGCTATAGCCTTGAAATAATATAAGAACACATTTTTGTTCCTTCTTAGGCTACCTTACTTGCTATTGACTGATTTTAGAGTTAGTATGTTGTTCAACAGCCTGTTAAAATGTTGAACGTCAATTGATAGTGACAGAATCACACATTACTTGCCAAGTCCATATTTTCCCCTCAGCTATAGAAGGTTGTAGCACAGCCTCTGAATGTCATAGAGACAAACCAAATATATCCCATATGCATTGGAGTCACGTCTTCACCTGGGATTTCAAAGCTTGTTTCTAGCATAAAGAATTGCAGACTTAAGTGTCATTATAGATCACCTTATATAATCAGCTCCATAAATCTTTTCCCCAAAATAACAAGTTAATTAACAAGTGGGTAGACCTATGCTTTTAGGCCTTTTCTTTAACAAACGCCACGATACCCTCACATACCCCCCCCCCCAATTCGAGCCCTGGTTTTAACTTAATACACCAAGCTCTTCACTGACACTGAGATATTTAAGGAGTGTATGGTGACTGAAGGACTTGACTGACAAAGTCTATGGATAGTAGACTACAAATTCATCTGTCAAACAGGTAGGCCTACCTCTTATATCTTGAATAGGAAGAAATAGGCTACAAACAACAAGAGGGCTTTGTGTTGTAGCCTAAAGTCAAATTAAACTGCTGCTGCGTCCTAGTAATGGAAGTTATGTCAATTACTTAAATATGGCTTATTGTAAGGTCAATAAGTCTGATAAATAGATTCAATTATACCAGTAGCAAGCTCATCTCCAGTCTTCCTTTTCATCTTCACTCTCTCAAACTGAACAGGGCATCAGTAGGCCTAGTCCACACGCACAGATATATAATTTAAGGGACAAATAAAAAAATCCAGAAGAAGCCTTTGACTTGCCTCCTAAACTGCCATCGTACACAGCACAGCCATTTGTTAGGCAGCACAAAAGGGTTTACATCAGCAAGAGCAGGGCAGGCTGGGGCTCATGATTGGAAATGCCTATCCATTGCAGTGTAACTTCGTTTTATATACACCATCCCAGCAGCACAAAAACTTGGGAAGGAAATACATTTTCTTCTAAATAAAACTTTGACCTTTGATTCTCCTTGCATGCTATTCGTATAGCTTATGCCTATAGCATACTGTATACGGTGCCTTCGGAAAGTATTCAGCCCGCATTACTTTTTTTTGTTACATTACAGGCTTATTCTAAAATTGATTAAGTAGTTGTTTTTTTCTTATCTACACACAATACCCCATAATGATGAAGCAAAAACAGGGTTTTAGAAATGTTTGCTACTTTATTAAATACAAAAAAATGAAACATTACATTTACATAAGTATTCTGACACTTTACTCAGTACTTTGTTGAAGCACCTTTGGCAGCGATTACAACATTGAGTCTTCTTGGGTATGATGCTACAAGGTTGGCACACCTGTTTTTTGGAGTTTCTCCCATTCTTCTCTGCAGAGAAAAGGCTCCCGAGTGCCGCAGTGGTCTAAGACACTGCATCTCAATACAAGAGGTGTCACCGCAGTACCTGGTTCGAATCCAGGCTGAATCACATTTGGCCGAGTCCCATAGGATTGCACACAATTGGCCCAGCAGTCAATGTAAATTAATTTGTTCTTAACTGACTTGCCTAGTATTTTTTTTTTAAATACTCTCAACCTCTGTCAGGTTGGATGAGGAGTGTTGCTGCACAGCTATTTTCAGGTCTCTCCGGAGATGTTGATCGGGTTCAAGTCCGGGCTCTGGCTGGGTCACTCAAGGACATTCAGAGACTTGTCCCGAAGCCACTCCTGTGTTGTCTTGTCTGTGTGCTTACGGTCGTTGTCCTATTTGAAGGTGAACCTTCGCCCCAGTCTGAGGTCTTGAGCGCTCTGGAGCAGGTTTTCATCAAGGATCTCTCTGTACTTTTCTCTGTTCATCTTTTCCTCAATCCTGACTAGTCTCCCAGTCCCTGTAGCTGAAAAACATCCCCATGACATGGTGCTTCCACCACCATGCTTCACTCTAGGGATGGTTCCAAGTTTCCTCCAGACCAAAGAGTTCAATCGTGGTTTCATCAGACCCGATAATCTTGTTTCTCATGGTCTGAAAGCCTTTAGGTACCTTTTGGCAAACTCCAAGTGGGCTGTCATGTGCCTTTTACTGAGGAATGGCTTCCGTCTGGCAACTCTCCCATAAAGGCCTGATTGGTGGAGTGCTGCACACATGTTTGTCCTTCTGGAAGGTTCTCCCATCTCCACAGAGGAACTCCAGAGCTCTGTCGAGTGATCATCGGGTTGTTGGTCACCTTCTTGACCAAGGCCCTTCTCCCCCGTTGTAATGAACATGATGGGAGACAGAGAGCTGGTTTCAACATACACGGGAGGAGTAAATTACGGGAAAACCAGCGCTTTGAATAGAAGTGTGTCACAAAACAAACAATACCTCACAATGATGGGGTGCAAAGAACTGAACTAAATGTATGTGATAATGACATACAAGTGTGTGAACAGGTGATCAGAATTCAGGTGATTGGGATCTGGAGAGTGAGCTGCGTTCAAGGGATCTATGTGTTTGAGAGTGTGGGCTGGAAAGTGGGCTGGAAAGTGAGCTGCGTTCAGGGGATCTATGTGTTTGAGAGTGTGAGTTGGAAGCAGATGTTACACCTGTTTGGCCGGGCGGTTGTTCAAAATTTCTTCCATTTAAGAATGATGGAGGCCATTGTCTTCTTGTGAATCTTTTTTTTGTTTCACCACTTTTTCTCCCCAATTTCGTGGTATCCAATTGGTAGTCACAGTCTTGCCTCATCGCTGCAACTCCCATACGGACTCGGGAGAGGCGAAGGTCGAGGGCCGTGCGTCCTCCGAAACACAACCCAACCAAGCCGCACTGCTTCTTGACACAATGCCTACCTTACTCGGAAGCCAGCCGCACCAATGAGTCGGAAGAAACACCGTACACTTGGCAACTGTGTCTGCGTGCACTGCGCCCAGCCCGCCACAGGAGTCGCTAGTGCGCGATGGGACAAGGACATCCCTGCCGGCCAAACCCTCCCCTAACCCGGACCACGCTGGGCCAATTGTGCGCCGCCCCATGGGTCTCCCGGTCGCGGCTGGCTGCGACAGAGCCTGGACTCGCTTGTGAATCTTCAATACTGCAGACATTTTTTGCTACCCTTCCCCAGATCTGTGCTTAGTCACAATCCTGTCTCGGAGCTCTACGTGCAATTCCTTCGACCTCAAGGCTTGGTTTTTGCTCTGACATGCACTGTCAACTGTGGGAACTTATATAGACAGGAGTATGCCTTTCCAAATCATGTCCAATCAATTGAATTTACCACAGGTGGACTCCAATGAAGGTGTAGAAACTCTGAAGGATGATCAATGGAAACAGGATGCACCTGTTCTCAATTTCGAGTCGCATAGCAAAGGGTCTGAATACTTACGTAAATAAGGTATTTCTGTTTTCGATTTTTTATACATTTGCAAAAATGTATAAAATCTGGTTTTCACTTTGTCATTATAGGGTATTGTGTGCAGATTGCTGATATATTTTTATAGTTAATCAATTTTAGAAAAAGTGAAGGGGTCTGAATTCTTTCCGAAGGCACTGTAGTGTTGGCTATGGATCATTTTATTGAGGCCACACTAGGCGCACTTGATATTGCGTGTCCAGCAGAGAATCCTTGATGAGGGGCATCATCAGGCACACATCAAGATAATATAATAAGCAACTAATTCTCAAACCCTGAGCAATTTGGCATTTAATGAACTACAAAATTCCTGATACTCCCCTGGACTAAATACAAAAATACTAAACCTTCCCCCTGACTGAAATGGGAAAAGTATGACCCACCCCCATTTTCCTCAGCGTAACAATGTTTTTACATGGTAGATAGAGTGTACTTACAGTGTTTGCGTAGTTCCAGTAAGCTCAATAGGTCAACATAAGAATGGCTTGACTTGCAGTTCTATACTAATATGACATTTGAAAATGACATACTGTAATCCCATGTGCGTTCACTATAAGGATTAATATCCTGTATGTGTTTCACAGGGCGAGCTGTGTGTGATGAAACAGATCTATATGAAACGCAAACCAGGAATCTTTTGCATGCTGGGAAAAGACTAAGTGAAACTCCTCTCTGCTGAGTCGTGTATCTGTTGGGCCCACGACTTTGAATGGTAATCATAGTATATTAGTATAATAACCTCTATGGGCTAGGCGGGACGAATTCGTCCCACCTACGTAACAGCCACTTGAAGCATGTGGCGCGATTTTCAAAACCTTAAAAATCCTATTACTTCAATTTCTCAAACATATGACTATTTTACAGCTATTTAAAGACAAGACTCTCGTTAATCTAACCACACTGTCCAATTTCAAAAAGGCTTTACAACGAAAGCAAAACATTAGATTATGTCAGCAGAGTACCAAGCCAGAAATAATCAGACACCCATTTTTCAAGCTAGCATATAATGTCACAAAAACCCAGAAGACAGCTAAATGCAGCACTCACCTTTGATGATCTTCATCAGATGACAACCCTAGGACATTATGTTATACAATACATGCATGTTTTGTTCAATCAAGTTCATATTTATATCAAAAACCAGCTTTTTACATTAGCATGTGACGTTCAGAACTAGCATACCCCCCGCAAACTTCCGGGGAATTCGCTAACATTTTACTAAATTACTCACGATAAACGTTCACAAAAAGCATAACAATTATTTTAAGAATTATAGATACAGACCTCCTCTATGCACTCGATATGTCCGATTTTAAAATAGCTTTTTGGTGAAAGCACATTTTGCAATATTCTAAGTACATAGCCCAGGCATCACGGGCTAGCTATTTAGACACCCGGCAAGTTTAGCACTCACCATAATCATATTTACTATTATAAAAGTTCGATTACCTTTTGTTGTCTTCGTCAGAATGCACTCCCAGGACTGCTACTTCAATAACAAATGTTGGTTTGGTCCAAAATAATCCATCGTTATATCCGAATAGCGGCGTTTTGTTCGTGCGTTCCAGACACTATCCGAAATGGTAAAGAAGGGTCGTGCGCATGGCGCAATTCGTGACCAAAAAATTCTAAATATTCCATTACCGTACTTCGAAGCATGTCAACCGCTGTTTAAAATCAATTTTTACGCCATTTTTCTCGTAGAAAAGCGATAATATTCCGACAGGGAATCTCCTTTTCGGCAAACAGAGGAAAAAAATCACAAAGGCGGGGGCGGTCGGGTCACGCGCATAAGCCCAGAGTCCCTTGATCGGCCACTTGAGAAAGGCGATAATGTGTTTCAGCCTGGGGCTGGGATGACGACATTCAGGTTTTTCCCGGGCTCTGAGCGCCTATGGACGACGTAGGAAGTGTCACGTTAGAGCAGAGATCCTTAGTAAAAGATAGAGATGGAAAAGAAGTTCAAGAAATGGTCAGACAGGCCACTTCCTGTAAAGGAATCTCTCAGGTTTTGACCTGCCATTTGAGTTCTGTTATACTCACAGACACCATTCAAACAGTTTTAGAAACTTTAGGGTATTTTCTATCCATATGTAATAAGTATATGCATATTCTAGTTACTGGGTAGGAGTGGTAACCAGATTAAATCGGGTATGTTTTTTATCCAGCCCTGTCAATACTGCCCCCTAGCCCTAACAGGATAACTCACAATTGCAGTAAAGTAGAACACATGAAATCATGTCCTTTTATCTCAAATCTAAACATGAATAGATCAACAGAAGTTTCATTGTCCATAAAAGAGAGAGACATGTTGTTTGATGCTTTGTGATGCATTGTCCCATTTAAGCCAATTTAGGATTTATTACACTATTTCAGGATCCCATTCATTTGGTTCATTTTCAGTGTCAGCGCTCCAATTATCAAATATGCTTGGGGATCATTTTACGCAATTTGCTCCAAACGTCTGTCTCTCTGCTGAGCTCGTTTTGCTATGTTTATTATAACGTAGAGAAGATGAAGGGTGTTAATAGGACTGTAGGTTGTTGTTGTTTTTATCTTCTATAGGCAGGGAAGAGAAAAGCAATGATACATTTGTATGTAAATGCCAGTGGTGTCAGGTCAGACTGTATGAGTTTTAATTAGAATCCATTAGTCTCCTGTAATAGTTGTTTTTAATTATTTTGGGACTGAAATTATTATATGATACATTTCACAAACTTCCTGACCACATGTCTCTCTCTTTCTCTCTGTCTCTCTCTCTCTCTCTCTCTCGCTCTCTCTTTCTCTCTCTCTCTTGCTCTACAGCTGGTGATAGAGACAGTGAAATGCAAAAATAAAAAAAACTCTCGTTGAGAAACTTCAACGTTCAGAGTAAACAACAATAAAACTTTTAATTGACTTTGAAGTGTACACAAAAGTCAAGGGCTGAAATGTTTACTGATTGCGTATTGCGTAACAGGGTGACAATGCACCGGCCTGTTCTTCTGTTGTGCTGTGAACAAAAGGTCCAGGGGTTGATTCCAAAGTGGGACAATGACTGAACAAAAATATAAATGCAACATGAGCAACAGTTCATATGAGGATATCAGTCAATTGAAATAAATAAATGAGGCCCTAGTCTATAGCTTTCACTTGACTGGGTATACAGATATGCATCTGTTGGTCACAGATAGCTTATAAAGAATGGGCCTCACAATGGGCCTCAGGATCTCGTCACGGTATTTCTGTGTATTCAAAATGCCATAGATAAAATGCAATTGTGCTTGTTGCCTGTAGCTTATGCCTGCCCATACCATAACCCCACAGCCACCATGGGGCACTCTGTTCACAACGTTGACATAAGCAAACCTCTTGGCCACACGACGACATACACGTGGTCTGCAGTTGTGAGGCCGGTTGGACGTACTACCAAATTTTCTAAAACGACGTTGGAGGTGGGTAGAGAAATGAACATTAAATTCTCTGGCAACAGCTCTGGTGGACATATCTGCAGTGAGCATGCCAATTGTACGCTCCCTTAAAACTTGAGACATCTGTGGCATTGTGTTGTGTGACAAAACTGCACATTATAGAGTGGCCTTTTATTGTCCACATCACAAGGTGCAGCTGTGTAATTATCATGCTGTTTAATTAACTTATTGATATGTCACACCTGTCAGGTGGATGGATTATCTTGGCAAAGGAAAAATGCTCACTAACAGGGATGTAAACAACTTTGTGCACGAAATAACCGTTTGTGTGTATGGAACATTTCTGGGATCTTTTATTTCTGCTCATGAAACATGGGACCAACACTTTACATGTTGTGTTTGTATCTTTGTTCAGTGTATATACATAGATATAACACTTGATATATTATACTAATAATAAGTGAGGAGAGATTAGTATTAATATGTAACCAAAACACCCTGGGAGTCTACATGACTATAATGTAGTAAACTGGACACCATACTTTTCTTTGACTTACTGGAAAGAAATGGAATCAATGCATTACCAAAGCTGTGATTCAGTGGTGCTGTAATGCCCTTAACTGGACACTGTACCCTCATTGTTGCTTCCTGTTAATTCTGGCTAGGTAATAAATTGTTAAATCATTGACAGCGTCATCATTATAATGGGCACTTGCCTAACCTGCTTTGCCCAATGTAAATAACTTTGTGATTGGGAGGTAGCTAACGTCAGCCAGTAGAAGTCAGCCAACCCTAACTGGCTGGCTGTGTTGACATGTCCCACAGGGCTCAGTCTTCCTACCTCTGCTGATCTGGAGCATTTGTCAACTGCAGCCCAATCAATATATAATAATGATACTTTGAAATGCAAAAAAATATATATTACATGTATCGTGCTGAGGGGATAGGAAAAAGAAGCTGTAACATAACACAGTAATACTGTATGTCCATTGGATCAAAATCAAATCAAAATGTATTTATCACACGCTTCATAAACAGCAGGTGTAGACTAACAGTGAAATGCTTACTTACGGGCCCTTCCGAACAATGCAGAGAGAAAAATAATAATAATTACATAATGAGTAATGATAACTTTTCTATAATCACGGGGTACCAGTACCAAGTTAATGTGCAGAGGTATGCGATATTTGAGGTAGATATATACAGTGGCTTGCGAAAGTAATCACCCGCTTGGTATTTTTCCTATTTTGTTGCCTGGAATTAAAATGGATTTGTTGGGCGTTTGTATCATTTGATTTATACAACATGCCTACCACTTTGAAGATGCTAAATATTTTTGTGTGTGAAACAAACAAGAAATTAGACAAGAAAACAAAACTTGAGTGTGCATAACTATTCACCCCCCCCCCCCCCCCCCCCCCCCCCAAAGTCAATACTTTGTAAAGCCACCTTTTGCAGCAATTACAGCTGCAAGTCTCTTGGGATATGTCTCTATAAGCTTGGCACATCTAGCCACTGGGATATAGATATAGATGTACTATTGTGAAGTGGTTGTTCCACTGGATATCATAAGGTAAGGTGAATGCACCAATTTGGATATCATAAGGTGAGTGCACCAAGTCGCTCTGGATAAGAGCGCCTGCTAAATGACGTAAATGTAAGTGTAAATATTTGCCCATTCTTCAAGGAAAAACTGCTCCAGCTCCTGCAAGTTGGATGGGTTCCGCTGGTGTACAGCAGATTCTCAATTGAAATGAGGTCTGGGCTTTGACTAGGCCATTCCAAGACATTTAAATATTTCTCCTTAAACCACTTGAGTGTTGCTTTAGCAGTATGCTTTGGGTCATTGTCCTGCTGGAAGGTGAACCTCCATCCCAGTCTCAAATCTCTGAAAGAATGAAACAGGTTTCCCTCAATAATTTCTCTGTATTTAGCTCCGTCCATCATTCCTTCAATTCTGAACAGCTTCACAGTCCCTGCCGATGAAAAACATCCCCACAGCATGAGGCTGCCACCACCATGCTTCACTGTGGATGGTGTCTCTGGGTGATGGAGGTGTTGGGTTTGCGTCAGTCATCACGTTTTCCTTGGCCCAAAAAAAAGCTACATTTTTGTCTCATCTGACCAGAGTACCTTCTTCCATATGTTTGGGTAGTCTCCCACATGCCTTTTGGCAAACACCAAATGCGTGTGTTTCTTTTTTTCTTTAACCTCTTACATCTAGACGTTCCGCTAGCGGAACACCTGCTCCAATATCCAATGATAGGCGTGGCGCGAATTACAAATTCCTCAAAAATACTAAAACTTAAATTTTTCAAACATATGACTATTTCACAGCATTTTAAAGACAAGACTCTCCTTTATCTAACCACACTGTCCGATTTCAAAAAGGCTTTACAGCGAAAGCAAAACATTAGATTATGTCAGCAGAGTACCAAGCCAGAAATAATCAGACACCCATTTTTCAAGCTAGCATATAATGTCACAAAAACCCAGAAGACAGCTAAATGCAGCACTAACCTTTGATGATCTTCATCAGATGACACACCTAGGACATTATGTTATACAATACATGCAGGTTTTGTTCAATCAAGTTCATATTTATATCAAAAAACTGCTTTTTACATTAGCATGTGACGTTCAGAACTAGCAAACTTCCGGGGAATTTGCTAACAATTTACTAAATTACTCACGATAAACGTTCACAAAAAGCATAACAATTATTTTAAGAATTATAGATACAGACCTCCTCTATGCACTCGATATGTCCGATTTTAAAATAGCTTTTTGGTGAAAGCACATTTTGCAATATTCTAAGTACATAGCCCAGGCATCACGGGCTAGCTATTTAGACACCCGGCAAGTTTAGCACTCACCAATATCAGATTTAGTATTATAAAAGTTTGATTACCTTTTGTTGTCTTCGTCAGAATGCACTCCCAGGACTGCTACTTCAATAACAAATGTTGGTTTGGTCCAAAATAATCCATCGTTATATCCGAATAGCGGTGTTTTGTTCGTGCGTCCCAGACACTATCCGAATGGTAAAGAAGGGTCGTGCGCATGGCGCAATTCGTGACAAAAAAAATCTAAATATTCCATTACCGTACTTCGAAGCATGTCAACCACTGTTTAAAATCCATTTTTATGCCATTTTTCTCGTAAAAAAGCGATAATATTCCGACAGGGAATGTCCATTTAGCTAAACAGAGGAAAGTAAACAAAGCTTTCGGTCGACGCGGGCACGAGCCTGAGTCTCACAGTACTGTAACCAGCCACTACCCAAACGCGCTACTTTTTTTCAGCCAGAGCCTGCAAAGCCACGATTCAGCATTTTACCGCCTTCTGAGAGCCTATGGCAGCCATAGGAAGTGTCACGGGACAGCTAAGATCCTCACTCTTCAATAAACAGAGACAAGAAGAACGACACTTTGTCAGACAGGTCACTTCCTGCATGAAATCTTCTCAGGTTTTTGCCTGCCATATGAGTTCTGTTATACTCACAGACACCATTCAAACAGTTTTAGAAACTTTAGGGTGTTTTCTATCCAAAGCCAATAATTATATGCATATTCTAGTTACTGGGCAGGAGTAGTAACCAGATTAAATCGGGTACGTTTTTTATCCAGCCGTGAAAATACTGCCCCCTAGCCATAACAGGTGCGGCCTCCGTCCCGTAAAAATTTAATAATTTTTTTGTTCAATTTTTTTTTCAAATTATATTGTTTTATAGATACACCTCTCCTGAATCGAACCACGTTGTCAGATTTCAAAAAGGCTTTACAGCAAAAGCAAAACATTAGATTATGTTAGAGGAGTATATCGTAAAAGTAGCCACATAGCCATTTTCCGACCAACCACATGCATCACAAATAACCAAAAAACAGCTAAATGCAGCACTAACCTTTGACAATCTTCATCAGATGACACTCCTAGGACATCATGTTACACAACACATGCATTCTTTTGTTCGATAAAGTTTATATTTATATATAAAAACAGCATTTTACATCGGTGCGTAACGTTGACTAACTATTTTCCCTCAAATGCATCCGATGAAACAGAGCTACAATTTGCTAAATTACTATTCGAAAACATTTTTATAATGTAATATTGTCATACTAAGATTTATAGATGAATATCTCTTGAAAGCACCTGTAATGCCAGATTTAAAAATAACTTTACTGGGTAATCACACTTTGCGATAAAAGGGGATGCGATACTCAGAACAATAGGCTAGCAATAGCAATAGGCTAGCCATCTTGGAACAATCGCATATCACATCTAGTCTTGTATACTATTGTCAATAATCCCTTACCTTTGGTTGTCTTCATCAGAAAGCACTTCCAGGAATCCCAGGTCCACAACAAATGTATTTTCGTTCGAAAAAATGACTCCTTTATGTTCCAAGAGCTTGTTCTTGTTAGCGCGTCTGAAGGCTGATCCAAATGCTTCGTCTGCCACGGGACAGCCATTTCGAGAAAATGCATTTTTTTCCCATTTAGGTTCGTTCAAACATGTCAAACGTTGTAAAACATAAATCTTCAGGGCGTTTTAAAACAAGAGAGCCAATAAGATTCGAGGGGGACGATTGCATTGTGTTTCAAAACGTTTCGAAAGGGGAGGGTAACCAGGGGCGCCGGCGTCATAATGGTGATGGCCCTCTCCGTGTGACTACGTTCCACAGCGTCTCATTCATTCAGTTTTAACAGTAGAAGGCTCAAACCAATTTGTGAAGACTGGGGACATCTAGTGGAAGCAATAGGAAGTGCTCAATGAACCATAGCTCACGGTGTGATTAATAGGCAACGTGATGAAGTTGAGTTCGCAATTCAGAATTCCACTTCCTGTTTCGATCTGTCTCGGGGTTTTGACTGCCATATGAGTTCTGTTTTACTCACAGACACCATTCAAACAGTTTTAGAAACTTTAGGGTGTTTTCTATCCACAAGTATTAATTATATGCATATCCTAGCTTCTGAGTTTGAGTAGGAGGCCGTTTAAAACGGGCACGAATTTCTTTCAAAAATCGCCCCTATCCTAGGGGAACGCCAAGAGGTTAAGCAATGGCTTTTTTTCTGGCCACTCTTCCATAAAGCCCACCTCTGTGGAGTGTACGGCTTAAAGTGGTGCTATGGACAGATACTCCAATCTCCGCTGTGGAGCTTTGCAGCTCCTTCAGGGTTATCTTTGGTCTCTTTGTTACCTCTCTGATTAATGCCCTCCTTGCCTGGACCGGGAGTTTTGGTGGGCGGCCTTCTCTTGGCAGGTTTGTTGTAGTGGCATATTCTTTCCCTTTTTTAATAATGGATTTAATGGTGTTCCGTGGGATGTTCAAAGTTTCAGATATTTTTTTATAACCCAACCCTGATCTGTACTTCTCCACAACTTTGTCCCTGACCTGTTTGGAGAGCTCCTTGGTCTTCATTTACATTTTAGTCATTTAGCAGACGCTCTTATCCAGAGCGACTTACAGTAGTGAATACATACATTTCATTTCATGCATTTTTTGTACTGGCCCCCCGTGGGAATCGAACCCACAACCCTGGCGTTGCACACACCATGCTGGCATTGCAAACACCATGCTCTACCAACTGTGCCACTTGCTTGGTGGTGCCCCTTGCTTAGTGGTGTTGCAGACTCTGAGGCCTTTCAGACCAGGTGTATATATACTGAGATCATGTGACAGATAACGTGACACTTAGATTGCAAAGAGGTGGACTTTATTTAACTAATTATGTGACTTCTGAAGGTAATTGGTTGCACCATATCCAATTTAGGGGCTTCATAGCAAAGGGGTTGAATACACACGTTTCCATTTTGAATTTACATTTTCTTAAACAAGTAATTTTTTTCATTTATTTCACCAATTTGGAATATTTTGTGTATGTCCATTACATGACTTCCAAATAAAATCAATTTAAATTACAGGTTGTAATGTAACAAAATAGGAAAAGCACCAAGGGGGGTGAATACTATTGCAAGGCACTGTACATATACAGTAGGTAGAGTTAAAGTGTTGATATTGATCACATTCTGTATGTGATTTGTTATAGTGATTATGGCTATGAACGGCGTAGAGAAGGGAACTGTCTGCCAGCGTTCTGGTTCAATCCAGCTGTTGTATCAAGGAGCTGCAGCCAAGGACAGTACTATCTAATCAGCACAGGGTGAGATGCACATAAGGACACTATTTTGTAGCGTTTCTATGTTGTCTATTCTGTATGAAGACAACCTTTCTGTATATTTCTGCTCAATAAAAGGTTCAATATTTTTCCACTTCATTTTATAAAGCATTATGTTGGTCATGATGTGGTCCACATAAAAAAAGCCTGAATAGGTGTCACACATTTCAAAAGAGAAGTACAACAACACATTAAAGCTTACAGTGGCTACAGTATCTCTCTGTATAGTTTGGCCAATGCTTATCATCTTCCCACTGTAATGAAACACTGTCAGGGTGTCACACTCTCTGGCACGGCTCCTAGTGTGAATAGTGATATTGGCTTTTTAGACCCGAGTCATTCACCAGACAGTAGATCTATACTGAGTGACATAGTGTACTGCTGAGAGCTACAAAGCACAGTCAGGAGTCCTAGGGCACAGATTAGGATGCCTCAGGATGGCTGAGGTCTTAGGAGAACGGTAGATCCTTAATTTATGCATATGCTTCCCTAAGATTAAAAGCCAAGTTTTGTCCAGGAGTTACTAAGCATTTTGGAGTTTTGTCAATGTGACCGATAACTACACAGTAACTTTCAGGGTTAAAAGTCATGTTTTGTTTTAAGTTTAGTCTGTTACGTTCTGACAAAACAGAGTGAAAAACCAACAGACAATTAGTCAAAGCTCAAACCAAGTTTATTCCCCCAATGGGTCAAACAGCTGCAAAGACAAAAACATATTTACACAAGCACATATATTTATACCTTCCTCCTATGCTGAGTCTCCTCCTTACACATCTGGACAGCCGATACATATATGTTGCTAGACAGGACTTTAGTGATGCCTGTTCTTTCTCACTTCATCTGACACGACCTGGGCTCAAATGCCTCAGTCCTCCCCAACTCACAGCTGCCCTGTTCACTGGAACCAGACTGTGGCCCTTATCCTCGCCGTAGGATACCTGATATCTAACAAAAACATCTTCTGACATAATGTAAACTTACAGCATTCCCCTTTCTCACTCAGTTGATTTCCATACCCTCAGTTCTAATATGATTACATGAATAAGGATATTTCACATTTCAAGTTTAGTAGTACCCAACAAGTAAAATAATAGCAAGTCTTGTTCACTAGCTCTGTCACTTCCACAATGACTGAGGTTAAAAATAAAAAATGTGCGATTTCTTGTCAAGCTTCTTT
The DNA here is from genome assembly GCF_965601325.2 of Salmo salar. Lineage (NCBI taxonomy): Eukaryota > Metazoa > Chordata > Actinopteri > Salmoniformes > Salmonidae > Salmo > Salmo salar. The sequence goes on along the minus strand of NC_138302.1, from coordinate 29,124,292 downwards.
GATGAACGTGACCAATACCTTCGCCTTGTTATCTAGTAGTGTCATTAAGCCATAACCTCAGTTAACCATGCTAAACATGTACTAACTCATTAATATCGTATTTTCTTAAGGTACTGAAAAGTGGTGTCCAACAACTGCATCAAGGGAGTCAAGGACATGTACACACCCAGAAAGCAGATGTGTCCCAACAGGGCTTCAAAAGGCCTTTCTCTCTCCACCAGAGAGGGCAAGCTTACCGCCGACCTGCAAACCAACCTCACCTTCCGGGTGCATCTGGATGAGGTAGGACTGGGCCAAAAGCCAAAATGGCCTCCTTTTTGTATATCATTGTTATGGGCTTAGGAGCCCAAATGGATGCCTTTGTAGACATCAGTGTTCTGAGTTGCATTGATTTTTACCTTAAGCCATGGAATGAAATATCTATGTGTTTTATATTGTTATGCATGGTTGTAAAAGTAGTCCTAGCATGTGGTGTACAACTCACTCACTGTAGGCCTATGTTACTGAGTGAAATATGGATGTTTCCCATATGTTCAACATTGTTTCTCCAGACATACGCCTGAAATTATTTCCCTGTTATGTTGTCCCATATACACCAACTGCTGAAAGTTTAATAGTAACTTGCAACACAACATCACCCACACACAGCTACAGTAGTGCTCTGCTCGGTGCAGCGGTGCTTTCCCCCTGTACTGCAGCTAAGAAGTTAGTGTCTCTCCCACGAGGTCTCTCCTGGGCCCAGCTGTCATATTACAGTGTGATGAGTTGAGGAAATAAAGATATATTTATTTCATTAAGAGAGACATATGCCATGTGGGCAAAAACGTTTGTGAAATGTAGCATATAATAATTAAAAACAACTATCACAGGAGACTAATGGAGGTGAAGAATCTTCATGGCGTCGGGACTCATGCATTCAGAAAATCCTTCTCGCCCGTTGAATTCAGACTTTAATTTATATTCATGAAGCCCAAGATGGCAGTATTTCTTGGGGAGAGCAAATGGGCCTAAATATTTAATGTGTTCACAAAACGAAAAGAAAGGAGAGAGGGAGGTGGAAGAAACTTTGATGTTTTGAGAGTAGTGTCACATGTCAGGTTTTCATTATCACAAAGTTACTTTATAGCATGTAATGTGTACAGCAACCAGATTTACTGTACATTAGCTACCTTATAGCATGTCATGTGTACACCAACCAGAACCACTGGAATAGTCACAAAAATGCAAATCCGTCCATCTAACTCTCCAAGCAGGCTCAGTCAAACGCTCAAAGCATTTGAAAGAAAGCAAAAACTATTTGAACACAGGTATGACACACCATCAACACGACAGCACTGACAACACACTGTTTATACCATCCTTTGTGTGTTGACATTCACCTGAACAAGACTCCTTTACACAGTCCTGCTGTGTTTGGACCTGCACTAACAAAACCCCTTATTGTCAACCAGCACTGCTGTCCAGACCATGACGCTTACCATGACATTTTGGCAAAGGATTGTGGGCCATTACAGTTCCACACAATAGCCACCAACGTTATCCCTTTTCTTCCATTCTATTCTGCCTTTCTTTATTCGGCTTATTCATAGTTTATCATTTTCAGTGTACAATGGCTTGCAACGTTACCCCCAGAAGCCTTCCCCCACACATAGCCAACCCAGCTGCGCTTGAAAGAAGCAAAGCAGAGAGAGAGAGAGAGAATAATGGGTTTTGCATCTTGCTATTGTTGTGTTTGTTTCTGGACCGGAGCCCCCTTGTGCTAATGCAGTGTAACAAATGAAGATCCCAACTGCATTGCATTACAATGTGCCACGAGGAGGCTGGGAGTTAGTTATGCTTGCTTGCGGGGTATGGGTGGGATAAGTGGGAGGGTTTGGTCGCAGCAGCAGCTGGATCAACAAACAAAACGTGTGTGTGTTGATCCTAGGGAAGTGCCAGGTGTAACCCGCCTGATTAGACCTGCTGCAGATACTGTAGCGACAGAGCAGGGAGGGTCCAACACACACATTAGCGCTCTCTCTCTCACACACACACACACACACACACACACACACACACACACACACACACACACACACACACACACACACACACACACACACACACACACACACACACACACACACACACACACACACACACACACACACACACACACACAAACAAGAAAACAGGCAAACACACTGCTCTCATGGTAGGGCAGAATATGATGCAACCCCAATGTTCGGGCTAGTTCTGACTGCTTGTGTCTGTGTGTGAATGTAGCCCAGCAGTCTGTTGACTAGTGTACCTGCCACACTACTGTCTCTTGATTACTACACTGCTTCGACCTCCCTGTGGTTCTCGCTTTCCATCACACACACGAGTGACACGCACACGTGCATGAACACACATAGACTCACACCACAGGAGCCAGACACTCCCAGTGGTGTTATGTAACATGTCAGACTCAGGATGCACACTGATGTAGAGGTGTCACTACAGCAGCTGTTGGAATTTTGACAAAAACTAAGAATGAGGCCCTGCCTATGCCCATGCATTCTGAGTGCTGATAACTGAGTGGTACTGTGGTTTTGGGGCATTGTATTATACCCCATTTCAACAATGATATGCATTTAGGTCTAGAATAAACACAAGTACAAGCATCTGGCTGGGCTCTCAAACACAATGGAATTGTGTGTTTTTAAATAGTAATGGTGTTTGGGACTTTTTCTGTCTTTCTATGTTTCTTTCTTTCTTTCATCTGTAGTCCTTACTTGAGACGTTACTTGTTTTCCTGGGGGACTAAATGAGAACCAACATCCAACTGGACTTCGAAGATGGCATGGCAGTCTCCCACTCCAACCTGAGCTGGATTGAAGAGGGGATCAGACACGTTTACAAGACGGCTGGGATATTATGTGTCTCGGCCTTGGCGGAGAACACCCTGGGTTTTCATACTACCACCTTGTATCTGCATGTTACATGTATGTTACCTCTATACATTCAGTTATTGTGTCAGGGCTATTCAATTCCCGCCATGGAGGACTGAAGTACTTCTGGTTTTAGTTTCTACTGTACGTGGTAGATAATTGGTCATTGATTGGCCAGAGTGGTTGTTCACCTGGTGACCCAGGTCTGAGTCAGTCCCTGATTAGAGGGAAAGGATAGAAAACAGCAGTGCTGTGGTTCTCAAGGATCATAATTGAATATCTCTGCCTCACATTTCTCTGTAAATAGCCACCTTACTAAATATACAGCAGTGTACAATGGAGCCAGTTAAAGGCAAAGTACCAGAATGCTTTCAACATAGAACAGCACATTGATGCTCTCTCTCTTTTCATCTTGTAATAAAAAAGCCAGCCAAATGTCAAGTAAATAATAGTGACAAATATAACATGCTTATGTCTAAAAGGCTTCAAGAATTATCCAGCTCTTTGATGTGCTGTGTTTGAATTGCCCCCTCGTCTCTTGATTTGAACAGGGAGGCTTTCGTCAATTAGTGAAGGTGCCATTTAAATGTTGTCTCTGGTCACATCATTGAAACATCATTGTACTTAGATTTTTTTGATGGCATTGGTTCTGCTGGTGTTTTTTTCTCCATGGTTTGGTTCATTTTGAGGTCATTTACAGGGAGAGAGAGCGCAGGTGAAGCTTTTGGCGATGTGCCAAGCATGATGCCGCCACAGGTTTCCAATTGGAATATTTTTTTACACCAGACACAGCTTAGGAAGCCTGTCCAAATGAATCACATCACTCACACATGCGTATGCACGCACACATACACAACACACATCCGGATACACACACACACACACTTAAAAGAGACACACAAATACACACATTTCTCTCTCTCTGTCACACACACACACACACACACACACACACACACACACACACACACGCACACACGCACACACATATATATACACTGCATATGTTTCAAAGCTAGGATAAGGATAAAGATTAGTCTCAGTTAAAGAGGATAAGAGTTAACAGAAGCCCAGGCTTAGACGTACACACCAGAACGCCAAGTCACACCGCTGTCAGCCGGAGTTTTACTGTTAAAACACTGTGTTATATCTCTCGCTATAGGAAACTTCACCACTTAGATCATGGTAATGCCATGTACACCCACGTCAGCTCCCATTACAGTCTCAGCATGGCAGACCACAGTATTACTCACAAGGTATCACGTCAAAAACAGGATAACACCAAAGTGTTTTAAGTCGAGAATAAATCTTGTTCTTCAACTAAATTCCATCAATACTATAAAATATTATGACAGTTATGATAATTGTTGAGTAAGATTTCTGTAACGTGTACGCTGGGAGTCAGGAAGCAAGTACAGGGAGCGAATAATTTTATAAATAAATGAACATAACAAGAACCACGAGTAGCGTACAGACATGAAACAGAAAGAATAACGCCTGGGGAAGGAACCAAAGGGAGAGACAGATATAGGGAAGGTAATCAGGAAGGTGATAAAGTCCAGGTGAGTCTGAAGAGGCACTGGTGCGCGTAATGATGGTGACAGGTGTGGTTAATAATGAGCAGCCTGGTGACCTAGTGCGCCGGAGAGGGAGCATACATGAACATTTCATTCACCTTCCCTTATCAGCTAAAGTACTCTTATTGAAAAGAAGATCTCACACATTACCCCAGTGATAATGACAAGTGGTGTACAGAGGGAAGGTAATCAGGAAGGTGGAACGGACCTGGAATGGAAGTGGAATGAGAAGAGGGCCTAGAACCGAGCCCTGTGGGACTCCAGTAGTGCGACCACATGGTGCCGACACAGATCCTCTTTAGGTCTTATGGGGAGGATGTTTTTTGTAGGGTTTTATTCAAGTCAGAAGCTCCAACTACTCTTAGTGAGAAGTTGAAGGAGAAGTTGTTATCATCTGGAATGGATTTCTTTTATGTTCTGTGGTTTTATGTAAGTGTTTTAGGTGAAAGGATTATGACCAGATCAAAGTGTGATCACCCATTTTGTCCATGTTCCCTCTTCCTCCAGCCGGTGATCAGCTTAGACAGGAGAATCTCATACACCTTCACCAGCGAGAGAATGAACACTGTTACGGTCCATGTGTCTTCAGCCAATGCCATACTACAAGACAGCAAGATGATAGCAGTCCAAGGTAAGGATCAGTACTGCCTCTCTCTCTCTCCCGCTCTCTCTCTCTCTCTTACTCTCTCGGATCACCCTAATCAAATTATTCTACTTGACGTACTGCTAATTAGCACATATAGCAGCCATCTGAGTTGGTATGCTACGTTTGAGGATACTTTACATTTAAATGTCAGGATATGTGCGAAGGGGGACATTTCCCCAATTATCTAAGAAATCACTTGTGCGAGCAATCATCTCCCCTTGAGCACACGAACACACACACACACACACCAACATCTCTGTCAGATTTCCCACCCATCAGAAGGCAGTTAGAGGAGGGACACAACCAGAACGAATGACACTGGGGAATGAGGAGGATGCCTTGAGAATAATGCACCTAGATTAGGAGCTGAATTAACGGTCGGTTTCTGTTTCTCCCCTGGGTCTCTCTCTCTCTCTCTCTCTCTGACAGAGTTCTTCAAATCTCTGCTTTTATCTTTCTCTCTTAATCTGAACGAGTACAACCCTGACATCCCAGAATGGAGACAGGATGTGGGGAGAGTCATTAAGAAGACTCTGCTCCAAGTAAGTGTAAATTCCTTCTCTCTTTTTCTCCCTCTCTCTCGTCTCTTTCTATCAACTCAGATGCTTTGGCGTTCGCCCTCGGGCTGTCCTGTGATTCATTATCACACAGGTGTGAGAGGCTGGGATCCTTCTTCCCCTCGCGAGGCAGCTTGATGAGCACTAATAACTTATTTTCAGAAGTCAGAGCAATGAAATGCATTCTTCGGAATTAGTCTGGAATGTACTTAAGTAAAAATACTTTAAAGTACTACTTAAGTCGTTTTTTTGTGTATCTGTACTTTACTTTACTATTTATATTTTTGACAACTAACTTTTACTTCTCTACATTCCTAAAGAAAATGTACTTTTTACTCCATACATTTTCCCTGACACACAGAATTACTTACATTTGAATGCTTAGCAGTACAGGAAAATGGTCCAATTCACACACCTGGTCATCCCTACTGCCTCTGATTTCGTGGACTCACTAAACAAAAATGCTTTATTTGTAAATTATGTATGACTGTTGGAGTGTGCCCCTGGCTATCCATGAATTAAAAAAAAGAAAAAGAAAATTGTGCCGTCTGGTTGGCTTAATATAAGGAATAAGAAATGATTTATACTTTCACTTGTACTGTTGATACTTAAGTTTATTTCAGCAATTACATTTACTTTTGATACTTAAGTGTTTTTAAAACCAAATACTTTTATACTTTTACTCAAGTAGACTTTGACTTTTACTTGAGTCATTTTCTATTAAGGTATCTTTACTTTTACTCAAGTATGACAATTGAGTACTTTTTCCACCACTGCCAACTCCACAGTGGATTTGACATGAGAGGCGACCAAGGTGAGCTAGGCTGAGAGCCAGTGGAGGGAGCTACAGTTATAGCGGTCAGGGTGAGGCTTTGTGAGGGATAAAGTGCACTTTGTCGCCTGGGAGCCACATACTATGTTCATGGTAGTATAGTATAGCACCAGCCAATTGAATTGTGTTGAACTGAGGGGCACACTCAGTTAAAGAAAGTTCCAGGTTAGGCTATTAATTGCTAGCTTCAATAGATTGATACAACACCACTTCATACAGAACATTTTGTTATACAACCTTTTAGGACCATGGAAGATGACCGAAAGCTCCCTCTGAGGTTCCAGACAGTGACTGTCTGCAAATTCATATAATTTACTATGTTTTCGCAGAAGCCCCCCGCTGCTTTCACCGCCACCTGTTAATGCACCTCTCATTGTGGTGCAAGAGGTTAACATGTCCTCTTTCTTCCCCAAGAGAGTGCACTGCTTCTGGGCATTCCTTTCTCGCCCCCCATTCCTTTCCTGGGTAACGAATGTACTTTACTTCAGAGAATGACATGATAGGTTATGATGATTCACTTATAACTATGTATTGCAACAATGTTAATACACTATGGAAGGAGTTATGAATACAGAATTACCCAGTATTGTCATAGTTCATAGTTGCGGTCAAGTTCACGACGAATGAAAAACAGAATCCACGTCATGTTGTGTTACAATTGTAATTAGTAATTGACCACTGTTTCATCTTATTTATTCAGCTTTGCATACAGTAAGATTGTGAGGAAGCCACTCAAAAAGTGATTGCTGTTAAAATATTAAAGTGACAAGATACGGTCCTGAAGAGGTGGTTTTTCAGCCAAATTCAGTCTGACTCACCTACACCCCTCCCTTAACCCAGATCAGATTTTTCACTCCAGCCCACGAGTTTGGGGGTCATAAAATGCCAGAGCTACCAAAGCACACAGAGCCAGAAGGCTTTTAATACTAATGAGTGATCGCAAAGAGAACAAACATTGCCTGAGTGCATTGATTTTTTTGGCAGCCCATCCCCTTCCCTTTCCCATTCCTTCTATGCCTCTTTTCCCTCATTGCAAGTCATTCCGTTGCTCTCTATTTGTCCACTACCTTCCTACTCAAATAGTGACTTTTATGCTTGATAATTGATGTGCTTCAAGTGTGTGTGACTCGCCGACTACGCCAATCCATTGTCCGCCGATAGCCCCATAGAGAACCCATGAAAACATTAGTGTCTTTTAAAATGGTCACTGATTGCCGGTTTGAATCCCCTGCCTCACAGGTAATCTGAAGTGGTTAAAAGACATTATAAACAAAAACATGAAATAGTAGCTATTTTGAAGGCATGGAAAACAGTAGTTTGGCAAGAAGTACTTTGCCGTCAAGAATGAAATACACTTTCGCAAAACAGGGAGGTTGAGACTGGATTTAAAAAAGGGTAAAACTTTATTTGGCACCTAGGGCCATAACACATTATGACACGGTCATAATCATGTCATAATATGTCGTAACAGCTTACCAAACTTGTCATAACCTGTCTTTATATATTCATAACATTGTCATGGCCCATATATTTAGACCTGTTGTGACATATTGCATTATTTTATGGCTGGTTATGACACCTGTCAAAACCCACAAAACCTACCACACAAGGCAAACCGTTCCATTACACCGTAGCCTACTTCACATCAAATCAAATTGTATTGGTCACATACACATGGTTAGCAGATGTTAATGTGAGTGTAGCGAAATGCTTGTGCTTCTATTTCCGACCATGCAGTAATATCTAACAAGTAATCTAACAATTTCACAACAACTACCTTATACACACAAGTGTAAGGAATGAATAAGAATATGTACATATTAATATATGGATGAGCAATGGCAGAACGGCATAGGCAAGATGCAGTAGATGGTATAGAGTACAGTATATACATATGAGATGAGTAATGTAGAGTATGTAAACATTATATAAAGTGGCATTGTATAAAGTGACTAGTGGTACATTTATTACAACCAATTTTTAATTATTAAAGTGACTAGAGATTTGAGTCAGTGTGTTGCAGCAGCCACTCAATGTTAGTGATGGCTGTTTAACAGTCTGATGGCCTTGAGATAGAAGCTGTTTTTCAGTCTCTCAGTCCCAACTTGATGCACCTGTACTGACGTCGCCTTCTGGATGATAGCGGGTGAACAGGCAGTTGATTGGGTGGTTGTGGTTCTTGTTGATCTTTTTGGCCTTCCTGTGACATCGGGTGGTGTAGGTGTCTTGGAGGGCAGGTAGTTTGCCCCCGGTGATGTGTTGTGTAGACCTCACTACCCTCTGGAGAGCCTTGCGGTTGTGGGTGGAGCATTTGCTGTACCAGTCGGTGATACTGCCCGACAGGATGCTCTCGATTGTGCCTCTGTAAAACTTTCTGAGTGTTTTTGGTGACAAGCCAAATTTCTTCAGCCTCCTGGGGTTGAAGAGGCGCTGTTACGCCTTCTTCACCAAGCTGTCTGTGTGTGTTGACCATTTCAGTTTGTCCTTGATGTGTATGCCGAGGAATTTAAAACTTTCCACCTTCTCCACTACTGTCCCGTCGATGTGGATAGGGGGTGCTCCCTCTGCTGTTTCCTGAAATCCACGATCATCTCCTTTGTTTTGTTGTAAACGTAAACATTATGTTTATGTTATATAACATTTTCTAAAATTGACCATATTAGACTGCACACACATTGATACCAGACATGTACCTACCCCAATGCTCTCTTTCTGATGACTGGGATGAATGCAGGAGCACATTTCAGGAGCTGGACAAGATACCCTCTTTGTGACTGATAACTGACATAAGGACATGTATGTGATAGGCCTATCTGGATTTATATAGTTATGATGCTCATAATGCTTAACTTGTTTAACCTTGGGTCAAATATTTTGGGTAGCCTTCCATGAGCTTCCCACAATAAGTTGGGTGAATTGTGGCCCATTCCTCCTGACAGAGCTGGTGTATCTGAGTCAGGTTTGTAGGCCTCCTTGCTCACACAAGCGTTTTCAGATCTGCCCATGCATTTTCTATAGGATTGAGGTCAGGGTTTTGTGATGGCCACTCCAATACCTTGACCTTGTTGTCCTTAAGCTATTTTGCCACAATTTTGGAAGTATGCTTGGGGTCATTGTCCATTTGGAAGACCCATTTACGACCAAGCTTTAACCTCTCTAGGCTAGGCGGGACGAATTCGTCCCACCTACGTAACAGCCACTGCCAGCCTGTGGCGCGATTTTCAAAACCTTAAAAATCCTATTACTTCAATTTCTCAAACATATGACTATTTTACAGCCATTTAAAGACAAGACTCTCGTTAATCTAACCACACTGTCCGATTTCAAAAAGGCTTTACAACGAAAGCAAAACATTAGATTATGTCAGCAGAGTACCAAGCCAGAAATAATCAGACACCCATTTTTCAAGCCAGCATATAATGTCACCAAAACCCAGAAGACAGCTAAATGCAGCACTCACCTTTGATGATCTTCATCAGATGACAACCCTAGGACATTATGTTATACAATACATGCATGTTTTGTTCAATCAAGCTCATATTTATATCAAAAACCAGCTTTTTACATTAGCATGTGACGTTCAGAACTAGCAAACTTCCAGGGAATTCGCTAAAATTTTACTAAATTACTCACGATAAACGTTCACAAAAAGCATAACAATTATTTAAAGAATTATAGATACAGACCTCCTCTATGCACTCGATATGTCCGATTTTAAAATAGCTTTTTGGTGAAAGCACATTTTGCAATATTCTAAGTACATAGCCCAGGCATCACGGGCTCGCTATTTAGACACCCGGCAAGTTTAGCACTCACCATAATCATATTTACTATTATAAAAGTTTGATTACCTTTTGTTGTCTTCGTCAGAATGCACACCCAGGACTGCTACTTCAATAACAAATGTTGGTTTGGTCCAAAATAATCCATCGTTATATCCGAATAGCGGCGTTTTGTTCGTGCGTTCCAGACACTATCCGAAATAGTAAAGAAGTGTCGCGCGCATGGCGCAATTCGTGACAATAAAATTCTAAGTATTCCATTACCGTACTTCGAAGCATGTCAACCGCTGTTTAAAATCAATTTTTACGACATTTTTCTCGTAGAAAAGCGATAATATTCCGACAGGGAATCTCCTTTTCGGCAAACAGAGGAAAACATCCCAAAGGCGGGGGCGGTCGGGGTCACGCGCATAAGCCCAGTGTCCCTTGATCGGCCACTTGAGAAAGGCGATAATGTGTTTCAGCCTGGGGCTGGAATGACGACATTCTGTTTTTTCCCGGGCTCTGAGCGCCTATGGACGACGTGGGAAGTGTCACGTTAGAGCAGAGATCCTTAGTAAATGATAGAGATGGAAAAGAAGTTCAAGAAATGGTCAGACAGGCCACTTCCTGTAAAGGAATCTCTCAGGGTTTGACCTGCCATTTGAGTTCTGTTATACTCACAGACACCATTCAAACAGTTTTAGAAAATTTAGGGTGTTTTCTATCCATATGTAATAAGTATATGCATATTCTAGTTACTGGGTAGGAGTGGTAACCAGATTAAATCGGGTATGTTTTTTATCCAGCCGTGTCAATACTGGGGATAGGGGGCAGTATTTGCACGGCCGGATAAAAAACGTTCCCGATTTATTCTGGTTACTACTCCTGCCCAGTAACTAGAATATGCATATAATTATTGGCTTTGGATAGAAAACACCCTAAAGTTTCTAAAACTGTTTGAATGGTGTCTGTGAGTATAACAGAACTCATATGGCAGGCAAAAACCTGAGAAGATTTCTTACAGGAAGTGGCCTGTCTGACATGTTCTTGTTCTTCTTGGCTCTGTTTATTGAAAACTGAGGATCTTTGCTGTAACGTGACACTTCCTACGGCTCCCATAGGCTCTCAGAACCCGGGAAAAAGCTGAATGATGTAATTCCAGCCTCTGGCTGAAAAACATTAGCGCGTTTGGATAGTGGCCGGTCAGAGTACTATGAGACTCAGGCGCGTGCACGAGGGGATCCCATGTTTTTACTTTCTCTCTCTTTGAACGAAAACACGCTTTCCCGGTCGGAATATTATCGCTTTTTTACGAGAAAAATGGCATAAAAATTGATTTTAAACAGCGCTTGACATGCTTCGAAGTACGGTAATGGAATATTTAGAATTTTTTTGTCACGAAATGCATCGTGCGCGTCACCCTTCTTTACCATTCGGATAGTGTCTTGAACGCACAAACAAAACAGAGGATATTTGAACATAACTATGGATTATTTTGAACCAAACCAACATTTGTTATTGAAGTAGAAGTCCTGGGAGTGCATTCTGATGAAGAACAGCAAAGGTAATAACATTTTTCTTATAGTAAATCTGACTTTGGTCAGGGCTAAACTTGCTGGGTGTCTAAATAGCTAGCCCTGTGATGCCGGGCTATCTACTGAGAATATTGCAAAATGTGCTTTCACCGAAAAGCTATTTTAAAATTGGACATAGCGAGTGCATAGAGGAGTTCTGTATCTATAATTCTTAAAATAATTGTTATGTTTTTTGTGAACTTTTATCGTGAATAATTTAGTAAATTCACCGGAAGTTTGCGGTGGTATGCTAGTTCTGAACGTCACATGCTAATGTCAAAAGCTGTTTTTTGATATAAATATGAACTTGATTGAACAAAACATGCATGTATTGTATAACATAATGTCCTAGGTGTGTCATCTGATGAAGATCATCAAAGGTTAGTGCTGCATTTAGCTGTGGTTTGGGTTTATGTGACATTATATGCTTGCTTGAAAAATGGGTGTCTGATTATTTCTGGCTGGGTACTCTGCTGACATAATCTAATGTTTTGCTTTCGTTGTAAAGCCTTATTGAAATCGGACAGTGTGGTTAGATTAACGAGAGTCTTATCTTTAAAATGGTGTAAAATAGTCATATGTTTGAGAAATTGAAGTAATAGCATTTCTAAGGTATTTGAATAATGCGCCACAGGATTCCACTGGCTGTTACGTAGGTGGGACGAAATCATCCCTCTGGCCCTAGAGAAGATATACTATATTAAATACTACACACCACTGCGGCCTGTATGCTCTCATTGGCTGGCCCTCGCTTCATATTCGTCGCCAAACCCACTGGGTCCAGGTCATCTATAAGCCCTGCTAGGTAAAGCCCCACCTTATCTCAGCTCACTGGTCACCATAGCAGCACCCACCCGTAGCACGCACTCCAGCAGGTATATTTCACTGGTCATCCCCAAAGCCAACTCCTCCTTTGGCCGCCTTTCCTTCCAGTTCTCTGCTGCTAATGACTGGAACTAATTGCAAAAATCACTGAAGCTGGAGACTTATATCTCCCTAACTAGCTTTAAGCATCAGCTGTCAGAGCAGCTTACCGATCATTGCACCTGTACACAGCCCATCTGTAAATAGCCCACCCGACTACCTCATCCCCATATTGTTATATATTTTTTGCTCCTTTGCACCCCAGTATCTCTACTTGCACATTCATCTTCTGCACATCTATCACTCCAGTGTTTAATTGCTAAATTGTAATTATTTCGCCACTATGGCCTATTTATTGCCTTACCTCTCTAATCTTACTACATTTGCAAACACTGTATATCGACTTTTCTATTTTGTTATTGAGTGTACATTTGTTTATCCCATGTGTAACTCCATGTTTTTGTTGCACTGCTTTGCTTTATCTTGGCCAGGTCGCAGTTGTAAATGAGAACTTGATCTCAACTGGCCTATCTGGTTAAATAAAGGTTGAAAAAAAAAATCTAAACAAATAGACTGTAGTATTGCTAAAACACTCGACCACTGCTACTCCAACTTCCGGGATGCCTACAAGGCCCTTCCCCGCCCTCCCTTCAAAAAATCTGAGCACGACTCCATTTTTCTCCTCCCTTCCTATAGGCAGAAACTCAAACAGGAAGTATCCGTGCAAAGGACTATTCAATGCTGGTCTGACCAGTTGGAATCCACGCTTCAAGATCGTTTTGATCACGAACACTGAGATATGTTCCGGGTAGCGTCTGTCAATAACATCGACAAATTTACTAATACTGTGACTGAGTGTATCAGGAAGTGTATAGGATATGTTGTACCCACCGTGACTATTAAAACCTACCCTAACCAGAAACCGTGGATAGATGACAGCATTCGCGCAAAACTGAAACCGCAAACCACCGCATTTAACCATGGCAAGTTGACTGGGAATATGCCTGAATACAAACAGTGTAGTTATTCCCTCTGTAAGGTAATCAAACAGTCAAAATGTCAGTATAGAGACAAAGTGGAGTCGCAATTCAATGGCTCAGACACGAGACGTATGTGTCAGTGTCTACAGACAAACCCGGACTACAAAAGGAAAACCAGCCACGTCGCGGACACCAAAATCTTGCTTCTTGACAAGCTAAACACCTTCTTCTTCTGCTTTAAGGATAACACAGTGCCACTTACGCGACCCGCTTCCAGGGACTGTGGGCTCTCCTTCTCCGTGGCCGACATGAGTAAGACATTTAAGCGTCTTAACCCTCACAAGGCTGCTGGCCCAAAAAGCATCCCTAGCCGCGTCCTCTCAGCATGTGCATACCAGCTGGCTGGAGTGTTTACAGACATATTCAATAACTCCCTATCCCAGTCTGCCATCCCCACATGCTTCAAGATGGCCACCATTGTACCTGTACCCAAGAAAGCAAAAGTAACTGAACTAAATGACTATCATCCTGTAGCACTCACTTCTGTCATCATGAAGTGCTTTGAGAGACTAGTAAAGGATCATATCACCCCTACCTTAACCGACACCCTAGACCCACTTCAATTTGTTTACCGCCCCAATAGATACACAGACGATGCAATAGCCATCGCACTGCACACTGCCCTATCCCGTCTGGACAAGAGGAAAACCAATGTAAGAATGCTGTTCATTGACTATAGCTCAGCATTCAACACAATAGTACCCTCCAAGCTCATCATTAAGCTCAAGGCCCTGGGTTCGACCACGCCCTGTGCAACTGGTTCCTGGACTTCCTGACGGGCCTCCCCCAGATTGTGAAGGTAGGAAACAACACCTCCACTTCCCTGATCCTCAACACTGGAGCCCCACAAGGGTATGTGCTCAGCCCCTCCTGTACTCCCTGTTCACCATGACTGCGTGGCCACGCACGCCTCCAACACAATCATCAAGTTTGCAGACGACAGAACAGTAGTAGGCTTGATTACCAACAATGACGAGACAGCCTGCAGGGAGGAGGTGAGGGCTCTGGGAGTGTGGTGCCAGGAAAATAACCTCTCACTCAATGTCAACCAAATAAAGGAGCTGATAATGGACTTCAGGAAACAGTAGAGGGAGCACCCCCCTATCCACATCGACGGGACCCCAGTGAATGTGGAAAGCTTCACGTTCCTCGGCGTACACATCACTGACAAACTGAAATGGTCCACCCACACAGACAGTGTGGTGAAGAAGGCACAACAGCGCCTCTTCAACGTCAGGAGGCTGAAAAAATTTGGCTTGGCACCTAAAACCCTCATAAACTTATGCACAACTGCACCACCCGCAACCGCAGGGCTCTCCAGAGGGTAGTGCAGTGTGCCCAACACATCACTACGAGCAAACTACCTGCTCTTCAGGACACCTACAGCACCGATGTCACAGGAAGGCCAAAAAGATCATCAAGGACAACAACCACCGGAGCCACAGCCTCTTCACCCCCACTATCATCCAAAAGGCGAAGTCAGTACAGGTGCATCAAAGCAGGGAACGAGAGAATGAAAAACAGCTTCTATCTCAAGGCCCTCAGACTTTAAAATAGCCATCACTAGCCATCACTAGCACATTAGAGGTTGCTGCCGAGATACATGGAGCTGGAGAAGAAGGCAGACGTTTTACGTGTCCCCAACCGATTGTATTTTTTGTTATTTTATTTGCATTGTTTTTAACCCCTGTGCGGCCTCTGTCCCGTATGCGGGACAGACATCCAGCGAAAAATCATATCGCCATTAGCATAACAAAATGTAATCATTTTTTTTTTCAAATTATATCGTTTTATAGATACATCTCTCCTGAATCGAACCACGTTGTCCTATTTCAAAAAGGCTTTACAGCAAAAGCAAAACATTAGATTATGTTAGAGGAGTATATCGTAAAAGTAGCCACATAGCCATTTTCCGACCAACCACATGCATCACAAATAACCAAAAAACAGCTAAATGCAGCACTAACCTTTTACAAACTTCATCAGATGACACTCCTAGGACATCATGTTACACAATACATGCATTCTTTTGTTCGATAAAGTTCATATTTATATATAAAAACAGCATTTTACATCGGTGCGTAACGTTGACTAACTATTTTCCCTCAAATGCATCCGGTGAAACAGTGCTACAATTTACTAAATTACTATTCGAAAACATTTTTAAAATGTAATATTGTCATTCTAAGATTTATAGATGAATATCTCTTGAAAGCACCTGTAATGCCAGATTTAAAAATAACTTTACTGGGTAATCACACTTTGCGATAAAAGTCAGAACAATAGGCTAGCAATAGCAATAGGCTAGCCATCTTGGAACAATCGCATATCACATCTAGTCTGGTATACTATTGTCAATAATCCCTTACCTTTGATTATCTTCATCCTTAGGCACTTCCAGGAATCCCAGGTCCACAACAAATGTATTTTCATTCGAAAAAGTTAATCCTTTATGTCCCAATAGATTGTTCTTGTTAGCGCGTTCTGAAGGCTTCACCAAAAGTTCCGACGTGCGCGGGGGTACTCTTTCAACAAAATGCATTTCTTTCTTATTTAGGTTCGTTCAAACATGTCAAACGTTGTATAACATAAATCTGTAGGGCCTTTTTCAACGAGAGCTCCAATAAGATTCGAGGGGGACGATTGCATTGTGTTTCAAAACTTTTCGAAAGGGGAGGGTAACCAGGGGCGCCGGCGTCATAATGGTGATGGCCCTCTCCGTGTGACTACGTTCCACAGCGTCTCATTCATTCAGTTTTAACAGTAGAAGGCTCAAACCAATTTGTGAAGACTGGGGACATCTAGTGGAAGCAATCGGAAGTGCTCAATGAACCATAGCTCACGGAGTGATTAATAGGCAACGTGATGAAGTTGAGTTCGCAATTCAGAATTCCACTTCCTGTTTCGATCTGTCTCGGGGTTTTGACTGCCATATGAGTTCTGTTATACTCACAGACACCATTCAAACAGTTTTAGAAACGTTAGGGTGTTTTCTATCCACAAGTATTAATTATATGCATATCCTAGCTTCTGAGTTTGAGTAGTAGGCCGTTTAAAATGGGCACTAATCTTTTTCAAATTGCGCTGTGGCGCCCCCTATCCTAGGCGACCGTCAAGAGGTTAACTTATTTTTTAACGTGTTAAGGCTAGGGGGCAGTATTGACACGGCCGGATAAAAAACGTACCCGATTTAATCTGGTTACTACTCCTGCCCAGTAACTAGAATATGCATATAATTATTGGCTTTGGATAGAAAACACCCTAACGTTTCTAAAATTGTTTGAATGGTGTCTGTGAGTATAACAGAACTCAAATGGCAGGCCAAAACCTGAGAAGATTCCATGCAGGAAGTGGCCTGTCTGACAAGATGTGTTTCATCTAGGCTGTTTTTATTGAAGACTTAGGATCTTTGCTCTAACGTGACACTTCCTACGGCTCCCATAGGCTCTCAGGCCCGGGAAAAAGCTTAAGGATATCGAGGCAGGCTCTGGCTGAAACACTTTATCGCGTTTGGCAAGTGGCCGATCAGAGTACTGTGGGCTTAGGCGCATGCCCGAGTCGACCGAATGCTTTATTTTCTTTCCTCTGTTTACCTAAACGCAGATTCCCGGTCAGAATATTATCGCTTTTTTTATGAGAAAAATGGAATAAAAATTGATTTTAAACAGCGGTTGACATGCTTCGAAGTACGGTAATGGAATATTTAGAATTTTTTTGTCACGAATTGCGCCATGCTCGTCACCTTTATTTACCCTTTCGGATAGTGTCTTGAACGCACGAACAAAACGCCGCTGTTTGGATATAACTATGGATTATTTTGAACCAAACCAACATTTGTTATTGAAGTAGAAGTCCTGGGAGTGCATTCTGACGAATCTGCGTTTAGATAAACAGACAAAGGAAAACAAAGCATTCGGTCGAAGCGGGCACGCGCCTAAGCCCCTAGTACTCTGATCGGCCACTTGCCAAAAGCGATAATGTGTTTCAGCCAGAGGCTGCCTCGATATCGTTCAGCTTTTTCCCGGGCTCTGAGAGCCTATGGGAGCCGTAGGAAGTGTCACGTTAGAGCAAAGATCCTCAGTCTTCAATAAAAAGAGCCAAGATGAACAACAACTTGTCAGACAGGCCACTTCCCATATAGAATCCTCTCAGGTTGTTGCCTGCCATATGAGTTCTGTTATACTCACAGACACCATTCAAACAGTTTTAGAAACTTTAGGGTGTTTTCTATCCAAAGCCAATAATTATATGCATATTCTAGTTACTGGGCAGGAGTAGTAACCAGATTAAATTGGGTACGTTTTTTATCCGGCCGTGTCAATACTGCCCCCTAGCCCTAACAGGTTAATGCAGGGAAACTTAAATCCGTTTTACAAATGTGCAACCAGAGGAAAACAAACTCTGGACCACCTTTACTCCACACACAGAGACGCATACAAAGCTCTCCCTCGCCCTCCATTTGGCAAACCTGACCATAATTCTATCCCCCTGGTTCCTGCTTACAAGCAAAAATTAAAGCAGGGAGCACGAGTGACTAGATCAATGAAAAGTGGTCAGATGAAGCAGATGCTAAATTACAGGACTGTTTTGCTAGCACAGACTGGAGAATGTTCTGGGATTCATAAAACCTACAAAATCTAAACCATGACGGCTCTACATGATACTGCAGGAGAAGAAAAGGCTAGAGCTTCCGCTTTCAAAGTGCGTGACTCTAACCCGGAAGCTTATAAGATATCCCGCTATTCCCTCCGACGAAGATCGAATCGTACTACTCCGGCTCTGATGCTCGTCGGATGTGGCAGGGCTTGCAAACCGTTACAGACTACAAAGGGAAGCACAGCTGAGAGCTGCCCAGTGACACGAGCCTACCAAACAAGCTAAACTACTTCTATGCTTGCTTTGAGGCAAATAACATTGAAACATGCATGAGAGCACCAGCTGTTCCGGAAGACTGTGTGATCATGCTCTCCGCAGCCGATGTGAGTAAGACCTTAAAACAGGTCAACGTTCACAAGGCCACGGGGCCGGACTGATTACCAGGACGTGTATTGCGAGCATGTGCTGACCAACTGGTAAGTGTCTTCACTCACATTTTCAACCTCTCCCTGTTTGAGACTGTAATACTAAAATGTTTTAAGCAGACCACCATAGTGCCTGTGCCCAAGAACACTAAGGAAACCTGCCTAAATGACTACCGACCCGTAGCACTCATGTCTGTAGTCATGAAGTGCTTTGAAAGGCTAGGCATGGCTCACATCAACACCATCATCCCAGAAACCCTAGACTCACTCCAATTTGCATACTTCCCCAACAGATCCACAGTTGATGCAGTCTCTATTGCACTCCACACTGGCCTTACCCACTTAGACAAAAGGAACACCTATGTGAGAATGCTATTCATTGACTACAGCTCAGCGTTCAACACCATAGGCCCTCAAAACTCATCAATAAGCTAAGGACGCTGGGACTAAACACCTCCCTCTGCAACTGGATCCTAGACTTCCTGACAGGCCGCCCCCAGGTGGTAAGAGTAGGTAACAACACATCTCCCACGCTGATTCTCAACACAGGGGGCCGTCAGGGGTGCGTGCTCAGTCCCCTCCTGTACTCCCTGTTCACTCATGACTGCAAAGCCATGCATGACTCCAACACCATCATTAAGTTTGCTGATGACAAACAGTGGTAGGCCTGATCACTGACAACAACGAGACAGCCTATAGGGAGGAGGTCAGAGACCTGGCCGTGTGGTGCCAGGACAACAAACTCTACCGAAAAGTGATCAAGACAAAGGAGATGATTGTGGACTACAGGAAAAAGAGGACCGAGCACACCCCCATTCTCATCGACAGGGCTGCAGTGGAGCAGGTTGAGAGCTTCAAGTTCCTTGGTGTCCACATCACCAACAAACTAACATGGTCCAAGCACACCAAGACAGTTGTGAAAAGGGCATGACAAAACCTATAGACTAAAAATATTTGGCATGGGTCCTCAGATCAACAAAAGGTTCTACAGCTGCACCATCGAGAGCATCCTGACTGGTTGCATCACTGCCTGGTATGGCAACTGCTTGGCCTCCGACCGCAAGGCACTACAGAGGGTAGTGCCAACGGTCCAGTACATCACTGAGGCCAAGCTTCCTGCCATCCAGGTCCTCTATACCAGGCGGTGTCAGAGGAAGGCCCTAAAAATTATCAAAGACTCCAGCCACCCCAGTCATAGACTGTTCTTTCTGCTACCGCATGGCAAGTGGTACCGGAAAGCCAAGTCTAGTACCAAAAGGCTTCTAAACAGCTTCTACCCCCAAGCCATAAGAATCCTGAACACCGAATCAAATAGCTACCCAGACTATTTGCATTGCCCCCCCCCCCCTTTTACACCACTGCTGCTCTCTGTTGGTATAATTTATGCATAGTCAATTTAATAACTCTACCTACATGTACATATTACCTCAACTAACCAGTGCCCCCGCACATTGACTCTGTACCGGTACCCCCTCTATATAGTCTCGCTATTGTTATTTTACTGCTGCTCTTTAATTACATGTTACTTTTATTTCTTATTCTTATCTGTAGGTTTTTTTAGCTGCATTTTTTGTTAGGGGCTCATAAGTAAGCATTTCACCTGTTGTATTCGGCGCATGTGACTAATAGAATTTGATTCGATTTTTGGAACAATTTGCATGTTTTTTTCCGTAAGGGTGGAGGTGGGGGTTGAAGAGAGGATTGCTCAAAACTCTTTGGTCAGATTTGGTGGTGGTTGAAGACTTGACAGGTATACTAGTAGATATTTTGATGGTTCTATTTGCCACATAATCCCATTGATAACACATAGCCTTGAGCTTGCAGTCTGTGGTTTAAGGGCTGGGTATACACAAGCAGGTCGGTGTGTGTGTGTGTGTGTGTGTGTGTGTCACCTTAGAAAAGGTGGGAAGAGCCTTCAAGCTGCTTCAGAAAGTTAATTGACGTCACAGGCCGCCTCTCAGAGCTGGGTCTGGAAAAAATACAAAGTAGAAAATATAGTGTGCGCTACCTTTGATAATAGATAATAATATGCATTTCAAAGTCAATGTAATACCCCAGAGACAGGGTGAGATGGAGCTGTTGAATATTATAATCAGCACCATATACTTCCAGTTTATTCCACAGTAAGTGTCGCTGTGTTGTACTTTATTTGTGACAGTTGTCGTTGTAAAAGGCCTGTTTTTCCATTAATTTTGCATTTACCTCGGAATATGAGTGTTGCTATGCTTATTTTAAGCAGATGGCTTTTAGTTGAAGACAGGCAACCATTTAGAAAAGCGCAATTTCATGCTATCACAGTCTTTTAAATGTGGGATATTAAAAATGCACTATCATTGCTGTGGATCTACTCATAATCCATAGCCTGGTTTATTTACTGTTGAATAAACTTGGCGACGGAGACGTCCCTTGTCCCAGCTCTGTTGTTTTAGGCCTAGACTACATAATCATACAAATCAGACCAAATAAATGCAATTTGTTGCTGTTTACTGGCCACTGGAAGGGAATAGTATGGTGGCTAATTTCTGCATCACCAAATAAGGAGAGTTACAAACTTCACACACAAGAGTTATACTTAAAACTACTATACTTAAAACTGCATCTTTAATAATTAAGATGCTTTTGCAAAAGCACTTGACCTTCAATGATGCGCTATCTCTAATGAACCATTGAAAAGTGACTACACATAAGTCAAAGAGCTTTTATACCCAAGATCCACCCCTCTCAACATACATGACTAACCACAGATACATAGAACGGGTCACAAGGTTAAGGTTTGTATGAAAGATATCTATAAAACATAGCAGACAGCAACAACTGCTGTATCAACAGTGTTCATTGTATAGACCAGTATCTGGTCCTCCTACCCCAAACTGGAACCGTCTCTCGCTGGTACGGTATAGAACAGAACCATTAGCTCATCCAATGGCATAAATCAATTGACCACTCTAGATACTCCCATCTCAAGTAAACCCCCTCTTGACTCCACTCCTGGACAAGCTCACTGAGGGGAGTGAGCCTCTAGGTCATACACTATCCCAGGATAAGTGCAACATCAAAGAGGACATACAATGGTCCAGACACAGCCATACACTTTCCCCCAATGCCAAAGGAGGGAGTGACTTGCGCACAGACATTGTGGAGATAAGTAATTGGTTCCCCATTAATCATACCATCCCTTCACATGGTTTAACAGATACATTCACATATGACAAGTATCTCACATAAGCATATTATACAAATAAAACATCTTAATTATCTATGTTACCCAACTAATCCTGATTCATCCACCACAATAGTTTTTGACAATGTTGTGTCGCCAAAATGCAACTTTATTGTACACCGTGGTCCTGTATAACACTATTTTGTTTTCAACAAATTCATTCAAGTAAAGCATATGGATTGACTGTATGTAGCCATACTGTAGCAAAATATTATGATTCAAAATACCTCAACTGTACTCCATGGGTGTTATTGGTGATATAATATAGTATAGGATCAATTTTGGCAATGAAGCAAGAAAATCTCCAATGCATTCCCAGATTAGCCTTTATTGTGTTGCTATGTTCCTGTTATTTTTAACATTCACCCCTATGATCGCATGCCTCTTCCTAATGTCAATATGCCTTGTCCATTACTGTTCTGGTTAGTGATTATTGTTTTATTTCACTGTAGAGCCTCTAGCCCTGCTCAATATGACATAAACAACCATTTAGTTCCACCTCCCACATATGCGATGACATCACCTGGTTTAAATGTTTCTACAGACAATATCTCTCTCATCATCACTCAATGTCTAGGTTTACCTCCAATGTACTCACATCCTACCATACATTTGTCTGTACATTATGCCTTGAATCTATTCTCTCACGCCCATAAACCTCCTCCTTTTACTCCCTGTTCCGAACGTACTAGACGACCAGTTCTTATAGCCTATAGCCCTACCCTTATCCTACTCCTCCTCTGTTCCTCTGGTGATGTACAGGTTAATCCAGGACCTGCAGTGCCAAGCTCCACTCCTATTCCCCAGGTGCTCTCATTTGTTGACTTCTGTTACCGTAAAAGCCTTGGTTTCATGCATGCTAACATTAGAAACCTCCTCCCTAAGTTTGTTTTATTCACTGCTTTAGCACACTCTGCCAAACCGGATGTCCTAGCCGTGTCTGAATGCTGGTTAGGAAGACCACCAAAAACCCTGAAATTTCCATCCCTAACTATAACATTTTCCACAAAGATAGAACTGCCAAAGGGGGCGGAGTTGCAATCTACTGCAGAGATAGTCTGCAGAGTTCTGTCTTACTATCCAGGTCTGTACACAAACAATTGGAGCTTCTACTTTTAAAAATCCACCTTAACCTCTATGGGCTAGGTGGGACGCTTGAGTCCCACCTACTCAACAGCCAGTTGAATCCTGTGGCGCGTTATTCAAATCCTTAGATATGCTATTACTTCAATTTAAAAAAAATATGACTATTTTACACCATTTTAAAGATAAGACTCTCGTTAATCTAACCACACTGTCCGATTTCAAAAAGGCTTTACAACGAAAGCAAAACATTAGATTATGTCAGCAGAGTACCGAGCCAGAAATAATCAGACACCCATTTTTCAAGCTAGCATATAATGTCACATAAACCCAAACCACAGCTAAATGTAGCACTAACCTTTGATGATCTTCATCAGATGACAACCCTAGGACATTATGTTATACAATACATGCATGTTTTGTTCAATCAAGTTCATATTTATATCAAAAACCAGCTTTTTACATTAGCATGTGACTAGCATGTGACTAGCATTCCCACCGAACACTGCAGGTGAATTTACTAAATTACTCACGATAAACGTTCACAAAAAGCATAACAATTATTTTAAGAATTATAGATACAGAACTCCTCTATGCACTCGATATGTCCATTTTGCAATATTCTCTGTAGATAGCCCGGCATCACAGGGCTAGCTATTTAGACACCCAGCAGGTTTAGCACTCATCAAAGTCAGATTTACTATAAGAAAAATGTTCTTACCTTTGTTGTCTTCGTCAGAATGCACTCCCAGGACTTCTACTTCAATAACAAATGTTGGTTTGGTCCAAAATAATCCATCGTTATATCCAAACAGCGGCGTTTTGTTCGTGCGTTCTAGACACTATCCTAAAGGCTAAATAAGGGTGACGAGCATGGCGCAATTCGTGACAAAAGAATTCTAAATATTCCATTACCGTACTTTGAAGCATGTCATCCGCTGTTTAAAATCAATTTTTATGCCATTTTTCTCATAAAAAAGCGATAATATTCCGACCGGGAATCTGCGTTTAGATAAACAGACAAAGGAAAACAAAGCATTCGGTCGAAGCGGGCACGCGCCTAAGCCCATAGTACTCTGAGTGGCCACTTGCCAAAAGCGATAAAGTGTTTCAGCCAGAGCCTGCCTCGATATCGTTCAACTTTTTCCCGGGCTCTGAGACCCTATGGAAGACGTAGGAAGTGTCACGTTATTGCACAGATCCTGACTCTTCAATAAAAAGAGCCAAGATGAAACACTACTTCTCAGACAGGCCACTTCCTGCTTGAAATCTTCTCAGGTTTTGGCCTGCCATAGGAGTTCTGTTATACTCACAGATACCAACCATTCAAACAGTTTTAGAAACTTTAGGGTGTTTTCTATCTAAAGCCAATAATTATATGCATATTCTAGTTACTGGGCAGGAGTAGTAACTAGATTAAATCGGGTATGTTTTTTATCCAGCCGTG
This sequence comes from Salmo salar, assembly GCF_965601325.2. Taxonomy (NCBI): domain Eukaryota; kingdom Metazoa; phylum Chordata; class Actinopteri; order Salmoniformes; family Salmonidae; genus Salmo; species Salmo salar. Next base: position 29,099,755 of record NC_138302.1, on the reverse strand, counting down.
TCAATACTGCCCCCTAGCCCTAACAGGTTAACAGAAACAAGTCTCTCACCGTTGCCGCTTGCAAAAGACCACCCCCAGCTGTGCCCTGGACAGCATATTTGAATTGATTGCCCCCCATCTATCTTCAGAGCTTGTGCTGCTAGGTGACATAAACTGGGACATGCTTAACACCCCGGCCTACCTACAATCTAAGCTTGATTCCCTCAATCTCACAAAAATGTTCAATGAACCTACCAGGTACAACCCCAAATCCGAAAACATGGGCACCCTCATAGATCATCCTAACCAACTTGCCCTCCAAATACACTTCTGCTGTTTTCAACCAAGATCTCAGCGATCACTGCCTAATTGCTTGCATCTGTAATGGGTCTACTGTCAAACGACCACCCCTCATCACTGCCAAACGCTCCGTAAAACACTTCAGCGAGCAGGCCTTTCTAATCGACCATATCCTGGAATGATATTGACCTCTCGTCAGTTGAGGATACCTGGTTATTCTTTAAAAGTGCCTTCCTCACCATCTTAAATAAGCATGCTCCATTAAAATGTTTTTTAACCAGGAACAGATATAGCCCTTGGTTCACTCCAGACCTGACTGTCCTTGGCCAGCACAAAAACATCCTGTGATATGCATTTTTTCAGGCAAGTTAGGAACCAACATACAAAGGCAATTAGGAAAGCTACGGCTAGCTTTTTCAAGCAGACATTTGCATCTTGTAGCACAAACTCAAAAAAGTTCCGGGATACTGCAAAGTACATGGAGAATTAGAGCACCTCCTCCCAGCTGCCCACTGCACTGAGGCTAGGAAACATTGTCACCACCGATAAATCCACTATAATTGAGAATTTTAATAAGCATTTTTCTACTGCTGGCCATGCTTTCCACCTGGCTACCCCTACCCCGGTCAACTGCCCAGCACCCCCCACAGCAACTCTACAAATTAGCCGGGCTAGAGAATCTGGAACCTCTCTTTCTAAAACTATCTGCCGAAATTGTTGCAACCCCTATTACTAGCCTATTCAACCTCTCTTTCGTATCGTCTGAGATTCCCAAATATTGGAAAGCTGCCACGATCATCCCCCTCTTCAAAGGGGGAGACACTCTAGACCCAAACTGCTACAGACCTATATCTATCCTACCCTGCCTTTCTAAGGTCTTCGAAAGCAAAGTTAACCTCTTGACGGTCGCCTAGGATAGGGGGCGCCACAGCGCATTTTGAAAGAAATTCGTGCCCATTTTAAACGGCCTACTCCTCAAACTCAGAAGCTAGGATATGCATATAATTAATATTTGTGGATAGAAAACACCCTAAAGTTTCTAAAACTGTTTGAATGGTGCCTGTGAGAATAACAGAACTCATATGGCAGTCAAAACCCCGAGACAGATCGAAACAGGAAGTGGAATTCTGAATTGCGAACTCAACTTCATCACGTTGCCTATTAATCACACCGTGAGCTATGGTTCATTGAGCACTTCCTATTGCTTCCACTAGAGGTCCCCAGTCTTTACAAAGTGATTTGAGTCTCCTACTGTGAAAACTGACAGAATGACACGCTGTGGAACGTGGTCACACGGAGAGGGCCATCACCATTATGACGCCGGCGCCCCTGGTTACCCTCCCCTTTCGAAACGTTTTGAAACACAATGCAATCGTCCTCCTCGAATCTTATTGGAGCTCTGGTTGAAAAAGGCCCTAAAGATTTATGTTATACAACGTTTGACATGTTTGAACGAACCTAAATAAGAAAAAAATGCATTTTGTTGAAAGAGTAGCCCCACGCATGTCGGAACTTTTGGTGCAGCCTTCAGAACGCGCTAACAACAACAAGCTAATGGAACATAAAGGATGAACTTTTTCGAACGAAAATACATTTGTTGTGGACCTGGGATTCCTGGAAGTGCCTAAGGATGAAGATAATCAAAGGTAAGGGATTATTGACAATAGTATACAAAACTAGATTTGATATGCGATTGTTCCAAGATGGCTAGCCTATTGCTATTGCTAGCCTATTGTTCTGAGTATCGCATCCCCTTTTATCGCAAAGTGTGATTACCCAGTAAAGTTATTTTTAAATCTGGCATTACAGGTGCTTTCAAGAGATATTCATCTATAAATCTTAGAATGACAATATTACATTTTAAAAATATTTTCGAATAGTAATTTTGTAAATTGTAGCGCTGTTTCATCGGATGCATTTGAGGGAAAATAGTTAGTCAACGTTACGCACCGATGTAAAATGCTGTTTTTATATATAAATATGAACTTTATCGAACAAAAGAATGCATGTATTGTGTAACATGATGTCCTAGGTGTGTCATCTGATGAAGATTGTCAAAGGTTAGTGCTGCATTTAGCTGTTTTTTGGTTATTTGTGATGCATGTGGTTGGTCGGAAAATGGCTATGTGGCTACTTTTACGATATACACCTCTAACATAATCTAATGTTTTGCTTTTGCTGTAAAGCCTTTTTGAAATCGGACAACGTGGTTCGATTCAGGAGAGGTGTATCTATAAAACGATATAATTTGAATTTTTTAATTTTTTAATTAAATGTTGTTATGCATACGGGACGGAGGCCGCACAGGGGTTAACAAACAGATTACCGACCATTTCGAATCCCACCGTACCTTCTCCACTATGCAATCTGGTTTCAGAGCTGGTCATGGGTACACCTCAGCCACGCTCAAGGTCCTAAACGCCTTCGATAAGAGACATTACTCTGCAGCCGTATTCATCGACCTGGCCAAGGCTTTCGACTCTGTCAATCACCACATTCTCATCGGCAGACTAGACAGCCTTGGTTTCTCAAATGACTGCCTCGCCTGGTTCACCAACTACTTCTCTGATAGAGTTCAGTGTGTCAAATCGGAGGGCCTGTTGTCTGGACCTCTGGCAGTCTCTATGGGGGTGCCACAGGGTTCAAATCTCGGGCCGACTCTCTTCTCAGTCTACATCAATGATTTCGCTCTTGCTGCTGGTGATTCTCTGATCCACCTCTATGCAGACAACACTATTCTGTATATTTCTGGCCCTTCTTTGGACACTGTGTTAACTAACCTCCAGATGAGCTTCAATGCCATACAACACTCCTTCCTTGGCCTCCAACTTCTTTTAAATACTAGTACAACTAAATGCATGTTCTTCAACCAATTGTTGCCCACACCCGCCCGCCTAACTAGCAACACTGCTCTGGACGGTTCTGACTTAGAATATGTGGACAGCTACAAATACCTAGGTGTCTGTTTAGACTGTAAACTCTCCTTCCAGACTCACATTAAGCATCTCCAATCCAAAATTAAATCTAGAATCAGCTTCCTATTTCTCAACAAAGCATCATTCACTCATGCTGCCAAACATACCCTCGTAAAACTGATTATACTACCGATCCTCGACTTTGGCGATGTCATTTACAAAATAGCCTCCAACACTCTACTCAACAAATTGGATGCAGTCTATCACAGTGCCATCCGTTTTGTCACCAAAGCCCCATATACTACCCACCATTGCGACCTGTATGCTCTTGCCCTCGTTTCATACTCGTCACCAAACCCACTGGCTCCAGGTCATCTATAAGTCTCTGCTAGGTAAAGCCCCGCCTTATCTCAGCTCACTGGTCACCATAGCAGTACCCATCTGTAGCACGCGCTCCAGCAGGTATATCTCACTAGTTACCCCCAAAGCCAATTCCTCCTTTGGCTGCCTTTCCTTCCAGTTCTCTGCTGCAAATGACTGGAACGAACTGCAAAAATCACTGAAGCTGGAGACTCATATCTCCCTCACTAGCTTTAAGCACCAGGTGTCAGAGCAGCTCACAAATCACTGCACCTGTACATAGCCCATCTGTAAATAGCCCATCCAACTACCTCAACTCCCCATACTGTATTTATTTATTTATCTTGCTCCTTCGCACCCCAGTATCTCTACTTGCACATTCATCTTCTGCACATCAATCACTCCAGTGTTTAATTGGTATATTGTAATTACTTCGCCACCATGGCCTATTTATTGCCTTACCTCCCTTATCTTACCTCATTTGCATACACTGTATATAGACTTTTTCTACTGTATTATTGACTGTATGTTTGTTTATTCCATGTGTAACTCTGTGTTGTTGTATGTGTCAAACTGCTTTGCTTTATTCTTGGCCAGGTCGCATTTGTAAATGAGAACTTGTTCTCAACTAGCCTACCTTGTTAAATAAAATTGAAATAAAATAAAAAAATCTTTCTCTACCCTCTGTTACAGCACCCTTGGTGGATTCCAGCCCGAGACACAGCAGTTCAGCCATGCTGATACTCCTATCAGTAGTATTCCTTGGTTTAGCAGTGTTTGTCATCTACAAATTCAAGAGGTATGTACAGCACTTTATGATGATATCTTTGAACACATCGAAGCACAGGTCTAATCACCTGCCATCATCATTAACCTTTTCGCACGTACCAACAAACAGGTGTGATCATTCTACAGTGGTGCCTGCAGCGTACACTCAAACCAGTGTGATTAGAACGCTTATTTAGAACGTCCTGTTTCGATTGACGCAATAGTCAGCATTTGAGCTGGCCACAATTTGTTCACAGAAACATTTTGCAGAAACACAAAATTATGTCCAAAATGTGACCAGTTTATTTTTGGATGGAATGTTCAGACATTCACAGAAGTAGCTACAGCATAAGACAATCATCCAAACAGGAAAATGTAGGCTAAATTTGTCCTAGCGCCTAACTGAGGAAAGATTGAGTAACGCAAGCGGTCATATTTTTATAACTCTCGGCTGACAGAAACTACAATGTGACTTAAATAATAGTAATTACTATGTATAGTTAATCACATCACTGGTGAGCTCACCATTGATCAAAATAATTGAGTAAAACACTTTCTAGGAATCGAAAGTAATCCGACGATGGGTAGTTTGTGCGCTACCATGTTTGTTTTTTTGCATCAACCAAAGAATATAAGAGGAGACAAGATGAGTTTTGTCTGTTTATAGTATGCATGTTGAAGGGGATGTGTTGTCTACAAATGAGTGAACCCTCCCTCACGTCATTATAACATATTTGGTCTGACAGACGTTTATGTGAAACCCAGAATGCATTGTATGTCAACAACCATGGCTCCACACATAGCTGGCAAATAGCTTATCATTAGCTCATTAGAATCAGTACAACAAAATACCAACAAACTATTTTATACACATCATAGGTATCAATTACAATCTATGCAATAATTGGAATGCAATATTTGTCACAAGAACTTGAAAACATGTGAATAAAACTGTAAATACATTATGCTCCATGCATGCATACATACATACATGCATTCGTACAACATGATGGCACCAGAGGGTATAGTTTTTATCCGTCTTATCGGCTCTCAACCAATCATGTTTTTGTTTGTTTTTTCACGTGGTTCGTAACTTGTTTTGTACATAATGTTGCTGCTACAGTCTCTTATGATTGAAAAGAGCTTCTGGACATCAGAACTGGGATTATTCACCTCAAATTGGACGAGGAGTTCTTCTTCAATGAGTCGGACGCGAGGGATATACTGCAGACACCCGACCAGGCCCCGATCACCGTGATTAGCTGGAGAAGGAAATTTATATTTTGAGGCAAAAGATCAGGGTGCCTTGCGACGAGTGGCTAATCTGCCCTTGTCTTCTGTTCTGCTAGCTAACGTTCAATCGCTGGAAAATAAATTGGACGAACAGAAAGCAAGCATATCCTACCAACGGAACATTAACCTGTTGGGTCTAGGGGGCAGCATTTGCACGTCTGGATAAAAAAAATGTACCCGATTTAATCTGGTTACTAATCCTACCCAGTAACTAGAATATGCATATACTTATTATATATGGATAGAAAACACTCTAAAGTTTCCAAAACTGTTTGAATGGTGTCTGTGAGTATAACAGAACTCATTTGGCAGGCAAAACCCTGAGACATTTTCTGACAGGAAGTGGATACCTGATGTGTTGTATTGACTTTAAACCTATGCCATTGAAAAACACACTCGTTCATGACGAGAAGTCCGGCTGGCTTACATCATGTGCTAACGAGACGGAGATTTTTGGACATAAATGATGAGCTTTTTTGAACAAAACTACATTCGTTATGGACCTGTGATACCTGGAAGTGACATCTGATGAAGAGAATCAAAGGTAATGGATTATTTACATAGTATTTTCGATTTTAGATCTCCCCAACATGACGTCTAGTCTGTATCGCAACGCGTATTTTTCTGGGCGCAGTGCTCAGATTATTGCAAAGTGTGATTTCCCAGTAAGGTTATTTTTAAATCTGGCAAGTTGATTGCGTTCAAGAGATGTAAATCTATAATTCTTTAAATGACAATATAATATTTTACCAATGTTTTCTAATTTTAATTATTTAATTTCTGACGCTGACTTGACTGCCGGTTATTGGAGGGAAACGATTTCCTCAACATCAATGCCATAGTAAAACGCTGTTTTTGGATATAAATATGAACTTGATAGAACTAAAAATGCATGCATTGTCTAACATAATGTCCTAGGAGTGTCATCTGATGGAGATTGTAAAAGGTTAGTGCATCATTTTAGCTGGTTTTATGGTTTTGGTGACCCTGTCTTTGACTTGACAAAACATTACACACAACTCTTGTAAATGTACTGTCCTAACATACTCTAAATTTATGCTTTCGCCGTAAAACCTTTTTGAAATCGTAAAACGTGGTTAGATTAAGGAGATGTTTATCTTTCAAATGGTGTAACATAGTTGTATTTTTGAAAAATTTGAATTTTGACATTTATTTGGATTCAAATTTGCCGCTCTTGAAATGCACCTGCTGTTGATGGAGTGCACCACGGGTGGCACGCTAGCGTCCCACCTAGCCCCAAGAGGTTAAAAACTGTAATATATTATGTTTCACCGAGTCGTGGCTGAACAACGACATTAAGACCATACAGCTGGTTGGTTATACACTCTATCGGCAAGACAGAACATCAGCCTCTGGTAAGACACGGGGCAGGGGCCTATGCATTTATGTAAACAACAGCTGGTGCACGATATCTAAGGAAGTCTCAAGGTTTTGCTTGCCTGAGGTAGAGTACCTCATGATAAACTGTAGACTACATAATCTACCTAGAGAGTTTATATCTGCATTTTTCATAGCTGTCTAGATACCATCACAGAGGGAGGCAGCTTCTACCCCAAAGCCATAAGACTTCTGAACAGCTAATCAAATGGCTACCCAGACTATTTGTACCCCCCCTACACTGCTGCTACTCTCTGTTATCATCTATGCATAGCCACTTTAATCACCCTACCTGCATGTACATAATTACCCCAACTACCTCGACACCGGTGCCCCCGCACATTGAAACATTGACTCTGTACCGGTAACCCTGTATATAGCCCCACTATTGTTAATTACTGTTGCTCTTTAAATATTTTTCTTATCTTACTTTTTTTCTTCTTAAAACTGCATTGTTGGTTAAGGGCTTCTAAAGTAAGCAATTCACTGTACGGTCTATATATGTTGTATTCGGCGCATCTGACAAATACAATTTGTGTCAGGTATGTGTAAATGGCTGCACGGGAGTCAGGCGCAGGAGAGCAGATATTGGGTAGCAAACGGAGCCTTTTATTTAGGCGAACCACGAACACACGGCACAATGAACACGAAATAAAATATGGCTTGACATAATCCAGCGCAACCAATCTAACGTGCGCATACATGAAACAATAAACAATCCCACACAAAGACATGGGGGGAACAGAGGGTTAAATACACAACAAGTGAATGAGGGGATTGAAACCAGGTGTGAGGAAAACAAAAGAAAACAAATGGAAAATGAAAAGTGGATCGAAGATGGCTAGAAGACTGGCGATGACGAGCGCCGAGCGCCGCCCGAACAAGGAGAGGACCCTACTTTGGCGGAAGTCATGACAATTTCATACATACAGCTGAAGTCGGAAGTTTACATACACATAGGTTGGAGTCATTAAAACTTGTTTTAAAACCACTCCACAAATTTCTTGTTAACAACCTATAGTTTACGCAAGTTGGTTAGGACATCTACTTTGTGCATGACACAAGTAATTTGTCCAACCATTGTTTACAGACAGATTATGGGTCTGCCTACCCATGTGAGAGACGCAGACTCAGTCTCAACCTTTAAGTCTTTACTGAAGACTTATCTCTTCAGTAGGTCCTATGATTAAGTATAGTCTGGCCCAGGAGTGTGAAGGTGAACGGAAAGGCTGGAGCAACGAACCGCCCTTGCTGTCTCTGCCTTGCCGGTTCCCCTCTCTCCACTGGGATTCTCTGCCTCTAACCCTATTACAGGGGCTGAGTCACTGGCGTACTGGTGTTCTTCCATGCAGTCCATGGGAGGGGTGCGTCACTTGAGTGGGCTGAGTCACTGACGTGGTCTTCCTGTCTGGGTTGGCGCCCCCCCTTGGGTTGTGCCGTGGCGGAGATCTTTGTGGGCTATACTCGGCCTTGTCTTAGGACGGTAAGTTGGTGGTTGGAGACATCCCTCTAGTGGTGTGGGGGCTGTGCTTTGGCAAAGGGGGTGGGGTTATATCCTGCCTGTTTGGCCCTGTCTGGGGGTTTCATCGGATGGGGCCACAGTGTCTCCTGATCCCTCCGGTCTAAGCCTCCTGTATTTATGCTGCAGTAGTTTGTGTGTCGGGGGGCTAGGGTCAGTCTGTTACATCTGGAGTATTTCTCTTGTCTTATCCGGTGTCCTGTGTGAATTTAAATATGCTCTCTCTAATTCTCTCTTTCTTTCTTTCTTTCTTTCTCTCTGAGGACCTGAGCCCTAGGACCATGCCTCAGGACTACCTGGCATGATGACTCCTTGCTGTCCCCAGTCCACCTGGCCATGCTGCTGCTCCAGTTTCAACTGTTCTGCCTGCGGCTATGGAACCCTGACCTGTTCACCGGACGTGCTTGTTGCACCCTCGACAACTACTATGATTATTATTATTAGACCATGCTGGTCATTTATGAACATTTTAACATCTTGACCATGTTCTGTTATAATATCCACCCGGCACAGCCAGAAGAGGACTGGCCACCCCTCATAGCCTAGTTTCTCTCTAGGTTTGTTCCTAGGTTTTTGGCCTTTCTAGGGAGTTTTTCCAAGGGAGTTTTTCCTAGCCACCATGCTTCTTTCACATGCATTGCTTGCTGTTTGGGATTTTAGGCTGGGTTTCTGTACAGCACTTTGAGATATCAGCTGATGTACGAAGGGCTATATAAATACATTTGATTTGATTTGATTATCTCACGTATAATTCACTGTATCACAATTCCAGTGTGTCAGAAGTTACACTAAGTTGACTGTGCCTTTAAACAGCTTGGAAAATTCCAGAAAATGATGTCATGGCTTTAGTAGTTTCTGATAGGCTAATTGACATCATTTGAGTCAATTGGAGGTGTAACTGTGGATGTATTTAAAGGCCTACCTTCAAACTCAGTGCCTCTTTGCTTGACATCATGGGAAAATCAAAAGAAATCAGCAAAGACCTCAGAAAAAAATTGTAGACCTCCAAATGTCTGGTTCATCCTTGGGAGCAATTTCCATATGCCTGAAGGTACCACATTCATCTGTACAAACAATAGTACGCAAGTATAAAAACCATGGGACCACGCAGCCATCATACCGCTCAGGAAGGAGACGCATTCTGTCTCCTAGAGATGAACGTACTTTGGTGTGAAAAGTGCAAAACAATCCCAGAACAACAGCAAAGGACCTTGTGAAGATGCTGGAGGAAACAGGTACAAAAGTATCTATATCCACAGTAAAATGTGTCCTATATCGATATAACCTGAAAGGCCGCTCAGCAAGGAAGAAGCCACTGCTCCAAAACCGCCCAAAAAAACCCAGACAACGGTTTGTACCTGAACATGGGGACAAAGATCGTACTTTTTGGAGAAATGTCCTCTGGTCTGATGAAACAGAAATTGATCTGTTTGGTCATATTGACCATCGTTATGTTTGTAGTAAAAAGGGGGATGCTTGCAAGCCAAAGAACACCATCCCAAACGTGAAGCACGGGGGTGGCAGCATCATGTTGTGGGGGTGCTTTGATGCCGGAGGGACTGGTGCATTCACAAAATAGATGGCATTATGAGGTAATAAAATGATGTGGATATACTGAAGCAACGTCTTAAGACATGAGTCAGGTAGTTAACCTGTTATGGCTAGGGGGCAGTATTTTCACGGCCGGATAAAAAACGTACCCGATTTAATCTGATTATTACTCCTGCCCAGAAACGAGAATATGCATATAATTATTGGCTTTTGATAGAAAACACCCTAAAGTTTCTAAAACTGTTTGAATGGTGTCTGTGTATAACAGAACTCATATGGCAGGCAAAAACCTGAGAAGATTCCATACAGGAAGTGACCTGTCTGACAAGTTCTTGTTCATCTTGGCTCATCTGAGGTTCATCTGAGGATCTTTGCTGTAACGTGACACTTCCTATGGCTCCCATAGGCTCTCAGAACCCGGGAAAAAGCTGAATGATATCGAGGCAGCCTCTGGCTGAAACACATTATTGCCTTTGGTAAGTGGCCGATCAGAGGACAATGGGCTTAGGCGCGTACACGAGTCGACCCCATGCTTTATTTTCTTTCGTCTTTTTACCTAAACGCAGGTCGGAATATTATCGCTTTTTTATGAGAAAAATGGCATAAAAATTGATTTTAAACAGCGGTTGACATGCTTCGAAGTACGGTAATGGAATATTTAGAATTTATTTGTCACGAATTGCGCCATGCTCGTCACCCTTATTTACCCTTTCGGATAGTGTCTTGAACGCACGAACAAAACGCCGCGGTTTGGATATAACTATGGATTATTTTGAACCAAACCAACATTTGTTATTGAAGTAGAAGTCCTGGGAGTGCATTCTGACGAAGACAGCAAAGGTAATAACATTTTTCTTATAGTAAATCTGACTTTGATGAGTGCTAAACTTGCTGGGTGTCTAAATAGCTAGCCCTGTGATGACGGGCTATCTACTGAGAATATTGCAAAATGTGCTTTCACCGAAAAGCTATTTTAAAATCGGACATATCGAGTGCATAGAGGAGTTCTGTATCTATAATTCTTAAATTGTTATGCTTTTTGTGAACGTTTATCGTGAGTAATTTAGTAAATTCACCGGCAGTGTTCGGTTGGAATGCTAGTCACATGCGAGTCACATGCTAATGTAAAAAGCTGGTTTTTGATATAAATATGAACTTGATTGAACAAAACATGCATGTATTGTATAACATAACGTCCTAGGGTTGTCATCTGATGAAGATCATCAAAGGTTAGTGCTACATTTAGCTGTGGTTTAGCTGTGGTTAGCTGCTATTTCTGGCTTGGTACTCTGCTGACATAATCTAATGTTTTGCTTTCGTTGTAAAGCCTTTTTGAAATCGGACAGTGTGGTTAGATTAACGAGAGTCTTGTCTTTAAATAGCTGTAAAATAGTCATATGTTTGAGAAATTGAAGTAATAGGATTTTTAAGGTTTTGAAAATCGCACCACAGGCTTCAAGTGGCTGTTACGTAGGTGGGACGAATTCGTCCCGCCTAGCCCATAGAGGTTAATGACGTCTTGAGAGATATGATCGGTTTGTTCGTTTACCTGGATGACATTTTGATCTTCTCTAAGGAGCCTTCCAGCCACGTCCAGCATGTTAAGCAGGTTCTGCAGCGATTGTTGGAGAACCGCCTGTTTGTGAAGGCCGAAAAGTGTGAATTTCACACCCACACTACATCCTTCATCGGGTACAGCATCTCCCGGGGAGAGATTAAGATGGACCAAGAGAAGGTTAGGGCAGTTCTGGATTGGGCCCAGCCCGATACGAGATTGCAGTTCCAGAGGTTTCTGGGGTTTGCGAATTTCTATCGTAGATTTATCCGTGACTACAGCCGTGTGGCCGGTCCATTAAAACCTCTTCCAGCGAAAAATCATATCGCCAATTAGCATTAAAAAAAAATCATAATTAAAAAAAAATAATAATAATATATATATATATTTTTTTATAGATACACCTCTCCTGAATCGACCCACGTCGTCCGATTTCAAAAAGGTTTTACAGGAAAAGCAAATCATTAGATTATGTTAGATGAGTCCATCGTAAAAAGCAGCAACATAGCCATTTTCCGACCAACCACTTGCATCACAAATAACCAAAAAACAGCTAAATGCAGCACTAACCTTTTACAAACTTCATCAGATGACACACCTAGGACATCATGTTACACAATGCATGCATTCTTTTGTTCAATAACGGTCATATTTATATATAAAAACAGCATTTTACATCGGCGCGTAACGTTGACTGACTATTTTCCCCTCAAATGCGTCCCGGGAAACAATGCTACAATTCCCTAAATTACTATTCGAAAACGATTTTTTAAATTTATATTGTCAATCTAACATTTATAGATGAATATCTCTTGAGAACACCTGTCATACCAGATTTTAAATTAACTTTACTGGGTAATCACACTTTGCGATAAAAGGAGATGCGATACACAGAAAATGAGCTAATAAACCGAGCTCGGCGCCATCTTGGAACAATCGCATGTCACATCTCATCTTGTATAATATTGTCAATAATCGCCTACCTTTAGTTGTCTTCATCAGAAAGCACTTCCAGGAATCCCAGGTCCACAACAGATGTATTTTCGGTCGAAAAAGTCCATCATTTATGTTCCATTAGCTTTCTGTTGTTAGCGCGTCTGAATGCTGTATCCAAATACTCTGCCGGGCGCGGCACAGCCGTTTCGAAATAAAACATTTTTTTCCCATTTAGGTTTGTTCAAACATGTCAAACGTTGTAAAACATTCATCTTCAGGGCCTGTAACACCAAGAGAGCCAATAAGATTCGAGGGGGATGATTTCATTGTGTTTCAAACCGTTTCCAAAGGTGGGGGTAGACATGGCCGCCGGCGTCATAATGGTGATGGCCCATCCCCTGTGACCAATTTCCAACGCGTCTCATTCACTGAGTTTCGACTGTATAAGGCTCAAACCACTGTGAAAAGACTGGCGACATCTAATGGAAGCAATAGGAAGTGCTCACTGAACCATTGTTAACGGTGTGATTAATAGGGAAAGATGAGAAGTCGAGTCCACAATTCTGAATTCCACTTCCTGTTTCAATCGGTCTCGGGGTTTTGACTGCCATAGGAGTTCTGTTATACTCACAGACACCATTCAAACAGTTTTAGAAACTTTAGGGTGTTTTCTATCCATATATAATAAGTATATGCATGTCCTAGCTTCTGAGTTTATTAGTAGGCCGTTGAAAATGGGAACTAATTTTTTTCAAAATGCGCTGTGGCGCCCCCTATCCTAGGGTATCCTCAAGAGGCTAACTGCCCTGACTTCTAGCACCAGGACCTTCAGTTGGAATCCTGAGGCAGACCGAGCATTTCTGGAATTGAAGAGTCAATTCACCAACGCCCCGATTCTCTCTCAACCTGACGCTGCTCGGCAGTTTGTCGTGTAAGTGGGGGTTGGCGCCATCCTGTCCCAGCGAAGCTCCACTGACGGTAAACTCTATCCCTGCGCCTTCTACTCTCGTCATCTTTCGTTTGCGGAGAGGAATTATGATGTGGGTAAACGGGAGCTTCTCGCGGTGAAACTGGCCTTGGAGGAGTGGCGTCACTGGTTGGAGGGAGCGGAGCCACCGTTTATTGTCTGGGCTGACCACAAGAATCTTGCTTACTTGCAATCGGCTAGATGTCTCAACTCGCGTCAGGCCAGATGGGCTTTGTTTTTTGGACGCTTTAATTTTTCCCTGACGTTCCGACCTGGGTCTAAGAACGGCAAGGCGGACGCCTTGTCCCGGATGTTCTCCAAGACGGAGGAGAGTGGGGCCAAGACTGAGACGATTCTTCCCCAGAAATCCGTCGTGGGAGCAGTGACATGGAGGATTGAGGAGGTTCTGGCGGCCCTTCGGACGCAGCCCAGTCCCGGTAACGGTCCACCCGGTCGGCTGTTTGTGCCTGAATCTGTCCGTTCTGCCGTCCTCCAATGGTCCCACGCCAGCAAGATGGCTTGTCACCCGGGGGTGGCTCGGACGATGGCGCTACTACGCAGACGATTTTGGTGGCCTGCCATGGGAGAAGATACTCGGAGGTTTGTTGCTGCATGCCCAGTATGTGCACAGAATAAAAGTGCCAATCGGGCCAGCTCTGGACTTCTTCACCCCCTACCTATTCCCCGGCGACCATGGTTGCTTCTGGCCCTGGACTTTGTCACTGGATTGCCCTCTTCTGATGGGAACACGGTCATTCTGACTATTGTGGACAGATTCAGCAAGTTTGCCCACTTTGTACCCATCTCTAAGCTTCCCTCTGCCTCTGAGACGTCTGAGATCCTGGTTAGGGAGGTTTTCAGGGTCCACGGGTTGCCCAGTGACATAGTTTCCGACCGTGGTCCTCAGTTTACCTCTGCTGTCTGGAAATCCTTCTGTTTGGCCATTGGCGCTACTGTCAGTCTCACATCTGGATTTCACCCCCAATCTAATGGTCAGGCGGAGAGAGCCAACCAGAAGATGGAATCCACGCTGTGCTGCCTTGTCTCCTCCAACCCCGCCTCTTGGGCCTCTCAGTTGCCATGGGTCGAGTATGCCCACAATACTCTCACTACATCTGCTACTGGGATGTCTCCCTTCCAGTGCCTGTATGGTTACCAACCTCCCTTGTTTCCTTCTCAGGAGAAGGATCTCTCAGTACCCTCGGTCCAGGCCCACATTCGTCGTTGCCACCGGACCTGGCATCAGGCCAGAAAGGCTCTTCTTAGAGTTTCTGACCGTTATCAGCTCCAGGCGAATCGGCGCCGGATTCCAGCCCCCGCTTATGCCATCGGAGATAAGTTATGGTTGGCTACACGGGATCTTCCTCTGCGGACTGTGTCGAAGAAACTGTCACCGAAGGTCATTGGTCTGTTTGTGGTGGAGAGAGTCATCAATCCTGTTGTGGTTCGACTCAAGTTGCCTAGAACGCTCAGTCCACCCCACCTTTCATGTCTCCTGCCTCAAGCCTGTGCACCTCAGTCCTCTGCTTCCCCCTCTGCCTCCTCCTCCTCCTCGGATGATCGGAGGTGGTCCAGTCTACACGGTGCGCCGCATCATGGATTCCAGACGTCGGGGTTTCCAGTATCTCGTGGACTGGGAGGGGTATGGTCCTGAGGAGTTGGATTCCCCGGCGTCAGATCCTTGATGCCCTCCTTCGTGACTTCTACCGCCTCCATCCTGGCGCTCCGGGTTGTCCGCCCAGTGGCGTTCGTCAGAGGGGGGGTACTGTCAGGAATCCGCTTTTCTGAGTCTGTTTTCTGCCTGAGCTGACAGTTTTTTGTTTTGGAGTCTGTTTCCTGAGGTTCCTGAACGCACCCTGTCTGGTTGCCAGGCGACGAAGCTAGGCGGGAGAACTGTTGATTACCCGCACCTGTATCTCATCTGCACACCTGGTCCTGATCATCACCTCTTCTCTTCATAAGCCCTGACCTGACATCCATTCCCTGCCGGATCGTCAGCAATCAACAGTATGTTGTGTCAGCGTATCAGCCTCATGTTACCAGAGTTAGTTTTGTTGTTCTGTGCTTGTTACTGGTTACTCACCCCCGTTTACTCTGTCTACAGTCATCCTCCTGGAACATTCAACTCCCTTGCCTGGCCGTCGGTGGTTTCAGTGACATCATTGGATCTGCTTATTCACTCTCATCAACTCACCTCCGCTGCCGCTCCGTCTCCTGGATTATTCTATTTTTACCTCGAGACTGTAAATACTCACCTTCATTTTACTCACCTTGTCCTGGTCTGCTTCTGGGTTCAGCTTTAGAGAATCGTGACAGTCAAAGTAGTTATTTGTTTCACAGACACCAAAGCCTCTAATACCAGTGGACTAACACACATTGTTCTTATGTTGAATTGTTTCTCTCTACCCGAGGGCGAATTGGAAATGCCCGTGAGAGCACAAGGGAGATTCCTAACTGTACTAGCGTGTAAAGCCGAGGAAGGAATGCAACAAATGTGTACAGACAAAGTATTGCTATTTTGAGGGTTCGCTCTTTTCTGGTTTTGTAATTTCTCAATCACAAACCCAATGTTAATAGTTTTCTAAGGACCTGATTTATACTGATGTGCATGGCTGTCTTGTTTGTTAGCATCTATGTGGCAAATCTGAAATCTACTCAATGAGACAAGTTTTAATAACAAGTATGAGCTACTTAGGCCTACTGTCACACAATTTGGATTACAAAGAAACGTAAAATCTGACTTTTATGAAGAGTTATGTCCATTTTTTTTTTGTTTTACTATTCATGTCGTCTATGGGCCATTATGTCTACATATAGGTCTCCTTTCTAACAGGGAATATTATTGAAAATGTACAATATTATCTTTACATATCTTTTTTCACTCTGTATACACTATATGTATATTTACTTTCCACATGGTTGTAGTAAAAGTACAATGTCGAACACAGATGTGGTCCTGGCCTGTTATCAGTTCTTAAAAGCGTATAAAAAGCAAGATGTACATTTTCTATTCCTCAAAATAACTCAGTAATTTTTACATATAGTATACAGACTCGAATATCCAATGTTTTGTTAATTTATGGCTATACAATGTATATGTCTTGTACAAAGGGTTTAACTGTTAAGATGGGCATTCTTTTTTAATATCAAACCAAGTTTACACAACGCCACCCCTGCTTGAAATGAAATAAAACACGTAATTGGTTGTCATGGTTAAACTCCTTGCAACAGATGACACTTGCCATAAACATCATGGAATTATTTCTGATGTCTGCCCTTTGAATGTAATAAGAAAAGTGGAATCAACCATTTATGATCCATGGATATAATTTGTGTCTGAATCATCAAGATGATCGCACATTATTGTTATTAAATGATAAGTATATTATTCAAGTCCCATCAATGTGACAAGGAGGTTGGCGGTATTTTGCAGTGATATAGTTTATCATGTCCTTGCTGGCATCTATTCATAGTGTTCTATCTCTGTAAAGCAGATCAACTCTCATAGAGTTTCAAGATAATCTCCTCAAACATCTCTCAAACATTATTTCCATACAAGAAGGAAAAAAACTACTTTGTGTTGACTTTCCACTCGTCTGATGAGGTGTCTAGAGTAAAAACTACACAAGAATGATTTTAAACCACCATCCCATCCATATGAGTCTTATCAAATTATCCCACTATCAACATATTTCATCAGCTTCATTTAGAAGTTAGAAACCAACTGTTGAGTCAAGCTCCACCACTTGAATTCCCTAATGTGGTGAAATATACACAATAGTATACATGCTATCTAGTAGCTAGTTTCCTCCACTACACTGCTGTACAATTCAATCCCCGAAATCTGTCATAAGCAAGAGTAGGAGCAGGAGCTCCAGTCAGCCAGCCAGCCAGCGGCTTGAAGGCACGCACAGGTCCCCTGGCAGCAGGTGTAGCCAATCTGGCGGTAAGCAGAGATGGGTGGATGGTTAAGCACCGAATGCCCCATGCCGAGCTATCCCACAATGCCATGCCTGGAGTCAGCACTTAATGACACATAGGAGAGTGAGAGGAGAGAAGTACGGAGATGTTTCGAGAATGTTAAAGAAGTGTATTTTCAGTCACAGGAAAATGTGTTTCCCATAATAGTGTACATAAGTGTGTGTTCAGTAGTAAAGGAAAGAGGTGGAGCTTCTGTATCTGTAGTCCCTTGTTACATTATAACAAGAGTGGTGCTACATTCTAATAAAAGTATTATAGCAGTTGTCATATCCAGCTGTTGCTGTAGTGACAACTAACGTTGTTATGATGCATGAAACATCATCCACAGAGACAGTTTTTTTCCACTCTGGTTCCGTTCTTCCTGACAACATATCAAAGCAATGCTTTGTTTTGTTGATTGATAATTGCATCATCCTTACTCATCTCACTGTCCCTATTTAGTTTGTTGTTGACAACTCCTTTTGATGTTCTCAATGTCACACTGGCTTTGTTCAAAAAACTTATTGAAAAGAAAGATTAAGGTAGTGACAGATAATTGGAACATTAAAATGTTTTTTCTTTGTGTCATCTCTGCCACCACCAGTTCCTACGGCAACGCCTCCACTGCCTCCACTGCCAGACAAAGCTGAACTAGCTGAGCTAGAAGGTCACTGAGAGTTCATCCACATGTACACTACCATTCAAAAGTTTGGGGTCACTTAGAAATGTCCTTATTTTTTAAAGATAAGCACATTTTTTGTCAATTAAAATAACATCAAGTTGATCAGAAATACAGTGTAGAAACGGCAAATTTTTTATGGAATTTTCATGTACGTTTTTTAATGGAGTTTTTTTTAATATACAGAGGCCCATTATCAGCAACAATCACTCATGTGTTCCAATGGCACGTTGTGTTAGCTTATCCAAGTTTATCATTTTAAAAGGCTAATTGATCATTAGAAAACCCTTTTGCAATTATGTTAGCACAGCTGAAAACTGTTGTTCTAATTAAAGAAGCAATAAAACTGGCCTTCTTTAGACTAGTTGAGTATCTGGAGCATCAGCATTTGTGGATTCGATTACAGGCTCAAAATGGCCAGAAACATAGAACCTTCAGTCTATTCTTGTTCTGAGAAATGAAGGCTATTCCATGCGAGAAATTGCCAAGAAACTGAAGATCTCGTACAACGCTGTGTACTACTCCCTTCACAGAACACAGCAAACAGGCTCTAACCAGAATAGAAAAAGGAGTGGGAGGCCCCGATGCACAACTGAGCAAGAGGACAAGTACATTAGAGTGTCTAGTTTGAGAAACAAACGCCTTACAAGTCCTCAACTGGCAGCTTCATGAAATAGTACCCGCAAAACACCAGTCTCAACATCAACAGTGTAGAGGCGACTCCGGGATGCTGGCCTTTTAGGCAGAGTTGCAAAGAAAAAGCCATATCTCAGACAGGCCAATAAAAAGAAAAGACTAAGATGGGCAAAAGAACACAGACACTGGAAAGAGGCCTATAAGGCCAGCATCCCGGAGTCGCCTCTTCACTGTTGACGTTGAGACTGGTGTTCTGCGGGCACTAATTAATGAAGCTGCCAGTTGAGGACTTGTGAGGCGTGATGGTTGCTGATAATGAGCCTCTGTACGCCTATGTAGATATTCCATAGAAAATCTGTAGTTTCCAGCTACAATAGTCCTTTACAACATTAACAAAGTCTACATTGTATTTCTGATCAATTTGATGTTATTGTAATGGACATTTCTAAGTGACCACAAACTTTTGAACGGTAGTGTATAATTCAATTTATTTCTCCTGAAATTCTTTGTAAAGACATTCCTTCGGCATGTAAAGCCATCATAACTGTGGAGTACAACCATTCATCCCATAAGCCTCGAAGCTCCTTTCGCCCTATGATCGGGAAACCATGGGGGAAATTTCTTGAATCTTCTCATTACCCGGGAGTTAGCATTTAGCAGTCACTTCTTAAAAGTTGAAAAGGGACAACTTGTTATGCAGCGAAAACAGCCAAATATACAAAATCGGACATTAGCAACCATAATGTGGGCCTGTTACAATATATCAATCATAACGGATTTGACTATCTACTTTGTTAGGTCAGATTTGTTGAATGTGCGCTAATCCCCATGGTCTGCGTTCCATTGATCTCATTAAACCATCTGCCTTATGTGTCTGCATCTGGGTCTCATCCTGAGTCATGATACAACCCCTTTGTTATGGCAAGTTCAGGAGTAAAAATTAGCTTAAAACTTCTTATGGCTCAAATCCCGTTAACGGGATTGATTTAATAACATCCTGTGAAATGGCAGTGCGCCAAATTCAAAGAAAATTATTAAAAATATTTAACTTTCATACATTCACAAGTGCAATAAACCAAGTTAAAGCTGAACTTCTTGTTAATCTAGCCACCATGTCAGATTTCAAAAAGGCTTTACGGCGAAAGCAAACCATACTATTATCTGAGGATAGCACCCCATCAAACAAACACAGACAATCATATTTCAACCCCGCCAGGTGCGACACAAAAGTCAGAAATAACTATTTAATTCATGCCTTACCTTTGAAGAACTTCTTCTGTTGGCATTCCAATATGTCCCATAAACATCACAAATGGTCCTTTTGTTCGATTAACTCCGTCTTTATATCTCCAAAATGTCCATTTATTTGGCGCATTTGATTAAAAAATAACACCGCTTTCAACTCGCACAACATGACTACAAAATATCTTTTAAGTTACCTGTAATCTTGATCCAAACATTTCAAACAACTTTCCTAATACAACTTTAGGTATTTTTTTACGTAAATAATCGATAAAATTTAAGACGGTATAAACTGTGTTCAATACCGGAGGAAAACAAAGAAAGCATGTTCCAGGTCGAGCGCTTCAAAACATTAGAGAACTCTAGGCTGGACCCTGGTTCTGGACAGCCGTACTTCTTAATTTCTCTAAAGAAAAACATCAACCAATTTCTAAAGACTGTTGACATCTAGTGGAAGCTATAGGAACTGCAAGCATATTTCTATTAAAACGGGCTTACCATAGAAACCTAATGGAAAACAGATTGACCTCAACAACAAAAAAATCCCTGGATGGATTGTGCTCGGGGTTTCACCTGCCAAATCAGTTATGTTATACTCACAGACATTATTCAAACAGTTTTAGAAACGTGTTTTCTATCCAAATCTACCAATTATATGCATATCCTAGCTTCTGTGCCTGAGTAGCAGGCAGTTTACTTTGGGTACACTTTTCATCCGGACATGAAAATAGCGTCCCCCCAAGCCTAGAGAAGTTAACAAGTCACATAAGTTGCATGGAATAATAGTGTTTGTTATTTTTGAATGACTACCTCATCTCTGTACCCCACATATACAATTATATGTATGGTCACTCATTCGAGCAATGAATGTGTAACGTGTATGGGAAGCAAGTACAGGGATTGAAATTAATAATAGAACATGGAACAAAACAAGAAACACGTAGCGTACAGACATGAAACACAGGAACAGAAACAAAAACCAAAGCAAGTGACAGATATAGGGGAGGTAATCAGGAAGGTGATGAAGTCCAGGTGAGTCTCATGAAGCGCAGGTGTGAGTAATGATGGTGGCAGGTGTGCGTAATGATGAGTAAACTGGCGACAACGAGCGCCAGAGAGGAGGAGCGGGAGTAAACGTGACAGTACCCCCTCCCTGACGCGTGGCTCCAGCTGCAGGTCACAGACAAGAGAGACAGTCTGCAGGACCAGAAACAGGCCTGTCGCTTCTGCTGAGGCACGGGAACCTGTAGAGCCGGGTGAGGCGCGGGAACCTGATGAGCCAGCTGAGGCATGGGAACCTGACGAGCCGGCTGAGGGGCGGAAACCTGACGGGCCGGCTGAAGCGCGGAAATCTGGTGAGCCGGCTGAGGCATGGGAGACTGACGAGTCGGCTGAGGCATCCCCGGGTTGCTTCAGCCGTGGCAGGGGAACCTGTCGAGCCGGCCGAGGCATGGGGAACCTGTCGAGCCGGCCCCGGCATGGGGAGCTGGGCGAGCCGGTTGAGGCATCCCCGGTAGCTTTGGCAATGGAAGCCTGATGAGCCAGCCGAGGCTTGAGAACCTGTCGAGACAGCTGAGGCATCCCCAAGCACAAGAGAGGATGAGCGGGAGTAGACACAGATTCAACCACAAAGACCGCAGAAGTTTTCAAAAGCATCAGCAAAGAAGGGCACCTATTGGTAGATGGGTAAAAATTAAAAGCAGACACTGAATATCCCTTTGAGCATGGTGAAGTTATTACTTAACCTGTTAGGGCTAGGGGGCAGTATTTGCACGGCTGGATAAAAAAATTTACCCGATTTAATCTGGTTACTAATCCTACCCAGTAACTAGAATATGCATATACGTATTATATATGGATAGAAAACACCCTAAAGTTTCTAAAACTGTTTGAATGGTGTCTGTGAGTATAACAGAACTCATTTGGCAGGCAAAACCCTGAGACATTTTCTGACAGGAAGTGGATACCTGATGTGTTGTATTACCTTTAAACCTATGCCATTGAAAAACACAGGGGCTGAGGAATATTTTGGCACTTCCTATTGCTTCCACTAGATGTCACCAGCCTTTACAAAGTGTTTTGAGTCTTCTGGAGGGAGATCTGACCGAACAAGAGCCATGGAACGATGATGGCCCATTAGACACCTGGCGCGCGAGTTCATGTTGGGTACCCTCGTTCCAATACGTTATAAAAGAGAATGCATTCGTCCACCTTGAATATTATTCATGTTCTGGTTAAAAAAGGCCCTAATGATTTATGCTATACAACGTTTGACATGTTTGAACGAACGTAAATATATTTTTTCCCCTCGTTCATGAAGTGAAGTCCGGCGGGCTTAGATCATGTGCTAACAAGACGGAGATTTTTGGACATAAATGATGAGCTTTTTTGAACAAAACTACATTCGTTATGGACCTGTGATACCTGGAAGTGACATCTGATGAAGAGAATCAAAGGTAATGGATTATTTACATAGTATTTTCGATCTTAGATCTCCCCAACATGACGGCTAGTCTGTATCGCAACGCGTATTTTTCTGGGCGCAGTGCTCAGATTATTGCAAAGTGTGATTTCCCAGTAAGGTTATTTTTAAATCTGGCAAGTTGATTGCGTTCAAGAGATGTAAATCTATAATTCTTTAAATGACAATATAATATTTTACCAATGTTTTCTAATTTTAATTATTTAATTTGTGGTGCTGACTTGACTGCCGGTTATTGGAGGGAAACGATTTCCTCAACATCAATGCCATAGTAAAACGCGGTTTTTGGATATAAATATGAACTTGATAGAACTAAAAATGCATGCATTGTCTAACATAATGTCCTAGGAGTGTCATCTGATGGAGATTGTAAAAGGTTAGTGCATCATTTTAGCTGGTTTTATGGTTTTGGTGACCCTGTCTTTGAATTGACAAAACATTACACACAACTCTTGTAAATGTACTGTCCTAACATACTCTAAATTTATGCTTTCGCCGTAAAACCTTTTTGAAATCGCAAAACGTGGTTAGATTAAGGAGATGTTTATCTTTCAAAGGGTGTAAAATAGTTGTATGTTTGAAAAATTTGAATTTTGACATTTATTTGGATTCAAATTTGCCGCTCTTGAAATGCACCTGCTGTTGATGGAGTGCACCACGGGTGGGACGCTTGCGTCCCACCTAGCCCATAGAGGTTAAACTACACCCAGTCACAAAGATACAGGCGTCCTTCCTAACTCAGTTGCCTGAGATGAAGGAAACCGGTCAGGGATTTCACCATGAGGCCAATGGTGACTTTGAAACAGTATAATGGCTGTGGTAGGAGAAAACTGAGGATGGATCAACAACATTGTGGTTACTTCACAGTACTAACCTCATTGACAGAGTTAACAGATGGAATACTGTTCGCAACAAGGCACTAAAGTAATACTATGGCTACGAAATTGACTTTTTTACCTGAATACAACATTTTATGTTTTGGGCAAATCCAATACAACACATTACTGAGTACCACTCTCCATATTTCCAAGCACAGTGGTGGCTGCATCATGTTATGTTTATGCTTTGAATCGTTAAGGACTGGAGAGTTTTTCAGAAAAAAAATAGATGGAATGGAGCTAAGCACAGGCAAATGAATGTTCCTGAGTGGCCGAGTTACAGTTTTTACTTCAATCTGCTTGAAAATCTATGGCAAGACCTGAAAATGTTTGTCAAGCAATGATCAACAACCAATTTGACAGAGCTTGAAGAATTTTGAAAAGAATAATGGGCAAATGTTGCAGAGTCCATGTGTGGAAATCTCTTTGAGACAGAAAGACTCACAGCTGTAATCACTATCAAAGGTGATTCTTGACTCAGGGGTTTGAATGCATATCTAATATTTTTTACAATTGTTAACATTTTTGTTCCACTTCGACATAAAGAGTATTTTTGGTAAATCGTTCACAAAAATGACAGTTAATTCCATTTTAATCCCACTTTGTAACATAACAAAATGTGGAAAAAGTCAAGCGGTGTGAATACTTTCTGATGGTATTTCATAATTTAGATGCATGGTGTTATAACTCAGTCCATTAAAAGTTGTAAACCATTTCACCATCTACTTTGCAGCACATTGTTGTGAAGATTCAGTTATTTTCCACCCACAACCATCTCCAATACTCTTCACTGTTGAGAAAGAAGTAACAAAAAAAACAGTCGTCAGTGATAATTCTGTGTGAAAACTCCTTTAATGAAAATTAATTAATCCATTGAGTTATCATCGATGAAAGACTTATTAGGGGGACATGGGGGCTCAAATTGTTAATTCATCTTGGAGTTGAGTGATGCTTGCTGGGTCATTATTCCCATTTGTATTTCGTCAATAATGTGCCTCCAATATTTTACAAGGTGATTCATTCATTAAGTTAAAGAAAGAGCGACCGGGCCTTCTGAAGATAAGCACCTACTTCAAAAGGAGGCAGGAGACTTGTGTGAAGATCCAGGGAAGTTAAACATGAAAAATTATGTTTTAATTGTGTGAGAGGGGAAATGAGAAACAACTTTTTTTTCAGTGAGTTGTAGGGTCTTCTCGCTGGTGCTCTGAGAGGTTTGTCAGATACTATATAACTACACAGCATGTGTTTGGTATGTATGTATGTATATAACATGTAACATTTGTGGGAACGGGGAATAGCATTCAATGGTATCATACTTACCATAACACAGGGGTGGTCTAACCTCCTCCTGGATAACTGGAGATTCAGGCTTTTGCGCCTCACCCTTGCCATTCCTTGTTACTGGTATTTGTCAGACATATTGTCAGCAACTTTGTCTACGTTGTGCAACATCAAAACCACACTATTTCCATATGATTACAACATTTACGAATCTCGATACTCTCGTCTTGCCCTCTGCTCTCCACTGCTGACTGACTAATGGGTTATTGAGTAATTAATCAACTTCTAACGAGTCGACGGCAGATTTCCAAATGGGGTCTGAAATGAGTCTGAACGGCACACTTAAACATGCACTGAGACTTGATGTTGGGGACACTGCGATTAAAAATGCAATATCTAGTCTTTACCTCCAATGATTATCTTGGTGGAGGTGGATGACTCAGGGTTGTGTCCTTGCGAAGAGGAAATACACTAGACATTATCTGTCAAAAGTGTGCATTTGCACACCTTAGTTTTAAGTTTCAAGTTATAATGTCATGTGCGCAAGTACAGTGAAATGCCTTTCTTGCAAGCTGTAAACCTAATAATGCAGTAATCAATATCAATATGTAGTACTAAATATAACATAAGGTAGAACAAAAAGACAATAAATAAAAATAAGAGAAGTACGCTATATACAGGGTCAGCACCATTTTTACAACGTGCAGGGATTCTGGAGTGATATAGGTATATATGTATAGGGGTAAGGAGAATAGGCATCAGGATATAAGATAAACAGAGTAGCAGCAGTGTATATGATGATTGTACGTGTTTGTGTGTGTAGAATCAGTATAAGAGTGTAGTGCATGTTATGTGTGTGTGAGCAAATGATGTCTGTATGTGTGTGTGTGCGTGCGTGCATGCGTGCGTGCGATCGTGGGTGCGTGCGTGTGTGCACGTGTGTGTGTTGGAGTGTCAGTGTGCGTGAGTGTGTAGAGTTCTGTGAGCTCGCATAGAGAAACATTTACAGTTTTTTCCAATTGCTAACACACTAAAATGACATGCACAGTACAATTATTTAAACTGACACACAGAGAGCAAAACCTCTTCTCAAGTCTCAAAGTCTAAACACATTTTCTGCTTTACACACATTTTGCAATTCAAAATGGCACTTTTTAAATGCACTGCACACGGTTCTCTGCATAAGACACAACAATCTGACATAAAGTCATGTTTGCCATTTCAAAACACTGCCATTCAAAATTACACTACATGAGCTAATTGGCCAATACATGTGCCACCTGGCCAAACACCTCAATTGTTAATTGTTACCACTTCAATCAGGAAGTAAGCACTATGAAAAGACCACAGGTGAGCACCTTTTGTTTTACAACAACAATGGAAGCCGTTGCAGAGAGAGGAAGAGGAAGAGGGAGGGTGAGAATGAGAGGGGGAGGAAGAGTGAGAGGTAGGGGTAGAGCTGGTAGAGGAGTTCATGGCCAAAGAAGACAACAACTTTCAAATGAAATCAGAGCAACCTTAGTTGATCATGTCATCAACCATGGGCTGATAATGCGAGAGGCTGGACAGAGAGTGCAGCCCAACTTGAGCCTGTGTTATCCGGACATTTAGACTGGAGTACAGGTATGTAACCACAATTTCATTCACACTATGTAGTACACCCCATGTCATGGTGTATCAGTTGGGTGACACCTCTTTACTTCATGAATGGCTGATGTCATACACTAACTGCACAGAATTTACTCTACTGTGGGGGAAATATCTTTAGGCTGTATTGTCCAAGCCCTATATTTTTGTTTTTTTTGTTTTTCTAAAGGACTGAGAGACGCAACCATGGTGGAGGAAGGGGCCAAATGTTCACCGGGGTCCAGGAAGCTGCCATTGTAAACTTGGTTTTGGAAAATAATGAAATCAGATTACAAGAAATTCAAAGCCACGTCATCCAAGACAACACCGTATTCAACAACATTCAACGAGTCAGTCTGTCCACATTGGCTCGCATTCTCAAGCGAAACCAAATCAGAATAAAAGAACTTTATAAGGTGCCATTTGAGAGAAACTCTCAAAGAAACAAAGAGGTCAGACGAGCATATGTGGATTGACTGCAGTACACTACATGCAACATTGTTTCCCAGTGTACTGGATAACACCATATAGACTGCTTTTGTTCTTTGTTTTCAGGGAGTACTGGAAATGGATGCTCATGCAATCCCACATGAGTTCATCTTTATAGATGAGGCTGGGTTCAACCTAGCAAAGACCAGAAGAAGGGGGAGAAACGTCATTGGCCACCGAGCCATTATAGATGTTCCTGACCAAGGTGGTGGGAACATCACAATGTGCGCTGCCATCTCCAATACGCATGGTGTCCTCCACCGTCATGCCAACCTTGGACCATACAACACAGCCCATATTCTCACAGTTTTGGACAGACTCCACAACATTCTCATACCACCAGAGCGTGTGAATGATGCAGACCATCAAAGAACCCGATACGTTGTAGTATGGGACAACGTGAGCTTTCATCGTGCAGCCCCAGTCCAAAACTGGTTTGCTGACCACCCACCATTTCTCGTGCAATACCTCCCACCATACTCACCATTTCTGAAAGCCATAGAAGAGTTATTTTCGGCATAGCGGTGGAAGGTATACGACCGGCAGCCCTTTGTGCGCATGCCTCTTGTGCAGGCTATGGAAGAGACGTGATGAGATTGATGTGGGTGCGATTCAGGGATGGATAAGGCACTCAAGGCTTCTTCCCTCGATGTCTGGCAAGGGAAGATATTGCCTGTGATGTGGACGAGGCGTTGTGGCTAGACCCAGCTGTGCGGCAAGATGCTGCCTAATTATTTTTCTTGGCTCTTTTTTTTTATATATATTTTTTCTGCAAATTTTTTCTGCAATTTTCTTTTTCAGTTTACTGTTTTTTTGTGAGCATATTTTTGTTCAGTCCAATGTAAATATATCTGCTGTGCATATGTTGCACTGACTTGTTTGGTGAAAAATAGCATGTGTGTGTGTGTGTGTGTGTGTATGTATCTGCAAATATTTCTGTGCATCTGAAGAATTTTCTACAATTTGAACTATTTTAGTATTATGGCAAAGCATACTAAAGATGAGAGTACTTTTCATTATGCCCAACAGTGTGTAGTTGGTTAGACAAAAATCTGGTAAAATGAATGAAGTGTGTGCTATTTTGAGCAAACGTTTGATTTTGATAATGCTATATGTAGTTTTGGTTGCAGTGCTTCATTTTGCAGGATATATGAGGTATTTTGCAGTTTGGGTGTGTGGTTTTGTGAATTGTGTTAAGTATTTTGATAATACCAGCCTAGTTTGCAAAATTGTGTTTTAGCAATTGGGAAAAACTATAAATAAAATACAAGGGTAAACTCACAAAATGAGTGTCACCATTTTGTTGGCTATTTAGCAGTATGCTTTGGTATTGGGTTTCTAATGGGTGAGAACTAACACCATTTCACCAATTTAAAAAATGTATAACTGCACCATACAGATTGGAACATAACTGGGAGGAGATTTACGATGTACCGATTCCATGACGGCAGATTCAAAACTTCTTGCAACCAATAGAATTGTCTATGTATGGGGGATACAACCATCCCAGATCTGCAGATTTTGGTGCAAAGAGACAGAATCATTAGATCACTTTTTTTGGACTGCCCACATGAAGCTTGTTTATGGTCGCAGGTTCAGGAATGGCTGAAAAATTGCAACATTTACTTGGAGCTAACTCTGCAAATAGCACTGCTGGGAGATTTCAAAAGTCATAGTCAATCGATCAATAATACAATAATGCTCTTAGCAATGGTGTTTATCTTTAATTTACAATCTGTAGAAAATGTGAGAATAGAAAGGTTCAGAACGTTTGTGAAACATTACAGTACAAAAATATATGGCAGATATCAATCAAAACTGGATGGTCTTCAGAGATAGATTGAAGGTAGCTGAAGGGTGCGACAAAAAGCAAACAAAAGATAACTAATGTACAACATACTGTCTGTGAAATATATGTAGTATGTATAAGTTGAAAGTGGGAAGCCTAAGTATTGTTGTCCATTAGTTTATTCTAATTAGGGGAGGGGGTGGTAGGGTTAGATGGAAAATAATAAATAAGGAAATTATATTAAATTAGTTTACTCCAAATAGGGGAGGGGTGGTAGGGTTAGGGGAAAATAATAAAGAAGGAAAAATATATTAAATTAGTTTACTCCAAATAGGGGAGGGGTGGTAGGGTTAGAGGAAAATAATAAAGAAGGAAAATATATGAAATTAGTTTACTCCAAATCTGGGAGGGGTGGCAGGGTTAGGGGAAAATAATAAAAAAGGAAAAAAATTAAAATGATAATAATAATATATATATATATATATATATATATATATATATATATATATATATATATATATATATATATATATTTAAAACAATATCTATATTTACAAATATATATTAATTTGTGATTGGAAATGATGTAGAAAATTACACAGATAGAAGCAAAACAAAAAAAACAGTTATTGGCTAATGTTTTAAACAATCTTAAATGTCACAGTGATTTCATATACCACAATCGGTGTAGGTCTGCCGGTAGAATACTCCTACATGATGACTCATTGGTGTTTTGGGATATAAAGCAATAAAAGGATCTGTGACTGCAGGTCAAAATTCCTCTCGTCTTTTCTATTATTTACAATAAAAACATTATATGATAACATACAAATATTTTCTATCTTTGGGCAATTTTCCATGAAATGTATTTCTATGGCTAAAGGAGACATAGCTTAAAGCTGTCAACAAACACAACAAGCATAGAGTGCTGACCACCATGGGTGTAAAAGAGAGAAAAGGGAAGACAGGTGAGAGGGATGAAGAAGTTATTTTGCAGTGGCAGCAGACTATGATTTTCCCTTTCTTTTAAGATTTGTGCTAATACATTTCACAAAGCAGTTTTTTTTTACTGCAAATGTATAATTTAATTGACATTAAATTATCTTTAAATGCAAATCCTGTAACTAAAGTTTAATTATGTGGGGGATTATAAATCTTATGATCGTGTTTAGTATTTACATCTGAGAAAAAGGCAGGAACCCGCACACTGCTCTTTATAGTATCACTGCTCTTTAATAAGCTTTACGTATCGGCCTCACGGCCATCGTCAGAGCTTTTGTGAGTTTCTTAAATTAGCACCCTTATGTAGATCTAGCACCAACCACATCCATTCCATGCATCGAATGGTGTTGGAGTCGAAGGAAAAACAAATAAGTGCTACCAAATATAACAATATGCATTTCATAAATTTATGAATAAAGTGTGTACATAAAACGTATTAAACATGTCTGTAAAACCACAGACATCGACATCGACCTACCAAGCAAGTTTTCATAAATAATTGGGTACAGCGCAAGAAAAACGTCAGAGTAATCTGAAATAGGGGCATAGTTCATGTTCAAATATACAACATAACACACATAGACATTTCATCATTAAGACTTTTAGGAAATAATGTCTGGAGGGTGAAAATCCAAAAACATGCTCTTTTGCTCAAATTATTATTTATATCACCTCCCCTGTCTGATATCTTGACTTTCCCGATGCCACAAAATCTAAAAGGTAGAAATGTCATGTTTTAGGTCTTTAAAATGTAGTGTGACTGGATAATCCCTGTCCTTTCTCCGAATTGAACTTTTATGTTCATTGATTCTCTGTTTGAGAGAACGGGAGGTTTAACCTACATAGAACAGCCCACATAGATATTTAATCATGCAGATAACATGGTAGTGGAGCATGTAATAATGTCATTTATTTGGAACCGTTTTCCTGTATGTGGGTGGCAGAAATATTCACACTTCATCATATTGTTGTACTGTGCGCATCCTCTGCATTTATAGTTACCATTTGTAAGAGGACGTAAAAGAGCCTGGCTGATTTTTTTGTTGTTGTGGCTTGCAGTTGGCATGGACCAATTTATCGCAGAAATTGCGACCTCTCCTACTGTATATACAATAAGTGATGGATTCTTACATTCAGCAGGCAAAGCTGAGTCCGATGATAAACCATGCCAGTGTTTCTTGACAGCATCTCCCACTTTTTGCGAGTTCAAAGTATATGTAGTTGTGAACATTACAGAGTGTTCTTTAGCTCTAGTGGGTCTTTTTTGTAGCAGTTCATCTTGTGTTTTCCCCAATGCCAAATTAAGAGCTTCATCCACACATTGTGGAGAACAGCCTCTTCTTAGAAACCTAATGCACATCTCCGCTGCTTTTTCTAGAGAGTCCTCTGTGGAGTGGCATAGACGGCACAGTCTGAAAAACTGGCTTCTTGGAAGTCCTCTTTTAAATGGCTCAGGGTGGAAGCTGTCCCTCTGTAATAGAGTATTTATGTCCGTTTCTTTTCTATACAGAGTTGTCAATAGGGTCCCATTTGATTTCTAAATTCACATGTCGAGGTAATGAATTTGAGATTGGGGCCAATGTCATTGAGTAATGCCATAAAGTCTAACAGTTCTTTTCCCGTTCCTCCCCATATGCAAAAAATGTTGTCAATATATCGATACCAGTTCAGGATTTTATTCAAAAATTGATTTTCTTTTTCATTATTAACAAAACGTTCTTCAAAAAGACCCACATAGAGGTTAGCGTAGCTCGGGGTGAATGCAGAGCCCATCGATGTTCAATTCGTTTCGAGATAGTATTCATCATCGAACCTGAAATAGTAATACATCAAAACATATTCAGCCAGCTCTAGAATAAAGTTTGTTGGTGGGTATTCGTTAGTATCTCTGTCTCTCAAATAGTATTTACATATAAAATGGCATTAAATCTCACAAATGAAATGTGTTACTCAACACAAATAATCTATTTTGAAGAGAAAACAGTATGGTGAGACGTCTAAGAGCAACATGTCATGCAGTATCTATCCTGTAATTAGACTGAGGGTTCCATCAAGGTATTTTAGTTCTTTCCACTGAGCTCCATTTCATTATATGGATGTTGATGCTGAGAATAAACAGTACATACTGTAATCATACATGATTCCCCGTGATTCCTACAGCTACTACTACCCAATAGCCTACGATCTGACAACATGGTCAGTTTACAACCTCTCAATAATACTAACACTTCAGACTGTTATTGCTTCTCTTCCTATAGCCTGTACATTATAAATGATTCTCCACAATTACAGGTAATTGGCTACCAAGAACATGCATCTACCTAGTCACTAACACTTTACCTTAAGTGTAAATTAATTAAGTATGTAACTAAATAATAGTACATGATTTATAACATAGTAGTTACATGTGATTACTATGGGTTGTGGGTTCGATTCCCACGAGGGACCAGTACGGAGGAAAAAATTTATGAAATGTATGAAATGTATGCATTCACTACTGTAAGTCGCTCTGGATAAGAGCGTCTGCTAAATGACAAAAATGTAAATGTAAATGTAAATACTATTTAATTACACTAATAGGGGTTTAGCGATATAGGTTATTACACAAGGGGAACAAGGACATATAATTACAAATCAGCTTGTCGGAGGTTATTCCACATGTTTAATTACTCATGATTTATGTATATGCATTTACAAGATGTCTTGATCCAAATGTAACTAACATGTTCTGTAACTACACTTTTGCAGTCTCCTGTGTAGAACCATGTTAACAATGCATCCTATTATGTAATTTTGTTACATGTCACTACCACCAAAATAATCTAGGCTAGGTCTCCGTCAGCTGTTGTAACAATGCACACCCTAGCATTTAGTACAGCTTCAGTTAACAATCTTATTTCCATAAAATTTGGCTTAAAGGATATACTGATTAAATGTAAGCGCAATGTATTTAAAATGGATGTGGATGTAACTAATGTACCTACCCAGGAGCAAGCAACTTAATGTAAAGGGAAACACATCATGGTATAACCTTTGTAAATACTATTTACCTGCCTTTGAAAAGGGATTTAAGGGTTTATTTCTCTGGCTTCAAAGGTGTAATGTTGTTCAAAATAATATGATGTTAATGTAAGTACTAAATGAGCAAGCAGCTTGAAGTGAAAAACAGTAGGGTAAACGTTTTTATTACAATCATTGGGAAAATACACTTCAGTGTAGAGTAACTTGTCACAGCGCCTAAAAGTGTTATTAATGTAATTTCAATGCAATTACATGTTTCACAGGATATATCAAAATGTCAGTTGTTACAATGTTGTTAAAAAGAAAAGTATCGTAACTACAATGTCTCTACACAGGAACAAGCAACTTAATGTAAAGTGAAACACATTGTGAATTACTCAAGTAATTACTATATAGTTACTATGTGATGACGGATCACCACCTCAAGCTGAACCTCGGCAAGACGGAGCTGCTCTTCCTCCCGGGGAAGGACTGCCCGTTCCATGATCTCGCCATCACGGTTGACAACTCCCTTGTGTCCTCCTCCCAGAGTGCTAAGAGCCTTGGCGTGACCCTGGACAACACCCTTTCGATCTCCACCAACATCAAGGCGGTGACCCGATCCTGTAGGTTCATGCTCTACAACATTCGCAGAGTACGACCCTGCCTCACACAGGAAGCGGCGCAGGTCCTAATCCAGGCACTTGTCATCTCCCGTCTGGATTATTGTAACTCGCTGTTGGCTGGGCTCCCTGCCTGTGCCATTAAACCCCTACAACTCATCCAGAACGCCGCAGCCCGTCTGGTGTTCAACCTTCCCAAGTTCTCTCACGTCACCCCGCTCCTCCGCTCTCTCCACTGGCTTCCAGTCGAAGCTCGCATCCGCTACAAGACCATGGTGCTTGCCTACGGAGCTGTGAGGGGAACGGCACCTCCGTACCTTCAGGCTCTGATCAGGCCCTACACCCAAACAAGGGCACTCCGTTCATCCACCTCTGGCCTGCTCGCCTCCCTACCTCTGAGGAAGCACAGTTCCCGCTCAGCCCAGTCAAAACTGTTCGCTGCTCTGGCACCCCAATGGTGGAACAAGCTCCCTCACGACGCCAGGACAGCGGAGTCAATCACCACCTTCCGGAGACACCTGAAACCCCACCTCTTCAAGGAATACCTGGGATAGGATAAAGTAATCCTTCTAACCCCCCCCTTAAAAGATTTAGATGCACTATTGTAAAGTGGTTGTTCCACTGGATATTATAGGTGAATGCACCAATTTGTAAGTCGCTCTGGATAAGAGCGTCTGCTAAATGACTAAAATGTAAAATGTAAATGTAAACGATGGCAGACAATCAGTACAGTACCTGTAGTTGTGATCAATGGGAATCCATCTCAATTTAGGAAAAACATTGTTACAGCACCTTAACCTGTCTAGGAACCTGGGACGCTTGCGTCCCACCCTAGTCAACAGCGAGTGGAATCGTGTCGCCGAAATACAAATACCTCATAAATGCTATACCTTCAATTTCTCAAACATATGACTATTTTACACCATTTTATAGATACACCTCTCCTGAATCGAACCACGTTGTCCGATTTCAAAAAGGCTTTACAGCAAAAGCAAAACATTAGATTATGTTAGGAGAGTACCCTGCCAAAAAAAATCACACTGCCATTTTCAAAGCAACTAGCATGCATCACAAATACCCAAAACACAGCTAAATGCAGCACTAACCTTTGACAATCTTCATCAGATGACACTCCTAGGACATCATGTTACACAATACATGCATTTTTTGTTCGATAAAGTTCATATTTATATATAAAAACAGCATTTTACATCGGCGCGTGATGTTCAGAAAATATTTTCCCTCAAATGCTTCCGGTGAATCAGCGCTACAATTTACAAAATTACTATGCGAAAACATTGTTAACCTCTTACATCTAGACGTTCCGCTAGCGGAACACCTGCTCCAATATCCAATGATAGGCGTGGCGCGAATTACAAATTCCTCAAAAATACAAACACTTCAATTTTTCAAACATATGACTATTTCACAGCATTTTAAAGATAAGACTCTCCTTTATCTAACCACACTGTCCGATTTCAAAAAGGCTTTACAACGAAAGCAAAACATTAGATTATGTCAGCAGAGTACCAAGCCAGAAATAATCAGACACCCATTTTTCAAGCTAGCATATAATGTCACAAAAACCCAGAAGACAGCTAAATGCAGCACTAACCTTTGATGATCTTCATCAGATGACAACCCTAGGACATTATGTTATACAATACATGCATGTTTTGTTCAATCAAGTTCATATTTATATCAAAAACCAGCTTTTTACATTAGTATGTGACGTTCAGAACTAGCATACCCCCCGCAAACTTCCGGCGAATTCACTAAGAATTTAACCTGTTAGGGCTAGGGGGCAGCATTGACACGGCTGGATAAAAAACATACCCGATTTAATCTGGTTACCACTCCTACTCAGTAACTAGAATATGCATATACTTATTACATATGGATAGAAAACACCCTAAATTTTCTAAAACTGTTTGAATGGTGTCTGTGAGTATAACAGAACTCAAATGGCAGGTCAAAACCTGAGAGATTCCTTTACAGGAAGTGGCCTGTCTGACCATTTCTGGAACTTCTTTGCCATCTCTATCATTTACTAAGGATCTCTGCTCTAACGTGACACTTCCCACGTCGTCCATAGGCTCTCAGAGCCCGGGAAAAAAGAGAATGTCGTCATTCCAGCCCCAGGCTGAAACACATTATCGCCTTTCTCAAGTGGCCCATCAAGAGACACTAGCTTATGCGCGTAACCCCGACCGCCCCCGCCTTTGGGATTTTTTCCTCTGTTTGCCGAAAAGGAGATTCCCTGTCGGAATTTTATCGCTTTTCTACGAGAAAAATGACGTAAAAATTGATTTTAAACAGCGGTTGACATGCTTCGACGTACGGCAATTGAATACTTTGAATTTTATTGTCAGGAATTGCGCCAAGCGCGCGACACTTCTTTACTATTTCGGATAGTGTCTGGAACGCACGAACAAAACGCCGCTATTCGGATATAACGATGGATTATTTTGGACCAAACCAACATTTGTTATTGAAGTAGACGTCCTGGGTGTGCATTCTGACGAAGACAACAAAAGGTAATGACATTTTTATAATAGTAAATATGATTATGGTGAGTGCTAAACTTGCCGGGTGTCTAAATAGCGAGCCCGTGATGCCTGGGCTATGTACTTAGAATATTGCAAAATGTGCTTTCACCAAAAAGCTATTTTAAAATCGGACATATCGAGTGCATAGAGGAGGTCTGTATCTATAATTCTTAAAATAATTGTTATGCTTTTTGTGAACGTTTATCGTGAGTAATTTAGTAAAATGTTAGCGAATTCCCCGTAAGTTTGCGGGGGGTATGCTAGTTCTGAACGTCACATGCTAATGTAAAAAGCTGGTTTTTGATATAAATATGAACTTGATTGAACAAAACATGCATGTATTGTATAACATAATGTCCTAGGGTTGTCATCTGATGAAGATCATCAAAGGTGAGTGCTGCATTTAGCTGTCTTCTGGGTTTTGGTGACATTATATGCTGGCTTGAAAAATGGGTGTCTGATTATTTCTGGCTTGGTACTCTGCTGACATAATCTAATGTTTTGCTTTCGTTGTAAAGCCTTTTTGAAATCGGACAGTGTGGTTAGATTAACGAGAGTCTTATCTTTAAATGGCTGTAAAATAGTCATATGTTTGAGAAATTGAAGTAATATGATTTTGAAGATTTTGAAAATCGCGCCACAGGATGGCAGTGGCTGTTACGTAGGTGGGACGAATTCGTCCCGCCGGTCCCATAGAGGTTAATAAATTACTCACGATAAACGTTCACAAAAAGCATAACAATTATTTTAAGAATTATAGATACAGAACTCCTCTATGCACTCGATATGTCCGATTTTAAAATAGCTTTTTGGTGAAAGCACATTTTGCAATATTCTAAGTACATAGCCCAGCCATCACGGGCTAGCTATTTAGACACCTGGCAAGTTTAGCCTTCACCAAAATCAGATTTACTATAACAAAAATGTTATTACCTTTGTTGTCTTCGTCAGAATGCACTCCCAGGACTGCTACTTCAATAACAAATGTTGGTTTGGTCCCAAATAATCCATCGTTATATCCGAATAGCGGCGTTTTGTTCGTGCGTTCCAGAAACTATCCGAAATGGTAAATCAGGGTCGTGCGCATGGCGCAATTCGTGACCAAAAAATACTAAATATTCCATTACCGTACTTCGAAGCATGTCAACCGCTGTTTAAAATCAATTTTTATGCAATTTATCTCGTAAAAAAGCGATAATATTCCGACCGGGAATCTCCTTTTCGGCAAACAGAGGAAAAATCACAAAGACGGGGGCAGCCAGGGCACGCGCCTAAGCCCACAGTCCCTTGATCGGCCACTTGAGAAAGGCGATAATGTGTTTCAACCTGGGGCTGGGATGACGACATT
Organism: Salmo salar; assembly: GCF_965601325.2. Classification (NCBI taxonomy): domain Eukaryota; kingdom Metazoa; phylum Chordata; class Actinopteri; order Salmoniformes; family Salmonidae; genus Salmo; species Salmo salar. Next base: position 29,062,630 of record NC_138302.1, on the reverse strand, counting down.
CAGGTTTTTCCCGGGCTCTGAGCGCCCATGGAAGATGTAGGAAGTGTCACGTTAGAGCAGAGATCCTTTGTAAAAGATAGAGATGGCAAAGAAGTTCAAGAAATGGTCAGACAGGCCACTTCCTGTAAAGGAATCTCTCAGGTTTTGACCTGCCATTTGAGTTCTGTTATACTCACAGACACCATTCAAACAGTTTTAGAAACTTTGGAGTGTTTTCTATCCAAAGCCAATAATTATATGCATATTCTAGTTACTGGGCAGGAGTAGTAACCAGATTAAATCGGGTACGTTTTTTATCCAGCCGTGAAAATACTGCCCTCTAGCCATAACAGGTTAAACCAATTTGCACATCGCTGATTCATAATTTATGCTAGGGATCGTAGAGATAGAAGGTAAAGAAGGTAAAGAATAAATAAAGACTGACTGATGACTGAAATGTAAGAGATCTTTAGATCTCTAAGAGTTAATTCAGAAGACGGAACAGCTTAAATAAACTTCTCCGTGGTGCCCCAGGTTATTAATAAGTTAATTGTTGCATGATTTAATTAAATCACGTAATCAATTAAATATTAGGTAATTGATTTGATAAAATAGCATGTCATCACATTAAGTCTGTACACATTTGTGGCATTCCTTCACCGGCTTGACATGCTAGTACAGTTAGGAATCGCCCTTGTGCTCTTGCGGGCATTTCCAATTCGCCCTGGGGTAAAGAGAAAAAAACAACACTCCACTGGAAGTAGAGGTTTTGATGCCTGTGAAACAAAGAACTACTTTGACATTGATACGGCCTCTTAATTACTGGGGTTTCATTACAATTTCTTATCAAAAGCTCTTAAGCTGTTGTTTCATGTGTGACTGACTCATTGGCTCGTTTGTTTCCTTGTTTCCTTCTGAAGATACACTACTCCTCCTTTTTCCAACCAGTTGATTTCATGTAAAGAAACAATGTAGACTTTATAACACAATGTAGTGTATAAACTGCAGGTCAAAAGTCAACATTGTTATAGATGGATTTATGACCCATATGTGTTCTAGTCCAATAAAAGTAATTTGGACAATGTAGGTGTAATATTGAGGGGGGAGGGGGGGGGGGGGGGGGGGGCTTTCTCAATAAGGGAGTTCAACGTCACCAAATCAGCAACTTGCTAATAACACAATAAACAACAATTTATAAGACTATGTATCTTACGTTTAACCCTGGTGTCCATCTCCTTCTCCATGACTTATTTGGGCGTAGAGAACTCACTGAGGGTGATCTTACGCGTGCTGTCACTCTGGTTGACCGAACCGTGTACTGTATATGTTAATCCAGGGGATTTTTCTGCAAGATTGGTAAATGTAGACAGACAACAGCTATGTTAAAATAGGGAATGACTATTCAATGATGGTTCGTCCCATTGGCAGCATTTCTCAAAGATGTATATTCCACTTTTTGTTCAGAGTGTTTTGACAAGGCTAAATTAAACCCTGGACGTGTTATTATCATGAAGCCAATAGATTTCTATTTAAGAAAATCAATTGATCATTAAATTCCCATATGACAACAATATCTAGTTGTGATATAGGACTGTAATCCGAATGCATATACATTTTGCATAATCTCTGAAAAATCTTTCTTCATTCATATTTATGATTATAAATATGTGTTTCATCCACTCGTATTATAAGTCATTTTGTTATTTAATTGTTTTGTGTTGTCGTGTGTGACATTTCAATAAATCTGTTTCCTCTTTAGATTAATGCGGGAATTTCCATATCCATAATTAATGCGTTTTCCGCAGACTTTTTCACCATTTTAATAATTTAGCTACTAACAGCCAAAGCACGGAAAGAGCATATAAAGCAATTTAATGATAGTTTTCTTCACATAACATCACTGATTCACACACGTGCCTCATGTATCCAAATCACTCTAAATCTGTTTTCTACAGTACATCTGCAGTATGAAGGAAATTAGAAAAGTTACTTCAAAGGAATGTATTTAGTTTACTGTTGATTGATGCAGGCCCTACCGATCTAGCACATTATTATAATAATATGCATTATTAATGATGATGGCAGGTGATTAGAGCAGTGCTGCGATATAGTGTTCAAAGATATAATCATACAGTACTGTACATACCTCTTGAATTTGTAGATGAGAAACACTGGTAAGCCCAGGAACACTACTGGGAGCATCATCAGGGCTGAACTGCTGTGTCTCGGGCTGGAATCCACCAAGGGGGCTGTAACAGAGGGTAGAGAAAGATGAACGTTAAACATAACAAGAACAGACCAACACAATAAAGGCTAATCTGGGAATGCCTTGAAGATTTTCTTGCTTCATTGCCAATACTGATCCTGTACTGTATATTATTGTGTCACTAATAACAACCATGGAGTACAGTTGAGATATATATTTTGCATCACAATAGTCTGCTACAATAGGGCTACATTCAGTCAAAGCATATGCTTTACTATAATCAAATAGTTGAAAACAAAATGGTGTTATATAGGATCACAGTGTACAATAAAGAGTTTTGGCACCACTACATAGTCAAAACAACTATTCTCTTCCAGTGGACCGTATGCAGCACCAAATTGTATTTATTTTGTCTGATTTGTGTGATGATGTAGTGTAGGCCCAAAACAACAGAGCTGGAACAAGGGACGTCTCACCTGCCAAGTTTATTCAACAGTAAATAAATCCGGCTATGGATTATGGGTAGATCCACAGCAATGATACTGCATTATGAGAACCTGCCCTGTTTTTAATTTCCCAAATGTAAAAGACTGTGGTAGCGTGATATTGCTATTTCTCAATGGTTGCCTTTACTCCAACTTAAAGCCATCTGCTTAAAACAAGCATAGCAACATTCCTATTTCCGAGGTAAAAGCAAAATTATGGTAAAAACAAGCCTTTTTCAACTACAACTGTCACAAATAAAGTGCAACACAGCAACACTTAATGTGGAATAAACTGGAAGTATGTGGTGCTGATTATACTATAAAAAAACTGCCCTTACATTATATACATATTTAATATGTTTGAAATCAAAGGAGAGGGAGGTGACAATTAAATTGTTTTGGGCTTGACCAAGATGTGGTAATAACCCAATGCAACCTCCCAATGCAATCTACTCATTCAAGGGTTTTTCTTTATTTTGATTATTTTCTACATTATAAAATAATAGTGAAGACATCAAAACTATGAAATAACACATATGGAATCATGTAGTAACCAAACAAGTGTTAAATAAATCAAAATATATTTTATATTTGAGATTCTTCAAAGTAGCCACCCTTTGCCTTGATGACAGCTTTGCACACTCTTGGCTTTCTCTCAATTAGCTTTACCTGGAATGATTTTCCAGCAGTCTTGAAGGAGTTCCCACATATGCTGAGCACTTATTGCCTGCTTTTCCTTCACTCTGCGGTCCAACTCATCCCAAACCATCTCATTTGGGTTGAGGTCAGGTGATTGTGGAGGCCAGGTCATCTGATGCAGCACTCCATCACCCTCCTTCTTGGTCATATAGCCCTTACACAGCCTAGAGGTGTGTTTTGGGTCATTGTCCTGTTAAAAAACAAATGATAGTCCCACTAAGCGCAAACCAGAATGCTGTGGTAACCATGCTGGTTAAGTGTGACTTGAATTGTAAATAAATCACAGAAAAATAATGAAGAAATCTTGAATGTGTAGGTGTGTCCAAACTTTTGACATGTACTGTATATTTCAATATTTTATGGCTGTTTATTTATTTTCATTTAACCTTTATTTAACTAGGCAAGTCAGTTAAGAACAATTTCTTATTTACAATGACGGCCTACCAAAAGGCCTCCTGCGGGGACAGGGGCTGGGATAAAAAAAAAAAATATATATATATATAAATATAGGACAAAATACACATCCCGACAAGAGAGACAACACAACACTACATAAAGAGAGACCTAAGACAACAACATAGCAAGGCAGCAACACATGACAACAACATGGTAGCAGCACAAAACACGGTACAAACATTATTGGGCACAGACAACAGCGCAAAAGGAAAGAAGGTAGAGACAACAATACATCACGCAAAGCAGTCACAGCTGTCAGTAAGACTGTCCATGACTGAGTCTTTGAATGAAGAGATTGAGATAAAACTGTCCAGTTTGAGTGTTTGTTCCAGTCGCTAGCTGCAGCAAACTGAAAATTCAAGCGACCCAGGGATGTGTGATTATGACATGTATGTAAGAGTGCAAAACCCACAAAACCTACCACACAAGGCAAACCAATCCATTCTACTTGTAAATATTATATAAAATGTCCTAAAATTGGCAATTTTACTACCATTATAATTGTACACACAATGATGGCAAACATGTGCCTAGCCCAATGCTCTGTTGCTGATGATGGGGATCAATTCAGGAGAAGGACAAAATACCCTCTTTGTAACTTATGAGTGAGATATGGCCATGTACATGATAGATGTATCTGGCTAATATTATTACCCTTACAGCAACAAAAAAAATCCATATTTTGAAATCAAAGTTTTTTTGTTCATTATATACATGTATACATTATATACATTATATATATGTATACTTAGCTCGCTAACCACTAACATTAGCTAGCCTACCATAGCTAGCTAGTTGTTTTAGTTGCCCATGGGTTTTTGTTACATTTAATACAGAAGACTATAAATAATTTGTACAAATAGCACTATATAGAGTGAATCAGATGTACTGTTGTTGCCTCAACAACGCATTGGGTGTAATTAGTTGTTTTGAACACCACCATATTTAGTGGTAGGGAAGCTAACCTTTTCTAAACAAACACTAACTAGATGGTAGCTAGCTACCTGAATAGTTGAGAGGTAGCTTTAGCTATGTTATTAAAATATTGAGAAAACGGATTGTAATGTATTTGAGAATGTGTGAAAGTGTTTGCTATTGCCGTAATACAGTATATTTGGTATGAAGTTTAAGTTTTTAGCTTTCTTTAGCGGTGTCACTGCATTGTAGCATACTCTATTCTGATTTATGTTAATCTGATGGATCCAGGGGAAAGGAAGCTTCTTGGCAGGGAAAACAAACATTTTTATTATCAAGGCACAAGGCGAGACAAATGCAGACACAGGAGGCAGATGGTTGGAGTCTTACAATGTTTATTAATCCAAAGGCGTGGGCAAGAGAATGGTCGTGGACAGGCAAAAGGTCAAAACCCGAGTCCAGAGGTCCAAAGTGGCAGACAGGCTCGTGGTCAAGGCAGGCAGAATGGTCAGGCAGGCAGGTACAAAGTCCAGAAACAGGCAAGGGTCAAAACCGGGAGGACTAGAAAAAGGAGAATGCAAAAAGCAGGAGAATGGGAAAAACGCTGGTTGACTTGGAAACATACAAGACGAACTTGCACAGAGAGACAGGAAACACAGGGATAAATAAACTGGGGGAAAAAAGTGACACCTGGAGGGGGTGGAGACAATAACAGGAACAGGTGAAACAGATCAGGGTGTGACATTAATAAATAATACAATTTAGAGTTAAATCCTTTGATGTTGTTGTAATACATTTTTGTTCATCGTATTTTGATTAACTTATGGAAAATACACATTGTCATGAAGCATTATGACCATCCTGTGTGAATTTAATTGGACGAAGAAATACAGTTCTTGACACTGTCAAGAAGCATTATAATCATCATAATCCTATAAGCCAGATAGACCTATCATCTACATGCTCTAATGTCAATCATCAGTCACAAAGAGGGTGTCTTGTCCTGCTCCTGAAATCTACTCCTGCATTCATCCCAGTCATGAGCAACAGAGCATTGGGGTAGGTACAGTTGAAGTCAGAAGTTTACATACACCTTAGCCAAATACATTTAAACTCTGTTTTTCACAATTCCTGACATTTAATCCTAGTAAAAATTCTCAGTCTTAGGTCAGTTAGGATCACCGTTTTATTTTAAGAATGTGACATGTCAGAATAATAGTTAAACGAGTGCATTATTTAAGCTTTTAATTCTTTCATCACATTCCCAGTGGGTCAGAAGTTTACATACACTCAATTAGTATTTGGTAGCCTTGGGTCAAATGTTTCGGGTAGCCTTCCACAAACACAATAAGTTGGGTGGATTTTGGGCCATTCCTCCTGACAGAGCTGGTGTAACTGAGTCAGGTTTGTAGGCCTCCTTGCTCGTACACACCTTTTCAGTTCTGACCACAAATTTTCTATAGGACTGAGGTCTGGGCTTTGTGATGGCCACTCCTATGCCTTGACTTTGTTGTCCTTAAGCCATTTTGCCACAACTTTGGAAGTATGCTTGGGGTCATTGTCCATTTGGAAGACCCAACCTTTAACTTCCTGACTGATGTCTTGAGATCTTGCTTCAATATATCCACATCATTTTCCTACCTCATGATGCCATCTATTTTGTGAAGTGCACCAGTCCCTCCTGCAGCAAAGCACCCCTACAACATGATGCTGCCACCCCCGTGCTTCACGGTTGGGATGGTGTTCTTCAGCTTGCAAGCTTCCCCCTTTTTCCTCCAAACATAATGATGGTCATTATGGCCAAACAGTTCTATTTTTGTTTCATCAGACCAGAGGACATTTCTCCAAAAAGTACAATCTTTGTCCCTATGTGCAGTTGCAAACCGTAGTCTGGCTTTTCTATAGCGGTTTTGGAGCAGTGACTTCTTCCTTGCTGAGGTTATGTCGATATAGGACTCGTTTTACTGTGGATATAGATACTTTTGTAACTCTTTCCTCCAGCATCTTCACAAGGTCCTTTGCTGTTTTTCTGGAATTGATTTGCACTTTTTGCACCAAAGTATGTTCATCTCTCGGAGACAGAATGCGTCTCCTTCCTGAGCGGTATGACAGCTGTGTGGTCCCATGGTGTTTATACTTGCGTACTATTGTTTGTACAGATGAACATGGTACCTTCAGGCCTTTGGAATTTGCTCCCAAGTATGAACCAGACGTGTGGAGGTCTTGGCTGATTTATTTGGCTTCTCCCATGATGTCAAGCAAAGAGGCACTGAGTTTGAAGGTAGGCCTAGAAATACATCCACAGGTACACCTCCAATTAACTCAAATGATGTCAATTAGCCTATCAGAAGCTTCTAAAGCCATGACATCATTTTCTGGAATTTTCCAAGCTGTTTAAAGGCACAGTCAACTTAGTATATGTAAACTTCTGATCAACTGGAATTATGATACAGTGAATTATAAGTGAAATAATCTGTCTGTAAACAATTGTTGGAAAAATTACTTGTCATGCACAAAGTAGATGTCCTAACCGACTTGGCAAAACTATAGTTTGTTAAAAAGAAATTTGTGGAGTGGTTGAAAAATGTGTTTTAAAGACAAGACTCTCGTTAATCTAACCACATTGTCCGATTTCAAAAAGTCTTTACAGCGAAAGCAAAACATTAGATTATGTCAGGAGAGTACCCTGCCAAAAATAATCACACAGCCATTTTCAAAGCAAGCATATATGTCACAAAAACCAAAACCACAGCTAAATGCAGCACTAACCTTTGATGATCTTCATCAGATGACACTCCTAGGACATTATGTTACACAATACATGCATGTTTTGTTCAATCAAAAAACTGCTTTTTACATTAGCATGTGATGTTCAGAACTAGCATACCCACCGCAAACTTCCGGTTGAATTTGCTACATTACTCACGATAAACGTTGACAAAAAACATAAATTATTTTAAGAATTATAGATACAGAACTCCTTTACGCAATCGCGGTGTCAGATTTTAAAATAGCTTTTCGGCGAAAGCACAGTTTGCAATATTCTGAGTACATAGCTTGGCAATCATGGCTAGCTAATTTGACACCCACCAAGTTTGACCCTCACCAAACTCATATTTACTATAAGAAAATTTGGATTACCTTTGCTGTTCTTCATCAGAATGCACTCCCAGGACTTCTACTTCAACAACAAATGTTGTTTTGGTTCCAAATAATCCATAGTTATATTCAAATACCTCCGTTTTGTTTGTGCGTTCAAGTCACTATCCGAAGGGTGACGCGCGAGCGCATTTTGTGACAAAACATTTCAAATATTCCATTACCGTACTTCAAAGCATGTCAAACACTGTTTAAAATTTTTCTCGTAAAATAGCGATAATATTCCAACCGGGCGACGTTGTATTCATTCAAAGACTGAAAGAAAAAAATGGAGTCGTCTCGTGGACGCGCATCTCCAGTGTCATTGTTCCCTGCATGACCACTCACAATAACTCCTGCTGTTTTTCGCCCACAGACTGCAGAGACTTTATTCCACTTTCTGGCACCTTCTGAGAGCCAATGGAAGCCTTAGAAAATGTCACGTTACAGCAGAGATGCTGTATTTTCGATAGAGATGCCACAGAAGGAGAACAAATTGTCAGACAGTGCACTTCCTGTATGGAATCTTCTCAGGTTTTTGCCTGCCATATGAGTTCTGTTATACTCACAGACACCATTCAAACAGTTTTAGAAACTTTAGAGTGTTTTCTATCCAAATCTACTAATTATATGCATATTCTAGTTTCTGGGCAGGAGTCGTAACCAGATTAAATTGGGTACGTTTTTTATCCAGCCGTGAAAATACTGCCCCCTATCCAATGACTGCAACCTAAGTGTATGTAAACTTCCGACTTCAACTGTACATGTCTGACATCAATGTGTGCTTGCAATTTAGATAGTAAATTTGAGAAAATGTAATATATCATTTATATTCTGTTTACAAGTAGGCTACGGTGTAATGGAATGGTTTGCTTTGTGTGGTAGGTTTTGTAGGTTTTGACACTCATGAAGGTGTCATAACCAGCCTTAAAATCACACAATATGTCACAACATATGATGACACAGTTTATGAAAAGTTGTTTCAGCTGTTAGGACCTACTATGACAAGGTGTCAAATAAAATGTTATCTTTTTTTCAATCCAATATCAGCCTCCATGTTTTTGCAAAGTATTTCTTTCTTGATGGGAAACGTACGTCTTGCCAAACAACATGTTTTTCCATGCCTTGAAAATAGCTACTACTAAATGTTTTTCTTTACAATGGCCTTCATCCACTTTAGATTAGCAGAAAGGCACAGGTTCCAACCAGCAAATCAGTGTCCATTTTAAAAGCTACTAATGTTTTTATGGGTACTGTATGCGCCTATCGGCGGACAATGGAGTGGCATAGTAGACGAATCACATACACTTGACAAACATCAATTTTCAAGCCTTAAAAATCACTTTTTGAGTAGCAAAGTAGTTGACAAATAGAGAGCAAGGGAATGACTCACAATGAGGGGAAAGAGGCATAGAAGGAATGGGAGTGGGAAAGGGAAGGGGATGGGATGCAATAGCCGCTGTAAAAATCAATCCACTCAGGCCATGTTTGTTCTCTTTGCAATCGATCGTTAGTCTAAAAAGCCTTCTGGCTCTGTGTGCTTGGGTAGCGCTGGTAATTTATGCCCCCCACTCAATGGTTGAAGGGAAAAAAAAATAAATCGGATCTGGGTTAAGGAAGGAGAGTAGGTGAGTCAGTCAGTTAGATGAGTGAATGTTTTGGAGAGAACTTTGTCCAAGCCCAAATTTGAATGAAAAAACACCTCTGCAGGGCTGTATCTTGTCGCTTTAATATTTTAACAGCAAATGTTTTTGGAGTGGCTTCCTCCCAGTCTTACTGTAAGCAAAGCTAAGTAAATAAGATGAAACAGTGGTCAATTACGATTGTAAACACACCAGAATGTGGATTCTGTTTTTCACTCGTCGTGAACTTGATAATACGGGGTTATTCTAACTTCATAACTCTACCCATAGTGCATTATTTCCAACAATGTTGTTGGAGATATTTATAGGTGAATCACCATGACCTATCATTTTATTCTGTGAAGTAAAGTACTGTAGTTACCCAGGAAAGGAAGGGGGGGGGGGGGGCGAGAGCGAGAAAGGGATGCCCAGAGGAAGTGCACTCTCTTGGGGAAAAAAGAGGACATGTTAACCTCTTGCACCACACTGAGAGGTGAATTAACAGGTGGTGGTGAAACCAGCGGGGAGCTTCCGTGAAACATACTAAATTATATGAATTTGCAAACTGTCACTGTCTAGAACCTGAGAGGGAGCCTTCGGCCATCTTCCATGTTCCGCTTGGGGAGGAAAGAAGTATCCTGAGAATCCGGAGCCGGAATAACTTCTGAAAATAACTTAAAATAGCCTCTATTACTGAACTCCCTATTCAAACCTCTATTTGGAATCAGCTGAGGAGCAAAAGTGCAGCCCTGCCTAGCTCTCATTATTGTCAGCCATAGAGCTGTACTGTAATTCGGCAACACTGCAGTTTAATGGACCCTGACTTTAATTGCGATGTTGATGCCCCTTCTCCTTCTCCTCATCTTTGCTTTATTGTGGGGAGTTGTTTACTTTGACATGATGGAATATGTTTCATCTTGAAGGTGAACTGAATGCAAACAGCAGAAACATTCAAATAAATGAAGAAAAAAATAATAATACTTTGTGCGGTGGTTGTTGCACAATATCTAGGCTATGAACCCTATGTCAACTCTAGCAGTAAATGGATTCATAGGCCAGAATATGATTTTCTTTCAGAGAAAGGGTGAAAGAGTGAAAGGAGGGATGGTTTGATAGGATTAAACTGTATATGGAGGAGCACATGCACATGAACTAGTGTTCATAAACTCAATAGAGACCCATATACCGTACAAAGTATCTATTGTAGGGCCTAAAAGGTTGTATAACAAAACGTTTTGTATGAAAAGAGATGCTGTAACACTATTGAGGCTAGCAATTAATAACCCAAGCTAGATCTCTAGCTTTCTATAACCGAGTGAGCCCCTCAGTTCAACTGGCTGGTGCTATACCATATTGCCATGAACATACTATGTGGCTCCCAGGTGACAAAGTGCACTTTATCCCTCACCCTGACCTCTATCACAGTAGTTCACTCCACTGGCTCTCAGCCTAGCTCGCCTGAGTCGCCTCTCATGTCAAATCCAATGTGGAGTTGGTAAAGACACAGAGAGACCACAAATCACACGCAATAGGCCTAAACCACCACACAAAGTGGAAGAATAACACACTTAACTATGTCATATCAGTGCTAGCCCTACTCTGCAGATACTACACACATCCAATGTCACAGTAATGCCTAAGAGCTCCTTCATTCCAGGCTAATTCCAAAGAATGCATTTCATCGTTCCAACTTCTGAAAATAAGTTATTAGTGCTCGTCAAGCTGCCTCGCGTTGGGAAGAAGAAGCCGAGCCTCTCGCACCTGTGTGGTAACGAATCACAGGACAGCCCGAGGGCAAACATCGAAGTGTCTGAGCAGAGAGAAAAAGATGGGAGAGAGGGAGAAAAAGAAAGAAGGAATTCACACTTACTTGGAGCAGAGCCTTCTTAATGACTCTCCCCACATCCTGTCTCCACTTGGGGACATCAGGGTTGTACTCATCCAGATTAGGGGAGAAACATAAAAGCAGAGATTTGAAGAACTCTGTCAGAAAGAGAGAGAGAGACTGTCACAGTTGTCATAAGAATTGGACCAAGGTGCAGCGGGAACGTGTATGCACATCTTCTTTATTATATAGAAAGAAGGAAAAAACAAACAAAACACGGAAACAAATGCAACGAACGACACTAACAGACCTGTCAGGCGAACATACACTAAACAGGTGACAACTATCCACAAATCCTAATATAAAAACACCCCTACACATAGGACCTTCAATCAGAGGCAATGAGGAACAACTGCCTCCAATTGAAGGTCCATCAAAACCCTAAACATAGAACTAAAAGGACTAGACTAGAACATAGAAATAACGAACATAGAACATAAACCAACAAATCCCGGAACACATAAACCAAACACCCCTCTACCTAAATACATAGCCCAAACCACATAAAATAAACACCCCCACCACCGTCCTGACCAAACTACAATAACAAATAACCCCTTTACTGGTCAGGACGTGACAGAGACCCAGGGGGAGAAATAGAAACAGACCGTTAATTCAACTCCTGATCTCGGTGCATTATTCTCAACGTATCCTCCTCATTCCCCACTGTCATTCGTTCTGGTTGTGTCCCTCTAACTATCTTCTGATGGGTGGGAAAGCTGACAGAGATGTTGGTGTGTGTGAGTGTGAGCGTGTGCGTGTGCTCATGTTTTGACAAGGGGAGACGATTTCTCGCACAGTTGCTTTCTTAGATAATTTTGGAAATGTCCCCTTTCGCATATATCCTGACATCGTCTAATGTAAGGTACTCTCAACTGTTGCTTACTAAGTGAGATGGCTTCTAGAGGTGATACCTAGCATTACATCAAGCAGAATAATTTGATTAGGGAGATCTGAGCGAGAGAGAGAGAGAGAGAGAGAGATCCTGATCCTTAACCTGGACTTCTATCGTCATGGTTTCTTGCAGTATGGTGTTTGCTAAAGACACTTGGACCATAACAGTGTTCATTCCCTCGCTGGTGAAGGTGTACGAGATGCTCCCGTCAAAGCTGATCATCGGCTGGAGGAAGAAGGAACATGGACAAAATGGATAATCGAACTTTGATCAGGTAATAATCCCTTCACCTAAAACATTTACCTAAAACCCCGGAACATGAAAGAATCCCATTTCAGATGATAACAACCTCTCCTTCAACTTCTCACTTAGAGTAGTAGCCCCGGAATGCTCGGTCAGCAGCTGGGGACCACGTGAACGGAACCTTGGTAGAGGTAAGTGCAGACGGGGGAAGCCAGGGTGGTGTAACCCTGGATAAAGCAGTGATAATAATTGGCAAATGCCAGGAAGCGTTGCAGCTGCAATCTGGATGTGGGTTGGGGCCAATCCACCACTGCTCTCACCTTTCTGGGATTCATCTGTACATTCACAGGAGTGATGATGTAACCGAGGAAGGGGATGGTGGAACCATGGAATTTGCACTTTACACTTTCACAAAAAGCTGATTCTCCAGGAGGCGCTGGAGGACCTGTCAGACGTGAAGCACGTGTTCTTGGGCTGAGCAGGAGAAAACTAGGATATTGTCGATGTAGACGAAGACGAACCTGTTCAACATGTCACGGAGAGCATCATTAATCAGGGCCTGGAACACAGCTAGAGTGTTGGTTAGACCAAATAATCCCTCCTGAGATGTGTGCAAACCTGGTGGCCAACTACAAGAAACATCTGACCTCTGTGATTGCCAACAAGTGTTTTGCCACCAAGTACTAAGTCATGTTTTGCAGAGGGGTCAAATACTTATTTCCCTCAATAAAATGCAAATCAATTTATAACATTTTTGAGATGAGTTTTTTTTGATTTTTTTGTTGTTATTCTGTCTCTCACTGTTCAAATAAACCTACCATTAAAATGATAGACTGATAATTTCTTTGTCAGTGGGCAAACGTACAAAATCAGCAGGGGATCAAATACTTTTTTCCCTCACTGTATAGTCATCCCCGTTGTGGTGTGGTGCCTGGGAGAAGGTCATTGGGTAGGTGTGGAGGAAGCGAAGTAGCCCGGGGCAGGCTGCGCCGACTTCAGACAATGATGGCACCAGCAGTCCAATCAATGAGGAGATTGTGTCGCTGGAGCCAAGAAAATCCCAATACAATGGGAACCTGAGGAGCCTTAATAAGCATTAATTGGATAGCCTTGCTGTGATTCCATGACACTCGTAGGTTGATGGGAGTGGTGTTGTGGGTGACCCTGCCTATAGAGTGCCCGTCCAGTGCTCTAACGTCCATGGGACTGGAGAGGGGCTGAGTGGGAATGCCCATCTCGGACGCCAGGGTGGCGTCCATAAAACTCTCATCGGCCCCAAAGTTCCTGGTCCTGGTCTTTTAGTGGACACGAGGACACGGAATGACCAGTAGTCCCGCAATACAGGCAACTCTTCGGGTTAAACCTGCGTAAATGTTCAGCTGGAGACAACCTAGCCCAGTCTATTTGCATCGACTCGGGAAGAGACGAATTGGGAGACTTTGGAGACTCTCAGGGGAACTTGGGTAGCCTCTGATTTTCTCGGAAACGGAGATGTCGGGGACCTCTGGGATGCCTCGGAGATGAGGTGGAATCAGATCTCCTCTCCCTCCTGAATTCCCGTAGCTGCCCATCGATCCGGATGGTCAAGGCGATGAGCGAGTCGAGATCCGTCGGTAGTTCCCAAGCTGCTAGCTTGTCCTTAACTTCCTCCGATAATCCATGCAGGAACGTATCGAACAACGATTCAGGGATCCAGGCACTCTCAGCCGCCAATGTGCCGAAATCCACCGCATAGTCTGCCAGACTGCGGAAGTGTTGCTGAAGCTGGAGTAACTTCAGGGCAGACTCTCTCCCAGACAATGGAGAATCGAAAACCTTATTTATCCACAAACTCCTCCAGGCTGAAGCATACGGCAGACTGTTGTTCCCACACTGCAGTAGCCCAGGTGATAGCCTTCCCGGACATCAGTGTGATGAGGTACGCAATCTTCGAGTGGTCTGGGGGGAAGGAGGAGGGCTGCAGCTCAAAGATGAGGGAACACTGAGCGAGAAATGCCCACCATGTTCCTGCCTCTCCAGCGAAGCGTTCCGTTGGAGGTAAGCTGGGTTCTCGGGAAGCTGGGTTCTTGGGAAGCCGGAGTAGCCAGGAGAGACACGCTGCTGACAGCTGGGTTACTGAGGGGCTGGGAGGTTACCGTCATGGTAGGCTGTCTAACTGACAAACCGTGGAATTGCCCCAGCAAAGTATCCAAGGCGCGGTCATGGCATTCGGCCAAAGGTCTGAAAACCTTCCATAAGACCACGAAGCAACTCCTCGTGCCTTACAATGGTGGCTCTTTGGGAGGAGACGTCAATTTAAATGTTTTACTTTTTTATTTAATTTATTTATCCTTTATTTAACCAGGTAGGCCTGTTGTGAACAAGTTCTCATTTACAACTGTGACCTTGCCAAGATAAAGTAAATCAGTGCAACACAAACAACAACACAGTTACACCTGGAATAAACAAACGTACAGTCAATAACACAATAGAAAAAATCTATATACAGTGTTTGCAAATTAGGTAAGATTAGGGAGGTAAGGCAATAAATAGGCCGTAGCGGCGAAGTAATTACAAAGTAGGAATTGGGGGAATTAGGAATTGGGGGTGACCAGTGAAATATACCTGCTGGAGCGTGTGCTACGGGTGGGTGCTTCTATGGTGACCAGTGAGCTAAGACGGGGCTTTACCTAGCAAAGACTTGTAGATGACCTGGAGCCAGTGGGTTTGGCAACGAGTATGAAGCGAGGGCCAGCCAACGAGAGCGTACAGGTCGCAGTGGTGGGTGGTATATGGGGCTTTGGTGACAAAACGGATGGCACTGTGATAGACTGCATCCAATTTGCTGAGTAGAGTGTTGGAGGCTATTTTGTAAATGACATCGCCAAAGTCAAGAATCGGTAGGATAGTCAGTTTTACGAGGTTATGTTTGGCAGCATGAGTGAAGGATGCTTTGTTGCAAAATAGGAAGCTGATTCTAGATTTAATTTTGGATTGGAGATGCTTAATGTGAGTCTGGAAGGAGAGTTTACAGTCTAACCAGACAGCTAGGTATTTGTAGTTGTCCACATATTTTAAGTCATAAGTCAGAACCGTCCAGAGCAGTGATGCTAGACGGGTGGGCAGGTGCGGGCAGCAATCGGTTGAAGAGCATGCGTTTAGTTGTACTAGCATTTAAGAGCAGTTGGAGGCCACGGAAGGAGAGTTGTATGGCATTGAAGCTCGTCTGGAGGTTAGTTAACACAGTGTCCAAAGAAGGTCCAGAAGTATACAGAATGCTGTCGTCTGTGTAGAGGTGGATCAGAGAATCACCAGCAGCAAGAGCGACATCATTGATGTATACAGAGAAAAGAGTCGGCCAGAGAATTGAACCCTGTGGCACCCCCATAGAGACTACCAGAGGTCTGGACAACAGACCCTCCGATTTGACACACTGAACTCTGTCTGAGAACTAGTTGGTGAACCAGGCGAGGCAATCATTTGAGAAACCAAGGCTGTTGAGTCTGCCGATATGAATGTGGTGATTGACAGAGTCGAAGCCTTGGCCAGGTTCCACATTTTGCAACTCTTTCAGAACATCAACTATCTGGATTTGGGGGAAGGAGAAATTGCTGTGAAATTGCTGTGGGGCAAGTTGCTGTGGGGGGTGCAGGGCTGTTGACCGGGGTAGGGGTAGCCTGGTGGAAAGCATGGATTCAAGGAGTAATGTACAGACAAGGGTATGGTAGGATGTGAATACAGTGGAGGTAAACCTAGGCATTGAGTGACGATGAGAGAGGTTTTGACTCTAGAGACACCATTTAAACCAGGTGAGGTCACCGTATGTGTGGGAGGTGGCATATTTAGTAGGGCTGGAGGCTCTACAGTGAAATAAGACAAAACAAAGACCAAAACAGAAATGGACAAGGCATGCGGATCTGGTCCGAGTCTGCTGGGTCAGTCAGAGCCAGTTCGTACTATCAAACCTCAGGATAAGACCTGGATGCAGACAGCTCGAAATCACAAATTTTTATTTACAAAACAGTGGGCAGGCAAACGACAGGTCAAGACCGGTAATCCAGGGCAGAGTCCGTAAGGTACAGAACGGCAGGCATGCTCAGGGCCAGGGCAGGCAGGGGTCAGCAATCCAGGGCAGTGTCAAGAGTTACAGAACGGAAGGCAGTCTCAGGGTCAGGGCGGGCAGAATGGTCAAAAACCAGGACAACTAGAAAACAGGAACTAACAATAAACAGAAGTAAACACTGGTTGAGACAAGACGAACTGGCAACAGACAAACAGATAACACAGGTATGAATGCACCGGGGATAATGGGGAAGATGGGAGACACCTGGAGGGGAGTGGAGACAAGCACAAAGACAGGTGAAACAGATCAAGGTGTGACACACTGCGCTTGCCAGTATCACTTATCATTATCACTGGGGTAGTGCTGTGGGATCTTTTCAATATGACTACTTTAGCTAAAAAGGGAAGGTGAATGAAATCTTAATCAACAATTACCATAACTGTCATAATGTTTTATAGTTTTGATGGATTTTAGTTGAAGAACAAGATTTATTCTCGACTTAAAACACATTGGCGTTATCATGTTTTTGACGTGATACCTTGTGAGTAATACTGTGGTCTGCCATGCTGAGACTGTAATGGGAGCTGGTGTACGTGGCATTACCATGATCTAAGTGGGGAAGGTTCCTATAGTGGAGAGATATAACACGGTATTTTAACAGTAAAACTCTGAGCTTCTGTTAACTCTTATCCTCTTTAACTGAGACTAATCTTCATCCTAATCTTAGCTTTCAAATGCATGTGTTTGTGTGTGACAAAGAGAGAAAGTGTGTGTATCTGTGTGTGTCCCTTTCCAATGTCTATGCAGATGTGTATGTGCGTATGTATTGTGTGTGTGTGTGATTGTGTGTGCATGCGCGAGTGTGTGATGTGAGTCATTTGGACAGCCTGTGTTTGGTGTTAAAAATATTTCATTTGGAAATCTGGTGGCGTCGTGCTTGGCCAGCTCTAAAAGCATCACCTGCAATCTCTCTCTGCTGTAAATGACCACAAAACGGGGGCTCGAATTCAGGGGGTATTTGAGGGTATTGTGGCATTTGTTAAAGAAAATGGCTAAAAGCATAGGCCTACCACCTTGTTAGTTTGTTATTTTTTATTATATAAAGTGATGTATAACAATGCTTTAGTCTGCAAACCAGCAGTAAAATGCTGGGGAAGGACGGGACTACAATGCATATGGGATTTCCTTGGTTTGTCTATATGACATTCAGAGGCTGCGCAACAGCCGATGAGACAAAAATGTACTTTGTGATTCTGTAACTATTAATTGACATTCTACATTCCAATAGGCTAATAAAGAACATAATAACTCTAAAATCAGTCAGCAGCAAGCCAGATAGCCTAAGAAGGAACAAAAATGTATTATTATTATATTATTATTCTTTCCAGGCTTTAGCCTGCCATTTAAGGAATGAATTGAGAAACATTTGTGACACGCTACAGGCTGGCAGGGGTGCTCAGCATTTTAAAAAACACATAAACAACAGTACTTCAACAACATTCTTAAAAATGTCACATTTAGGCTGTATAAAATTATTGTTACATTTTTTGGTAGTTAGAATTAAATAGAAACAAGAGTTTGGCCAATCTTTGGTTTGAGGATTATGCTGTGAGCTATGCATGCCTACTTTGTTAATTGAGCCTAGCAGATTCTCTCATATTCCCATGCCCAAATCTGTTTTGTAACAACAATATCATGTAATAAAATAGAAAATTCTAAGTGCATGTAGGCCTACGTGATGATATGGGGCTGCTGTGTTAATTAACAAATGGCAAATTAATTGATGATCAGATACTTCAGTTGTAACTGGTTCTGTTGTGCTCACTTTTTACAGTTGATAGACAACTTTAGCGTTGTTCCACACTTAGACTATATTCTTTTTTTAACAATAGCCTGTATAGATTCATGGAGTGTTTTTATTATAATGGATACCTTTTCACCCCTACCTGTGTCCACAGTGGTCTGTAAATCCACAACTTTCTGGCTACTTTGTCATATAATGCTTACAAAACATAGAACAGTTTCTAAAAATGCATATATAAGGCTCTTGTCTGTCCTAGGAGTGATGGTAAATGGTAGGCATGCTCTCTGCTATCCACTTTATGTTTTAATTATTATTCTTGCTATATGGGAGAGTCACTTGTTTATGTTTTCAAGCGTTCAGGGATGGTCGGGTAAAAATATATCTTACTGAAGGTTTGGCCAACCATTTTAATTTCAGATATGTCCGATTTTCTCCAGGTAACCCTCATTTAACTACTGTGTAAATACATTGGTATTATGTAATCAGGACACATATTGATAAGTTGGACCAACTTCCTGTTGAAGAGGTCTTACCTTATTGTGAAGGTGCCAAGTCTGAAAGTCTCCTTCTGTACATTTCCTGTTGAAGATTGACTCGGACCTATGGCTAAAGTGTCTGAAAAACCATGAAAACCAGAGTGAGATAACCTCACTGTTAATTCATAATGAACATGGCAACTGGATGGATACACAAGTTAATATAACTCGACAGGGGTGGTTAGCGCTACAAGTTTTCAACAATTACCTCAAGTCTATGAATAATTAAACATTCCTTGTTAAATATGTCTATCAGTCCAAAGCTAACAGACTGACAACCCTTATTAATCAAACCTCGTCTCCCATTTGAACGTCTGTTAATAAAGACGAGACATCAGCATTCGTTGAATTCAAATTCCTCCCTCCCACCCCTATATTCTTTCCTCCCCATCCTCTCATACATTCTCTCCAAGAGGAACAGGGTTCCCAAGAGAATGAGGAGAGAAATGACATAAATCCTCCCTTTCACCAAAAGGAACAGGCCCAAAAGAATGGAAGAAAGAAAGATTAAACACGTCATACCTCCATTTCTCTCTCCCTTCATCTCCAATAATCCCTCCCCCTCAAAAAAGAATGGGACAGTGAGTCGAAACACATCATCCCTCCATTTCTCCATCTCTCGCTACCCCCACTCCCTCCTCACCAAAAGGAACAGGGTCCCAAAAGAACAGAGGACAAAAGAACATCAACCCCCATCTAGATCATTCATCACTACTCATGCCATCCCTCCATTCCTCCATCGTCCCTAGTCACATCATGATCTGGTTCTCTGTCCCGGCCTCCACCAGCATCCCTTCCACGAACAGAGGCACCAAGGAGAAGCTGTGTCTGGTTCACTGCTGCCCCTCATAAAAAATGACCCTGGAACAGAGTCACAACACAATAACACATTTAATGAACACCCCAAATGCCACGCAGGACCTATATGGCTCTGGTAGTGTAGGCTACTAAAGTAGTGTAGGCTACTAGTAAATAGGGTGCCATTTGGGATGCAAAAAATCCTATCTCATACACTACATGACCAAAAGTATGTGGACACCTCCTTGTCGAACATTTCATTCCAAAATCATGGGCATTACTATGGAGTTGGTCCCCCCTTTGGTCCCCCTCCAATCTTCTGGGCTTTCCACTGGATGTTGGATCATTGCTGCAGGGATTTGCTTCCATTCAGCCACAAGAGCATTAGTGAGGTCGGATATTGATGTTGGGCAATTAGGCCTGGCTCGCAGTCGGCGTTTCAGATGGTGAAGCGTGATTCCTCACTCCAGAGAATGCGTTTCCACTGCTTCAGAGTACAATGGCGGCGAGCTTTACACCACTCCAGCCAACGCTTGGCATTGCGCATGGTGATCTTAGGCTTTTCTGCAGTTTATTGGCCATGGAAACACATTTCATGAAGCTCCCAATGAACAGTTCTTGTGCTGACGTTGCTTCCAGAGGCAGTTTGGAACTCAGTAGTGAGTGTTGCAACACTTAACGGTCCCCTTCTGTGAGCTTGTATGGTCTACACGTCGCTGCTGAGCCATTGCTGCTAGACATTTCCACTTCACAATAATAGCACTTACAGTTGACCGAGGCACCTCTAGCAGCGCAGAAATGTTATGAATTGACTTGATGGTAAGGTGGCATCAAATGACGGTGCCATTTTGAAATTCACGGAGCTCTTCAGTTAGACCATTCTACTACCAATGTTTGTCTAAGGAGATTACATGGCTGTGCGCTCAATTTTATACACCTGTCAGCAATGGGTGTGGCTGTAATAGCCAAATCCACGCATTTGAAGGGGTGGTCACAGACTTTTGTATATACAGTGCCTTCGGAAAGTATTCAGACCCCTTGACCTTTTCAAAATGTTGTTAGGTTACAGCCTTATTCTAAAATGTATTAAATCGTTTTTTCCCCCCTCATCAATCTACACACAATACCCCATAATGACAAAGCAAAATAAATGTTTGAAAATGTATTTAAAATAAAAAACTGAAATATCACATTTAAATAAGTATTCAGACCATTTACTCAGTACATTGTTGAAGCACCTTTGACAGCGATTACAGTCTCGAGTCTTCTTGGTTATGTCGCTACAAGCATGGCACACCTGTATTTCGGGAGTTTCTCCCATTCTTCTCTGCAGATCGTCTCAAGCTCTGTCAGGATGGATGGAGAGCGTCGCTGCAGAGCTATTTTCTGGTCTCTCCAGAGATGTTCGATTCGGTTCAAGTCCGGGCTCTGGCTGGGCCACTCAAATACATTCAGAGACGTGTCCTGAAGCAGCTCCTGAGTTGTCTTGGCTTAGGGTCATTGTCCTGAGTGCTCTGAAGCAGGTTTTCAACAAAGATCTCTGTTCTTTGCTCTGTTAATCTTTGCCTCGATCTTGACTGGTCTTCTAGTCCATGCCTCTGAAAAACATCTCCACAGCATAATGCAGCCACTACCATGCTTCACCGTAGGGATGGTGCCAGGTTTCCTCCAGATGTGACTCTTGGCATTCAGGCCAAAGAGTTTAATCTTGGTTTCATTTGACCAGAGAATCTTGTTTATCATGGTCTGAGAGTCTTTAACCTCTTACATCTAGACGTTCCGCTAGCGGAACACCTGCTCCAATATCCAATGATGGGCGTGGCGCGAATTACAAATTCCTCTAAAATCCGAAAACTTCAATTTTTCAAACATATGACTATTTTACAGCATTTTAAAGACAAGACTCTCGTTAATCTAACCACACTGTCCGATTTCAAAAAGGCTTTACAGCGAAAGCAAAACATTAGATTATGTCAGGAGAGTACCCAGCCAGAAATAATCAGACACCCATTTTTCAAGCTAGCATATAATGTCACAAAAAACAAAACCACAGCTAAATGCAGCACTAACCTTTGATGATCTTCATCAGATGACAACCCTAGGACATTATGTTATACAATGCATGCATGTTTTGTTCAATCAAGTTCATATTTATATCAAAAACCAGCTTTTTACATTAGCATGTGACGTTCAGAACTAGCATACCCCCCGCAAACATCCGGTGAATTTACTAAATTACTCACGATAAATGAATCCTACAGACGAAGAACCGTATATGTGACATTTTTCCAAAAAACGAGATATACATGAAAAATCATTATTGGACACCCTTTTTCTATAGTGAACCAGTTTCACAAGCTTTCCACGCGCTAATTAACAATATGTTTAAATTTAAAGATAGGCTCTCGTGGAATAACCGTTTATGTGCACCACTCAGAATGGACAGACAAGCGCACAACTTTTCTGTTGCTGATGAAAATCACCGAAATGTGGGAAAGAAACGTAAAACAAAACTAAAAGAATGGAAAGACAGGCAAAGGAAGATCTTACGGGATGCGGGAAAACCCTATACAAATCGTAAGGGTCAAGAAAAAACTGGGAAAAGCTGTCCAAAAGAGGTATGTGGAAGAACCGTATATCAAACAATCAAGCTAGCTAGCTATAGAGTACAGTAACTAACATGTATGTTCTGGGTTGTCTAATTTGTAACTATAGAGAAAACATATTAGCTAAAGTTCGTTGGCTACTAACTTATACATTATCGTTACAAATGTTATTGCTAGATTATAGAAGAAACATAGCTAGCTACTTTTTGTCCATCCACCGGATGATTCGACATGGCTACAGTAGCTAGCTAGTTATATGTAACGTTACACTGTATCCTGCAGGGAAGAGCGTGTTCCACGACGCGCAGAAAGGATTGTGGAAAGTTGATTGATGAGCGCAAGCTGCATCTGTTCAACAGTTTCTACACTGTCCCATACGAGAAACAACAAGCACAACCAGCAAAACCATTCAAGGTGATGAGGATGCAATGTGAAGACTTCAGTCACCTCCCAGATTCTGTTCTCAAGCGACCAGCTGGACTACAGATCACTTCAGTGAGGTGGTTAAAAGTCACATGTATTGCACAGAGAATAGTTTACTAACATCCCATCAACATGCAACATGTTGTTCTAACAATAAAATATCCAAATGATTCCCTTTTTTTATTCATTACAATATACATCTCTGTCACCACATATAGCATCAACTCTAAGCAGTTAATACTTATTTACTGCTGTCACCTCAGTACAGAAGGACCTTTCTTGCCTTTAGCATGGGTTTAACGCAATTCAAAACTTAATTGTAGATCATAGTGTTAAACGCAAAGAGAATGGTTTTCTGAACGTTTTGTAATATTGACCTTAGGGACCTGCATAATGGACATGCATATTGGCACATCACATTGATCCATATTTGATATGTACAAGTTGTACTTCTTTTGATTGAATTAATTTAATTGTATTCTATTTTTGTAGTTATTCTATGGTATGTTCACATTGAGGGCTTCATTTTAAATGAGACTAAGATTTCATGACTCAACTTTTAAGAAAAGTCATCGGTGCTAAAGTTGATAGACCACCTTTAAATGAACCTCCATTAAATTAATTAACTACATATTGCATTTAAGTTATTTACATGAAGGGCATCTGTACTTGAAAGTACTTAAAACATCATATCAGGTATTAAAAAAGGACATCTTACAAGTGTCATGCAAAATGTCACATATACTGTTCTTCCACAAATTGAAATCATCACTAGAGATATACTGTTCTTCCACATTCTAAAAATTAAAACGGCAATAAAAAAAGTATTTTTTGAAATAACAAAAAAATATCAATTGTTGTTGGAAGATATGAGTATGGTGAATTATTTGTCAACCATAAAACACCCAATGTGGTACACACAATGAATAATATAAAAATAACTGATTATCTTAAAATGGAAAAATTGTCACATATATGGTTCTTCGTCTGTAGGATTCAAATGTTCACAAAAAACATAACAATTATTTTAAGAATTATAGATACAGAACTCCTCTATGCACTCGATATGTCCGATTTTAAAATAGCTTTTCGGTGAAAGCACATTTTGCAATATTCTCAGTAGATAGCCCAGCCATCACGGCTAGCCATTTAGACCCCGACCAAGTTTAGCCCTGATCAAACTCCGATTTACTATTACAAAAGTTTCATTACCTTTGTTGTCTTCGTCAGAATGCATTCCCAGGACTGCTACTTCAATAACAAATGTTGGTTTGGTCCAAAATAATCCATTGTTATATCCGAATAGCGGCGTTTTGTTCGTGCGTTCCAGACACTATCCGAAATGGTAAATCAGGGTCGCGAGCATGGCGCAATTCGTGACAAAAGATTTCTAAATATTCCATTACCGTACTTCGAAGCATGTCAACCGCTGTTTAAAATCAATTTTTATGCCATTTTTCTCGTAAAAAAGCGATAATATTCTGACCGGGAATGTCCATTTAGATAAACAGAGGAAAGTAAACAAAGCTTTCGGTCGACGCGGGCACGAGCCTGAGTCTCACAGTACTGTAACCAGCCACTACCCAAACGCGCTAGTTTGTTTCAACCAGAGCCTGCAAAGCCACGATTCAGCATTTTGCCGCCTTCTGAGAGTCCATGTGAGCCGTAGAAAGTGTCACGTAAGAGCAGAGATCCCCTGTAATTGATAGAGATAATCAACAAGGCCAAGAAATGGTCAGACAGGGTACTTCCTGTACAGAATCTTCTCAGGTTTTGGCCTGCCAAATGAGTTATGTTATACTCACAGACACCATTCAAACAGTTTTAGAAACTTTGGAGTGTTTTCTATCCAAAGCTAATAATTATATGCATATTCTAGTTTCTGGGCAGGAGTACTAATCAGATTAAATCGGGTCCGTTTTTTATCCGTCCGTGAAAATACAGCCCCCTAGCCATAACAGGTTAAGTGCATTTTGGAAAACTCCAAGCAGGCTGCCATGTGCCTTTTACTGAGGAGTGGCTTCCGTCTGGCCACTCTACCATAAAGGCCTGATTGGTGGAGTGATGCGTCCTTCTGGAAGGTTCTCCCATCTCCACAGAGGAACTCTAGATCTCTGTCAGAGTGACGATCGGGTTCTTGGTCACCTCCCTTCCTTTACCCCCGATTGCTCAGTTTGGCCGAGTGGCCAGCTTTTGGAAGAGTCTTGGTGGTTCCAAACTTCTTCCATTTAAGAATGATGGAGGCCACTGTGTTCTTGGGGACAATCAATGCTGCAGGCATTTATTTTTTGGTACCCTTCCCCAGATCTGTGCCTCGACACAATCCTGTCTCAGAGCTCTACGGACAATGGAAACAGGATGGACCTGAGCTCAATTTCGAGTCTCATAGCAAAAAGTCCGAATACTTATGTAAATATCAAATCAAAATCAAATAAAACTTTATTTGTCACATGCGCTGAATACAACAAGTGTAAAACTTAATGTGAAATTCTTACTTACAAACCCTTAACCAACAGTGCAGTTCAAGAAGAGTTTAGAAAATATTTACCAAATAAGCTAAAGTAAAAAATTATAAAAAGGAACCCAAAAACATAACAATAACGAGGCTATATACAGGGGGTATATAGGGAGTCGGTGTGGGGAGTCGGTGTGGGGGGTACAGGTTAGAGGTGTTAGTGTTCATAGCTACGTCGCTCTTTGATCTTTCGATGACGGCTCTTCCTATCATTGTGAAGCAGAATTCACCAAGCGTTGGATTGTTCACCCACTAATAGGGAACGTGAGCTGGGTTTAGACCGTCGTGAGACAGGTTAGTTTCACCATAATAGTTTACTAAAACATTAAAATACATTTTAATAACACAATGCTCAGTTCTACATGTAGGTAGGGGTGAAGTGACTATGTATAGATAATAAACAGCGAGTAGCAGCAGTGTACAAAACAAATGGGGGGGGGTTAATGTAATAGTCTGGTGGCCATTTTATTAATTGTTCAGCAGTCTTATGGCTTGGGGGTAGAAGCTGTTAAGGAAACCTTTGGTCCTAGACTTGGCGCTCCGGTACCGGTTGCCGTGACATGGGTGACTGGAGTCCCTGAGAATTTTATGGGCTTTCCTCTGACGCCTATTATATAGGTCTTGGATTGCAGGAAGCTTGGCCCCAGTGATGAACTGGGCTATACGCACTACCCTCTGTAGCGCCTTACGGTCAGATGCCGAGCAGTTGCCATATCAGGTGGTGATGCAATCGGTCAGGATGCTCTCGATGGTGCAGCTGTAGAACGTTTTGAGGATCTGGGGACCCATGCCAAATCTTTTTAGTCTCCTGAGGGGAAAAGGTTTTGTCGTGCCCTCTTCACGACTGTCTTGGTGTGTTTGGACCATGATAGATCATTGGTGATGTGGACACCAAGGAATTTCGAACTCTTGACCAGCTCCACTACAGCCCCGTTGATGTCAATGGGGGGCTGTTCAGCCAGCCTTTTCCTGTAGTCCACAATCAGCTCCTTTGTCTTGCTCACATTGAGGGAGAGGTTGTTGTCCTGGCACCACACTGCCAGTTCTCTGACCTCCTCCCTATATGCTGTCTCATCATTGTCGGTGATCAGGCCTACATACCACTGTTGTGTCATCAGCAAACTTAAGGATGGTGTTGGAGTCGTGTTTGGCCACGCAGTCATGGGTGAACAGGAGTACAGGAGGGAACTAAGTACACACCCCTGGGGGGCCCAAGTGTTGAGGATCAGAGTGGCAGACGTGTTGTTGCCTACCCTTACCACCTGGGGGCGGCCCGTCAGGACGTCCAGGATCCAGTTGCAGAGGGAAGTGTTTAGTCCCAGGGTCCTTAGCTTAGTGATGAGCTTTGTGGACACTATGGTGTTGAACACTGAGCTGTAGTCAATGAACAGCATTCTCACATAGGTGTTCCTTTTGTTCAGGTGGGAAAGGGCAGTGTGGAGTGTGATTGAGATTGCATCATCTGTGGATCTGTTGGAGCAATATGCAAATTGGAGTGGGTCTAGGGTATCCGGGAGGATGCTGTAGATGTGAGCCATGACCAGCCTTTCAAAGCACTTCATGGCTACTGACATGCGTGCTACAGGGCGGTAGTCATTTAGGCAGGTTACCTTCGCTTCGTTGGGCACAGGGACCATGGTGGTCTGCTTGAAACATGTAGGTATTACAGACTCAGTCAGGGAGATGTTGAAAATGTAGGTTAACCTCTATGGGCTAGGTGGGACGCTAGCGTGCCACCCGTGGTGCACTCCATCAACAGCAGGTGCATTTCAAGAGCGGCAAATTTGAATCCAAATAAATGTCAAAATTCAAATTTTTCAAACATACAACTATTTTACACCCTTTGAAAGATAAACATCTCCTTAATCTAACCACGTTTTACGATTTCAAAAAGGTTTTACGGCGAAAGCATACATTTAGAGTATGTTAGGACAGTACATTTACAAGAGTTGTGTGTAATGTTTTGTCAATTCAAAGACTGGGTCACCAAAACCATAAAACCAGCTAAAATGATGCACTAACCTTTTACAATCTCCATCAGATGACACTCCTAGGACATTATGTTAGACAATGCATGCATTTTTAGTTCTATCAAGTTCATATTTATATCCAAAAACAGCGTTTTACTATGGCATTGATGTTGAGGAAATCGTTTCCCTCCAATAACCGGCAGTCAAGTCAGCGTCAGAAATTAAATAATTAAAATTAGAAAACATTGGTAAAATATTATATTGTCATTTAAAGAATTATAGATTTACATCTCTTGAACGCAATCAACTTGCCAGATTTAAAAATAACCTTACTGGGAAATCACACTTTGCAATAATCTGAGCACTGCGCCCAGAAAAATACGCGTTGCGATACAGACTAGACGTCATGTTGGGGAGATCTAAAATCGAAAATACTATGTAAATAATCCATTACCTTTGATTCTCTTCATCAGATGTCACTTCCAGGTATCACAGGTCCATAACGAATGTAGTTTTGTTCAAAAAAGCTCATCATTTATGTCCAAAAATCTCCGTCTTGTTAGCACATGATCTAAGCCAGCCGGACTTCTCGTCATGAACGAGGGGAAAAAATATATTTCCGTTCGTTCAAACATGTCAAACGTTGTATAGCATAAATCATTAGGGCCTTTTTTAACCAGAACATGAATAATATTCAAGGTGGACGAATGCATACTCTTTTTTAACGTATTGGAACGAGGGTACCCAACATGAACTCGCTCGCCAGGTGTCTAATGAGACATCATCGTTCCATGGCTCTTGTTCGGTCAGATCTCCCTCCAGAAGACTCAAAACACTTTGTAAAGGCTGGTGACATCTAGTGGAAGCAATAGGAAGTGCCAAAATATTCCTCAGCCCCTGTGTTTTTCAATGGGATAGGTTTAAAGGTAATACAACACATCAGGTATCCACTTCCTGTCAGAAAATGTCTCAGGGTTTTGCCTGCCAAATGAGTTCTGTTATACTCACAGACACCATTCAAACAGTTTTAGAAACTTTAGAGTGTTTTCTATCCATATATAATAAGTATATGCATATTCTAGTTACTGGGTAGGATTAGTAACCAGATTAAATCGGGTACATTTTTTTTATCCAGACGTGCAAATGCTGCCCCCTAGCCCTAACAGGTTAATGAAAATGTCTTCACATTTTACAGTAGAAAAAGTCTATATACATTGTGTGCAGATAAGGTAAGATAAGGGAGGTAAGGCAAGAAATAGGCCATGGTGGCGAAGTAATTACAATATAGCAATTAAACACTGGAGTGATAGATGTGCAGAAGATGAATGTGCAAATAGGGATACTGGGGTGCAAAGGAGCAAGATAAATAAACACAGTATGGAGATGAGGTAGTTGGATGGACAATTTACAGATGGGCTTTGGGTACAGGTGCAGTGATCTGTGAGCTGCTCTGACAGCTGGTGCTTAAAGTTAGTGAGGGAGATATGAGTCTCCAGCTTCAGTGATTTTTGCAGTTCGTTCCAGTCATTGGCAGCAGAGAACTGTAAGGAAATGCGGCCAAAGGAGGAATTGGCTTTGGGGGTGACCAGTGAAATATACCTGCTGGAGCGCGTGCTACGGGTGGGTGCTGCTATGGAGACCAGTGAGCTGACATAAGGCGGGGCTTTACCTAGCAAAGACTTGTAGATGACCTGGAGCCAGTAGTAGTAGGATTCAATCTTAATCCTGTATTGACGCTTTGCCTGTTTGATGGTTCGTCTGAGGGCATAGCGGGATTTCTTATAGGTGTCCGGATTAGTGACCCGCTGCTTGAAAGGTATATCTGTAATTTTTAATACATTTCCAAAAATGTCTAAAAACCTGTTTTGTCATTATGGGGTATTGTGTGTAGATTGCTCAGGACTTTTATTTATTTAATCCATTATATGATAAGGCTGTAAAGTAACAAAATGTGGAAAAAGTCAAGGGGTCAGAATACTTTCCGAAGGCACTGTGTAGTGTTACTCTGAGTAGGAGTGCTGATCTAGGATCAGTTTTGTCTTTTGAATGAGATTACATGGACCGGGGGATTTGATCTTAGATCAACATTCCTACTCTGAATACGAGCCCTGATGCTCTCAATTACAGTGTGTCAACTGGGTTCATTGAAGATCAGCGGAGTGAATTGTCTCCATAGACTGTCAGCTGCTGAATCTCAGGTTGCGTCTAATTGACTACAGTTAACACATGTTCTGCTGAATAGAAGAATAAAAAACATAACACTCTCCGACTATCAAAGTGTGGAGGCATAACAACTTGACGAGAAAACAACAATGTCATGGGTCTTGGGTTTACATACAGTCTACAGCGAGGCGGTGTTGAAGGAAAAACACAACACACAAAACAAACCAGAATAGAACTGTTTCATGTTCTGTGTGTGTACTGTGTGTGACAAGGTTGTGAACAACACTCAACAAGGCAGAGTCTTGCACTAGGATACAAGAAGCAGCAGACATCAGACTGGAGAGAGAGCGAGAGAGAGAGAGTCAAACTGTCTTCCTACGATAACCCATCCAAGATGGAAGTGTGATGGGTTGAAACCTGACGACTGTGCTTTAAATAAGACCAATACTGCAGCAGACATTGAGGGCCCCCAGTTGTATCACACTTCCTGAGGGGCCTCAGGGGCCCTTCCAGTATAAGTGGCACTAATTGGCGCCACGTTTGACATCGTCATAGAAACACGGCAACCCGGGATGGACACGGCTAATGAGGCGGGAGGAGGCCCCTCCCTCCCCTGACCAGACGTGTCAATCACAGCGGTAATTATTTATCATCCCCCACACCCATCCTTCTATCCATTGGTGGAAAAAGTACCCAATTGTCTTACTTGAGTAAAAGTAAAGATACCCTAATAGAAAATGACTCAAGTAAAACTAAAAGTCACCCAGTAAAATACTACTTGAGTAAAAGTCTAAAAGTATTTGGTTTTAAATATACTTATTTAAAATCATTTCAAATTCCTTATGTAAAGAAAACCAGATGGCATCATTGTCTTGGCATCATTGACCTAACATAGGCTAATGCGACAAGCATGAGGTTGTAAGTAGCAAGAAAATTTCCCAGGACATAGACATAGTATCTGATATTGGCAGAATGCTTAAATTCTTGTTAATCCTACTGCACTGTCCAATTTACAATAGCTATTACAGTGAAATAATACCATGCTATTTTTTGAGCAGAGTGCACAGTTTTGAACATGAAAAGTTATTAATAAACCAATTAGGCACATTTGGGCAGTCTTGATGCAACATTTTTAAGAGAAATGCAATGGTTCATTGGATCAGTCTAAAACTTTGCACATACACTGCTGCCATCTAGTGGCCAAAATATAAATTGTAGCTGGGCTGGAATAAAACATGATGGCCTTTCTCTTGCATTTCAAAGATGATGGTACAAAAAATACAAAAGAACGGTTGGTTTTTTCTTTGTATTATCTTTTACCAGATCTATTGTGTTATATTATCCTACATTAATTTCACATTTCCACAAAACTCAAAGTTTCCCCTTTCAAATGGTTCCAAGAATATGCATATCTTTGCTTCAGGGCCTGTTACAAAGAGTTAGATTTGGGTATGTCATTTTAGGCAAAACATTTTTTTAAAAGGGTCCTATCCTGAAGGGGTTTTAAGTAATTTACACCACTGCTGCTATCCCCTCTTACTATGATGATTGTTGGAATCAATGTCTCATTGACTATAAGAGTGATATCTAGTAATATGTGTAGACCTATGTGTGGCTGTCATCCAGTAATATTACATATGGACCTACAGGTAACTGCCAAAATAAAGGAAACTCTTGAGTAAATGAGGGTTCTGTTAGGGTGTGGGGTGCTGTTTCCTGGCATGGTTTAGGTCCACTCAACCCCTTAGAGGGCAAGGTAAATACAAATAAATACACAACCATTCTGAGGGATAAACTTCAACCTATGGTGAAGCAGATCTATCCTGATGGGAGTGGTCTCTTCCAGGATGACAATGCTCCCATCCACAGCGCAGGAGTGGTCACTGAATGATTTGATGAGCATGAACATGATGTAAACCATATGCCATGACCTTCTCAGTGACCAGATCTCAACCCAATTGAACACTAATGGGACAGTCTGGAGCAGCACCTGAGACAGCGCTTTCCACCACCCTAAAAAGAAACGGAAAAGTGCTGCGTGCATATGTATTAATCCCCTTTGCTATGAAGCCCCTAAATAAGATCTGGTGCAACAAATTACCTTCAGAAGTCACAAAATAAGTTCATAAAGTCCACCTGTGTGCAATCTAAGTGTCACATGATCTGTCACATGACCTCAGTATATATACAACTGATCTGAAAGGCCCCAGAGTCTGCAACACAACTAAGCAAGGGGCACCACCAAGCAAGCGGCACCATGAAGACCAAGGACCAAGGAGCTCACCAATGAGGTCAGAGACAAAGTTGTGGAGAAGTACAGATCAGGATTGGGTTATAAAAAAATATCAGAAACTTTGAACATCCCTCGGAGCACCATTAAATCCATTATTAAAAACTGGAAAGAATATGGCACCACAACAAACCTGCCAAGAGATGGCTGCACACCAAAACTCACAAACCAGACAAGGAGGGCATTATTCAGAGGCAACAAACAGCGGAGATTGGAGTGTCTGTCTGTAGGACTACTTTAAGCCGTACACTCCACAGAGCTGGGCTTTACGGAAAAGTGGCCAGAAGAAAGCCATTGCTTAAATAAGAAAATAAGCAAACACGTTTGGTGTTCACTACAAGGCATGTGGGAGACTCCCCAAACATATGGAAGAAGGTACTCTGGTCAGATGAGACTAAAATTGAGCTTTTTGGCCGTCAAGGAAAATGCTATGTCTGGCACAAACCCAACCCCTCTCATCACCCGAGAACACCATCCCCACAGTGAAGCATGGTGGTGGCAGCATCATGCTGTGGGGATGTTTTTCATCGGCAGGGACTGGGAAACTGGTCAGAATTGAAGGAATGATGGATGGCGATATATACACGGATATTCTTGAGAGAAACCTGTTTCATTCTTCCAGGGATTTAAGACTGGGACAGAGGCTCACCTTCCAGCAGTCCAATGACCCTAAGCATACTGCAAAAGCAACACTTGAGTGGTTTAATGGAAACATTTAAATGTCTTGGAATGGCCTAGTCAAAGCCCAGACCTCAATCCAATTAGAGAATCTGTGGTATGACTTTAAGATTGCTGTACACCAGCAGGAACCAATCCAACTTGAAGGAGCTGCAGCAGTTTTTCCTTGTAAAATGGGCAAAAATCCCAGTGGCTACATGTGCCAAGCTTATAGAGACATATCCTAAAAGACTTGCAGCTGTAATTGCTGCAAAAGGTGGCTCTACAAAGTATTTGGCTTTGGGGGGGGGGGGGGGGGGTGAATAGTTAATCACGCTAAAGTTTTCAGTTGTTTAGTCTTATTTCTTGTTTGTTTCACAATAAAACATGTTTTGCATCTTCAAAGTGGTAGGCATGTTGTGTAAATCAAATGATACAATCCCCCCAAAAAATCTATTTTAATTCCAGGTTGTAAGGCAACAAAATAGGAAAAATGCCAAGGGGGTGAATACTTTCGCAAGGCACTGTATGAGTGTGTGTGGAAACATCTACATATGTAGGCAAAACAACAATGTCCAGCACAATAGTAATAATAAAATATAGACTGACGTATGCATGTGGATCCATCTACATAGACAAAACAAACAACACAACTTTCAGCACACTAGCACTAGTATGATAAACGACCACTGAGAAACCAGACTTCCCACAGTACATTTTTTTCACCTTTATTTACCCAGGTAGGCCAGTTGAGAACAAGTTCTCATTTACAACTGTGACCTGGCCAAGATAAAGAAAAGCAGTGCAACACAAACATCAACACAGAGTAACACATGGGATAGACAAACTTACAGTCAAAAACACAATAGAAAAATCTATGTCCAGTGTGTGCAAATGTAGTAAGGTTAGGGAGGTAAGGCAATAAATAGGCCATAGTGGCGAAATAATAAAAATGTAGCATTAACACTGGAGTCAAAGATGTGCAGATGATGATGTGCAAGTAGAGATACAGGGGTGCAAAAAAGCAACAACAACAACAAAAAATAAGATGTGGATGAGGTAGTTGGGTGGGCTATTTACAGATGGGATGTGTACAGGTACAGTGATTGGTAAGCTGCTCTGACAGCTGATGCTTAAAGTTAGTGAGGGAGATATAAGTCTCCAGCTTCAGTGATTTTTTGCAATTCGTTCCAGTCATTGGCAGCAGAGAACTGGAAGGAAAGGCAGCCAAAGGAGGTGTTGGCT
This sequence comes from Salmo salar, assembly GCF_965601325.2. Classification (NCBI taxonomy): domain Eukaryota; kingdom Metazoa; phylum Chordata; class Actinopteri; order Salmoniformes; family Salmonidae; genus Salmo; species Salmo salar. Next base: position 29,029,058 of record NC_138302.1, on the reverse strand, counting down.
TTGGGGATGACCAGTGATTCAAATGAATAATCATTAAAAAGTATGGATATTAAACATTTAGGAACATACAAGTGTCTTATATCGGTTAACCTGTCTGGGCTAGGGGGCAGTATTTTCACGGCCGGATGAAAAACGTACCCAATTTAAACAGGTTACTACTCTGGCCCAGAAACTAGAATATGCATATTATTAGTAGATTTGGATAGAAAACACTCTGAAGTTTCTAAAATTGTTTGAATGGTGTCTGTGAGTTTAACCTCTAGTGGCTAGGGGGCAGTATTTGCCCGGCCGGATGAAAAACGTACCCAATTTAAACAGGTTACTACTCTGGCCCAGAAACTAGAATATGCATATTATTAGTAGATTTGGATAGAAAACACTCTGAAGTTTCTAAAATTGTTTGAATGGTGTCTGTGAGTTTAACCTCTAGTGGCTAGGGGGCAGTATTTGCACGGCCGGATGAAAAACGTACCCAATTTAAACAGGTTACTACTCTGGCCCAGAAAATAGAATATGCATATTATTAGTAGATTTGAATAGAAAACACTCCGAAGTTTCTAAAACTGTTTGAATGGTGTCTGTGAGTATAACAGAACTCATATGGCAGGCAAAAAACCTGAGAAAAAATGAATCAGGAAGTGGGAGAAATTAGAAATGTAGTTTTTGTTTTGAATCCCTTGAAAAACTATAGTGACATAGGATTTATGTTACACCTCCTAACTCTTCCATTGGCTGTCAACAATCTTTAGGAACTGGTTTCAACCGTCAGCTGTTACCGGGCAGATCATTTTGGCTCAGTCAATCATTGGCCAGTCTGAGGAGAGGTGTCTTATGATGCGCGTGCACGTGACGTCATCGTTTTTATATTTTTCTTCTGGGATGAATAGCTATTGCCCGGTTGTAAAATTATCGCAATTTTACGTTAAAAATTACCCTAAATGATTGATGGCAAACATCGTTTGACGTGTTTCTACAAACGGTAATGGAACTTTGAACATTTCGTCTATGGATTTGTGTCCACGCCACATGGCATTGTAAAGTGTTCTGGATGGGTCAACAAAACGGACGTATTTGGACATAAATGATGGACTTTGCAGAACAAATGAACATTTCTTGTGGAAGTGGGTGCCCATCCGAGTGCATTCCGCCAAAGATCAGCAAAGGTAAGTAAATATTTCTAACATATTGTTAGAGATTTGTCGACGCCGTGGTTGTAGGCTTAGTATTGAAGGCTAAGTCCTGTACTCAGAATATTGAACAATGTGCTTTTTCCGTAACGTTATTTTGAAATCTGACAAAGTGGTTGCATAAAGGAGTAGATTATCTCTAATTCTTTAAATAATTGTTATACATTTTTTCAACGTTTATGAGTTCTTCTGTAAATTAAATGTGCCTATTCACCAGTAGTTATGGGGAGAAAACATTTTCTGAACGTCACGCTCCAATGTAGAAATGGGGTTTTTGGATATAAATATAAACTTGATCGAACAAAAAATGCATGTATTGTCTAACATGATGTCCTTGGAGTGTCATCTGATGAAGATTGTCAAAGGTTAGTGCTTAATTTTAGCTGTATATCTGGTTTTGTGATGCTATCGTGCTTGGAAAATGGCTTCTTTTTTTTTGCTGAGGTGCTATGCTAAAATAATCTAATGTTTTGCTTTCACCGTAAAGCCTTTTTGAAATCGGACAATGTGATTGGATTAACGAGTAGAGTATCTTTAAAATGCCGTGTAATACTTGAATTTTAATTTTGCGATTATTTTGTTTTGAATATCGCGCCGTGCTATCTCACTGGTTGTTGTCCAACCAATCCCGTTATCGGGATTGTATCCTCAAGAGGATAACAGAACTTATATGGCAGGCAAAAACCTGAGAAAATTCCAAGCAGGAAGTGGAAAGTCAGAGAATTGTAGTTCTTCTTTTGATTCTCTATCGAAGCTACAGTGTCTCTGGGGGACGTTGCACTTCCTAAGGCTTCCATTGGCTGTCTAAAGCCTTCAGAAAGTGGTTTGAGCATTTTCCTGTCACTGGACAGATAATAGGAGCTCAGTTACTGAGTGGTCTGCCTGGCAACAAAGGGATTGGATATGCGCGGTCACGCAAGCACGCCGTTCCTTCTTTTTCTTCTTGAATGAAAATGCTTTTGTCCGGTTGGAATATTATCGCAATTTTACGTTAAAAATACCATAAAGATTGATTTGAGCGTTTGACATGCTTCTAAGTATGGTAATGGAACATTTTGACTTTTCGTCTCTCGTTCCGTCCTCGCGCGTTATGCCTTTGGATAAGTGATCTGTACGCACGAACAAAACAGAGGTATTTGTAAATAAATATGGATTATTTCGAAGAAAAACAACATTTCTTGTGGAAGTAGCAGTCCTGGGAGTGCATTCTGACAAAGATCAGCAAAGGTAAGAGAATATTTCTAATACTAATTCTGAGTTTAGGTTGCACCAAACTTGGCGGGTGTCTGAATAGCTCACCGTGATGGCTGAGCTATTTACTCAGAATACTGAAAAATGTGCTTTCTCCGTAAAGCTATTTTAAAATCTGACACAGCAGTTGCATCCAGGGGTAGTCTATCTATAATTCTTTAAATAATTGTTATATATTTTGTCAACGTTTATGATGAGTATTTTTGTAAATTGATGTGCACATTCACCGGACGTTTTGGTGGGAATACATTTTCAGAACATCACGCACCAATGTAAAATGCTGTTTTTGGATATAAATATGAACTTTATCGAACAAAACATACATGTATTGTGTAACATAATGTCCTTTGAGTGTCATCTGATGAAGATCGTCAAAGGTTAGTGCTTCATTTAGCTGTGTTTTGGGTTTTATTGACACATGTTCTTGCTTGGAAAATGGCTGTGTGATTATTTTTGTCTATGTACTCTCCTAAAATAATCTATTGTTTTGCTTTCGCTGTATAGCCTTTTTGAAATCGGACAATGTGGTTACATCAAGGAAAAGTGTATATTTAAAATTGTGTAAAATAGTTGTATGTTTGAGAAAGCTGAATTATGACATTTTGTTGTTTTTGAATTTGCCGCCCTGATATTTCACTGGCTGTGGCCCGCAGGTGGGGCGCTAGCGTCCCACCTAGCCCATAGAAGTTAAAAGCTTAAATTATTGTTAATCTAACTGCACTGTCTGATTTACAATAGGCTTTATAGCGAAAGAAAGCCATGAGATTGTTTTAGGACGGCGCCCCACATACGAATATTTTTCCACCGGCACAGGATTCATAAATTCACAAATAGCGATTAAATATTCACTTACTTTTTGAAAATCTTCCTCTGATTGGTCATCCAAAGGGTCCTAGCTATGACATGTAGTGTTGTTTTATTAGATACGCGCATACATCTTTCTCGTTTTGGAAGGAACAAGCCTGAAACCTTGATCATTGAGTGCTGACACTCGCTTGAGGGCGCCAGGCTGCCCTGCAACACACACTCCTGCCATCTAATACGCACACCTGCCTTCCCTCGTCACACGCATCAGCGATATTGGACTCACCTGGACACAGTTATCACCTGTTTTTTTCCTCCCCTATACTTGTCAGTTGTGGCGGATGCATCAGAATTAGTTGGGTAACATAGATAATTACCCTCTCTGGGCTAGGTGGGACGAAATCATCCCACCTACGCAACAGCCAGTGTAATCCCGTAGCGCGATTTTGAAATACCTTAGAAATGCTATTACTTCAATTTCTCAAACATATGACTATTTTACACCATTTTAAAGACAAGACTCTCGTTAATCTAACCACACTGTCCGATTTCAAAAAGGCTTTACAACGAAAGCAAAACATTAGATTATGTTAGGAGAGTACATAGACACAAATAATCAGACACCCTTTTTTCAAGCAAGCATATAATGTCACAAAAACCCAAACCACAGCTAAATGCAGCACTAACCTTTGATGATCTTCATCAGATGACACACCTAGGACATTATGTTATACAATACATGCATGTTTTGTTCAATCAAGTTCATATTTATATCAAAAACCAGCTTTTTACATTAGCATGTGACGTTCAGAACTAGCATACCCCCTGCAAACCTCCGGTGAATTTACTAAATTACTCAGGATAAACGTTCACAAAAAACATAACAATTATTTTAAGAATTATAGATACAGAACTCCTTTGTCCAATCGAGGTGTGCGATTTTAAAATAGCTTTTCGGTGAAAGCACATTTTGCAATATTCTGAGTACATAGCTTGGCCATCACAGGCTAGCTATTTTGACATCCGCCAAATTCGGGGTCACCTAAACTCAGAATTACTATTAGAAAAATTGGATTACCTTTGCCGTTCTTCGTCAGAATGCACTCACAGGACTTCTACTTCAACAACAAATGTTGTTTTGGTTCCAAATAATCCATAGTTATATCCAAATACCCCCATTTTGTTTGTGCGTTCAGGTAACTATCCGAAGGCTAACGCGCGAGTGCATTTCGTGACAAAATAATTCAAAATATTCCATTACCGTACTTAGAAGCATGTCAAACACTGTTTAAAATCTATTTTTATGCAATTTTTCTGGTAAAATAGCGATAATATTCCAACCGGGCAACGTTGTATTCATTCAAAGAGAGAAAGAAAAACATGGCGAGTTCTCGTGACAGCGCATCTCCAGTCTCACTGTCCCCAGGCTGACCACTTACAAACTCTGCTCCTATACTTTGCCCAGAGACAGCAGACACCCCATTCCACTTTCTGGCGGCTTTAGAGAGCCAATGGAAGCCTTAGAAAGTGTCACGTTACAGCACAGATGCTGTAATTTCGATAGAGATGTAACAGAAGGACAACAAATTGACAGACAGGGCCTCCCTGCATGGAATCTTCTCAGGTTTTGGCCTGCCAAATGAGTTCTGTTATACTCACAGACACCATTCAAACAGTTTTAGAAACTTTAGAGTGTTTTCTATCCAAATCTACTAATTATTTGCATATTCTCGTTTCTGGGCAAGAGTAGTAACCAGATTAAATCGGGTACATTTTGAATCCGGCTGTGAAAATACTGCATTTAGCTGTCTTCTGGGTTTTTGTGACATTATATGCTAGCTTGAAAAATGGGTGTCTGATTATTTCTGGCATGGTACTCTGCTGACATAATCTAATGTTTTGCTTTCGCTGTAAAGCCTTTTTGAAATCGGACAGTGTGGTTAGATAAAGGAGAGTCTTGTCTTTAAAATGCTGTGAAATAGTCATATGTTTGAAAAATTGAAGTTTTTGTATTTTTGAGGAATTTGTAATTCGCGCCACGCCTATCATTGGATATTGGAGCAGGTGTTCCGCTAGCGGAACGTCTAGATGTAAGAGGTTAATGGGGTACCAATTTCTTGTCTCCACAATGTCTGTGCGCAAGTCACTCCCTCCTTTTGCATTGGGGGGAGGTGTATGGCAGTGTCTGGAACCATTGTATGTCCTCTCTGATGTTACACTTACCTGGGATAGTGTATGACCTAGAGGCTCACTCCCCTCAGTGAGCTTGTCCAGGAGTGGGATCAAGAAGGGGTTTTACTTGAGATGGGAGTATCTAGAGTTGACAATTGAGTTATGCCATTGGATGAGTTGGTGTTTTTGTGCTATGAAGTACCAGGAACGAGATTAGAACCTCGTCTTAGGGGCCAAACTGAACGATAATTTATAGCGAATGCTACCTGGCTATGGGATACTCCTTTCTCATTTATAGTCTCACTTTGTGAACTGTTCCTAATATCTGTGGTTTGTTATGTCGACTAGGGGGTGGATTTTTGCTATAAAAGATCTCAGTAGCCATTATGTTGTCACTCTCAATGTTTCATTAGAAATGGTGAATTGTTGAAAGTCATTGCTATTGCAAAGCTCATATTATTAAAGATTTAGTTTAAGTATAACTCTGACTGGTGTAATAAGTTTGTCTCTCCTTATTTGATAGTAAAGAAATTAACCTCTATGGGCTAGGTGGGACGCTTGCGTAACAGCCACTTGCAGCCTGTGGCGCGATTTTCAAAACCTTAAAAATCCTATTACTTCAATTTCTCAAACATATGACTATTTTACAGCTATTTAAAGACAAGACTCTCGTTAATCTAACCACACTGTCCGATTTAAAAAGGCTTTACAACGAAAGCAAAAATTATAGATACAGACCTCCTCTATGCACTCGATATGTCCGATTTTAAAATAGCTTTTTGGTGAAAGCGAATTTTGCAATATTCTAAGTACATAGCCCAGGCATCACGGGCTCGCTATTTAGACACCCGGCAAGTTTAGCACTCACCATAATCATATTTACTATTATAAAAGTTTGATTACCTTTTGTTGTCTTCGTCAGAATGCACACCCAAGACTGCTACTTCAATAACAAATGTTGGTTTGGTCCAAAATAATCCATCGTTATATCCGAATAGCGGCGTTTTGTTCGTGCGTTCCAGACACTATCCGAAATGGTAAAGAAGTGTCGCGCGCATGGCGCAATTCGTGACAATAAAATTCTAAATATTCCATTACCGTACTTCGAAGCATGTCAACCGCTGTTTAAAATCAATTTTTACGCCATTTTTCTCGTAGAAAAGCAATAATATTCCGACAGGGAATCTCCTTTTTGGCAAACAGAGGAAAAAATCACAAAGGCGGGGGCGGTCGGGTCACGCGCATAAGCCCAGAGTCCCTTGATCGGCCACTTGAGAAAGGCGATAATGTGTTTCAGCCTGGGGCTGGAATGACGACATTCTGTTTTTTCCCGGGCTCTGAGCGCCTATGGACGACGTGGGAAGTGTCACGTTAGAGCAGAGATCCTTAGTAAAAGATAGAGATGGAAAAGAAGTTCAAGAAATTGTCAGACAGGCCACTTCCTGTAAAGGAATCTCTCAGGTTTTGACCTGCCATTTGAGTTCTGTTACACTCACAGACACCATTCAAACAGTTTTAGAAACTTTAGGGGTTTTTCTATCCATATGTAATAAGTATATGCATATTCTAGTTACTGGGTAGGAGTGGTAACCAGATTAAATCGGGTATGTTTTTTATCCAGCCGTGTCAATACTGCCCCCTAGCCCTAACAGGTTAACCACCACACAGTTCCCTTGCTCTATTCCCTGCTGCTGCATTAATTGTTTTTTGTTTGTGTTACTCGTTTGCTGACGCTGTTCCTGTCTCGTTCCATGTCCGTTCCTTATTAAATGTTTGACTCCCGTACCTGCTTCGTCTCTCCAGCATCATTCCATGTGACAGCCTCAGTGCAGTGGGCAGCTGGGAGGAGGTGCTCTTATTCTCCATGGACTTTACGGTGTCCCAAAACTTTTTGGAATTAGTGCTACAGGATGAACATTTCTGTTTGAAAAAGCTAGCATTAGCTTTCCTAACTGACTGAGTACATTGGTTCCTGACTTCCCTGAAAAGTAGCATATCGCGGCGGGTATTCGATGCTTATGCAGTACACCACAGGATGTTTTTGTGCTGGTCAAGGGCAGTCAAGTCTGGGGTAAACCAAGGGCTATATCTGTTCTTAGTTCTACATTTCTTGAATGGGGCATGCTTATTTAAGATGGTGAGGAAGGCACTTTTAAAGAACAACCAGGCATCCTCTACTGACAGGATCAGGTCAATATCCTTCCAGGATACCCGGGCCAGGTCGATTAGAAAGGCCTGCTAGCTGCAGTGTTTTAGGGAGCGTTTGACAGTGATGAGGGGTGTTCATTTGACCACAGGCCCATTACGGAGGCAGGCAATGAGGCAGTGATCACTGAGATCCTGGTTGAAGACAGCAGAGGTGTATTTAGAGGGCAAGTTGGTCAGGATGATATCTATGAGAGCATCCATGTTTACGGATTTAGGGTTGTACCTGGTAGGGTCCTTCATAATTTGTGTGAGATTGAGGGCATCTAGCTTAGTTTGTAGGACAGCCGAGGTGCTAAACATATCCCAGTTTAGGTCACCTAATAGTACGAACTCTGAAGATAGATGGGGGGCAGTCAATTCACATATGGTGTCCAGGGCACATCTGGGGGCTGAGGGCGGTCTATAACAAGCAGCAACGGTGAGAGACTTATTTCTGGAAAGGTGGATTTTTAAAAGTAGAAGCTTGAACTGTTTGGGCACAGACCTGGATAGTATGACAGAACTCTGCAGGCTCTCTGCAGTAAATTTTAACCCCGCTCCCTTTGGTGGTCCTATCTTGATGGAACATTTTGTAGTTGGGGAGGGAAATTTCATAATTTTTGGTGGCCTTCCTAAGCCAGGATTCAGACACGGCAAGGACATCAGGGTTGGCGGAGTGTGCTAAAGCAGTGAATAAAACACATTTAGGGAGGAGGCTTCAGATCTTAACATGCGTGAAAGCAAGGCTTTTACAGTTACAGAAGTCAACAAATGAGAGCACCTGGGGAGTAGGTGTGATGCTGGGGGCTACAGGGCCTGGGTTAACCTCTACATTACCAGAGGAACAGAGGAGGAGTAGGGTAAGGGTATGCTAAAGGCTATAAGAACTTGTAGTCTAGTGCGGTGGGAACAGAGAATAAAAGGGGCAGATTTCTGGGCGTGATAGAATAGACTCAGGGCATAATGTACAGACAAGGGTATGGTAGTATGTGAGTACAGTGGGGGTAAACCTAGGCATTCAGTGACGATGAGAGTGCTTGCATCTCTGGAGACACCAGCTAAGCCAAGTGAGGTCTCCCCATGTGTGGGGTGTGTGGCAAAAGAGCTATCTAAGGCATGTTGATCTGGACTAAGGGCTTTACAGTGAAAGAAAACAATAACTAACCAAAACAGCAGAAGACAAGGCATATTGACATTAGAAAGAGGCATGTGTAGCCGAGTGATCATAGGGTCCAATGATCAGCAAAAGATGAGTCCAGAGCTGTTCGGTAGTCGCTACTATGCTAGGCGAGCGGGAGGCACGGCGTTAAGAAAGCTAGAGGGCCTGGGTAGCAGATTGGTCTTTGGTGACATCGCAACGGAAAAGCCTGTTGAAACCACATCTGACATTTACGTCGGCAGACCAGTCGTGATTGATCGGCGGGGCTCCGTGTCGGCAATAAAGGGTCCAGGTCAATTGGCAAAAGAGGTATTGAAGCACACAAATTAGCGGGTATACCTCTTCGGCTAGCCGTGAGATGGGCCTAGCTTGAGGCTAGCTCAAGGCTAACTGGTGCTTGCTTCGGGACAGAGGCGTTAGCCAGCGGTAGCCACTCGATTGCAGCTAGCTAGCTGCGATGATCTGGTGTAATGGCCCAGAGATTGCGGCAGGAATCCGGTGATGTGATGGAGAAAAGCAGTCCAATATGTTCTGGGTTGATATCACGCTGTGCAGGCTGGCAGGTATTGACCGAGCTAAAGGTGAAGACTGCTAGCCATGGCTAACAGTGACTACTAGCTAGTAGCTAGTTAGCTGGCTAGCTTCTGATGGAGGTTCCAGTTATAACGTATAAAAATATCAGGTCCATACCACATTGTGTGAGGCGGGTTGCAGGAAAGTATATTTAGATCGTAGATGGAAAGTGAGATTAAAATATACACGAAAAAAAACAATGAGATCAACTATTTACATAGGACAAGACGGGACAAGACAAACACACGTCCGACTGCTACTCCATCTTGTACATGCACTCAGTCTCCCCGCAGACAGCCTTTTACAATCTCTATATGCATTAATGAAGATTTCTGCAATCTATTAGAAATATGGATCCACTGCTGAGTCAGGGAATCTGAGGCTCCAAATTGGGGGGAAATGGGGGGAGGGGTTAAGTGTGTTGGCAGAGAGCTAATACACACACACACCACTAGGCTAACAGAAAGGAGCATCATCATCATGACCATTACATTACCTAAATCATCTAGCTAACCCACCCTTCCTCCTACCACTCACTCATTCAAAAGCTATTTATAGCTCTGAGTAAGTAAGAATCAGGTACTTCATCATTGGGCTGTCGTTGATTTGTAGGCCTACCACTGATAATTAATTATGTTAGGATGTTCTGCAATATTCAGTGTTGAAGTACATACCTCTGGGAGATGGATTTAATCAAAACCTAACACTAAATGGCTAAGTTTAACTCAAAAAACAGAAAAACAAAGTTTTGATTGTCCAGATTGAATCCAACTGACACTCAAATTACTCCCATCAGGTTAAAGGAAGAGGAATTTTCTTTTATAACAGTATTTAATTGATTTGAGAGAGCGAAAGAGAAAAATAGAGAGAGTGAGAAAGACAAAGTGAGAGAATACTGACGAGAAGCAATTAGTTATTTAACGAGAGCAGGGAGAAGAGTAAAAGACTGTTGCGTTCACTCAGTCTCTCTGTTCCCTGTTGAGCTCAAAGTACTTAGTGAATGATTCCTCTCTGAGTCCTTGAGGCCACTGGGCTTCTGAAGCCCAACACTCCAGGGTATGTAACAACAATACCTGGGACTCCTACAAAGTACTTTGGTCAGAGTAATATCTACAGTATTTTTCAGAGGAACTCAGATGAATAGTCTGTCTCTTTAAAAAAATCTAAAATATTAAAGTGAAACTTTAAAGCGATACATACAGAATAATTGCAGCTTACAGTAGTTTGTGATTAGCACATGGATGTATACGCAGAGGGTTAAAACACCGTCATATTGAATGGAAAACTGGATTGGTGTCATTTCAACCAGTTTTACCCACTGGGTGTGACCATCAGTTTTAATACTAAGCCTGTTTTTGTAAACTGTTAACACATATGTTAAAAGGAGCAGCAGTAGTACTTTACCCCTACCTGCAGTACATGTACAAATTACCTGGACTAACCTGTACCCCTGCAGATTGACTTGGTACCTGTACCCCATGTATAGCTTTGTTATTGTTATTTTCTTGTGTTCCTTTTTATTAAATGTTTTACTTTAGTTTATTTACAGTAGTAAATATTTTATTAACTCTATTTCTTGAACTGCATTGTTGGTTAAGGGCTTGTAAGTAAGAATTTCATGGTAAGGTCTACCTACACCTGTTGTATTCAGCGAATGTGACAAATAAAATGTGATTAAATTTGAGTAGTATCATTGTTAATGACTGCTGACTCTGAAGATCAGACCCATATCTAACTCCTCTACCTCCCTCCATCACACCTGCCAGTGTCTGTGTGATAAACTGGGGATTCATCCTGGTTGACAACTCCACAGTGTTCCCCTCCCAGAATGCAAAAAACGTGTGACCCTGGAGAACACCCTGTTGTGATCTGCAAACATCAAAGCAGTGACCCGCTCCTGCAGGATGTTACCTCACACAGGAAGCGGTGCAGGTCCTAATCCAGGCAGATGTCCTCTCCTGTCTGGACTACTGCAACTCACTGTTGGCTGGGCTTCCCGCTTGTGCCATCAAACCCCTGCAACTTATCCAGAATGCAGCAGCCCGCCTGGTTTTCAACCTTCCCAAGATCTCTCATGTCACCCTGTTCCTCCGCACACTCCACTGGCTTCCAGTTGAAGCTCACATCCACTACAAGACCATGGTGCTCACCTATGGAACAGCAAGAGGAACTGCCCTTCCCTACCTTCAGGCTGTGCTCTAACCCTGCACCCCACCCCGAGCACTCCGTTCTGCCACCTCAGGTATCTTGGCCCTTCTACTCCGACAGGAGGGCAGCTCCCGCTCAGCCCAGTCCCAATCTCTTCTCTGTCCTGGCTCCCCAATAGTGCAACCAGCTTCCCCTTGAAACTAGTTTCTGCCCATCTTCTTAAACCCTACCTCTTCAAACCGTATCATAAATAATCCTCCTCCTCACCTTTAAAAAAAAAAGAAGAAAATTCACCAGCACTTGCACTTGACCACCCCCCCCCCAACTCTGACTCTACTGACAGCTACGTTATTGAGGAATGATGTACTTGCTATGCCTGTGATATGTGGTTGTCCCACCTAGCTATCTTAAGATGAATGCACAAACTATAAATCGCTCTGGATAAGAGCATCTGCTAAATGACTGAAATGTAAAAGTAACGTTTTGTAATGCTACAGTTACTTCTGGAGCTAAATCCTTTTATTGAAGGGAGAAAACAAGGGGGGGCATTGTTGGTTACTTTAAATCAAACACCATTTTATTTGGCACATGCGCCGTATACAACAGGTCTAGACTTGAAATGCTTACCATGAAATGCTTACTTACGAGCCTTTCCAAACAATGCAGAGTTAAAAAGTAAGACAAATTTGCTAAATAAAATACAATATTCAATCTGAATAATTGATCTACTGTTTGTATCACCGCCATTCACTGAAGGCATGTGTTTATCACTGTAAAATGAATGTTGCTTACTTTAGGCAGATAATATTTCGGCAGTTTGATTTTGAGATATGGATCCCTCTGGTAGGACACATAGTAGCTGGCCTGTCCTGCTCTAGTAACCTGGAACACATTGAGCCAAGACACTGAGTATTCCCTTCGTGTTCACTTGTCCAGCATAGACAAGTTATACTTTATACTCTTTGTTTTCAACATGAATTAACTACTTGGATTAATCTAAAACATTCATAAATGTATCAATCATTACTTATCTTGCAACCTTCACCCAAGTGAACATGCATGACATTGTTCATGATGTAAAGATATATACTTTATTGTCAGAGAAGAACATTGATGCATAAGAAATTTAAATGACTATTTCCGGACTTTACTATTGAGAAAATAACAATAGAATCTCCTGGCTAGCATACAGAGGAAACTGCTACTCTCACGTCCTCTCCTGTTGTCGATGCCCTTTGTGGTTATGGAGGCAGACTTGGGTAAATATCTCGTAGGGACAATCAATAGCCTCATTATTCTCTGACAAGAGAAATCTTTAACTTTCCCAAGCATGCTCAGTGGCCTGTCTTAGGAAAGTCATCCTTATTGATAGCAGCGCCTCGGCAAGCAAACACTCGAGCTGTTAGCTGCTGTTAGCCTATGCAGTTCAAACACCGCGAGCAGGGAAGAAAGTGCTAGAATCCTGTAATTAGAGCACAGGATTCGCAGGCTATCCGGATAGGAGAATATTTTTCAGCAACAAAAGTGTGATTGTCCTAGCGTCAGCACTAAGTAGCAATTTATTTAATCCACTTCCTCTTTCGTAATTCCATTAATCGAGAATTTATCCACAAAACAAGCTGCTGGCATTCTGAGTTGGAAAAGGGGGAGGTGAAATAGGCTCATTATTATATGACAGAACCAATTAGGCCTTTTAGTGTGCCTCTAAGTGAACTGTTCAATTGGAGGGAGGGAAGGTGAGGTGAGAGGGAGAACAAGAGAGAAGGAGGGTGTGAGGGAGAGAGAGAAAGACACAGAGAGAGGGAAAGAGAGAGCGAGTGAGCGAGAGAGAGAGACAGAGAGCGAGAGAGGGGAAGAAAGAGAGAGAGAAATAAATAATTGGGGAGGGAAGATCAATGGGCACAGTGAACGCTCGCCAGAAAACAGTCCCACGTGCAACTGAGTTAAAAAGCTAAAAATCGATGGAGAGTAACCAGGGAAATTGGGATGATGGATTTTTCTTGCCCTGCTTTTGCAGAATCCATTTGTCTGTGAAGCAACGCTAGAAAACATTGTAGGTTCCCTGAATTGAAGATCCGGTCAGAGGTTTAGGTTGAGTGGTTGTGGGTTTAGTTAGGGAGAGTGTGGTCAAACATGGTTGAGGGATCTGGAAGACCACAGATCTTTATTCTCAGACCGTATTCTCGCAGGATGATTCCAATCATTTGTAGGGCCAGAATTTTTCCTGAACATGTGACCTGACTATGAAGAGGTTTTGGCCCTGTGTTGGCTATAACTATATGTTTTCCCAAGGGATCATATGTAGGGCTAGGAGTTCTTGAACCCCTGACATAGGCTACTAGAGGCTAGAGTTTCCCGGTCAAGCCACACACTCAAGGGAAAACTCCTGCATCTAATTGAAATAGTTAGGACAAGGAGCTTTACTTGACCATGTGACCTGACCTAGAAAAACTTCTGGCCCAAATTAATGTTCTAATAGAAATACATGTACAACTCTCCACTTCAAATACTTCAAACAACTAGGTTGGCCTTTGCAGTTCAATTTGGATAGAAACGTTATTTATACTGGACTCGATTGGCGGGATAATTATTCCCATTTACTTTAAATTCATGCATACTCATTTGCACAATGTCAAACTAAATACTATGCAGATGGCTGGAGCAAAATAACCCCAAAACTGCACTAGCTCTAATTAAGCACATTACCATTTCAGATGTCTCTCTCTCTCACAAATGAAGTTAATATAACATATTGCGGACTGGTGTGGAAGAATATAAAACTCCCTAAGTTTCACATCTGAATCAGAATAGTGTGCAAATGCAGACTCTCGAATGAAGGTTCAAACAAAAGGCATGCAAATTTTACATATGTCACGCAAGGTGCCTTTTCTTTATACAGAATGTGTCTCTATTGTTTTTTTGACAGTAGAAATTTTGGAAATAGATAGAAATAAAATACCCATGCAGCATAACAACTGGTGAAGGTTCAGAGGCGAGAATGACATGAAACTATTTACATATTCAGATTGCAAAATGAACAATTAAAAAACGTTGCGTCTTTCAATGGTCCCCAAATCTATTCTAATCAAGAACATGCTGCCGTTAATACAATGTGTCAACATCACAATGAATCATAAATATTATAATGTTTCATGAATTACAGTTGAATCGCTCTATCATACCATTTCCTCACACCTGAGGATCAACTAGTTGTTATATGTGGTGCTGTAAAATATGCAAATCCTCTCCCAGTCCTAGACAAACCAAGTTGTGCGTAATACGGAACACATGCACATACCGTTCAAGGCTAACGATGCACATCCTATGCAATGCATCATGGTCTACATACAACATGGTACAATATATTATTCTCAGACAGAGCCTTACCTGAATAAACATATAGTAATCTTGGACCACCAGTGAGCTGATGTTGATGTTTCCAGGGAAGGGGTAGTTTCTGTTGGGCTCTGAGCATATTAGAGCCTGGCATGTTAATTACTGAATACCTGCAAGATGAGGAAATAGAGATTACTGTATATCTGTACTAATACACCTGTGGATGCCCCTATTCCTGGGTATGTAAGGATGCCTGGAAACCGAGGCTATATGTCTGTATGAATTGAACTTGAGGGCACTTTGTTATGGTTTGTTATGGTTTGTGATTATATATATATATACACTGCTCAAAAAAATAAAGGGAACACTTAACCTGTTTGGGCTAGGGGGCAGTATTGAGAATTTTGGAAAAAATATGTGTCCATTTTTAACTGCCTCCTACACCAACTCAGAAGCTAGAATATGCATATTATTGTTCGGGTTTGGATAGAAAACACCCTAAAGTTTCTAAAACTGTTTGAATGGTGTCTGTGAGTATAACAGAACTCCTATGGCAGGCAAAAACCTGACAAGGTTTCATGCAGGAAGTGGCCTGTCTGACAAGGAGTCGTGCGTCTTGCATCTGTTTATTGAAGAGTAAGGATCTTAGCTGTAACGTGACAATTCCCAGGGCTCCAATAGGCTCTCAGAACCCGGGAAAAACCTGAACGATGACGAGGCAGCCTCTGGCTGAAACAGATTATCGCCTTATCCAAGTGGCCGATCAGAGGACCATTGAATGAGGCGCGTGCACGATTCGCCCCCGTGGAGAAATTTCATTCGGCTGTTTAGCTTATTGCAGATTCCCGGTCGGAATATTATCGCTTTTCTACGAGAAAAATGTCGTAAAAATTGATTTTAAACAGCGGTTGACATGCTTCGAAGTACGGTAATGGAATATTTAGAATTTTATTGTCACGAATTGCGCCATGCGCGCGACACTTCTTTACTATTTCGGATAGTGTCTGGAACGCACGAACAAAACGCCGCTATTCGGATATAACAATGGATTATTTTGGACCAAACCAACATTTGTTATTGAAGTAGCAGTCCTGGGTGTGCATTCTGACGAAGACAACAAAAGGTAATCAAACTTTTATAATAGTAAATATGATTATGGTGAGTGCTAAACTTGCCGGGTGTCTAAATAGCGAGCCCGTGATGCCTGGGCTATGTACTTAGAATATTGCAAAATGTGCTTTCACCAAAAAGCTATTTTAAAATCGGACATATCGAGTGCATAGAGGAGGTCTGTATCTATAATTCTTAAAATAATTGTTATGCTTTTTGTGAACGTTTATCGTGAGTAATTTAGTAAAATGTTAGCGAATTCCCCGGAAGTTTGCGGGGGGTATGCTAGTTCTGAACGTCACATGCTAATGTAAAAAGCTGGTTTTTGATATAAATATGAACTTGATTGAACAAAACATGCATGTATTGTATAACATAATGTCCTAGGGTTGTCATCTGATGAAGATCATCAAAGGTGAGTGCTGCATTTAGCTGTCTTCTGGGTTTTGGTGACATTATATGCTGGCTTGAAAAATGGGTGTCTGATTATTTCTGGCTTGGTACTCTGCTGACATAATCTAATGTTATGCTTTCTTTGTAAAGCCTTTTTGAAATCGGACAGTGTGGTTAGATTAACGAGAGTCTTGTCTTTAAATAGCTGTAAAATAGTCATATGTTTGAGAAATTGAAGTAATAGGATTTTTAAGGTTTTGAAAATCGCGCCACAGGCTGGCAGTGGCTGTTACGTAGGTGGGACGAATTCGTCCCGCCTTGCCCATAGAGGTTAAGGAGAGTCTTGTCTTTAAATAGCTGTAAAATAGTCATATGTTTGAGAAATTGAAGTAATAGTATTTCAAACGATTCGAAAATCGCGCCACTGAATTCAGGTGGCTGTTACGTAGGTGGGACGAATTCGTCCCGCCTTGCCCATAGAGGTTAAACAACACAATGTAACTCCAAGTCAATCTGTAACGCCCTGGCCATAGAGAGGGTTTTTTGTTCTCTATTTGTGGTTTGGCCAGGGTGTGACATGGGTGGGCGTTCTAGGTTTCTTTTCCTATGTTGGTGGTTTTCTTTGTTTCGGCCGTGTATGGCTCTCAATCAGGAACAGGTGTAGATCGTTGTTGCTGATTGAGAGTCATACATAGGCAGCCTGTTTTTCCTTTGGGGTTTGTGGGTGAATATTTTCTGTTTAGCGTTTGCACCTGACAGTACTGTTTGGCTGTCGGTTTCTTGTTTTTTGTCTAACATGTTCTTTCTTGAATAAATTAATTTAAGATGAACACATCCTCCGCTGCACCTTGGTCTCATTTGAGCGACGGCAGTTACAGATTCAAACACCAACAACGGACCAAGCAGCGGAGGAAGGAGCAGCACCAGGAGAGGAGCATTAATGGACGCCTGGACTTGGGAGGAAATTTTGGACGGGGCAGGACCATGGGCTCAAGCTGGGAAGTATCCCCGCCCGCAGTGGGAGATCGAGGCAGCGAGAGCGGAGAGGCGATTGTATAAGGCAAGGGAGCGCAACAGGCACGAGAGGCAGCCCCCCCAAAATATTGTGGGGGGGGGGGGGCACACGGGCCATCTCCCCGTGCTTACCGGAAGCAGCGTGGTACTGGTCAGGCACCGTGTTATGCTGTGAAGCGCACGGTGTCTCCAGTGCGCGCTCATAGCCTGGTGCGCTATAGGCCAGACCCCGCAAGTGCCATGCGAGTGTGGGCATCGAGCCAGGGCGGATTGTGCCAGCTCAGCGCGTCTGGTCTTCAGTGCGCCGTTTCGGTCCAGGCTATCCTGCGCCGGCTCTGCGCACTGTGTCTCCGGGGCGCTGGGAGGACTCAGTTCGTCCTATGCCTGCGCTCCGCCCGTGCCGGGCAAGAGTGGGCATTCAGCCTGGAGTAGGGGTGGCAAGCCTACACACCAGAACTCCAGTGCTCCCCCACAGCCCAGTCTATCCTGTGCCTCCTCCTCGGACCAGGCCTCCAGTGGGTCTCCCCATCCTGGTCTATCCTGTGCCTCCTCCTCGGACCAGGCCTCCAGTGGGTCTCCCCATCCTGGTCTATCCTGTGCCTCCTCCTCGGACCAGGCCTCCAGTGGGTCTCCCCATCCTGGTCTATCCTGTGGAGCCGCCCGCCTGTCCGTAGCCACCAGGGCCGCCTGCCTGTCCGGAGCCGCCAGAGCCGCCCGCCTCTCCGGAGCCGCCAGGGTCGCCCGCTTGTCCGGAGCAGCCAGGGTCGCCCGCCTGTCCGGAGCAGCCAGGGTCGCCCGCCTGTCCGGAGCAGCCAGGGTCGCCCGCCTGTCCGGAGCCGCCAGGGTGGAGCGGGGTCCACGTCCCGCACCAGAGCCGCCGCCATAGGAAGGCCCACCCGGACCCTCTCCTTTAGAGTCAGGTTTTGCGGCCAGAGTCCGCACCTTTGGGGGAGGTACTGTAACGCCCTGGCCATAGAGAGGGTTTTTTGTTCTCTACTTTTGGTTAGGCCAGGGTGTGACATGGGTGGGCATTCTAGGTTTCTTTTTCTATGTTGGTGGTTTTCTTTATTTCGGCCGTGTATGGCTCTCAATCAGGAACAGGTGTAGATCGTTGTTGCTGATTGAGAGTCATACATAGGCAGCCTGTTTTTTCTTTGGGGTTTGTGGGCCTCCAGCAGGTCACAAATGTGCATGTGTCTGCTCAAACGGGCAGAAACAGAGTCCATGAGGGTGGTATGAGGGCCCGACGTCCACAGGTGGGGGTTGTGCTTACAGCTCAACACCGTGCAGGACGTTTGGCATTTGCCAGAGAACACCAAGATTGGCAAATTTGCCACTGGCGGCCTGTGCTCTTCACAGATGAAAGCAGGTTCACACTGAGCACATGTGACAGACGTGACAGAGTCTGGAGACGCCGTGGAGAACGTTCTGCTCCCTGCAACATCCTCCAGCATGACCGGTTTGGCGGTGGGTCAGTCATGGTGTGGGGTGGCATTTCTTTGGGGGGCCTCACAGCCCTCCATGTGCTCGCCAGAGGTAGCCTGACTGCCATTAGGTACAGAGATAAGATCCTCAGACTCCTTGTGAGACCATATGCTGGAGCGGTTGGCCCTGGGTTCCTCCTAATGCAAGACAATGCTAGACCTCATGTGGCTGGAGTGTGTCAGCAGTTCCTGCAAGAGGAAGGCATTGATGCTATGGACTGGCCCGCCCGTTCCCCAGACCTGAATCCAATTGAGCACATCTGGGACATCATGTCTCGCTCCATCCACCAACGCCACGTTGCACCACAGAATGTCCAGGAGTTGGCGGATGCTTTAGTCCAGGTCTGGGAGGAGATCCCTCAGGAGACCATCCGCCACCTCATCAGGAGCATGCCCAGGCGTTGTAGGGAGGTCATACAGGCACGTGGAGGCCACACACACTACTGAGCGTCATTTTGACTTGTTTTAAGGACATTACGTCAAAGTTGGATCAGCCTGTAGTGTGGTTTTCCACTTTAATTTTGAGTGTGACTCCAAATCCAGACCTCCATGGGTTGATAAATTGGATTTCCATTGATTATTTTTGTGTGATTTTGTTGTCAGCACATTCAACTATGTAAAGAAAAAAGTATTTAATAACATTATTTCATTCATTCAGATCTAGGATGTGTTATTTTAGTGTTCCCTTTATTTTTTTGAGCAGTGTATATATTTACATTGTGTGTATATATATAATATATATAAATATATCTATATATATATATATATATATATATATCACCCAGCAGTGCTATTTTCAGAGTTAGATCCAGGTAAATGTTGCAATTCTTCAGCCATTCCTGAACCTGCGACCAAAAACCAGCATTGCATGTCAGAGCAAAAAACAAGCCATGAGGTCGAAGAAATTATCTGTAGAGCGCCGAGGCACAGATCTGGGGAAGGGTAATGAAAACAACAATTCTGCAGCATTGAAGGTCCCCAAGACCACAGTGGCATCAATCATTCTTAAATGGAAGAAGTTTGGAATAACCAATACTCTTCCTAGAGCTGGCCACAAGGCCAAACGGAGCAATCGGGGGAGAAAGGCCTTTGTCAGGGAGGTGACCAAGAATCCGATGGTCACTCTGACAGAGCTCCAGAGTTCCTCAGTGGAGATGGGAGAACCTTCCAGAAGGACAAACATCAATGCAGCACTCCACAAATCAGGCCTTTATTGTAGAGTGGCCAGACGGAAGCCACTCCTCAGTAAAAGGCACATGACAGCCCGCTTGGAGTTTTTCCAAAAGGCATCTAAAGGACTGCAAAAAAAACAAGATTCTGAGAAACAAGATTCTCTGGTCTGATGAAACCAGAGAACGGTGAAAATGGTGAAAATGGCGGTGGCAGTATCACGCTGTGGGGATGTTTTTCAGTGACAGGGACTAGGAGACTAGTCAGGATCGAGGGGAAGATGAATGGAGCAAAGTACAGAGAGATCTTTGATGAAATCTGCACCAGAGTGCTTAGGACCTCAGACTGGGGCGAAGGTTCACCTTCCAACATGACAACAACCTTAAGCACACAGCTAAAACAACGCAGGAGTGGCTTTGGGACAAGTCTCTGAATGTCCTTGAGTGGCCCAGCCAGAGCCCGGACTCGAACCCGATCAAACGTCTCTGGAGAGTCTTGAAAATAGCTGGGCAGAGATTATCCCCATCCAACCTGACAGAACATCAGACGATCTGCAGAGAAGAATGGGAAATACTCTCCAAATACAGTTGTGTCAAGCTTATGGTGGCATACCCCAGAAGACTTGAGGCTGTTATCACTGCCAAAGGTGCTTCAACAAAGTACTCATTAAAGGTTCTGAATAATAATATAAATGGGATATTTCTGTATTTTTTTTAATACATTTTATACATTTGCTACTATTTCTAAAACCTGTTTTTGCTTTGTCATTATGGGGTATTGTCTGTAGATTAATGAGGGAAAAAGGCAATTTAATCAATTTTAGAATAAGACTAACATAATAAAATGTGGAAAAGGTCAAGGGGTCTTAATACTTTCCCACCAGTATGTTGTGATTTCCATTCTATAATGGTAATTGTTTCATACGTACAGTATGTAAAGCTATTCAACATGATCAACTATGATAGTTCTCTGTGTACAGAAACTAAACTGTCTCTGATTCCGGGACTCCAACAACAGCAGCAGCAGCAGATAGCTAGAATAAACTATCTCACAATTTCACCTATGGATGACCTTGGGTGGTTTTGCCGTGGCGAGTTATGGAGCTGACACTCCCAGGGTGAGAGGGAAAGGCCCTATTAATCAAGTGTCATGCACTGCATTTATCAGTTGGGTAATCCACTGTCTCTCTCCTGGGACACAACGCTCTAAACCCAGGGTGGAATTTATTCCTTGACAGACTCTCACTCTCTTCTATCGTTAGAGGGCTGGTAATTGGACTGCGAATGTGGGGACGTTTCTCTGCTGTGTGTGTGACAGAGAGAGAGGGAGGTGTGTGTGTGTAGTGCTACTCATGTCCATTAGGGGGGTGTGCCTCCATGTGAACCAGATACAGACTTGGATTAAAGAAGATGAGAGAAGGAAGGATGAAGAGGAGGAGGGAAGTACAGGATGGGAGAAGATTGGGTGAAGTGAAGAGGAGGAAAAAAGATGAGAGGAGGGAAGAGAAAGAGTGAAGAAGACAATTAAACAGAGGGAGATGTGTCTCAGCAGGGCTATTCCACTCCTGTCACGACTTCCTCCGAAGTCGGTCCCTCTCCTTGTTCGGGCGACGTTCGGCGGTCGACGTCACCGGTCTTCTAGCCATCGCCGATCCACCTTTAATTTTCCATTTGTTTTGTCTTGTCTTCCCAAACACCTGGTTCCAATTCAATTCATTACATGTTGTGTATTTAACCCTCTGTTCCCCCCATGTCCTTGTCCGGAATTGTTTATTGTAAGTGCTTGTGCACGTTATGTCTGATGTACGTCGGGTTTTGTACCCATTTATTTTTTGTTCTGTTTTCCGGTGGGTTTTTTATTAATAAACTGCGCCGTTGGAAACACCGTTTTTGCTCTCCTGCGTCTGACTTCTCTGCCGCCAGTAGAGCACCCCTTACAACTCCAGATATTGTCACGCCCTGATCTGTTTTACCTGTCCTTGTGATTGTCTCCACCCCCTTCAGGTGTCGCTTATTTTCCACTGTGTATTTATCCCTGTATTTCTCTTGCCAGTTCGTCTTGTATGTTTCCAAGTCAACCAGCATTTTTCCCGTTCTCCTGCTTTTTGCATTCTCCTTTTTCTAGTCCTCCCGGTTTTGACCCTTGCATGTTTCTGGACTTTTTACTTGCCTGCCTGACCATACTGCCTGCCTTGACCACGAGCCTGTCTCTGTACCTCCTGGACTCTGATCTGGTTTTGGCCTTTTTGCCTGTCCACGACCATTCTCTTGCCTACCCCTTTGGATAAATAAACATTGTAAGACTCCAACCTTCTGCCTCCTGTGTCTGCATTTGGGTCTCGGCTTGTGCCTTGATAGATATAGACGTCTCATTTCAGCGTTGTCTCAACAATGATGGCAATAAAATAGCAATGCCTTTCCTTGTGAGGCCATTCTCCCCAGAGATGTGTCACAAATTGTCACATTACCCTTAGCTACACCACAGCAACACTCAGACGCTGTGGGTTTGTTATTCTACCAAAAAGTGGTGTCTGTCACAAAAGCGTGAATATGCAGCAACCTAAATATGGTATTTATTTAGTCAGGCACTGTACACCGGCAAGGCTGTGCTACATAATTCAAGTCACTGTACTGTATATCACTGTATTATATCATTTTATTGGGTAGAGTGAATAACCTTGGACAGATATGGCGTTCCTATAGCGTGATGTATGTCATTGCTGGTGGAGTGAGACTGATAAACTCATTGTCTGCAGGCATGGCTTGAGGTTGCACAGGGTACTAATTCTGACGGCCAGAGTTTAAAGTCCTTGATGGGGTTGGATCAAGGATGGATCAAGCAAATTATTTAGGATATGTGATGAAATGGAGACCCCGAATTCATGCAAATTACTGTGGACATAGCTGGCGGCAGCTCCACGCACGCACGCACACACGCACGCACGCACGCACACACACACACACACACACACACACACACACACACACACACACACACACACACACACACACACACACACACACACACACACACACACACACACACACACACACACACACACACAGCATCCCCTACATCTCTAGGAAGGAAAGCAATGAGCTATATTTGTGATGAGTGTGCACTTCCTCAGAATGGGGAGGGTCAATGCGGTTGGCTGTTGGGGGGATGAGGGCTGACGTGATTAGATGGGAGGCATCAGGGACTTCCTGGGTGATCTATTACTCATGCCACCGTGCACGACTTGTTATACTACATCTTCCTATTTATGTATATACAGTATGCATGGATAACACCCAATGAAAAAGTAATGATGGCTAGTGATGCTCCACACTCCTAGTGATGCTCCAAAACAGTTTGTGATGAGAGTCTGAGTAAACAAAGGAAAAGATCAGGACAACAGAGAGGACGAGAGGAAGCGAAGGATGATGAGAAGAAAGAAGACAAGTGTATGACTCACCAGTATAACCTGTTCACATGCTCATGAACCAGCTGCCATTTTCTCCCAAAGTCCAGGGAGGCGTATAACCTGTTAGGGCTAGGGGGCAGCATTGACACGGCTGGATAAAAAACATACCCGATTTAATCTGGTTACCACTCCTACTCAGTAACTAGAATATGCATATACTTATTACATATGGATAGAAAACACCCTAAATTTTCTAAAACTGTTTGAATGGTGTCTGTGAGTATAACAGAACTCAAATGGCAGGTCAAAACCTGAGAGATTCCTTTACAGGAAGTGGCCTGTCTGACCATTTCTGGAACTTCTTTGCCATCTCTATCATTTACTAAGGATCTCTGCTCTAACGTGACACTTCCCACGTCTTCCATAGGCTCTCAGAGCCCGGGAAAAAACAAAATGTCGTCATTCCAGCCCCAGGCTGAAACACATTATCGCCTTTCTCAAGTGGCCCATCAAGAGACACTAGCTTATGCGCGTGACCCCGACCGCCCCCGCCTTTGGGATTTTTTCCTCTGTTTGCCGAAAAGGAGATTCCCTGTCGGAATATTATCGCTTTTCTACGAGAAAAATGACGTAAAAATTGATTTTAAACAGCGGTTGACATGCTTCGACGTACGGCAATGGAATACTTTGAATTTTATTGTCAGGAATTGCGCCAAGCGCGCGACACTTCTTTACTATTTCGGATAGTGTCTGGAACGCACGAACAAAACGCCGCTATTCGGATATAACGATGGATTATTTTGGACCAAACCAACATTTGTTATTGAAGTAGCTGTCCTGGGTGTGCATTCTGACGAAGACAACAAAAGGTAATGACATTTTTATAATAGTAAATATGATTATGGTGAGTGCTAAACTTGCCGGGTGTCTAAATAGCGAGCCCGTGATGCCTGGGCTATGTACTTAGAATATTGCAAAATGTGCTTTCACCAAAAAGCTATTTTAAAATCGGACATATCGAGTGCATAGAGGAGGTCTGTATCTATAATTCTTAAAATAATTGTTATGCTTTTTGTGAACGTTTATCGTGAGTAATTTAGTAAAATGTTAGCGAATTCCCCGGAAGTTTGCGGGGGGTATGCTAGTTCTGAACGTCACATGCTAATGTAAAAAGCTGGTTTTTGATATAAATATGAACTTGATTGAACAAAACATGCATGTATTGTATAACATAATGTCCTAGGGTTGTCATCTGATGAAGATCATCAAAGGTGAGTGCTGCATTTAGCTGTCTTCTGGGTTTTGGTGACATTATATGCTGGCTTGAAAAATGGGTGTCTGATTATTTCTGGCTTGGTACTCTGCTGACATAATCTAATGTTTTGCTTTCGTTGTAAAGCCTTTTTGAAATCGGACAGTGTCGTTAGATTAACGAGAGTCTTATCTTTAAATGGCTGTAAAATAGTCATATGTTTGAGAAATTGAAGTAATAGGATTTTTAAGATTTTGAAAATCGCGCCACAGGCTGGCAGTGGCTGTTACGTAGGTGGGACGAATTCGTCCCGCCGGTCCCATAGAGGATAACTGTGACGAAGAACATAAAAAGAATAAAGAGAGAGAACATATCAGTCTACTTATCATAGGACAGGAAGTAAAGTGACAGTGGGCTTGAGTCATGGCAGGATAATGCTAGGGAAGAGCGTACCCAGGGCAATAAAGCGTGGCACTCTAGATATGCTGACATAGCAGTAAACCGCCATCGTCATTATAACTCAGACCATTCACGTTAACATATAGGCTACCAAATTACATATAGTCCCTATCCCGTTTCCGGTAACACTTTACTTGACACCCAGTGTCATAACACGTTACTTTACATGTATAAGGAATGTATGTGTTGGGGTCAATGAAGGGTAGATAAGAACTAGGAATGTGGAAAGTTACTGAGAGTAGAAACTTCACATTCTGTTCCATGTTTCTGAAGAGGAAGACGAAAGGCAATTGTTCATCTCTGATAAGGCAGGCCGGATGCGTAACTAGAGAGGAGTGAGGAATGCGTCTCGAGGTCAAATCAACGGATGAAGTGAGAAGTAACCTCTGGAAGGGGGGCCAGAGAGGCCCATCACAACGTCTAGCATTTTGCAGTGCTATCTCACTCATACACTTTCACACCCACAAAGGTTTTGTAACAGGCAGGGCTGTGACTACCCCAGTGAGAGGAACCAATTCAATTCCTGCCTAGCAACAGAGATGTAAGGTTGTCTATATATGTAAGTAGTTGACCACGCCTATTAGAAGGTTATAAATATATGTGCTTTGCAGGTGTATGACCCAGTGGGTGAATAAACTTGGTTTGAGCTATTTCTAGTTGTCAGTGAGTTTTTACTCTGCTTGTTCAGAACCTAACAAGTGTTACCCTGTTTCCTTTTCCAAATGTAAATTAGAACTATATATAGATTAAGTGCTTTAAGTCCAATATGTTTGGTGAAAAATAGTTTAACATTATGATTAGCTTTTCCTGGAACAGCAAAGCCTTTGGTGGATCCCCAGTGACCAAATTAAGTGGAGTGCTTGTATATCAAATTATGCATCAAACAAATGGAAACAATAGGTTGGGAAAACATTTTATTCCAACCCCTATATATCAGAAGAAGAATTCTAATCCAGAATGCTACTGTAAATTATGGATATACGTGTCCAAAAAGAAATATATTGTCCTGTTGACGATCAGGCGTAGTGCTGCACATGGCCTAATTTCATTGGTCTAATTACATTTCCCACTTCCTTGGTGCATAATGACAGGGTGCATTTTGTTCCATTACACTGATTGATGCTACTGATGTTGCTTCCTGCTGGCTGTCTATATTGTTATTTTAGTCCTACAGACAGAGTCGGTGGCCCCAGTCAAACTCCATGCTAATGTTCTACCTTTTATCAGTGCGGAAATCTGACATTTAACTCGAATAAAAGGACACGCATTTCTCAGTGGAGGCTGCTGAGGGGAGGACTGCTCAAAATAATGGCTGGAACGGAGTAAATGGAATGGCATCAAACACATGTAAACCACGTGTTTGTTGTATTTGATACCATTCCACTGATTCCGCTCCAGCCATTACCAGGAGCCCGTCCTCCTCAATTAAGGTGCTACGAACCTCCTTTGCCATTTCTCGACGGAAGCAAATTCATCTAACTTCACAGAGAATGTAGTAATTAGAGTCAACAGCTGCAACATATGTTAAATTGTTGGATAAATAGAAAACCATTATGTACTGTAACTCAGTTAGCTACTGTATTATCATGGTTAGCTAAACTGGATCCATAGTATTTGTTGTTGGCAGTGTCATTTGTCAATGTTGGCTCATAGGCTAACAATAATGAAATACCAGATGCACCTTAACATATGTGCTACAAACATATTGGTATAGACACACAGAAGGCCTAACTATCACAAAGGTCAACAATCATAAAACACCAGATGCAGCTTGCCATATGAGCCATATGCAAACAAATTGTTATGCACACACACATTAGTATCTAAACTGTCATCATCATAATCAATGTGTTATTTATCAAGCCAGTGAGCGGAATCAGTGGAATGGTATCAAATACAACAAACACGTGGTTTACATGTGTTTGATGCCATTCCATTTACTCCGTTCCAGCCATTATTTTGAGCAGTCCTCCCCTCAGCAGCCTCCACTGAGAAATGCGTGTCCTTTTATTCGAGTTAAATGTCAGATTTCCGCACTGATAAAAGGTAGAACATTAGCATGGAGTTTCTGGCTTGGTACCAGATCTGATCCTATAGCTAAAACCTCAGTAATTAAATAGCAATCCCAAGCCATCTTCCACCTCATAGGATCCTGCATGTGGCAGGCAGACGGAGCCATGTTCCTCCCAATAGGAGTCTATGGTGGCAGCCAGGTGGAACAGGTAGTTAGGCCAGGCTAGTCTCTCATCCCTCTGGACAGTGACATAATGCCACTGCATGAGCTGAAGTAGCACTCATTCATCAGACCAATGACATTCTAAAGTCTAAAGCTCAGAGCTGTTAGAAAGTGAGCTTCATAGTTTCCCACTCGTGTCGATAAATAAAAACACCCACCAGATGAAGAGCCACTGATGAGTTCTGCCCGGCGACAGCCAAGAGACTGAGAGAGCAAGAGCTTCCAGGGAAACTTCTCTAAATGGTGGTTGAAGGGTTGAGGATAACAGTTGTTGGTTCCACTCATCTATTCACGTTGATGGTGGTTTTCGATAGAAATCTATATGGCAGTACGTACGTCATTGTGTTTTGAGGCTTGTTTAGTTATCATAAGGATCGACGCTGGAGGCGAGAAGCAGGTACAGGAAGTGAACATTTAATAACCACGGACTGGAACAGAATACGGAGAGCGTCTGGACAGTGGAAACGGAAACGACAATAATACTGACACCGGGATGAAACAAAGGAAAGAAACAGATACAGGGAAGGCAATCAAAACGTGAAGGAGTCCAGGTGAGTCCAATGAGCGCTGAAGCGCATAATGATGGTGACAGGTGTGCGTAATGAAAGGCAGCCTAGCGCCCTCGAGCGCCGGAGAGGGAGAGCGGGAGCAGGCGTGACAGCTATGTACTTTAGAAGGCAAAACGCTGACACCAAATGCTGAATTTAAAAAATAGAACATGTGGTTTACCAGGAAAGAGAGACGGGAAAAGAGAGTCGTGATTGTTGTGCCTAAGCTAGGTAGGTAAACCATGTAAGCATTTGAGAATATGTCAAGTGGACTAACGAAAATGTTGGATAATCTACAAAAACTTCACGTTGCATGAGGGCACGGAGGGCGTCGCACAGCATGTGTTGTGTCTTCATCTGAAGAATCATTTATTCTAATGTGGATTCCGCAGAACATTATCAGAAAATGAAGAACATTATCAGAGCACAAACATTATTGCTTACGCATATGGTGCATTGGGGCCACAAAGAGCGGGCATCCCGCAGTCTGAATCACAACCAAGGCTCCAAAATCTCACACAGGCCTCTTTTACCAGACAACAACAGCTTTTATATTGTCTGCAACCAGCCAGTCAGAACGTTTCAGAGAGAGAATAAATGGGCTTTATTTTAACATTGGCCATATGACTGATATCAGTTAGATGGGAATATTGGATTTTATATCTGGAGGTGCTTTTTTGAGAGAATGTGAGCATTTTACTGTGACTGATACATCACAAGCTGTAAGTCATGTCTCCACAAGGCAAAGTGCATTACTATTTAGCACTCTGAGTCTGTATTGACCAGTCTGACAGTGTCTTGGCCAATCTGACAGGATGTTGGCCAGTCTGACAGTGTCTTGGCCAGTCTGACAGTGTCTTGGCCAGTCTGACAAGTCTTGGCCAGTCTGACAGTGTATTGGCCAGTTTGACAGTGTATTGGCCAGTCTGGCAGTGTCTTGGCCAGTCTGACAATGTCTTGGCCAGTCTGACAGTATCCTGGCCAGTTTGACAGTGTCCTGGCCAGTCTGACAGTGTATTGGCCAGTCTGGCAGTGTCTTGGCCAGTCTGACAATGTCTTGGCCAGTCTGACAGTATCCTGGCCAGTTTGACAGTGTCCTGGACAGTCTGACAGTGTATTGGCCAGTCTGACAGTGTCTTGGCCAGTCTGACAGTGTCTTGATCAGTTTGACAGTGTCCTGGTCAGTCTGACACAGTCTTGGACAGTTTGACAGTGTCATGGCCAGTCTGACAGTGTCTTGGCCAGTCTGACAGTGTCTTGGCCAGTCTGACAGTGTCTTGATCAGTCTGACAGTGTCTTGGCCAGAACCTTTATAGAAGCTGTACTATACAGTATGTTGTCAATCTTGAAAGCCATCCCTTCAACATGGTCTCTTTTAGTAGCTGTACATAGATATAGTACATGATATCACCAACACATGCCTGTGCACACTGTACTATCACTACCTATTCATTATGGTAGTGGATATGAGCTGATGACTAGGATGACTGTCATTCTGTCCATCATATCTTAATCCTGTCTGGGTCTGGGTCTTGTGGATGTTTAGCCTACTGTGAGCTCTGTAGGAGCCCTTGGCTAAAGTGGCAGTCATTTGCAAGGCAGATAGCAGAATGTGTTTGACTTGTGCTTCCAATTAGTGCTTCATTTACAGTGTGCTACAGGGCAACAATTACCTCTACTTATTTATTACCTTCATACAGTAGCAGATCAAGTATAGAAGGAATCAAATTGTATTTCAAAGTTATAGTATCAGAGATTGTTATGTTTGTTGTTGCCGTACTTCAGGCTACATACTTCAATTGTTTCTGGGTTTCATTCAATTATTCAACTTTAATATTTTTTTAACTAATGTTCTTGCCCCTGTGGTCAAAGATATGTAGGAAAAACAAGCCTACACTGACAGAAAGGTTATTTAGGGTTCTTATTATCCTACTTCCTTCTTTCATCTGAACCCTGGAAGCTAGATATCACAACTGACCTCTCTTTCTCCACCAACACATCCTCATTCTAAAGGTCCAATACAGCCATTTTTAATGTCACCAGAAAGGCCAAAACTCCATCACATTACAACTGGCTGAAATTTCAAGCAGTCTATTGAATCAGCTCTTACATTAAAAGGGCATTATAATCATTATCAGTATTATTCCAACCTAATATTGTGGACATGCTCTATATATAAAACATAGGAAATAACGTGTTTGACTGCATTGGGCCTTTAACACCCCAACAGCACACTAAGACATAAAGCCAGAATCTCCTCCCAACTAAAATAAGACATGTGGAGTTAAGGAAATGGTAATGGCGTATGATAGCCCCCATGTCACGAACGAATGCTATAAGTCACTTTTACAACACCTAATTAAGCCTCCTATGAATTCCTAAAGCATTTATGTACAGTACTCTAAATCAAACCGCACCGGTTGACAGTGCCTTGGCTCTGACAAGAGTGGAAGAGGAGGTGATGGGACAACTTTTTCTGGAATTTATGGAGCCAGGAGAATGCAACGTGGCGGTGCTGGAGACGATCCTATGGAGGGGAGTATGTGAAAGTGTATGCAAATGAACCATCTGGATTGTTTGAACTGCCTGGGTGTTGGGGAATAAGAGGTCTCTGTTCCGGAGCACAGTACCTAATGACATGATAGCTTGGCTGAGCGGTCTAAGGAGCTGGGTTAAACCTCCAGTCTCTTCTGGGGCGTGGGTTCGAATCACACCGCTGTCAATATGCTTTGGGCTCCCGAGTGGCACAGCAGTCTAAGGCACTGTATCCCAGTGTTAGAGATGTCACTAGTGACACTGGTTTGATTCCAGGCTGTATCACAACCGGCCATGATTGGGAGTCCCATTGTGAGGTGCACAATTGGCTGGGGTAGGCCATCATTGTAAATTAGAATGTGTTCTTAATTAACTTGCCTAGTAAAATAAAAAAAATGGCACTACTTTTAACCAGAGTCACATAGGGAATAGGGTGCCATTTGGGATGTATAGAGCTGATACTCTGTAATGGACTTTTGACAGATATGTTTGAAATTGATGAACAAACACTGGAAATGGAATTGTAGCTGATGATACTGTATGGATGTTCATCAGATAGAGTTCAGTGTGTCAAATTGGAGGGCCTGTTGTCCAGACCTCTGGCAGTTCACAGGGTTCAATTCTCGGGCTGACTCGTTTCTCTGTATATATCAAGGATGTCGCTCTTGCTGCGGGTGATTCCTTGATCCATCTCTATGCAGACGACACCATTATGTATACTTATGGTCCTTCCTTGGACACTGTGTTAACTAACCTCCAAACGAGCTTCAATGCCATACAACACTCCTTCCGTGGCCTCCAACTGCTCTTAAATGCTAGTAAAACTAAATGCATGCTCTTCAACCGATCGCTGCCCGCACCCTCCCGCCCGACTAGCATCACTACTCTGGATGGTTCTGACCTAGAATATGTGGACAACTACAAATACCTAGGTGTCTGGTTAGACTGTAAACTCTCCTTCCAGACTCATATTAAGCATCTCCAATCCCAAGTTAAATCTAGAATCGGCTTCCTATTTCACAACAAAGCCTCCTTCACTCACGCTGCCAAACATACCCTTGTAAAACTGACTATACTACCGATCCTCGACTTCGGTGATGTCATTTACAAAATAGTCTCTAACACTCTACTCAGCAAACTGGATGCAGTCTATCACAGTGCCATCTGTTTTGTCACCAAAGCCCCATATACCACCCACCACTGCGACCTGTATGCTCTCATCGACTGGCCCTCGCCTCATATTCGTCTCAAGTCTTTGCTAGTTGAAGCTCCACCTTAACTCAGTTCACTGGTCACCATAACAACACCAACCCGTAGCACACGCTCCAGCAGGTATATTTCACTGGTCACCCCCAAAGCCAACTCCTCCTTTGGCCACCTTTCCTTCCAGTTCTCTGCTGCCACTGACTGGAACAAATTGCAAAAATTGCTGAAGTTGGAGACTTATATCTCCCTCACTAACTTTAAGCATCAGCTATCTGAGCAGCTTACCGATCGCTGCAGCTGTACATAGCCCATTTGTAAATAGCCCATCCAACTACCTACCTCATCCCCATATTGTTTTTATTTACTTTTTTGCTCTTTTGCACACCAGTATTTCTACTTCCATGTCATCATCTGCACATCTATCACTCCAGTATTCATTTGCTAAATTGTAATTACTTCGCTACTATGGCCTATTTATTGACTTACCTCCCTACTCCATTTGCACACACTGTATATACAGTGCCTTGCGAAAGTATTCGGCCCCCTTGAACTTTTCGACCTTTTGCCACATTTCAGGCTTCAAACATAAAGATATAAAACTGTAATTTTTTTGTGAAGAATCAACAACAAAGTGGGACACAATTATGAAGTGGAACGAAATTTATTGGATATTTCAAACTTTTTTAACAAATAAAAAACTGAAAAATTGGCCGTGCAAAATTATTCAGCCCCTTTACTTTCAGTGCAGTAAACTCTCTCCAGAAGTTCAGTGAGGATCTCTGAATGATCCAATGTTGACCTAAATGACTAATGATGATAAATAGAATCCACCTGTGTGTAATCAAGTCTCCGTATAAATGCACCTGCTCTGTGATAGTCTCAGAGGTCCATTTAAAGCGCAGAGAGCATCATGAAGAACAAGGAACACACCAGGCAGGTCCGAGATACTGTTGTGGAGAAGTTTAAAGCCGGATTTGTATACAAAAAGATTTCCCAAGCTTTAAACATCCCAAGGAGCACTGTGCAAGCGATAATATTGAAATGGAAGGAGTAGCAGACCACTGCAAATCTACGAAGACCCGGCCGTCCCTCTAAACTTTCAGCTCATACAAGGAGAAGACTGATCAGAGATGCAGCCAAGAGGCCCATGATCACTCTAGATGAACAGCAGAGATCTACAGCTGAGGTGGGAGACTCTGTCCATAGGACAACAATCAGTCGTATACTGCACAAATCTGGCCTTTATGGAAGAGTGGCAAGAAGAAAGACATTTCTTAAAGATATCCATAAAAAGTGTTGTTTAAAGTTTGCCACTAGCCACCTGGGAGACACACCAAACATGTGGAAGAAGGTGCTCTGGTCAGATGAAACCAAAATCGAACTTTTTGGCAACAATGCAAAACGTTATGTTTGGCGTAAAAGCAACACAGCTCATCACCCTGAACACACCATCCCCACTGTCAAACATGGTGGTGGCAGCATCATGGTTTGGGCCTGCTTTTCTTCAGCAGGGGCAGGGAAGATGGTTAAAATTGATGGGAAGATGGATGGAGCCAAATACAGGACCATTCTGGAAGAAAACCTGATGGAGTCTGCAAAAGACCTGAGACTGGGACGGAGATTTGTCTTCCAACAAGACAATGATCCAAAACATAAAGCAAAATCTACAATGGAATGGTTCACAAATAAACATATCCAGGTGTTAGAATGGCCAAGTCAAAGTCCAGACCTGAATCCAATCGAGAATCTTTGGAAAGAACTGAAAACTGCTGTTCACAAACGCTCTCCATCCAACCTCACTGAGCTCGAGCTGTTTTGCAAGGAGGAATGGGCAAAAATTTCAGTCTCTCGATGTGCAAAACTGATAAAGACATACCCCAAGCGACTTACAGCTGTAATCGCAGCAAAAGGTGGCGCTACAAAGTATTAACTTAAGGGGGCTGAATAATTTTGCATGCCCAATTTTTCAGTTTTTTATTTGTTAAAAAAGTTTGAAATATCCAATAAATTTCGTTCCACTTCATGATTGTGTCCCACTTGTTGTTGATTCTTCACCAAAAAATTACAGTTTTATATCTTTATGTTTGAAGCCTGAAATGTGGCAAAAGGTCGAAAAGTTCAAGGGGGCCGAATACTTTCGCAAGGCACTGTAGATCTTTCTATTGTGTTATTGACTTTTGTTTATCCCATGTGTAACTCTGTGTTGTTGTTTTTTGTCACACTGCTTTGCTTTATCTTGGCCAGTTCGCAGTTGTAAATGAGAACTTGTTCTCAACTGGCCTACCTGCTTAAATAAAGGTGAAATATATATATATTTTTTTGTCAAGTTTTCTAGGTGCCATGCTGTCACTGCAGTAATCATATTGTGGTAGGCTGATCTGTCAATACCTGTAGCATTAGGTTTAAATCACAGTCTTCTAGACTTCTAGACCTCTAATACATATTACAGCACAGCATTAATTCATCTAGAAAGTAATAATCTTCAGAGTTTGATGACACATATAAAAATGAAACACGCTGCAACGGCAACAGCATGTATTCTCATAAAGCATAAAGTATCACTAAACATGTAAGCATAAAATCTCATGTTGCTAGTAGTATACACTTGCTAAATAAAACAATTATCTCATGAGATGAACTTCAAACTCTAATGGAGCCCACTTTACTATAAACCAATACTAATTCCTTCTCGCGTTGCGGTGATGTATTACCCACCACCGTCCCTCAATGGATCTTGATGGGGCGCACATCTGCACTACCGTAGTTAAATAACAAATGATAGCAGCTGTTAAAACGGCGCTGCAACTTCTTTCCGTTCACAATGTCACCAAATGTGTAATCTCTGGTGGAGAGGAATGAGGGCTGTTGAGCTCAGTCATCTATTCCGCTAGGTTGGATTCGCCCTGCAAACTCATCAACAACAACCTCCTAGAAACCCATCCACCTTTTATAGGTGTAGTGTTGTGGTGTGTAAAGAGATTTTTAAAAGGTTCAAGTTGTGTTTGAATAATGTGTGTGGATGTGTAAGTAAGTATATTACTTTTGCATGTCTAGACTGTGAAAAAACGTGGTGATTCACAACGCAAATTAATAATACCCAACTAAGTACTTAGGCTCGGTATGTCTGCATTGTTATCCAATTAGGCATAATTGCTATGAGGTAAACGCAGAGAAAATTACACTATTAGTTCACTGCTAAAGGCAATATGGGCACTTATTAGCTCATTGTTAAAGGCAAAATGGAGGTCTGCATTATCATGAGTGTGTTTCAAATTAAAGTCCATTAAAGGTGTCCTGAGAGGACCTGCTGGGTCCAGTGAACCGCAAGGGGAGCCGACTTGTTGCAGCTTCAGCTGACAAGTGGGCTGAGCACTAAAGATACCTGCCATCTGGAGGGGCATTGAGCTGAAATATGCACCACAGTGGAGGGGGAGGAGGAGGTGGAGGAGGAAAAGGAGGAGGAGAAGCATCAATTTTGTCTCTGGCTCAGCAATACCTTACAGTGTCGCATCCAGATCTAAGGTGGGTGGTGTAGGGAAGGCACTGCGGTAGTGTTGGAGGCCATTTTGGATTTAGATCAGCACTGTTACTAAATAAATAGACAGGAGTGTGTTTTTATTGTGGAGGAACCATTTTGGGGTCTGACTCCACAGCACCTTGCTGGTCACATCATGACAAAGTGGGCCTATGCACTGCAGTGGTGGAGAATGGGGAGACCACCTTGACTCAAGATCAACATCACCTTGGAGGATCAGTTTATATGGAGGAATGAAATTGCTAACATAAGGAAGCCATTTTGTCATACGTTGGGGTCCATTGCAGAGTCTGCACCACATAATATAATACAACCAGAGTTGGATAAAGATACCTGCCATCTGGAGGGGTATTGAGCTGAGAAATGCACCACAGTGGAGGAGGAGAAGGAGCAGCCATTTTGTCTCTGTACCAGCAATACCTTGCAGGGTCGCATCCAGGTCTAAGGTGGGTGGGAGAAGGAAGCCACTGCGGTGGTGTTGGAGGCCATTTTGGATGTAGATCATCACATTCTGTTAGTAAATAAATAGACAGGAGTGTGTTTTTATTTTGGAGGAACCATTTTGGGGTCTGACTCCACAGCACCTTGCTGGTCACATCATGACAAAGTGGACCTATGCACTGCAACTGCTGACCTGAGGAAGCCATTTTGTGTGTGTTCGATTGCAGGGTCTGCACCACATTATATAATACAACCACAGTTGGATACTAAATGTTTACTACCTGGCTACAGGTCTGGGACCACACATAAGGGGCAGATGTTGCTTCTGCTAACACAACACAAGCTCCTTAATCAGAAATATGGTTTACTGCTCTCTCTGTCTGTACTATAGTGCATCTATTAAGTCTTGTCGATGTCAGAAACGGGAGGTTTTACAATGAAGAATCAGTATTGAGCAGCAGAAAGGTGTCAGCCGCGGATTACAATGACAAGAGATGATCCCGTAAGCGAAAGAACTCTGGGATTTATAAATTCACTGACTCCTATCAGACAAGGATTGATTTAAACCAGCTTATCTGAAGGAGACTCCTCCAACGACAAGAGCTGAAACTCATCCACAAAAAGGCAATATCCCAAATATTACTATTACCACAGAATTGAAAATGCTAATGTATTTTTTTATAGAGTCAACGTTATGCAAATGAGGACAGAACATCCTGAATAATGTATTTTTTCTATTTATTTTCTCACTCTGCATACTTTATTGAGATGGATGTCCTCCGTTGCATTTGGGCTAACGTCTAGTGGTGATACGATTCTGTGTGGAATATATTTAACGGCATACATTTGCATCATTAGCATGGATTAAATCAAGCAGTGTTTGCTTATAGAAGGACTGGAGGGACTGTGTGGCAAGCTCAACAAGGCTGATTCCTACCATTTCCTGATTCGTTTTTTGGTAGCTGCCCCCCTGGGAGAAGGGATTGGAGAAAAATTATCCATTCTGCTAGCAAGCTAAGCGCCAACAGCCAATATTCGTTACATTTATTTGTTGCCTGTGTGTTTTCAAAAGCGAAAACAATGGCAAGTAACAAATGTTGGAGAAACCTCATCGACAAGGTTAATGAGGTAGAAAGTGTCAAGAGAATGACCACATATGTTATTTTGATGATATAACACCTTAGCGATTAGCAACATTTTACCTCTCCCTGAGCCTTCTCTGTTTACACAACTTAGTTCTGCCACAAAAGTTGGGCCCATTTTCCTCCGCAGTCAGTGTGTTATTTTTTAATTTCCCAGCCTTCCTCTCTCTCCAGACTGATAATACCTCCAAATCCTAAGACCCTGACAGACTGATGATGGGTTTTGCCCAGATGTGGGCTGCACCTGTTCATTATGATCCCTGTGAATCCCAGAGAAGCCAAACTATCCTCCAGACATTTTCACATGCCCTTGAAGTGTATGGTTTGCTCTGGGCCGCACTCAACTCCTGTTCAGGACTTTATCTGAATAACAGAGAGAGGATTATAGGAAGAGGGGGGGATAAGGGTCCATCTATCACTACTCAGGATGAGAGACAAAAAGTAAAAGGTACATTTCGGGGTGTTCCCTCTTTCATTATTCAGCCCCCATGATTTAAATTTGCCAAAATGCACCCTGATGTTTCTTAAAATCACTATACTTATACTTCCAGGTCACCTTGCTTGGTAAGTGTAGTGTACAGTTGAACAATATGTCATATCCTGCTGGGTTTCAGAGGATATTTCCTTCCAAAAATGGCCTGCATGACACAAACTAGTATACTACAAAGTAGGCTGTACTGTGACATATTGGCAACATTATCTACAATGTTTGTTTCCATGCTCAATACAATACTAAACATAAGAGTACATGGAATATGCCATATTGAAAGAGTGATGTTGCTATATAGTATTTTGCATGGTAGACTACTACTAAACATTAGGTTTGTATTTAAAGTTGGAATCCTTAATGATGAAACTGCCATGTCCATTTGCAATGTTTCAACATCAAATACTGTTTAGTTTTTTCTGACATTATCGCACGCACAATAGAACAGCAGATTATGTACTGTGATTTATTTTTACTGCAATGCTGGATGTTCCTCTCCTTACATTTACATTTTAGTCATTTAGCAGACGCTTTTATCCAGAGCAACTTACAGTAGTGAATGCATACATTTCATGCATTTTTTTGTACTGGCCCCCCGTGGGAATCGAACCCACAACGCTGGCGTTGCACACACTATGCTCTACCAAGTGAGCCACAGAGAGGATCTGTTACTTCGACTAAACAAAATAAATAACAAATGTGCTGGGTGGAACAGTGGCACTTTTTTCACCTTATGGGGAAGTCAGCTTTTAAATAAGCTTGGGACTATATATTTGTATATATAGACATATTGATTTATATCTCTGTGGTGGCACGATGAACATACCCCTACATTCATGTTATGATTGCACATGCAGTTGTTAACGTGACAACCATCTTGCCATGGACTTCCAATGGGATTTCCTAACACATAGGGAATGAACTAACAGCAACAGCATTATACCACAACCCAAAACGGGCCCTGTCAACTTCAGTCACCATAATTCAATTTACCCCCTTACGTCAAAGACAACAAAATGGCACAAGGATGTCATTAGTAAAAAAAATATATATAAAAAGCTTAAGGAAACGCCATTGTGCCCCTACTGCTTAGGACATATGATAGATTTTCCCTGAGAGAGGATAGGTGGAGACCGCATAATGATGAGACACTTAGTTTCACTACTGTTCCCGATTTATAGGCTCCTGGGCAAGTTACAATCATTAGGGGAATATGTGGGGGAGTGGATGGGGGGTACGACTAGAGCTGGGGTGGGGTGGATGGAAAATTACATCAAGGTTTTTTCTGGTGAACGCATCTTTGATCCTCCCTCTGCACTATTTGTGCAATGACGACTCCCTATAATTTCACACTCCTATTAGTACATTACTAATGTTGTCCGAAAGAGCCAATCTCCGGCCACATTAAACAAATACTGTTGGTTCTAAACCAAGGGCATCAAAGGTTTCCCATCCAAATAAAACTGGCACTGAATGTATGTCTAAGTGGAATATATGTGGGAAAGGAATTGCAGCGGAGAGCAAATGAAAATGCAAATGAAAAAGCATTCTCCTGGCATTTGATTGTGTTTGGTTATTAATGTCAAGGGAGAGGTAGATAATTACTCCCAGGTGTGTAGTATAACACTACGGGTTAGATATATGGGAATTGACACTCTGGAAAAGTAAAATCAATAATGTAGAGTACACCTTTGCTGGTTCAATTTGTCTTGCTGTCCAAATCTACAGTTCGAGGCAGAATTGCCCAGGTTTAGTATATGATTGGAAGTTTTAGCACAGACCAACCCTGCACTACTGCGACAAAGTAAAGTATTCTGTATCAACAAAGTATAGTCCAACTCAAGTATATAGTCCAACCCCAGCATAGTCCAACCCCAGTATAGTCCAACCCCAGTATAGTCCAACTCCAGTATATACCAACTCCAGTATAATCCAACCCCAGAATAGTCCAACCCCAGAATAGTCCAACCCCAGCATAGTACAACTCCAGTATAGCCCAACACCAGTACAGTCAAACTCTAGTATACACCAACTCCAGTCCACATCAACATTCCACTGAAAGAGGAAGCTGCTTTGATAATACCCTATTTCTAACAGATGATGAGGAAACCAATACTGTTGGCTGGCAGCTTCAAACGACCATAAACACTAATGGTTTCAAAATGGCTTCCCCTTTCACTATCGCTCTCCCTCAGAGACTTTATCATACTGATAAACAAGAAAAAAATGCAGAGCGGTTTATGTTAGCAACATATGAAAGTGGGGCTGGCCACAGAATGAGGCTGTTGGACTGTCGTTAAGAGGCGAGGTTCAGCAAGAGGCAGAATCCATAAAGTTGACTATTACGTCTTCCCCACAGAAAAATACTGGAAGGATGGCAGCTCTGGTGCTGATACCCAGCTGATCTTATCTGAAAAGGTAAATGTCAGCCTTGTCCCTGGCCGAGATACTGAGATACACACTCTGACTTCTGTCTGTGATGGAGGAGAAGAGGGGGATTCAAAAGGCAGGGACAGGGAGAAACAAGAGAGGGAGTGGGAGAAGTATAATAAAGTGTCAGATCACCATCAGTGCAAGTTCAGGGAAGGGAAGGGACGTATGCAAACTGTGTTTTCTCCCTCACTGTCACTGTAATATGGACCAATATGTTTAATTGAAAGTAAGTGATTTTGACCCAGGGTCAAAGAGATCTCACATAGTTGGGGGTTTGGAGGGTAAACTGAGAGAAAGAAGTGAGAATATTCTGGAGGCCCTGTTTCAAAACAAATTGACAAAACCGATCAACTGATATCAGCTCATCCACTGCAAGCAACAAATAACAGCAGAAGTAAAATAAAGAACACCTCTAACTGAAATAAATACTTTGTTAACAGTTTCTCAATCGCTTTGGGTCATTTTCTGAAACAATCTTAACATGCTCTAAACTGTAAGTGCAATTACCACAACTTGTATGGGACATCACAACTCTATTGCATGTCTGCAAAATGTAGTAACTCACCCAAACCATTTAATTCATGCTTCAAAACCTTGTTATTGTGTCAGTAAATTGGCTAATGCCACCAAATTATCATTTTTTTGTCATCGTGTGAGTCATACTGGTCATTGAGGTACAGTAACACTCCCTGTACAATATACCACGTGCACACCAATGGTTTACCTGGACATACTGGTACCACAGCTCCTTCACTCCGTCACTATTGCTCTCAAATGGCACCTTGTAGAGTTGTTTCATAGTCATTTGATTTTTTTCAAAATTCTATCTATAGTGGAAATGCTGACAGAATTGATATTTGCGAAGATATTGTTGTCACTTTGGATCTCTCTTAGCCTGATGGAATTGTTGGCTATGACCATGTTGCAAATTTCTTGTTCTTGCTGCTCTGCCACAAGCATGAGGTCGTTGTGCAGTCCTATATAGGGCTGTAACAAATAGATCATGTTACAGATAGTATATTGTATTCAAATTGTGCTGTATTACTGTATATTCCTCATACATACAGTTGAAGTCGGAAGTTTACATACACCTTAGCCAAATACATTTAACCTCAGTTTTTCACAATTCCTGACATTCAATCCAAGTAAAAAAAATCCCTGTTTTAGGTCAGTTACGATCACCACTTTATTTTAAGAATGTGAAATGTCAGAATAATAGTAGAGAGAATGACTTATATCAGCTGTTATTTCTTTCATCACATTCCCAGTGGGTCAGAAGTTTACATACACTCAATTAGTATTTGTCAAACGTTTTGGGTAGCCTTCCACAAGCTTCCCACAATAAATTGGGCAAATTTTGTCCCATTCCTCCTGACAGAGCTGGTGTAACTGAATCAGGTTTGTAGGCCTCCTTGCTTGCACACGCTTTTTCAGTTCTGCCATCACATTTTCTATGGGATTGAGGTCTGGGCTTTGTGATGGCCACTCCAATACCATTTTTTACATTTACATTTTAGTCATTTAGCAGACGCTCTTATCCAGAGCGACTTACAGTAGTGAATGCATACATTTCATACATTTTTTTTTCTTTTCCGTACTGGTCCCCCGTGGGAATCGAACCCACAACCCTGGCGTTGCAAACACCATGCTCTACCAACTGAGCCACACGGGACCTTGACTTTGTTGTCCTTAAGCCATTTTGCCACAACTTTGGAAGTATGCTTGGGGTCATTGTCCATTTGGAAGACCCATTTGCGACCAAGCTTTAACTTCCTGACTGATGCCATGAGTTGCTTCAATATATCTACATACATTTCCATCCTCATGAAGCCATCTATTTTGTGAAGTGCACCAGTCCCTCCTGCAGCAAAGCATCCCCACAACGTGATGCTGCCACCCCCGTGCTTCACGGTTGGGATGGTGATCCCCGGCTTGCAAGCCTCCCCCTTTTTCCTTCAAACATAACAATGGTCATTATGGCCAAACAGTTCTATTTTTGTTTCATCAGACCAGAGGACATTTCACCAAAACGTACAATCTTTGTCCCCATGTGCAATTGCAAACCGTAATCTGGCTTTTTTATGGCAGTTTTGGAGCAGTGGCTTCTTCCTTGCTGAGCGGCCTTTCAGGTTATGTCGATATAGGACTCGTTTTACTGTGGATATAGATACTTTTGTACCTGTTTCCTCCAGCATCTTCACAAGGTCCTTTGCTGTTGTTCTGGGATTGATGTGCACTTTTCGCACCAAAGTACGTTCATTCCTAGGAGACAGTACGCGTCTCCTTCCTGAGCAGTATGACGGCTGTGTGGTCCCATGGTGTTTGTACCTACGTACTATTGTTTGTACAGATGAAAATGGTACCTTCAGGCGTTTGACTTGTGGAGGTCTACTATTGTGGAGGTCATGGCTGGTTTCTTTTGATTTTCCCATGATGTCAAGCAAAGAGGCACTGAGTTTGAAGGTATGGCTTGAAATACATCCACAGGTACACCTCCAATTGACTCAAATGATGTCAATTTGCCTATCAGAAGCTTCTAAAGCCATGACATAATTTTATGGAATTTTCCAAGCTGTTTAAAGGCACCGTCAACTTAGTGTATGTAAACGTCTGACCCACTGGAATGTCTGTAAACAGTTGTTGGAAAATGACTTGCCAAAACTATAGTTTGTTAACCTGTTGGGGATAGGGGGAAGTATTTGCACGGCCGGATAAAAAACGTACCCAATTTAATATGGTTACTACACCCTAAAGTTTCTAAAACTGTTTGAATGGTGTCTGTGATTTTAACCTGTTGGGGATAGGGGGCAGTATTTGCACGGCTGGATAAAAAACGTACCCGATTTAATCTGATTACTACACCTGCCCAGTAACTAGAATATGCATATAATTATTGGCTTTGGATAGAAAACACCCTAAAGTTTCTAAAACTGTTTGAATGGTGTCTGTGAGTATAACAGAACTCCTATGGCAGGCCAAAACCTGAGAAGATTTCAAGCAGGAAGTGGCCTGTCTGAGAAGTAGTGTTTCATCTTGGCTCTTTTTATTGAAGACTCAGGATCTGTGCAATAACGTGACACTTCCTACGTCGTCCATAGGGTCTCAGAGCCCGGGAAAACGTTGAACGATATCGAGGCAGGCTCTGGCTGAAACACTTTATCGCTTTTGGCAAGTGGCAACTCAGAGTACTATGGGCTTAGGCGCGTGCCCGCTTCGACCGAATGGTTTGTTTTCCTTTGTCTGTTTATCTAAACGCAGATTCCCGGTCGGAATATTATCGCTTTTTTATGAGAAAAATGGCATAAAAATTGATTTTAAACAGCGGTTGACATGCTTCGAAGTACGGTAATGGAATATTGAGAATTCTTTTGTCACGAATTGCGCCATGCTTGTAACCCTGATTTAGCCTTTAGGATAGTGTCTAGAACGCACGAACAAAACGCCGCTGTTTGGATATAACGATGGATTATTTTGGACCAAACCAACATTTGTTATTGAAGTAGAAGTCCTGGGAGTGCATTCTGACGAAGACAACAAAGGTAAGAACATTTTTCTTATAGTAAATCTGACTTTGATGAGTGCTAAACCTGCTGGGTGTC
Organism: Salmo salar; assembly: GCF_965601325.2. Lineage (NCBI taxonomy): Eukaryota > Metazoa > Chordata > Actinopteri > Salmoniformes > Salmonidae > Salmo > Salmo salar. The sequence goes on along the minus strand of NC_138302.1, from coordinate 28,985,791 downwards.
TAAATAGCTAGCCCTGTGATGCCGGGATATCTACTGAGAATATTGCAAAATGTGCTTTCACCGAAAAGCTATTTTAAAATCGGACATATCGAGTGCATAGAGGAGTTCTGTATCTATAATTCTTAAAATAATTGTTATGCTTTTTGTGAACGTTTATCGTGAGTAATTTAGTAAATTCACCGGTAGTGTTCGGTGGGAATGCTAGTCACATGCTAGTCACATGCTAATGTAAAAAGCTGGTTTTTGATATAAATATGAACTTGATTGAACAAAACATGCATGTATTGTATAACATAATGTCCTAGGGTTGTCATCTGATGAAGATCATCAAAGGTTAGTGCTACATTTAGCTGTGGTTTGGGTTTATGTGACATTATATGCTAGCTTGAAAAATGGGTGTCTGATTATTTCTGGCTGGGTACTCTGCTGACATAATCTAATGTTTTGTTTTCGTTGTAAAGCCTTTTTGAAATCGGACAGTGTGGTTAGATTAACGAGAGTCTTGTCTTTAAAATGGTGTAAAATAGTCATATGTTTGAGAAATTGAAGTAATAGCATATCTAAGGATTTGAATAACGTGCCACAGGATTCAACTGGCTGTTGAGTAGGTGGGACGCAAGCAATTTCATGACATTTTTCTCGTAAAAAAGCGATAATATTCCGACCGGGAATCTGAGTTTAGGTAAAAAGAGGAAAGAAAATAAAGCACGGGGTCGACTCATGCACGCGCCTAAGCCCATTGTCCTCTGATCGGCCACTTGCCAAAAGCGATAATGTGTTTCAGCCTGGGGCTGCCTCGATATCAATCAGCTTTTTCCCGGGCTCTGAGAGCCTATGGGAGCCGTAGGAAGTGTCACGTTACAGCAAAGATCCTCAGTCTTCAATAAACAGAGACAAGAAGAACAAGATCTTGTCAGAGAGGGCACTTCCTGTAAGGAATCTTCTCAGGTTTTTGCCTGCCATATGAGTTCTGTTATACTCACAGACACCATTCAAACAGTTTTAGAAACTTTAGGGTATCTTCTATCCAAAGCCAATAATTATATGCATATTCTCGTTACTGGGCAGGAGTAGTAACCAGATTAAATCGGGTACGTTTTTTATCCGGCCGTGTCAATACTGCCCCCTACCCCCAACAGGTTAAAACTCATTTGTCAACCACTCCACAAATTTTTGAACAAACTATAATTTTGGCAAGTCGGTTAGGAGATCTACTTTGTGAATGACACAAGTCATTTTTCCAACAATTGTTTACAGACAGATTATTTCCATTATAATTCACTATATCACAATTCCAGTGGATCAGAAGTTTACATACACTAAGTTGACTGTGCCTTTAAACACCTTGGAAAATTCCAGAAAATTATGTCATGGATTTAGAATCTTCTGATAGGGTAATTGACATCATTTGAGTGAATTGGAGGTGTACCTGTGGATGTATTTCAAGACCTACTGTCAAACTCAGTGCCTCTTTTCTTGACATCATGGGAAAATCAAAAGAAATCAGCCAAGATTGATTGGCTGATTGGTAAGATTGTGATTCCTATTTCATTACTATGTCACCTGGCAGGTAATTTGCTAAATTAGCAGACATCAAACATTCCATGTCATAGATTTTTTTTAAAGAAATTAAAATCTGGTGTGAACAAGAATCAAATTGTCAGAGATTTGTACTTATTGTTTAAAAACACACACACAATATATATATATAATTGAGCCAAAGCAATTGAGAAAAACTGTAATACCATTTCAATCATCCTTTAATCAGTCAATCACCCTTTTCCCCAGTCTTTAAATAATCATCTTCACTCCCACTCCTTGTCACACACACACCGTACACATGACTTGACAGACAAAAACCAATAAACTGACCCCCCCCCCCCCCCCCCCAACATAAAGGTTATGACGCCGATGAAATATCAAAGCCTTCAGGTGAGTGGAGAGAAATTGTAAATACACCATGTGGACGTGTGGTCTTCACCAAGGGCAATGAGGGCTACTCATAAGACATAACCCAATACCCAATAACACAGTATCTGTATGAAGGTAGCCTGTCTTAGCCTTGCAACTGGGGCTTGGAATGCAATACAGAGCTGCCCATCCTAAAAAGACAAAAGGATGTCATACTCACATACAGTCAGGTACAAAATGTTTGGCACCTTTTGAGAAAGATGAGCAAAAAAATACTGTATGAAATGAAAAATACAAATGCAAAAAAAAAAGTTATTATGCATGGCCAAAGAGCTCTATTTTCATGTCATCTGAACACAGCACAGGTTACAATTCAGGTGCCAATTCCATTTAGCAATCTCTAGGCATTTACATTTGTTGGATGACAAGAAAATATAGCTCTTTGGCCACGTACACAAGTAGTGGGTTTGGTGTCTAAAGAAAGATCCATATGAAGAGAAGAGCCCCATACTTACTGTAAAATATGGTGGTGGATCTTTGATGCTATGGTGATATTTGGCTTCCACTGGTCCTGGGGAACTTGTCAACGGTCAACGGCATCATGAACTGTACCCAGTACCAGGACATTTTTGCAAAAAATATGTTTGCCTCTGCCTGCAAGGCTGAAACTTGGCCGAAAGTGGATCTTCCAGCAAGACAATAACCTCAAGCACACATGAACATCCATAAAGAAATGGTTATTTGACCACAAAATCAAGATTTTATAATAAACCTCAGTCTCCAGACTTGAACCCCATTGACAACCTCTAGTTTGAACTGAAGTGGCAGTGCATCAACTGGGGCTTTGCACTTAATATAAATAGGCTGACACTTGCTGAAAAATCTAAGGATGTCACACCTCCACAATATCACCAAAGGAAAACGTGTATGGCAAGACAGGCCTAGCAACGACAAAAGGTTGTGTTTCTCACACACGCTACAATCTGTTTCCTTGTTGTTGGCACATTGTCTCCTCACTCCTCTCTCTATTTAACAGCACACATCTATCTGATGTTGTGACAATGTATATCTGCTATTCTATTAAAAGAGTGACTCCCCTCTGTTCGCATTCTCTCTCCTCGCTGTATCCATAATTTCCTTTTGATTTCAGTCCCCTGTTCTATCTGCTTCATTGTGCCAGCGCTGCCAAAACTGCATCCTACTGAGTTTGAGTTTCACCAGGCCTGTGCTTTCCAGTTTAGTCTTGTCTGTCTAAGTTTTATGTTTGTGTGTATGCATGCATACCAGGCCTGTGCTTCAGCTTTGTATGTTTGTCAAACAGGTGTGTGTGTTGTGTGTGTGCAAATGTTTGTTTGTGTGATTACATCCCTTAAGATACATATATATCCTCCAAAAAACACCTTCTTCAGCTTTATCTTCACCGGGAAGTACCCACTCCACAACACCCTTTAGTTATAGTCTATTGTATTATAATCTATTGGGCTCTGAGCCATCCTTCCTCCACTTGACTAATGACACTAATCCTGCTATCTGTAACAGGCAACAAACCTAATGCAGACAAGGGGCTAATCAAATCCCCATATGCACTGTAGGGCAAGTGAGTCAGAGACTGGAGAAGCCACAAATAAACCTTAGAAACACTGACGTTTTAATCCAGCAGCGCTGTCTGGCAATGCTGATTGTTTCCCCCAGCGGCAGGAATAACAAATAACCACATAATGAATTGTTTGGCGTTCGATCCAAATGGGGCTTAGGCAGTGTGTTGGGTTGCCTGCAATGTAATTGTGGTGCTGGTTAACTAGGCTGAAAATAGTGTATGCAGGTGACTGACTCAGTTTTTCGGATTCCTTTCTCTGCATGTTGAATGAGTGGATTACTCAAATCGATGGCTCCAACTAAATTGACTTTTTGGGATATAAAGAAGTATTTTATCTAACAAAACGACACTACATGTTATAGCTGGGACCCTTTGGATTGCAAATCAGAGGAATATTTTCAAAAAGTAAGTGAATATTTAATCACTATTTGTGATTTTATGAAGCCTATGCCGGCGTAAAAATATGTTGATGTGGGGCGCTGTCCTCAAACAATCGCATGGCAGGCTTTCGCTGTATAGCCTATTGTAAATTGAACAGTGCAGTTAGATTAAGAAGAATTTAAGCTTTTAACCAATGTAAGATACTTGTATGTAACTAACCTGTTGGGGATAGGGGGCAGTATTTGCACGGCCGGATAAAAAACGTACCCGATTTAATCTGGTTACTACTCCTGCCCAGTAACTAGAATATGCACCAACTCATCCAATGGCATAACTCAATTGTCAACTCTAGATACTCCCATCTCAAGTAAAACCCCTTCTTGACCCCACTCCTGGACAAGCTTACTGAGGGGAGTGAGCCTCTAGGTCATACACTATCCCAGGATAAGTGTAACATCAGAGAGGACATACAATGGTTCCAGACACTGCCATACACCTCCCCCCAATGCCAAAGGAGGGAGTGAATTGCGCACAGACATTGTGGAGACAAGTAATTGGTTCCCCATTAATCACGCCATCCCTTCACATGGCATCCCTAGCATCCCACCTCGACAACAGCCAGTGAAATTGCATGGCACCAAATTAAAAAAAACAGAAATCTCATAATTACAATTCCTCAAACATACAAGTATTATACACCATTTTAAAGATAAACTTCCTGTTAATCCAGCCACAGTGTTTGATTTCAAAAAGGCTTTACGGTAAAAGCATACCATACGATTATGTTAGGTCAGCGCCTAGTCACAAAAACATTTTCTAGCCAAAGAGAGCAGTAACAAAAAGCAGAAATAGAGATAAAATTCATCACTAACCTTTGATGATCTTCATCAGATGGCACTCATAGGACTTCATGTTACACAATACATGTATGTTTTGTTCGATGAAGTTCATATTTATATCCAAAAATCTCAGTTTACATAGGCGCGTTATGTTCAGTAATGTTGTGCCTACAAAACATCCGGTGATTTTGCAGAGAGCCACATCAATTTACAGAAATACTCATCATAAACTTTGATGAAAGATACAAGTGATATGCATAGGATTATAGATAAACTTCTCCTTAACTTCTTTGGGATAGGGGGCAGTATTTTCACGGCCGGATTAAAAACGTACCCGATTTAATCTGGTTACTACTCCTGCCCAGAAACTAGAATATGCATATACTCTAAAGTTTCTAAAACTGTTTGAATGGTGTCTGTGAGTATAACAGAACTCATATGGCAGGCCAAAACCTGAGAAGATTCCATGCCGTAAGTGGAAATCTGATTTGTGGAATCACCTTCAACACTTTGCCTATGAAACACACCGTGAGTTAGGATTCATTGAGCCATTACTACTATGACGCGGGCGCCCATGGGTACCCTCTCATTCCAAAATGTTTAGTAAGACAATGCAATCGTCCGCCTTGAATATTATTGAAGCTCTGGTTGGAAAAGGCCCTAAAGATTTATGTTATACAACGTTTGACATGTTTGAACGAACGTAAATATATATTTTTTGCACATTCGTGACGACAAGTCCAGCGTGTCTCGTACATTATGAGTAGCTTTCGGAACGCGCTAACAAGAAGGAGCTATTGGGACATAAATTCTTAACTTTTTCGAACAAAACTACATTTGTTGTGGACCTGGGATTCCTGGAAGTGCCTTCTGATGGAGATAATCAAAGGTAAGGGAATATTTACAATAGTATATTTGATTTTAGATGGTTCCAAGATGGCGCTAACCTGTATCGCCTAGCCTATTTTTCTGAGCATACCACCTCGTTTATTGCAAAGTGTGATTTCCCAGTAAAGTTATTTTTAAATCTGGCAATGCGGTTGCAATCACGAGATGTTAATCTATAATTCTTTGAATGACAATATTACATTTTAACAATGTTTTCAAATATTAATTTTGTAAATTGTAGCGCTGTTTCACCAGAAGCATTTGAGGGAAAATATTTTCTGAACGTCACTCGCTGATGTAAAATGCTGTTTTTATATATAAATATGAACTTTATCGATCAAAAAATGCATGTATTGTGCCTTTTTGAAATTGGACAACGTGGTTCGATTCAGGATAGGTGTATCTATAAAATGGTGTAAAATAGTCATATGTTTGAGAAATTGAAGTTATAGCATTTATGAGGTATTTGTATTTCGCGCGACGCGATTCCACTGGCTGTTGACTAGGGTGGTACGCAGGCGTCCCAGGTTCCCAGACAGGTTAATATCCATAATTGTTATGATTATTTTTTTGAATTCCGCGCCCTCCAATTTCACCGTAAGTTGTCGACAGGTGTCCCGCTGGCGGGACGCCTAGCCTACTTGGTGCTAAAGGAGCTAAGGTTGAACTTAAACAGGTTAGATATTGTTAGGCTTTGTCATAGACTGGCAATAGATAAATGGACATAAACTGGATCTTTTTTCACAATCAATGTTCATTGTCTGTCTGTGCTAATGTCAATTTATCTACACTAGCAGCTTTTTCTGAGGTGAATTGTCTGCTGTCATAAATACTGAAACTACATCATGAAACCCAAACCACATATTCCCAAGTGACCACAGTTACTTCAATATGTACTGAATACTTGAACTCAATGGTCCCACCAAGTTCACACTTTGATGAACATATCCGTTACACAATCCATTAGGGACCCAAGGCCTTGTCTTGCAGGTCCAACGAGGTGTGTGAGCCGACATGCAATACGTTAAGAATGGAATACAACTTGAGTCGAGTGGAGTTGTGTTTTTTAAAAGGTTTGTCTTCACTTTTACCTTCAGACTTTCACCACTAGCTTCCTAACCCCCCCCCCCAATACATCTCAGACTATTAATGCATTCAGAAAAATATTATCTTTGCTTTCTCTCTAACGGCAGGGAGGGTGTTTGAGGAATAACTGAACTGCACTAAACAACCTGGGCCTGACATGTCTAGCATAACAGCTCTTGTCAAAAGATTTATAAGACAAGCAGCTCTAATCCTGAAGTCAATTAGGAGATTGAACAGCTGTAAAGACCCAGATGAACACAGAATAACAAGAAAAGGTTATTATGTTGAGTTTACGTACTTTCCACCCTCAAACCTTTCGAGACGTGTCACAGACTCTAATTGTATCACCCTTAGTCAGCGAGAGAGAGAGAAACAGCTAGATCAACGGTAATCATAAATTTACACTGCCCACACATTCTGAGATAAGTCAAGAGAGGCCATCCAGAGGGCATCCAGAGTTCTAGAACTCGAAATAGAACAGTTTACTCCAGCCATTGAGTAAAGATATAGAGATTGACCTGCATTGAATAGAAAAAGACTGAAGACAAATAGTAAAGTGATCTGACAAAGCTTGAGACACAGCTGTTTGAATATAGAAAAATTTGATATGTTATCGGTACAGAACAGACTATTTTAAAGATGCACTTGTATGGACTCCCAACTAAATATACTCCATTATCTAATTTACTAATCACCATCGGATTCCACGTTGCATCATTGCATAAAGGAATCGTTTCATCAGAACTGTATGTATGTTGTCTAAGAGTGATCCATGTTCATAAAGTTACATCTTCTGAGAGTGTTCCATGTCCACAAAGGCCCATTCTTTTAAAGGAAACAAAATATCACCAAAATCTATAGGGTTCATTAAACAGCCCAAAAGGTTGTGTTACAAACTCGTATAGTCCGCATTCTCCAACGAAGGCCAGGAAATGACAACTGTAAAACTGCATCTGATCGAAGTGACTGTGTAGACAATTGTTTCATTAGAACCTCCAATAGTGACAAGCTCTGAATCGGCACGTTTCATTGTTATGACTGATATTGGGGTTAGTTAGCAACCCAAGGTGTCAGTCTTCTCCCTCCTCCAACTTAACCATTCTCCCCTGTTGTGATAGCCATCTTGGTAGCCAGGTCATACTCATTGACCGTAGTGTTAAGTCTTCTTCAAATCAAATCAAATGTATATATATAGCCCTTCTTACATCAGCTGATATCTCAAAGTGCTGTACAGAAACCCAGCCTAAAACCCCAAACAGCAAGTAATGCAGGTGTAGAAGCACGGTGGCTAGGAAAAACTCCCTAGAAAGGCCAAAACCTTGGAAGAAACCTAGAGAGGAACCAGGCTATGAGGGGTGGCCAGTCCTCTTCTGGCTGTGCCAGGTGGAGATTATAACAGAACATGGACAAGATGTTCAAATGTTCATAAATGACCCGCATGGTCAAATAATAATAATCACAGTAGTTGTCGAGAGTGCAACAAGTCAGCACCTCAAGACTAAATGTCAGTTGGCTTTTCATAGCCGATCATTGAGAGTATCTCTACCGCTCCTGCTGTCTCTAGAGAGTTGAAAACAGCAGGTCTGGGACAGGTAGCACATCTGGTGAACAGGTCAGGTTTCCATAGCCGCAGGCAGAACAGTTGAAACTGCAGCAGCAGCATGGCCAGATGGACTGGGGACAGCAAGGAGTCATCATGTCAGGTAGTCCTGAGGCATGGTCCTAGGGCTCAGGTCCTCCAAGAGAGAGAAAGAAAGAAAGAGAGAAAGAGAGAATTATAGAGAGCATACTTAAATTCACACAATACACCGGATAAGACAGGAGAAATACTCCAGATATAACAGACTGACCCTAGCCCCCAGACACAAACTACTGCAGCATAAATACTGGAGGCTGAGACAGGAGGGGTCAGGAGACACTGTGGCCCCATCCGATGATACCCCCGGACAGGGCCAAACAGGCAGGATATAACCCCACCCACTTTGCCAAAGCACAGCCCCCACACCACTAGAGGAAAACTTCAACCACCAACTTACCATCCTGAGACAAGGCCGAGTATAGCCCACAAAGATCTCCACCACGGCACAACCCAAGGGGGGGCGCCAACCCAGACAGGAAGACCACGTCAGTGACTCAACCCACTCAAGTGACGCACCCCTCCTAGGGACGGCATGAAAGAACACCAGTAAGCCAGTGACTCAGCCCCTGTAATAGGGTTAGAGGCAGAGAATCCCAGTGGAGAGAGGAGAACCGGCCAGGCAGAGACAGCAAGGGCGGTTCGTTGCTCCAGAGCCTTTCCATTCACCTTCACACTCCTGGGCCAGACTACACTCAATCATAGGACCTACTGAAGAGATGAGTCTTCAGTAAAGACTTAAAGGTTGAGACCGAGTCTGCGTCTCTCACATGGGTAGGCAGACCATTCCATAAAAATGGAGCTCTATAGGAGAAAGCCCTGCCTCCAGCTGTTTGCTTAGAAATTCTAGGGACAATTAGGAGGCCTGCGTATTGTGACCGTAGCGTACATGTAGGTATGTACAGCAGGACCAAATCGGAAAGATAGGTAGAAGCAAGCTCATGTAATGCTTTGTAGGTTAGCAGTAAAACCTTGAAATCAGCCCTTGCCTTAACAGGAAGCCAGTGTGGGGAGGCTAGCACTGGAGTAATATGATCAATTTTGGGGGTTCTAGTCAGGATTCTAGCAGCCGTATTTAGCACTAACTGAAGTTTATTTAGTGCTTTATCCGGGTAGCCAGAAAGTAGAGCATTGCAGCAGTCCAACCTAGACTTTAACCCCCTGTTCACTCAGGATGTGACCTGAGTGTGAAACGGGGGTGCAGAGCTCTCCACAGCATGAGGTAATATCTAACTAATGTATCATCAAACAGATAACAATAATCAATATTCTAATCAAAACTTCAAGAATGTAAATAAATCATATTAAGATGACAGAAGAATATTAAATAAAACAATACAGCGCTGTTGGAACCGGGATCAGAAAATATAAAACATCAACAGCTTGGAGTTTTATCCAACTGTGTATCACAGTTCCAAATCCAAAGCATACTGTATCAAACAATCAACTGCAGTGAAAAATGAGAAGGAGCTCACCTTCTGGTCGTGGCTGTAGGCTAGGGCCCAATCCATCTGTGTTGGATAGAACAGAGGGCTTAGGATGTAGAAGCTGAGGCGGTATTTCTGATAGCTCGCTCCTTCATCTGAGTTGATGAGCACACTGCTCTCAAACTCAGGGTCTGTCAGCACCATTATCTGGAAGAGAGGGAGAGGTGGTGGGATTGAGAGAGAGATATGGGGGTTGGGGTGAGAGAGGGAGGAGATGGAGAGGAATAAAGAAGGAGAGGGAAGTTATGAGTAGAGATTGAGGGGAATATTGAAAGAGCGAGAGAGAGAGAAAGAAAGAGAGAGAGATATAGTGATACAGAGGAGTAAGAGAGTGAAGGGGTCACCATATCAGCACTCCAGGTCTAGTGGTTGGCATGCATCAAGCTGCTACTAGCGCTACACATTCACTTTGTTTTGGACTTCATTTTACAAATGTGCCTCTCACCTCTGTTGCCATGGTTTCTTGGCCTCTTCCAGTGCGCTCACAGGTCTGAACTTTGGTGCACTTTGACTTCCAGTCACCCCTCTCCAGATCCATTCCCTTTAATGAGATAGAGGTGGTTCAGAATACCACTGTGGACCTATAAGTCAACCGTGAGGGGCCACAACACAACTACAACAATAAGTTGCTATGTTAGAGAATATAATACGTTTTAAGAATAAAGTTAAGAATATAGTGTAGATCAATAGGCTGTTGTGCTATGGTATACTGTAACACACATATGTAGCAAGAGAGAACGCCATAACTTTGCGTTTACAGTGCCTTGTGAAAGTATTCACCCCCCTTGACATTTTTCCTATTTTGTTGCCTTACAACCTGGAAGTAAAATAGATTTTGGGGGGGTTTGCATCATTTGATTTACACAACATGCCTAACACTTTGAAGATGCAAAATATTTTCTTTTGTGAAACAAACATGAAATAAGACAAAAAATAACTTGAGTATGCATAACTATTCACCCCCCCAAAGTCAATACTTTGTTGGGCCACATTTTGCAGCAATTACAGCTGCAAGTCTCTTGGGATATGCCTCTGTAAGCTTGGCACATCTAGCCACTGGGATTTTTTCCCGTTCTTCAAGGCAAAACTGCTCCAGCTCCTTCAAGTTGGATGGGTTCCGCTGGTGTACAGCAATCTTTAAGCCATACCAAAGATTCTCAATTGGATTGAGGTCTGGGCTTTGACTAGGCCATTCCAAGACATTTAAATGTTTACTCTTAAACCACTCGAGTGTTGCTTTAGCAGTATGCTTAGGGTCATTGTCCTGCTGGAAGGTGATCCTCCGTCCCAGTCTCAAATCTCTGGAAGACTGAAACAGGTTTCCCACGAGAATTTCCCTGTATTTAGCGCCATCCATCATTCCTTCAATTCTGAGCAGTTTCCAGTCCCTGCCGATTAAAAACATTCCCACAGCATGACGCTGCCACCACTATGCTTCACTGTGGGGATGGTTTTCTCGGGGTGATGAGAGGTGCTGGATTTGCGCCAGACATAGTGTTTTCCTTGATGGCCAAAAAGCTAAATTTTAGTCTCATCTGACCAGAGTACCTTCTTCCATACGTTTGGGGAGTCTTCCACTTGCCTTTTGGCGAACACCAAATGTGTTTGCTTATTCTTTTCTTTAACCTGTTATGGCTAGGGGGCAGTATTTTCACAGCCGGATAAAAAACGTACCCGATTTAATCTGATTATTACTCCTGCCCAGAAACTAGAATATGCATATCATTTTTAGCTTTGGATAGAAAACACTCCAAAGTTTCTAAAACGGTTTGAATGGTGTCTGAGTATAACAGAAGTCATTTGGCAGGCCAAAACCTGAGAAGATTGCATGCAGGAAGTGGCCTGTCTGACAATTTCTTGCCCTTCTTGATTATCTCTATCCATTACAGAGGATCTCTGCTGTTACGTGACACTTCCTACGGCTCCCATGGGCTCTCAGAAGGTGGCAAAAAGCTGAATCGTGGCTTTGCAGGCTCTGGCTGAAAAAAAGTAGCGCGTTTGGGTAGTGGCTGGTTACAGTACTGTGAGACTCAGGCTTGTGCCCGCGTCGACAGAATGCTTTCTTTTCTTTCGTCTGTTTACCTAAACGCAGATTCCCGGTTGGAATATTATCGCTTTTTTACGAGAAAAATGGCATAAAAATTGATTTTAAACAGCGGTTGACATGCTTCGAAGTACGGTAATGGAATATTTAGAAATCTTTTGTCATGAATTGCGCCATGCTCGTGACCCTTATTTACACTTCGGATAGTGTCTTGAACGCACGAACAAAACGCCGCTATTTGGATATAACGATGGATTATTTTGGACCAAACCAACATTTGTTATTGAAGTAGCAGTCCTGGGAGTGCATTCTGAGGAAGACAACAAAGGTAATCAAACTTTTGTAATAGTAAATCGGAGTTTTGTCTGGGCTAAACTTGGTCGGTGTCTAAATGGCTAGCCGTGATGGCTGGGCTATCTACTGAGAATATTGCAAAATGTGCTTTCACCGAAAAGCTATTTTAAAATCGGACATATCGAGTGCATAGAGGAGTTCTGTATCTATAATTCTTAAAATAATTGTTATGTTTTTTGTGAACGTTTATCGTGAGTAATTTAGTAAATTCACCGGATGTTTGCGGGGGGTATGCTAGTTCTGAACGTCACATGCTAATGTAAAAAAGCTGGTTTTTGATATAAATATGAAGTTGATTGAACAAAACATGCATGCATTGTATAACATAATGTCCTAGGGTTGTCATCTGATGAAGATCATCAAAGGTTAGTGCTGCATTTAGCTGTGGTTTTGTTTTTTGTGACATTATATGCTAGCTTGAAAAATGGGTGTCTGATTATTTCTGGCTGGGTACTCTGCTGACATAATCTAATGTTTTGCTTTCGTTGTAAAGCCTTTTTGAAATCGGACAGTGTGGTTAGATTAACGAGAGTCTTGTCTTTAAAATGCTGTAAAATAGTCATATGTTTGAAAAATGGAAGTTTTCGGATTTTAGAGGAGTTTGTATTTCGCGCCACGCCCATCATTGGATATTGGAGCAGGTGTTCCGCTAGCGGAACGTCTAGATGTAAGAGGTTTTTAAGCAATGGCTTTTTTTCTGGACACACTTCCGTAAAGCCCAGCTCTGTGGAGTGCATGGCTTAAAGTGGTCCTATTGACAGATACTCAAATGTCCACTGTAGAGCTTTGCAGCTCCTTCAGTGTCATCTTTGGTCTCTTTGTAGCCTCTCTGATTAATGCCTCCCTGCCAGGTCCGTGAGATTTGGTGGATGGCCCTCTCTTGGCAGGTTTGTTGTGTTGCCATATTCTTTCCATTCCTTAATAATGGATTTAAGGGTGCTGTGGTGGTTAATTTCTTTACTATCAAATAAGGAGAGACAAACTTTACACACAAGTCAGAGTTGTACTTAAACTACATCCTTAATAATAAGAGCTTTGCAATAGCAATGACTTTCAACGATTCACCATTTTCTAATGATCCATTGAGAGTGACAACACATTGGTTACTGAGATCTTTTATAGCAAAGATCCACCCCCTAGTCGACATAACAACCCACAGATATTAAGAACAGTTCACAAAGTGAGACTATAAATGAGAAAGGAGTATCCCGTAGCCAGATAACATTCGCTATAAATTATCATTCAGTTTGGCCCCTAAGACGAGGTTCTAATCTCGTTCCTGGTACTTCATAGCACAAAGACACCAACTCGACAAATGGCATAAATCAATTGTCAACTCTAGATACTCCCATCTCAAGTAAAACCCCTTCTTGACCCCACTCCTGGACAAGCTCACTGAGGGGAGTGAGCCTCTAGGTCATAAACTATCCCAGGATTAGTGTAACATCAGAGAGGACATACAATGGTTCCAGACACTGCCATACACCTCCCCCAATGACAAAGGAGGGAGTGACTTGAGCACAGACATTGTGGAGACAAGTAATTGGTTCCCCATTAATCACGCCATCCCTTCACATGGTTTAAGAATAGGTAAAGACACATTCACATATGAAGACAATGTTCCATCCTGTCCTCTCCCCTTTCTGATATTCTGCATAGCACCAGAGACATGTGAAAGACAAGCCTGACCTCTACCCTCTCTGGGCCCCAAGTAACATAGCCCCAGCTGAGGGAAGAAGTGCAACTGCCAACACCAGAATCCGAAGGGATACATTCTAATAACAAGTGTATCACATAAGCATATTATGCAGATAAGACATCTTAATTATTTATGTTACCCAACTAATTCTGATTCATCCACCACAGTGCTCTGTGGGATGTTCAAAGTTTTGGATATTTTTTTATAACCCAACCCTAATCTGTACTTCTCCACAACTTTGTCCTCGGCCTGTTTGGAGAGCTACCTGGTCTTCATGGTGCCGCTTGCTTGGTGGTGCCCCTTGCTTAGTGGTGTTGCAGATTCTGGGGCCTATCAGAACAGGTGGATATATACTGAGATCATTTGACACTTAGATTGCACGCAGGTGGAGTTTATTTAATTAATTATGTGACTTCTGAAAGTAATAGGTTGCACCAGGTCTTATTTAGGGGCTTCATAGTAAATGGGGTGAATAGGCACTTTTACATTTTAGATTTTTGAGAATTTTTTGAAACAATAAATTTTTTTAATTTCACTTCACCAATTTAGATTATTTTGTGTATGTTCATTACATAAAATCCAAACAATAATCTATTTAAATTACAGGTTGTTATGCAACAAAATAGGAAAAACTCCAAGGGGGTGAATACTTTTGCAAGGCACTGTACCATGCGTGACTACATGTCTAGGCTAAGCAATTTGTTTTGAACAATATCTAAATCTGTGATAAAGAACAAACATTTGTGCAATAAAGAAAAATGTCTTTGTGGAATGCTCTATGTTACCACAGTGAGAGGAATCTTAATTCCTTGTTAGGAATTATATCATTTCTACTTTCATTTCATCATGATTTCAGTGAAAATGTAAATGTTTTGTTGCGTATTTGTTAGAAATTAGCCACTCGAGAAAGCAATAACAGAGCAAGATTTGTAAAACTAAAACCAGAAAGCAATGCAAATATACATATTAATTACAATTATGCAAAATAGAGTACATGTTCATACGGTAAAATCAAAGATACTGTGAAAGTACACAAAGTTGATACAACTTAATTAAGATAAAGCCCTTTGTTTGGAAGCCAGTATGATATATATATATATATATATCTTTGATATATATATATATATATTATGAAAAACTACATTGTAACAAAATCTGATCTTATTGGTGTAGTATCTATATCTTGGTATAATATGATTTATTTGTGGGGGGGGGGGGGAGTAAAGCAGACATTTTCATTACAGTTCATTACTCTCAAAACACAGAAATATCCCTAAAAAGCATTTCCCCTATATAGAACCAGGGTTCTTTTTCTCAAAGTAATCCAAAGATACCTTGATTAATAAGACATACATAGCTCAAATATGCTTTCTCTTTGTGATGTAATGCAATAAGACATTAACCTGACACCTGGCTTTAATGATAATAAACTACTAAACCCAGACAGAAAAAGAAGGGAAAAGCGTGACTTGGATAGTGCCATAGCCCAAACGACTGTGTTTTTTCCCCCTGCATCAGATTTGAATTGGAAAAACAGCAGTACATTTGTCACTGACAAAAATACCACCCCCTTTCCCCAGCTTTAACTAGGAATCCTCCCCAACCCTCTTTCCCCAGCTTTAACTAGGAATCGTCTCTGGTGGTGATTTAGATAAATTGTTTTTCATTAAAGCCAATAAATAGACTGCAGATTCTGTGCCAGTTTTTCTCAATTTTTTGAAATGTTCCTTAGATTTTTTTGTTGTTGTTGGCCTGACCTTCCAATTTTGCCATTCATTGCCCTCACTGAGGGACGAGGGACCGCAAATGGCCCCTCTATCTCTCCCACTGTCTTAGGGCCTTGTCACATGTAATTTATAGTTTCTAACGTCAGGTCTAATCATTTTCCATAATATTGTTATGAAGTGACAGCGTTTATTATGAGTGGAAATTGCATTTAACCTTGCATTTTTGATTCTTCTGTCTGACCCTTTCTCTCTGTCTCACCACTTAGTCCTTGAAGGGTCTGGGTGGATCTGTGTTTCTTCACCACTGAACAGGGAGACACTGAATGTTTCGCAACTCTCTAATAATAATTTAGGCAAGTCCTTTCAACCAGGCTTCCTTTATATTTACTGTAATATACTTCATATTAAGAACTATCTCTATTGAGGGCTTGTTGTATAGCTGCACTCAGTATATCCACTATATCACTTTTGCATTTATTGAAAGGAATAATATACACTTTGTATGTTGAGAATAAAGGAATTGGAGAAGTCTAGAAATGTATTAATTAACTGCCAAAGATGATTCAGCTTTAACCAACCTGATTTAATTTCCTGCATGGTAAATATTCTAGAATATATTCTAGAATAAACCCTATTTAAACATAATTTATCTTACAAAATGTAGAAAAATGTATTGGACAAATACCATAACTGGACTAAAAACTTCTCATAACCCATCTCTCAGTAGATTTAATTAATTTCCTTTCAGAGATTGTTTATGTGGATCCATATGGATATGGGCATGTCCATCTGTTCCGGAATCAGTTTTAACGGGCACTAAGTTCCACAAGGGGAGCTTACGTAACAGTTCACATCATCGTCAAAAACGTTCACATTATCAAATATACCATCGGCAGGTAATTAAGAATTCACTCCACATCCACTTGGCAATTGATCACCAATGCGTCTCCCGCGAACAAAGAGGAGTGAGGTTGGTAAAAAAGCTTAGATCAATACAGGTTGTTAGGATAACCTCTTGATGTTATCGGCTGATGTTCAGCTAGTCGGTGGGAGTCCAGCGACCGAGCTAATCATCATGCGAGGAGTGCAATAGTTTTTCCTGTGTTGTCTGAGGGGCTGCAGCCTGCTGTTGGATGGTGCTCGAGCCATCTGATGACTGCAAACAAAGGGAGGAGAGGAGGAGATGATGCCTCACAGCAGATGAATCATGTCAAACCCAGATCAATTGCGTTCTATCTGTGAGTGAACACTATGAGGGAAGGTATAAATAGGCTCATTGGGATTGGGATATCAACTTGTCTAGCTACAACCATAGAAATAGAATGTCGATTCATTATATGTCTGTCTATTAATTATATTTATATGTCTAGAATGATACTCTTCATTATTAGCAGTAGTTGTGAGTCAAACCATGCAGAAGACCTCGGAATAAGGCTGAACATGCATAAAGACAATTCATGATGCATGTCTTCTTTAAAAGCTTGAAGATAAATGTCAGCACCATCATTCAAATATATTATCTGCTCTTAGAAAGGTCAAGCCTCTGGATTTGTTCCTTTAGACATGTGAGAATATAGTCGGTGACGTTAACCTGTTAGGGCTAGGGGGCAGTATTTGCACGGCTGGATAAAAAAATGTACCCGATTTAATCTGGTTACTAATCCTACCCAGTAACTAGAATATGCATATACTTATTATATATGGATAGAAAACACCCTAAAGTTTCTAAAACTGTTTGAATGGTGTCTGTGAGTATAACAGAACTCATTTGGCAGGCAAAACCCTGAGACAGATTCTGACAGGAAGTGGATACCTGATGTGTTGTATTACCTTTAAACCTATGCCATTGAAAAACACAGGGGCTGAGGAATATTTTGGCACTTCCTATTGCTTCCACTAGATGTCACCAGCCTTTACAAAGTGTTTTGAGTCTTCTGGAGGGAGATCTGACCGAACAAGAGCCATGGAACGATGATGGCCCATTAGACACCTGGCGCGCGAGTTCATGTTGGGTACCCTCGTTCCAATACGTTATAAAAGAGAATGCATTCGTCCACCTTGAATATTATTCATGTTCTGGTTAAAAAAGGCCCTAATGATTTATGCTATACAACGTTTGACATGTTTGAACGAACGTAAATATATTTTTTCCCCTCATTCATGAAGTGAAGTCCGGCGGGCTTAGATCATGTGCTAACAAGACAGAGATTTTTGGACATAAATTATGAGCTTTTTTTAACAAAACTACATTCGTTATGGACCTGTGATACCTGGAAGTGACATCTGATGAAGAGAATCAAAGGTAATGGATTATTTACATAGTATTTTCGATTTTAGATCTCCCCAACATGGCGGCTAGTCTGTATCGCAACGCGTATTTTTCTGGGCGCAGTGCTCAGATTATTGCAAAGTGTGATTTCCCAGTAAGGTTATTTTTAAATCTGGCAAGTTGATTGCGTTCAAGAGATGTAAATCTATAATTCTTTAAATGACAATATAATATTTTACCAATGTTTTCTAATTTTAATTATTTAATTTGTGGTGCTGACTTGAATGCCGGTTATTGGAGGGAAACGATTTCCTGAACATCAACGCCACAGTAAAACGCTGTTTTTGGATATAAATATGAACTTGATAGAACTAAAAATGCATGCATTGTCTAACACAATGTCCTAGGAGTGTCATCTGTTGGAGATTGTAAAAGGTTAGTGCATAATTTTAGCTGATTTTATGGTTTTGGTGACGCCTGTCTTTGAATTGGCACAACATTACACACAACTCTTGTAAATGTACTGTCCTAACATACTCTAAATTTATGCTTTCGCCGTAAAACCTTTTTGAAATCGTAAAACGTGGTTAGATTAAGGAGATGTTTATCTTTCAAAGGGTGTAAAATAGTTGTATGTTTGAAAAATTTGAATTTTGACATTTATTTGGATTCAAATTTGCCGCTCTTGAAATGCACCTGCTGTTGATGGAGTGCACCACGGGTGGGACGCTTGCGTCCCACCTAGCCCATAGAGGTTAACAGAATCTTGTTGTGAGGAAAACAATCGATTGTCATGCTATATTCATATGGGAGACAAAAACACCCTTGAGGCATTAAATACACAAATAGATTGTCACAATGATTTAAGGGTCATTACTGCCTCATCTCAACAGAGACAGAGATAACTGTCTTCATGATTTTCCCACACTAGACAGACAGATGCTAAGCTTTGCCACTTGAATGCAATGAGGAGGAAAAAACAAGTCCCAGCTTATCCAAGAGAGAGTTGGGCACATCCATAATGAGATAAGGTTAGGAGGATTGTGGGTCGGTTGAAGCCAGAGGTGAATGGCGGTTGTTCACAAAGCGTGGCTCTAACGAGGGCATCCGGACATCCTAGGATCTCGTGACTAGCTTTTACGACGATGTAATTCCCTAACTGGGGTGAACCAAATTGCAACATCCTCAGTCTATCACCATGATAGGGAAATGATAAGGCCCTTTTAGCAGATCTGATGTCTGTCCTGTGTGTCTTTGACTTTTTTAGACCTGTATCTGGGAAATGTTCTGGATACTCTACCTTCAAGTAGACTATAGGGTCTATGAGCAAGTCCGGCCAGCTAGTGGGAAAATATATTCACAGGGTCAGAGAAGATGCACCTACTTTGTATCATTTGTTTTGCTTCAGCATTTATCTACACACCAACAATACATTTTCTCTTTCAAACAGGTCTTTCTGGTCTCTGTGTTGTGTCATGGTAAATGTTCTGAGGCTATAACTACAGTATGAGTAAGTGTTGCTTGGTAACACTCTTACTTTCCTAAGTGCAGGGAAGCTGCCAGCAAAAGGCAATGTAAGCTGAATAAGGTCATTCAACTTTGGGCATCTCACAAATTACACAAACATTTAAATGCTTGAAAGGAAACATTTATTCAAACCATAAAACCTCTTTATCCTCTTGGGGCTAGGTGGGATGCTAGCATGCCACCCGTGGTGCACTCCATCAACAGCAGGTGCATTTCAAGAGCGGCAAATTTGAATCCAAATAAATGTCAAAATTCAAATTTTTCAAAAATACAACTATTTTACACCATTTGAAAGATAAACATCTCCTTAATCTAACCACGTTTTACGATTTCAAAAAGGTTTTACGGCGAAAGCATAAATTTAGAGTATGTTAGGACAGTACATTTACAAGAGTTGTGTGTAATGTTTTGTCAAGTCAAAGACAGGGTCACCAAAACCATAAAACCAGCTAAAATGATGCACTAACCTTTTACAATCTCCATCAGATGACACTCCTAGGACATTATGTTAGACAATGCATGCATTTTTAGTTCTATCAAGTTCATATTTATATCCAAAAACAGCGTTTTACTATGGCATTGATGTTGAGGAAATCGTTTCCCTCCAATAACCGGCAGTCAAGTCAGCGTCACAAATTAAATAATTAAAATTAGAAAACATTGGTAAAATATTATATTGTCATTTAAAGAATTATAGATTTACATCTCTTGAACGCAATCAACTTGCCAGATTTAAAAATAACCTTACTGGGAAATCACACTTTGCAATAATCTGAGCACTGCGCCCAGAAAAATACGCGTTGCGATACAGACTAGACGTCATGTTGGGGAGATCTAAAATCGAAAATACTATGTAAATAATCCATTACCTTTGATTCTCTTCATCAGATGTCACTTCCAGGTATCACAGGTCCATAACGAATGTAGTTTTGTTCAAAAAAGCTCATCATTTATGTCCAAAAATCTCCGTCTCGTTAGCACATGATGTAAGCCAGCCGGACTTCTCGTCATGAACGAGGGGAAAAAATATATTTCCGTTCGTTCAAACATGTCAAACGTTGTATAGCATAAATCATTAGGGCCTTTTTTAACCAGAACATGAATAATATTCAAGGTGGACGAATGCATACTCTTTTATAACGTATTGGAACGAGGGTACCCAACATGAACTAGCGCGCCAGGTGTCTAATGGGACATCATCGTTCCATGGCTCTTGTTCGGTCAGATCTCCCTCCAGAAGACTCAAAACACTTTGTAAAGGCTGGTGACATCTAGTGGAAGCAATAGGAAGTGCCAAAATATTCCTAAACCCCTGTGTTTTTCAATGGGATAGGTTTAAAGTCAATACAACACATCAGGTATCCACTTCCTGTCAGAAAATGTCTCAGGGTTTTGCCTGCCAAATGAGTTCTGTTATACTCACAGACACCATTCAAACAGTTTTGGAAACTTTAGAGTGTTTTCTATCCATATATAATAAGTATATGCATATTCTAGTTACTGGGTAGGATTAGTAACCAGATTAAATCGGGTACATTTTTTTTATCCAGACGTGCAAATGCTGCCCCCTAGACCCAACAGGTTAAAATAGTTTGTCTACCGTCTAACCTTCACTTCGAGTTAACATTTGATTTGATCAGAAAGAACAAATAGCGGCAGCAGAGAATGGACAATAAACAATTCAGTTCCACTTAACTCAACTAAATGTAATTAAGTCCTAAGTCTTAGTCATTACTGTGTTATTGAAAATCACTCTTTTGAAGTTTGTCTTACCTTTCTCTTGTTGGATGAACAGACATACAGGTAACTCAGCATCGTCTTAGATCCCACTTTGTCATTCATCCTCTCATAGGTGGAGCCATTGTCTGTTGATCTGTAAATGAAATACAGACAGACAGGAAGTTCAATGTATAGACAGACAGACAGGCAGACTTATAGACAGTGGTTATTTACCAACACCTGCTTCCAACCACAACCACATCTTAAGGTAGATTTATGACCAAATTCTATGATCTTGGCTTTGAACCATGTGATGTGAAATAGCCCTGTTATTGTACATCTTAAAGTACTTGGCTTTCTCACCCTTATTACTACAGGATTCTAGAGTGCTCAAGGGTCTTTGATCCTATAACATGTTAACTAAATATACAACCATGTTGCACAGGGCAAAACACTTTCCTGTGTTATAACCTCCGCACCAGCAGAATGAAAGAGGTTAACCAATCATTGACAGGTGCTAACATAAATAAACCATTCATAGACATTTGGGGGCCTAACACCTTTAATACCTGATAGTTTCTCCCGATGACTACTTTGAAATGAAATAATATTTAAATATGGATGTGCCAACAGATTATTATTTTATAGCAGTTTATTTTTCTCATGGTGGCGTAGTCGGCAGAGAGTAGTGCAGCTCTGCCAGTAATAGAGATTCAGGTGAAATTACAATAAGATCTTTCTTCATTCCAGTTCTTTCCTGAGTGCTGGGGAGAGACAGTTACGATGATTGCGAAGTAGAATAACGAGAGAGACAGACCTTGCATGAGGATGTTCTGACAGTTTCTACAGGATATTAAAAGAGAGTTGGGGAATTGAATGGGGCGATGACTGATTGGAGAGGGAAATATAATGTGGAACGGGCCTCCGAGCACTAGGGAGTCCCCAAGGGCTGTGTTATATTGTCTGTGTCTCCTCATGCGGCAGGTAGAGACATTACACACCAGACACAGAATGCTGCATGCCTGACTGGCTTGTCAAATATAAATTGAAGAGATATATAGCTGTTGTATTTTATGTAGGCTCTGCATCCATTTTACTTTTCACCTCTTAGTTCCATCCTCAAGTACTAAGGCTCTAGTGTGAGAGTGTCATAGAAAGACTGTACAATCAGTCAGAAATGCATTCAATCAAACCTCCAAACCATAGCGCATATGCCTCCTATAGTTAGTCTGATTTCTGAGGCGTCTTTTTTGTTAATGCAAAACCTAGAATGACTACATATTCATGACTGTCTGCGGGGAAGGAAGCTGTACTCATAATAAGCATCCAGTCTTAAAGGGGTCTGAACACAACTTCTAAAGCCACAGTGAAACATTTCTACAGCTATTGTTTGAGATACTATAAGTCATTTTTGTTCCTATCCAGACTGCAGGGGAATGACAGATGCAATATGGGTCCAAACACCAGATCCTAGACCCAATGAATCAACTGTCTGAATCGATGCTGAGACCTCTGGACGACACGGGAAATGAGAGTTTAGTGACTGAGAATTGGTTGGCAGAGGCAAACCGCAATGGGCATGACTTGGGCAATGCCTTGCCATCATTGCTCTGAAAGATAATGCTGGATACCAGAGAGACTGTGGGCCCATAGCTCTTAATAAGAGACAGATGAAGAGAGGTAATGTGAAAAGTTCATGCAATAACCGATTAAAAAGGCAAAAAGTGAATAGTTGAGGGGAAAGAGAAAGAAAGGGAGGAGAAAATGAAGAGCGTGAAAAATAATGAAGAGAATGCATCAGTAGAGGAAGGTGTCGAGAGCAAAGGCAGCAAATATATTTTTTTATCATTTCTGCTGCCATCAGCATACCTTATCTCAGGAAGGGGACCTGCATTGTACAAGCTGTCAGAGTGGAACATATACACAATGCAGAGGCATTGAGACACACACACTTCTCAGCCCTAAGGTACATTAGCTGTAGAAGAATCTCTCTAATAACAGAATCCATTGAAGCATAATTGAAGATAACTTTTGGAGAATTGACACATTAAGGGTATGTAAAGATATTTTCAGGTGTTTGCCGGAAGAGCACAGTGGACCGTTGGTGAGAGACATGAAGGAGGGTGGAACCTCAAGCGTGAATGAATAATGGATGTTAAAACATTCACATTTACAGACTTGTTTGGTGAGAGGAGATGTGTTTTTTTTTCATTATCTCGACACTTGGAATGACCTTGAGAAATTACAAACAGGCAACAGAGACAGGAAGAGGAAATATGAAACAGTCCACGCATGAAACAAAACTACAACAGCAGTAACAGGGAAATGTGTCTGATGCACAAACAGATTCACTATACCACCTAGGCTCTCAGCTTTTTGATAATAAACTAGGAAGTCAATAAATATTCCCACTGTGTGAAATTAACATGTTAGATAAGAACCAAGAGTATGCACTGTAGGTACTGTATAGCTACTGCAGGTAGCCTCGAGGTTTACAGCATTGGGCAATGCCGCTGGTTTTACTCCTGGAGCCGACAAGGTGAAAAATATGTTGCTGGGCCCTTGATCAGGGCACTTAACCTGAATTGCTCCGGGGCGCTGGGCAATAGTGACCCTGGTCATAACCCCACTCCCTGCGTGTGTCTTAGGGGGAGTTGGGATATGCAAGAAACACATTTCCATGACACACTTGTAACAGGACAAATATAAGCACCTCCTAAATGTATTATTATTATTTGTCAAGTGTTCCTGAGCACAGTGCGGAGGACAAAAGCTATGAGACAGGAATGTTTCAATCTCCCAATTTACCTAACCCTAACTTTCATGCAAATGTATGAATTTAACAACCAAGAGTGAGCACAAGATACATCATGGGTCATAAGTTACTGGACACAGGGGAAAACTAAGCGACATGGAAGTTTAAATATCACAAATCATTATTTTATGGCACTTTGTGCAAGTTACTGGACAGGGAAAAACTATGAGACATGAAAGTTTAAACTTCATAAATTATACTTCCATGGCACTTTAGGCATGGCCTTTATGACATCCATCCATGCTTCCATTCACAACAAAGAGTGAACACTAGATAAGGTATGTCACATTCGTTGGAATGAATATCGGACCAAGGCGCAGCGAATGTACAGTTCCACATAATTTATTATAAAGTGAAACTTAGCAAAACTAACAATAAACAAACAACAAACCGTGACTACAGAGGTGCAACATGCACTACTCAAAACATAAACAATATCCCATAACCCACAGGTGGAAAAAATGCTACTTAAGTATGATCCCCAATTAGAGACAACGATAACTAGCTGCCTCTAATTGGGAAACATACAAATCACCAACCTAGAAAAATGAACCTAGAACCCCACATAGAAAATATAAACTTGAACAACCCCCCAGTCATGCCCTGACCTACTTTACCATAGAAAATAAAAGCTTTCTATGGTCAGGATGTGACAAGGTATTTGTGACAAGTTACTGAAGACAGGGGGAAAAACAACTATGAGACATTAAAGTTTAAATCTCACTATGGTCCTAAGTCATTATTTCATGGCACTTTAAGCATGGCCTTCATGGCATGAATGCATGTCACTGCTTTCATTCACAAATGCACTCTTGAAGTGCTTTGAAGAACTATAGAGGAAGAAACGCTGACATTTGGAGGACGTACTGTCTCGTGGATATCTCTGTCACGTTCAACATTCCTCTTTCACTCTTGACTGTGCATATTCAAGCGTCTTAGCTTGACCTCGTGTTCTCCCCTATTCTCTACATTCCAGGAAGCTCTTTTCCAGAATAAATCTTTCAATAAACATATAAAAGTTTGAGATTCCCCCTCCAGGCGTGATTATTTTTGCATGAAGTCGAAGAGAGCTTTTTAGGTCACACCGAGACAAATCCACTAGCGAGTCAGTGACATTCGCCTTTTTTCCGCTCATCACCAAGCATCAGCACTGACCTGAAACGCAATCGTGTTGACTCATTGTGTGATTACCTCAGAACCTCTTCTTACCTGACAACACCTTAACACACGTTCTGCCCTTTCAACACAATGGATCGCAGATGTTGTGTGTGACTTGGTGGAGTCACGCTCGCATCAGGGCTCAGCAACAGGCTTTGGAGTATAATCTTCAGGTGGGATCTTTACGGCATAAGCACAACTGAGGGAGGCACTGAGGGATAACGCTGGACTATGACATACGTAGCTAAGGATGTTGCATTTGCCGGCTGCATGGTGCAGCATCGAGGACGAAAGGTATGAAACCGAACTCGTACAAGCCATCATCAGGAGTGTTGTTAATGATGATTAGTGAAACCTCAAGGACAGAGGAATGGACTTTAAGCAGACATGAGGAAGTAAGTGAGCTCTCTAGTGAGGATGGATCCTGAACATAAAGTGTCTGGGCCTGGGGCTATAGACAGTATATTAAAGAGTTCAATATAATTATTAGTTGCAGATGGAAGACAATGCACGATACAGTAGATTCAATTACGTTTTCATTTTCTTATGTAATGTACAGGTATCTGCCAAAATGGTCACGGATCCCCCCCAGTACTACTGCTCATTCTGTTCACCAGTTCCAGAGGTCGACGTCACCGGCCTTCTAGGCTGCACTGAACTGTGTTATTACGCACACCTGGTTCCAATTCCTCACTGATTGTATTTGTATAAATGTGCCCTTTGTTTCCCCATTGGGCTGTTGATTATTGTTCCCATGTCCGTTAGTCGCGTTGTCTCAGCCTGTGCTTTGTGCATTGTGTTATACAAGGTTTACCCTCACTCTTTTGTTTGGGTACATCCCAGTGTTTTGTATACATGTTTGTTTTGGATGTATTAAAAACCCAGATCTATTCCTGTGCCTGTCTCCAAATCCTTTATACCTGCGTGACAAAAATAATGGAAACACTTGAGTAAATGAGGGATACAAAGTCCATTGAAAGCAGGTACTTCCACACATTTGTGGTTCCTGAGTTAATTATGCAATTAACATCCCAAAAAGCTTAGGGTCATAAATAAAAATTTCCAGTTGCCCATTACTTTGTCTACCATGGCTAGAAGAAATTTCAGTAACTTTGAAAGAGGGGTCTCAAAGGCGCATAGGGAGTTTAGAGCATGTATGTGTCTCAGTCGCCAGATCTCTACTCAATTAAAAACTTATGGGAGATTCTGGTGGGAGATTCTGGAGTGGCGCTTGAGTCCTGCATTTTCACACCACCATCAACAACCTTTCTTGTGGAAGAATTATGTTTGCGTCCCTCCAATACAGTTCCAGACACTTGTAAAATATTTTTCAAGGCGCATTGAAGTGGATATGGCAGCTCGTGGTGGCCCAATGCTTTATGTTTCTTTTCTTTTTTTGCAGTTATCTGTATTTTCATCAGGATTGATTTGGACTGCCCCCAGTCCTGCTGCTTTCATTTGTGGATTGAAGAGTTCAAGGCCCCATTTCTCTTCACTATAACATTGGGGCGTGATGTGAAAAAGGTGTGTGACTTCACACATAACCTGTTCTAACCTGCCCCTTGGCATTTTAGGTAAGTCAATAAACCACCTCCCTTTAGTTGGAAGCTGCTGAAGTATCTCTATGCCTATCTAAAGACTGACACTCTTTCAAAACCTTACAGAAATCACACAAACATATAGCTAATCAGAGTGAGGGAAATAAGTGGTTTGTCCCTTTCTCCATATGCACTGTTGTGACTTTACTTTCATTAATCTGATGACTGTTATTTATCAAATCAACTAACTATAATTTAACCTCTTGGCGTTCCCCTAGGATAAGGGGCGCTAAAGCGATTTTTGAAAAAAATTCGTGCCCATTTTAAACGGCCTCCTACTCAAACTCAGAAGCTAGGATATGCATATAATTAATACTTGTGGATAGAAAACACCCTAAAGTTTCTAAAACTGTTTGAATGGTGTCTGTGAGTATAACAGAACTCATATGGCAGTCAAAACCCCGAGACAGATGGAAACAGGAAGTGGAATTCTGAATTGCGAACTCAACTTCATCACGTTGCCTATTAATCACACCGTCAGCTATGGTTCATTGAGCACTTCCTATTGCTTCCACTAGATGTCCCCAGTCTTCACAAATTGGTTTGAGCCTTCTACTGTTAAAATTGAATGAATGAGACGCTGTGGAACGTGGTCACATGGAGAGGGCCATCACCATTATGACGCCGGCGCCCCTGGTTACCCTCCCCTTTCGAAACGTTTTGAAACACAATGCAATCGTCCCCCTCGAATCTTATTGGCTCTCTTGTTGAAACAGGCCCTGAAGATTTATGTTATACAACGTTTGACATGTTTGAACGAACCTAAATGGGAAAAAAATGCTTTTTGTCGAAATGGCTGTCCCGCGCCCGACGGAGGATTTGGATCAGCCTTCAGACGCGCTAACAAGAACAAGCTAATGGAACATAATGGATGAACTTTTTCGAACGAAAATACATTTGTTGTGGACCTGGGATACCTGGAAGTGCTTTCTGATGAAGACAACCAAAGGTAAGGGATTATTGACAATAGTATACAAGACTAGATGTGATATGCGATTGTTCCAAGATGGCGCTGACCTGTAACGTTAGCCTATTTTTCAGAGTATCGCATCCCCTTTCATCGCAAAGTATGATTACCCAGTAAAGTTAATTTTAAATCTGGTATTACAGGTGCTTTCAAGAGATATTCATCTATAAATCTTAGAATGACAATATTACATTTTAAAAATGTTTTCGAATAGTAATTTAGTAAATTGTAGCTCTGTTTCATCGGATGCATTTGAGGGAAAATAGTTAGTCAACGTTACGCACCGATGTAAAATGCTGTTTTTATATATAAATATGAACTTTATCGAACAAAATAATGCATGTATTGTGTAACATGATGTCCTAGGTGTGTCATCTGATGAAGATTGTCAAAGGTTAGTGCTGCATTTAGCTGTTTTTTGGTTATTTGTGATGCATGTGGTTGGTCGGAAAATGGCTATGTGGCTACTTTTACGATATACTCCTCTAACATAATCTAATGTTTTGCTTTTGCTGTAAAGCCTTTTTGAAATCGGACAACGTGGTTCGATTCAGGAGAGGTGTATCTATAAAACGATATAATTTGAAAAAAATAAAAAATAATTAAATTATAAAATGTTGTTATGCTAATGGGGATATGGATGGGACGGAGGCCGCACAGGGGTTAATTCAACTAACTTTAATTGTTACCTGATTAAATGAATCATGTAACAATTAACTCATTAGGAATTTGGGGCTCCACAAGAGCGGTTGTTTAGAGTTACCATCTCCCAAATTAAACTCTAATGGTCTTTACCTATCACATCCATAAAACAGTCAACATATTAATCATAACCTCTTATCATATGATCATTCTGAACAGTCGTAGCCTCCTTGGATCTGCAAAAACCCTAGCTTTACTTATGATTCAGTACGACACAAATTGGTTAAATTATTTATTTATTATCTAACCAAATAATAACACATGATAACATACACACTAAATACATTAGGATAAGGTCCCTAGCAGAGTGACACAACATATAGCAGCTTGTTACACAACGACATGAAGAGGGAGAGAGAAAAAGAGACATTTATCATTGATACATTTCAGAAACTATTCTCACAGTAATCATATACTTTGCACAAGAACAGCTGCCCGTATGGAGTAAGAAATCATGAATGTACTTACGTGTGAATGCCTTTGTTTGCCGTGGATCTCTGTCGGAACCAGCCCTCCTTAGGAAGGGTGATGGGCCTTTCAGCGGCACGCTTTTATGGCTCTGATTGTCCGAAAGGGCACTGTCGTCTACTGTTGTTCACTCTGGAAGATGCTCCTGGGAAGATAGGCTAATCAGCCATGTCGATGGTTCCCATTGGGTGAAGAGAGTAACGTACTATTGTGACTTGAGAAGAGTAGTACAGTGGTCCCACTTAAATTCACTTTTCTAGATACTTGACTTAGGACAGCTAATCAGCTGTACCAGTGATTGTCTGAGAGTTGAGCTTCTCACCTCTTCATTGGGTTGATATTCAGAGTTCAAACCACTTTAGACATGGGCTGCAGCTCCCCGTCTTTCCTGGTCTTGGGAGATTTAGTTTATTTTCTTCACCTCGTGTTGAGGTTCAAAGTTCCAACCATTTCAAACGCATAGCTACCACTTCCCGTTTTTCTGGTCTAATGTTAATTTCTTTACCAATCCTTTTAATGCACTCTGGCCAAAGGAGGGCGGATCCGTCAGGCTGACACGCTCTGTGCCCTCACTCGGGGCGTGGCTACTTACTATGCACAGTTTATAGGAGATAGGAATGCGATTTTAGGATCCATCTTAACAAAACTGCTTTCATAATTGTTCCTATTTCATATACAATGTTAAGGATGGAGACTTCATACATGAAGTGTATATACTTTTCAAGTTACAGTATTTCCTTTATAACCTTTTTAACCTCTCTGGGCTAGGCGGGACGAATTCGTCCCACCTACGTAACAGCCACTTTAAGCCTGTGGCGTGATTTTCAAAACCTTAAAAATCCTATTACTTCAATTTCTCAAACATATGACTATTTTACAGCTATTTAAAGACAAGACTCTCGTTAATCTAACCACACTGTCCGATTTCAAAAAGGCTTTACAACGAAAGCAAAACATTAGATTATGTCAGCAGAGTACCAAGCCAGAAATAATCAGACACCCATTTTTCAAGCCAGCATATAATGTCACAAAAACCCAGAAGACAGCTAAATGCAGCACTCACCTTTGATGATCTTCATCAGATGACAACCCTAGGACATTATGTTATACAATACATGCATGTTTTGTTCAATCAAGTTCATATTTATATAAAAAAACAGCTTTTTACATTAGCATGTGACGTTCAGAACTAGCATACCCCCCGCAAACTTCCGGGGAATTCGCTAACATTTTACTAAATTACTCACGATAAACGTTCACAAAAAGCATAACAATTATTTTAAGAATTATAGATACAGACCTCCTCTATGCACTCGATATGTCCGATTTTAAAATAGCTTTTTGGTGAAAGCACATTTTGCAATATTCTAAGTACATAGCCCAGGCATCACGGGCTCGCTATTTAGACACCCGGCAAGTTTAGCACTCACCATAATCATATTTACTATTATAAAAGTTTGATTACCTTTTGTTGTCTTCGTCAGAATGCACTCCCAGGACTGCTACTTCAATAACAAATGTTGGTTTGGTCCAAAATAATCCATCGTTATATCCGAATAGCGGCGTTTTGTTCGTGCGTTCCAGACACTATCCGAAATGGTAAAGAAGGGTCGTGCGCATGGCGCAATTCGTGACAATAAAATTCGAAATATTCCATTACCGTACTTCGAAGCATGTCAACCGCTGTTTAAAATCAATTTTTACGCCATTTTTCTCGTAGAAAAGCGATAATATTCCGACAGGGAATCTCCTTTTCGGCAAACAGAGGAAAAAATCACAAAGGCGGGGGCGGTCAGGTCACGCGCATAAGCCCAGAGTCCCTTGATCGGCCACTTGAGAAAGGCGATAATGTGTTTCAGCCTGGGGCTGGAATGACGACATTCTGTTTTTTCCCGGGCTCTGAGAGCCTATGGAAGACGTAGGAAGTGTCACGTTAGAGCAGAGATCCTTAGTAAAAGATAGAGATGGAAAAGAAGTTCAAGAAATGGTCAGACAGGCCACTTCCTGCAAAGGAATCTCTCAGGTTTTGACCTGCCATTTGAGTTCTGTTATACTCACAGACACCATTCAAACAGTTTTAGAAACTTTAGGGTATTTTCTATCCATATGTAATAAGTATATGCATATTCTAGTTACTGGGTAGGAGTAGTAACCAGATTAAATCGGGTATGTTTTTTATCCAGCCGTGTCAATACTGCCCCCTAGCCATAACAGGTTAACCTGTTACGGCTAGGGGGCAGTATTTGCACGGCTGGATAATTTTTTTTACCCGATTTAATCTGGTTACTAATCCTACCCAGTAACTAGAATATGCATATACTTATTATATATGGATAGAAAACACCCTAAAGTTTCTAAAACTGTTTGAATGGTGTCTGTGAGTATAACAGAACTCATTTGGCAGGCAAAACCCTGAGACAGATTCTGACAGGAAGTGGATACCTGATGTGTTGTATTACCTTTAAACCTATCCCATTGAAAAACACAGGGGCTGAGGAATATTTTGGCACTTCCTATTGCTTCCACTAGATGTCACCAGCCTTTACAAAGTGTTTTGAGTCTTCTGGAGGGAGATCTGACCGAACAAGAGCCATGGAACGATGATGGCCCATTAGACACCTGGCGCGCGAGTTCATGTTGGGTACCCTCGTTCCAATACGTTATAAAAGAGAATGCATTCGTCCACCTTGAATATTATTCATGTTCTGGTTAAAAAAGGCCCTAATGATTTATGCTATACAACGTTTGACATGTTTGAACGAACGTAAATATATTTTTTCCCCTCGTTCATGAAGTGAAGTCCGGCGGGCTTAGATCATGTGCTAACAAGACGGAGATTTTTGGACATAAATGATGAGCTTTTTTGAACAAAACTACATTCGTTATGGACCTGTGATACCTGGAAGTGACATCTGATGAAGAGAATCAAAGGTAATGGATTATTTACATAGTATTTTCGATTTTAGATCTCCCCAACATGGCGGCTAGTCTGTATCGCAATGCGTATTTTTCTGGGCGCAGTGCTCAGATTATTGCAAAGTGTGATTTCCCAGTAAGGTTATTTTTAAATCTGGCAAGTTGATTGCGTTCAAGAGATGTAAATCTATAATTCTTTAAATGACAATATAATATTTTACCAATGTTTTCTAATTTTAATTATTTAATTTGTGGTGCTGACTTGAATGCCGGTTATTGGAGGGAAACGATTTCCTGAACATCAACGCCACAGTAAAACGCTGTTTTTGGATATAAATATGAACTTGATAGAACTAAAAATGCATGCATTGTCTAACACAATGTCCTAGGAGTGTCATCTGTTGGAGATTGTAAAAGGTTAGTGCATAATTTTAGCTGATTTTATGGTTTTGGTGACGCCTGTCTTTGAATTGGCACAACATTACACACAACTCTTGTAAATGTACTGTCCTAACATACTCTAAATTTATGCTTTCGCCGTAAAACCTTTTTGAAATCGTAAAACATGGTTAAATTAAGGAGATGTTTATCTTTCAAAGGGTGTAAAATAGTTGTATGTTTGAAAAATTAGAATTTTGACATTTATTTGGATTCAAATTTGCCGCTCTTGAAATGCACCTGCTGTTGATGGAGTGCACCACGGGTGGGACGCTTGCGTCCCAACTAGCCCATAGAGGTTAATGAGATCACAAAATAACAACCCATATGACATTAGTTCTCTATAGCTCACCACTGACTATTCCCCACATTCTTATCCTGTTAGGGCTAGGGGGCAGTATTGACACGGCTGGATAAAAAAGTACCCGATTTAATCTGGTTACTACTC
This sequence comes from Salmo salar, assembly GCF_965601325.2. Classification (NCBI taxonomy): domain Eukaryota; kingdom Metazoa; phylum Chordata; class Actinopteri; order Salmoniformes; family Salmonidae; genus Salmo; species Salmo salar. The sequence continues at coordinate 28,953,117 of NC_138302.1, read as the reverse complement.
CTGCCCAGTAACTAGAATATGCATATAATTATTGGCTTTGGATAGAAAACACCCTAATGTTTCTAAAACTGTTTGAATGGTGTCTGTGAGTATAACAGAACTCATATGGCAGGCCAAAACCTGAGAAGATTCCATGCAGGAAGTGGCCTGTCTGACAATTTCTTGCCCTTCTTGATTATCTCTATCCATTACAGAGGATCTCTGCTGTTACGTGACACTTCCTACGGCTCCCATGGGCTCTCAGAAGGCGGCAAAAAGCTGAATCGTGGCTTTGCAGGCTCTGGTTGAAAAAAAGTAGCGCGTTTGGGTAGTGGCTGGTTACAGTACTGTGAGACTCAGGCGCGTGCCCGAGTCGACCTCATGCTTTGTTTTCTTTTGTCTGTTTACCTAAACGCAGATTCCCGGTCGGAATATTATCACTTTTTTACGAGAAAAATGGCATAAAAATGGATTTTAAACAGCGGTTGACATGCTTCGAAGTACGGTAATGGAATATTTAGAATTTTTTGGTCACGAATTGCGCCATGCTCGTGACCCTTATTTACACTTCGGATAGTGTCTTGAACGCACAAACAAAACGCCGCTATTTGGATATAACGATGGATTATTTTGGACCAAACCAACATTTGTTATTGAAGTAGCAGTCCTGGGAGTGCATTCTGACGAAGAACATCAAAGGTAATCAAACTTTTGTAATAGTAAATCGGAGTTTGGTCAGGGCTAAACTTGGTGGGTGTCTAAATAGCTAGCCGTGATGGCTGGGCTATGTACTCAGAATATTGCAAAATGTGCTTTCACCGAAAAGCTATTTTAAAATTGGACACCTCGATTGCACAAAGGAGTTCTGTATCTATAATTCTTAAAATAATTGTTATGTTTTTTGTGAACGTTTATCGTGAGTAATTTAGTAAATTCACCGGAGGTTTGCGGGGGGTATGCTAGTTCTGAATGTCACATGCTAATGTAAAAAGCTGGTTTTTGATATAAATATGAACTTGATTGAACAAAACATGCATGTATTGTATAACATAATGTCCTAGGTGTGTCATCTGATGAAGATCATCAAAGGTTAGTGCTGCATTTAGCTGTCTTCTGGGTTTTTGTGACATTATATGCTAGCTTGAAAAATGGGTGTCTGATTATTTCTGGCTGGGTACTCTGCTGACATAATCTAATGTTTTGCTTTCATTGTAAAGCCTTTTTGAAATCGGACAGTGTGGTTAGATTAACGAGAGTCTTGTCTTTAAAATGGTGTAAAATAGTCATATGTTTGAGAAATTGAAGTAATAGCATTTCTAAGGTATTTGAAAATCGCGCCACGGGATTACACTGGCTGTTGCGTAGGTGGGACGATTTCGTCCCGCCTAGCCCAGAGAGGTTAAGTTAGGAATATTTTTCCAGTATTTGCTTTAGAATGAGTTAGAGTTTCGGCGGGAAACCTCTGCGTAGACAAAGCACAGACCCTAGATCTCCTCTGCTTTAATTTATGACAGGGTGTGAGCTTTCAAACCTGCCACAGTTCCCTCTTCTGTGGGTGATAGAAGGTCTGGTTACTGTCATCCATTGCCAAGCTGATCTGACCCATTTGGATACTCACAGGTCCTGACAGCACTTTAGCATTTACAATGATTGTACGGTATCTTGTCAGGCTTTTCAAAGCCATGCCATAATGAACCAGGGGCCACAAACAAACTCTTGATTTATATCTAGCCATAACTCTGGTTGACTGATGGGCATCATACTATGCAGAATCCAAAACTAAATAATTCCCCCCTTGCTGTCAAGTATAAATCACATTGTGGAATGAATGGCACACATGCAATTGTTTAACTGCAACAAGGGTTGTTTTTCAGGCTGGGATCTGGGGTTAAATACGATGGCTAAAAGGCAATGCGGAAATATAAGATGTCTCCACTTATGCTTTCTAAAAGGGGTGTTTGATATTGTACTATAAAACATATTCACTGCCTTACATCCTGCTGCGTTCCCCTTAAAGGGTATGTCTTTTGTTGTTTCTAGCAACTCTCCAAAGAGACATAGGAGAACTCTCAGAGAGAGTGGAAGTGAGAGGAAGCAATATTCCACCTCTTACATCCTTGATCTGTTTCCTCCTTCTCCCTCTCTATAAGTAGTTTCAGAGCCAATCATGTGGAAACGTATAACTCAAGCATGAGGAGATGGCCTGAGTTGATCTGAAGGAGGAAGTAAAGAAAAAAATAAGGGGAAAAAACTTCCCAAAACTTCAGGAAGAGAAGGGTGAAGAAGTAACATTGTGGCTCATCTGTTTCATTGAAATGGATAATGTTGTTTTCCAAGCCAGGTTCACAGGGACCATATAAATCTGACAGGCATTGAGGCTGTCTTCTTGTTTTCTCTTGACACATCCCTGTTACCTTCTTTCAGTCCCGTGAGAATGCCCTCAGAACTCTGTCACAACGTTGGCAAAAGTCCATCCACAATCTCAATGGATTTAAGTCCATGGCGTTCATGGCAGCTCTGTGGTTTCACTACCGTGTGGTAGGGGCATATGGTAGGCAAATAAAAAACAACACACCCACCTAGGCCCACATTACCAACTAGCAACCACAGACAACCAATCAGGATCCCTCACAACGGTTGTCAGAAAGTAGCAATTCTTGTAGTATTTATGTAATTTATGTCAGAATACCAGTGGTGTACTCAATACTTCTAAGGCCACACACAGCATGCCTTGTAGGCCTGATAGACTAAAAGACATTGCATCATCATGTCTGAGGCAACATGTACAGTACAGTCCGCATGTACTGGTCATTGTACAATTTGTACAAGTAAACACTGGCCTGTACATATATTTCACTGGTCATCCCCAAAGCCAACACCTACTTCGGCTGCCTTTCCTTCCAGTTCTCTACTGCCAATGACTGGAACAAATTGCAGAAATCACTGAAGTCTCCCTCACTAACTTTAAGCGTCAGCTGTCAGAGCAGCTTACCTGATCGCTGCAGCTGTACACAGCCCATCTGTAAACAGACCATCCAACCAACCACCTACCTCATCCCCATATTTGTTTTGGTTTTTCTGCTCTTTTGCACACCAGTATTTCTACTTGCAGATCCTCATCTCCACATATATCACTCCAGTGTAAATTGCTAAATTGTAATTACTTCGCCACTATTGGCCTATTTATTGCCTTACCTCCTTTTTTCATTTGCATACACTGTATACAGTTTTTATATTGTGTTATTGACTGTACGATTGTTTATCCCATGTGAAACTTGTGATAAACAATCGTACAGTCAATAACACACCAAAAAAATTTAAAAACACAATCGTTTTTGTCCCATTGCCTTGCTTTGTCTTGGCCAGGTCACAGTTGTAAATGAGAACTTGTTCTCAACTGGCTTACCTGGTTAAATAAAAGGTGGAATAAATAAATAAAAACATCCTTGGACGAATGATAAAGTTCACATTTCCAATTTGGATTCATGACCAGTCCAGTGAGTTATAAAAAAGAAAGTTGTATCTCATCAATGAGGTAGAGGGTCATACAAATCGAATGGCAACTTCTGTGCCGCACGAAAAAACAAAGAATCAGTCAAGCATTTGTGCTCAAGATAAATTATTTTGCCTGTATAACTGACACGTGGTGGCGAGAGCTGCAGCTTCAAATGGAAGCTGCTCTTCTGTCGTAATTGTGTTGAAAACCCGTAATATAAGCCTGCTGACAGTTAGAGCTGTTGATGAAATCCAACCATTTACTGTTATGACGGAAAGTAAATTAGAGTGTGCTTCAGGATATGGGTGGGAAACCCAAGAGTATGTAATTAAAAAGGTTTGAATTTAAATATTGTGAGAAAGGAGCTACATAAATTACCTCTTCTATAATAGAATGAGTGATTAATGTATCAGAACCCAGGAAATGGGAGGGGGGAAGGACGTGCCCATTGAAATGATTAGAAACCCTATATAGTTTTTCATAAAACGGAAGATGTAGATGTATCAAGGGATTCTTTCAAATCGTTACAATGCCATGGACTAAAGCCTATCTGTTGACGCAAAGGACTATGTTGGCAAATCCTTTGTTTTGAGCCAAGTCCAGTATGACATCTGCTCATGAATAATCTAGATTGAGCTGCTCTGATATGGAATTTACTGTATGCGCCTTGACAATAACACAATATAATAAACATAGATATTCTACAAAACACGAGAATTGTTCTGAAAACCTATACCATCAGACATTTATTTATATGACTGTCAAAATCAGATGTCAGTCATAGCCCGTTTTGTAGACTTCCTACTTGAGGGTAGTGCGTACGGCACAGTACATCACTGGGGCTAAGCTGCCTGCCATCCAGGACCTCTACACCAGGCAGTGTCAGATGAAGGCCCTAAAATTTGTCAAAGACCCCAGCCACCCCAGTCATAGATTGTTCTCTCTACTACCGCATGGAAAGCGGTACCGGAGTGCCAAGTCTAGGACAAGAAGGCTTTTCAACAGTTTTTACCCCCAAGCCATAAGACTCCTGAACAGGTAATCAAATGGCTACCAGGACTATTTTCATTGTGTGCGCACCCCTCCAACCCCTCTTTTACGCTGCTGATACTCTGTGTTTATCACTTTAACTATACATTCATGTACACATGTACATACTACCTCAATTGACCCGATCAACCAGTGCTAACCGCACATTTGCTAACCGGACTATCTGCATTGTGTCCCACCACCCGTCAACCCCTCTTTACGCTACTGCTACTCTCTGTTCATCATATATGCATAGTCACTTTAACCATATCTACATGTACATACTACCTCAATCAGCCTGACTAACCGGTGTCTGTATGTAGCCTCGCTACCTTTATAGCCTCGCTACTGTATAGAGCCTCGCTACTGTTTTTCAGTGTCTTTTTACTGTTTTTATTTCTTTACTTACCTATTGTTCACCTAATACCTTTTTTGCACTTTTGGTTAGAGCCTGTAAGTAAGCATTTCACTGTTGTATTCGGCGCACGTGACAAATAAACTTTGATTTGATTAGATTCCAATAAAAAGTTCTATATCGCCTCTGGAGTTTTGAGGTAACGTCAAAGTCCAATTGTAAAAGGTCCCCTTCTCTATGCAACACAGGCCTCATTATATATAGGCACTGACCTGTGACACCACAGCCAGCCTGTGAGTGAGCTCACTCTGCAAAATGATGTAATTTGAAACAATGTCACTCCTCACCCCATGATGGTCCATTGGGAGTGGGGATGGGGGTCAGGAGGGTGTAAATGGCAAGGCAGAGATGGAAGGGATGGCCCAATCAGCCTTTCTCTTTCTGTCTTTCCGTTTCTTGTCTCTCTCTCTGCGCCACTGCGTGACTGCAGGGGAATCATCTCCTCTCCAACTCACTACACTTTATCTTCAGAAGACCTGTGTCTAGCCAGCCAAAGATTTTCCTCAGAGTACAGGGCATTCGGAAAGTATTCGGACCCCTTAACTTTTCCACATTTTGTTACATTACAGCCTTATTATGAAATGTATTTTAATCTACACACATTTATTCAAAACAATATACTTAAATATAAAAAGTATCCAGACCCTTTACTCAGTTCTTTGTTGAATCACCTTTGGCACAGATTACAGCCTCAAGTCTTCTTGGGTATGACGCTACAAGCTTGGTACACCTGTATTTGGGGACATTCTCCCATTCTTCTCTGTAGATCCTCTCAAGCTCTTACACGTTGGACGGGGAAAGTTGCTGCACAGCTATTTTTAGGTCTCTCCAGAGATGTTCGATCAGACCACTCCTGTGTTTTCTTGGATGTTTGCTTAGGTCCATTGTCCTGTTGGAAGGTGAACCTTTGCCCCAGTCTGAGGTCTTGAGGGCTCTGGAGCAGATTTTCAACAAGGATCTCTCTGTACTTTGCTCTGTTCATCTTTCCCTCAATCCTGACTACTCTCCCAGTCCCTGCTGCTGAAAAACATCCCCACAGCATGATGCTGCCACCCCCATGCCTCACCGTAGGGATGGTGCCAGGCATCCTCCAGACGTGATGCTTGGCATTGAGGCCAAATAGTTCAATCTCGGTTTCATCAGACCAGGGAATCTTGTTTCTCATAGTCTGAGTCCTTTGGGTGCCTTTTGGCAAACTCTAAGCGGGCTGTCATGGAAGCTATTTTTCAGTAAATGGCACATCTGGCCACTTATCATAAAGGCCAGATTGGTGGAGTGCTGTAGAGATGGTTGTACTTCTGGAAGGCTCTCCCATCTCCACAGAGGAACTCTAGAGCTCTGTCAGAGTAACCATAGGGTTCTTGGTCACCTCCCTGACCAAGGCACTTCTCCCCAGATTGCTCAGTTTGGCCGGGCGGCCAGCTCTAGGGGACCTACCCTTCTCCAGATCTGTGGCTCGAGACTGTCCTGTCTCAGAGCTCTAAGTACAATTCCTTCGACCTTATAGGCTTAGTTTTAGTTCTGACATGCACTGTAACTGTGGGACCTTATATAGACAGGTGTGTGCCTTTCCAAATCATGTCCAAACAATTGAATTTAACACAAGTGGACTCCAATCAAGTTGTAGATAACTCTCAAGGATGATCAATAGAAAAAGGATGCACCTGAGCTCAATTTCAAGTCTCATAGCAAAGGGTTTGAATTCTTGTGTAAATTTTTTTTTTCACTTTGTCATTATGGGTTATGGTGTGTAGATTAATGAGAAAAAATTATAATCATCCATTTTAGAAAAAGGCTGTGACTTAACAAATAAAGTCAAGGGGTCTGAATACTTTCCGAATGCACTGTACACCTTTCACCATGGTACTGATGCTTTCTGAGTTCCACGTAGCTACAGTTGAAGTCGGAAGTTTACATACACCTAAGCAAAATACAATTAAACTCGTTTTTTTCACAATTCCTGACATTTAATCCTATTAAAAATTCCATGTATTAGGTCAGTGTCACGTCCTGACCAGTAAAAGGGGTTATTTGTCATTGTAGTTTGGTCAGGGCGTGGCAGGGGGTGTTTGTTTTGTGTGTTTCTGTGTTTTTGGTTTAGGTTCTATGTTTTCCTGTATAGCCTGTTTTGTCTTACGGAACTGTTTCGTCGTTTGTCTATTTTGTTTAAGTGTTCACGTTACTTCAAATAAAGAAGATGAGCACTTTACCCGCTGCGCCTTGGTCCAATCCTTACGACGCCTATGACAGTCAGTTAGGAACACCACTTTATTTTAATAATGCGAAATGTCAGTACTATTGTTTGTAAAGATGAACGTGGTACCTTCAGGCATTTGGAAATTGCTCCCAAGGATGAACCAGACGTGTGGAGGTCTACAATTTGTTTTCTGAGGTCTTGGCTGATTTCTTTTGATTTTCCCATGATGTCAAGCAATGACACACTGAGTTTGAAGGTAGGCCTTGAAATACATCGACAGGTACACCTCCAATTGACTCAAATGATGTCAATTAGCCTATCAGAAGCTTCTAAAGCCATGACATAATTTTCTGGAATTTTCCAAGCTGTTTAAAGGCACAGTCAACTTAGTGTATGTGAACTTCTGACCCACTGGAATTGTGATACAGTGAAAAAATCTGTCTGTAAACAATTGTTGGAAAAATTACTTGTGTCATGAAGAAAGTAGATGTCCAAACCAACTTGCTAAAACTATAGTTTGTTTACAAGACATTTGTGGAGTGGTTGAATAACGAGTTTTAATGACTCCAACCTAAGTGTATGTAAACTTCCGACTTCAACTGTACCTTTTTCTTAGTGGACATAGCAGCCTATTCAGTCATTTTTAATGGTTTTCTTTCTTGAACAATTTAGGGACTGAATAGAAACGCAACAATCCACAGCAGGAGGTTGTAACAATGTGTTGAACTTTGAACTATAATACATTTCAATTGGGAAAGTATTCATAGAAAAGTATGACATGAGAACATTACTACTACAACAGAGACTCATTAATACAAATGCCCAGAAAATACTGTATGTTGTATTATACAGTACACTTACTTTCAGTTACGCAATTAATCTAACCTTCTAACCTAACAATACCGCTTCACGCTTCTCACAACATGAAATAATTACCAGACTCGATATCCATTGCATTCGACATCCAGTTGTACAGTGAAATCCCATTTCAGGTCATTATAATATTGCATAATGTTACTTTTATTAACACTAATTCCTGTCAGTTGTCATCATATGACTTCACCATACAGCACATAATTAAGACCAAAATCAACCGTCTAATAAGGGGATGGTGAGGGAAGAGGAGCGAGGAGAATGCTTACATTATCAGATGGAGGAACAATTGCACTCGAGGCAAGGATGAGGCCAATTAGATGAAAATAATTAAGCTCAAATGCATCATGATCATTTGGTGTGAAAATGTATGTTAATGACCTGGAGAGAACGAGAGACTAAGACCAGCACAGATGACATTCCCTAGAAGATACGTTGATTAAGATGATACATTGTTACATTGATAATGTTTTGTTATGTTGGGGATTTTGCCAGTTATGTTAGCTAAGAGTGTTGCATTTTCAAAACCTCTGTACAACATACTGGTCCTGTTGCGTTGAAGTTAAAAAATAATGTTGTGTAAGAAGAATACAATTTTCCTAGAAGATATGTTGCTTTGAACAGTCAAAAGCTACGAGATACATTTCTGTCTAGCTATATTGAGTGCGTTGTGTTTTTGCAGCCTCTATATGTACGATATACTGGTCCTGTTGAGTTGGAGTGGCGTCAGGGATATGATGTGTGAAGTCTTATACATACAGACAGGCTCATCTCTAAGAGGTTTCAGCATCTAGCATCCCGGCATCTGTAGGCTGTAATTTTACCTCACATTGCTCTGCTGCGGTAGCAGAGCCGAAGGCATAACTTTTCTGAATTCCCTCCAGACCTTCGACTGAGCGATTAAGTGATAAGGTGCGAGTGTTTTTTCAGTAAGCATACTATAAATGCCCTTAGGAACTAAGATCTGCAGTATGGGAGATCCTTTTTTGGCTACCTACACAAAAGTTGAAAAGAGTACACCAAAGCAAATTCCCCATTGATCACATGCTAATGAAATATCCCACTTGGGCGCTTTATACGCAAATCATCGCACAATGCATATCAAATGCTTCTGTGTTTCTATACCTGTGTACCTATTTGATAAGACTGAATAATTAAGGAGCAATAAACTGCTCAACCGCCAAGGGAAGATACTTAGATGAAGAGAGGAGGCAGATCTGAATAACTTTGAAGAAAGTATTGCTGCAAGAGTTCAATTATCATTGTTGGGTTACACTGTAAACAGTCTGGCTTCATTTCGCTCACATCCCTGAATCATCCCATTGAGATATGGGACCGCTCTTTTGAATATTATTTACAGGAATTAATGATCTCCTTCCATAGTTTAAGGTCATGACGTTCAATACAATTGACAGGCTGACTTTCAGATACTTGAAGGCATTGGCGGGTGTCTTGACCTTTATTGAAAGTCAGCATCTGTCCTGCCATTTTGGCCAACAACAGGGACACTGTGGTATAAACAGACTCTAATGGTCTCTCCGGAGCTGTGATCTCAATTAACAATGGATATTAATGACAGAGCGGAACAGAGCAAAGTTTATGGGTGTGATCAGTTGTTGATTCATGGGTATGAACTATCATGTTCTGGAAGTTTCTGACTAGTATTTAGACTGATCTCTCTCTAACTCTATGTTTCTACATGTTTTCTCTCGACCTCCCTCTCTCTCGGTCCCACCAGGTCTCATTTGAACAAAGTCGAATATGTCACGGCTGTCTAGGACCAGTGGAGATGTGGAATCAGGAGCAGGAGACAGAGGGCCGGAGCAACTGTGTTTTAATAATAATAATTGCAAACACAATAGCCGTAGGGCACAGGGCGCGTGGCGAAGTCCGCCAGGGGAAAACACATTCCCAAAATAAGCGCACTGAAAAAAAGCGCAGCCCGGCAATATAATGGACAATAACAGCGAAAGAACAGCTTACACTCGCAACTGTCCTGAGTGGACAATAAACAATCCCGCATGAGAACCCCAACTGAAAATACACACTAAATAACCCCCCACTAATGACAAACACAAAACAGGTGCGGGATAGACAGACAAAACCAAAAGACACAGAAACAACGATCGGTGGCAGCTAATAGGCCGGCGACGACGACCGCCGAGCGCCGCCCGACCGAGGAGGGGCGCCACCTTCGTTAGATACTGTGACAGAATATGATCTTTTGTGCCCTTGTTTTGTTTATATGGAATCCCAGCACTGTGGCAACCATCACAGTGATGTATCAGAAACCCAGCCAAGCAGGAGAGGTCCCATACAACCAACCGGTGGGTTACTGCTCTAACTGCCTTCTCACAGCGGAGGGACATGACTCGGCTGAATGAATGCCAGGGCACATCTCAGAGGCTTTGGGATGTCAATGTTTTCCTAACACCCAGGACTATTTACTCCTTAATGACTACACCTGACTACAATTACTTTAAATGCTGAGAAAACACCTGGCTTATTTATCCTTTTTCCTGCCCTGTAACTCATTTTGAAGAGCTTCACTGTTGGATGATGTATTTTCTTAGATGTTGAAATATCTATTTTCTAAGACAATTCATTTTGGATTATTTTTGGAGACTGACTCGCAGTCAGAGACTTTTCTCTGCTCTATAACTAATTAAAATGAGCTTTGAGATTGAACAATGTCTTAGGTTGGATACTGGATATCTAATTTGAAAGATTTTGTGTCACTTTGATTTCCTAGCAACTGACTCATACCTTGACATTCAACAGTACTGGACCATTTAAAGGACATTACTAATCTTCGCAGATATTCAAAGAATAAACCAGCTTGCTTTCTCTAGCCTCAAGGAAAAACCATACATAGCAGTTGTCATTGTCAGACTTATTTTAGTCAGAATTTCTCTCTGAAAACCTCCTCAAACATGTGGATTAGTTTTGTGCTCTGAAGAGAGTTATTAACCTTGAAATCCCATTGCCAGCTACAACACTCTATCTGTATGTGGTTATCTAAACAATCCCAATTACTGGATTCGGTACTGGAGTCAAACATGGTGCAGTATTATGTGTAACAAACAATCCAAATGTGAATTGAACAGAACAAAAAAAAAGATGAAGATTTGAATCCTCCCTTGTTACCAAATGGAAAACAAATGCTGTACTGAAACACATGGAAGAGAAGCAAGGGTTTTATAGTTTTCATTAAATGTAGGTCTTGGAATAACAAAACACAGAACATTAAATTAGGAAAGCCTGTTCATTGTATCATCTCCCCATCTCTCGCTCTCTCTCCCTTGTCATCACCCTGACTCACGCAACAGGTTCCACAAACACACGCAGGAGCCGCATCAATATAATCTTACAAGAATCATTAAACTTTTAATGTGTTGACACACAAAATTGCCTGAAAGGACTGTAAGCTCTTGCTGTGTCACTACTATAGTCACCACTAGCAAAACGACAAGAAAAACAGCAACCAAAGTAATGAATGAAGACAACCTGTTCGGTACTAAAATATATTGATGGTGGTTATGGCTTATAACTTCAAAGAGTAGAGACAAGTCTTCATACACCTGGGGCATCCTGCCCAATGCCCAGTAGTGCAATTTTGCTTTGTATTGAGCAGTCTATTACAAAGCAGTGACGGAGAGAGAAAGAGAGAAGGGGCAGGGAGAGAGAAAGATGGAAGGGAGAGAGAGAGAGAGAGTAGAACAGAGAAAGAGAGTGGAGAGAGACTGCACTATTGTTCCTATGATGAATCTGAGTACGTGTCACGGGAGGGAAGGAAAGAAAGAAAGAGAGGGAGAGAGGAAGTGAGAGAGACAGAGAAGGAGATATGAAGAAAGGTTTCTGTTTTACCTCCACAGGGTGCTCTCTGTAACACTCCCCAGGTGAAAGTCGTTGAGTTTGGTCAGAATCAGGATCACCTGGAAACAAAACACACAACATGTGTTATAAGTATGTAATAAGCCTTTAAATAAATAAAATCTATTAGATAATAAACATTTAAGAACACCACAGGTTATTCTCTCAGAAGACAAGACAGACTGGGCAAACTAATCTATATTCTCTTAGAAGAACACCAACCTACGTATTCCATAAAAAACAATCAAAAGCAGCATAAACACCAATAATCGGTGTTTGTTGATATATTGGCATGTTATGATTGTCCCTTCGACTCTGTCTCTAACACAACACTAGTCACGGGGCGCTTTGCCAGCCTGTATGCCCACTTTGAACACTCTCTCTCTTGATCCCTCAGTGCTGCCAGGCTTGGCCCCTGACAAGCACAATGTTCAGTCAGTCTCTCTGATCCGATAGCTTTCATCTGAGCGGTTTGCAGAGCGGGAAAGAGAGAGAGAGGAGGGAAGGGGGTCTTTGATAACCCACTGAACCGGGTAACGGGTGAATCACAGACCAAGATGGCCGACCATATTCTAGAGACCCAAAGGTCAGATTTTATATCAAAACAGAGGACCAGAAAACTCAGTGTTTTTTTTAAGCCTGAAGTGACATCTATCACTGAATCCCAAATCAACCCTTATACATCCTCCCTAGGCACTCCTGTAGGACATTTTTAACTTGTAGAGTATTTGATATTTAAAAAGACTTATGAAGTTTGTCATTTCCATTTTGAAAATTCAAACTAGATTTATTTTCTTACGAAAAATGTATGAACCCCTAAAAAATATATATTTATAATCCACATAATTCACATTCCTGTTGCTGCAGGATTATTTTCCTGCTGTATCAAACTGCCTCAAATGAAGATCCTACATATGTAGGTACAAGCAGTACGGCCAAAATTCCCCCCAGCCTATTAGAAGGCAAATTGTTAAAAAGTTATTCAAATTCTGCTTAAACCTATTTTAGATCTACAGGAGAGGCTAGTGGGTAGAAAGATCCAAGGGGCTGATTTGGGATTCAGTGTATGCTCCTCTGATTGGTAGGCTATTGATAAAACCAGAGTACATATGGCGTCTACAGAAGAAACAAACAAAGAGTTATACTGGTGAAACAACACTGTCTTTATATAAATGCCACAACACTCAGATGGTCACTGCGTCATTAGCGATTGACATTACCACCTCCGGGTCATGCATTATTTTTTTTGTACCATCATCTTTGATATTCAAGAGAAAGGCCATAATGTATTATTCCAGCCCAGGCGAAATTAGATTTTGGCCACTTGATGGCTCCAGTGTATGTGAAAAGTGTTAGACTGATCCAATGAACCATTGCATATTTGTTCACAATGTTGTATCAAGACTGCCCAAATGTGCCTAATTGGTTTATTAATATATTTTCAAGTTCATAATTGTGCACTCTCCACAAAAACAATAGAATGGTGTTCTTTCACTGTAATAGCTACTGTAAATTGGACAGTGCAGTTAGATTAACATATCAGATATGTCTATGTCCTGGGAAAATGTTTTGTTACTTACAACCTCATGCTAATCACATTAGCACATTAGCTCAACCGTCCCTCGGGGGGACACCAATCCCGTAGAAGTAAATACAAAAACATGAAACAGAATAAATGCTATTTTCACAGCAGTTGCTTTGTTTTCTAATGCTACAAACCAAATAGAATCTGGCTTTTTTATTAGCATGCTTGTGTCTTGTTAGCGTCCCCCCCCTTGCACCAAGCGTATGCTACCTTAAAGCGAACCGACAAGCCTGACTTGAGTCACTTCGCTGCAAGGTGATTTGCTAGCTGTCTCTCTTTGTCTTGCCTGACTACATTTAGAGATATACATCAGGAAAATGGAACTCAAGACAGAGAAAGGAATAAAGCCAACACCAGTTGTTAGACTTGACCTCCGTGGTCCATGTGTACAGGCTCCAGGATTGGCTTCACTAGCTTGGCTGGCCCTTAAGAGCCCCAAGGACTGGCCTGGACCTCCCATCACTGTGAGGTATTGTTTGTTTTGTGACATGTCTTTCAGAGCTCTGTTTTTCCCGTGATTTCCTCCTCCCATGTATGATAGTTTTGCCTGCCTCACTAATGACGCCTTTTGCCTATTCCCTGTCTGTATTTTAGCCTATCGGATTTTCTGTTATCTACCTATTGTCTGATCTCCCGGACTACGTTACTAGCCTTTTCCCTGTCTGTACTGTTGCCCTTTTGGACCCCCTGTGTATGAACTTCTCCCTGCCCCTGGTCCCAGCTACTTGCCTCCTCCTGTGGACCTTTCAATAAACACCTACTGCGCCCTGCGCTTGAAACCAGCTCTCTGTCTCCCCTCGTGTTCATTACACTAGGGAGCCACTGATGGTTCTCTGTGAGAGATAGTACCTCCACCCCGGGGCCCATCTCCTCTTCCTAAGACTGTGAGCAGACGGTTTGGGCCAAGCAAGATTGCACTGAAAGGAGAGGGCAATGTAGAGAGAAGAAGAATAACATGCAAGAAGAAAATTGGATTCATGCCATGCTTGTGAAATGCAAAGCAAAACTGAGTTTTTCTTGGAATGTTGGTAGTGTGTGTGTGCACTTGCATGTTCTTGCTTAAGAGTGTGTATGTGGAGGTTCCTGCAAGGGTTTGATGTTGTCAGACAAGCTTCCTCTCCTTTTCCAGGGGGTGGCACCACACAGACAGGGAGCAGTCCCCCTCCATGAGAGCATGAATTGAAAATTCACGTCGAATAACTGGGGCACCAGCTGAAATCCCAGAGAATACTTTTGTCCTGTCAGCTTGTATCACCCTCATGAAAATATGAATCATGTCTCCGAGAATGCCCTGCTCGCTCCACCACAAACGGAATACAAACAGTGAAAACATTAAATGTGGGGCGGTTGTGAAAAATACTGAACTTTCAGCAAGTCCTTGTAACATATTGTCAAGTTGGTTTGCATAATGCCAATCTTTTTTGTTTCACTAGGCGGCCATTTAAGTACACTTTCCCCTCTTCGAAAACCCCAATTCGCAATGAATGAAAGAAAATGTGAGCGTCGTTACACTCCGAATGCCCTGGCTGCTTCGCAAAATATTTTATTTGCATAACAAAATCTCCCATTTTGTTCTAATATATTTTTCTTGAGACACCTGTATAGGTGTATGTTAATTAATAAGACGTCTGCCTGTTAACACAAGGATTCTTCTCATTCAAAGACACTTTATTACCCCCCATAACCACACTATTGATCAGGTCTACTCTACTCTTAAGCCCCAGGAACAGAACAGAACACAGACAGACAGACAGACAGACAGACAGACAGACAGACAGACAGACAGACAGACAGACAGACAGACAGACAGACAGACAGACAGACAGACAGACAGACAGACAGACAGACAGACAGACAGACAGACAGACAGACAGACACTCAAAAATGCAGCAGAGACAAATGTAAGCGCAGATGGCAGCCAAACGAAACGCTGATCTTTATCCAAAAGTGATTAAGGCCCCCAGCCTTTTAGTAATGTGTCAGCGGCCAAGCAATTACTACATCAAGTGGAGGGAGAGGCCTGTTAATGAGAAAGGGAGATGGGAGATGTTTGATGGCTCTATCAGGGCACACTCCACAAATGGAGAGGTTTGATGGTTCTTTCCGAGCTGTGTGTGTGTGTGTGTGTTTTATGTCGCCTGTCGTTGGAAAACAGGATCCCTTTTCCTGTCATGATTTTCCTTGACTGACATGTGTGCTATAGAGCTGGTGGTAAGTGCATTTACTAAGCGCCTTTTCAAATGGCCCCCACACAATTACTTATAGCTTCCAATTGGCTAATTCATCCCCCCTCCTCTCCCCTGTAACTATTCATCAGGTTGTTGCTGTAAATGAGAATGTGTTCTCAGTCAACTTACCTGGTAAAACAATGGTAAACTAAATAATAAATAGTGAGAGAAGAAAGTATGTGTGTGTGAGAGAGAGATGCTACATGAGCTTGTAGCACTACGCCTAAACTCACAAGGGGAGAATGCTGGATTTTAAAAAGTCTGTTCAGTAGGATGTTTACGCCGGATTAGATGGTAGGGGAAATGTTGGGAGATATCCCATTAAAATGTAACACATGAATATACTGTGCAGCTTTAACAATTTTCACCAACGGTCTCACATACACACACACACACACACACACACACACAGACATACTCAAACACACACATACCAGTGGAGGCTGGTGGGAGGAGATATACGAGGACAGGCTTTGGACCGGGTGGTGGATGGGTATAATCCCATGGGTTACGGTTTGGGATAGGGTTCAAACATTAAGTTTAACCAGTGTCCACAACCGGCATCGAACACACAACCTTCGGATCCAGAGTCATGGGATACCATGCATGCTCGATGCCAGTCGTAGACACTGGTTTTAATTGTTTTGTTTGAACCCTATCCCAAACCCTAACCCTTACCTTAACCATTAAGAATGAGTGCCTAAACCTAACCCATAACTTAGAAATGCAACGTTTGGTGAAATGGAATGATACTGAGCAGCAGGAGAAACAAAAACACTTCTAAATTTGACGGTTGGAGCAACCTCAAAGTATGACATTTTTTTAGATTCCACAGTGAGAGCTTGTTGTGCACACACACACACACACACACACACACACACACACACACACACACACACACACACACACACACACACACACACACACACACACACACACACACACACACACACACACAGTTAATATTTTTGGCCTTCAGCTGATACAGCCCTTATCTCCTTTATAACATCCTTATATATTCTCCTCATTCACAGCAACGGAAGATATATAGAGTAGTGGTCTGTGGAACCAGCCCAAGGTTAACCTTACAAATCATTACCTTTTAAATACCGCAAGCTGGAGTAAAGAGCTTAATAAACAGACAGGAAATACGGTATGAGAGAGTAGGTCTGGATGGAGCTCTACCTGTTCACCATTATAGTGATGATGATACTTGCCTTAATAATTGCCTTAGTTATGGAGAACTAGGGAGGTAGCCAAGCCAAGGTTTCTCCCTCCCTACTTTCTCCTCTAACACTCCTCTCCCTATGCCCATGCCTCTCCTTGCTGCCTCTTTCTCACTAGTTCTTTCCCTTCTAAACTCAATTTCCTTCCCCTACCTCCACCTCTATCTGCCCTCCTCTGTCCTCCCTAAAATGTCTCTCTCTCCCCCTCCCACACATTCTTCTCTCCTGTCTTGCTCATTCTCTCTCATCCAAGCCTCTCTCCTCTGTCATCGTATCCTTTCTCTCTCCCTCCCTTCCTCTGTCCTTTCCATCCCTCCCTCTCTCTATTACTCCAGAGCCCTCACTCCCTCTTTCACTCCTCCTCTCCACTCTCTCCCCCTCCCTCAGTCCATCCTCTCTCTATCCATCTCCTATCTGTCCCCCACCTCTACCATCTCTCTCTCTCTCTCTACAGCAGAAGGGAGTAGAGTTAGTTATACACTGCCTGGAGGAGGCCTAATTAAAATCTATGTAAATTTACTGAATGCTCGTTAAACCACAATGGAGGTGTTTATCTGTTTGGAATTTTATTTAAAGACCTCCCATGAAATGTGGAGAGCGTTCACACCTATCACAACTATTGGTTTGAAAAACATGATTGATTGATCACACCACTGTCATAAGCTATTGCACAAATACACCTGAAACATACACAACACAGTCAATATTTATTTTCATTTAACTAAACCATCTCCAGAGAAATTGCTGCTTTTCGTACATTTGGACGATGTAGCCGCCATTCACACCAACAGAAATGCATTGGTTTCCATATGTTTCTATTATGTGGCACATTCCTACAAAGCATTCTTCTATCTTATCTGAATGCTTTATGTGGTGGCATTCCATTTCATAATCACTTTTCCCATTTCAACTTCAAAGTCCAGCGATAGAAGAGTGCTACCATAACAACTTAAATGTGGCTGCAATGTCCCTGTACATTCACAGGGACAGAGTGATACTTCCCCGTGCCATTTTGGATGGATATTTTCTGGAAACCAAAGAGTAACATACCTCTTGGGGCTATGGGGCAGTATTTTCACGGCCGGATGAAAAACGTACCCAATTTAAACAGGTTACTACTCTGGCCCAGAAAATAGAATATGCATATTATTATTTGATTTGGATAGAAAACACTGAAGATTCTAAAACAGTTTGAATGGTGTCTGTGAGTATAACAGAAATCATATGGCAGGCAAACACCTGAGACAAATTGAATCAGGAAGTGGGAGAAAGTTTTTCTTTTGAATCCCTTGAAAAACTACAGTGACATAGGATTTACGTTGCACCTCCTAAGGCTTCCATTGGCTGTCAACAATCTTTAGGATCTGGTTTCATCCGTCACCTGTTACCGGGCAGAAAATTGTGGCTCAGTTAATCAGGGATTTTATCTCGAAGGGGTCCTCAAGAGGTTAACATCCTGATAAGGCAGTGTCAGGGTGGTAGACGACGGCTGTTGTGCATTACCGTGCCAATCCTCTCCCACCATCCCGACAGCCACGACGCCATCCATTATTGCTATTTGCGACTGTTTATGATTGATCAGCCATTTTGGAGAGCTTTGGCAGTTGTTGCTCCCTGCACTTTTTAATGCTGGCGAGTGGCCCCCACCAAGTCGAGCCGCGTTATTGGTGGGCCGTATCACATTGAGCCAATGGATCACTTGGTTGAAGGATGACAGCAACCATTCCCCCCGGTGTCACCCACTGAGGGAGAAAGCATATCTCAACACAGGCCACTAAAAGGACAACATATTGCATTTTAATTGTACCTGACAGATGTTATGACTACACCGGCACACTATCAGTAACACTGCACTTTGAAAAGTGTTATCTTTTAACAACTTCTCCTCCATATTGGACACATCAGTCTCCTGCACCAGGAAGGCGAAAGGAAGGTGACAGGGAGACAATTTTGAAAAAATATAATAAACATTTTAGGAGATGCCATCTCATCGTGTCATCTTTGAGGAAGATTCACAATGACACACACTGGTATGCCTGTGGTGAAGAAAGACTCTCTCCCTTATTCTTTCCCTCACCTCTTCTCTGCCTGACAGGGGGAACAAAGAAAAATACCAGAGCTGTGATTTGTTGCAGCGGGTGGAGGTGGTGTTCGGTCAAAAAAGACGTTGAAGATGAATCTTTGAAGAATATATTTAGACCAATCAGTTGTCTTGCTACTTCTAATGTAGTGTACCCTCCACTTATGGCCTTGTTGGAGCCGAACGCGCCGGGGAGGGGGTACTGTCAGGTATGCTCTCTCTCCGGCGCTCTAGGTTGCCATGCTCCTGTGTCTCAGCCAGAGGTGTCTGGTCCATTCCTGATCCCAGGGATTGTCATTTTGGTCGGAGTCCTGCGGCTGGAGCCGCGCGTCGGGGAGAGGAGTACTGTCACGTGTACTCCCTCTCCGGCCTCTAGGTCACCAGGCTGATCATTATAGCGCCCACCTGTCACCATTGTTACGCGCACCTGCGCATCATCAGACTCACCTGGACTACATCACTTCCCGGATTACCTCCCATATATATATATATATCACTCCCTTTGGTTCCTTCCCCAGACGTTATTGTTTCGGTTTCAGTTTCATGTCTGTGCGTTGTTCGTGTTTCTTGTTTTCTATTATGTTGCGTTTATTTATTAACCTCTTGACGGTCGCCTAGGATAGGGGGCGCCACAGCGCATTTTGAAAAAAAATTGTGCCCATTTTAAACGGCCTACTATTCAAACTCAGAAGCTAGGATATGCATATAATTAATACTTGTGGATAGAAAACACCCTAAAGTTTCTAAAACTGTTTGAATGGTGTCTGTGAGTATAACAGAACTCATATGGCAGTCAAAACCCCGAGACAGATCGAAACAGGAAGTGGAATTCTGAATTGCGAACTCAACTTCATCACGTTGCCTATTAATCACACCGTGAGCTATGGTTCATTGAGCACTTCCTATTGCTTCCACTAGATGTCCCCAGTCTTTACAAAGTGATTTGAGTCTCCTACTGTGAAAACTGACAGAATGACACGCTGTGGAACGTGGTCACACGGAGAGGGCCATCACCATTATGACGCCGGCGCCCCTGATTACCCTCCCCTTTCGAAACGTTTTGAAACACAATGCAATCGTCCTCCTCGAATCTTATTGGAGCTCTGGTTGAAAAAGTCCCTAAAGATTTATGTTATACAACGTTTGACATGTTTGAACGAACCTAAATAAGAAAAAAATGCATTTTGTTCAAAGAGTAGCCCCGCGCACATCGGAACTTTTGGTGCAGCCTTCAGAATGCGCTAACAACAACAAGCTAATGGAACATAATGGATGAACTTTTTCGAACGAAAATACATTTGTTGTGGACCTGGGATTCCTGGAAGTGCCTAAGGATGAAGATAATCAAAGGTAAGGGATTATTGACAATAGTATACAAGACTAGATTTGATATGCGATTGTTCCATGCTGACCAGTATTGCTAGCCTATTGTTCTGAGTATCGCATCCCCTTTTATCGCAAAGTGTGATTACCCAGTAAAGTTATTTTTAAATCTGGCATTACAGGTGCTTTCAAGAGATATTCATCTATAAATCTTAGAATGACAATATTACATTATAAAAATGTTTTCGAATAGTAAGTTAGTAAATTGTAGCGCTGTTTCATCGGATGCATTTGAGGGAAAATAGTTAGTCAACGTTATGCACCGATGTAAAATGCTATTTTTATATATAAATATGAACTTTATCGAACAAAAGAATGCATGTATTGTGTAACATGATGTCCTAGGTGTGTCATCTGATGAAGATTGTCAAAGGTTAGTGCTGCATTTAGCTGTTTTTTGGTTATTTGTGATGCATGTGGTTGGTCGGAAAATGGCTATTTGGCTACTTTTACGATATACTCCTCTAACATAATCTAATGTTTTGCTTTTGCTGTAAAGCCTTTTTGAAATCGGACAACGTGGTTCGATTCAGGAGAGGTGTATCTATAAAACGATATAATTAGAAGAAAAAAAAAGGATATATTTTTTTTATTACATTTTGTTTTGCTAATGGCGATAGGATTTTTCGCTGGATGTCCGTCCCGTAGGCCGCACAGGGGTTAAAACACTCACTCCCTGAACTTGCTTCCCGACTCTCAGCGTACATCGTTACAACATTCGGTCAGACCACCGAATCATAAAGCATGTAGAAAATGTTTCCAGTTTGGATGATAGAGTACACACTGGTCATGGTGACTTTTGTTGTGAGCAACAGCAGCTGTGACCCAGTCTCACCAAACGTCATGGTCTGGTAGAGAGTTGTATCTGTCCCAATACTAGCTGTGCATGCTTAAGATGAATGTCTTTCCAGAGTAAATTATGTGAGATGTTAGTTATTCACAGATGAGATGAAAACAGTGTGTTTAATACACTTACTGTAACATTGTCTGTCTGTCACAGATTCATTTCCATGATCTTCGCCTGTTGAGAGAAATGGTCCTGAAGGCGAATGAGTAAATTATTTAAATGGAAGAAAATGAATATCTAACTCCATATTTACAATTCAAAAGAGCCCCGTTTTTTTTTTTTTTTTAATGTCACCTTTATATAACCAGGTAGGCTAGAACAAGTTCTCATTTACAACTGTGACCTGGCCACGATAAAGCAAAGCAGTGTGACACAGAAAACACAGAGTTACACATGGAATAAACAATAAACAAGCCAATAACACAATAAACAAGTCAATGACACAGTAGAAAAAAAGAAAGTCTATATACAGTGTATGCAAAAGACATAAGGAGGTAGGCAATAAATAGGCCATAGTAGCGAAGAATTACAATTTAGCAGATTAACACTGGAGTGATAAATGAGCAGATGATGTGCAAGTAGAGATACTGTTGTGCAAAAGAGCAGAAAATCAAATAAAAACAGTGTGGGGATGAGGTAGGTAGATTGGGTGGGCTATTTACAGATGGACTATGTACGGGCGAAACTTTACCTAGCATAGGCTTATAGATGACCTGGAGCCAGCGGGTCTGGCGACGAATATGTAGCGAGGGCCAGCCGACTAGAACATACAGGTCGCAGTGGTGGGTGGTATAAGGTCATTTGGTAACAAAACGGATGGCACTGTGATAGACTGCATCCAGTTTGCTGAGTAGAGTATTGGATGCTATTTTGTAGATGACATCGCCGAAGTCGAGGATCGGCAGGATAGTCAGTTTTACTAGGGTAAGTTTGACGGCGTGAGTGAAGGAGGCTTTGTTGCGAAATAGATAGCCGATTCTAGATTTGATTTTGGATTGGAGTTGCTTAATATGAGTCTGGAAGGAGAGTTTACAGTCTAGCCAGAGACCTAGGTATTGGTATTTGTCCACATATTCTAGATCAGAACCGTCCAGAATAGTGATGCTGGACGGGTGGGCAGGTGCGGGCAGCGATCGGTTGAAGAGCATGCATTTAGTTTTACTTGTGTTTAAGAGCAGTTGGAGGCCACGGAAGGAGTGTTGTATGGCATTGAAGCTCGTCTGGAGGGTTGTTAACCTGTTGGGTCTAGGGGGCAGCATTTGCACGTCTGGATAAAAAAAATGTACCCGATTTAATCTGGTTACTAATCCTACCCAGTAACTAGAATATGCATATACTTATTATATATGGATAGAAAACACTCTAAAGTTTCCAAAACTGTTTGAATGGTGTCTGTGAGTATAACAGAACTCATTTGGCAGGCAAAACCCTGAGACATTTTCTGACAGGAAGTGGATACCTGATGTGTTGTATTGACTTTAAACCTATCCCATTGAAAAACACAGGGGTTTAGGAATATTTTGGCACTTCCTATTGCTTCCACTAGATGTCACCAGCCTTTACAAAGTGTTTTGAGTCTTCTGGAGGGAGATCTGACCGAACAAGAGCCATGGAACGGTGATGTCCCATTAGACACCTGGCGCGCTAGTTCATGTTGGGTACCCTCGTTCCAATATGTTATAAAAGAGTATGCATTCGTCCACCTTGAATATTATTCATGTTCTGGTTAAAAAAGGCCCTAATGATTTATGCTATACAACGTTTGACATGTTTGAACGAACGGAAATATATTTTTTCCCCTCGTTCATGACGAGAAGTCCGGCTGGCTTACATCATGTGCTAACGAGACGGAGATTTTTGGACATAAATGATGAGCTTTTTTGAACAAAACTACATTCGTTATGGACCTGTGATACCTGGAAGTGACATCTGATGAAGAGAATCAAAGGTAATGGATTATTTACATAGTATTTTCGATTTTAGATCTCCCCAACATGACGTCTAGTCTGTATCGCAACGCGTATTTTTCTGGGCGCAGTGCTCAGATTATTGCAAAGTGTGATTTCCCAGTAAGGTTATTTTTAAATCTGGCAAGTTGATTGCGTTCAAGAGATGTAAATCTATAATTCTTTAAATGACAATATAATATTTTACCAATGTTTTCTAATTTTAATTATTTAATTTCTGACGCTGACTTGACTGCCGGTTATTGGAGGGAAACGATTTCCTCAACATCAATGCCATAGTAAAACGCTGTTTTTGTATATAAATATGAACTTGATAGAACTAAAAATGCATGCATTGTCTAACATAATGTCCTAGGAGTGTCATCTGATGGAGATTGTAAAAGGTTAGTGCATCATTTTAGCTGGTTTTATGGTTTTGGTGACCCTGTCTTTGACTTGACAAAACATTACACACAACTCTTGTAAATGTACTGTCCTAACATACTCTAAATTTATGCTTTCGCCGTAAAACCTTTTTGAAATCGTAAAACGTGGTTAGATTAAGGAGATGTTTATCTTTCAAATGGTGTAACATAGTTGTATTTTTGAAAAATTTGAATTTTGACATTTATTTGGATTCAAATTTGCCGCTCTTGAAATGCACCTGCTGTTGATGGAGTGCACCACGGGTGGCACGCTAGCGTCCCACCTAGCCCCAAGAGGTTAACACAGTGTCCAAAGAAGGGCCAGAAGTATACAGAATGGTGTCGTCTGCGTAGAGGTGGATCAGACTCACCAGCAGCGAGAGCGACATCATTGATGTATACAGAGAAAAGAATTGAACCCTGTGGCACCCCCATAGAGACTACCAGAGGCCCAGACAACAGGCCGTCCGATTTGACACATTGAACTCTATCAGAGAAGTAGTTGGTGAACCAGGCGAGGCAATCATTTGAGTCTGCCGATGAGGATGTGGTGATTGACAGAGTCGAAAGCCTTGGCCAGGTCAATGAATACGGCAGCACAGTATTGTTTCTTATTGATGGCGGTTACGATATCGTTTAAGACCTTGAGCGTGGCTGAGGTACACCCATGAACAGCTCTGAAACCAGATTGCATAGCAGAGAAGGTGCGGTGGGATTCGAAATGGTCGGTAATCTGTTTGTTGACTTGGCTTTCGAAGACCTTAGAATGGCAGGGTAGGATAGATATAGGTCTGTAGCAGTTTGGGTCAAGAGTGTCCCCTCCTTTGAAGAGGGGGGTGACAGCAGCTGCTTTCCAATCTTTTGGAATCTCAGACGACACGAAAGAGAGGTTGAACAGGCTAGTAATAGGAGTTGCAACAATTTCGGCAGATCATTTTAGAAAGAAAGGGTCCAGATTGTCAAGCCTGGCTGATTTGTAGGGGTCCAGATTTTGCAGCTCTATCAGAACATCAGCTGACTGGATTTGGGAGAAGGAGAAATGGGGAAGGCTTGGGCGAGTAGCTGTGGAGGATGCAGTGCTGTTGACCGCGGTCGGGGTAGCCAGGTGGAAAGCATGGCCAGCCGTAGAAAAATGCTTATTGAAATTCTCAATTATAGTGGATTTATCGGAGGTGACAGTTTCCTATCCTCAGTTCAGTGGGCAGCTGGGAGGAGGTGTTCTTATTCTCCATGGACTTTACAGTGTCCCAGAACTTTGAGTTTGTGTTGCAGGAAGCAAATTTCTGCTTGAAAAACCTAGCCTTGGCTTTTCTAACTGCCTGTGTATATTGGTTTCTAACTTCCCTGAAAAGTTGAATATCATGGGGGCTGTTCGATGCTAATGCAGAATGCCACAGGATGTTTTTGTGTTGGTTAAGGGCAGTCAGGTCTGGAGAGAACCAAGGGCTATATCTGTTCCTGGTTCTAAATTTCTTAAATGCGGCATGCTTATTTTAAGATGGTGAGGAAGGCATTTAAAAAAAATAACCAAGCATCCTCTACTGACGGGATGAGGTCAATATCCTTCCAGGATACCCGGGCCAGGTCGATTAGAAAGGCTTGCTCACTGAAATGTTTCAGGGAGCGTTTGACAGTGATGAGTGGAGGTCGTTTGACCACTGACCCATTATGGATGCAGGCAATGAGGCAGTGATCGCTGAGATCTTGGTTGAAAACAGCAGAGGTGTATTTAGAGGGCAAGTTGGTTAGGATGATATCTATGATGGTGCCCGTGTTTACGGCTTTGGGGTGGTACCTGGTAGGTTCATTGATAATTTGTGTGAGATTGAGGGCATCAAGCTTAGATTGTAGGATGGCTGGGGTGTTAAGCATGTCCCAGTTTAGGTCACCTAGCAGCACGAGCTCTGAAGATAGATGGGAGGCAATCAGTTCACATATGGTGTCCAGAGCACAGCAGAGGGTGGTAAATAGCAGGCGGCAATGGTGAGAAACTTGTTTTTAGAGAGATGGATTTTTAAAAGTAGAAGTTCAAATTGTTTGGGTACAGACCTGGATAGTAGGACAGAACTCTGCAGCCTAACACCGCCCCCTTTGGCCGTTCTATCTTGTCTGAAAATGTTGTAGTTAGGGATGAAGATTTCAGAGTTTTTGGTGGACTTCCTAAGCCAGGATTCAGACACGGCTAGGACATCCGGTTTGGCAGAGTGTGCTAAAGCAGTGAATGAAACAAACTTAGGGAGGAGGCTTCTAATGTTAACATGCATGAAACCAAGGCTGTTACGGTTACAGAACTCATCAAAAGACAGCGCCTGGGGAATAGGAGTGGAGCTAGGCACTGCAGGCCTGAATTCACCTCTACATCACCAGAGGATCAGAGGAGGAGTAGAATAAGGGTACGGCTAAAAGCTATGAGAATTGGTCATCTATGACGTCCGGAATAGAGAGTAAAAGGAGCAGGTTTCTGGGGCGATAAAATAGCTTCAAGGTATAAATGTACAGACAAAGGTATGGTAGGATGTGAATACAGTGGAGGTAAACCTAGGCATTGAGTGATGAGAGAGATATTGTCTCTAGAAACATAATTGAAACCAGAAGATGTTATAGCATGTGTGGGTGGTAGAACTGAAAGTTTGGATAAGGTATAATGAGCAGGGCTAGAGGCTCTACCGTGAAATAAGCCAATAAACACTAACCAGACAGCAATGGACAAGGCATATTGACATTAAGGAGAGGCATGCTTAGCCGAGTGATCATAATGGTCCAGTGAGATTCAGACAGCTAGCCGGGCCATAGGTAGCAAGCTGGCAGAAGATGGAGGGAGGTCTGTTTTTAGCCACCTCATGCCTTTTTGTCTGTAGATTAGTGGGGTTCCGTGTGGTAGAGGAGACCAGTCCAATTGGCAAAATAGTTAGTGGCCCAAGAAAATTGTCCGATAGCCCTATTCAGATAGCAGCCGATAAGACAGCTAACGATTAGCGGGCCGCAGATGGGCATTCAGGTTACATCGCGACGGAGGGGCCAGTTGGATAACTCCCTCGGGCAGATAACGTCAGTAGTCCAGTCGTGAAGGCCCGATGGGGCTCCGCATCGGCAGTAAAACGGGTCCGGATAGGTGATTGTAGCCCAGGAGTGGCTGATGGAACTCTTCAGCTGGCTAGCTCCGGAATAATTGATGTTAGCTCCGGGACCGACGTTAGCCAATAGTCACTCGGGTAGCAGCTAGCTAGCTGCAACATCCAGGTGCAAATGTCCAGAGCATGCGGTAGAAATCCGGGGATATGGAGAGAAAATAGGTCTGGTATGCTCTGGTCTGAGGCGCACTGTACAAAACTGGTGATAGCTTTTCGAGCTAAGGGATAGCTGATGACCGCCAACCGTGGCTAGCCGAACTCCAACGTTAGCTGAACTGGCCAACCTCTTCACGTTAGTGAACTGGCCAACCCCTTCACGTTAGTGAACTGGCCAACCCCTTCACGTTAGTGAACTGGCCAACCTCTTCACGTTAGTGAACTGGCCAACCTCTTCACGTTAGTGAACTGGCCAACCTCTTCACGTTAGTGAACTGGCCAACCTCTTCACGTTAGTGAACTGGCTAACCTCTTCACGTTAGTGAACTGGCTAACCTCTTCACGTTAGTGAACTGGCTAACCTCTGGCTAGCTTCTGTTGTGGATTTCAGATTTGAGGTAAATTATGTTTTTTTTTAATTGGTGAGGCGGGTTGCAGGAGAGTGTTTTGAGGTTGAGTTTTTAGAAAAAAATATATAAAAAGATATGTGAAGAAAATATGTAAATATACACTGCTCAAAAAAATAAAGGGAACACTTAAACAACACAATGTAACTCCAAGTCAATCACACTTCTGTGAAATCAAACTGTCCACTTAGGAAGCAACACTGATTGACAATAAATGTCACATGCTGTTGTGCAAATGGAATAGACAGGTGGAAATTATAGGCAATTAGCAAGACACCCCCAATAAAGGAGTGGTTCTGCAGGTGGTGACCACAGACCACTTCTCAGTTCCTATGCTTCCTGGCTGATGTTTTGGTCACTTTTGAATGCTGGCGGTGCTTTCACTCTAGTGGTAGCATGAGACAGAGTCTACAACCCACACAAGTGGCTCAGGTAGTGCAGCTCATCCATGATGGCACATCAATGCGAGCTGTGGCAAGAAGGTTTGCTGTGTCTGTCAGCGTAGTGTCCAGAGCATGGAGGCGCTACCAGGAGACAGGCCAGTACATCAGGAGACGTGGAGGAGGCCGTAGGAGGGCAACAACCCAGCAGCAGGACCGCTACCTCTGCCTTTGTGCAAGGAGGAGCACTGCCAGAGCCCTGCAAAATGACCTCCAGCAGGCCACAAATGTGCATGTGTCTGCTCAAACGGTCAGAAACAGACTCCATGAGGGCGGTATGAGGGCCCGACGTCCACAGGTGGGGGTTGTGCTTACAGCCCAACACCGTGCAGGACGTTTGGCATTTGCCAGAGAACACCAAGATTGTCAAATTCGCCACTGGCACCCTGTGCTCTTCACAGATGAAAGCAGGTTCACACTGAGCACGTGACAGACGTGACAGAGTCTGGAGACGCCGTGGAGAACTTTCTGCTGCCTGCAACATCCTCCAGCATGACCGATTTGGCGGTGGGTCAGTCATGGTGTGGGGTGGCATTTCTTTGGGGGGCCGCACAGCCCTCCATGTGCTCGCCAGAGGTAGCCTGACTGCCATTAGGTACCGAGATGAGATCCTCAGACCCCTTGTGAGACCATATGCTGGTGCGCTTGGCCCATGTGGCTGGAGTGTGTCAGCAGTTCCTGCAAGAGGAAGGCATTGATGCTATGGACTGGCCCGCCCGTTCCCCAGACCTGAATCCAATTGAGCACATCTGGGACATCATGTCTCGCTCCAGCCACCAACGCCACGTTGCACCACAGAATGTCCAGGAGTTGTTGAAGGCACAGGTTGAAGGCACAGTGGATGGATCCTTTGTCGACACGGCGCCGCACCACCACGACTGGTCTGCCGACAAATACTCCATCCACTGTGCCTTCAACCGGCCTCCGTCGGACGTCGGCACAGACGCTTCTATTAGCCCCGGGCTGCTAACTTTAAACGCCGTGTCTCCCATGTGCTAGCGTAGTAGCGACTACTCCACGGCTTCCCTGTTCCATCTATTGCTGTCCCCTGGACCCTATGATCACTTGATGGCGAAAGAGGTATTGTAGTAATTTAATTTGTTAGCCGGGAGATGCACCTGGCTCACAGCTAACTGGTGCTAGCTTTGGGGCAGAGGGGTTAGCCACTATAGCGACTCGGTAGCAGCAGTGATCCGGTGCCAAGGCCCAGAGCTTACGGTAAGGATCCGGTGGAGTAGTGGATTCTAGCCGTGTTTGGGTGGAGTCCGGGTGAACAACTGAGTAGGCCGGGAGGTGGTCCTCAGGGATAGCGTCGGTACTGGGTCACTCAGTGGCAGCTAACTAGCTGTGAAGATCAAGAGTAATGGTCCAGGGTTTACGGCAGGAATCCGGCGTTGTATTGAGAATAAGAAAACAGGCAAAGTGTTTAATTGTTTGTAGATTTAATTATAGTCAGAATTTATTGTTCAATTAAAGGGCAATTGTTTCTTCTTAAAAACACAACTAAGCCAGAACCAACAAAAATATTATACTGAATATTGCTATGGTGTCCATATTAGGACAGCATACTGTAAAACAGTGAATGTTTGATGTTAGATAATACACACACAGTTGATGTAAATTGAAAACATGGTATGATTCATTCAGACATTCATGGTCATCCAGCAACCTCACAGGGCACATCCGATGAGTCACCCCAGAAAAGCGGACTGGGCCTGGGATCGCAGGGTTGTAGGGTGATCACCATGGAGGTTGACAGAAAGAGCTGTGGTGATTTGAGGTCAGTTATGGCTACAGTGTAGTGGGGACAGCCACGAAAGAGTGGTTAGTTAGCACCTAGAGCTAAAGGCTAGGCAGTCTGTGCTTGAGTCATGCGGATGACCAAGGTTCAATATATGATCCATTACAACAGCATCAAAAGAGAAGATTTAGCTGAAGGCTATGGTATCAACTGTATTGTATGTACCATTGTGCTGTGGAGAGATAGGAGTTATCAAAACTGTAGGTCTATGAGCACTGAAGGTCATATGAACCTTTTACAACATTTATTTCCATGATACAGAAAGTTGCTTGAATTATCTAGCAAAGTGTTGGTCCTACAAGAGAACATATAAATATACTCTGTATAAAGGTAATTTGAACCTCCGCTATCTATACAGTACTTTAACTGAACAGTCATCTAGTGACGTTGCAATGCCTCTGTGTTAGAGAGACTCTTTATAAACTAATTAGAAGTCTAATATGTCACAGCCTTGGAGGGGAAAAGATAAAACCCAAATTGGCCCATGTTCTAATTTTTGTCAGACTTTTTACTTAGCAATTCAATTGAGCGTGATAATAAGACAATGTGAGAGCTTTGCTCCTTTCTTCTCCCTCCATCTATCTGACATTTCTGCAGTGGAGAGGAACATGGGTTTATTAACAAGATTGGGCTCTGAAGGATCTGACAACGTGTATACATTAAGTAGCATATCTTTATTATCAATTGAGCACTCAAAAACGTAAAACATGACTAAGTTAGCTAATAAGTAAAAGCTTGGAGATGTTCTACTCTGCTGACAAGTACAAGTGGAGCTAAAATAATATTTTAAGCCACGTAAAATGAAAATTTGAGAAAGTATAGTGTTGAGTAATGGAAGATTACAGGTATATGTTTTGATCTATAGCACAATAAATCGCAGTCTTTTAATTTTCTTCTAAGGTTTCTGTGTAGTCTGAAAATTATATTCCACAACAAACTCAATGCCATTCAAAGAACATGTCATTTTCTGTAATCCTCTCGCCTAGCACTTTGAAATATATTTCCAAAGTAGAGATTCACTGCTTCTGCAACCCTTTCATGTAAATAACATGCCTGCAACAACTAACCGGCTCAAATCACAATCCTCCAAGCTGGTATTATCTCCTTTGGCATATCAAAAGACCTAAATATCAGGCCTCCTGTTGTTGCGAGCTTCTAACCAACTTTATAACTCTAAGCATGGACAAGAAAATGGAGGGAGGTGAATAATTAAGTATCATTAGTGGCTGTGATTCGGGTGGCATGGTCCTGTGTGCTGTGCTCCTTGATTTTCAGCATGCTACGGAGATAATGCCTCTGGGCATAGAGTGATCATTACATTGAGGAGCACAATTATTCTCTCTGTCAGACGCGCTCCAGACACAGTCTATGCCTTTCCATGAATCCCTAATTTCTTAAAGGGATACTTTGGGATTTTGGCACTACCATGCTAGCAGATACTCAGACTTCCAGTCACTGCGCTAATGCTAGCTAACATTGGATCGCAAAATTACATCTAACTTCCTTCATACTGGACACAGAGACATAAATGGTATCCACCAGTTCATCTGCCTCTGGGGAGGTAGATACAGGCTGCATTGCCAAAATCCAGAAGAATCCCATTAAGCCAATGGAGATGGGATGGGGGATTTCTTCCGACGCACCGCTTGAAACGCGCTTTATTAATACAATGGATGCACTCCACGAAGTGTGACTTCAATGTGTTAGCTACACTGGGACATCAGAACGGAAGGAAAGAAAGTGATATATTGAGAGAAAAAAACATACATTTGAATAGATCAAAAATCACAGATAGATATCCAAGAAGATATATAGCTTTTAAATGAGCAGACATTTTATTAATGACAACAGCGAGAACACAACAATGCAACTCCTGCTTGGCATTGTCTAGTTCCTAAGCCAAGAAGTCTACTATCCTATAGCTTATTAATGCTCTTTGTTTCCTTTTCAATGACTTGTTAGAAATAGCAAAGAATCTCACCCGTCTTGCTGTAGCTACAGTAGAGTATCTGACTATTTCTGTACCTCTGACAATCTCTCCTCCTGCTCCTCTCCTAAGTTACCTTGACTATAAAAATAAGAAACCAAGGAAATCATGCAGGATAATAAAGCTATCAACGTGTCTATGTATCCATTCAGGCTAATGTATCATTCCAAGGAAATGACTCATTATCAGGGAAGGAATACATGGTGGAATAGTGTAGGCATGCTCTCGGATAGTTCTCAGGTCAGGTGTAAAGCCAGCTCAATTAGGACATTGCGGGACTTCTCACTCCTCAAGATCAACACCTTTTTCAGTGACTTTGCTCCCTGGGCTCTCTCTATCTGCTGGAGTGAAGTCAACCAATCAGATGGCTTGCTGACTGCAGTCAATTAGAACTGGCACCTTGCCTTCAGAGCTTTAAGGATTGGAATCTGTAAATTGAGAGTGGGTGGGGTGTTATTCTGTAGAGCAAAGGTAGCTGGTAGCTTTGTGATGTCTGATGTGTTGAATACGCTGTCAATTACGTGATTTCATTAATTCAGTGTCACCTGCTACTATGTTAAGAAATAAAAATGTTGCCATTTTGTATTGTACTTTGATTATCTTGACAATTTCAGAAACAGACAACTCCCTGGTTGAAAATAGAAAAATACTTTAGTGCGTGTATTACGTTCTCCCCTCGGGTGTAGCTCGTCTGAGGAGGAGACGTAAATGCCTGGGCCTAAACACACCAGGTAAACCAGATGAAAGGGGAAGAAATGTGGGGTGTAATGAGCGAAAATAATCAGACCACAACCAGAACTCAATTTTAGCCCTCAGGGGATGTTTAGTAAAGTAATTAAATAAACGATATAAAACACCCATAGAGAATCAGTAAGAAAACAAAAACGAACAACCACAACCAGGGAAGGTAAGAGAAGGGAATGTTTGGGATCGGGGTCCAAGTAATGAAAATAAACAAAAGGTCCCTCTTCTACACACCTAATCCTTCCTAACACACTCTAAACCCTAACCCACTGTCCTACCTGGTTCCAAGAAAATACAAGGGTGACACCCACCCGGCTAACCTAGTGAATAAAACCATGGGTTATCTACGTGGGAATGTACACCCATGGGCAGGTCTACCTTTTCCCTTCTCCAGGACCTAGGTAGGGTGGAGTACATTAGGAGGACAGGCTGTAAAACAAAGAAAGATAAATTAAAACAACAAATCATCAAATAGCCCAAAAAACAAGTGTCCACTCTCTCTTCTCTTTTCACACGCCAAACAGATATCCTCTCTTCAATCAGCTACAGCCACGCCCACCATCGTCAGCTGCAACTAGGTACACTTGTAATGCCTAGGACACAAACACACTAACATGGGAAAATGGGGAGCAAGAAAAATGTAACGCCCCCCCCCCCAAAAAAGAGTAAACCCCTGGGTTTATGATAAAACCCTTACATACATAATTTTTTTATAATACCAATTACTTACAACACCCCCTAGTTGGCAATGCCTTGTTCTATTATTATTATTTTTAATTTTTTTCTGAACTAGGCACGGGACAAAGCATCTGCAACTACGTTTTCTGAACCCTTTATGTGCTGAAATTCTAAATTCTAACCCTGTATAACCAACGCCCAACGCATAAGACGTTGGTTGTGGTTATACATGCGGCTCAAAAATTAAAGGGTTGTGGTCTATGTATACCACAACAGGCAACACACTGGAGCCAACATAAACCTCAAATTGTAGGGCAAATAACAGCGCCAGGGTCTCCTGTTCGATAGTGGAATAACACGACTGGCAGCTGTTGAATTTACGATAGAAGTAGCAAACTGGGTGATCTAGACCATCGTGTTCCTGTAATAGTACAGCACCTGCACCCACTGAACTGGCATCCACCTCCAACTTAAATGGTTTCTGGAAATCAGGGTTAGAAAGAACAGGAGAAGTACACAATAGGGCTTTTACAGAGTCAAAAGCAGATTGACACTCAGCGGTCCACTCAAAGGACACTAAAGGACTGAGTAACCTAGTCATTGGGGCTACAACAGTTGAGAAATTCCTACAAAATGTACAATAACCCGTCATGCCTGAGAATCTGCTTATTTCTCGGCAAGTGGCAGGGGCAGGAAACCGGGTGATAGCTGTTACGGTACGCACCTGACCCCGACCTACCTCTTTACACAAATATGTAACAGTAGCCTTGCCAAACTCACATTTGGCTAAGTTAAGGGTCAAAGAAGCGCTGGCCAAGCGTGCAAACTCAGCCCTCAATGTGCTCATGTGATCAAGCCAGGTAGTCGAATGAACAACCAGGTCATCCAGATATGCAGTACAATCAGGAACATCAGCCAATACAATATTTACCAAACGTTGAAACGTGGCCGGAGCATTCCTCATTCCAAAAGCCATCACGGTGTACTGGCAGAAACTGTCAGGAGTTACAAAAGCAGACACCTCAGAGGCACGAGGGGTTAAAGGCACCTGCCAATAACCTTTTAACAAGTCAAGCTTAGTAACATACGCAGCCGAGCCAATGGTGTCTATACAGTCATCCATGCGAGGTAAAGGGAATGAGTCAGGTATAGTAACATTATTCACTTTCCTGTAGTCAGTGCAAAACCTTTGAGTCCTGTCAGGCTTTGGAATCAGCAGACAGGGGGAACTCCAAGGACTGCCACTGGGGATTGCCATCTCATTGTCCAGTAAATAAGTTACCTCTTTCTTCATCACTCTCTTGGTTGAACTCACACGATAGGGGTGCTGTTTGATTGGAGCAACATCACCTACATTTATATCATGTTTCAACACATTTGTACGACTGGGAACATCCTGAAAGAGACTCGGAAAATCAGTGATTAGTAACTCAATATCAGCCCTCTGCTGATCATTCAAGTGCAACAAATGAGTTGGGAGAGACGCTACCATCTCCGAATTACACAAACGAGCACACTGCTCAGGAGTATTCCGCGTCACCAAACCGTCCTCATCATTTATGCTGACTCCTGGGTGAGTAACCAGGCTCACAGAAGCAACAGAGGATACAACAGGATTTTCACTGGTAATGGGAGACTCAATACCACCTCTAACAAGATAGGCTTTAATCATGTTAATGTGACATACCTGAAATGGGTGTCTACGGTCTGGCGTTTTGATAACATAATCAGCATCACTGAGTTTTCGGTCCACCACATATGGACCAGAGAAACTGGAAGAGAGACACGAGCCGGGTACCGGCAACAACACCAAGACTTGGTCACCTGGGTGAAAAGAACGAGACAGATTTAACCTGTTGGGGCTAGGGGGCAGTATTTTCACGGCTGGATAAAAAAACGTACCCGATTTAATCTGGTTACTAATCCTACGCAGTAACTAGAAAATGCATATACTTATTATATATGGATAGAAAACACCCTAAAGTTTCTAAAACTGTTTGAATGGTGTCTGTGAGTATAACAGAACTCATTTGGCAGGCAAAACCCTGAGACAGATTCTGACAGGAAGTGGATACCTGATGTGTTGAATTACCTTTAAGCCTATGCCATTGAAACACACAGGGGCTTATTAATGTTTTGGCACTTTCTATTGCTTCCACTAGATGTCACCAGTCTTTAAAGTGTTTTGAGTCTTCTACTGTGAGATCTGACCGAACAAGAGCCTTGGAACGGTGATGGCCGATTAGACTCTGGCGCGCGAGGTCATGTTGGGTACCCTCGTTCCAATACGTTTTAAAAGAGAATGCATTCGTCCACCTTGAATATTATTCATGTTCTGGTTAAAAAAAGGCACTAATGATTTATGCTATACAACGTTTGACATGTTTGAACGAACGTAAATATATTTTTTGCCCTCGTTCATGAAGTGAAGTCCGGCGGGCTTAGATCATGTGCTAACAACACGGAGCTTTTTGGACATAAATGAGCTTTTTTGAACAAAACTACATTCGTTATGGACCTGGGATTCCTGGAAGTGACATCTGATGAAGAAAATCAAAGGTAATGGATTATTTACATAGTATTTTCGATTTTAGATCTCTCCAACATGGCGGTCAGTCTGTATCGCAAAGCGTATTTTTCTGGGCGCAGTGCTCAGATTATTGCAAAGTGTGATTTCCCAGTAAGGTTATTTTTAAATCTGGCAAGTCGATTGCGTTCAAGAGATGTAAATCTATAATTCTTTAAATGACAATATAATATTTTACCAATGTTTTCTAATATTAATTATTTAATTTGTTGTGCTGACTTGACTGCCGGTTATTGGAGGGAAACGATTTCCTGAACATCAACGCCATAGTAAAACGCTGTTTTTGGATATAAATATGAACTTGATAGAACTAAAAATGCATGTATTGTCTAACATAATGTCCTAGGAGTGTCATCTGATGGAGATTGTCAAAGGTTAGTGCATCATTTTAGCTGGTTTTATGGTTTTGGTGACGCCTGTCTTTGAATTGACAAAACATTACACACAGCTATTGTCAATGTACTCTCCTAAAATAATCTAACTTTATGTTTTCGCCGTAAAACCTTTTTGAAATCGGACAACGTGGTTAGATTAACCTCTCTGGGCTAGGCGGGACGAATTCGTCCCACCTACGTAACAGCCACTTGAAGCCTGTGGCGCGATTTTCAAAACCTTAAAAATCCTATTACTTCAATTTCTCAAACATATGACTATTTTACAGCTATTTAAAGACAAGACTCTCGTTAATCTAACCACACTGTCTGATTTCAAAAAGGCTTTACAACGAAAGCAAAATATTAGATTATGTCAGAGTACCAAGCCAGAAATAATCAGACACCCATTTTTCAAGCCAGCATATAATGTCACCAAAACCCAGAAGACAGCTACATGCAGCACTCACCTTTGATGATCTTCATCAGATGACAACCCTAGGACATTATGTTATACAATACATGCATGTTTTGTTCAATCAAGTTCACATTTATATCAAAAACCAGTTTTTTACATTAGCATGTGACGTTCAGAACTAGCATACCCCCCGCAAACTTCCGGGGAATTCGCTAACATTTTACTAAATTACTCACGATAAACGTTCACAAAAAGCATAACAATTATTTTAAGAATTATAGATACAGAACTCCTCTATGCACTCGATATGTCCGATTTTAAAATAGCTTTTTGGTGAAAGCACATTTTGCAATATTCTAAGTACATAGCCCAGCCATCACGGGCTAGCTATTTAGACACCCGGCAAGTTTAGCCTTCACCAAAATCAGATTTACTATAACAAAAATGTTATTACCTTTGTTGTCTTCGTCAGAATGCACTCCCAGGACTTCTACTTCAATAACAAATGTTGATTTGGTCCCAAATAATCCATCGTTATATCCGAATAGCGGCGTTTTGTTCGTGCGTTCTAGACACTATCCGAAATGGTAAATCAGGGTTACGAGCATGGCGCATTTCGTGACAAAAAATGTCTAAATATTCCATTACCGTACTTCGAAGCATGTCAACCGCTGTTTAAAATCAATTTTTATGCAATTTATCTCGTAAAAAAGCGATAATATTCCGACCGGGAATCTGCGTTTCGGTAAATAGAGGGAAAAAAAGAAAGACGGGCCGACCAGTGCACGCGCCTAAGCCCACTGTCCCTTGATCGGCCACTTGACAAAGGCGATAATGTGTTTCAGCCTGGGGCTGGAATGACGACATTAAGCTTTTTCCCGGGCTCTGAGAGCCTATGGGAGCCGTGGGAAGACAGGCCACTTCCTGTAAAGGAATCTCTCAGGATTTTGCCTGCCATACGAGGTCTGTTATAGTCACAGACACCATTTAAACAGTTTTAGAAACTTTCGGGTGTTTTCTATCCATATCTAATAAGTATATGCATATTCTAGTTACTGGGTAGGAGTAGTAACCAGATTAAAATCGGTACGTTTTTTATCCGGCGGTGTAAATACTGCCCCCTAGCCCTAAGAGGATAAACTCAAAAATGAACGCACGATACACTGACAGTCCTGTTAGGTTTACACACACTAAACACGGAACAATCTCCCACAAATACACAGACAAACACACCCAACTAATATAGGACTTCCAATCAAAGGCAACACCACACAGCTGCCTTCAATTGGAAGTCCACCCCAATTAACTCAACATAGAAACAGATCAACCAGACTACACATAGAAATACAATCAACATAGACCATAACTCAAAACCCGGAAATAATAAATCAAACGCCCTCCTAACTAACACACCACCCTGAACCACATAAAACAAATACCCTCTGCCACGTCCTGACCAAACTAAAATGACAATTAACCCTTATACTGGCCAGGACGTGACACTTTCACCGAAAAGCTATTTTAAAATCAGACATAGAGTGCATAGAGGAGTTCTGTATCTATAATTCTTAAAATAATTGTTATGCTTTTTGTGAACGTTTATCGTGAGTAATTTAGTAAATTCACCGGCAGTGTTCGGTGGGAATGCTAGTCACATGCTAATGTAAAAAGCTGGTTTTTGATATAAATATGAACTTGATTGAACAAAACATGCATGTATTTTATAACATAATGTCCTAGGGTTGTCATCTGATGAAGATAATAAAAGGTTAGTGCTGCATTTAGCTGTCTTCTGGGTTTTTGTGACATTATATGCTAGCTTGAAAAATGGGTGTCTGATTATTTCTGGCTTGGTACTCTGCTGACATAATCTAATGTTTTGCTTTCGTTGTAAAGCCTTTTTGAAATCGGACAGTGTGGTTAGATAAAGGAGAGTCTTATCTTTAAAATGCTGTGTAATAGTCATATGTTTGAAAAATGGAAGTTTTTGTATTTTAGAGGAGTTTGTATTTCGCGCCACGCCCATCATTGGATATTGGAGCAGGTGTTCCGCTAGCGGAACGTCTAGATGTAAGAGGTTAACGAGAGTCTTGTCTTTAAAATGGTGTAAAATAGTCATATGTTTGAAAAATTAAAGTTTTTGCATTTGAGGTTTTTGAATAATGCGCCACGGGATTACACTGGCTGTTACGTAGGTGGGACGATTTGGTGCCACCTATCCTAGAGAGGTTAACCTCTTACATCTAGACGTTCCGCTAGCGGAACACCTGCTCCAATATCCAATGATGGGCGTGGCGCGAAATACCAAGTCCTCAAATCTGAAAACTTCAATTTTTCAAACATATGACTATTTTACACCATTTTAAAGACAAGACTCTCCTTTATCTAACCACACTGTCCGATTTCAAAAAGGCTTTACAGCAAAAGCAAAACATTAGATTATGTTAGGAGAGTACCCTGCCAAAAAAAAATAAAAAATCACACTGCCATTTTCAAAGCAACTAGATGCATCACAAATACCCAAAACACAGCTAAATGCAGCACTAACCTTTGACAATCTTCACAGATGACACTCCTAGGACATCATGTTACACAATACATGCATTTTTTGTTTGATAAAGTTCATATTTATACATAAAAACAGCATTTTACATCGGCGCGTGACATTCAGAAAATATTTTCCCTCAAATGCTTCCGGTGAACAGCGCTTCAATTTACAAAATTACTATTTGAAAACATTGTTAAAATGTAATATTGTCATTCAAAGAATTATAGATTAACATCTCGTGAATGCAATGGCTTTGCCAGATTTAAAAATAACTTTACTGGGAAATCACACTTCGCAATAAACGACGTGGTATGCTCAGAAAAATAGGCTAGGCGATACATGTTAGCGCCATCTTGGAACCATCTAATATCAAAAATACTATTGTAAATATTCCCTTACCTTTGATTATCTTCATCAGAAGGCACTTCCAGGAATCCCAGGTCCACAACAAATGTAGTTTTGTTGGAAAAAGTTAATCATTTATGTCCCAATAGTTCCTTCTTGTTAGCGCGTTCCGAAGGCTACTCATAATGTACTGAAACGCGCGGGACTTGTCACGAATGTGCAAAAAATATATATTTACGTTCGTTCAAACATGTCAAACGTTGTATAACATAAATCTTTAGGGCCTTTTTCAACCAGAGCTTCAATAATATTCAAGGCGGACGATTGCATTTTCTTACTAAACGTTTCGGAACAAAATGGTTCCCCATGGGCACCCGCGTCATAGTAGTAATAGCCCTCCCCCTGTGACCAACTTCCAAAGCCTCTCTTTGGGTCAGTTTCTACCATAGAAGACTCAAACCACTTTGTAAGGACTGGTGACATTTAGTGGAAGCCTTAGGAAGTGCTAAATGATTAGTAAGTCCCTGTGTGTTTCAATGGCAAAGGTTTGAAGTGATTCCACACATCAGATTTTCATTCCCTGTTAGGATATGTCTCAGGGTTGACTGCCATATGAGTTCTGTTAATAAGGAATTGAAGCATTGTTTACCGGGACGCATTTGAGGGGAAATTATTTAGTCAACGTCAGACGCCGATGTAAAATGCTGTTTTTATATATAAATATGACCTTTATTGAACAAAAGAATGCATGCATTGTATAACATGATGTCCTAGGTGTGTCATCTGATGAAGTTTGTAAAAGGTTAGTGCTGCATTTAGCTGTTTTTTGATTATTTGTGATGCAAGTGGTTGGTCGGAAAATGGCTATGTTGCTGCTTTTTACGATGGACTCATCTAACATAATCTAATGATTTGCTTTTCCTGTAAAACCTTTTTGAAATCGGACGACGTGGGTCGATTCAGAAGAGGTGTATCTATAAAAAAAAATATATATATATTAATTTTTTTTTGTTTTAATTATGATTTTTTTTTAATGCTAATTGGCGATATGATTTTTCGCTGGATTTTGATCCCGCTGACGGGATGAGACGCTGAAGAGGATTTATACTCACAGACACCATTCAAACAATTTTAGAAACTTTAGAGTGTTTTCTATCCAAATCTACTAATTATATGCATATTCTAGTTACTGGGCAGGAGTAGTAACCAGATTAAATTGGGTACGTTTTTTTATCCGGCTGTGCAAATACTGCCCCCTATCCCCAACAGGTTTTAATGTATACAACCAACCGCTCTGGGAGGCTGTTTTTAAATTCTTCCAATAACATTAATTCACGAAGACCTTGAAAGTCATTGATTTTACTCGCTGAGCACCATTTGTCAAAGAGACTCCTTCTCTCTAGCGAATTCAACAAACGTTTTTATAGAGGATTTGGAGTACTTTCTAAATTTTTGTCTATAATCCTCCGGCACAAGCTCATACCCACGGAGCACAGTAGCCTTAACTATGTCATAATGAAGACTATCAGCGAGAGAAAGAGTACCCATCACCTCCTGCGCTTTACCGAACAATTTACATTGGAGTAACAGCGGCCACACATCCCTAGGCCAATTCAAAGCCACTGCTATGCGTTCGAATGCACAAAAGTAAGAGTCAACCTCAGACTCACGGAATTGTGGAACTAAAGCAATATGCCGGCTAATGTCAAAGGTAGAGGCAGATCCTGGGGTGGAAAACACACTATTGGAAACGGCAGGGACAGCGGCCAGCCTCGCCATCTCCGCCTCTAATTCCAATTTGCGCATTTCGAAGTCCATCTGCCTTATCTTAAGGTCCTTTTCTGCTTCCAACTCCTGTCGGCGCATCTCTAACTTGAGATGTAACTCATCCTTTCAGATTTGTGCTCGCTCTTCTGCCTCCATCTGTAAATGTACAGCCGTAGGCATAGGAGAAAGAGGGTCAAATCGAGGCAAGGTGGCCGGGGCCTTATACTCAACCTCATCGTCGGGCCTATACGGGGTACCCAGAGCATCCACCACCTCTTCAACCGTAGGCCGAGGCAAAAACCAACACCTGCTTTTCAATCAGCGCCACTAACACCAATGCCTTTACCTCCGCCTTAACAAAATCCCTTGGCACGGAGATATCTAAATGGTCTGCCAAAGTCTCTAAATCCACTCTCCTACAATTCTCAGAAACCTCCCACGTTGGGTTATCCAGAAAAAAACTTCAGGTTAAAAAGTTGTCCATTTTCTAAATCCACCACCTAACTATAACATCCAACACAACAACCACCCAATCCACCTTTACTACCCTAGTGTGCGGGCACAAGCTGGATCAAAAAGATCTCGGATGAGCCCCCATATTACGTTCTCCCCTCAGGTGTAGCTCGTCTGAGGAGGAGAAGTAAATGCCTGGGCCTAAACACACCAGGTAAACCAGATGAAAGGGGAAGAAATGTGGGGTGTAATGAGCGAAAATAATCAGACCACAACTCAATTTTAGCCTTCAGGGGATGTTTAGTAAAGCAATTAAATAAATATAAAAAAACACCCATAAAGAATCAGTAAGAAAACAAAAACTAACAACCACAACCAGGGAAGGTAAGAGAAGGGAATGTTTGTGATCAGGGTCCAAGTAATGAAAATAAACAAAAGGTCCCTCCTCTTCTACACACCTAATCCTTCCTAACACACTCTAAACCCTAACCCACTGTCCTACCTGGTTCCAAGAAAATACAAGGGTGACACCCACCCGGCTAACCTAGTGTATAAAACCATGGGTTATCTACGTGGGAATGTACACCCATGGGCAGGTCTACCTTTTCCCTTCTCCAGGACCTAGGTAGGGTGGAGTACATCAGGAGGACAGGCTATAAAACAAACAAAGATAAATTAAAACAATAACTCATCAAATAGCCAAAAAAAACAAGTGTCCACTCTCTCCCCCTCTCTCTTCTCTTTTCTTTTCTTTTCACACGACAAACAGATATCCTCTCTTCAATCAGCTACAGCCACGCCCACCATCGTCAGCTGCAACTAGGTACACCTGTAATGCCTAGGACACAAACACACTAACATGGGAAAATGGGGAGCAAGAAAAACGTAACACGTAACAGCGTGCGTCATACTCTACTCTCAGGAATTGCTAGTAAATGCTAGTAAAACTAAATGCTGCCCGTACCTGGCGCCCGACTAGCATCACTACTCTGGACGGTTTTGACTTAGAATATGTGGACAACTACAAATACGTAGGTGTCTGGTTAGACTGTAAACTCTCCTTCCAGACTCACATTAAGCATGTCCAATCCAAAATGTAATCCCGAATCGGCTTCATATTTCACAACAAAGCCTCCTTCACTCATGCTGCCAAACATACCCTCGTAAAACGGACTATCCTGCCGATCCTTGACTTCGGCGATGTCATTTACAAAATAACCTCCAACACTCTACTCAGCAAACAGGATGTAGTCTGTCACAGTGCCATCCGTTTTGTCACCATAACCACATATACTACCCACCACTGCGACCTGTATGCTCTCGTTGGCTGGCCCTCGCTTCATATTCGTTGACAAACCCACTGGCTCCAGGTCATTTATAAGTCTTTGCTAGGTAAAGCCCTGCTTTATCTCAGCTCACTGGTCACCATAGCAGCACCCACCCATAGCACACGCTCCAGCAGGTATATTTCACTGGTCATCCCCAAAGTCAACACTTCCTTTGGCCGCCTTTCATTCCAGTTCTCTGCTGCCAATGACTGGAATGAATTGCAAAATAAAATCACTGAAGCTGGAGACTTATAGCTCCCTCACTAACTTTAAGCATCAGCTGTC
The DNA here is from genome assembly GCF_965601325.2 of Salmo salar. Classification (NCBI taxonomy): domain Eukaryota; kingdom Metazoa; phylum Chordata; class Actinopteri; order Salmoniformes; family Salmonidae; genus Salmo; species Salmo salar. The sequence goes on along the minus strand of NC_138302.1, from coordinate 28,910,089 downwards.
AGAGCAGCTTACTGATCACTGTACCTGTACACAGCCAATCTGTAAATAGCAAACCCAACTACATCATCCCCATATTGTTATTTATCTTCTTACTCTTTTGCACCCCATTATCTCTACTTGCACATCATCATCTGCACATCTATCACTCCAGTGTTAATGCTAAATTGCAATTATTTCATCTCTATGGCCTTTTTTATTGCCTTACCTCCCTAATCTTCTACATTTGCACACACTGTACACAGATTTTTCTAATGTGTTACCTTTGATTATTTTCATCAGAAGGCACTTCCAGGAATCCCAGGTCCACAACAAATGTAGTTTTGTTCGAAAAAGTTAATAATTTATGTCCCAATAGCTCCTTCTTGTTAGCGCGTTCCGAAGGCTACTCAAAATGTACGAAGCGCGCGGGACTTGTCGTCACGAATGTGCAATTTTTTTTTATTTACGTTCGTTCAAACATGTCAAACGTTGTATAACATAAATCTTTAGGGCCTTTTTCAATCAGAACTTCAATAATATTCAAGGCGGACGATTGCATTGTCTTACAAAACGTTTCGGAATGAAAGAGTACTCACGGGCACGCACATCATAGTAGTAATGGCCCTCCCCCTATTACAAACTTTCCAGGCCTCTCGTTCGGTCAGTTTTTACCGGAGAAGACTCAAACCACTTTGTAAAGACTGTTGACATCTAGTGGAAGCCGTAGGAAGTGCTACATGAATCCTAACTCACTGTGTGTTTCATAGGCAAAGGCTTGAAAGTGATTCCACACATCAGATTTCCACTTCCTGTTAGGATTTGTCTCAGGGTTTTGACTGCCATATGAGTTCTGTTATACTCACAGACACCATTCAAACAGTTTTAGAAACTTTAGAGTTTTCTATCCAAATCGAATAATAATATGCATATCCTAGCTTCTGAGTTTTTGTCGGATGCAGTTTAATATGGGCACGTATTTTTTTCAAAATTCTCAATACCGCCCCCTGGCCTTAAGGTGCATCAAGAGGTTAATTCATAAGGCTCCTTTTTTTCTAAATTTCTGCCTGAATGACGTGCCCAAAGTAAACTGCCTGTTACTCAGGCCCTGAAGCCAGGATATGCATATAAATGGTACCATTGGAAAGAAAACACTTTGACGTTTGTAGAAATGTTAAAATAATGTAGGAGAGTGTAACACAATAGATATGGTAGGAGAAAATGCAAAGAGAGACCATGCTCTTCCAATGGCCAGTATAAGGGCATACTCAATTCTAGCTTCCAGTCTGCAATTCCTATGGCTTACACTGGGTGTCAGCAGTCTATATTCAAGGTTTCAGGCGTGTTACTTGAAAAATAAATAAGAAATAACAGTTTTAGTACAGGGACACCGTCTTGAAATCTGTGTTTGCTCGTGCCAAGAAGACAAGACGCACCTGCTAAATCCGGGTTTCCTATTGAACATACTTCTTTCTGTAAGAAATATTATAGTTTGATTACATTTTAGGGTATCTGAGGAATAAATAGAAACGTATCTTGACTTGTTGAAACAAAGTTTAGGGGTAGATTTTCGGATTGCTTTCTTTGCATGTTGAATGAGTAGATTACTCAAATCGATAACGCCAACTAAACAGACTTTTTGGGATATAAAGAAGGATTTTATCTAACAAAACAACACTACATGTTATAGCTGGTGACCCTTTAGATGACAAATCAGAGGAAGATTTTCAAAAAGTAAGTGAATATTTCATCACTATTTGAATTAATGAAACCTGTGCCGGTGGAAAAATATTTTGATGTGGGGCGCCGTCCTTAAACAATCGCATGGCATGCTGTTAGATTAACAATAATTTAAGCTTTCAACCAATATAAGACACTTGTTTGTTCCTAAATGTTTAATATCCATCAATTTTATGATTATTTATTTGAATTGCGCACCCTCCAGTTTGGACGCCTAGGCTTAACCTCTTACATCTAGACGTTCCGCTAGCGGAACACCTGCTCCATTATCCAATGATGGGCGTGGCGCGAAATACAAACTCCTCTAAAATACAAAAACTTCCATTTTTCAAACATATGACTATTTCACAGCATTTTAAAGATAAGACTCTCCTTTATCTAACCACACTGTCCGATTTCAAAAAGGCTTTACAACGAAAGCAAAACATTAGATTATGTCAGCAGAGTACCAAGCCAGAAATAATCAGGCACCCATTTTTCAAGCAAGCATATAATGTCACAAAAACCTAGAAGACAGCTAAATGCAACACTAACCTTTGATGATCTTCATCAGATGACAACCCTAGGACATTATGTTATACAATACATGCATGTTTTGTTCAATCAAGTTCATATTTATATCAAAAACCAGCTTTTTACATTAGCATGTGACGTTCAGAACTAGCATACCCCCCGCAAACTTCCGGGGAATTCGCCAACATTTTACTAAATTACTCACGATAAACGTTCACAAAAAGCATAACAATTATTTTAAGAATTATAGATACAGACCTCCTCTATGCACTCGATATGTCCGATTTTAAAATAGCTTTTTGGTGAAAGCACATTTTGCAATATTCTAAGTACATAGCCCAGGCATCACGGGCTAGCTATTTAGACACCCGGCAAGTTTAGCACTCACCAATTTCAGCTTTACTATTATAAAAGTTTGATTACCTTTTGTTGTCTTCGACAGAATGCACTCCCAGGACTGCTACTTCAATAACAAATGTTGGTTTGGTCCAAAATAATCCATCGTTATATCCGAATAGCGGCGTTTTGTTCGTGCGTCCCAGACACTATCTGAAATGGTAAATCAGGGTCGTGCGCATGGCGCAATTCGTGACAAAAGAAATCTAAATATTCCATTACCGTACTTCGAAGCATGTCAACCGCTGTTTAAAATCCATTTTTATGCCATTTTTCTCGTAAAAAAGCGATAATATTCCGACCAGGAATCTCCTTTTAGCTAAACTGAGGAAAGTAAACAAAGCATTCGGTCGATGCGGGCACGAGCCTGAGTCTCACAGTACTGTAACCAGCCACTACCCAAACGCGCTACTTTGTTTCAGCCAGAGCCTGCAAAGCCACGATTCAGTTTTTACCGCCTTCTGAGACCCTATGGCAGCCGTAGGAAGTGTCACGGGACAGCTAAGATCGTCACTCTTCAATAAACAGAGACAAGAAGAACGACACCTTGTCAGACAGGCCACTTCCTGCCTGAAACCTTGTCAGGTTTTTGCCAGCCAAATGAGTTCTGTTATACTCACAGACACCATTCAAACAGTTTTAGAAACTTTGGAGTGTTTTCTATCCATATGTAATAAGTATATGCATATTCTAGTTACTGGGTAGGAGTGGTAACCAGATTAAATCGGGTATGTTTTTTATCCAGCCGTGAAAATACTGCCCCCTAGCCATAACAGGTTAAGAAGTTTTAATTTAAATGCATCAAGGCGAAGGGTGGCTACTTTCAAGAATCTCAAATATAAAATATATTTGATATGTTTAACACTTTTTTTGGTTACTACATGATTCCATATGTGTTATTTCATAGTTTTGATGTATTCACCATTATTCTACAATGTAGAAAATAGTACAAATAAAGAAAAACCCTTGAATGATAGGTGTGTCCAAACTTTTGACTCGTATCTCTTAACACCATCCATATTGGATTTCTATTTGCCATATATTTTTCAACTGTGTTGTGATGTTTCACACAAGTTCTGAACCTTTCTATTCTCATAGTTTCTACAGAATGTAAATTAAAGATAATATTTTTGCTAAAGGTATTATTATATCATTGATTTTCAAATCACCCAGTAGTGCATTGTGCAGAGTTATCCCCAGGTAAATGTTGCCATTCTTCAGCCATTCCTGGATCTGTCACAAAAAACAAGCTACATATGGACAGTACCAAAATAAATGATCTATTGACTCTTCGCATCAAAGTCTGCAGAGCTGGGAAGGTTGGATCCCCCATATATATAACATTCTATTGGTTGCGAGAATTTTGTATAATAACTAAAATTGAAAAAAATCTATGTTTTAAATATGACATTTTTTGTGTATCAGTTCATAAACCATGTGCCATGGATTCGGTACAACTCTTACCAACTATTTTGCAATCTATATGGCACAGTGTCTGTAAACAGCCCATCTATCTACCTACCTCATCCCCATACTGTATTTATTTATTTATCTTGCTCCTTTGCACCCCAGTATCTCTACTTGCACATTCATCTTCTGCACATCTACCATTCCAGCGTTTAATTGCTATATTGTAATTACTTTGCCACCCTGGCCTATTTATTGCCTTAACTTACCTCATTTGCACTCACTGTATATAGACTTTTTGTTTTCTTTTGTTCTACTGTATTATTGACTGTATGTTTTGTTTATTCCATGTGTAACTCTGTGTTGTTGTATGTGTCAAATTGCTATGCTTTATCTTGGCCAGGTCGCAGTTGCAAATGAGAACTTGTTCTTAACTAGCCTACCTTGTTAAATAAAGGTGAACTAAATAAATAAAAATAAAAGTGGTCAATTTTTTGGTCCTTAAATGACACAATTTTCTTGAACCAATTTTGGTCATTGATGCAAGGCTGACAGACAAGTTCCTTACTTTTTCTTCCTTCCACTTGCCTCTTCCATTTTTGCGGTAATGCTGCTATTAGTTGCTTGTAATTTTGGGTAGAACAGACATTTCCGTATATTTGTTTTTTTTTTGGGGGGGGGGGGGGGGGGGAATGTTTTTTTTAATCAATTAGTATATTTGAGTTTAACCACAACATTTGCTGTATTATTTGTTTTGTCTTTTCTGGTGGATGGATTGACCCTGGATGCTTCTGTATGTCGCTCTGAATGTGAGTCTGTTGGATGATTGGTGTGGTGTAGTTGTTGAGCAGCTTCACTGCAAGTATATTGTATGTTTTGGATATAAAAAAATATAATCCTATAATGCTTTGTGAGGCAACCGCTTGCAAGGCTACCTCATCCTTTTCCCAAAGCCATTAAACCAACCAGTGAAACCAGGAATAGTTTAAAATTATGAGACCATAAAACCTTTATTTTACATTGCTTCCTATATGGTACATTAACCTCTTACATCTAGACGTTCCGCTAGCGGAACACCTGCTCCAATATCCAATGATAGGCGTGGCGCGAATTACAAATTCCTCAAAAATACAAAAACTTCAATTTTTCAAACATATGACTATTTCACAGCATTTTAAAGACAAGACTCTCCTTTATCTAACCACACTGTCCGATTTCAAAAAGGCTTTACAGCGAAAGCAAAACATTAGATTATGTCAGCAGAGTACCCAGCCAGAAATAATCAGACACCCATTTTTCAAGCTAGCATATAATGTCACAAAAACCCAGAAGACAGCTAAATGCAGCACTAACCTTTGATGATCTTCATCAGATGACACACCTAGGACATTATGTTATACAATACATGCATGTTTTGTTCAATCAAGTTCATATTTATATCAAAAAACAGCTTTTTACATTAGCATGTGACGTTCAGAACTAGCATACCCCCCGCAAACTTCCGGGGAATTTACTAACAATTTACTAAATTACTCACGATAAACGTTCACAAAAAGCATAACAATTATTTTAAGAATTATAGATACAGAACTCCTCTATGCACTCGATATGTCCGATTTTAAAATAGCTTTTTGGTGAAAGCACATTTTGCAATATTCTAAGTACATAGCCCAGCCATCACGGGCTAGCTATTTAGACACCCGGCAAGTTTAGCCTTCACCAAAATCAGATTTACTATTATAAAAGTTTGATTACCTTTTGTTGTCTTCTTCAGAATGCACTCCCAGGACTGATACTTCAATAACAAATGTTAGTTTGGTCCCAAATAATCCATTGTTATATCCGAATAGCGGCGTTTTGTGCGTGCGTTCCAGAAACTATCCGAAATGGTAAATCAAGGTCGTGCGCATGGCGCAATTCGTGACAAAAAAATTCTAAATATTCCATTACCGTACTTCGAAGCATGTCAACCGCTGTTTAAAATCAATTTTTATGCAATTTATCTCGTAAAAAAAGCGATAATATTCCGACCGGGAATCTCCTTTTCGGCAAACAGAGGAAAAATCACAAAGACGGGGGGGCAGCCAGGGCACGCGCCTAAGCCCACAGTCCCTTGATCGGACACTTGAGAAAGGCGATAATGTGTTTCAGCCTGGGGCTGGGATGACGACATTTAGGTTTTTCCCGGGCTCTGAGCGCCCATGGAAGACGTAGGAAGTGTCACGTTAGAGCAGAGATCCTTTGTAAAAGATAGAGATGGCAAAGAAGTTCAAGAAATGGTCAGACAGGCCACTTCCTGTAAAGGAATCTCTCAGGTTTTGACCTGCCATTTGAGTTCTGTTATACTCACAGACACCATTCAAACAGTTTTAGAAACTTTGGAGTGTTTTCCATCCAAAGCCAATAATTATATGCATATTCTAGTTACTGGGCAGGAGTAGTAACCAGATTAAATCGGGTACGTTTTTTATCCAGCCGTGAAAATACTGCCCCCTAGCCATAACAGGTTAAGGCATGGCCCCAGCCATCTCCCCAGTTGGCTTTCAGAACACAGTGCATTCATATTATTAATACATATTATTCCAGAAACTACTTTGAGCAGAGGCAGCAGAGGCATATCTTAAGAAACATTCTAGACTAATCTGGTAAAAAAAAATAATAACCTCAAAAAAACTATGAGGTCATAAAAAAATGGACCCAGGTCCTTTGCAAAGTGGGCAAATATCCTGATTCCATTGTAAATTAAAGAATTAAACAGGCACGTTGCCCATCGTAGTAAAGACACAACAAACTCTTTAAAGTAAGCCATGTTTCCTCACAGTATTGCCTAAACCCTAATCTCTCGTGGACAGACTATGTAAACATAAATGGTACCATAGATCTGTTATGATACAATAGGATGCGTGAGATCAGCAGCATTAGTTCCGGTGCTTTGGATTTTTGTCACTGGTTATTTGGACAAATCAGGATTTTTTAGGTGTTAGCAACTTTCACATTTCGGAAGGGGAAGGGACATTTGTCCCATAGAACTGCCTATAACTTGAAAAGAGTGGGGGTGGAGCTCCTTGTTCCGGTTTTGAATTTTGTTCTATCTCTTCTCTTAACATGTATAGACTCAGAACTTAATCGAACAACTGACCAATTATGAAAGACTTTAGTTCTGGGTTATCCCGAGGTTACCTAAACCTAAACTAAGACCCATTGACAGATTCCTTATGTCCTTTAGATGATATAGCTAGTCTGCACACCTCTTCACCAAAGGTTATCTGGTCAATTAAAAAGTTCAAATCTCTTTCTGAGGTTTGATGATTAACTAAGAGGCATGACCTTTTTATCTGAAATGTGAAAGATAAGGCGACCAAGAAGTGCTTGTCAAGGGTTCTTCTGGTGGCCTTGGCCTTTTAGAAGACGGTTAACTGACTTGCTTAGTCAAATAGAAAAAACGTTCAGCCTGCCATGTGAAAATTACAGTAGGCTCATCATGTTAGTGCTGTATACAGCCAGCTTTCATGGAAGAGGTGGACACATCTCACACACTCTCAGTTTCACATTCACCCATGTACATTGACATTAGAAGTATTCTCTCTCAATTCAATCTCCAGATCAATTCTCCTGAATGGATAACCTGAGCCTTCATGGTGTTGCAATAATCCACTTTGTCAAGTGTAATGTCCTCTGCTTGTCATCACCGACACAACCCCGCTCACCGCCGTGGGTAACCCTGCATACTGTTCATGGCTACAAACGAGGGACAGATGTCTCTTTAACAGCAGACAGCTGCATCTCGATGTGTTCGCTTAGCCAGTGAATCTTTACAAATGATCCCTAAGGAGCTGTTTGGGAAAGAGGAGAGAAAATCAATGATTCACTGTCGATAAAATCCAGATTGATTCTGTTTTCTGCAGCCTCATTGAGGTTGTTTTTTTCCCGTCCCTAATAGAAACTCAGATAACAATATGTAGGCAATTTGCCTTGAGTGAGTTTCTGAAAGAAAGGCAGAGACAGAATTTTTCCATTCTTTCATGCTTGGGTATATCCATATGTCCCACATAGCTCACCTATCCATCACATTACACTGTGGGCTAGACAGCTGTCCAGGTCTAACGCGTACTCACAGTCCAGCAGTCGGTCAAATTGCATCTAATGCCATAACTCCTTAGCAGTCAAAGTGGGCACACAGAGAGGATAAATTCAGTGTAAGTATTTCTACTTAACCTTATTCAACACCCACATGGGAACATGGCGCATATGGATAGGGCTGCCGTGCTTCAAGCTCTTAGGAAGCTTTGCAGCATTTTTTATTTATTTGTTATTTCTGACATTATTATCCCAGGACATGTTATTACATGCAGTCGGGAAAAACCTTTGAATATCAGAGCGACGGTAACTCACCAGGATTATCAGCATTACGACAAGGAATATGACGGATCCTTTGTTCGTATCCCCCAGGGCAATTGTTCTGATCCTAGAGACTGTTCCAAAACTCAGCTGGCGGAAAAGAGGTACTCTGAGCGGACTTTTTGTCCCACTCAGGAAGTGCGCACACCACCCACCGCTTCCGAGTATATTACTCACTAATGCTCAGTCTCTGGATAATAATGTTGACAAGCTCAGGGCAAGGATTTCCTTCCACAGAGACATCAGAGATTGCAACATACTCTGTTTCATGGAAACATGTCTCTCTCGGGATATACTGTCCTGAGTCCGTTCAGCCAGTTGGGTTCTCAGTTCATTGCGCAGACAGGAATAAATATCTCTCTGGGAAGAAGAAGGGCGTGGGTGTATATTTCATGATTAACTACTCATGGTGTGATTGTGATAACATACAGGAACTCAAGTCCTTTTGTTGACCCGACCTAGAATACCTCACAATTGAAATCTGACAGTTTTACCTACCGAAGAGAATTCTCTTCATTATAGTCACAGCCGTGTATATTCCACCTCAAGCCGATACCACGACGGCCCTCAAAGAACTTCACTGTACTTTATGTAAACTGGAAACCACAAATCCTGAGGCCGCATTTATTGAAGATGGGGATTTTAACAAAGCAAATTTGAGGAAAACGTTACCAAAGTTCTATCAACACATTGACTTTAGTACTTGCGCTGCTAAAACACCCGACCACTGCTACTCCAACTTCCGGGAAGCCTACAAGGCCCTCCCCTGCCCTGCCTTTGGAAAATCTGATCATGACTCCATTTTGCTCCTCCCTTCCTATAGGCAGAAACTCAAACAGGAAGTACCCATGCTAAGGACTATTCAATGCTGGTGTGACCAATCGGAATCGACACTTCAACATTGTTTTGATGACGTGGACTGGGATATGGTCCGGGTAGCCTCAGAGAAAAACATAGACGAATACACTGATACGGTGACTGAGTTGAGCAGGAAGTGTATAGGATATGTTGTACCCACAGTGACTATTAAAACCTACCAACCAGAAACCATGGATAGATGGCAGCATTCGCGCAAAACACTGAAAGCCCGAACCGTCGCATTTAACCATGGCAAAGTGACTGGACACAAGCTGTGTAGTTATTCCATGAATAAGACAATCAAACAGGTAAAACGTCAGTATAGAGACAAAGTGGAAACGTTCAGAAACTAGACATATGTGGCAGCCTCTACAGACAATCACGGACTACAATGGAAAACCAGCTACGTCGTGGACACGGATGTCTTGCTTCCGAACAAGCTAAACACCTTCTTCGCCCGCTTTGAGGATAACACAGTGCCACCGACACGGCCTGCTACCAGGGACTGTGGGCTCTCCTTCTCCATGGCCGATGTGAGTAAGACATTTAACCCTCCCGTTGTCCTCCCATTCTGCCTACTCCCCGTGTCCCCGGGCGGGTCACCCTGTCCCGTCTCGGCTAAAGGCCCAGAGGGCACAAGTGTGACAGTAGGCGTGCGAACAGCCTTTGCAGATGTATTTCTTACACCTGCAGCACGCCGTGTGTGTCTTGGCGTCCTTCTTGGGCGGGCAGAGCTGACACCTCTTCCTCTTACTGGCCACCAGCGGGGCGGCGGCCGGGCCAGCGGCGTCCGGGCCGGCGGCGCGCTCCCGGGCCGGCGGAGGAGCGGCGTCGCGGTCGGCACTCTGCAGGACTTTGACGAGCGCGGACGCGGCTTCGGTGCGGGGGAGACGCTGCCTTCTTTGTATCAAGGGCTTGACAAGCGCCTTTCCCAGCTGCTCCAGGAACACCCTCCTCTTGTTCCGCTTCCGAGGCATCCAGTCGGGCTTGATCTCTCGCCATATGACAAAGGCGTTGTAGGAGGACACGTCGAGGATGTTGTGGAAGATGACCAGGGGCCAGCGGGCGGTCATCCGTCTGCAGCTGTAGGTGCCGACCACCTTGTCTAGGTTGTCCACGCCGCCCTTGTTGCGGTTGTAGTCTAGGATGAGGGCCGGCTTCCGGTCGCGGCGATCGCTGACGTCGGCCTCCGCGTGCAGCGTGCTCAGGAGCAGCACGTTCTTATTTCTCTTTGCCAGGTAGGACACCAGAGTGGCGGTGGGCGTGAAGGCGAACCTGGAGGACGAGACCTGTCTGCCCTTTGACTGGAGCAGCGCGGGAGGGAGCTCGGGCTTGTTCTTTCGCACCGTGCCGACCATGGTGAGGTTCCTCTCGAGGAGCCGCTGGCCGAGTTCGTAGGAGGTGAAGAAATTGTCGCAGGTGACGTTGTGACCGGCGGGCAGCCCCTGCGTGAGATCGAGGACGACGCGGGCGCCCTGGTTCTTCTCGGGGGCTCCGCCGGCCGCCTTACCGGTGTAGACTTGCATCTTCCAAGCGTAGCTGGACTTGGCGTCGCAGGCCACCCACGACTTGATTCCGTATTTGGCCGGCTTGCTGGGGATGTACTGTCGGAAAGGACAGCGCCCTTTCGGGAGAGGGAGAGGAAGGAGATTAGAGGAGGCGGCGGCGGCGGCGGAGTCACTGATGCTGACGCTAACTCTCTATACTACCGCTGGCTCATCAAGCAGCGTCATGCTGACGCTGCTGCTGCTGCTGCTGATGATGATGATGATGATGATGATGATGTTGATGATGATGATGATGCCGCTACCCCTCTATACTACCGCTGGCTCATCATTGGGGGTGGGGGTCGAACGGCGTTTATGTTACACGCCGCCGATGCTACCGCTGACGCTACCTCTCTATACTACACAGATACACAGATACACAGATACACAGATACACAGATACACAGACGGTACCTCTGAACGGGACCAGTTGTTGGTCCACCGTCAAGTCAGACCCCGGGTTGAGAGGAAGGAGATTAGCAGCGTCGTGCTGCTGATGCTACTGCTGCTGATGCTACTGCTGCTGTTGCTGACGACGCCGCTGTTGCCGACGATGATGATGCTGTTGCCGACGATGATGCCGCTACCCCTCTATACTACCGCTGGCTCATCATCGGGGGCGCACGCACGGCGTTCATGTTACACGCCGACGCTACCTCTCTATAGTACACTCACTGCAGATACGCACAGACACTCACAGCAGACGCACAGACACTCACAGCAGACGCACACGCACACACACACGCACACACACACGCACACACACGCACACACACGCACACACACGCACACACACGCACACACACGCACACACACGCAGACGGTACCTCTGAACGGGACCAGTTGTTCGTCCACCGTCAAGTCGGGCCCCGGGTTGTAGAGGGCCGGCAGCCGCTCCTCCCACAGGTCCCAGACCTCTCTTATGGCCGCCAGTCTGTCGGCGGCGAGTCTCGCGGGTCTCGACCGGCGGTCGTCGAATCGCAGCAGCCTCGAGTACTTGTGAAAGACCTTGAGCGGCATGGTGGCTCGGAACACGGTCCTGCCGCTCTCCGCGTCCCACAGGCTGGCCGCGGCCTCGCCCCGGGACCTGTAGACGCCCGCTAGGATCAGCAGCCCTAGGTAGGCGCGCAGGTCGACCGAGTCCATGGGTCGCCAGCCGTCGCCGTATTTTCTCACCCCCTGCAGATTGGTCATGTCCACCACGATCCTTTCTATCGCCGGCGTGACAAACAGCCGGAAGGCGGACTCGATGTCGAGCGCGCGCGACGCCGCGTAGGCCGTAGGGCCGGGCGTCACCGCGGGGCCGGGGTGGCGGACGGCGCGGGGCGGGTCCGGGCCGCGATAGGCCTCGGAGGACCATTTGATTTTGCCGTTTTTTGACAGCAACGTCTCCCTTCGGGCCCTTTGGGCAGAGGCCGCCGCCGCCGCCGTGTCCTCTGGCTCTGGCTCTCTGTCTCGCTCTCGGGCGGCGGCCGTGTCTCCCTCTCGCTCTTCCTCCTCCGAAGAACAAGAAGAAGAAGAAGGCAAGAAGAAGAGGAGCGCGACCGCAAGGCCGAGTCGTCCGCGTCACGTTCGGGGTCGTATTCCTCGCCGTCTTCGTCTTCCGAAACGTCCTCCTCTTCGGAATCGCAAAAGTCTTCTTCGTCTTCTCGGTCGACGCTGGAGGCTATCTGTTCCAGGACCTGAGCCGCGCTGAAATCGGGATCGCGGCGAGGCGCCGGCTGCTGCCTCGCGCTCGGCGGGGCCGTACACCTCGCCATCGTCCTCATCGTCGTCCTCGTCGTGTTCGTCGTGTTTGTCTTTTTCTTTTTCTTCTTCTTCTTCTTCTTCTTCTTCTTCTTCTTCTTCTTCTTCCTGACAATATTAGTAGCCTCTCTACGGCCGGCCGACTGCACGCTGACGCGCCGCGCCCGGCCCGGGGGGGTCTCTCTGACCCGGGCCTGGACAACTGCAGAGGGGTGATTACGACGTACGCGCTGCTGACGCTTCCCCCCCGGGTCTCTCTGACCCGGGCCTGGACAACTGCAGAGGGGTGATTACGACGTACGCGCTGCTGACGCTTCCCCCCCGGGGTCTCTCTGACCCGGCCTGGACTCGGGGTGGAACGGCTCCTAACGCGCCGCCGACGCGTTGCTGACGCGCGCCCGGCCCCCGGGGGGTCTCTCTGACCCGGGCCTGGACAACTGCAGAGGGGTGATTACGACGTACGCGCTGCTGACGCGAGCCCGGCCCCCGGGGGGTCTCTCTGACCCGGGCCTGGACAACTGCAGAGGGGTGATTACGACGTACGCGTTGCTGACGCGCGCCCGGCCCCCGGGGGGTCTCTCTGACCCGGGCCTGGACAACTGCAGAGGGGTGATTACGACGTACGCGTTGCTGACGCGCGCCCGGCCCCCGGGGGGGTCTCTCTGACCCGGGCCTGGACAACTGCAGAGGGGTGATTACGACGTACGCGCTGCTGACGCTTCCCCCCCGGGTCTCTCTGACCCGGCCTGGACTCGGGGTGGAACGGCTCCTAACGCGTGGCCGAGCCAGGGGGGGTCTCTCTGACCCGGCCTGGACGCGGGGAACGGCTCCTAACGCGCGGCCGAGCCGGCGGGTCGCTCTGACCCGGCCTGGACAACGGGAGGGTTATGTGTGTTAACCCTCACAAGGCTGCCGGCCCGGATGCTGGCTGGAGTGTTTAAGGATATATTAAATCTCTCCCTATCCCAGTCTCTTGTCCCCACATGCTTGAAGATGTCCACCATTGTTCCTGTACCCAAAAAAGCAAAGGTAACTGAACTAAATGACTATCGCCCCGTAGTACTCACTTCTGTCATCATAAAGTGCTTTGAGAGACTAGTCAAGGATCATATGACCTCCACTGTCCTGACACACTAAACCCACTTCAATTTGCTTACCGCCCCAATAGATCCACAGACGATGCAATCGCCATCACACTGCCCTATCCCATCTGGACAAGAGGAATACCTATGTAAGAATGCTGTTCATTGACAATAGCTCAGCATTCAACAACATAGTACCCTCCAAGCTCATCGTTAAGCTTGAGGCACTGGGTCTGAACCCTGACCTGTGCAACTGGGTCCTGGACTTCCTGACGGGCCGCCCCAAGGTGGTGAAGGGAGGAGACAACACCTTTACTTCTCTGATCCTCAACGCTGGGGCCCCACAAGGGTGCGTGCTCAGCCCCCTCCTGTACTCCCTTTTCACCCATGACTGCGTGGCCACACACGCCTCCAACTCAATCATCAAGTTTGCAGACGACGCAACAGTAGTAAGCCTGATAACCAACAATGACAAGACACCTCTCACCCAACGTCTACAAAACAAAGGAGCTGATCATGGACTTCAGAAAACAGCAGAGGGTGCACCCCTCTATCCACATCGACGGGATCTCAGTGGAGAAGGTGGAAAGCTTTAAGTTCCTCGGAGTACACATCACTGACACCATGAAATGGTTGTCCAACCACACAGACAGTGTGCTGAAGAAGGCGCAACAGCGCCTCTTTAATCCCAGGAGGCTGAAGAAAATTGGCTTGGCACCTAAAACCCTCACAAACGTTTTACTGATGCACAGCTGAAAGCATCCTGTTTGGCTGTATCATCGCCTTATCATCGCCAACTGCACCGCTCGCAACCGTAGGGCTCTCTCACTTTAACCCCTGTGCGGCCTCCGTCCCATCCAGCGAAAAATCATATCGCCATTGGCATAACAACATTTAATAATATTTTTTTTCTTCATATTTTTTTTCAAATTATATCGTTTTATAGATACACCTCTCCTGAATCGAACCACGTTGTCCGATTTCAAAAAGGCTTTACAGCAAAAGCAAAACATTAGATTATGTTAGAGGAGTATATCGTAAAAGTAGCCACATAGCCATTTTCCGACCAACCACATGCATCACAAATAACCAAAAAACAGCTAAATGCAGCACTAACCTTTGACAATCTTCATCAGATGACACACCTAGGACATCATGTTACACAATATATGCATTCTTTTGTTCGATAAAGTTCATATTTATATATAAAAACAGCATTTTACATCGGTGCGTAACGTTGACTAACTATTTTCCCTCAAATGCATCCGATGAAACAGCGCTACAATTTACTAAATTACTAATCGAAAACATTTTTAAAATGTAATATTGTCATTCTAAGAGTTATAGATGAATATCTCTTGAAAGCACCTGTAATGCCAGATTTAAAAATAACTTTACTGGGTAATCACACTTTGCGATAAAAGGGGATGCGATACTCAGAACAATAGGCTAGCAATAGCAATAGGCTAGCCATCTTGGAACAATCGCATATCAAATCTAGTCTTGTATACTATTGTCAATAATCCCTTACCTTTGATTATCTTCATCCTTAGGCACTTCCAGGAATCCCAGGTCCACAACAAATGTATTTTCGTTCGAAAAAGTTCATCCTTTATGTTCCATTAGCTTGTTGTTGTTAGCGCGTTCTGAAAGCTGCACCAAAAGTTCCGACGTGCGCGGGGCTACTCTTTCAACAAAATGCATTTTTTTCTTATTTAGGTTCGTTCAAACATGTCAAACGTTGTATAACATAAATCTGTAGGGCCTTTTTCAACGAGAGCTCCAATAAGATTCGAGGGGGACGATTGCATTGTGTTTCAAAACGTTTCGAAAGGGGAGGGTAACCAGGGGCGCCGGCGTCATAATGGTGATGGCCCTCTCCATGTGACCACGTTCCACAGCGTCTCATTCTGTCAGTTTTCACAGTAGGAGACTCAAATCACTTTGTAAACACTGGGGACATCTAGTGGAAGCAATAGGAAGTGCTCAATGAACCATAGCTCACGGTGTGATTAATAGGCAACGTGATGAAGTTGAGTTCGCAATTCAGAATTGCACTTCCTGTTTCGATCTGTCTCGGGGTTTTGACTGCCATATGAGTTCTGTTATACTCACTGACACCATTCAAACAGTTTTAGAAACTTCAGGGTGTTTTCTATCCACAAGCATTGATTATATGCATATCCTAGCTTCTGAGTTTAAGTAGTAGGCCATTTAAAATGGGCACGAATTAAAATAGGCGACCGTCAAGAGGTTAATAATGTTTACATATTTTGCATTACTCATCTCATATGTATTTACTCAATTCTATCCTATTCTACTGTATCTTAGTCTATGCCGCTCCTACATTGCTCGTCCAAATTCTATATTCTAAATTATATTCCTTTACTTTAGATTGTGTATATTGTTAGATATTACTGCACTGTTGGAGCTAGAAACACAAGCGTTTCACTACACCATCAATAACATCTGCTTAACCTGTTAGGGCTAGGGGGCAGTATTGACACGGCCGGATAAAAAACGTACCCGATTTAATCTGGTTACTACTCCTGCCCAGTAACTAGAATATGCATATAATTATTGGCTTTGGATAGAAAACACCCTAAAGTTTCTAAAACTGTTTGAATGGTGTCTGTGAGTATAACAGAACTCATATGGCAGGCCAAAACCTGAGAAGATTCCATGCAGGAAGTGGCCTGTCTGACAAGTTGTGTTTCATCTGGGCTCTTTTTATTGAAGACTGAGGATCTTTGCTCTAACGTGACACTTCCTACGGCTCCCATAGGCTCTCAGAGCCTGGGAAAAAGCTGAACGATATCGAGGCAGCCTCTGGCTGAAACACATTATCGCTTTTGGCAAGTGGCCGATCAGAGTACTATGTGCTTAGGCGCGTGCCCGAGTCGACCGAATGCTTTAATTTCTTTCGTCTGTTTACCTAAACGCAGATTCCCGGTCGGAATATTATCGCTTTTTTATGAGAAAAATGGCATAAAAATTGATTTTAAACAGCGGTTGACATGCTTCGAAGTACGGTAATGGAATATTTAGAAATTTGTTGTCACGAATTGCGCCATGCTCGTCACCCTTATTTACCCTTTCGGATAGTGTCTTGAACGCATGAACAAAACGCCGCTGTTTGGATATAACTATGGATTATTTTGAACCAAACCAACATTTGTTATTGAAGTAGAAGTCCTGGGAGTGCATTCTGACGAAGACAGCAAAGGTAATAACATTTTTCTTATAGTAAATCTGACTTTGGTGAGTGCTAAACTTGCTGGGTGTCTAAATAGCTAGCCCTGTGATGCCGGGCTATCTACTGAGAATATTGCAAAATGTGCTTTCACCGAAAAGCTATTTTAAAATCGGACATATCGAGTGCATAGAGGAGTTCTGTATCGATAATTCTTAAAATAATTGTTATGCTTTTTGTGAACGTTTATCGTGAGTAATTTAGTAAATTCACCGGCAGTGTTCGGTGGGAATGCTAGTCACATGCTAGTCACATGCTAATGTAAAAAGCTGTTTTTTGATATAAATATGAACTTGATTGAACAAAACATGCATGTATTGTATAACATAATGTCCTAGGGTTGTCATCTGATGAAGATCATCAAAGGTTAGTGCTGCATTTAGCTGTGGTTTGGGTTTATGTGACATTATATGCTAGCTTGAAAAATGGGTGTCTGATTATTTCTGGCTGGGTACTCTGCTGACATAATCTAATGTTTTGCTTTCGTTGTAAAGCCTTTTTGAAATCGGACAGTGTGGTTAGATTAACGAGAGTCTTGTCTTTAACCTGTTAGGGCTAGGGGGCAGTATTGACACGGCTGGATAAAAAACGTACCCGATTTAATCTTGTTACTACTCCTGCCCAGTAACTAGAATATGCATATAATTATTGGCTTTGGATAGAAAACACTCCAAAGTTTCTAAAACGGTTTGAATGGTGTCTGTGACTATAACAGAACTCAAATGGCAGGTCAAAACCTGAGATTCCTTTACAGGAAGTGGCCTGTCTGACCATTTATTGTCTTTCTTTGACATCTCATTCCAAAACAAAGGATCTCTGCGGTAACGTGACACTTCCCACGGCTCCAATAGGCTCTCAGAGCCCGGGAAAAACCTGAATGTCGTCATTCCAGCCCCAGGCTGAAACACATTATCGCCTTTCTCAAGTGGCCGATCAAGGGACTGTGGGCTTAGGCGCGTGCACTGGCCGCCCCCGTATTTGTGTTTTTTCCTCTATTTACCGAAAAGGAGATTCCCGGTCGGAATATTATCGCTTTTTTACGAGATAAATTGCATAAAAATTGATTTTAAACAGCGGTTGACATGCTTCGAAGTACGGTAATGGAATATTTAGAATTTTTTTGACACGAATTGCGCCATGCTCGCGACCCTGATTTACCCTTTCGGATAGTGTCTGGAACGCACGAACAAAACGCCGCTATTTGGATATAACGATGGATTATTTGGGACCAAACCAACATTTGTTATTGAAGTAGAAGTCCTGGGAGTGCATTCTGACGAAGACATCAAAGGTAATAACATTTTTGTTATAGTAAATCTGATTTTGGTGAAGGCTAAACTTGCCGGGTGTCTAAATAGCTAGCCCGTGATGGCTGGGCTATATACTTAGAATATTGCAAAATGTGCTTTCACCAAAAAGTTATTTTAAAATCGGACATATCGAGTGCATAGAGGAGTTCTGTATCTATAATTCTTAAAATAATTGTTATGCTTTTTGTGAACGTTTATCGTGAGTAATTTAGTAAATTGTTAGTAAATTCCCCGGAAGTTTGCGGGGGGTATGCTAGGTCTGAACGTCACATGCTAATGTAAAAAGCAGTTTTTTGATATAAATATGAACTTGATTGAACAAAACATTCATGTATTGTATAACATAATGTCCTAGGGTTGTCATCTGATGAAGATCATCAAACGTTAGTGCTGCATTTAGCTGTGGTTTGGGTTTATGTGACATTATATGCTAGCTTGAAAAATGGGTGTCTGATTATTTCTGGCTGGGTACTCTGCTGACATAATCTACTGTTTTGCTTTCGTTGTAAAGCCTTTTTGAAATCGGACAGTGTGGTTAGATTAACGAGAGTCTTGTCTTTAAATAGCTGTAAAATAGTCATATGTTTGAGAAATTGAAGTAATAGGATTTTTAACCTCTCTGGGCTAGGCGGGACGAATTCGTCCCACCTACGTAACAGCCACTGGCAGCCTGTGGCGCGATTTTCAAAACGTTAAAAATCCTATTACTTCAATTTCTCAAACATATGACTATTTTACAGCTATTTAAAGACAAGACTCTCGTTAATCTAACCACACTGTCCGATTTCAAAAACGATTTCCTGAACATCAACGCCATAGTAAAACGCTGTTTTTGGATATAAATATGAACTTGATAGAACTAAAAATGCATGTATTGTCTAACATAATGTCCTAGGAGTGTCATCTGATGGAGATTGTCAAAGGTTAGTGCATCATTTTAGCTGGTTTTATGGTTTTGGTGACGCCTGTCTTTGAATTGACAAAACATTACACACAGCTATTGTCAATGTACTCTCCTAAAATAATCTAACTTTATGTTTTCGCCGTAAAACCTTTTTGAAATCGGACAACGTGGTTAGATTAACCTCTCTGGGCTAGGCGGGACGAATTCGTCCCACCTACGTAACAGCCACTTGAAGCCTGTGGCGCGATTTTCAAAACCTTAAAAATCCTATTACTTCAATTTCTCAAACATATGACTATTTTACAGCTATTTAACCTCTATGGGACCGGCGGGACGAATTCGTCCCACCTACGTAACAGCCACTGCCATCCTGTGGCGCGATTTTCAAAATCTTCAAAATCATATTACTTCAATTTCTCAAACATATGACTATTTTACAGCCATTTAAAGATAAGACTCTCGTTAATCTAACCACACTGTCCGATTTCAAAAAGGCTTTACAACGAAAGCAAAACATTAGATTATGTCAGCAGAGTACCAAGCCAGAAATAATCAGACACCCATTTTTCAAGCCAGCATATAATGTCACCAAAACCCAGAAGACAGCTAAATGCAGCACTCACCTTTGATGATCTTCATCAGATGACAACCCTAGGACATTATGTTATACAATACATGCATGTTTTGTTCAATCAAGTTCATATTTATATCAAAAACCAGCTTTTTACATTAGCATGTGACGTTCAGAACTAGCATACCCCCCGCAAACTTACGGGGAATTCGCTAACATTTTACTAAATTACTCACGATAAACGTTCACAAAAAGCATAACAATTATTTTAAGAATTATAGATACAGACCTCCTCTATGCACTCGATATGTCCGATTTTAAAATAGCTTTTTGGTGAAAGCACATTTTGCAATATTCTAAGTACATAGCCCAGGCATCACGGGCTCGCTATTTAGACACCCGGCAAGTTTAGCACTCACCATAATCATATTTACTATTATAAAAATGTCATTACCTTTTGTTGTCTTCGTCAGAATGCACACCCAGGACGTCTACTTCAATAACAAATGTTGGTTTGGTCCAAAATAATCCATCGTTATATCCGAATAGCGGCGTTTTGTTCGTGCGTTCCAGACACTATCCGAAATAGTAAAGAAGTGTCGCGCGCTTGGCGCAATTCCTGACAATAAAATTCAAAGTATTCCATTGCCGTACGTCGAAGCATGTCAACCGCTGTGTAAAATCAATTTTTACGTCATTTTTCTCGTAGAAAAGCGATAAAATTCCGACAGGGAATCTCCTTTTCGGCAAACAGAGGAAAAAATCCCAAAGGCGGGGGCGGTCGGGGTCACGCGCATAAGCTAGTGTCTCTTGATGGGCCACTTGAGAAAGGCGATAATGTGTTTCAGCCTGGGGCTGGAATGACGACATTCTCTTTTTTCCCGGGCTCTGAGAGCCTATGGACGACGTGGGAAGTGTCACGTTAGAGCAGAGATCCTTAGTAAATGATAGAGATGGCAAAGAAGTTCCAGAAATGGTCAGACAGGCCACTTCCTGTAAAGGAATCTCTCAGGTTTTGACCTGCCATTTGAGTTCTGTTATACTCACAGACACCATTCAAACAGTTTTAGAAAATTTAGGGTGTTTTCTATCCATATGTAATAAGTATATGCATATTCTAGTTACTGAGTAGGAGTGGTAACCAGATTAAATCGGGTATGTTTTTTATCCAGCCGTGTCAATGCTGCCCCCTAGCCCTAACAGGTTAAAGACAAGACTCTCGTTAATCTAACCACACTGTCCGATTTCAAAAAGGCTTTACAACGAAAGCAAAACATTAGATTATGTCAGCAGAGTACCAAGCCAGAAATAATCAGACACCCATTTTTCAAGCCAGCATATAATGTCACCAAAACCCAGAAGACAGCTAAATGCAGCACTCACCTTTGATGATCTTCATCAGATGACAACCCTAGGACATTATGTTATACAATACATGCATGTTTTGTTCAATCAAGTTCATATTTATATCAAAAACCAGCTTTTTACATTAGCATGTGACGTTCAGAACTAGCATACCCCCCGCAAACTTCCGGGGAATTCGCTAACATTTTACTAAATTACTCACGATAAACGTTCACAAAAAGCATAACAATTATTTTAAGAATTATAGATACAGACCTCCTCTATGCACTCGATATGTCCGATTTTAAAATAGCTTTTTGGTGAAAGCACATTTTGCAATATTCTAAGTACATAGCCCAGGCATCACGGGCTCGCTATTTAGACACCCGGCAAGTTTAGCACTCACCATAATCATATTTACTATTATAAAAGTTTGATTACCTTTTGTTGTCTTCGTCAGAATGCACACCCAGGACTGCTACTTCAATAACAAATGTTGGTTTGGTCCAAAATAATCCATCGTTATATCCGAATAGCGGCGTTTTGTTCGTGCATTCCAGACACTATCCGAAATAGTAAAGAAGTGTCGCGCGCATGGCGCAATTCGTGACAATAAAATTCTAAATATTCCATTACCGTACTTCGAAGCATGTCAACCGCTGTTTAAAATCAATTTTTACGACATTTTTCTCGTAGAAAAGCGATAATATTCCGACAGGGAATCTCCTTTTCGGCAAACAGAGGAAAAAATCCCAAAGGCGGGGGCGGACGGGGTCACGCGCCTAAGCCCAGTGTCCCTTGATCGGCCACTTGAGAAAGGCGATAATGTGTTTCAGCCTGGGGCTGGAATGACGACATTCTGTTTTTTCCCGGGCTCTGAGCGCCTATGGACGACGTGGGAAGTGTCACGTTAGAGCAGAGATCCTTAGTAAATGATAGAGATGGAAAAGAAGTTCAAGAAATGGTCAGACATGCCACTTCCTGTAAAGGAATCTCTCAGGTTTTGACCTGCCATTTGAGTTCTGTTATACTCACAGACACCATTCAAACAGTTTTAGAAAATTTAGGGTGTTTTCTATCCATATGTAATAAGTATATGCATATTCTAGTTACTGGGTAGGAGTGGTAACCAGATTAAATCGGGTATGTTTTTTATCCAGCCGTGTCAATAGTGCCCCCTAGCCCTAACAGGTTAAGGTATTTGAAAATCGCGCCACTGGATTACACTGGCTGTTACGTAGGTGGGACGATTACGTCCCGCCTAGCCCATAGAGGTTAAAATGGTGTCAAATAGTCATATGTTTGAAAAATTGAAGTTTTTGCATTTTTGAGGTTTTTGAATAACGCGCCACGGGATTACACTGGCTGTTACGTAGGTGGGACGATTTGGTGCCACCTACCCTAGAGAGGTTAACCTGTTAGGGCTAGGGGGCAGCATTTGCACGTCTGGATAAAAAAAATGTACCCGATTTAATCTGGTTACTAATCCTACCCAGTAACTAGAATATGCATATACTTATTATATATGGATAGAAAACACTCTAAAGTTTCTAAAACTGTTTGAATGGTGTCTGTGAGTATAACAGAACTCATTTGGCAGGCAAAACCCTGAGACATTTTCTGACAGGAAGTGGATACCTGATGTGTTGTATTACCTTTAAACCTATCCCATTGAAAAACACAGGGGCTGAGGAATATTTTGGCACTTCCTATTGCTTCCACTAGATGTCACCAGCCTTTACAAAGTGTTTTGAGTCTTCTGGAGGGAGATCTGACCGAACAAGAGCCATGGAACGATGATGTCCCATTAGACACCTGGCGCGCGAGTTCATGTTGGGTACCCTCGTTCCAATACGTTATAAAAGAGTATGCATTCGTCCACCTTGAATATTATTCATGTTCTGGTTAAAAAAGGCCCTAATGATTCATGCTATACAACGTTTGACATGTTTGAACGAACGTAAATATATTTTTTCCCCTCGTTCATGACGAGAAGTCCGGCTGGCTTAGATCATGTGCTAACAAGACGGAGATTTTTGGACAGAAATGATGAGGTTTTTTGAACAAAACTACATTCGTTATGGACCTGTGATACCTGGAAGTGACATCTGATGAAGAGAATCAAAGGTAATGGATTATTTACATAGTATTTTCGATTTTAGATCTCCCCAACATGACGTCTAGTCTGTATCGCAACGCGTATTTTTCTGGGCGCAGTGCTCAGATTATTGCAAAGTGTGATTTCCCAGTAAGGTTATTTTTAAATCTGGCAAGTTGATTGCGTTCAAGAGATGTAAATCTATAATTCTTTAAATGACAATATAATATTTTACCAATGTTTTCTAATTTTAATTATTTAATTTGTGACGCTGACTTGACTGCCGGTTATTGGAGGGAAACGATTTCCTCAACATCAATGCCATAGTAAAACGCTGTTTTTGGATATAAATATGAACTTGATAGAACTAAAAATGCATGCATTGTCTAACATAATGTCCTAGGAGTGTCATCTGATGGAGATTGTAAAAGGTTAGTGCATCATTTTAGCTGGTTTTATGGTTTTGGTGACCCTGTCTTTGACTTGACAAAACATTACACACAACTCTTGTAAATGTACTGTCCTAACATACTCTAAATTTATGCTTTCGCCGTAAAACCTTTTTGAAATCGTAAAACGTGGTTAGATTAAGGAGATGTTTATCTTTCAAAGGGTGTAAAATAGTTGTATGTTTGAAAAATTTGAATTTTGACATTTATTTGGATTCAAATTTGCCGCTCTTGAAATGCACCTGCTGTTGATGGAGTGCACCACGGGTGGCACGCTAGCGTCCCACCTAGCCCATAGAGGTTAATGGTTCTCTGTAGAAAGACAGAGAACCATTCTCGCTATACACCAAGTCACTTGGCTCTGTCATATCCTCACATGGTCTCTCATATCATTGCTATGCAGATGACACACAATTAATCTTCTCCTTTCCCCCTTCTGACAACCAGGTGGCGAATCGCATCTCTGCATGTCTGGCAGACATATCAGTGTGGATGACGGATCACCACCTCAAGCTGAACCTCGGCAAGACGGAGCTGCTCTTCCTCCCGGGGAAGGACTGCCCGTTCCATGATCTCGCCATCACGGTTGACAACTCCCTTGTGTCCTCCTCCCAGAGTGCTAAGAGCCTTGGCGTGACCCTGGACAACACCCTGTCGTTCTCCACCAACATCAAGGCGGTGACCCGATCCTGTAGGTTCATGCTCTACAACATTCGCAGAGTACGACCCTGCCTCACACAGGAAGCGGCGCAGGTCCTAATCCAGGCACTTGTCATCTCCCGTCTGGATTATTGGAACTCGCTGTTGGCTGGGCTCCCTGCCTGTGCCATTAAACCCCTACAACTCATCCAGAACGCCGCAGCCCGTCTGGTGTTCAACCTTCCCAAGTTCTCTCACGTCACCCCGCTCCTCCGCTCTCTCCACTGGCTTCCAGTCGAAGCTCGCATCCGCTACAAGACCATGGTGCTTGCCTACGGAGCTGTGAGGGGAACGGAACCTCCGTACCTTCAGGCTCTGATCAGGCCCTACACCCAAACAAGGGCACTCCGTTCATCCACCTCTGGCCTGCTCGCCTCCCTACCTCTGAGGAAGCACAGTTCCCGCTCAGCCCAGTCAAAACTGTTCGCTGCTCTGGCACCCCAATGGTGGAACAAGCTCCCTCACGACGCCAGGACAGCGGAGTCAATCACCACCTTCCGGAGACACCTGAAACCCCACCTCTTCAAGGAATACCTGGGATAGGATAAAGTAATCCTTCTAACCCCCCCCTTAAAAGATTTAGATGCACTATTGTAAAGTGGTTGTTCCACTGGATATTATAAGGGGAATGCACCAATTTTTAAGTCGCTCTGGATAAGAGCGTCTGCTAAATGACTTAAATGTAAATGTAAAATGTAAGACAGATGGCGTTGGAATGTGTTGGGTGGACAGGAGGAAGTCACAGGATTGCTATATGGGAAGCGGATGGACATCTGTGGATTAGGCGAAGGAGGGGTTGAGGTCAGGTCAGATCCCCTGAAGGGAGAAATTATGGTTTATTATCCTATTACCCTCTTCCTGTTGAACCATAAGATGTAAGGATTGGAGAGAAGGAGGAGTGCCTAAAGTGGAGTATATATACTTGTGGAGCTGGAAACATGTTTTTGTCTGAATTGCAGCTGTATCGACCCTTTGGGAAGAATTAAACTTGGTTAAGCTTCTCTAGTGTCCGTGAGTTATTTACTCAGAAAAATGAGAACCTAACAAGCGCAAGAGTGTCAAAGAGGCACGACCATGTTGATACAACATGTCAAGATTAATTAAAGGATCTTGCTCCGGCTCTTGTGTTAAGATGTGATGTGATGTTAGCTCACCAAGGACCCCCTCCACAGTAAACTGTTGACTCACTACTGGATAATGACATGTGTACTCAACCCAATCCCATTTCCCCTTTAAAGAAATTTCTGTATGAACAAAATAGCCTCTTATGTTGCCTTGGCATTTATAGTAAACAGTGTAAAATGTCTGCCTAACACTTCAACTAAATGACGTATTAGACTATGGTGTAAAATGTCTGCGTATATATCAAATAAATTCCTTGTAAGCTTTAAGAGAAATACCTTTTGAACAGCCTTATTGACACCCAGTAAGGAACTCCTTTGTGGTTTGAGGTTAATCGACACCGCTCTTTATCCCATGGTGAGGGACACTTCTCTGTGTGGCCGTGCCATATCTAATGCATGATGTCATTTCAGATAAGGAGTCTACAGGGAATAAGGCATCGCTGTGGGGACACTGGACTCTCTGTGGGGACACTGGACTCTGGTGTGTGTGTGTCCAACAAGCTGTTCTCACCATCCCCATTAGAGCTATACAGGCCTATACTTTTCCATTTGGGGAGTGAGAATGTTTCCAGCATGAATGTGAATGTTCATGACACAGCAATACTCTGATGGCTCTATATAGACAGAGGGAATTGCTATGTGTTCACATCGACGTGGATAATATTTTACAGAGAAAAGTACAGCAGACGAGGACAAACTCATGGCCCAAATCAGTTAGGTACAGTATATGGATATCAGCTGTTATTAGTTTTACCTCAATGGAATTGATTGTGACAAAGGACAAATAGCCTCCTTCCATCCCTCCTCTTCCACCATCCCTCTCTACCTACCTGCTTCTATAAAAGTGTGTGTGTGTGTGTGTGTGTGTGTGTGTGTGTGTGTGTGTGTGTGTGTGTGTGTGTGTGTGTGTGTGAGAGAGAGAGAGCCAGCAAGTGTTTGGTTTATTGGTCCTCCGAATGGGTTGGATTTGAATGAGGGTCATTGTTTTCCCACATGGGGATTTGCTACGGTCCCCTCCTCATGAAGATTCCCTTGTTAACCCACTCAGTGAGTGAGTACAGGATTGCACTTTATTTAATGTATGGTAGCAGCTCTCCAACAATGTCCTTTTTACATTACGGTGAGCTGTGAGCTCTGCCACCATAGCCACCACTCCAATCTCTTTCTATTATGGCTTCCCTCCTCCCTGCCTCGTACCGACTCTCATCCCCATCATTACACTGTGATAAACTTCTGATGACGATTATCCTTTCAGAGAGACGAGTGGGAGTCATTTTCTGTCACTGAGGATTTGAGAGGCCTGATGAATACAAATGGAGTAGGAAATTATATAGTATAAAACACTCCAAATGAATGGAGTGACGAGGAGAGAGGTTTTGTTGTAATTTCCTCTTTCTATGCACACCTCAGATTCTAATATGGCTGTTTGCGTGACGTTTCTAATAATCAGGATATTTTATCTTATGAGTTTTGAGGGTACTCTCTGTCCATTTCTATAGTAGCTTTTGGCCACAGGCTTTATTAAAACAAGAATCACATTTACCTCTATTACAGTACCTTGAACATTACTTTAAAAACATTATCATACAGGACACAGAGTTCACATTATCCATACAGGAAAGGAAATGGTCCTGTGTAATGTATGGGAAAGATAGCTAAGTAGGCTACACATGAATTAGACTATTTGACAAGGACAATTTCACATTGTAATTCTTTCAGCTAGTGTGTGAATCTACTTTAGATTCAGAATGGTGCTGTGCAGACAGAATGAAATGCCTCATTATTACTACTCTGTCTATCATGCAAATGCACAATACAAAGAGACAGCAAATCGGGACAATGAATATAGATTAAATCGGAAATATTTGCACAACTAATTACCTCAATGCTTTCCCAGTAAACAAAACGACAAGCTCCTGCAATATCACCACCAGAGAGCTGCTAAAACATTGTCACCAACTACATAATGATTTCATTCACACCCAAATTAATGAAAATGTTTTTAGAGACCTGTGCGCAACTGACAAATGATTGATATTTCAAATAGCTGCATGAAAAACATAGCTAGGTGGGAAAATAATTATAGACAGAAGAAGTGTTGCAGCCTAGCAGTCAAGGACGGAACAGATGTTTGCTGAAATGTGACGTGGGTAAAGTTCACATGAGTTTTTCCTTCGTTCTCTGTTTTTCCTTCGTTCTTTTAGAAGTGCTAGTACTGCATCTAAACACGTATACCTACGTGAGGTAAAACAACAATCATTAAGTATCTCTGAGGGCACAGACAGAGCTGGTGATTTATTCCTACTAATGTTTTATTAATACAGACGTCTGTCTGAGGGGGAAACATTGCCTTTTCTCTCTGCCACACTTCCATTTGAAGATATCAATCATTCTAACTCACTCTCTAATGACACCTCATCAAGCCTGACGGACTACAAGCTCCTACCAGCTTCTAGGCTGAACTTTAGTCTGAAAGTGAAATTCAGATCAGAAACTGCTGATGGAAAGTGAAATGCAGTACAGTTACAGTGTTTAAGGACATGTAACATGGCGCTAAAAATAATATCTGATTAACCTTGAATTTCAATTGTGTTGTTTTGTGAGGTGTTCTGAGGTATTTAGCTATGAATATGTTCCTTAATGAAACAACAGTCTTAAGACAGTCTTAAGAGAAGAGGCTAAATGTTCTATATTAACAAGAGTTCCAATCGTGTTGTTTTCAGAGTTATAAACAGTTTGGTGGGTCCCCTGCGGGACGGTTGAGCTAACGTAGGCTAATGCGATTAGCATGAGGTTGTAAGTAACAAGAACATTTCGCAGGACATAGACATATCTGATATTGGCAGAAAGCTTAAATTATTGTTAATCTAACTGCACTGTCCAATTTACAGTAGCTATTACAGTGAAATAATACCATGCTATTTTTTGAGGAGATTGCACAGTTTTGAGCATGAAAAGTTATTAAGAAACAAATTAGGCACATTTGGGAAGTCTTGATACAACATTTTGAACAGAAATACAATGGTTCATTGGATCAGTCTGAAACTTTGCAAATACACTGCTGCCATCTAGCGGCCATAATCTAAATTGCACCTGGGCTGGAACAATACATTATGGTTTTTCTCTTGCATTTCAAAGATTATGGTACAAAAAAACAATCTTTTTTTCTTTGTATTATCTTTCACCACATCTAATATGTTGCATTCTCCTACATTCCTTTTACATTTCCACAAACTTCAAAGTGTTTCCTTTCAAATGGTACCAAGAATATGCATATCCTTGCTTCAGGGCCTGAGCTACAGGCAGTTAGATTTGGGTCTGTCAATTTAGGCGATGTTCTCAAAATCCCTACCTTTTAAGAAAGCAGTGAGGTGGTGGATGATCTTATGTTCATCCAAGTTTATGTTATCACATGAAGACAGTTACCAGCCACAGAACATGGATGTATAATGACTATGCGCAGGTAACAAGACTATCTCAGAAACAATCTATCTTTGTCATTTTGATGCCAACTACCCCTCCATTTTCAGATTCCTAGTTCCAGCTCCCATGCTGCTCAGGCAATACATTCCACTATGTACAGACTAGCAAAACTCCATGGTAACGGAACCATCCTGGTAATTTATTTTATTTTGAACACCCTGCCTGCCCCGATACCACCAGCACAGCACAAAAGGGGTATTCAGACAAATCCAATCTGGCAAGCTTTCCCTGGTCTGGTTCAATCTGCTGGACCAAAGGCTAGGAAAACAGACCACTGACCAAGGCCGCAAACCTTGATTACTCTTGCCACAGTGGGCGGTTGATGGGTAGAGTTTGGGACTATACAAGGAAAGAGGTTATGAACCCACCCTCAAGTACTAAATGGATCATTCCAACTCTATTCTGAAGCTAAAACAGCGTCGCGAGCAAAGAGAGTCAGAGTTGACACCATTTAACAACATAACAAGCTCCAGTGCCTCTCGGTAAAACAAATGAAATCATGAAGATGTGTTATTTTATTACTTATTTCTTCACTTCCTTTGCTTCTAACCGCGACACAATCCATCATTATTCCTGCCTGGTCTCATGGCTCTGCTGGTTTTCACTCATGTATGCCATATGGTGTCCCGAACAAAATACATCTTCTTATCCTCCTCCATCTCCCTTTTTCTCTCTCTCTTTTCCCCCTGTACTTTTGGACTTTGATAAACACTTGGCGAGCCACCTGGAAGATGACTGGCCTCTTAATTAAATCCAAAGTTAACCTGTTTAGGATAGGGGGCAGTATTGCCATGGCTGGATGAAAACATTTACCCGATTTAAACTGGTTACTACTCTTGCCCAGAAACGAGAATATGCATATTATTAGTAGATTTGGATAGAAAACACTCTGAAGTTTATAAAACTGTTTGAATGGTGTCTGTGAGTATAACAGAACTCATATAGCAGGCAAAAACCTGAGAAAATTCCAAGCAGGAAGTGGAAAGTCTGAGAATTGTAGTTCTTCTTTTGATTCTCTATCGAAACTACAGTATCTGTGGGGTTATGTTGCACTTTCTAAAGCTTCCATTGGCTGTCTAAAGCCTTCAGAAAGTGGATTGAGCCTTCTCCTGTCTCTGGGCATAGTATAGGAGCTCAGTTAGTGAGTGGTCTGCCTGAGGAGAAAGGGATTGGATATGCGCGTTCCCGCTAGCACGGTGTTTTTCTTTTTCTCCTTGAATGAATACACTATTGTCCGGTTGGAATATTATTGCAATTTTACGATAAAAATACCATAAAAATTGATTTTAAACAGCGTTTGACATGCTTCTAAGTACGGTAATGGAACATTTTGACTTTTTGTGTCTCGGCATGCACTCGCGCTTTACCCTTTGGATAGTGACCTGAACGCACGAACAAAACGGAGGTATTTGGAAATAAATATGGATTATTTGAAACAAAAACTAAATTTCTTGTGGCAGTAGCAGTCTTGGGAGTGCATTCTGACGAAGATCAGCAAAGGTAATACAATATTTCTAATACTAATTCTGAGTTTAGATGGCGAGCTATGTACTCAGAATATTGAAAAATGTGCTTTCGCCGAAAAGCTATTTTAAAATCTGACACAGCGATTGCATAAAGGAGTACTGTATCTATAATTCTTAAAATAATTATGTATTTTGTAAATGTTTATGATGAGTATTTTTGTAAATTCACCGGAAGTTTTTGGTGGGAATTCATTTTCTGAACATCACGCACCAATGTAAAAAGCTGTTTTTGGATATAAATATGACCTTGATTGAACAAAACATACATGTATTGTATAACATAATGTCCTAGGACTGTCATCTGATGAAGATCATCAAAGGTTAGTGCTTCATTTAGCTGTGTTTTGGGTTTTATTGACATATATGCTTGCTTGGAAAATGTCTGTGTGGTTATTTTGGTCTATGTACTCTCCTAACATAATCAAAATATTTTGCTTTTGCTGTAAAGCCTTTTTGAAATCGGACAATGTGGTTAGATTAACGAGAGTCTTATCTTTAAAATGGTGTAAAATAGTTGATTGTTTGAGAAAATTGAATTGTGGTATTTTAGTTGTTTTTGTATTTCGCGCCATGCGATTCCATTGGCTGTTGGCTAGGGGTTCCGCTAGCGGAATGTCTGTCCACAACAGGTTTTAAAAAGATAAGAAGTAAGGTCCTAAAAAATTATTTTCCATGACATCACAGGGTAGGATTAAAGGTAAAAAACAGTGATTTTCAAAACCTGAAACAAATTTCTTGCCCAAGACAGGGTATTGTTTTTGCTCTCCACGTCACTTCAAATCTCATAGTGTTTTTAAAATGCTTATAAACTTTGATGATGTGATCGGGTGAAACGTTTTAAATGTATCTTTTTTTTTACAAAACGTAGAAATGCTTTTTTTCACAGATTTTGACATTAGTATTGTGTTGTAGATAATGAAAATGTGGTGGAGTTGCCCTTTATTAACCACAGATCATAGAAATGTGCTGTTTTCACATACAGTACGTAGACGCTGGAGATGATAAATATGATGCACTTTAACAAATGGAGGTTAAATATGACACAAAATGGAACATTATCAAGATGAATCTGCCTGAGACGCAGAGAATAAGGCCATATTCAACCTAGCTACACAGACAGGCAGGCAGTTCAGATAAATATATTATCTCTGTGAATTATTAATAAGATTGTTCTGTTGGAAGAGAAGCTGTTTATTAGCTCATATTCCCACAGATATGGAGGAAATTCTAAATGGAGGAGGCATGGGCGTGTGTGTGTGTGCGTGTGTGTGTTCTAAAATGTAATGTTAAATGTGGGTGTCTATGTTCAAATTGAGTAGGTGTCTGTGTCTAGGTCACAGAGGCTGCCTCACAAAGCAATATTCATGTCCTTAAGAAACACATCAGCCACAAAGGAGCTATAAACTAGGGCAGAGAATGGCAATGCATCAGTGCACCTGTACAACATTCTACATCAAACCGGAAATTACTTGCCATCCCTTGATCTCCAAATACATAATTGTATGTAAAAAAATATTATTCCCATGTGTTTGCCATGTTATAAATAATTAACCCCTTAACGACTATACCTTAAAAGACTACTCCAAATACTAAAGAAAGTCTGAGTGTATTAATTTGATATTAAAATAACCAACGGGGGTAAGGGAGTGTTAGTTACTCAAGAACCTGCAGCTAAATCACCTTCAGTCATTACTCCTTCACATCTAAATGTACAAACAAGGAAGGAATCATAGAGATATTTGGAAAACCACTTTGTGTGTCTACTTAGTGTGTATCCTCATCTGACGTCCATACGTCACAGACAATCACCGTTTCACAAATAAACCATCTGGGACTCTCCTCTATCATCATGCATTCTTAACCAGGGTCCAACGAGGATTAGCCAAGATACAGTAATCTGACTTAGTTTTTTTACTCTTTGTTTTACTCTTTGTTTTTTAACTTCTTCACATAAGAATCTGTTGTACTGTAGATTTCTGGTTTGATTCGTATAACAAAGTGTGACGCATAATGGAACCATTTTAATAATTAGGGTTGCGTAACTACAGATGTGGTGATGAGGGTTGAGATTGTTTAGTTATTTAAATGTCCATTACATTATAACAGCACTCAACATTTCCACCTATTATAAATAAGGGTGTATTATGCAGTATGACGGATAGATTATTCTCTTTTTGATGCGGATCAGAGATTTATGTAAAATGGAATTACTCATAAGCCCATACTATCCACAAAACATCCATTCAATATATCATGATGGCTTAATTTAAATGTCACTGGTTTTCTAGTCTGGAAACACAGCAACAACAAAAAAGCTACACTGAAAAACACATTGTTGTGTGCATTCAACCAGAAATAGACAAAAGGCAATGAAAAATAACATTATAAACACCTTAAGAGACCTTTCTGAGACACTTGCTTCTCTTTAGCCTCAAAGTAGAAGAAACAAAGAAAAACCCAGACAAAATCAAAACAGTTTTGTTCCAAGACATTTGTGTTAATGTCAAATGAAGGATAAAGACACAATCCCACTCATGTATCTCATTACTAGGATGTGGAGCGTTCTTTACCCGACTTAGCTAGACCCATCAGCTGTCAAACATTTGCTTTCCAAGTCTGCGAAACAGAGACAAAAAGACAGGAGCGGCTTAAGAGGGGAAACTAGTCAGCATGACTGCGAGACTGCGACACTTCCAAAGCAGCTGACATCAACAGGAATATGTTGCATCACAATGAGTGAGAATTCAGAAGTTCACAACTATGTTTTGATATCAGCAACAAAAGTGTGATGAAGGCTGCAATTATTTCATGTAGATTGAAGAGTCTTAGAGTCACTTCTAGGTACTGTTGTCACTAAAACCCCTTCAACACTGTGATTTACATCTACACAGTGACTGACTCACAGAATAAAACATATTTTTATATAAAGTTTTATTCCTTTTTACCTGAGCTGAAATCTCAGAGGAATTCATTAGTTTTACTCTGGGTGAGTGTCCCTTGTTAGTCGGGGTATAATTGTCACTCAAGTTAATTCCTGTCCCACAAGAGGTTTAAGGGATATGTTCCACTGTAATTTAGTCAATTGCATTGATAATTTTCCCATCTAAATGTGGACCTTGTTGGTGCTATCATACCTCAGTGCACCTTCCCTAACTTTACATCAGTGCCTGTTTAAAAGGAAAACAACTGGGAATGAATAATTCATGTCATTTTAAGATTGTGAAGATTATGAACAATAATATAATATTTCCTTCATAATAATGTTAACTTTAACAAATATCATGTATTTATGACCATTTGATGAACAATTATTTTTCTAAAAAGCAGGTATTTTTGTGCAGAATATTTTGCTGGTAGGAACAAGGGGGCGATTTGTCTGGAGAGTAAATTAGATTCTCACCCCGTGGCTCTCCCTTGTTCCACCAAGCAAAATTGCTCCCAGTTAATCTCCTCACCAACTAGGCCTATAAACAATGAAGAATTCAACAGCCATCTCTCCCCATTCTAGAGAGAAAAGGTTGAACATAGCCATGAGCGGTGCTGTTAGTACTTCGTGCTTCAACAATTTGGTAACTATCTCTGTTTTGGCAACCTAACAGAAGAAGGGGTGAGAAAACGTTGTCCATCTTGCAGGACTGTGTTTTTTGTATTATTTAGTTTCCCAGTCTACTGCTATATGTTAAATGTGAATGAAAGAGATAGGAAAAGAGGACATGTAGCAGTTTCAGGGCTACAAAAGGGACCCAATTCATATTGCTCACCCTGGTTGACTTGAGCTCACATTCAACCACCACAAAATTAAATGTAGCTTGAATACTAGCATGACAATATGAACTAACTGTGTGACCATGCAGATTAAATGCAACAAGCGACTGACAGGGCTAATTTACAAATGCTTCCGTCACGTCCTGACCAGTATAAGGGTTATTTGTTATTGTAGTTTGGTCAGGACGTGGCAGAGGGTATTTTGTTTATGTGGTTCGGGGTGGTGATTTATGTAGTAGGGTGTTTGATTTATTATTTCCGGCTTTTGGTCTATGTTCTATGTTTTGTATTTCTATGTTCTTTCTGGTTTGTTTCTATGTTTAGATTGATGGGGGGTTGGACTCTCAATTGGAGGCAGGTGCTTTCTCGTTGCCTCTGATTGAGAGTCCTATATATGGGTAATTGTTTGGTTTGGTGTTGTGGGAGATTGTTTCTTGTTTTGCCTGTGTGAGCATGACAAGACTTTATTTTTTTTAAAATTATTATTATTATTATAATTTTTTTTTGTGAGTTCTTTGTTATTTTGGTGTTCTCTTTATTTAAAATAAATACAAGATGAGCATCCACAATCCTGCTGCGTTTTGGTCCTCTATCCCCTGTCGTGGACGAATCAGAATTAGTTGGGTAACATAGATAATTAAGATGTTTTATTAGTATAATATGCTTATTTGAGGTACTTGTCATTAGAAAGTGTCCATTGGACTCTGGTGTCTTTTCAGTTGCATGTCTACCTTAGCTGGGGCTCAGACACTTGGGGCCCAGAGAGAGGAGAGGTCAGACTTGTCGTCATGGGAATGTGTCTTTACCTATGCTTAAACCATGTGAAGGGATGGCGTGATTACTGGGGAACCAATGACTTGTCTCCACAATGTCTGTGAGCAAGTCACACCCTCCTTTTCCTTATTGTGGGGAGGTTTATGGCAGTGTCTGGGACCATGGTCTCTTAGATCTCACACTTATCCTGTGATAATATATGGCCTAGAGGCTCACTCCCTCCAGTGAGCCTGTCCAGGAGTGGGGTCAAGAGGGGGTTTGCTTGAGATGGGAGTATCTAGAGTTGACAATTGATATATGCCATTGGATGAAATGGTGTTTTCGTTCTATACCGTACCTGGGAGGGACAGTTCTAAGGAGACCAGATACTGGGCTATATAATGAACCAGGTTGACATAGCAGTTACTGTCTGATGTGTTTTATGGATATCTGTCATACAAAACGTAACCTTTGTGAACTGTTACTAAGTATCTGTGGTTTGTCAATGTACGTTGAAGGGGCTGTATCGTTGCTATAAAAGATCCCTGAGCCATTCTGTAAGCACCTCATTAAATGATTCATTCGAGAGAATGCATTGGTGGGGTCAAGAACTTTTGCAAAAGTATCTTAAGTATTAAAGATGTAGTTTTAACTCGGACTGGTGTGTTTGTAAATCCTCATTTGGTAATGCGGAAATTAGCCACCACATTTGGCGACGAGGATGGTATGTTAATCTTCACTTGGTGATCGCTCCTGACGACCTAGGTAAATCGTGCACGAGGGATCCCTCAAACTTGGGATCTCAGGGAAACCACACTTCGGGAACGAAGCAGATGGACCCACCTTTGATCTGAGAGGCAGCGAGCCGAGTGGATACCACATTTCGAACGTAGTTTTTTTTAAAGAAAGAGGTGAGCAAAACACACTTGAAGTCGAGTTTTTAGAAATTAGCCTCTGTTACGAGAGCTCTGAGTGTGTATTCCTTTGTGAGGGGGGCACCTTGGAGGCGTAAACAGGGCCGAGTCAGAGGAGAGAAATCTGACAGTTTGCGGACTCAATGATACTCTGCCACTGGTCGGTTGCGGGCGACCTAGAGCCGTCCTGACACTGAATTGATCACAGTGGGGATTGGTGCGGTGTGTGGGGGTGAGGGTGAGGGGCCAGGGTGACTGTGTGTTCTGTGTGAAACATGGTACTTGGTGAAGCCCTATTGGAATAAGGACCTAGTTCTGAGAATGTCTGTGTGACTGTCTAAGTGACCCTCAGAGGTGGTGAATTCCAATTATTTTAAATGTGCTAGCCAGGTATGCCCTGGGTTACTCTGTGTGAGTATTTTGTTAAAGTTACCACTAGGTAATCTTTGTAGGAGCGTTCTGTGTGAGCGTGAGTAGGTTTACTCTGTGTGAGTAACCTTTCAATTATGTTCTGATGTTCTGTGTGAACATCGGACCAGTTCTGTGTGAGTATCGGGCCAATCCTGTGAGGTTGATCCTTAAAGTTCTGTGTGAGTACCTAAACATTTCTAACGTTTTATATGGATTCTGTGAAAATATGATAAATTGTATGTGTGTATAATCGATTACTAGAGATTTGATAAAGTAATGGTGAGAATATAATTAGATACAATTTAAACCATCCATTCGTAGACGTACGTAGGTTTTGAGTTGGTATCTTTAATGGATAATTTAATAAAGCTGAGGTTTTAAGCGTTATTAAACTGTCTACAATGTTTGGGAAATTGTGCTCTAGAAACTGATTGGAGTGTGTCCACTTTTGGTTATCTTACCCTAACGATGTAACTATAAATGCTTATTGTATTATCCCCATCTGGGTACAACAGTTGAAAAAAAAAAAACCTTAAGGTCTAAGGTCTGAAACTGTTTTATCTTTCCTCCAAGTATGAGAGGAGTTGTTGGATTTATTGAATAAACCGTTTTCCATAAAGTTAGAGCGAATTAAGATGGAATCTCGACGTAATTTGCACCCCTTCTGAAAAAACCTACACTCGATCCCTCCGATGTCAACAACTACAGACCAGTATCCCTTCTTTCTTTTCTCTCCAAAACTCTTGAACGTGCCGTCCTTGGCCAGCTCTCCTGCTATCTCTCTCAGAATGACCTTCTTGATCCTAATCAGTCAGGTTTCAAGACTGGGCATTCAACTGAGACTGCTCTTCTCTGTGTCACGGAGGCTCTCCGCACTGCTAAAGCTAACTCTCTCTCCTCTGCTCTCATCCTTCTAGACCTATCTGCTGCCTTTGATACTGTGAACCATCAGATCCTCCTCTCCACCCTCTCCGAGTTGGGCATCTCCGGCGCGGCCCACGCTTGGATTGCGTCCTACCTGACAGGTCGCTCCTACCAGGTGGCGTGGCGAGAATCTGTCTCCGCACCATGCGCTCTCACCACTGGTGTCCCCCAGGGCTCTGTTCTAGGCCCTCTCCTATTCTCGCTATACACCAAGTCACTTGGCTCTGTCATATCCTCACATGGTCTCTCCTATCATTGCTATGCAGACGACACACAATTAATCTTCTCCTTTCCCCCTTCTGATAACCAGGCGGCGAATCGCATCTCTGCATGTCTGTCAGACATATCAGTGTGGATGACGGATCACCAGCTCAAGCTGAACCTCGGCAAGACGGAGCTGCTCTTCCTCCCGGGGAAGGACTGCCCGTTCCATGATCTCGCCATCACGGTTGACAACTCCCTTGTGTCCTCCTCCCAGAGTGCTAAGAACCTTGGCGTGATCCTGGACAACACCCTGTCGTTCTCCACTAACATCAAGGCGGTGACCCGATCCTGTAGGTTCATGCTCTACAACATTCGCAGAGTACGACCCTGCCTCACACAGGAAGCGGCGCAGGTCCTAATCCAGGCACTTGTCATCTCCCGTCTGGATTACTGCAACTCGCTGTTGGCTGGGCTCCCTGCCTGTGCCATTAAACCCCTACAACTCATCCAGAACGCCGCAGCCCGTCTGGTGTTCAACCTTCCCAAGTTCTCTCACGTCACCCCGCTCCTCCGCTCTCTCCACTGGCTTCCAGTTGAAGCTCGCATCCGCTACAAGACCATGGTGATTGCCTACGGAGCTGTGAAGGGAACGGCACCTCCATACCTTCAGGCTCTGATCAGGCCCTACACCCAAACAAGGGCACTGCGTTCATCCACCACTGGCCTGCTGGCCCCCCTACCTCTGAGGAAGCACAGTTCCCGCTCAGCCCAGTCAAAACTGTTCGCTGCTCTGGCACCCCAATGGTGGAACAAGCTCCCTCACGACGCCAGGACAGCGGAGTCAATCACCACCTTCCGGAGACACCTGAAACCCCACCTCTTTAAGGAATACCTAGGATAGGATAAAGTAATCCTTCTAACCCCCCCCCTTAAAAGATTTAGATGCACTATTGTAAAGTTGTTGTTCCACTGGATATCATAAGGTGAATGCACCATTTTGTAAGTCGCTCTGGATAAGAGCGTCTGCTAAATGACTTAAATGTAAATGTAAATGTAATTGATAAAGTCGGACAAAGCCTAGGGTATCCATCAAACTAATTATCATTGGCTGATTTTAATATGATGAAGTAAAGTAATTGAAATACGTTGAGAAAACATAATCTACTTTTATTAAAAGGCGCAAGATCTGTTTCCTAGTCTATGAATGTTGATTTTACTCTTTGACTGCTAATCTATTCATTTGGCATGTGAGAATCATCGCTGGTGTAAATCTTGGATTTTTTTAAGAGGGCTATTTTCTGGGAATTGTCTCGGTAATACGTGCCTGATTTTACGACTACAGACAATTGTGAATGGGTTTATTTGCTGGGAGTCTTGTTCAGTTAAATAGCATTGGTGGTACAGGGGTAGAATTGTCGCCTGCCACGCAGGAGGCCAGGGTTATCCTAGCCCATCCACCAGGGAACTAAATGTTAATTCAACTATTGGTATGTTTTGCCTGGAGAGATACGGTTGCTAGCGTTTGTTTAAGATATAAATGTAACGTTTTGATAGCTTGATTCGTTTAAATTGAAAGACTAATTCATTAGAAAATAATAGCGAGGGAATTTTGATATGATACTGTAACGACCCTGGGTTTATAAGCGCGGAAATCGACCCTGCCGGGCGAGCATGCTTTTGCGGCACAGTCGATAGCGCGCCGGACTTCGGGCTAGAAGGTCGAGGGTTCGAGACCTGCTCCCTGCTGTTTCATTACAATACGTTGTCTGTTGCTGGAACTGACGTACAGAGAAAGAGTTGAATGATGTTATTGTTATAAGTATGGCGATTTACATGTTCTTTTAAAGTCTTGGATATTTCATAAGTGTAAAGCTGAAAGAGAAGAGGAAGTTGTGAAGTTTGGGTTTAATCTTACTATAGAGGTAAGGCAGAACGTTGGTTGAGTAGTGGGTTATATTTTTGCTTACGGGTAAAACAAAAGATGAGAAGAGAATTGGTTATGTGCGCTGAGCTATGCTTGGGCTATGTTTGGCTGGAAGGAAGGATTGTGTGATGTGAAGCTGGTTATTGATTCTTGGTTTGAATGTTTAGGTAACACCAGTGAATTAGAAAAGGAAGTTTATGTATTTAAACATTATACTCTGTTTCCATTACGTGGAACAATGTCAGGACAGTACAGTGAATTGCAGGTTGAGTTAATTTTATTTTACGGGGACAGTGCGAATTCATCACAGTTGTGCGTGTGCTTGGCCGGCGTGCGCGTTCCTGTAAGACGTAGAGTCGCAAGATAGCGCGAGGACGCGCTTTGTGAGGGGGTGAGTGTAACCGAGGTGGTGCGCGCTAATAGCGTTTCAATCAGTGACGTTACTCGCTCTGAGACCTTGAAGCATAGTTTTGTTACTTCTGTAGTAAAACAATTTCATATGTTTTGGAAATTAGCTAGATTGCATTTGGTTATTTGAATTACCTTTTTCATTTGCTTTTAAAAGAGAGGTTGGAATCAAGTATGATGCAGTGGAACTTTTCTCCTGATACATAGACATCTGTCTCAGGGGCATCAGTGTTTTCTTTGTGAGGAACATGCAGACTGTGTTTGGTGTTTTATTTTAATTTTATTGAGAGGCAAACATGAGTCTCTGAGCAACTTTGTCATCTGAACCATTACAGTAGTGAGTTCTTGTGTAGGTTGTTTGTTAATTGCATGCATTTATCACTGTATCATCTGCATACATTGGAACTTCAGACTCTGTACAGACAGAAGGAAGATCATTCATGTATGAGCTGAACAGTATTGACCTTTGGGGAATTAAAACATTGTGTATTATGAGTGGAAAAAAGTTAGTTTTGATTCTTATGCTGATGAGACGGCACACTTTTTTAAGGTTTTAGATTTGTTAAACAACAAGGATTGTTTTACTAAATTTATGCTACAGGTTGAAATGATTTGATTGCTGGAAAGAGGTTATGGGTTTGTTTATTGTTTACTGTTTATTGTTTATTTTTGGTGTTGTTTTCACTTAATTAAACATTGTATTATCTGATGTGTTTGAGTAGGATTCTTTCCTCCAGGACGGATGAAAGTCAACTGAAGTATGTATGTTAAAGGCGACATGAGAGAACACGTCTCAAACTACATTTTATCAAATGACTGTAATTAAATATTGCTGATTTCTTACGCTGAGAAATGTACTACATTTGCAACGTAATTTTTTTTCATTTAGTGGGGTAACAGAAACAATACAAAGGTGTAAAAAAGCTATCACATATTTGTTGGACATTGGTCTAGTAATGATACCAGGATAATTGTATCTAAGGGTCATTTAAGCATGCATATACATTGATGCAGATTAAAACTAATGATGAGGGAGTACAGTGGAATTTTCATTAGGTTTTGTTTGTAGTTAACTTTTGGGTTTCTGAATTGGTGTAGTATAATGACTGCTAAAGAAGTGTTTTGTGTTTTTCTTTGGGAAAATGGGGATTTCATTGTCTCTCTTTGGAATGTTTCCTGGGGCTATAATCTTGGGTGAGTGAGATTGAGGCTATAAACTACCAAAATGGAAGAGGCCTGGACATTTTTTGTTTGTTTTTACTTTAGGATTTGCAAATACCCATACACAACACATTTGTTATTACTATTTGTTGGTGTTCTTAAAATAGTATGTTTGATTTGTTTATGTCTTTCCTGTGGGTTTGGTGAGTTTTCCATTTGACTTAGTGCTAAGATATCTTAAAGGGGTATACACATGGAATTTTTGGAAGTTTTTTCCCCCTGAGTTTTAATTAAAGATGTGGATTCTTTTGTTAATGAAATGTCCTGGGTAACCTGTGATACAACATGTAGAAAATGATGTTTGATTTTGATTATTTTTTGGTCTAGGATAGTAAGAAACATTTCTGTGAAGGGGTGGTTTGACTTATGACCTTTGTCTGGGTTTTCCTGTGTGGTCTGATCAGCCTCATGGGAAAGCCATTTGGATAATACATTTTAGGTCATTTGTTATACTGATTTCAAGGTAATTCGTGAAATGTATAATTATGATGGAATTTAAAGTTCTTAAGACATATTTGTAATTTGGACCTATGTGATATAGGGCATTGCCTTTCACTAAGGGTAGGCTGCTCGAAGTCTGTTTTCCTATGACCATATGGGTAAATCATTTTTTCTTTGTGGAGGTTTTCAGAGTTGTGATTTTCATTTGATTATGTTATTTGACATTTTGTTTTATCTTTTGATTTGTAGTAGTGTTTTTTTATACATTACTCTCATGGAGAGTTATGTGTTAAAAAATGGGGGAGGATACAGTTCTTTGAGGGTTTGGATTCAGTTCTTTGAAATTTGGATTGAAGTTTACACATCTTGAGTGATATGTGAAGGAGTGTATTGTTGTGTTGTCTGTTCTGTTCTATTCCCGATGGGTTATAGGTCTAACTTCCTGATTCTGTGTCTCTGCGATGGAGTTGAAATTGTGATGGGAAGTATTAGCCAATGTGAAAGAATAATTTCAATAGAATTTGTTGTTATTCTCTTTGAATAATGTTTAGACATTTGTATTAAGAATAATTGGTAAAAGTAATAATTTAGCATGTAGTTAATGAACTGAACTAAACTGTTGTTCTGATCTGTTCTTTCGAGGTTATCATGAAAAGTGACATCAGACGGTATCTTAATGCATGGAA
Source organism: Salmo salar (assembly GCF_965601325.2). Classification (NCBI taxonomy): domain Eukaryota; kingdom Metazoa; phylum Chordata; class Actinopteri; order Salmoniformes; family Salmonidae; genus Salmo; species Salmo salar. Next base: position 28,868,014 of record NC_138302.1, on the reverse strand, counting down.
GAGATAATTGGACCAAAAAGTGTGTGTACCTCAAACCCCCTCTAATTGGCTGAAGAAGGAGTGACGAAGGCGTTGAATATGGCCCTGTCCGAACCATTTCTACTGAGAGGAATGGCCGAGCCAGCAACCGGTGTACAGTATCCGATCTAAGCTATCAACTTTCTCTCATGTTTCTCTCAGGAGTGTGAGAGGAGTCCACGTGGAGTGAGCATGGGGAAAGGTGCTGTTCTAAACTATTCTTATGTTGCTGATATATTGGTTGACGAATGGACAAGACATAATGGGCATCTAAGGTGAAACATTGACATTGGGACATTATAATGGGTCATTCACTTTGAACTTTAAAGTTATCTGAAGAAGAACGAAGAGGACGCCAGAAGAATCAGTGCCTGGAGAGAGGGGTTTGGTCAACTGTGCCCAAAACTGTTTAGACTTTTGGGGTATCAGGTTGATTGTAGAGGTCTACACCACGTACAATTATAGTAATTTAGATTAAGAATGCATTGAGATACTGATCTGTAGAATAATCGTGATAAAATTGTTAATAGTAGAAATTATGGGATAATTATACTGGATGTTAAAATGAATGGACATTCTGCTAATATTGATGTGTGTTTAAATTGAGTTTTTACTTTGAGTGATAAGACCAATTTGAATCACTGAGCAATGTCATTTTGAAATTTTGGTTGGATAATTAACTGAGTTCTAATTATGATTTTATTTGGAAATTGAATGAATTTTAAAACTGAAGGATTGATTTGGGTTGAATATGTTAATATCTAAATGGGGGAAGAAATTAATGTATTAGAGATTGATTGTTGTTATGAACTAAAGATGTTGAGGTTATTATAAGCATGCCATGGGTGAATGACATTGGTGAACTCTGATCTGGAGAGTGAAAATGATCCTAATCTATTTGATCTATAGGCATTGCCTTATAAATAGTGGAATCATGATGTTTGTCTTGGGTCATGTTCATTAGGCACCAAGGGGATACATTTTATTTTAACTAGGAGTCACTACCTGGATTTGTACAACAAGATATGCTAATTATAGTTTCTGGGATGGAAATAGTCATTTCCAACACACTATGCTGATCCATTGGAGTGTGATAGATAACTAAAGATTATTGTATTAAACTCCATTGGTGCATGCACTGCATTATGCATTCATTGTGTGCTTTTCACTGTCTATGGAAAATATAGCTTTGAATCTCATAAACTGTATGCATTTTTTGTTTTTCTTCATGGGTTCGTGCAGGTGACTGTGTATCATAACCTTCCCAGACAAATTGGTAGAGTGTTTAGTAAATGTTGGGGGATGGTAATAAGAGACAGTGCTGAGTTTCTTGGGATGTTATGTGCAGGAACCCCATGCAATGAATTATTGTTTTGTGATTTTGGGTTGATGTAGAATATATGTATGTTCTATGTGAATGAATGTTCTTAAATCTGGTGATTTTCTTTTAAGTTGAGAGGGGACACAAGGGGATGACTGTCTTTTCTGTTGTGATGAAGCCTGCGTTTAGACACTGGTTCCGCTGTAACGTTACTGTTCTGATTCTCTAGAAGGGACGGAGTCCCTTGAGAGGGGAATGTCGTGGACGAATCAGAATTAGTTGGGTAACATAGATAATTAAGATGTTTTATTAGTATAATATGCTTATTTGAGGTACTTGTCATTAGAAAGTGTCCATTGGACTCTGGTGTCTTTTCAGTTGCATGTCTACCTTAGCTGGGGCTCAGACACTTGGGGCCCAGAGAGAGGAGAGGTCCGACTTGTCGTCATGGGAATGTGTCTTTACCTATGCTTAAACCATGTGAAGGGATGGCGTGATTACTGGGGAACCAATGACTTGTCTCCACAATGTCTGTGAGCAAGTCACACCCTCCTTTTCCTTATTGTGGGGAGGTTTATGGCAGTGTCTGGGACCATGGTCTCTTAGATCTCACACTTATCCTGTGATAATATATGGCCTAGAGGCTCACTCCCTCCAGTGAGCCTGTCCAGGAGTGGGGTCAAGAGGGGGTTTGCTTGAGATGGGAGTATCTAGAGTTGACAATTGATATATGCCATTGGATGAAATGGTGTTTTCGTTCTATACCGTACCTGGGAGGGACAGTTCTAAGGAGACCAGATACTGGGCTATATAATGAACCAGGTTGACATAGCAGTTACTGTCTGATGTGTTTTATGGATATCTGTCATACAAAACGTAACCTTTGTGAACTGTTACTAAGTATCTGTGGTTTGTCAATGTATGTTGAAGGGGCTGTATCGTTGCTATAAAAGATCCCTGAGCCATTCTGTAAGCACCTCATTAAATGATTCATTCGAGAGAATGCATTGGTGGGGTCAATAACTTTTGCAAAAGTATCTTAAGTATTAAAGATGTAGTTTTAACTCGGACTGGTGTGTTTGTAAATCCTCATTTGGTAATGCGGAAATTAGCCACCACATTCCGACGACAACCGTTACAGCTTCTTAATTTCTTCACACATTCAGTGCATGTATATTACAGAAGCAAATCCCCACACGAGGAGGCAGAGTCCGGAACTGTGGCAAAATATGTCCTACTCACAACTGTGTGTGAAACAGTAATATAATGAATGTTTGCATCCCTTTGTTACTCTTGCTGTTATTGTTGTGGAAGCACTCTGGGGATTGCTCAAAATGATTTTTTTCAATTGAGCCTTTCTACTGCTAATTTAAATGCTTTGTACTCATTTTGCACTGGGTGAACTTGAATGCAGTGTCATGAAATCTCAGTGATGTAATTTCCATTCATCACTTTAATAATGGGGAGAAATATCCAAGGGTTAGTTTGACTTCTATGTCCTGCATCATATAGGGGTAAACAGAACAAACATTTCACCCTTCTTTTTGAAGACCTAAAAAAATGACAATATTTGGTCTTTGTTCTCAATTTCCCACTGTGGTGCAGATCTCTGAACCCACCAGTAGGCTACATGCAGGCCTGCTCTCCTCTCCACTCTTCCAATGGCATTCACTTCCTCTGGCTTCCTGGAGAGTATCACTCTGCTCATTACCCTCAGTGCACAGGTGTACTCCAGGGCTTCGCTCTCGGCCCTCTGTTTTTTCTCACTCGACGCCCACTCACTGGGCCATCTCATTGCCTTTCTCAGTTGCCTCCTATCACTCCTATGCAGATGATACTTGTGTACTTCTTTAACACGTTTTTTCATTTTTCCGCTCTTTGTTTTTTCCCTCTGTCCTATCATGCTGGTCAGACTCCTCTCCTCCTGTTCATCTCTGTCAACCACCTGAGGGTGTCCTCCACCTCCTTGCTGTCCTCTCTCACATTAAACCACATTTACATTCTCTCTGAGTAGTTTCTCCTTTCCCCTCTACTCCTTTGTAAATTTCAAGTAGTGAATATTGTGTTAATCCATGAAATATCACAAAATAATATCTCAACCAGAGTTGAAAATGACCTTAAGCCCACTCTATATTTCTCCAGTGCTACACACATCAATGCACATTCTTGGAAGTCTCTTTGCAGGCTCAGACACATTTGAGGTTCTTGAGACGCATCTTGACAACATACAGTATATGTTTGTTTTAATGATCAGAAGATTCAGAGAATGATAAACTTAATGGATTAAATTTAGACTTTGGAGACAAAACAGAGACAACATCAAGGGTGGGGTTAGCTAGCATGCCTATGGTCGTACACAGCCTAACACTCCCAAGTCAATTCTACAATGTAATCTGAGTGTCTGTGAGTAATTCGCTCAGATATGAAAACATGCCACTTCCATACACCACTGGCGGTTTCCTGCCCAAACCATGTCAGGAACATGGGGAGAAAGGCTTTGGATGCTCCATGCCTCTGGCAAACTGGGAGCCATGGCATTTCAACACACATTCCCCTGAAAGGTAATTCATTGGATTTGGGAACAGATGGTGTGAGCCGTTTACCAAGGGGTTTCAAATGGGAATGTCAATGCATTCCATTTTTCCTTTCATATAGGAAAAAGTGGAATCGCCAGAGACATAATGAACTCTCGGTACACACATGTACACTTTTGCATGTCATTCTCAATCTTTCATAAGTTGAGTTGTGATCATTTTGCATAATCAGAGTTCTTCAGTAAAGAGTCTCAAGCAAGCCAATGTAATCGTCTTTACTCATATTGATTATATTAGCATATTTCTTTAGTTGAGGATTTTGAAGACAACAGATCTATCTCTACACATAGATATTAACTGTTTGGCTTCATCATATCTCTCAAGAGTTATAATAATTTCACATAACCATTGTTCTCCAGTAGAGAATCTTGAAGATACTGGATATTTAGTGTAGCTCTAGTAGGACAACGCCGGCTGAACGTCTCAGAGTCAAATGGAGCAGAAACTACAGGACGGTCCGTTTGTGTCCCATTTTAATGAAGTGACTAGACATTGCCTTGGGCTTGAATGTGAGTAGAACAGTAATGAATCCATTACGTTCACAAAAACAACTTTCATGTTACAACTGCTGAGACCCAAGACTCTCCCTCTCAGTGTTTAAGAGCACTATACTTTGTGGTTGTACAAAGGAGATGAGAGAAGGACACAAAGGGGTAATATGGTGAAAGCATTCAATAGCTGATGAGTGTATCATTTATTCTTTTGAAAAGGCCTATTTTAAACAGAATATATCTTAATAAACTGTAATGTACTTTCTTTAACAGCACAATAAACCTTGGCAAACATTAACCCATTTCAACAAGTTTATTGGTTTCTTCAGCACCTTCTCCATCCAACAGTGTAAGACAATGTTACATCACATTTTTCTAATGTCAAAACACTTTTATTGCCTTTCTTGCCTCAAGTACTGTATCCTTCTTCACTTCTAAAAACACTCTACTCCTTTCCAGGCAACAAACTTGAACCCCAGCCCACTCCCTCCATCTCTATCCGCTCCTATCATATCCTCACCATTGATGCTTTAGCTGGTGTTCTCACACTTTTGTCATAGCCAATGTGGTCTTCTCTCTGCATCCTAAACAGACATCCTTTTTTTCACACCTGCTCCCACTCTCAGAATCCCCCGGCCTGTTGAAAGCTGGAAGATGGGCTGCATTCCCTCCGAAACTGAAACGCAGGAGGTACAAACAAGTTTCTTTAGTTCTGATTGCCATCTCTCCAGATCCCCTCATCATCCCTCCTTCATCACACATCTCAACCCTTAAATCCTCACATTTTCTCCCAACTCTTTCACAATCTGAACCATCAATACCCGTCAGAGGTGCAATCCAATTTGTTCTCTTCTTTCTCATCTCTCCAACCATCTCCTCCCTCCCCTGTTGCCTCCATCCCCTCCATCCCACCACCTCCTCCACTTCCGTCTCTCTTCTCTCCACTTGTTTTTTACTTTCTGATGATGATTCCTCCTCATCTTTCACTGCAGCAATGACTATTATTCACATTCTTTGCACATTCTTTGCCTACAGAACTGACTCTTGACTGTCAGTGCGATTTCAAAGAGGCTTTACGGCGAAAGCATAAAGTTAGGTTATGTTAGGAGAGTACATTGAAAATAGCTGTGTGTAATGTTTTGTCAATTCAAAGACAGGCGTCACCAAAAGCAGATAACCAGCTAAAATTATGCACTAACCTTTGACAATCTTCATCAGATGACACTCCTAGGACATTATGTTATACAATACATGCATTTTTTGTTCCATCAAGTTCATATTTATATCCAAAAACAGCATTTTACAGTAGCGGTGAAATTCAGAATTTTTTTTCCCTCAAATGCTTCCGGTGAATGAGCGTTACAATTTACAAAATTACTATTCGAAAACATTGGTAAATTATAATATTGTCATTCAAAGAATTATAGATTAACATCTCATAAATGCTACCGCATTGCCAGATTTCAAAATAACTTTACTGGGAAATCACACTTTGCAATAAATGGGGTGCTATGCTAAGAACAATAGGCTAGAATATACAGGTTAGCACCATCAAATATCAATAATACTATTGTAAATAATCCCTTACCTTTGATTATCTTGATCAGAAGGCACTTCCAGGAATCCCAGGTCCACAACAAATGTGGTTTCTTTCGACAAAGTTCATAATTTATGTCCAAATAACTCCAAGTTGTTCCATGTTGTTAGGCGTTCAGTAGGCTCCTCAAAATGTAGGGCGGGGGGGGAAAGTCACGACGAAAAGTAAAAAAATATATATATTTATGTTCGTTCAAACATGTCAAACGTTGTTTAGCATCAATCTTTAGGGCCATTTTTAACGTGAAACATCAGTAATATTTCAACCCAACCTCACCTGTGTCTTGAAAAACGTTTTTGAAAAATGTCTCGCCTCACATGCACGCGCAGGTGCGCACAATAATGAAGTGATGACATCCCAGGGACGTCAACTTCCCTGCATTCTAATTCGGTCTCTGTTCATCATAGACGCTTCAAACAACTTTATAAAGATCGTTGACATCTAGTGGAAGCCGCAGGAAGTGCAAAATGAATCCTTTGTCACTGTGTGATCTAGCAATGACTCGAAAATAGTACAGCCACAAAATTCTCATTTCCTGGTTGTATTTTTCTCAGGTTTTTGCCTGCCATATGACTTTTGTTATACTTTCTCCCCATGTCTCATTACAGTGCATTGGGGGATTTAATTTCTTACGGAAGGAAAACACAGATGGCATCAGAAGTGATGTCTTTACAAATAAATGGAAAAAGAAAAGGAGAGCCACACACTCTTACAACTAAATAGCCCTTTAACATTGAGGCTTGACCTCATATAGAACTCCATATCCCTAAAAGAAAAAATCTTCATCTTAATGTTTTTTCTCTTCAAAACCTCCTGTGAGGACTTATTTTAGGTTTGAGGAGAGAAGTAATAGACTTAGAATAGCAATGTCAACCTTCTCTCACTAATGTATTTGATGGAGTCAAGTCATGTCCTTATTGGTTTCAGGGTTATATTCTTGCTGGACATCAAGCTTTCGATAATCTATATCTATATGCAGCTGAAAAATGAGCTCCTACAAATATTGAAATTTACATGGTTTTTAGAGTGAAGTACATCGGAAAAAAGCTAAAGAAAACTGCAAGACTGAATAGGAGAAAAAACAAGCAACAAACAAAGAAGATAGGCTTTTGAAAAATAACTATTTTTCATAAAATTGTAGTTATCTTAGCAAGCTGAATTGTTTACCAGTTGCTAAGCAGTTGCTAGGGACTCTTTTGGAAGAAGCTAGCTAGCTAACGAAGAACAACAAAGAATATCTAGTTAACAGAAGAAAAGAAAGAGAAAATCAGGACAGAAGAAAAAGGATATCAAAGTGAAACAGTTCTCTAAAGACACAGGAGACAATAATACAAGAAACAACACTTCTGTAGCTTGTCAACTATGTGTCTGTCTATCCCTGTTCTCTCCTCTCTGCACAGGCCATACAAACGCTTCACACCGCGTGGCCGCTGCCACTCTAACCTGGTGGTCCCAGCGCGCACGACCCACGTGGAGTTCCAGGTCTCCGGCAGCCTCTGGAACTCCCGGTCTGCAGCCAACAAGGCTGAGTTCATCTCAGCCTATGCTACCCTCCAGTCCCTAGACTTCCTGGCGCTGACGGAAACATGGATTACCACAGATAACACTGCTACTCCTACTGCTCTCTCTTCGTCTGCCCACGTGTTCTCGCATACCCCTAGAGCATCGAGCCAGCGGGGTGGTGGCACTGGAATCCTCATCTCTCCCAAGTGGACATTCTCTCTTTCTCCCCTGACCCATCTGTCTATCTCCTCATTTGAATTCCATGCTGTCACAGTTACCAGCCCTTTCAAGCTTAACATCCTTATCATTTATCGCCCTCCAGGTTCCCTTGGATAGTTCATCAATGAGCTTGACGCCTTGATAAGTTCCTTTCCTGAGGATGGCTCACCTCTCACAGTTCTGGGTGACTTTAACCTCCCCACGTCTACCTTTGACTCATTCCTCTCTGCCTCCTTCTTTCCACTCCTCTCCTCTTTTGACCTCACCCTCTCACCTTCCCCCCCTACTCACAAGGCAGGCAATACGCTTGACCTCATCTTTACTAGATGCTGTTCTTCCACTAATCTCATTGCAACTCCCCTCCAAATCTCCGACCACTACCTTGTATCCTTTTCCCTCTTGCTCTCATCCAACACTTCTCACTCTGCCCCTACTCGGATGGTATTGCGCCGTCCCAACCTTCGCTCTCTCTCTCCCGCTACTCTCTCCTCTTCCATTCTATCATCTCTTCCCTCTGCTCAAACCTTCTCCAACCTATCTCCTGATTCTGCCTCCTCAACCCTCCTCTCCTCCCTTTCTGCATCCTTTGATTTTCTCTGTCCCCTATCCTCCAGGCCGGCTCGGTCCTCCCCTCCTGCTCCGTGGCTCGACGACTCACTACGAGCTCACAGAACAAGGCTCCGGGCAGCCGAGCGGAAATGGAGGAAAACTCGCCTCCCTGCGGACCTGGCATCCTTTCACTCACACCTCTCTACATTCTCCTCTTCTGTCTCTGCTGCTAAAGCCACTTTCTACCACTCTAAATTCCAAGCATCTGCCTCTAACCCTAGGAAGCTCTTTGCTACCTTCTCCTCCCTCCTGAATCCTCCTCCCCCCCCCCCCCTCCTCCCTCTCTGCGGATGACTTCGTCAACCATTTTGAAAAGAAGGTTGACGATATCCGATCCTCGTTTGCTAAGTCAAACGACACCGCTGGTCCTGCTCACACTGCCCTACCCTGTGCTTTGACCTCTTTCTCCCCTCTCTCTCCAGATGAAATCTCGCGTCTTGTGACGGCCGGCCGCCCAACAACCTGCCCACTTGACCCTATCCCCTCCTCTCTTCTCCAGACCATTTCCGGAGACCTTCTCCCCTTCCTCACCTCGCTCATCAACTCATCCTTGACCGCTGGCTATGTCCCTTCCGTCTTCAAGAGAGCGAGAGTTGCACCCCTTCTGAAAAAACCTACACTCGATCCCTCCGATGTCAACAACTACAGACCAGTATCCCTTCTTTCTTTTCTCTCCAAAACTCTTGAACGTGCCGTCCTTGGCCAGCTCTCCTGCTATCTCTCTCAGAATGACCTTCTTGATCCTAATCAGTCAGGTTTCAAGACTGGGCATTCAACTGAGACTGCTCTTCTCTGTGTCACGGAGGCTCTCCGCACTGCTAAAGCTAACTCTCTCTCCTCTGCTCTCATCCTTCTAGACCTATCTGCTGCCTTTGATACTGTGAACCATCAGATCCTCCTCTCCACCCTCTCCGAGTTGGGCATCTCCGGCGCGGCCCACGCTTGGATTGCGTCCTACCTGACAGGTCGCTCCTACCAGGTGGCGTGGCGAGAATCTGTCTCCGCACCATGCGCTCTCACCACTGGTGTCCCCCAGGGCTCTGTTCTAGGCCCTCTCCTATTCTCGCTATACACCAAGTCACTTGGCTCTGTCATATCCTCACATGGTCTCTCCTATCATTGCTATGCAGACGACAGACAATTAATCTTCTCCTTTCCCCCTTCTGATAACCAGGCGGCGAATCGCATCTCTGCATGTCTGTCAGACATATCAGTGTGGATGACGGATCACCAGCTCAAGCTGAACCTCGGCAAGACGGAGCTGCTCTTCCTCCCGGGGAAGGACTGCCCGTTCCATGATCTCGCCATCACGGTTGACAACTCCCTTGTGTCCTCCTCCCAGAGTGCTAAGAACCTTGGCGTGATCCTGGACAACACCCTGTCGTTCTCCACTAACATCAAGGCGGTGACCCGATCCTGTAGGTTCATGCTCTACAACATTCGCAGAGTACGACCCTGCCTCACACAGGAAGCGGCGCAGGTCCTAATCCAGGCACTTGTCATCTCCCGTCTGGATTACTGCAACTCGCTGTTGGCTGGGCTCCCTGCCTGTGCCATTAAACCCCTACAACTCATCCAGAACGCCGCAGCCCGTCTGGTGTTCAACCTTCCCAAGTTCTCTCACGTCACCCCGCTCCTCCGCTCTCTCCACTGGCTTCCAGTTGAAGCTCGCATCCGCTACAAGACCATGGTGATTGCCTACGGAGCTGTGAAGGGAACGGCACCTCCATACCTTCAGGCTCTGATCAGGCCCTACACCCAAACAAGGGCACTGCGTTCATCCACCAATGGCCTGCTGGCCCCCCTACCTCTGAGGAAGCACAGTTCCCGCTCAGCCCAGTCAAAACTGTTCGCTGCTCTGGCACCCCAATGGTGGAACAAGCTCCCTCACGACGCCAGGACAGCGGAGTCAATCACCACCTTCCGGAGACACCTGAAACCCCACCTCTTTAAGGAATACCTAGGATAGGATAAAGTAATCCTTCTAACCCCCCCCCCCCCTTAAAAGATTTAGATGCACTATTGTAAAGTGGTTGTTCCACTGGATATCATAAGGTGAATGCACCATTTTGTAAGTCGCTCTGGATAAGAGCGTCTGCTAAATGACTTAAATGTAAATGTAAATGTAATATCATTTGGTATCTTGTCTTTTGACTCCGTGGGGAAACATATTAAAATGAACATGTGGACAAATGGCTGTGAGGAGATGAATGTCACTGCAATTAATTATCTCATTGTCAGCGAGGGGTTTCATTGTCAAATTCTCCATGATGGCCAGCCAATCATAACACACTACTCCACCTCATTGTGACACGCTCTGACATTATCAATATGAGATGAGGTAATGTTGAACACTGCTAATTCTTGGTTTGTAATTGCTTAAAAGGAATACGGAAGGTCAACACATGAGATACATACTGTAGTAATGAGATAATACTGCTAAATCTTTAAAGCTGCAATGTGTCACTTTTTGGGCGCCCCAACCAAACTCAAATAGAAATGTGTGTTATAGATCTGGCATTCTCATTGAAAGCAAGTCTAAGAAGCTGTAGATATGTTCTATGTATGCTATTTCTATGCTTCTTGTTCCTGAGTAACATTTTTGTGTCTTTTACTTCAGGTTTTGTACACCACCTTCAAACAGCTGAAGATACAAGATTTTGGGTTATGGAAAATATATTTCACAATGGTTTAGATTTGGGATACATAATATATCTGTGAACATATCGTAAACGGTGGATATTATCTAAAAATGGCAACATCGGTATTGGCTGATGTCTAGTTTAACGCCGACGTGCAAAGCTGACGTGCATATATATATATATATATATATATATATATATACAGTATGTACCAGTATGTATATACAGTATGTACCTATATAACGTAGGTGGATCGAGCAGGCAACAAGTCGAGCAGTCATTTGAAAGAGTAAGAAAATCTCAGCAAGACAACTCAAAGGCGAAATCCATAAAAGCAAAGACAATGGAATTCATTGCCCTTGACAATCAACCGTTCTCTGTCGTGGGTGATGTTGGCTTTCGCCGACTGGTCGAGCACCGGTACAAACTACCAAGTACTCTATTTTTCAGATGTTGCCCTACCAGAGTTACACAGTAATAGCATCACTGCTATTAGCTTCACAACATAAATACTATGGAACACCGTTTGGGTCTTTGCATGTCAAAAAAGATACAGTAGCACTGTCAAAGCTGTACAAAAAAGTCTGCAAACAAGCACACACTGGTCACAAACAATGTGTTTTCAATGCCGCATTGGTAATAAAGCATAATTTGTTCGACCACAACTTCTGGGATAGCTATCTTAAGCTTGGTACCTACATTGGTTCCTCCTTTAAAAGTTGTGAGTTTACACCGCGGGACTTAGAGGTACCAGCATCACGGCTTCATTGCTCCAGACCACCACAAGGGGGAGTTAGAGCACTCATTATACATTTGGGTCCAAAGGTTTTTATATGACCAATCATATCGAGTGGTTCCAATGATGAATTTGACTTGAGCCACCACTCCCTGGTGACTTTCTTCAGCAAATATGTTTGACAAAACATTACGGGGAAGCAAATGTAAGTAGTTATAACATCATAATGAATCAAGCAAAACATGTACAATTGAGAAGAATATGTTAGTTAATGTAGAGACAAATGATTGTGCATATATTTTTGTCATATAGTTAATTTACAGAAATTGCTATTTAGCAAGCTAGCTGACTAGCTAACATTAGCCAGCTACCTAGCTGGTGTTATGACATGAGTATGACATTGTAATTCGTGTTGTTTAATGTTTTAGGGACTCCTGAGAAAACCAGAAAACCAGGCTGTTGTCTTGGGAAACAGTGGATATAAAGTATCTAGCTAGCAAAGACATTTACTGCAAATTGAATGTACAATTGTGTTAGCTTGCCTTGCCGTGCAATGCAGCTGAAGTAACATAGCTAGCTAACAATTTACTTGCTTCTTCTGTAGTGGAGGATAAAAAGAAAAAATAACTGGATGCCTATGGATGTGTAGCTAGCTACAATATGTAGCCGATCTGTGTATGGACCCTAAAACGTTAGGTTCTTAACCAATATTCCTACTAATCTATGAACCTTAGTTAATGTAGAGACAAAGGATTGTGCATATTTTTTGTCATAAAGTTAATTTACGAAAATCGCTATTTAGCAAGTTTTTTTCTGTCATATCCAATACCAGGTGTATCAAACTCCATTCTTTGAATGATGCTGTGTCTGCATGTATCTATTACAATTATACACTTGTGGTGAACACAACAGCTCCTGGGACATCAAGTATTACACATTGTAACTATGCAATAGACTAGAAACATGATTTAAATAAAGGCTGCTTTGTAATTCATATATACAGAATAAAAAACAGTACATCCTGCCAGCATACCCACAAGCACGCTGAATGATGCATGGAAGAGAGTGAGGAACCAGATGGGAGTAACAATCCAGGCTATTTGCTCTGAGACCGGCATGATAATGTAATGAAACATGCAGGAAGCACGTTTCGAACCCTCAACATTCTAGCCCAAAGTCCAGCACGCTAGACTGTATTAATTGGGGTTGGGGCCAATTGTGGCTAAAAACACTTTATCAATTGGAATCTTTAACATGTGGAAAGGGGAAAAAGTATTATAATTAGTTTTTCATAAGCTATCAGGATGGGCTATTAGCTGATCAATAAATTGATTGATAAATAAAATAAAATTCAACCTTTAGTAAAGAATTGTTTAATAGCCGAGCTAGGTGTGAAACCCCCTCTCCCCAAACTTGAGCTAGCTGTGAACCCCCCCTCCCCAACTTGCAACATATTATTTGTATCTATCTTTCCACATCTACCTACAGACGTATCTACCTACACACGGTCAATGTTCTGAAAAATATATATATATCTAAAAAGGATACCTTTAACGTTTCACTATTTTTATGAAATTCACTCTCCTCTGAGGAGCCTCCACTAACTGTCAGACATTTTGAGTGTACTCATGCTTAGCTTTAAAAGATGGGAAGGTTAAGACAATGCGGTCACAATAATGCAAAGGGTCTACCGCTCTGAATCAACCATGGGACCAGCTCAAGCAATGTAGCTACGCTGCTTAGGCAGAACGCAAGCGGTCTGAAGCAGATAATAAGGTTGGAAATAAAATTGCAATTTAAGCTAATGCCAGGAAAAATACAAAAACCATCTAGCCAGCTAGTTAACATGTAGGTTGAAGATTACAAGGTTAAGAAAAAGGGTTCTTATATCCCATAACTCTTTGCAATTCATGAGACCAGCTTTGCTATTTAGAAACTGCCCTCATAGTCATTATATTTCTAAAGGCAGTAGGCTACACTCTTCTGGGCAGATTACACTAGAACCCTGTATGGAAGATATCCATATTACAGGGATTTACACTAGAGCTATCCCTCAAAAGGCCTACAATTCCCCGACTAAAGTGGACACTTTCTCCGCGCCATATACAATAACGCTACTCCGCAGAGACTGACAATATGTTTCAAAATAATGTGCGAAATGTTAGATACGCACTTGTTATGCAAGTGTTGCACACCAACAAATGGAGAAAACCTACAACATTGGAGCATTTCATTTCAACAATAATCTTCATTTTAATTTGACTTTACAAACAACAAGAGGGCTTAATTGAGGTCTATTTATTCGGAGCCTAGACCTATATAAAATAGGCACAGCAAAGGCAGCCCGGACCATTATGCTGTTCTGCTATTCCAAGGATGTTTAACCGAAGAGAGATACCAGGAGTGGGCACAGAATACAGAGACTTCCCGCTGTGGACCGTTTCGCACTGCCCTGAAACAAGCATGGAGAAACGAAAATGTTCAAATATTCCATGATATTCTTAAGATATGTGTTGACTGAATATAAGCAAGTGATGACTGCTAAATAATCAAGTTAGGTTTTATCAAATAAATAATTCTAAATAACAAACTGGCTTTATTTACACATTTGTGAGAATGTCTCACCCCATGTTCAAGAATTGCCTTTTTTCTCGCTCACTCCAGGTTAAATGAAAACGAAATCTCCAAAATATTGTTACTTTTTAAACAAAGCAATTATTATTATTATTAATTCATTTAGAATTATATAGAAGCCCCTTAGATACAGTGCCTTGCAAAAGTATTCACCCCCTTGGCGTTTTTCCTATTTTGTTGCATTACAACTTGTAATTTAAATTGATTTTTATTTGGATTTCATGTAATGGACATACACAAAATAGTCCAAATTGGTGAAGTGAAATGAAAAAAAAAAACTTCTTAAAAAAAATAATTAAAAAAACTCCCGGAAAAGTGGTGCTTGCATATGTATTCACCCCCTTTGCTATGAAGCCCTTAAATAAGATATGGTGCAACCAGTTACCTTCAGAAGTCATATAATTAATTATATAAAGTCCACCTGTGTGCAATCTAAGTGTCACATGATCTGTCACATAATCTCAGTATATATACACCTGTTCTGAAAGGCCCCAGAGTCTGCAAAACCACTAAGCAAGGGGCACCACCAAGCAAGCGGCACCATGAAGACCAAGGAGCTCTCCAAACAGGTCAGGGACAAAGTTGTGGAGAAGTACAGATCAGGGTTGGGTTATAAAAAAATATCTGAAACTTTGAACATCCCACCGAGCACCATTAAATTCATTATAAAGAAATGAAAAGAATATGGCACCACAACAAACCTGACAAGAGAAGGCCGCCCACCAAAACTCACGGACCAGACGAGGGCATTAATCAAAAATATATGCACAATCAGTTGTCTCTACATTAACTAACATATTCCTCTCAATTGTACATTTTTGCTTGACTCGTTGTGATGTTATAATTACTTACATTTGCTTCCCCCGTAATGTTTTGTCAGCCATATTTGCTGAAGAAAGTCACCAGGGAGCGGTGGCTCGCGTCAAATTCGTTATTGGAACCACTCGATATGATTGGTCACATAAAAACCTTTGGACCCAAATGCATAATGAGTGCTCTAACTCCCCCTTGTGGTGGTCAGGAGCAATGAAGGCGTGACGCTGGGTACCTCTAAGTCCCGCGGTATAAGCTCGCAACTTTTAAAGGAGGAACCACTGTATGCATGCACCACTTTTCCGTTTTTTTTTTCTACACATTTTTTTAAACAAGTTATTTTTTTCATTTCACTTCACCAAATTTGGACTATTTTGTGTATGTCCATTACATGAAATCCAAATAAAAATGTATTTAAATTACAGGTTGTAATGCAACAAAATAGGAAAAGTGCCAAGGGGGTGAATACTTTTGCAAGGCACTGTATATGTGTGCAACGTTGGCTGACGGCTTTGCTTACTACGACATTGACACACCCATTAAAGCTCAATTCATATGTGTGTTTAATCAATTTACATAGTTTGAAAACATTAGCAATCAGCATGACATGGCAATGAACACTGTAACATGCCTCGTCACTCATGCGTCTGAGATTCCGCAGTACATTAATGCAGTGACTATTATTCTAAACTAAAAGTTCAGCTCTGAACCTCCTAATCAAGATCTGTGTTGCATTCAGCTGATTCATTGTTTTTAATTAGCATAACTTGCCACTTTGCACAGAGGGTTGTATTGTAGGTGGTGGAGTACATGACAGTACAATGATGTAAACTGTCTGAGACCTTACGGTTTCTCGTGCCTTGATCCTCTCTTTGTCCCACATAATGTTTTATGATAGAATATAATGACTTTGATTCAGAGTCAAATTATATTTTACAAGCATTCAAGAGAGACAAAGCATTTGCATGGCAAGTGACGCTGGGGTAAAATATACAGTTAAGCCTTGGTTCTAAAAATATCTTGCAAATTATCTTTCACAGTCTAAGAATGGAATCAGACGGTATCAGACGGTATATTCCTTAAACACTTGGCCACTAGACATTTTTGTCACTGCACATTGACACATGGTGACATTATTACTGCTATGCTTTTTATGGAGAAGGGGGTGGGGGGGATAATCTGAACTGTTACAATACCTTCTCTATGACTGCCTGTGCAAAACATGGAACCATGACACAGGGTACAGAACAGCATCATCATAGTTGGCCCTCCTGGATAGTATGAACTGTGATGCACTTTCTAACCTGCTTGGCGAGAGAGCGAGAGGGAGAGCGAGAGAGAGAGAGAGAGGTCTGCTTGGGACAACAGACTGACAACAAGGGTCAATCTGTACCGACAGACTGTCTCTCTCTCTGTAGAGCTTCCCTTCCACCGTCAAATCAAATCAACTGGGTACCAACTGGGCTCCAATGCCAAAGGTCCAACCATTCATAGCTACTGTCACTTTGGCACAGATTGTCCAGGGAAATATGCAACTACATGAATCCTGAAAAACAGATTAAATGAGCATACCAACTGATCAGGTTTCTGAACATTGGTAATTATTTACACGGTAATAACATATTAATTAGTGACAGAAGTACTTAGCTACATGAAATGACTTCTAAGATGCTTCAGCACTAACACTAACATTTGAGGAAATGCACCAGAGACAAACTATATCTCTCCTCAGAACCCCCCAGTACAGTAAGAAGTTTCTTAAAAAGGAAGGAGATGTGGGGAGGAGCAAAGATAGGGGTCTCTCTACAGTCTACACTAAGCATTTCGCTACCTCCGCAATAACATCTGCTAAATATGTGTATGTGACCAATAACATTTGATTTGATTTAAGAATCGTTAGAGTTCCTAAGATGACCCACAACTGCTTCAATAAACAGACCTCGAAAACAGACATCTGACCAATTATTGGTAGCACTTTATTTGACGGTAGTATTTCCAGTGGTATTTACCTAGTATTTACTAGGAAACTAGGTAATAACCATGGGTATTTCATTGTACTTCAAAAAATTTAAATTATTCAACACAATTAATAACTACCTGCTGTAGTACATGATGTCCAGTGGTGCTTCTGAACCAACATAATCACCTATACGTGTTTTACACTTGAAACTGTACATTAGCATTGCGTCTGGTGTAATTGGTATATTTCTAAAGGTTACCCTGCCAGACCTGGAGACAGAGAAGACAGAGAGCCAATACATCCAGTCATCAATACAGTGCAGCTTTTTTAACGCATCCTCAGACCTCTGTGCTCTCTCAGGGGAGGCCACGGTTCAATATCCACAGCATCGATTTATATTTCAAGCCCCGGCCACAAAACCTGAAAACATTTCATCTGCTTGATGAAATAATGATTTCAATTTCCTTAATAACTCCCATAAGAGGGGACCTCACAGGACCATGGACGACCACTGAGATGTAGTGGTTTTTACACACTGCTAAAATACACAAGTCACAATGGCTGAACTGAAGGACTGAATTGCAATCCCCAAATCAATGGTAGTCTATACTGCTACTTGGCTAACTCAAATTACTGTAGTTCAGAAAGACGTGTGAAGAAACTGTAAACATCTGAGTGAGCAAACAGTCAGAGAGTGCAGTTTTGCCCTAGTCATTACAGTATGTGGCTGGATAGCTGTACAATCTTTTCATCTGATTCGTAGCATAATGCCAAATGTAATCTTTCCCCAGCCCATTATGAGGTTTAAGGCGAGCCATCAGAGAGAAGATGGTGTCCGTGAGATAAAAACAGCAGGCTGGACTCTGAGACTCTGTCGATCCTCTCCATGCCCTAAAAGCTCTCTAACAAGATCAGGGATTGAGTTATCCCCATTGTGAACGAGGGAGACCTTATCTCTGAAACCAATTATTGAGTATTGCTTGAATAGTGTTTTCTAGGGGGGAGACTCACTCTCACACAGCATGCGGACCCAGACCCATTTCAAAAAGCGTAGCAAGGCAAAAGAACAGCGATACTTTTTATTTTATTTTATTTTACTAGGGATGATAGCAAACAAGAAAATACCATAACTCTGTACTTGTCTTCTAAGCATCCTATCCTTGACGGGAGAAAACGCTCTTGAGATTGTTTCTGGCATCTCGTTTGATAAATGAACCAGGCCAGTAGGATTTCTTCTCCAGTGAGAGGAATAGAATACGCTCTTAAGAATACAGTGCATCTAATTCAACGTGATATTGTAATAATAATAATTTGGTGGGGGCTGATATTCATCCTATTTCACACATGTACAAGTTTGTATTAATACACGCATGCATTTTAAATGTTTTTTTTTGCATATCCCACACTCCATGAGACACCCTTGGAGACTGGGGTCATGGCCGGGTTCTACTAGATCAGCATGATATTAGCTAATGAATAAGACGTGCTATAGGAAGGACCTTTCTGAACTGCAACATACAAGCCACTCCATTAGGCCTACAGTGCCTTGCGAAAGTATTCACCCCCTTGGCATTTTTCCTGTTTTGTTACCTTACAACCTGGAATTAAAATAGATTTTTGGGGGGTTTGTATCATTTGATTTACAAAACATGCCTACCACTTAGAAGATGCAAAACATTTTTTATGGTGAAACAAACAAGAAATAAGACAAAAAAACTGAACTTGAACGTGCATAACTATTCAGCCTCCCAAAGTCAATACCCCAAAGAAATGCCACCCCACACCATGACTGACCCACCGCCAAATCGGTCATGCTGGAGGATGTTTCAGGCAGCAGAACGTTCTCCACGGCGTCTCCAGACTCTGTCACGTCTGTCACGTGCTCAGTGTGAACCTGCTTTCATCTGTGAAGAGCACAGGGTGCCAGTGGCGAATTTGCCAATCTTGGTGTTTTCTGGCAAATGCCAAACGTCCTGCACAGTGTTGGGCTGTAAGCACAACCCCCACCTGTGGATGTCGGGCCCTCATACCACCCTCATGGAGTCTGTTTCTGTCCGTTTGAGCAGACACATGCACATTTGTGGCCTGCTGGAGGTCATTTTGCAGGGCTCTGGCAGTGCTTCTTCTGCTCCTCCTTGCACAAAGGCAGAGGTAGCGGTCCTGCTGCTGGGTTGTTGCCCTCCTACGGCCTCCTCCACGTCTCCTGATGTACTGGCCTGTCTCCTGGTAGCGCCTCCATGCTCTAGACACTACGCTGACAGACACAGCAAACCTTCTTGCCACTGCTCGCATTGATGTGCCATCCTGGATGAGCTGCACTACCTGAGCCACTTGTGTGGGTTGTAGACTCCGTCTCATGCTACCACTAGAGTGAAAGCACCGCCAGCATTCAAAAGTGACCAAAACATCAGCCAGGAAGCATAGGAACTGAGAAGTGGTCTGTGGTCCCCACATGCAGAACCACTCCTTTATTGCGGGTGTCTTGTTAATTGCCTATAATTTCCACCTGTTGTCTATTCCATTTGCACAACAGCATGTGAAATTTATTGTCAATCAGTGTTGCTTCCTAAGTGGACAGTTTGATTTCACAGAAGTGTGATTGACTTGGAGTTACATTGTGTTGTTAAAGTGTTCCCTTTATTTTTTTGAGCAGTGTATTTCCCCTAAAACCACTCGAGTGTTGCTTTAGCAGTATGTCCTGCTGGAAGGTAAACCTCTGTCCCAGTCTCAAATCTCTGGAAGACAAACAGGTTTCCCTCAAGATTTTCCCTGTATTTAGCACCATCCATCATTCCCTCAATTCTGACCAGTTTCCCAGTCCCTGCCGATGAAAAACATCCCCACATGATGGTGTTCTCGGGGTGATGAGAGGTGGTGGGTTTGTGCCAGACATAGCGTTTAATGGACAAAAAGCTCCATTTTAGTCTCATCTGACCAGAGTACCTTCTTCCATATGTTTGGGGAGTCTCCCACATGCGTTTTGGTGAACCCCAAACGTGTTTGCTTATTTTTTTCTTTAACTTCTTACGGATCATTGGGATGCTACCGTCCCACCTCGACAACATCTGGTGAAATTGAAACAACATTCCTAATCAATCCTCAGGTACCCTATTATGTAAATAAAATAACATTTAAGACGGAGAATACCGGAGACCATTACCGAAGATAAATAACAAAGTACGCACACTCACCGGAACGCGCTACAAACACTACAGCCAAAATGGGAGCCACTTAGAAAAACTACAAATTCTAGCTCATTTTTCAAAACACTAGCCTGAAACTCTTTCTAAAGACTGTTGACATCTAGTGGAAGCCCTAGGAACTGCGATCTGCGAGGACTTCCTTTTATATTCCCATTCCCAGCCATTGTAATCAGAAGTGAGCTGAAAAAAAAATAAAAACCTGGATGGATTGTCCTCGGGTTTTTGCCTGCCATATCAGTTCTGCTATACTCACAGACATTACCTTAACCTGTTGGGGATTGGGGGTGGTATTTGCACGGCTGGATAAAAAAAACGTACCCGATTTAATCTGGTTACTACTCCTGCCAAGTAACTAGAATATGCATTAGCTGTTCTGTTTTGTCCGATTTCAAAAAAGGCTTTACAACGAAAGCAAAACATTAGATTATGTCAGGAGAGCACGCAGCCAGAAATAATCACACACCCATTTTTCAAGCTAGCATATAATGTCACAAAAACCAAAACCACAGCTAAATGCAGCACTAACCTTTGATGATCTTCAGCAGATGACACTCCTAGGACATTATGTTATACAATACCTTTTGTTCAATCAAGTTCATATTTATATAAAAAAACATCTTTTTACATTAGCATGTGACGTTCAGAACTAGCATACCCACCGAAAACTTCCGGTGAATTTACTAAATTACTCACGATAAACGTTCACAAAAAACATAACAATTATTTTAAGAATTATAGGTACAGAACTCCTTTATGCAATCGCGGTGTCCGATTTTAAAATAGCTTTTCGGTGAAAGCACATTTTGCAATATTCTGAGTAGATAGCCCGGCCATCACAGGCTAGCTATTTTGACACCCACCAAGTTTGGCACTCACCAAACTCAGATTTACTATAAGAAAAATTGGATTACCTTTGCTGTTCTTCGTCAGAATGCACTCCCAGGACTTCTACTTTACACCCAATGTTGTTTTAGTTCCAAATAATCCATAGTTATATCCAAATAGCTGCGTTTTGTTCTTGCGTTCAAGACACTATCCGAAGGGTGACGCGCCTGCGCGTATTGTGACAAACAAATTCAAAATATTCCATTACCGTACTTCGAAGCATGTCAAACGCCGTTTAACCTGTTAGGGCTAGGGGGCAGCATTGACACGGCTGGATAAAAAACATACCCGATTTAATCTGGTTACCACTCCTACTCAGTAACTAGAATATGCATATACTTATTACATATGGATAGAAAACACCCTAAATTTTCTAAAACTGTTTGAATGGTGTCTGTGAGTATAACAGAACTCAAATGGCAGGTCAAAACCTGAGAGATTCCTTTACAGGAAGTGGCCTGTCTGACCATTTGTTGAACTTGTTTTCCATCTCTATCATTTACTAAGGATCTCTGCTCTAACGTGACACTTCCCACGTCTTCCATAGGCTCTCAGAGCCCGGGAAAAAACAGAATGTCGTCATTCCAGCCCCAGGCTGAAACACATTATCGCCTTTCTCAAGTGGCCCATCAAGAGACACTAGCTTATGCGCGTGACCCCGACCGCCCCCGCCTTTGGGATTTTTTCCTCTGTTTGCCGAAAAGGAGATTCCCTGTCGGAATATTATCGCTTTTCTACGAGAAAAATGACGTAAAAATTGATTTTAAACAGCGGTTGACATGCTTCGACGTACGGTAATGGAATACTTTGAATTTTATTGTCAGGAATTGCGCCAAGCGCGCGACACTTCTTTACTATTTCGGATAGTGTCTGGAACGCACGAACAAAACGCCGCTATTCGGATATAACGATGGATTATTTTGGACCAAACCAACATTTGTTATTGAAGTAGCTGTCCTGGGTGTGTATTCTGACGAAGACAACAAAAGGTAATGACATTTTTATAATAGTAAATATGATTATGGTGAGTGCTAAACTTGCCGGGTGTCTAAATAGCGAGCCCGTGATGCCTGGGCTATGTACTTAGAATATTGCAAAATGTGCTTTCACCAAAAAGCTATTTTAAAATCGGACATATCGAGTGCATAGAGGAGGTCTGTATCTATAATTCTTAAAATAATTGTTATGCTTTTTGTGAACGTTTATCGTGAGTAATTTAGTAAAATGTTAGCGAATTCCCCGGAAGTTTGCGGGGGGTATGCTAGTTCTGAACGTCACATGCTAATGTAAAAAGCTGGTTTTTGATATAAATATGAACTTGATTGAACAAAACATGCATGTATTGTATAACATAATGTCCTAGGGTTGTCATCTGATGAAGATCATCAAAGGTGAGTGCTGCATTTAGCTGTCTTCTGGGTTTTGGTGACATTATATGCTGGCTTGAAAAATGGGTGTCTGATTATTTCTGGCTTGGTACTCTGCTGACATAATCTAATGTTTTGCTTTCGTTGTAAAGCCTTTTTGAAATCGGACAGTGTGGTTAGATTAACGAGAGTCTTATCTTTAAATGGCTGTAAAATAGTCATATGTTTGAGAAATTGAAGTAATAGGATTTTTAAGGTTTTGAAAATCGCGCCACAGGCTGGCAGTGGCTGTTATGTAGGTGGGACGAATTCGTCCCGCCGGTCCCATAGAGGTTAAAATATAATTTTTATGTTATTTTTCTCGTAAAATAGCGATAAAATTCCAACCGGGAGACCTTGTTTTCGTTCAAACACTGAAAATAGAAAATGGAGTCTTCACATGCACGTGCGCACCAGTGTCATTGTTCTCAGAACGACCACTTTCCAAAAGCCCTACTCTTTTTCGCCCAGGGACTGCAGAGTTATCATTCCCCGTTCTGGCGCCTTCTGAGAGCCTATGGGAGCCTTAGAAAATGTCACGTTACAGCAGAGATCCTCTATTTTCGATAAAGAGGCTACAGAAGGCCAAGAAGTGGTCAGACAGGGCACTTCCCATATAGAATCTTCTCAGGTTTTGACCTGCCATATGAGTTCTGTTATACTCACATACACCATTCAAACAGTTTTAGAAACTTTAGGGTGTTTTCTATCCAAATCAAATAATTATATGCATATTCTAGTTTCTGGGCAGGAGTAATAACCAGATTAAATCGGGTACATTTTTTATCCGGCCGTGAAAATACTGCCCCCTATCCTAAACAGGTTAATAAAGGTTTTTGATTGATGTTATTAAAGATATTGTCTGAATGCTAATTTCACCAATGATTGACAAGGAACAAGGAACGAACCTCAACAATAGCAAAAGGGGTGAATACATATGCATGCACGCACCACTTTTCCGTTTTACTTTTTTTTAAATTTCTATTCACCAATTTGTACTATTTTGTGTATGTCCATTACATGGAATCCAAATAAATATTACAGGTTGTAATGCAACAAAATAGGAAAAACGCCAAGGGGGGGAATACTTTTGCAAGGCACATACATCATTTAAGACATGGAGAGGGCTTGACTATAGGTACAAACTGAATGGGTACTGGGGACTGAACAGTATGCAGGCTGATCTGCATTGGGACTATTTTAGGAAGAGGGAGGAAAATTTGATTTCTATTTTTTTAATGAGTCCCCTGTCAGCGGTTATCTAATGATGAAGCACCTGTCTCTGTCTCTTGGTTTAAAATATTTAGATTTACCATTTAGATTTTACCATTCACCTCACACAACTCTAAACCTGACTTCACCTCAGGCCTACAGAGGGGGAGGAGATGAAACATGAAAGTCCAGGATAATCACAACTACTTTGTACCGAGATGAATGGGAGCAGAGAGGGCCGATCTGACAGAAACAGAGAGTGAGTTTAAGGGCACAGGGCGAGACCCAGATGCAGACACAGGAGGCAGATGCTTCGAGTCTCTGATATTTATTATAATCCAAGGGGCAGGCAAGAGAATGGTCGTGGACAGGCAAAATATCATAAACAAGGTCAGAGTCCAGGAGGTACAGAGTGGCAGACAGGCTCGAGGTCAGGCAGGGGGGTTCAGAGTCAAGGCAGGCAAGGGTCAAAACTGGGAAGACTAGCAAAAGAGAGACAAGAAAAAGCAGGAGCACGGAAAAACACGCTGGTTGACTTGACAAGACAAGACGAACTGGCAACAGACAAACAGGGAACACCGGAATAAATACCCAGGGACTGATGGGGAAAACGGGTTACACATGGAGGTGGGTGGAGGTCAACCACAAAGACCGGTGAAACAGATCAGGGCATGACAGCGAGCGATACAGAGAGATTATCTTTCTCTGTAGAGTAGAAACCTGCAGCCCAGGCCAAACCTGCAGCCCAGTTGAGTCATAGATTTTGACACATCCATTAGTCTAGTCTGACTTTTAATGAGCCAAGTTGCCATAATTCGAAAGAACCCGGCCAGTGCCAAACAATCAATGTGGAGAGAGTGTTCAGTCAAAACTCCAAGGGAGCTTGTGTCTGTATGATTATTTTAGGAAAGGAGAAGTAGGATGAGGAGGTCAGATAGAGAGAAAGAAGAGTAGGAGGAGAAAACACAAAGAAAGAAAGAGAGGATGACCCACGTGCAAGCACGCAGGAGGGAAATTATATTTTCTTATTCTATCCTCCGTCTCTGTTGAGTTCTTTAATTGTAGCCCTGTGAGAGCCGTCTTAAAATACTCTCGCCTGTCAATGTCTAGTGCTACAGCCATCGCAACGCAAAAATGAAAAAGAAAAGAAAACTGGCAGATATACTGTAATATGCAG
Organism: Salmo salar; assembly: GCF_965601325.2. Classification (NCBI taxonomy): domain Eukaryota; kingdom Metazoa; phylum Chordata; class Actinopteri; order Salmoniformes; family Salmonidae; genus Salmo; species Salmo salar. The sequence continues at coordinate 28,842,994 of NC_138302.1, read as the reverse complement.
CAACTCGAAAGAACAGAGGGTTAAACAACTCCCTCCCACCCCTCCACCACTCTGAATAAAAAAGCTACAAACTGATGGGGGAAAAATACAAACTTTTCGAGCCAGGGCAAAAGTAACCATCAACCGCATTATAAAATCATCAAGTCCTTGATGTAGCGATTTGCCTTAGAACATTGTGCAAAATGAAAGCCTGATCCAACGCAGCTCATGTACCACTTGCTGTTCGCTTAATGAGGAGGATTGTCCAAGAGTTTAAATAAGAGAAGGGGTTTATAAGGTTACAGCTTTCTGTGTGTCATACTAGATGTACTGGATGTGTTGGAATCAAACAATCTTTGCTAGAGCAAAGACATTAACAACCTAATTAGCTTCTCTAGGGTAGGGGGCAGTATTTTGATGTCCGGCATGAAAGGCGTGTCCAAATTAAACTGCCTGCTACTCAGGCTCAGAAGGTAGGATATGCATATCATTAGTAGATTTGGATAGAAAACACTCTGAAGTTTCTAAAACTGTTTGAAGGATGTCTGTGAGTATAACAGAACTCATATGGCAGGCAAAAACCTGAGAAAAATCCAACCAGGCAGTGTGGAAATCTGAGGGTTGTAGTTCTTCAAGTGATTCTCTATCCAGTATACAGTGACTTAGGGTTAATTTTGCACTTCCTAAGGCTTCCACTAGATGTCAACAGTCTTTAGAACGTTGTTTCATGCTTCTACTGTGAATATGGAGCGAACAAGAGGGCCTGGAAGTTGATGACTGAGAAAACGACATGAGCTCAGAGGTTAGCTGTTAGCTGTGTTCCATTTCTTTTCTGAAGACGTTGGAATTGTCCGGTTGGAATATTACTGAAGATTTATGTTAACCTGTTAGGGCTAGGGGGCAGTATTGACACGGCCAGATAAAAAACGTACCCGATTTAATCTGGTTACTACTCCTGCCCAGTAACTAGAATATGTATATAATTATTGGCTTTGGATAGAAAACACCCTAAAGTTTCTAAAACTGTTTGAATGGTGTCTGTGAGTATAACAGAACTCAAATGGCAGGCCAAAACCTGAGAAGATTCCATGCAGGAAGTGGCCTGTCTGACAAGATGTGTTTCATCTAGGCTGTTTTTATTGAAGACTTAGGATCTTTGCTCTAACGTGACACTTCCTACGGCTCCCATAGGCTCTCAGAGCCCGGGAAAAAGCTGAACGATATCGAGGCAGGCTCTGGCTGAAACACTTTATCGCGTTTGGCAAGTGGCTGATCAGAGTACTATGGGCTTAGGCGTGTGCCCGAGTCGACCGAATGCTTTCTTTTCTTTCCTCTGTTTACCTAAACGCAGATTCCCGGTCGGAATATTATCGCTTTTTTTATGAGAAAAATTGCATAAAAATTGATTTAACCTGTTAGGGCTAGGGGGCAGCATTTGCACGTCTGGATAAAAAAAATGTACCCGATTTAATCTGGTTACTAATCCTACCCAGTAACTAGAATATGCATATACTTATTATATATGGATAGAAAACACTCTAAAGTTTGTAAAACTGTTTGAATGGTGTCTGTGAGTATAACAGAACTCATTTGGCAGGCAAAACCCTGAGACATTTTCTGACAGGAAGTGGATACCTGATGTGTTGTATTACCTTTAAACCTATCCCATTGAAAAACACAGGGGCTGAGGAATATTTTGGCACTTCCTATTGCTTCCACTAGATGTCACCAGCCTTTACAAAGTGTTTTGAGTCTTCTGGAGGGAGATCTGACCGAACAAGAGCCATGGAACGATGATGTCCCATTAGACACCTGGCGCGCGAGTTCATGTTGGGTACCCTCGTTCCAATACGTTATAAAAGAGTATGCATTCGTCCACCTTGAATATTATTCATGTTCTGGTTAAAAAAGGCCCTAATGATTTATGCTATACAACGTTTGACATGTTTGAACGAACGGAAATATATTTTTTCCCCTCGTTCATGACGAGAAGTCCGGCTGGCTTAGATCATGTGCTAACAAGACGGAGATTTTTGGACATAAATGATGAGCTTTTTTGAACAAAACTACATTCGTTATGGACCTGTGATACCTGGAAGTGACATCTGATGAAGAGAATCAAAGGTAATGGATTATTTACATAGTATTTTCGATTTTAGATCTCCCCAACACGACGTCTAGTCTGTATCGCAACGCGTATTTTTCTGGGCGCAGTGCTCAGATTATTGCAAAGTGTGATTTCCAAGTAAGGTTATTTTTAAATCTGGCAAGTTGATTGCGTTCAAGAGATGTAAATCTATAATTCTTTAAATGACAATATAATATTTTACCAATGTTTTCTAATTTTAATTATTTAATTTGTGACGCTGACTTGACTGCCGGTTATTGGAGGGAAACGATTTCCTCAACATCAATGCCATAGTAAAACGCTGTTTTTGGATATAAATATGAACTTGATAGAACTAAAAATGCATGCATTGTCTAACATAATGTCCTAGGAGTGTCATCTGATGGAGATTGTAAAAGGTTAGTGCATCATTTTAGCTGGTTTTATGGTTTTGGTGACCCTGTCTTTGACTTGACAAAACATTACACACAACTCTTGTAAATGTACTGTCCTAACATACTCTAAATTTATGCTTTCGCCGTAAAACCTTTTTGAAATCGTAAAACGTGGTTAGATTAAGGAGATGTTTATCTTTCAAAGGGTGTAAAATAGTTGTATGTTTGAAAAATTTGAATTTTGACATTTATTTGGATTCAAATTTGCCGCTCTTGAAATGCACCTGCTGTTGATGGAGTGCACCACGGGTGGCACGCTAGCTTCCCACCTAGCCCATAGAGGTTAAACAGCGGTTGACATGCTTCGAAGTACGGTAATGGAATATTTAGAATTTTTTTGTCACGAATTGCGCCATGCTCGTCACCCTTATTTACCCTTTCGGATAGTGTCTTGAACGCACAAACAAAACGCCGCTGTTTGGATATAACTATGGATTATTTTGAACCAAACCAACATTTGTTATTGAAGTAGAAGTCCTGGGAGTGCATTCTGACGAAGACAGCAAAGGTAATACAATTTTTCTTATAGTAAAGCTGACTTTGGTGAGTGCTAAACTTGCTGGGTGTCTAAATAGCTAGCCCTGTGATGCCGGGCTATCTACTGAGAATATTGCAAAATGTGCTTTCACCGAAAAGCTATTTTAAAATCGGACATATCGAGTGCATAGAGGAGTTCTGTATCTATAATTCTTAAAATAATTGTTATGCTTTTTGTGAACGTTTATCGTGAGTAATTTAGTAAATTCACCGTCAGTGTTCGGTGGGAATGCTAGTCACATGCTAGTCACATGCTAATGTAAAAAGCTGGTTTTTGATATAAATATGAACTTGATTGAACAAAACATGCATGTATTGTATAACATAATGTCCTAGGGTTGTCATCTGATGAAGATCATCAAAGGTTAGTGCTGCATTTAGCTGTGGTTTGGGTTTATGTGACATTATATGCTAGCTTGAAAAATGGGTGTCTGATTATTTCTGGCTGGGTACTCTGCTGACATAATCTAATGTTTTGCTTTCGTTGTAAAGCCTTTTTGAAATCGGACAGTGTGGTTAGATTAACGAGAGTCTTGTCTTTAAAATGGTGTAAAATAGTCATATGTTTGAAAAATTGAAGTTTTTGCATTTTGGAGGTTTTTGAATAACGCGCCACGGGATTACACTGGCTGTTACGTAGGTGGGACGATTTGGTGCCACCTAGCCCAGAGAGGTTAAAAACGTCCTAAAGATTGATGCTATACATCGTTTGACATATTTCTACGAATGTAAATATAACTTTTTTTGACTTTTCGTCGTGACATTCGCGCGCGCTTCCTGCATTTGGAGTAGTGGACTGAACGCGTGAACAAAAGGAGGTATTTGGACATAAATGATGGACTTTATCGAACAAAACAAACATTTATTGTAGACCTGGGATTCCTGGGAGTGCATTCTGATGAAGATCAACGAAGGTAAGTGAATATTTATAATGTTATTTCTGAGTTTTGTTGACTCCACAAAATGGTTTTGTGTCTGAACGCTGTACTCAGATTATTATAAAATTTGCTTTCGCTATAAAGCTTTTTGAAATCTGACACAGCGGTTGCATTAACCTCTTGGGGCTAGGTGGGACGCTAGCGTGCCACCCGTGGTGCACTCCATCAACAGCAGGTGCATTTCAAGAGCGGCAAATTTGAATCCAAATAAATGTCAAAATTCAAATTTTTCAAAAATACAACTATGTTACACCATTTGAAAGATAAACATCTCCTTAATCTAACCACGTTTTACGATTTCAAAAAGGTTTTACGGCGAAAGCATAAATTTAGAGTATGTTAGGACAGTACATTTACAAGAGTTGTGTGTAATGTTTTGTCAAGTCAAAGACAGGGTCACCAAAACCATAAAACCAGCTAAAATGATACACTAACCTTTTACAATCTCCATCAGATGACACTCCTAGGACATTATGTTAGACAATGCATGCATTTTTAGTTCTATCAAGTTCATATTTATATACAAAAACAGCGTTTTACTATGGCATTGATGTTGAGGAAATCGTTTCCCTCCAATAACCGGCAGTCAAGTCAGCGTCACAAATTAAATAATTAAAATTAGAAAACATTGGTAAAATATTATATTGTCATTTAAAGAATTATAGATTTACATCTTTTGAACGCAATCAACTTGCCAGATTTAAAAATAACCTTACTGGGAAATCACACTTTGCAATAATCTGAGCACTGTGCCCAGAAAAATACGCGTTGCGATACAGACTAGACGTCATGTTGGGGAGATCTAAAATCGAAAATACTATGTAAATAATCCATTACCTTTGATTCTCTTCATCAGATGTCACTTCCAGGTATCACAGGTCCATAACGAATGTAGTTTTGTTCAAAAAAGCTCATCATTTATGTCCAAAAATCTCCGTCTCGTTAGCACATGATGTAAGCCAGCCGGACTTCTCGTCATGAACGAGGGGAAAAAATATATTTCCGTTCGTTCAAACATGTCAAACGTTGTATAGCATAAATCATTAGGGCCTTTTTTAACCAGAACATGAATAATATTCAAGGTGGACGAATGCATAGCCTTTTATAACGTATTGGAACGAGGGTACCCAACATGAAGTAGCGCGCCAGGTGTCTAATGGGACATCACCGTTCCATGGCTCTTGTTCGGTCAGATCTCCCTCCAGAAGACTCAAAACACTTTGTAAAGGCTGGTGACATCTAGTGGAAGCAATAGGAAGTGCCAAAATATTCCTAAACCCCTGTGTTTTTCAATGGGATAGGTTTGAAGTCAATACAACACATCAGGTATCCACTTCCTGTCAGAAAATGTCTCAGGGTTTTGCCTGCCAAATGAGTTCTGTTATACTCACAGACACCATTCAAACAGTTTTGGAAACTTTAGAGTGTTTTCTATCCATATATAATAAGTATATGCATATTCTAGTTACTGGGTAGGATTAGTAACCAGATTAAATCGGGTACATTTTTTTTATCCAGACGTGCAAATGCTGCCCCCTAGACCCAACAGGTTAAGGAGAAGTGTATCTATAATTCTTTAAATAACTGTTGAATATTTTATCAACGTTTATGATGAGTATTTCTGTAAATTGATGTGCTCATTCACTGGAGGTTTTGGGAGGCAAAACATTTCTGAACATTACACGGCAATGTAAAATGGGGTTTTTGGATATAAATATGAACTTTATCGAGCAAAACATACATGTATTGTGTAACATGACGTCCTATGAGTGCCATCTGATGAAGATCATCAAAGGTTAGTGATTAATTTTAGCTGTGTTTCTGGATTTTGTGACGCCTCTCCTTGCTTGGAAAATGGCTGTGTTTTTTTTTTTTTTGGTTCTGTCCTAACATAATCTAATGTTATGCTTTCACCGTAAAGCCTTTTTGAAATCGAACAATGTGGTTGGATTAATGAGAAGTGTATCTTTAAAATGGGATATAATAGTTGTATGTTTGAGAAATTTGAATTATGAGATTTTTGTTGTTTTGAATTTGCCGCCCTGCTATTTCACTGGCTGTGGAATAGTGTGTCCCGCTAGCGTCCCACATACCCCAGAGAGGTTAGACGCAGTATCAGAAACATCAAGACTATACATAGTCATCAAAGGATTCCATAGATATGTAAGATCTTAATTTGACCAATATTCAGTCACAGCAAAATAATCCTGCAAAAACTGGATTTGAACATTTGGTCCACATGTTGCTTGAACGATGGTTAGCTATAAACTGACAAAAAGAATGCTGCATGAAAAGTGCAATACTGTTAACCTCTTACATCTAGACGTTCCGCTAGCGGAACACCTGCTCCAATATCCAACGATGGGCGTGGCGCGAAATACAAACTCCTCTAAAATCCGAAAACTTCAATTTTTCAAACATATGACTATTTTACAGCATTTTAAAGACAAGACTCTCGTTAATCTAACCACACTGTCCGAATTCAAAAAGGCTTTACAGCGAAAGCAAAACATTAGATTATGTCAGCAGAGTACCCAGCCAGAAATAATCGGACACCCATTTTTCAAGCTAGCATATAATGTCACAAAAAACAAAACCACAGCTAAATGCAGCACTAACCTTTGATGATCTTCATCAGATGACAACCCTAGGACATTATGTTATACAATGCATGCATGTTTTGTTCAATCAACTTCATATTTATATCAAAAAACAGCTTTTTTACATTAGCATGTGATGTTCAGAACTAGCATACCCCCCGCAAACATCCGGTGAATTTATTAAATTACTCACGATAAATGTTCACAAAAAACATAACAATTATTTTAAGAATTATAGATACAGAACTCCTCTATGCACTCGATATGTCCGATTTTAAAATAGCTTTTCGGTGAAAGCACATTTTGCAATATTCTCAGTAGATAGCCCAGCCATCACGGCTAGCCATTTAGACACCGACCAAGTTTAGCCCTGACCAAACTCCGATTTACTATAACAAAAGTTTGATTACCTTTGTTGTCTTCGTCAGAATGCACTCCCAGGACTGCTACTTCAATAACAAATGTTGGTTTGGTCCAAAATAATCCATCGTTATATCCAAATAGCGGCGTTTTGTTCGTGCGTTCCAGACGTCTCACAGTACTGTAACCAGCCACTACCCAAACGCGCTACTTTTTTTCAACCAGAGCCTGCAAAGCCACGATTCAGCTTTTTGCCGCCTTCTGAGAGCCCATGGGAGCTGTAGGAAGTGTCACGTAACAGCAGAGATCCTCTGTAATGGATAGAGATAATCAAGAAGGGCAAGAAATTGACAGACAGGCCACTTCCTGCATGGAATCTTCTCAGGTTTTGGCCTGCCAAATGAGTTCTGTTATACTCACAGACACCATTCAAACAGTTTTAGAAACTTTGGAGTGTTTTCTATCCAAAGCTAATAATTATATGCATATTCTAGTTTCTGGGCAGGAGTAATAATCAGATTAAATCGGGTACGTTTTTTATCCGGCTGTGAAAATACTGCCCCCTAGCCATAACAGGTTAATATAACCAAGTGTTAGTGTGGATTTTCAGTGAATTTATGTAAAACACAAAGCTCAAAATTCTCAGCAACAAAAGGTTGGTCAAATTAATATCCTACATCTGTATGCAGTCTATTGAATTTTGGTATAATGTTACTGTTGCCTTCATATGATTGGACATCTGATTAATGTATAATGAAATGTGTACCAATTAAAAGCTTTTAAAAAGACAAATGAAGCACAGTACTTCAAAATACTGTGTTTAATTGCTAATTATTTTTGGTGATTATTCCATCTGAATTGAATTATCAAGCTAATCAGTGTGGGGAGTCATTAGAATGGCCATTGTTAGACCTTTGTGTGCACTTGCACTGCTGAGCATGACCGGCAAAGAAAATGTCCACTAAGGTGACTGACTGAGTAATCATGCTGGCTTGCCTCTGAAGCTATGCAGAGCAGGTCCTAGTCAGTCCCTGGATTGTAAACCAGATGCTGCTGGAAGTGGTGTTGGAAGGCCAGTAGGAGCACTCTCTCTTCTGGTCGAAGAAGATCCCAATGCACCAGCGCAGTGATTGTGACATTGCCCTGTGTACGGTGCAGTCTTTCAAATGGGACAATAAACTGGTGTTCTGACTCTCTAAGGTCACTAAAGATCCCATGGCACTTATTATAAGAGTAGGGGTGTTGCTAAATTCACAATCTGACCCTCATACGTACCATCATGGCCACCTAATCATCCCCCTCCTCCCCCCTGTAACTATTCCCCAGGTCGTTGCTGTAAATAAGTATGTGTTGTCAGTCAAAGGTCTGTGTACAAATGACTCCCTATGAAGTGCAATACTTTTGACCAGATCCCTTTGGGCCCTGGTCAAAAGTAGTGCACTATATAGTGAATAGGTTACAATTTCAGAAGCACAAAGGGGACCCGGGTCAACAACAACAACAAATAAAAGAAACAATCTTGAGCCAAGTTCGCTCATAAACGCAGCGTGATTTCTCTTGAAAAAAAAAAAGTTGATAACTTTCCAAGATGGCTTACGATTCCAACAAATATCCTTAGAATCTTATTATACATGAATGGCATTCTGTGTCTGTGAGCACAGGAATAATTTTTATGACATCAACAGAGCTGGCCAGACCTTTCAGAAGAGATATTCCTCAAGTGGGGAGATACATTAGTCAATAAGTGCAAATCGCAGTACGGCCCTAAGGGGAGTGGAGTCAAAGACTAACAATGTGGCAGTCCACAGGAGATCTGCATGTGACCCCTCAAGAACACACTAACACTATTGGAGCTAACCACTAGCCAGATTGTCACGGCAACAGTCTAACTTTGGCTCGGTATATTATAGGTCTCATTTGTCAACTTGAATGTAGCCTATATGCAGCGCATCGGAAGTCAACATGCAGCGATAAGCATTGTTATTTCCAAGTCTGAAAGAAAGTGGTGTTTCTGCAAAGTATCCATAATACATACTCTAGTCATTTAATGTATGTAAATTCACAGATTGTTTTGTTTTTGTTTTGTAGGCTTTAATTGCCTCACTAATGTCAATCTACATGTCAACCTACCTCATTCACATGAAGTTTTCGTTCACATCTTCGCTCCAAACTAGCTGTTTGTCTACAGAGAAGATTGAAAATAAAGAGCAAGGCTGCCAGTTTCACTCTGTATGGTTAATTGCTGCACCACCTAGTGAAACTGAGTGTATCTGCCCCAGAATGGAGGCCCACTATGCCAGACTGAGAGCAAAGCACTGCCAGCCTTGTCTTAAACCCACGCCAAGAATACAAATTGGTATTTTAAAGGAACAGATGGATCTTGGAAAACAGTGTTTACTTGTTGGACTAGTTTCCTGGTCCGGTAATAAACAAAGCATATCAGAGTTGGAGCAGTGGTGGAAAAATTATTCAATTGTCATAATTGAGTAAAAGTAAAGATACCTTAATAGAAAATGACCAATTAAAAGTGAAAGTCACCCAGTAAAATACTACTTGAGTAAAAGTCTAAAACTATTTGGTTATAAATATACTTAAGTATCAAAAGTAAATGGAATTCCTAAAATATACATCAGTATCAAAAGTAAAAGTATAAATAATTTTAAATACCTTATATTAAGAAAACCTGACAGCACAATTATTATAGATTTTTTTTCTTCTTCTTGATACCCCCCCCCCCCCCCCCCAAAACTACATAAGTAGTACTTTATAGTATTTTTACTTAAGTACCATACTTTACACCACTTGCGTAGGAGTACTGATCTAGGATCGGTTTAGACTTTTAAATCACAATGATTAAGAGGTGGGGGGGGCTGATCCTAGGTCAGCATTGTGCTGAGTCGCTTTCTGAATGTGTGACCTGGGTCACTTAGTCCTTTAGTCCAGAGTACATCAGACTTATAGTGTTATGGTCTGCTTTAGCTGTAGATAGTGGGCACCAACTGAACTTAGAGCACTTTGTGATGACAACAATGTCAGTCTGATGAAACTGTATCAGACTGATGACAACAATGTCAGACTGATGACAACAATAGACGATGACAACAATGGCAGACTAATGACAACAATGGCAGACTGATGACAACAATGGCAGACTGATGACAACAATGGCAGACTGATCACAACAATGTCTAACATAGAATATGGTTGGCTTATGAAATGTGACAATATGTTTTTTTCCCCATGTTGTCACTACGTTTTCCATCTCTCAAGCATCTCCACCATCAATTCCCCATAAAGTATTTACCATCAATACCACATACAGTATCCATCATCAACACCTCATACAGTATCTACCATCAATACCCCATACAGTATCCACAATCAATACCCCATGCCATATCTTCCATCAATACCCCATACAGTATCTACCATCAATACCCAATACAGTATCTAGGATCAATACCCCATACAGTATCCACCATCAATACCCCATATCATATCTTCCATCAATACCTCATTCAGTATCTACCATCAAAACCCCATACATTATCTACCATCAATACCCCAGACTCTAACACTTCATAACAGCAAAGTAAACAAACATTTCAAAAGGTGAAAATACCCATATGAATACATCAGGTAAACAATCGTTTGGTAACTATTTTCAGGAAAAGATAAAAAAATTCCAAAGATGAACCAATATGCCAATGAGTCCACTTACCACACACGCACATGCACACATACAGACACACACACACACCTCTCCCCCAGATCCCCCATTCCTTCCTCCCATATGATAAGAGAAAGGGTGGCAGCGGTGGTGTGATGTGAGTGGAAACACTCTCTTCTCAGCAGTCTCCCTGCTACAATTAATGAAGAGATCACATTATATATTTATTTACATTTATATTATATATTTATTTTCCAGTCATTAGGATTCTACCCCCAACGACATCCTCCTGTTGTTGGTAGCACGTTCTCCTGTGAGCATTAATTTTGTTTGGTCTCGATAAAAAAAAGGTAGAAAAATTCAAAGCTACCAAACCGGCATTTTTTCTGAAAAACCTGCATGGAGTTTGTATTTCTGGGGTTTGTATCTGTAAACATGGGGAATGAATGATTGAGGAACATTTTTACAGGTTTAATTAAATAACAGGGATAAGAAAAGGAAAAGCTACAGGCAAAAACGTTATTACATGTATTAAGGGGTTGATTATTGTTGGCTATTGTTTCAAAGGAACAATGGTTTAACATTAAAAATCATTTTGAGTGTAATTTTGCTTCACAAGCTGTTATGTTGTGCTGAGCAAGAGTAATGACAGTGAAATTTTTTTAGAAAGCATAGTACTAGTAAGATATATGTGTGTGTGTGTGTGTGTGTGTGTGTGTGTGTGTGTGTGTGTGTGTGTGTGTGTGTGTGTGTGTGTGTGTGTGTGTGTGTGTGTGTGTGTGTGGTCTTTACCATGCCAGATGGTATTTACAATGCTTATTGGCATATCATTATTGTAGCATTGGGCAAGTCCATTCATATGCCCTTGCCCAACACCTATATGCATTTACATCAAACCGCATAAGCCTTACCCTACTGTTGATATTGCCAATTGGAAGATCATAGGCCTTAAATGTAGTCTTTTCACATCACAGCATCAACCAATTCAAACTGCCAACTAAAACACATGAATCAGCTCACCGATTCAGAAAGAGGTGAACTTGTCACACTGTGACTGCATCCCGACTGGCACCCTATTCCATAGTGAACTACTTTTGACCAAATCCCTATGGACCCTGGTGAAAAATAGTGTACTATATAGGGAATACGATGCCATTGGGAATGCAGCTTGTGTATACATGAGTTCTCTGGAAGATTGGGACATTTTGAATACTTTTGAAGCCCATGTGAAATGAGTGCTTAGTCATTAGTGTGAAATGAGTGCAGTTATTTCTCAAATGTGCCCGTCAGTGGCAAAATGAGACATGGGAGTAATTGAGGGGGGGATAAGGTGTGAATTATGAGGACCAGACAGATAAATGAGGACAGAACTATTGTCTAACTGTACTAGTTAGATGAATACAAAAGAACCATAGAAGAGCAAAGGACAGTATTTCACTGATGGAATCTTGATGAATTCATCCTGAAACTGTAGCATGACATCAAGACAAATTAAATATACTGCAAATTATAAAATCAAGAACAAAGACAGTGAAAATAATCTAAAATGATTTACAGGCCTCCTTATCCAGAATATACAGTCATGGCCAAAAGTTTTGAGAATGACACAAATATTAATTTCCAGAAAGTTTGCTGCTTCAGTTGTCTTTAGATATTTTTGTCAGATGTTACTATGGAATATTGAAGTATAATTACAAGCATTTCATAAGTGTCAAAGGCTTTTACTGACAATTAAATTAAGTTGATGCAGAGTCAATATTTGCAGTGTTGACCCTTCTTTTTCAAGACCTCTGCAATCCGCCCTGGCATGCTGTCAATTAACTTCTGGGCCACATCCTGACTGATGGCAGCCCATTCTTGCATAATCAATGCTTGGAGTTTGTCAGAATTTGTGGGTTTTTGTTTGTCCACCCGCCTCTTGAGGATTGACCACAAGTTCTCAACGGGATTAAGGTCTGGGGAGTTTCCTGGCCATGGACCCAAAATATCGATGTTTTGTTCCCCGAGCCAATTAGTTATCACTTTTGCCTTATGGCAAGGTGCTCCATCATGCTGGAAAAGACATTGATCGTCATGAAACTGTTCCTGGATGGTTGGGAGAAGTTGCTCTCGGAGGATGTGTTGGTACCATTCTTTATTCATGGCTGTGTTCTTAGGCAAAATTGTGAGTGAGCCCACTCCCTTGGCTGAGAAGCAACCCCACACATGAATGGTCTCAGGATGCTTTACTGTTGGCATGACACAGGACTGATGGTAGCGCTCACCTTGTCTTATCCGGACAAGCTTTTTTCCGGATTCCCCAAAAAATCAAAAAGGGGATTCATCAGAGAAATGACTTTACCCCAGTCCTCAGCAGTCCAATCCCTGTACCTTTTGCAGAATATCAGTCTGTCCTTGATGTTTTTCCTGGAGGGAAGTGGCTTCTTTGCTGCCCTTCTTGACACCAGGCCATCCTCCAAAAGTCTTCGCCTCACTGTGCGTGCAGATGCACTCACACCTGTCTGCTGCCATTCCTGAGCAAGCTCTGAACTGGTGGTGCCCCGATCCAGCAGCTGAATCAACTTTAGGAGACAGTCCTGGCGCTTTCTGGACTTTCTTGGGCGCCCTGAAGCCTTCTTCACAACAATTGAACCGCTCTCCTTGAAGTTCTTGATGATCCGATAAATGGTTGATTTAGGTGCAATCTTACTGGCAGCAATATCCTTGCCTGTGAAGCCCTTTTTGTGCAATGATGACGGCACATGTTTCCTTGCAGGTAACCATGGATGACAGAGGAAGAACAATGATTCCAAGCACCACTCTCCTTTTGAAGCTTCCAGTCTGTTATTCAAACTCAATCTGCATGACAGAGTGATCTCCAGCCTTGTCCTCGTCAACACTCACACCTGTGTTAATGAGAGAATCACTAACATGATGTCAGCTGGTCCTTTTGTGGCAGGGCTGAAATGCAGTGAAAATGTTTTTTGGGGATCCAGTTCATTTGCATGGCAAAGAGGGACTTTGCAATTAACTGCAATTCATCTAATCACTCTTCATAACATTCCGGAGTATATCCAAATTGCCATCATACAAACTGAGGCAGCAGACTGTGAAAATTTATATTTGTGTCATTCTCAAAACTTTTGGCCACGACTGAACGCAATCCATGAATTTTCATTCCACTCAACACACTCCTCACTTCTTTCATTGTTCCATAACTCCCTGGTAAAAACAAGAACCCAACATGCGCTCTAATATTAACCTGTGACATACTGACCTTTGTTCTCTCCCCACTGGCCATTGGCCAGGTGTTGCGGACCATGTCACCTACAGTTGAAGTCGGAAGTTTACGTTCACTTAGGTTGGAGTCATTAAAACTCATTTTTCAACCACTCCACACATTTCTTGATAACAAACTATAGTTTTGGCAAGTCGGTTAGGACATCTACTGTGTCCATGACACAAGTAATATTTCGAACAATTGTTTACAGACAGATTATTTCACTTATAATTCACTGTATCACAATTCCAGTGGGTCAGAAGTTTACATACATTAAATTGACTGCGCCTTTAAACAGCTTGGAAAATTCTAGAAAACGATGTCATGGCTTTAGAAGCTTCTGATAGGCCAGTTGACATCATTTGAGTCAATTGGAGGTGAACCTGTGGATGTATTTCAAGGCCTACCGTCAAACTCAGTGCCTCTTTGCTTGACATCAAAAGAAATCAGCCAAGACCTCAGAAAAAAATGTAGACCTCCACAAGTCTGGTTCATCCTTGGGAGCAATTTCGAAATGCCTGAAGGTACCACGTTCATCTGTACAAACAATAGTATTCAAGTATAAACACCATGGGTCCACTCAGCTGTCATATGGCTCAGGAAGGAGACACATTCTGTCTCCTAGAGATGAATGTACTTTGGTGCGGAAGGTGCAAATCAATCCCAGAACAACAGTAAAGGATCTTGTGACGATGCTGGAGGAAACAGGTACAAAAGTATCTATATCCACAGTAAAACGAGTCCTATATCGACATAACCTGAAAGGCCGCGCAGCAAGGAAGAAGCCACTGCTCCAAAACCTCCTTAAAAAGCCAGACTACGGTTTGCAACTGCACATGGGGACAAAGACCGTACTTTTTGGAGAAATGTCCTCTGTTCTGATGAAACAAAAATATAACTGTTTGGTCATAATGACCATCGTTATGTTGGCAGGAAAACGTGGGAGGCTTGCAAGCTGAGGAACACCATACCAACCGGGAAGCACCGGGGTGGCAGCATCATGTTGTGGGGGTGCTTTGCTGCAGGAGGGACTGGTGCACTTCACAAAATAGAAGGCATCATGAGGATGGAAAATTATGTGGATATGCTGAGGCAACATCTCAAGACATCAGTCAGGAAGTTAAAGCTTGGTCGCAAATGGGTCGTCCAAATGGACAATGACCCCAAGTATACTTCCAAAATTGTGGCAAAATGATTTAAGGACAACAAAGTAAAGGTATTGGAGTGGCCATCACAAAGCCCTGATGTCAATCCTATAGACAATTTACGGGCAGAACTGAAAAAGCATGTTCGAGCAAGGAGGCTTACAAACCTGACAGGAGGAATGTGCTAAAATTCACCCAACTTATTGTGGGAAGCTTGTGGAAGGCTACCCGAAACGTTTGACCCAAGTTAAACAATTTAAAGGCAATGCTACCAAATATTATTTGAATGTCTGTAAACTTCTGACCCACTGGGAATGTGATGAAAGAAATTAAAGCAGAAATAAATCATTCTCTCTACTACTATTCTGACATTTCACATTCTTTAAATAAAGTGGTGATCCTAACTGACCTAAGACAGGGAATTTTTACAAGGATTAAATATCTGGAATTGTGAAATACTAAGTTTACATGTATTTGTTTAAGGTGTATGTAAACTTCAACTGTTGGTCAGCAATGGTGGTTCAAATGACACAATTAAGCAACAACTTTGTGGTTTAAACTGCATTAGTGTCTGCCAGGTGTTTTGAACAATAACATAATGTCCTTCCATGTATGATTATAATACCATGGTGTACTATCTAGATCAATGTTGTCCCATTCTGGCCATGGGGACACGCAGTGCCAGGCTGAAATAATAGTCTATCACCTGATTCAACTTTACAAGGGTGATTAGATGATTAGTACAATCAGGTGTGTTAGGCCGGAACAAAACCCTGCACATACTGTGGGTCCCCAGGACCAGGATTACATAAAACTGATCAGAGTGAAACCCTTACAAAATGTAAGAGCTACTGTAATATCATCCTCTGTCTAAGATGTTATTTGTGGACCGGTAAAGTTTACAACAGAAGTGAAAAGCCACATTGCCAAAGATGTAACTGTACTGCAGGCAGCAGCAGTAGGTACATGAAAGGAGATGAGAGGAGTTTGATTGTGTGTCAGCGTTCTCTTTGACCGCTGGAAGACCTTTAACTAGCTAGCCTAGGGGGCTAGAAGAACTATCAGCTACAACCTCCCTCGCTACTTCCCACAGGACTCTGCTACTCCCTCCCTCTCTCCCTCCTTCATAAATACAGTTTAAGAAGTTCTGAGTGCCAACAGTCATGTACTGCTATGGCATCAAAGAGGGAACATTGCTGGATCGAGTCTATTTCACCGCAATGCCAGTTTTCCCACTCGTTGGATTGATAACATGAAACTGTAGAATCATACCGTCAGCTATTGCCCGAAACATGAGAATCTAGGCCTATACTCAGGATAGATTCTTATTTTCATGGGTCTCGTTAGTCAGTTGTAGGAAGTGGAGAAAAGCATGAAATATGTGGAGATCATGCAGTACTCTATAACCAAAATACAACATCAATATCATCAAAGACACCACATAGACATACTACAGCCAGGTGTGGATTGGCCTTCTGGCAAGTCTGGCAAATGCCAGATGTGCTGGACCATTTTTTAGTTGGGTGGGCTGGTCGAAATTGACACACACAAAGAGATATATTTTCATATGGGCCCGATAATAATTTTTTTGGTGCAATTTCTCTGTTATACTAACTCACATTCAAAGTCAAACGCATCATCGGCATCAGCATAGAGACAGACAAAATCATGGATTGTAAAATGGAAAGGGTGCCTATAAACGCACAGTAGAAAGAGCACATTCTACATTGTCACCTCACTCACTGTGAGTTGGCAGCGCAAACAGTGATGTAGGCTGGTGTGGATAAAATGCCAGGGACGAATTCTTGTCCCAGTTCACCCATGACTACAGCACACCAGTATGTAGATCAAGCAGGTATTACTGCATGATTAAAAACCGTGGTGACACTGAAGTCACTGGTAACCCCAATATATCAATCACTGACCTTGATCTAAAAATTGCGAAGTATAACTCCAAAATAATTAACATGCACTAATTAACTGCAAGGTAACTTTATACAAAAGCAGGAGTTTTTGAATTTGAAGACGTATCAAATATAACAGCGAAAACCTGAAGGTCTTCGTTAATTACAAGGCTAGATTAATACCCTTTGTTTGGCCTCCTTTCCTTTCCCCACTTAGAAAAAGAGAGGGAGAACGGAAAGAGAGAATGGAGGGAAGAAATAGAGAAAGAGTGAGGGAATGAGAGTGGAAAACAGAGGAAAAGTGAGAAAGTTAAGAAGAGAGAAAGCAGAAGAGAACGAGAGAAAGAAAGAGAATGGAGAAAAAGAGGGAGAACAGAAGGGAGAGATGGAGGGATGATCAGAGGAGCTGAGCGGAAGAGAGGAGAGAGGTTTACTCTGTATGATGGCGGTTAATTACCAAGAGAGTTCAAAACAATCTTCCCTCTCTCCCGCAGTGATCATGCCCCGGGCCAGTAAACTACGCCACTACAGCCTCCCGGGATGGAGACAGACTGTACACCACATCCTGTTACTGTTTATTATCTATCATGTTGCCTAGTCACGTTATCCCTACCCATATGTACATATCTACTGTACCTTAATTACCTCATACCCTTTCACTGTTAATCTACACCTGTTGTTTACGAAGCATGTGACAAATAATATATGATTTGATTTGATCCCCCATTGGCTGTATTTAGACGGGCAGCCCAATTCTGATCATTTTTTCATAAATTGGTCTTTTGACCTATCAGATCAGCTCTGAAAAATATCTGATGTGAAAAGATCTGATATGATTGGTCAAATGACCAATTAGTGGCAAGAAAAGATCAGAATTGGGCTGCTTGTGTAAACGCAAACATTGAGGAGCATTTCCAAAGTGACCTGACTTTCTCTCTCTCCCCTTCTCTGTCCCCCTCTCTCTTTCTCAAACAGTCCAGAGACCTATGTTTACAACATAGAAACTGATAAAATAGAGAAAAAGGATCCAAACTCTTAGAAGGAACACAGCAGGCAAAACTGTGGAAAACTGGTTGAATGAACGTTATAGTAACGGTTGTAATGAAGTAATCTCAACCATTTTTTTTCAGCTGGGAAGGGTGAACATAAATAAAGCAGTTTATTCCATTTTAGACATGAAGATGTGTATTCCAATCTAGAAACTTAATTGGAACTTAAGCTTTAGGACCCATGGCCCATGCATTGGCTTGTATCATGTAGTGGGGGAAGACTGCAAAGCCTCCTCAATCTTGGCTCCCTAATTTGGTATTATAATTTATCACCATTCATCTCTCATCCCCATAGTGGATTTATGATGACAAAGCTGCAAGAGGCCCGAAGATAAATTACCAGATTCATTACTTGTGAACTGTGGGAGGCTCCCAACACAGACTTTGTGATGTTTGTTCCGCATGTATGGATGTTGTTAGACATGAACCAAAACAAGAACCTGAGTCTCAATTTTATCTCTCTCTCTTTCTCTGGCCCTATTTTCCCGCATATAGCATATTTCACAATGTGAGCCAAATTCATCAATTGAATTACCTATATTCCGATTGCTTCGAGGCTGTTGATAATATCAGATGACATTGTCGTTGATTGTGAGGTAAAGAGAGCCAAACGGTAGGACAAGCTTGACAGGCAAATGTGAAGCAGTGGAAGGAAAGGGAGGGAAAGATGGAATTCAATAATCCACAGACGAGTTTATTGCCTGAGTTCCTCGTCCTTGGGGAGATTTGGATCCATTTGGGGACTTGGAGATTACAGCCATTTCACACAGATTCTCTCCTTCAATTTAGGAATCATATGCTGCTGCTTAACCTTTCTGGATTGCTGTCATATGGCAGACTATTGAGTTATACTGGCAAGCATTTGTGAAAGAGTTAGAAGACAGTGCATGACGAATGTTCATTGTAAAGTTTACTCCCAAGAAGACATCATTGACTTAATTCAGCATGAAAGGAATGATTTCAGGAGTATCATACTGGTCCCTGGTGTCACATACAGACGGCACAGTATTATTTGACACCTATACAAATAGCTAGCTAATAAACATGCCATGAACATATTATCCAACAACCTTGAAAATGTTACAGCATATGAACTATTCAAATGTAGTAAATCCAAATAGCTTCCCTGCCTGCAAATCCCTATCCACCCGTTCATGAACAATCTAGGATATTTGTATTTATTTATTTAACTTGTATTTAACTAGACAAGTCAGTTAAGAACAAATTCTTACTTACAATGACGGCCTACTAAAAGGCAAAAGGCCTCCTGCAGGGACAGGGGTTTAAAATACAAATATAGGACAAAACACACATCATGACAAGAGAGACACCACAACACTACATAAAGAGAGACCTAAGACAACAACATAGCATGGCAGCAACACATGATAACACAGCATGGTAGCAACACACACAACACTCAAACTGGACCGTTTTATCTCCATCACTTCATTCATAGACTCAACAGTTTTGTCTGCTTCGCGTGATGTTTTGTTGTCTCTACCTTCTTGCCTTTGTGCTGCTATCTGTGCCCAATAATGTTTGGAACATGTTTTGTGCTGCTACCATGTTCTGCTGCCATGTTGTGTTTCTACCATGTTGTTGTCATGTGGTGTTGCAACCATGCAGTGTTTTCATGTGTTGCTGCCATGCTATGTTGTTGTCTTAGGTCTCTCTTTATGTAGTGTTGTGGTGTCTCTCTTGTCGTGATGTGTGTTTTGTCCTATATTTTTATTTTTAATCCCAGCCCCCGTCCCTGCAGGAGGCCTTTTGCCTTTTGGTAGGCCGTCATTATAAATAAGAATTTGTTCTTAGCTGACTTGCCTAGTTAAATAAAGGTTAAATAAATAAATTCATTAAAAAGTACATGACAACACAGCATGGTAGCAACAGCACATGAAAACAACATGGTAGCGACACACCATGGCAGTAGCACAACATGGTAGCAGCACAAAACAAGGTACAAACATTATTGGGCACAGACAACAGCACAAAGGCAAGAAGGATAAAGTCAGCCAGTTTGATAAAGCAGTCCGTTGAGGATTGTAACAACAGGAAAAACACTGAAATGAGAGAAAGAAGGGAGTGAAGGACTTCAGGCCAGAAACTGTCCAAAGCTACGTTGATCTACGGCCACACACACTCACACACTCAAATACACACACAGACACACACACAAACTCACAAACTGAGCTGCGGCCGCACACACACACAAAAACACATGGCCAAATGCACACACACATACATATATACAAAAAAAAAACGGTCATATCTTACGTTTCAGCGAGATGTGGATGAACTATGATATGCATAATATAGAGCTGGCGGGATTTTCCATGCACTGGCAGAACAGAGAAGCTACGTTTGGTAAGACGAGGGGTGGGGGTGTGTGTCTATTTGTCAATAACAGCTAGTGCGCGATGTCTAATACAGTGCATTGCGAAAGTATTCATGCCCCTTGGCATTTTTCCTATTTTGTTGCCTTACAACCTGGAATTAAAATAGATTTTTGAGGGGTTTGTATCATTTGATTTACACAACATGCCTACGACTTTGATGATGCAAAATATTTTGGGGGGTGAAACAAACAAGAAATAATTTTAAAAAAAATGAGAACTTGAGCATGCATAACTATTCACCCCCCAAAGTCAATACTTTGTAGAGCCAACTTTTGCAGCAATTATAGCTGCAAGTCTCTTGGGATTTGTCTCTATAAGCTTGGCACATCTAGGCACTGGGATTTCTGCCCATTCTTCAAGGCAAAACTGCTCCAGCTCCTTCAAGTTGGATGGGTTCCGCTGGTGTACAGCAATCTTTAAGTCATACCACAGATTCTCAATTGGATTTAGGTATTGGCTTTGACTAGGCCATTCCAAGACATTTAAATGTTTCCCCTTAAACCACTCGAGTGTTGCTTTAGCAGTATGCTGAGGGTCATTGTCCTTCTGGAAGGTGAACCTCTGTGCCAGTCTCAAGTCTCTGCAAGACTCAAACAGGTTTCCCTCAAGAATTTCCCTGTATTTAGCGCCATCCATCATTCCTTCAATTCTGACCAGTTTCCCAGTGCCTGCCAATGAAAAACATCCCCCCCCACCATTTTTTTATTTCACCTTTATTTAATCAAGTAGGCTAGTTGAGAACAAGTTCTCATTTGCAACTGCGACCTGGCCAAGATAAAGCATAGCAATTTTCGACCCAAACAACAACACAGAGTGACACATGGAATAAACAAAACATACAGTCAATAATACAGCAGAAAAAAGAAATCAAAAAGTCTAAATACAGTGAGTGCAAATGAGGTAAGAGAAGGGAGTTAAGGCAATAAATAGGCCATGGTGGCGAAGTAATTAGAATACAGCAATTAAACACTGGAATGGTAGATGTGCAGAAGATGAATGTGCAAGTAGAGATA
Source organism: Salmo salar (assembly GCF_965601325.2). NCBI lineage: Eukaryota > Metazoa > Chordata > Actinopteri > Salmoniformes > Salmonidae > Salmo > Salmo salar. The sequence continues at coordinate 28,821,579 of NC_138302.1, read as the reverse complement.
CTGGGGTGCAAAGGAGGAAGATAAATAAATCAATACAGTATGGGGATGAGGTAGATAGATGGGCTGTTTACAGATGGGCTATGTACAGGTGCAGTGATCTGTGAGCTGCACTGACAGCTGGTGCTTAAAGCTAGTGAGGGAGATATGAGTCTCCAGCTTCAGTGATTTTTGCAGTTCGTTCCAGTCATTGGCAGCAGAGAACTGGAAGGAAAGGCGACCAAAGGTGGAATTGGCTTTCGGGGTGACCAGTGAGATATACCTGCTGGAGCACGTGCTAGGAGTGGGTGCTGCTATGGTGACCAGTGAGCTGAGATAAGGCGGGGCTTTACCAAGCAGAGACTTGTAGATAACCTGTAGCCAGTGGGTTTGGCAATGAGTATGAAGCGAGGGCCAACCAACGAGAGTGTAGAGGTCGCAGTGGTGGGTAGTGTATGGGGGTTTGGTGACAAAATGGATGGCACTGTGATAGACTGCATCCAATTTGTTGAGTAGAGTGTTGGAGGCTATTTTATAGATGACATCGCCGAAGTCGAGGATCGGTAGGATGGTCAGTTTTACGAGGGTATGTTTGGCAGCATGAGTGAAGGATGCTTTGTTGCGATATAGGAAGCCGATTCTAGATTTAATTTTGGATTGGAGATGCTTAATGTGAGTCTGGAAGGAGAGTTTACAGTCTAACCAGACACCTAGGTATTTGTAGTTGTCCACGTATTCTAAGTCAGAGCCGTCCAGAGTAATGATGCTGGACGGGCGGGCAGGTGCGGGCAGTGATCGATTGAAAAGCATGCATTTAGTTTTACTTGCATTTAAGAGCAGATGGAGGCCACGGAAGGAGAGTTGTATGGCATTGAAGCTCGTCTGGTGGTTAGTTAACACAGTGTCCAAAGAGGGGCCAGAAGTATACAGAATGGTGTCGTCTGCGTTGAGGTGGATCAGAGAATCACCAGCAGCAAGAGCGACATCATTGATGTATACAGAGAAGAGAGTCGGCCCGAGAATTGAACCCTGTGGCACCCCCATAAAAACTGCCAGAGGTCCGGACAACAGGCCCTCCGATTTGACACACTGAACTCGATCAGAGAAGTAGTTGGTAAACCAGGCGAGGCAATAATTTGAGAAACCAAGGCTGCCGAGTCTGCCAATAAGAATGTGGTGATTGACAGAGTTGAAAGCCTTGGCCAGGTCGATGAATACGGCTGCACAGTAATGTCTCTTATCGATGGCGGTTATGATATCATTTAGAACCTTGAGCGTGGCTGAGGTGCACCCATGACCAGCTCTGAAACCAGATTGCATAGCGGAGAAGGTATGGTGGGATTCGAAATGGTCGGTAATCTGTTTGTTAACTTGGCTTTCGAAGACCTTAGAGAGACAGGGGTAAGATAGATATATGTCTGTAGCAGTTTGGGTCTATAGTGTCACCCCCTTTGAAGAGGGGGATGACCGCGACAGCTTTCCAATCTTTGGGAATCTCAGACGATACGAAAGAGAGGTTGAACATGCTAGTAATAGGGGTTGCAACAATTTCGGCAGATAATTTTAGAAAGAGAGGGTCCAGATTGTCTAGCCCGGCTGATTTGTAGGGATCCAGATTTTGCAGCTCTTTCAGAACATCAGCTATCTGGATTTGGGTGAAGGAGAAATGGTGGGGGCTTGGGCGGGTTGCTGTGGAGGGTGCCGGGCAGTAGACTGGGGTAGGGGTAGCCAGGTGGAAAGCATGGACAGCCGTAGAGAAATGCTTATTGAAATTCTCAATTGTAGTGGATTTATCGGTGGTAACAGTGTTTCCTAGCCTCAGAACAGTGGGCAGCTGGGAGGTGCTCTTATTCTCCATGGACTTTACAGTGTCCCAGAACTTTTTTGAGTTTGTACCAAAGGATGCTAATTTCTATTTGAAAAAGCTAGCCTTATCTTTCCTAACTACCTGTGTATATTTGTTCCTAACTTCCCTGAAAAGTTGCACATCACAGGGGATATTCGATGCTAATGCAGAACGCCACAGGATATTTTTGTGCTGGTCAAGGGCAGACAGGTCTGGAGTGAACCAAGGACTATATCTATTCCTGGTTCTACATTTTAGAAAGGCCTGCTCGCAGAAGTAGTGGATCTATACTGTATGTAGGATTGTACAGTGGGATCCTCTTTTACAGATAGTGAATCCATACTGTACGTATTTTACAGATAGTGAATCCATTCTGTGTAGGATTGCACAGTGTGATCCTCTTTTATAGATAGTGAATCCATACTCTATATAGAATTATACAGTGGAATCCTCTTTAACAGATAGCGAATCCATACTGTATGTAGGATTGTACAGTGGGATCTTATTTTACAGATATTAAATCCATGATGTATATAGGATTGTACACTGGGATCCTCTATTACAGATATTAAATCTATACTGTATGTAGGATTGTACAGTGGGATCTTATTTTACAGATATTAAATCCATGATGTATGTAGGATTGTACACTGGGATCCTCTTTTACAGATATTGAATCCATACTGTATGTAGGATTGTACAGTGGGATCCTCTATTACAGATAGGGACTCTATAAGGTTCAGAACCAAAGCACAACACCAGATATGGAGTTGTGAATTGAATTCTTCCACACTCTGTAGGCTACACATGTATTGACAGACACATATGATGGATCAGATAGACAACACATGGCTTCTACTTCTAGATTCAACCCCCAAGGTTCTTCCTTAGTTCCATTGATTTTCCAATCAGATTCCCTGCACTTATTATATAGTTATTGATTATGGCTGAGGCATTGTGAGGTGTGTGTGTGTGTGTTTGTGTGTATGTGTGTATGTGTGTGTGTGTGTGTGTGTGTGTGTGTGTGTGTGTGAGAGTGTGTGTGTGTGTGTGTGTGTGTGTGTGTGTGTGTGTGTGTGTGTGTGTGTGTGTGTGTGTGTGTGTGTGTTTGTGCGTGTTTATTTTTCTCTGTTTTTCTGTGTTGTGTATGTGTGATATGGAATGCTAGCGTTTGTGTTCCTCTTTGTCTGTTTTCCACTCCACTGAATTAGCCGTTCCATGACGCTACAGAGCAACGAAGCAGGAAATTATACTTTTCAGAGCCACCATGTTTTCAGATCTTTTAAATGTATTAATGTGTGTGTGAGTGTGGTTGTGTGTGTGTGTGTCTCTGTATGTGTATGTGTGTCTCTGTATGTGTGTGTGTCTCTGTATGTCTGTCTGTGCCTCTGTCTGTGAGTGTAGTCAGCAGCCCCACACAGCCCTCCTAAGGAACACTAGTAGCTTTTTGTATTCAAAGACTGCTCTCTTGGACAAGCATTTGATAAAACATGAGAGTTCTCTCTTTGACTGCATTTTTCAAGCTATTGGAATCAAATGTAAGCATCAGATGCTCTGTGAGCTCTGTGAGGGGGGCTGTTGTTAGAAGGTTTGAAATATTAATTGGTTTTATGGTTAAACTGGCTTGAGTATAAATGTTTGCTAGTTAGCCTTCTGTATCGACTGTATTCAGATTTACATCTTTTTGGAAATAAAACATAAAACACTGAATTGTTTACCAATCTATTCCATTAAAACTAGAATGCAACTCTGTGAAGTCCTACAGCAGGCCTACCACAGCATCATAACACCTAGGACTGGAATGGTAATTGTACAATCGTGTAACTGCAGATTATGGATGAAGACTGTCATGAAAATAAAATAACTGTCCTAACTATTTTAATAAATATGAAAGTTACTGAGGGTCAAAGATCATACCCCCAAGATATGCTAAATTCACACCATGACAATAACAGGGGAGGTCAACATGTCTTGGGGGTATGAACTTTGACCCTCTGTAACTTTCTCACTCATCATTTTTCACGATTCATTCAGGATTATCCGTAATCATGTTAGCATCCACATTAATGTAGAATTGTTTAGAAATGTATTACGTTCCTATTTACAATAAAAGTAACTCCTAAAAGACACAATACATTATTTAAGATTAATTTCTATTCGGCACTAAATAATCTGAAACATAACCAAAATTAACTGTAAATGCATCCAACAAGTTTGTAGTCACAAGTTTGGTGTAGTATTTGCGTACTCGCAATATCGGACCAAATAACAAACTACTTTATTTTATTTTTTTGACTACTTTATTTATAAGAATCTTTAGGGGTTTCAGTCATTTTTACCCCTACCTTTATGAGAAAAACATAATTACTTGTTAAACAATATCTCTTTCTCTGAGCAATTGTATTTAGTATAAGAAATCTAAAAAATCCAACTGTTTTTAACATACAATATATTTTATTTAGTCATTATTGTTCATCTTCATCAAAACTTTTGTCAAGACTACACATGAGGATCCAGTGGCTCAGATCAGCTTGGCAATGGTTGACAAATAACCAGGCCCTCTCTCACCCACAGAAGAGGTGAGGGGGGGGGGGCTGTTCCATTTTTTTTGACATATTGGAGCCCCTGTGCAAGGAATCTAAGACAAAATTAGGCCTTTCTGTTGAATTTAGTCTATATTACATTTACATTTTACATTTTAGTCATTTAGCAGACGCTCTTATCCAGAGCGACTTACAAATTGGTGCATTCACCTATAATATCCAGTGGAACAACCACTTTACAATAGTGCATCTAAATCTTTTAAGGGGGGGGTTAGAAGGATTACTTTATCCTATCCCAGGTATTCCTTGAAGAGGTGGGGTTTCAGGTGTCTCCGGAAGGTGGTGATTGACTCCGCTGTCCTGGCGTCGTGAGGGAGCTTGTTCCACCATTGGGGTGCCAGAGCAGCGAACAGTTTTGACTGGGCTGAGCGGGAACTGTGCTTCCTCAGAGGTAGGGAGGCGAGCAGGCCAGAGGTGGATGAACGGAGTGCCCTTGTTTGGGTGTAGGGCCTGATCAGAGCCTGAAGGTACGGAGGTGCCATTCCCCTCACAGCTCCGTAGGCAAGCACCATGGTCTTGTAGCGGATGCGAGCTTCGACTGGAAGCCAGTGGAGAGAGCGGAGGAGCGGGGTGACGTGAGAGAACTTGGGAAGGTTGAACACCAGACGGGCTGCGGCGTTCTGGATGAGTTGTAGGGGTTTAATGGCACAGGCAGGGAGCCCAGCCAACAGCGAGTTGCAGTAATCCAGACGGGAGATGACAAGTGCCTGGATTAGGACCTGCGCCGCTTCCTGTGTGAGGCAGGGTCGTACTCTGCGAATGTGTACTCAGTGTATATTTGAAGCCCAGTTAGCACATTTGCTTCCTTGGAAGTTTTTGGTTTCCAATTGGTTCTGGGAATGAAGCCATAAGTTTCCTGACTTGTAAAACATATATATTTTTTTTTAAGAGAAAGGAAGTGAACATTTCGCCTGTTCTGGAAATGTTACTTTTTAGGTTGTTGGGTGGTTCTGAGAACATTTTACGATGGTTACCTGAAAATTGTCCTGAGAGTTTTTATTAACGTTCTGAGTACGGAAATTATAGGTTATTTGAAGGTAATTAAATAAAGTAGTGAGAACTTGTTTCAATAACAGTTTTAATAACACTGCTAGTTTAGTTTGGGTTAATTGTTTTGAACTCCAAGCATAGATAGGACACGTGCAAATGTATTTGCTTAGGCATTAATAATGCAAGCATCTATTTTTTTTATTGTGGCACGGCATCAGTGAGATTTGAACTTATGATCTTAATTTCACTGTACTTGTGAATGTGACATTAAAACTTGAAATGTCTGTTTTATATCCCTCCTGATACCTTCAGTTGGGGCAGTGAAGCCACAACGTATTGCCTGTAGCCCTCAAACTCAGTGCAGGGGTTCCCCACTATATGAAATGTGTAGCAGATTACATTATACACCATTAGAGCCGTAGGCAGGATTTGTTGTTAAGGGTGTGTATGTTTCCATTTCAACAAGATACTAGAAATATTGCCTCCAGTATACTGAGTAAGGATCAGTGTAGGGTGAATTACTGAATTTCTAAGAGCTAGGACATATTGGGCCAGCCGATTTAAGACATTTCAGAGATATACCTGTTGGTCGAAGTAAAGCATTGTCTCTCTATCTCTCGTGTTTCAGTAGTGCGAGTGGACCACGGCGAGTATTTCTTTATGATACAGCGTGGTCCGGTAAACATTCCTAGCAAAGAAATGCCGATTGGGTTGAACGTGAGACGTCATTAGTAAACCCATTCCCGAATTGAAAGGGACCTGTGTGTGTGCTTGGAAGGTAACATTTCCTGTACAATGGCTAGCTCTGAATTCAATGCTAAGCTAACAAAGGGAGAGCAGCCATTTCCCTTTGTTCACGGTGAAATCCCACACTTTGCGGGAATCCCGTGTGATTTCAGCTTTCAGGGCGTTACCCTGTGCCTTGGGCGACGGAAGTCCCGCCTTGTGGGAATCCCTTGTGAGTTCAGCTTTCAGGGTTAAGTGACCCCTTGTGCTGAAGAATCGGCAGTAATTATTTTGTGAAAAAAAAGCTCATTAACTTTTTTGGGATAGGGGCAGCATTCGGAATTTTGGATGAAAAGCGTGCCCAAGGTAAACTGCCTCCTACTCAGGCCCAGAAGCTAGGATATGCATATAATTGGTAGATTTGGATAGAAAAGACTCGAAGGTTTCTACAGCTGTTACAATTATGTCTGTGAGTATAACAGAATTTATTTGGCAGGCGAAAACACAAGGATTTTTTTTTGGGGGGGAGACAGTTGTTTTCAATGGGTTTTCTATGTGGATCTAGATTTCTAAGGCACTTGCTTGCAGTTTCTATCGCTTCCACTGGATGTCAAGTCCAGGATCAAGTCTAATGTACTGTTGTGGTTGGGGCGTGCGACCTGATAGCTCGCTCCACTTTGTTTTCGTCCGGTATTGAACACAGTTTATCCCGTCTTAAATTGTATTGATTATTTACGTAAGAAAATACCTAAAGTTGTATTAGGAAAGTTGTTTGAAATGTTTGGATCAAGATTACAGGTAACTTATTAGATATTTTGTAGTCATGTTGCGCGAGTTGGAACCGGTGTTTTTCTGATTCAAACGCGCCAAATAAATTGACATTTTGGAGATATAACGACAGAATTTATCAAACAAAAGGACCATTTATGATGTTTATGGGACATATTGGAGTGCCAACAGAAGAAGATCTTCAAATGTAAGGCATGAATTATATTGTTATTTCTGAGTTTTGTGTCGCGCCTGGCGGGTTGAATTATGATTGTCATGTGTTTGTTTGGTGGGGTGCTGTCCTCAGATAATAGCATGGTTTGCTTTCGCCGTAAAGCTTTTTTGAAATCTGACACGGTGGCTAGATTAACAAGAAGTTAAGTTTTAATTTGGTGTATTGCAGTTGTGAATGTATGAAAATTGAATATTTCTAATAATTTCTTTTGAATTTCGCGCTCTGCCATTTCACCGGATGTTGTAGAAACGTTCCGCTAGCGGAACCCCTAGCCGTAAAAGGTTTAAAGTCGCTGATCAAATGAGAGAACCCAGGTGAGAAAGTATCTCAGAGCAAGCCGAGGAAATCTCATCACTGAATCTCTCTCCTTACTCAAGACCTCTACCTGCAAACCATGACAGATAAGTATAAGGCCAAACGGAGCCAGTGCAACACCCACGTGTCTGAAATAAGTGCTCTTAGCACCCAAGTGGACTCTGCTATGCAGCAGAATATCACCCTTAGGTACCATCTGGAGCAATTCCAGAACAGTCACCCACTACAGCGTGACTACCCAACCAAGCAACCAAGCTCACAACTGGAGCTCGATACACAAAGGAGTGAAGACGACAAAAGGTTTCAGACTTTGCCTATCTCAGGTGTACCTCACTCTTCTCCTCTTGGCCATTCGGCACAGAGTCATTTAGCGCCTCCTCACCAACAAAGTCAAAGCTTGGCTTCTCCTCTTGGCCTTTCGGCCACAATTTCCCCACAGGATGAAGTCAACCCTCTCCACACACTTGGCACGGAACGCCTTGACAAAATCGTCAAAAACTTCTGCACCTTTGACCACGTTCCAGGAAATCCAAATGACACTGAGACATTCTTAGCAGACATAGAAGACGCCTAGGATGGCTACCAGAATGCTACGGGTGCTGACAGGCTTTACTTGTTGAAGCGAATGTCGAATATACACGTGATAATGTTCATCCATCTACAACGGCAACACATGCAAAACGACTGAGTGAAACTGGCCACAGCTTTGAAAATAGAATTCAGTGGTCCGGCGACTTGCCAAAACAAAAGCTTGCTGGCTAACACTGTCAAATTAGCTCGGAATGAACACCCACACGCATATTATCATAGGCTTCGTTCAGCTTACTTTGGCATACTCACTGAAACAGGAATGGAAGAGCTATTCCCATTCAAACAAATGTTTCTGTCAAACATGTATCTCTGCTTCATTAACTACTTGGGCCCTACAGCCTACGTCGGTTTGCCAATCTCAGAACTCAGAGAGCTTGCAAGCACAGCATTTGAGGCATCAAAAAGTGAGCTGCGCTAAGAGCCCTGACATCTCGGTTTTGAAAAATGAACAGAAGCACTCACTCCAGCTAGAGGGCGCGTTAACAGAGATGGGAGCATTGAGTGATGACGGACAACACAGGTATTTACCACAAAACCACGATACCAATAACCACTATGGTCAAAATAGCTATAAAGTATGTCACCAGCGAAACGACTACCACTCCAATCAAACTGATCGCTACATTCCTGCACCCAACCCACACAAAGTGTCAAGGCACAAGGGTAACAAGGGTAACAAAAGGTTCAATGACGACCGAAGCATAGGGCAATACTCTCTAGAAGCTCTGCTAAGACAAGTACCAAAGCACCAACATTTTGAGATAGTGGAAAAAGATAAGTCACTATGAATAGATGTGGAATTTCCGGACAACAAGTCCGCCGGAATTAACACCTTTAGCGAGGACATCAACAATTAAATTACTTACGCTCTCACTCGAGACCCTAACTCAAAGAGGCCATACCTCGAAACAGTCCTGCAGGACTGCTTAACCTGTAATGCGCTAATTGATTCAGGCTCGACAATTTCACTCATCTTTCAAACAATGTTCCATGATCTCAAAAGGGCTTCGAAACCAGCTAAACGCTTGTTAAAAACTAAACGATGCGACACTAAACTTCAAGGTTTAGACTACCTCACCTCTCACAATGCGACTCATGCTGAAACTACACTTCCAAGACGTATCGTTTGTTCACCCTGTGTATGGAACCAGCCTCGAAACTGAACATCTGCTACTTGGAGCAGACATGATGGATCGTTTGGTCCCACTGATGGTTTGGAAACGCAACCAATTGTGATCACAGGTAACCTTGTCATCTCTACTGACCACACGTCTTCTCCTAAAGCTGACTGTGACACATTCATCCACAAGGAGCATCTGTCGACAGTAGCCCTTGCGAAAAACACGTTTCGACACCTCTTGGTGCAGACTCTGACTCAAGCACATTCAATCAAATCAAATCAAAGTTTATTTGTCATGTGCGCCGAATACAACAACAATGAAATGCTTACTTACAGGCATGGGGGGGGGCACACAATGCAAGTAGTCCGGGTAACCATTTGGTTACCTGTTCAGGAGGCTTGGGGGTAAAAACTGTTGAGAAGCCTTTTTGTCCTAGACTTGGCACTCCGGTACCGCTTGACATGCGGTAGTAGAGAGAACAGTCTATGACTGGGGTGGCTGGGGTCTTTGACAATTTTCAGGGCCTTCCTTTGACACCGCCTGGTGTAGAGGTCCTGGATGGCAGGCAGCGTTGCCCCAGTGATGTACTGGGCTGTACGCACTACCCTCTGAAGTGCCTTGTGGTCGGAGGCCGAGCAATTTCCGTACCAGGCAGTGATACAACCGGTCAGGATGCTCTCGATGTTGCAGCTATAGAACCTTTTGAGGATCTCAGGACCCATGCCAAATCTTTTTAGTTTCCTGAGGGGGAGTAGGCTTTGTCGTGCCCTCTTCACGACTGTCTTGGTGTGTTTGGACCATTCTAATTTGTTGTTGATGTGGACACCAAGAAATTTGAAGCTCTCAACCTGCTCCACTACAGCCCCGTCGAAGAGAATGGGGACGTGCTCGGTGCTCCTTTTCCTGTAGTCCACAATCATCTCCTTAGTCTTGGTTACATTGAGGGATAGGTTGTTATTCTGGCACCACCCGGCCAGGTCTCTGACCTCCTCCCTATAGGCTGTCTCATCGTTGTCGGTGATCAGGCCGACCACTGTTGTGTCGTCAGCAAACTTAATTATGGTGTAGGAGTCGTGCCTGGCTATGCAGTCGTGGGTGAACAGGGAGTACAGGAGGGGACTGAGCACGCACCCCTGGGGAGCTCCAGTGTTGAGGATCATCGTGGCAGATGTGTTGCTACCTACCCTCACCACCTGGGGGCGGCCCGTCAGGAAGTCCAGGATCCAGTTGCAGAGGGAGGTGTTTAGTCCCAGGTTCCTTAGCTTAGTGATGAGGTTTGAGGGTACTATGGTGTTGAACGCTGAGCTGTAGTCAATGAATAGCATTCTCACATAGGTGTTCCTTTTGTCCAGGTGGGAAAGGGCAGTGTGGAGTGCAATAGAGATTGCATCATCTGTGGATCTGTTTGGGCGGTATGCAAATTGGACTGGGTCTAGTGTTTCTGGGATAATGGTGTTGATGTGAGCCATTACCAGCCTTTCAAAGCACTTCATGGCTACGGACGTGAGTGCTATGGGTCACTAGTCATTTAGGCAGGTTGCCTTTGTGTTCTTGGGCACAGGGACTATGGTGGTCTGCTTGAAGCATGTTGGTATTACAGACTCAATCAGGGACATGTTGAAAATGTCAGTGAAGACACCTGCCAGTTGGTCAGCACATGCCCGGAGCACGTCCTGGTAATCCATCTGGCCCTGCAGCCTGGTGAATGTTGACCTGTTTAAAGGTCTTATTCACGTCGGCTACGGAGAGCATGATCACTCAGTCGTCCGGGACAGCTGATGCTCTCATGCATGCCTCAGTGTTGCTTGCCTCGAAGCGAGCATAGAAGTGATTTAGCTCGTCTGGTAGGCTCGTGTCACTGGGCACCTCGCAGCTGTGCATCCCTTTGTAGTCTGTAATAGTTTGCAAGCCCTGCCACATCCGACGAGCGTCGGAGCCGGTGTAGTATGATTCAATCTTAGCCCTGTATTGACTCTTTGCCTGTTTGATGGTTCGTCGCAGGGCATAGCGGGATTTCTTGTAAGCTTCCGGATTAGAGTCCCGCACCTTGAAAGCGGCAGCTCTACCCTTTAGCTCAGTGCGAATGTTTCCTGTAATCCATGGCTTCTGGTTGGGGTATGTACGTACAGTCACTGTGGGGACGACGTCCTCAATGCACTTATTGATAAAGCCAGTGACTGATGTGGTGTATTCCTCAATGTCATCGGAAGAATCCCGGAACATGTTCCAGTCTGTGATAGCAAAACAGTCCTGTAGTTTAGCATCTGCTTCAGCTGACCATTTGTTTATAGACCGAGTCACTGGTGCTTCCTGCTTACATTTTTGCTTGTAAGCAGGAATCAGGAGGATAGAGTTGTGGTCGGATTTACCAAATGGAGGGCGAGGGAGAGCTTTGTACGCGTCTCTGTGTGTGGAGTACAGGTGATCTAGAATTGTTTTTCCCTCTGGTTGCACATTTAACATGTTGATAGAGATTTGGTAGAACTGATTTAAGTTTCCCTGCATTAAAGTCTCCGGCCACTAGGAGCGCCGCCTCTGGGTGAGTGGTTTCCTGTTTGCTTATATCCTTATGCAGCTGGCTGAGTGCAGTCTTAGTGCCAGCATCTGTCTGTGGTGGTAAATAAACAGCCACGAAAAGTATAGCTGAGAACTCTCTAGGCAAGTAGTGTGGCCTGCATTTTATCACAATATACTCTACTTCAGGCGAGCAAAATCTAGAGACTTCCTTAGATTCCGTGTACCAGCTGTTGTTTACAAATATGCACAGACCGCCCCCCCCCTCGTCTTACCGGAGTGTGCTGTTCTATCCTGCCGGTGCAGCGTGTATCCCACTAGCTGAATATCCATGTCGTCATTCAGCCACGATTCCGTGAAACATAGGATATTACAGTTTTTGATGTCCCGTTGGTAGGATATTCATGATCGTAACTCGTCTAGTTTATTGTCTAATGATTACACGTTGGCGAGTAATATTGACGGTAACGGCAGCTTTCCTAGTTGCCTTCTTCGGTTCCGGCCGAGGCATCCCGGTCTTCTTCCTCTGCGTCGCTACCTTTTGCAAATAATTGGGATGTCTGCCCTGTGGGGTGTTTGGAGAATATCGTGTGAGTCCTGCTTGCTGCTATTGTTGTTGTTGTTGAAAAAAATCTTTGTCTAATCCGAGGTGAGTGATCGCTGTCCTGATATCTAGAAGCTCTTTTCTGCCGTAAGATACGGTTGCAGCAACATTATGTACAAAATAATTTACAAATATCGCGAAAAAAAACACATAATAGCACAATTGGTTAGGAGACCATAAAACGGCGGCCATCTCCTCCGGCGCCATTATTAATATTTTCATGATTGTGAGCATGCAGTCTCTGTGATTGAGCAACTTCCCTCCTCCTTGGAGTCATACGATACTGTAGCTAAGATTAACTTCTCTTGTCTTTAGGACACTTCTGCAAGCACTGCGGCTGTCTCAGGAAACAAAGCATCAACGTGCAGAGTGGCCTTTCAGTCCTTCTCAGCCCAGACCAATGGTGAGCCTTTTTGAGGCCGGTCGGGGGGTCGAGACTACATGCAACACTGTACGAGGCCGCCCGATCAGGAAACAAATCCAGTTGTAAACTTCCCCATGAGAACAGAGAGGAGCGGACAAGCCCCTTGACCAGGATAACCTTTGAATACATCTGAGATATCACTGAGGTGTACCAGACTGATCGTAAAAGAAGTCCAGTGAACTTCCACCTACCAAAACAAATGGTAACAATAAAAATTCCTTGCCATGTATAGTCTCAACTACAATGCAACTACTAAAATGCTGTAATCATGTGTTCCAGTAGGATAACATTTTGGAATGAATTGGTAGGGTAGCTGGTTCCCTTGGGTACCAGTACCAATGCCAGCAATAGTCAGTCCAACCACAATCAGTAAGAAGGTTAGAGACCTAACAATTCAAATTGCAAAGACTTTTGCCAGCCAAAACCTCTAACCTCCAAAAAGTGAACATTGGATCAATATTTCTAACAGCCGAATGTGGGAAATGGTCAGTGCATAGATATAGAAAACTAATGTCATATTGCTTTTCATTTTGTGATGTTAATAAAAACTGTATGAACCAAATACTGTAACTTAGGAAGTAAACCCCCTTCGGCTGTTAAGTTTCCATCCAATACGTTGTCTATGCAATATGAAAATGAATGAAACTATTTTTGTTAAGATAGGAATGTGATTTTAGGAGTCATAAGAGATAACTTCTACTCATATCCTTTTCACATTAAGTGTCAGACGGACCGAGCCGTCCCCTTTGCCAGGGTGTTTAAAAGGACTGGCTAAGAATTAACATATCACACCAGAAAGACGTGAGACCGTGGTCCACACGTGGAAATGGTTAGAAACTCTGAAGCTCTTAACCCCTGTGCGGCCTCGGGACGGACATCCAGCGAAAAATCATATCGCCATTAGCATAACAAAATGTAATAATTTTTTTTTTTCAATTTTTCTTTCAAATTATATCATTTTATAGATACACCTCTCCTGAATTGAACCACGTTGTCCGATTTCAAAAAGGCTTTACAGCAAAAGCAAAACATTAGATTATGTTAGAGGAGTATATCGTAAAAGTAGCCACATAGCCATTTTCCGACCAACCACATGCATCACAAATAACCAAAAAACAGCTAAATGCAGCACTAACCTTTGACAATCTTCATCAGATGACACACCTAGGACATCATGTTACACAATACATGCATTCTTTTGTTCGATAAAGTTCACATTTATATATAAAAATAGCATTTTACATCGGTGCGTAACGTTGTCTAATTATTTTCCCTCAAATGCATCCGATGAAACAGAGCTACAATTTACTAAATTACTATTCGAAAACATTTTTAAAATGTAATATTGTCATTCTAAGATTTATAGATGAATATCTCTTGAAAGCACCTGTAATGCCAGATTTAAAATTAACTTTACTGGGTAATCATACTTTGCGATGAAAGGGGATGCGATACTCTGAAAAATAGGCTAAGGTTACAGGTCAGCGCCATCTTGGAACAATCGCATATCACATCTAGTCTTGTATACTATTGTCAATAATCCCTTACCTTTGGTTGTCTTCATCAGAAAGCACTTCCAGGAATCCCAGGTCCACAACAAATGTATTTTCGTTCGAAAAAAATACTCCTTTATGTTCCAAGAGCTTGTTCTTGTTAGCGCGTCTGAAGGCTGATCAAAATGCTCCGTCGGCCGCGGGACAGCCATTTCGAGAAAATGCATTTTTTTCCCATTTAGGTTCGTTCAAACATGTCAAACGTTGTATAACATAAATCTTCAGAGCGTTTTTCAACAAGAGAGCCAATAAGATTCGAGGGGGACGATTGCATTGTGTTTCAAAACGTTTCGAAAGGGGAGGGTAACCAGGGGCGTCGGCGTCATAATGGTGATGGCCCTCTCCGTGTGACCACATTCCACAGCGTCTCATTCATTCAGTTTTAACAGTAGGAGACTCAAACCACTTTGTAAAGACTGGGGACATCTAGTGGAAGCAATAGGAAGTGCTCAATGAACCATAGCTCACGGTGTGATTAATAGGCAACGTGATGAAGTTGAGTTCGCAATTCAGAATTCCACTTCCTGTTTCGATCTGTCTCGGGGTTTTGACTGCCATATGAGTTCTGTTATACTCACAGACACCATTCAAACAGTTTTAGAAACTTTAGGGTGTTTTCTATCCACAAGTATTAATTATATGCATATCCTAGCTTCTGAGTTTGAGTAGTAGGCCGTTTAAAATGGGCACGATTTTTTTTCAAAATGCGCTGTGGCGCCCCCAATCCTAGGCGACCGTCAAGAGGTTAACCTGTTATGGCTAGGGGGCAGTATTTTCACGGACGGATAACAAAACGTACCCGATTTAATCTGATTAGTACTCCTGCCCAGAAACTAGAATATGCATATAATTATTAGCTTTGGACGCTTGCGTCCCACCTACTCAACAGCCAGTGTAATCCCGTGGAGCGATATTCAAATACCTCAAAAATGCAAAAACTTCTATTTTTCAAACATATGACTATTTTACACCATTTTAAAGACAAGACTCTCGTTAATCTAACCACACTGTCCGATTTCAAAAGGGCTTTACAACGAAAGCAAAACATTAGATTATGTCAGCAGAGTACCCAGCCAGAAATAATCAGACACCCATTTTTCAAGCTAGCATATAATGTCACATAAACCCAAACCACAGCTAAATGCAGCACTAACCTTTGATGATCTTCATCAGATGACAACCCTAGGACATTATGTTATACAATACATGAATGTTTTGTTCAATCAAGTTCATATTTATATCAAAAACCAGCTTTTTACATTAGCATGTGACTAGCATGTGACTAGCATTCCCACCGAACACTGCCGGTGAATTTACTAAATTACTCACGATAAACGTTCACAAAAAACATAACAATTATTTTAAGAATTATAGATACAGAACTCCTCTATGCACTCGATATGTCCGATTTTAAAATAGCTTTTCGGTGAAAGCACATTTTGCAATATTCTAAGTAGATAGCCCGGCATCACAGGGCTAGCTATTTAGACACCCAGCAAGTTTAGCACTCACCAAAGTCAGATTTACTATAAGAAAAATTTGATTACCTTTGCTGTTCTTCGTCAGAATGCACTCCCTGGACTTCTACTTCAATAACAAATGTTGGTTTGGCCCCAAATAATCCATTGTTATATCCAAATAGCGGCATTTTGTTCGTGCGTTCAAGACACTATCTGAAAGGGTAAATAAGGGTGACGAGCATGGCGCATTTCGTGACAAAAAAAATCTAAATATTCCATTACCGTACTTCGAAGCATGTCAACCGCTGTTTAAAATCAATTTTTATGCCATTTTTCTCGTAAAAAAGCGATAATATTCCGACCGGGAAAGCGTGTATACGTACAAAGAGAGAGAAAATAAAAACATCTCATGCCCTCGTGCACGAGCCTGAGTCTCAGAGTACTCTGACCAGCCACTATTCAAACGCGATAATGTGTTTCAGCCTGGGGCTGTCTCGATATCATTCAGCTTTTTCCCGGGCTCTGAGAGCCTATGGGAGCCGTAGGAAGTGTCACGTTACAGCAAAGATCCTCAGTCTTCAATAAAAAGAGCCAAGATGAACAACAACTTGTCAGACAGGCCACTTCCTGTTCAGAATCTTCTCAGGTTTTTGCCTGCCATATGAGTTCTGTTATACTCACAGACACCATTCAAACAGTTTTAGAAACTTTAGGGTGTTTTCTATCCAAAGCCAATAATTATATGCATATTCTAGTTACTGGGCAGGAGTAGTAACCAGATTAAATCGGGTACGTTTTTTATCCGGCCGTGTCAATACTGCCCCCTAGCCCTAACAGGTTAATAAGTGACTGTTATCGATATGTAATTGATATATCTTTAGAGTTCAATTCAGGAGATGGTAACTCTCAATTTCTTGCCCCAAATTCTTAATGAGTTAATTGTTACATTATTAATTTAATCGGGTAACAATTAAACATAGTTATTGGATTGAATAAATAACAGTCATCAGATTAATGAAAGTCACTTCACGACACTGTCAATAATTTTGGACCCCATTGTATAAATGTTTTATTTTATTACGGAGACTGCAGACATTTAGTTGACAAATAACCATCACTCTCACAGCCCTAACACCCAGTATATATAGTAGAATCATGTCTTAAACAGTAAACAGATGCCAGGTATGAGATCCACTCCAGAGGTTTGCTACACTGTGATAACCACCCCCCCCCCCCCAACAAGTCAGTGAATGGTTTGACCCAGCTCTGTCTGACCTCACATCAGCTCTTTAGTGCCCATCACTCTGAGCTCGGGGAGGGGGGTGACGGCGTGTCGCAGTGGCCTTTGTACCTTTCTTTGACAACTTCAGGCACCCTCAAGTTGTAGCAATAGCGGCTCATACATGTCATGAATATTGCAGCTGGCATGGCGATGCCATAAAATATTATATTTATTTACTCCCAGGAAGGAAGATATTTGAATGCCTTTCCTGTTGAGGTATTGGCACTGGAACAATAAGAAAAGGTAGATAGAAGGTAAATATGCAAATATGAAAAAAAGTGTGATTTATTGTCATCCGCTTTAACCTCTGTCTTCTTCTAGGTTAATCTTGAGTTGTGACAGTACCAGAATATTTTTTTTGTTCAAATCATAGCAGCCTTGACTAATCTCTAATCTACACGGTGCATGTGAAATATCAGGCAGAGTTCAAATTAAGTGTAGCTTGAATTCTGCATGTATGTATAGTACATGTAGTACATTTACATTAAATACAGGTTAAGTCAAGCATAAACACACTATAGTCATGCTGTCATACTAATAAATATCTGCAGTTTGTGCAATCAAACAAAGTCTGCTGAAACACAACTGCTGAAACATTGCTTACAATATCAATCATCAATCAATCATATGTATTTATAAAGCCCTTTTTACATCAGTGATGTCACAAAGTGCTATACAGAAAGCCAGCATAAAACCCCAAACAGCAAGTAATGCAGTTGTAGAAGCACGGTGGCTAGGAAAAACTCAATAGCAAGGCAGGAACCTAGGAAGAAACCTAGAGAGGAACCAGGCTCTGAGGGGTGGCCAGTCCTCTTCTGGCTGTGCCGGGTGGAGATTATAAGAGTACATGGACAAGATGTTCAAATGTTCATAGATGACCAGCAGGGTCAAATAATAATATTCACAGTCGTTGTAGAGGGTGCAACAGTTCAGCACCTCAGGAGTAAATGTCAGTTGGCTTTTAATAGCCGATCATACAGAGTTAAAGACAGCAGGTGCGGTAGAGAGAGAGAGAGTCGAAAACAGCAGGTCCGGGACAAGGTAGCACGTCCGGTGAACAGGTCAGGGTTCCATAGCCGCAGGCAGAACAGTTGAAACTGAAGCAGCAGCATGACCAGGTGGACTGGGGACAGCAAGGAGTCATCATGCTAGGTAGTCCTGAGGCATGGTCCTAGGGCTCAGGTCCTCCGAGAGAAGAGAAAGAGAAAGAGAGAGAATTAGAGGGAGCATACTTAAGTTCACACAGGACACCAGATAAGACAGGAGAAATACTCCAGATATAACAGACTGACCCTAGCCCCCTGACACATAAACTATTGCAGCATAATTACTGGAGGCTGAGACAGGAGGGTTCGGGAGACACTGTGGCCCCGTCCAACTATACTACCGGACAGGGCCAACCAAGCAGGATATAACCCCACCGACTTTGCCAAAGCACAGCCCCCACACCACTAGAGGGATATAGAGGGATATCTGAGACAAGACCGAGTATAGCCCATGAAGATCTCCCCCATGGCACGAAACCGGACAGGGAGATCGCGTCAGAGACGCAAACCACTCAAGTGATGCGCCCCTCCTAGGGATGGCATGGAAGAGCACCAGTAAGGCAGTGACTCAGGCCCTGTAATAGGGTTAGAAGCAGAGAATCCCAGTGGAGAGAGGGGAACTGGCCAGGCAGAGACAGCAAGGGTGGTTCGTCACTCCAGTGCCTTTCCGTTCACCTTCACACCCCTGGGCCAGACTACACTCAATCATAAGACCTACTGAAGAGATGAGTCTTCAATAAAGACTTAAAGGTCGAGACCGAGTCTGAGTCTCTCACATGGATTGGCAGACCATTCCATACGTATTGAGCTCTATAGGAGAAAGTCCTGCCTCCAGCTGTTTACTTAGAAATTCCAGGGACAATAAAGACGCCTGCGTCTTGTGACTGTAGTGTACGTGTAGTTATGTACAGCAGGACCAAATCGGAAAGATAGATAGGAGCAAGCCCATGTAATGCTTTGCAGATAAGCAGTAAAACCTTGAAATCAGCTCTAGCCTTTACAGGAAGCCAGTGTAGAAAGGCTAAAAAAAGAAATGTAGAATTGTTCTTATTTTCCTCAATGAAGTTAAAATAGGATGATCGAGCAGTAGTGAGGGCTCTTCGATACTGCACGTTACTGTCTTTCCGAGCTAAACGGAAACTCCCAGTTTGGTGTAGCGCCATTTCCGTTCCAATTTTCTGGAAGCTTGCTTCAGGGCTCGGGTATTTTCTGTAGCTAGTTTCTTATGACAAATGTTTTTTGTTTTTTTAGGGGTATTACGCAAGGTTAAATTAAGTTCCTCAGTTAGGTGGTTAACTGATTGTTGTACTCTGACGTCATTGGGTAGGTGAAGGGCATCTAGGAATCTTTGGGTTGTCTGAGAATTTATAGCACAGCTTTTGATGATCCTTGGTTGGGGTCTGAGCAGATTATTTGTGGCGATTGTAAACATAATAAAATGGTGGTCCAATAGTCCAGGATTATTAGGAAAAACATTAAGATCCACAATATTTATTCCACGGGACAAAACTAGGTCCAGAGTATGACTGTGGTAGTGAGTAGGTCTGGAGACATGTTGGACAAAACCCACTGAGTCGATGATGGCTCCGAAAGCCTTTTGGAGTGGGTCTGTGGACTTTTCCATGTGAATATTAAAGTCACCAAAAATTATAATATTATCTGCCATGACTAAGGTCCGATAGGAATTCAGGGAACTAATAGGAATTCAGGGAACTCAGTGAGGAACGCTGTATACGGCCCAGGAGGCCTGTAAACAGTAGCTATAAAAAGTGATTGAGTACGCTGCATAGATTTTATGACTAGAAGCTCAAAAGGCGAAAACGCAGTCATTTTTGGGGGGAAAATTTACATTTGCCATCATAAATGTTAGCAACACCTCCGCCTTTGCGGGATGCACGGGGGATATGGTCACCTGTTTAACCAGTAGGAGAGGCTTCATTTAACACAGTAAATTCGTCAGGCTTAAGCCATGTTTCAGTCAGGCCAATGACTTAAAGATTATGATCAATGATTAGTCAACTGACTATAACTGCCTTGGAAGTGAGGGATCTAACATTAAGTAGCCCTATTTTGAGATGTGAGATATCACAATCTCGTTCAATAATGACAGGAATGGAGGAGGTCTTTATTCCAGTGATATTGCTAAAGTGAACACTGCCATGTTGAGTTTTGCCCAACCTAGATCGAGACACAGACACGGTCTCAAATGGGGATAGCTGAGCTGACTACACTGACTGTGCTAGTGGCAAACTCCACTAAACTGGCAGGCTGGCCTGCACCCTATCTCATTATGGAGCTCGAGGAGTTAGAGTCCTGTCTATGTTCATAGATAAGATGAGAGCACCCCAATATGACTGAAAAATACACAGAAGGACAATGTTAGATTACATCATCTTTCATAGCTGACCTGCTCTACAAATGCTTCCCTATCTGTCAAGCCATGTATCACTAAATTCAATTAGGCCCACATAAATATTTTCATATGTGGCAAGCAAGCTGTGAACGGGAATGGTAATGAACAACCTCAGCCTCAGCCTGAGACAGGAGAGAGAGAGTAAGAGAAAGCTATTTAAATAGAGAATGAGGCCGAGACTGAGTCAGTGGTGGTAGAGACTAGGCATATTAAAAATGAGTGAACTCCAGCTAATAATGGCTTTCTGTGTCTATGTGTGTGAAGGTCTCTATGTCGTTCTGCCTACCTCTGTGTGTGAGTCCAAAGCTCAATGGGCCCTACATAGGGAATAGGGTGCAATTTGGGATGCATACTTATACAGGGCATAGCAAGATGTGTAAGGAAAGCAGTAACAACTGCGTATATGTAGACTGTTTGGAGGTACAAATAGGCTGTTCTCCAATGGACCAGACAGGTGCTAGCCTACATATCAAAGAGATTTAGAAGCAATTAACACCTTACCTAAGGGCATTGTTCACACAAGGCCTTCATAAGCTTCACATTGACAATGCCTTTCTTGTGGTATAGTGTTAATTAACAAGGGCCCGGAGTATTACCTTAGGCACTAAGTATATGCTATCACAAGGGCTCAGAGTATTTCCTGGTCGGATCCCACGGTCAGGGATTACTCAAGGCCCTTTTCATTCATAACAATCCCACATTTTGTAAATAACTATTCCAAAGCGGTAAACCGAGCAACTCATGTTTTGATGCCCCTCCCACTTAGTAAAACTCCTCTAAAGACAAGGCAAATTAATAATGCATTGATATCTATGAACACTCACTCTCTCTCTGTTTTACTGAGAACTGTTGTATTATTAGGTTTCAAACCAATCTCGTCTTTACTTCCCTTAAAGAGTTATTACAAATGGAAATGTATGAATGCAGAGAGGGGGTGGAGAAATAGTGTAGTGTAAAATAAACTATATAAATGCAGAGTGATCTATTTCCATGAGTTAATAGCAGGCTCGGGAGAAGGAGAAAATGCAGTTGTTTGACTATCATTTATTTTAGAGGCTACTTTCGAGAGAGAGAGAGAGAGAGAGAGGGAGAGAGGGAGAGATGGAGAGAGAGAGAGAGAGAGAGAGATTCAAAGTCACGTACTTCTTGCTTAACCAGACTAACTCTGTTAGCAAATCTCCTATCATCAAGCCACATATATTTCCCTCCACTGAATGAAAGATGCTTACGCAATATGTTTGGTAATGGCCGATGTTTAAACAGGTTATTATCATTAAAATCTAAATGGGAATAAAAAGAGCAGGGGAAAGGGATACTAAAGTTAATGTGGCGTGGCCCGGTTTTACAACCACTCACAGTCTTTTTCATTGATAAACCACTAGATCATTTTAATTAGACAGTGTGTTAATTGAGTGTGGGTCCTGGAGTATAATGTGTCATTATCAGTCTGCATCAACGGCAACCCTTCACAACCGTGACACCATTCACCCGACCGAGTGAGAAAGAGAGGAGAGAGTGACAGAAAGAGGAAGGGGGAGGGAAAGAGTGTTTGTGTGTGTGAGAGACAGCGAGATGAACGAGTGAAAGACAGAGAGAGAGGGTGAGAAGAGAACAACAGATAGAGAGGTAGGTGATCTCCCCCCTCAACATCCTCTCTGACATCATTACTTACTCATCTCGTTCTGCCTGTGTGATAATGTTCAGGAAATGCCAAGAGAGATCGACGATACAAGGTATCCCACTTTGCCTCAAAAAGCAAGCGGTAAAGGTCAAGACTCTATGCCCAGGGAAAGCATGCTGCATATAACACCGACTTCAATCTACCTACTACACTGCACCATGCAGTCCAACCACTACCATGCAAAACTGGTCTGAGATCAGCTGTTAGAAAACTAGCGACAGTCAGACTTCACCAGTCCAACCCCTTCCATCCAGACTGTACTGGGATCTGCGGTTAGAGAGCCAGAGACAATGTCACGGTCAGCCGCTACTTTATCCTGAGGTACCCTCCGTGGGAAAAGAGGTTTAATAGAATGAAGATGGCACTAAATCACATTTGACACTCTTTTATATAAATGTAATTAACACCCACACAGACTCTCTCTCTCTAACACACACACACACACTCACACAGACGCCACAAAGACATGCGGCTCGGTGCTCTGTCGACACCCTTGTACAGCAGAAAGGGATCAGTGGCCAAGCGTACTATTACACTTAAGTCATACAGTCTTAACGTATCCTTCCACCAAGGCCTACTCTAGTATCGCTACCGTGGCGATGGTACAGGAATCAAAATGAGACCATTAGCTTGGTGATTGGCTGCCTTCAAAGCCTATCATCTAATGAGTATCTCTGAGTCATGCAGGAGACATGAGTCTCAAGGCTTTTAGGGAATTCTGTGGTCTTAGATGATATTTTGTTTCGGCATCAGGTGCTAGGTAATGTGATTGTAATTGACCCTGAATATGTTGTAATGCAGCATCAATTCAGGCATACTTGATAAATGTGTGGCTATCAGTGGAGGCTGATGAGAGGAGGATGGCTCACAATAATAGCTGGAGCAGAGCAATTGGAATGGCATCAAGTTGTAATTGATACCATTCCACTGATTCCGCTCCAGCCATTACATCGAGCCCATCCTCCCCAATTAAGGTGGCACCAACATCCTGTGATGGCTCTCAAATGCTGATAAGCCAAAAGTAGCTACATTCAACTAGCTTCATTGTTAGGTCTTGGGTGGTAGGTCAATTATGACAAGGAGTTTCATGACCTGGCCCGACCAGGGAAAGTTCACCAAGGTAAAACGAGGACCCTAGGTATAATTCCATCGCCTTTCACATGTTTCTCTCAAACCAGTACATCAACTAAATAATAAATTACATGCATGTAGACGATCTTGATAAAGTGACTAAACAAGATGCTAAACACAAACACACAGCTCGGCGCTAGCCTGAAAAGGTTGGGCCAAGTGCCCCATCTGGAATCCCGGCCAAGACATTAGCTCTGGGGGGCAAGTCAAGACGAATCCTCTGTCTAGTCGTGGCGGCGCATGGCGTCTTGCCACCAAGCTTCACTACTTCCACTGCGGAGATAAAACAAGGGCTGGGAAAACACATTTGTAAACACAAATTAAACGAAGAGGGGAGGGGATGGAGGGGTGAAAAGAGAAAGAGTCCATTTGTAAGAGGGCATTATTTATGACACCTCATCCTATCCTCCTCTCTTCCCTTCTTCCTCCAGAGCAGTTAGTTCCTCCATAGCGGTAGGTAGCAAAATAGTGCCTCTTTATACACTGCTCAAAAAAATAAAGGGAACACTTAAACAACACAATGTAACTCCAAGTCAATCACACTTCTGTGAAATCAAACTGTCCACTTAGGAAGCAACACTGATTGACAATACATTTCACATGCTGTTGTGCAAATGGAATAGACAACAGGTGGAAATTATAGGCAATTAGCAAGACACCCCCAATAATGGAGTGGTTCTGCAGGTGGGGACCACAGACTACTTCTCAGTTCCTATGCTTCCTGGCTGATGTTTTGGTCACTTTTGAATGCTGGCGCTGCTTTCACTCTAGTGGTAGCATGAGACGGAGTCTACAACCCACACAAGTGTCTCAGGTAGTGCAGCTCATCCAGGATGGCACATCAATGCGAGTTGTGGCAAGAAGGTTTACTGTGTCTGTCAGCATAATGTCCAGAGCATGGAGGCGCTACCAGGAGACAGGCCAGTACATCAGGAGATGTGGAGGAGGCCGTAGGAGAGCAACAACCCAGCAGCAGGACCGCTACCTCTGCCTTTGTGCAAGGAGGAGCAGGAGAAGCACTGCCAGAGCCCTGCAAAATGACCTCCAGCAGGCCACAAATGTGCATGTGTCTGCTCAAACGGTCAGAAACAGACTCCATGAGGGTGGTATGAGGGCCCGACGTCCACAGGTGTGGGTTGTGCTTACAGCCCAACACCGTGCAGGACGTTTGGCATTTGCCAGAGAACACCAAGATTGGCAAATTCGCCACTGGCGCCCTGTGCTCTTCACAGATGAAAGCAGGTTCACACTGAGCACGTGACAGACGTGACAGAGTCTGGAGACGCCGTGGAGAACGTTCTGCTGCCTGCAACATCCTCCAGCATGACCGGTTTGGCGGTGGGTCAGTCATGGTGTGGGGTGGCATTTCTTTGGGGGGCCGCACAGCCCTCCATGTGCTCGCCAGAGGTAGCCTGACTGCCATTAGGTACCGAGATGAGATCCTCAGACCCCTTGTGAGACCATATGCTGGTGCGGTTGGCCCTGGGTTCCTCCTAATGCAAGACAATGCTAGACCTCATGTGGCTTGAATGTGTCAGCAGTTCCTGCAAGAGGAAGGCATTGATGCTATGGACTGGCCCACCCGTTCCCCAGACCTGAATCCAATTGAGCACATCTGGGACATCATGTCTCACTCCATCCACCAACGCCACGTTGCACCACAGACTGTCCAGGAGTTGGCGGATGCTTTAGTCCAGGTCTGGGAGGAGATCCCTCAGGAGACCATCCGCCACCTCATCAGGAGCATGCCCAGGCGTTGTAGGGAGGTCATACAGGCACGTGGAGGCCACACACACTACTGAGCCTCATTTTGACTTGTTTTAAGGACATTACAACAAAGTTGGATCAGCCTGTAGTGTGGTTTTCCACTTTAATTTTGAGTGTGACTCCAAATCCAGACATCCATGGGTTGATAAATTGGATTTCCATTGATTATTTTTGTGTGATTTTGTTGTCAGCACATTCAACTATGTAAAGAAAAAAGTATTTAATAAGATAATTTCTTTCATTCAGATCTAGGATGTGTTGTTTAAGTGTTCCCTTTATTTTTTTGAGCAGTATATTTAGCATCACTAAATGGAAGGGAAGCCATTCAATGGGTGAGACGAGACACAGACAGGGCTAGGAACAAGCCCCTGTGTACATCCTAAATCATGTTCCAGGCCTCTGCATGGATGCCAAAGCTGTGTTTAGCTATGCCAACCAACTACGCCACCCTCTCCTCACTGTTGGTGGATGCAGTAAGGGGGTTGGCGAACATCGATATTCTTCCAGACGAGTGGATGTTTTTGACTAAGGAAGTTTAGCTAAATTCAATTCTGTTTAGTTAAATTCATTTAATTTCATTTCAGTTGAGTTCAGTTGAGTTCATTTTAGTTTAGTTTATTTCAAGATCATTTCAGTTTAGTCCAGTTTATTTCAGTTCATTTCGAGGGGAAGAATCCATTTGTACCAGGATAGTCCTTTGTTCGGGTTGAGGAGCCACATGATTGAGTCTAATAAATGTACTGCAATTATTGAAACAAATTATCCAACTATGCCCTATACAGCATGCCTACGCTATGGTAATTCGGACTTACAGCCTAAATATTGCAGTGAACAGTTACTTACTGAATGTGAATGAAAAACTTCCACATGTACAGTACATTACTGTAGCCTTACAAAATGGGCCTCTTATACCAGTTTGTGTGTGTGTGTGTGTGTGTGTGTGTGTGTGTGTGTGTGTGTGTGTGTGTGTGTGTGTGTGTGTGTGTCCCATTCTGCATCTTATGCAAATCCATATTTAGATTTTCCCCACTAGATGTATGAAGACCAAAGAGAAAACCGTGTGTTGCATGATGAAAAAATAACATCAAGAGAAAATAATTTACATTGATCAAGCCAAGGCTGGCAGACTTTCGTGCAATATTGACAAATATGTAGATATTTACTACCAGCGAAGTGCATTACTGGAACCATCAACTTAAAAAACGAGTTGATGGATGAAATCAAGGTTGAAAATCCCTTAGGAAGTGGCTTTAATGATAATAACAATCAGCACGAGGCACAATAATGGCGGCCATTTTGAATCCACACTGCTAGGTAGAAGAAATCCTGCCATTATATTCATAAACACCACTGAGACTGAGAAACTCGACACTCAGCCCATCTCTCTCCCCATAAGGTGTCTAAGCTAGGCTAGTATCCACCCAGGGCTCAGGCACACACACAGACAGACAGACAGATGGATAGACAAAGAAGAGACCACATTAGCCTTGTCTACACGCCTCAGAGGACACAACCTGTCTTGGGGAACATAACACCACTACTAACCAGGTCATTCTAGAGGGAATAGTGGCAAAACACACCACAGCACAGCTCGGGCAGCACAAGCAGAGCAGGGCATTCTGGGAGAGGTAGGGAATAAAAGAGAAAAGGAGGGAAAAGCAATGGTGGCACAACGACAAGTGAGTGAATGCATGGGTGAGGCCAGAGTAGACTCAGTCCCCCGTTCAGCCACCCACCCCCACCACACACATACACCAACCCCAACTGCTGTGGTTAAGTTAGAGTTAGAGCACTTCAGGCTCCATCAGGCTGTCCTTAAGGGCTTAATTCATCACCCATACAATCAGGATCTAAAGCCCAATGAAGATAAAGTATCCCAGTACTAGTCTCTGAGAGCTGGAGAAAACATGCTTGAGTGAGCAGTCAGTCCCCCTCGCCTGGCAATAAGAAAATATTTCAAAACCGATGCCAGTTTCCATCTTCAAAATAATTATTAAAGATTTAAAGCTAAGGGGAAACAGAGGTAGGAAGGAAGGCTGAGGTAGACAGTACTGTTATATCTAGCTTAGCTATCAAAGAACGCACCTCTGCACAGTTTCACATTGCACATCACTCTCTCCTTTAATGACATGCGCCACTCATTCTGACGGCCTATCCATCTTAACCTGTTAGGGCTAGGGGGCAGTATTGACACGGCAGGATAAAAAACGTACCCGATTTAATCTGGTTACTACTCCTGCCCAGTAACTAGAATATGCATATAATTATTGGCTTTGGATAGAAAACACCCTAAAGTTTCTAAAACTGTTTGAATGGTGTCTGTGAGTATAACAGAACTCATATGGCAGGCAAAAACCTGAGAAGATTTCATGCAGGAAGTGGCCTGTCTGACAAGGTGTCGTTCTTCTTGCCTCTGTTTATTGAAAACTTAGGATCTCTGCTATAACGTGACACTTCCTACGGCTCCCATGGGCTCTCAGAAGGCGGCAAAAAGCTGAATCGTGGCTTTGCAGGCTCTGGTTGAAAAAAAGTAGCGCGTTTGGGTAGTGGCTGGTTACAGTACTGTGAGACTCAGGCGCGTGCCCGCGTCGACCGAATGCTTTGTTTTCTTTCCTCTGTTTACCTAAACGCAGATTCCCGGTCGGAATATTATCGCTTTTTTACGAGAAAAATGGCATAAAAATGGATTTTAAACAGCGGTTGACATGCTTCGAAGTACGGTAATGGAATATTTAGAATTTTTTTGTCACGAATTGCGCCATGCTCGTGACCCTTATTTACACTTCGGATAGTGTCTTGAACGCACAAACAAAACACCGCTATTTGGATATAACGATGGATTATTTTGGACCAAACCAACATTTGTTATTGAAGTAGCAGTCCTGGGAGTGCATTCTGATGAAGAACATCAAAGGTAATCAAACTTTTGTAACAGTAAATCTGACTTTGGTCAGGGCTAAACTTGGTGGGTGTCAAAATAGCTAGCCGTGATGGCTGGGCTATCTACTGAGAATATTGCAAAATGTGTTTTCACCGAAAAGCTATTTTAAAATCGGACACCTCGATTGCACAAAGGAGTTCTGTATCTATAATTCTTAAAATAATTGAATATAAATATGAACTTGATTGAACAAAACATGCATGTATTGTATAACATAATGTCCTAGGGTTGTCATCTGATGAAGATCATCAAAGGTTAGTGCTGCATTTAGCTGTGGTTTGGGTTTTTGTGACATTATATGCTAGCTTGAAAAATGGGTGTCTGATTATTTCTGGCTGGGTACTCTCCTGACATAATCTAATGTTATGCTTTCGTTGTAAAGCCCTTTTGAAATCGGACAGTGTGGTTAGATTAACGAGAGTCTTGTCTTTAAAATGCTGTAAAATAGTCATATGTTTGAGAAATTGAAGTAATAGCATTTCTAAGGTATTTGAAAATCGCGCCACGGGATTCAACTGGCTGTTGCGTAGGTGGGACGAATTCGTCCCGCCTAGCCCAGAGAGGTTAATAATTATAGATACAGAACTCCTTTATGCAATCGCGGTGTCAGATTTTAAAATAGCTTTTCAGCGAAAGCACATTTTGCAATATTCTGAGTACATAGCCCGGCCATCACGGCTAGCTCATTTTACACCGACCAAGTTTGGCCCTCACCAAACTCAGATTTACTATAAGAAAAATTGGATTACCTTTGCTGTTCTTTGTCAGAATGCACTCCCAGGACTTCTACTTCAACAACAAATGTTGTTTTGGTTCCAAATAATCCATAGTTATATTCAAATACCTTTGTTTTGTTTGTGCTGTATTTTGAACAGTTCTTGGATATTTTCCCACAGGCTGGGCAGTTTGAAGTCCTTGAATTGTGCGAGCTAGCCCCACAGTTGCCACAGCTACTTCTGTTTGTTTGTCTGTGTGCCTGCTGCATGGGCATGGCGGTATCTGTGTCCATGCAGCTATCGACGTGATTGTTGTAGTGCGCCTGCTCGGGCTGAAGCTGCTGTGTGAGAATGGCTGGGGGCCAAGTGGATGCTGCAGAGCTGTCTGTTAGCATACTAGAGCATTCCAAAGCCACTACAACCTGGAGTGCTATTTTAGTAGCTCCATCAAGTTGTACATTTTCCGATTCCAAAATAAGTTTCTCCCTTGTCTTTTCACATAATATCCCCTCTATCAGCTGATCTCTGATGATCTCATCCTGAAGTGTCCCGTAGTTACAAGAGCTAGCCAAATCCCTCAAATTAGCCACGTAGCTTTGAATGGACTCAACCGGGCATTGCTGTATTTTCCATAACCAGTAGCGTCGGAGGAGCACTCGCTCTTTCCCGGTGAAGTGGTTCTGTAGGAGGCTGACTGCAGCGGTGAATGTAGGAGCCGATCCAAGCGCTCTGAAAATCCTCTATCCCTCTGTACCGAAGCAGTGACAGAGCAGTGCTGTCCTCCGCTTGTTGGAGATTCTAGAAAAGTCCATAACTTCGAGATACCGTAATTTCCGGACTATTGAGCGCACCTGAATATAAGCCGCACCCACTGAATTTTTTTTAAAGTATTATTTTGAACATAAATAAGCCGCAGGTGCCTACTGGTACATTAAAACAAATTAACTTTACACAGGCTTTAACGAAACATGGCTAGTAACAAAAATAAATAGGCTTTAACGAAACACAGCTTGTAACAAAAATAAATAGGCTTTAACGAAACACGGCTTGTAACAAAAAATAAAAAATTAGCAGTAAACAGTAGCCTACCAAGAAAGTCATTGTTCCAGACCAAGCTCCCGTGCAGCAGCTCTATTTCCTTTTCCAACAGCCAGATCAATCGCCTTCAACTTGAAAACTGCATCATATGCATATCTCCGTGTCTTTGCCATGATGAGGGTGACAAAATGACTACCGTAATCAGAATGATGGAAAGTTTGAGAGCGCTCGATTTCATCTAAACAGTAAACAAAAAAGTTGTTTGACCTTAACTCATTCGGCAATTTCATTGGTCTAATGAAAGCTTCATGCCGCCAAAAAACTGAGCACGTCATAGAATGTGTTTTTTTTAAAATGTTTTATTATTTGAAAGCGAGAAAAATCCATATATTAGCCGCGTCATTGTTTAAGCCGCGAGGATCAAAGCGTGGGAAAAAAGTAGCGGCTTATAGTCCGGAAATTACGGTAAGTGTTAAAACTTTCATACCAGTTATTCCATGGGACTGGAGGTTCGCCAGGCACAGCGAGGAATGGTGCTGGTGGTGGTAAACTGAATTCAGCCATCTTCGTCACCAATGTTATATCTAGCTTAGCTGTCAAATAATGCACATCTGCACAGTTTCACATTGCACAAGTACACCCAACGACCCGGTTTTACAGGCACGCTAGCGCATACACACACACACATAGACAGACACACAGACTTCGGGTTAAAAACGGGTTATAAAACAAGTTCATATCATAATAATTCCAGACAAGAGGACTGAAACTGTGGGATTTGTTGTTTTCCTCCTTCATCCAAATGAAATCAAGCAAAAAGAGGCAGCCACAACTTTCTCTACTCTGAGTCTTCATGGTTGTGGAAATTACTTTTATTCATTTTGCGTCACTATTCTGTTTCAAATGAAGGCCTCTATCCCATTTTGGGGGGATTAAATCATTTCACTATAATTTCAGTTTTCAAAATAAAATTGGCATGGAAGGATCTGGCTGCTACAGGAAGATGACTAATCTGTGTCAGTACAGCCATTCATGTATTCGTAGCCTGAAGTATTAGCCAGAACAAGGACATGTCCTGGCATTAACATGACCTACACATTCCATTGTGACCTCAGTTAAAGTACAAGCTGTCTTCACTCACAGAGGATGAGACAGGTTGTCGTGAGTGCATCACTAATTAATACCCTTATGTAGTGTAGACTGACAGATGTTGGTGGCAGAACAACATGCAACAGTTATGGACCAAAATCAAATATGACATACCGTAACTATGCTTCTGTTTGAATGTGTAAGCATACTATTACTGACTTATAGCCTGAAACATCTATGCAATTGCACTCCTGACCATCATATATTGATAATATAGGCCTAAGAAGGCATATTTACAACAGTGTTATAAGTGCTGTTGATGTTTTGCTAAGAAAGTTAAGACCAGGTCCTTCACTAGATGATTTCATTGCCTCTAATTCCATTAGAGACCATTGTCTCAGGCTCTGTATCCTTACAATAATACACCACTGCAGATGCTGCTTTTAGGAAGCCTAATGACACTCTCATACAAAGTCCACATAATTCATCGGCATAGAATCGAATAATTCAACAAGGCATAATCTATAGCTTTTGTAAAGGAATTGTGAAGGTAGAAGTGGCAAGAACTAGTCAGCAATTCAGATGACCACAGACTTTCCTTCTCATGGAAATGTGATTACAATAGTTCGATTACAACTCTGCCCAATCAATTAAATTGGATCCGAATCGAGGTATAATTTATTACCAAACACATCTATTGCAAAACACGAGACAAGTTAAGGTTTAGCATGTATTGCAGTCGTTTTCATTACATATAAATACGCTAAAACTAATATTGGAATTCACCTGTCAGAGTAGGCTAGCCTGCCCGCCCCATGTGAAGCAATGCTGCTGTCGGTAAGGCACGGGAACGGAGTCTGTAGCAAATAAGTATTTATTGGTGCGCAATACTAACGTGGTCCTGAATGCTTTATTCTGGATGTGGTGAAAACCAGTATTTGGGCTATGTGCCCTGTTGTGCCCAACTAAACCAATGCACCTGTTACCGTGGACAAAATAACTCGCTAAAACAGGCGAGTTTTCCGTGCACGCAGGATATGAAAAGCCCTTACAGTGCTTTACGAAACGTAGTGCTTAAATCATAATATAAAACCACATGCATTTGGTGAATAATCATCACTTACGCTGCGGATTTGTCCCAAACAGCAAACTACTGCATGGTTGTGTCCCCCGTCAAGGCGAAAGTAGTGCTGGTTAGTTTGGGATCATCTACTCTGCTGTCGTGTTCCACTTGAATCGGCCCAGTCTTTCCGTCCAGTAACGGACCAGGACTCATTCGCTCATCCGAGGTCTCTCCTTCCAAACCGGGGCCATCAGTCCTCAGACTCGCTAAACTCGGGAGATTTGGGACCGCTTTCGCTCTCTCGTTTTCACAAGATCCGGATGAATCTTCCAGAGCGACTTTTACTGTAACTCCATCGTCAGTGAACCTCGTCTCATCCTCGTAAACACCTGCATGTTGGGTGTTGCTTAGTACTCAAGTAATTGGTTAGTACTCCATCTGGACCTGTTCCAGAGCTTTGGCCGCCTGTCTCGGACCCAGCTGCACGCGTACAGTTGTAATTCCTCCAGGTGTAGCTCTACCGGTGACGGTCACAATGGCCAAATTATATCCGCATTGGCATTTAGCTGGGTATGAGCAGAGATCTGAAGCCAGGTACACATAGTTAAGTGCAAGCATGGGCGTCATGTTGGGCATGCCAATCTCAGATCAAGACCAAAAACGTAAAAGTAGGCTACAAAAAAAGTAATAATTTACTTTAATTCCAATCTCTATTAAAATGCCACCGCTGTTTAACGTATCGGTTGGTTGGCTTTATGACCATGCAGATCAAC
The DNA here is from genome assembly GCF_965601325.2 of Salmo salar. Classification (NCBI taxonomy): domain Eukaryota; kingdom Metazoa; phylum Chordata; class Actinopteri; order Salmoniformes; family Salmonidae; genus Salmo; species Salmo salar. The sequence goes on along the minus strand of NC_138302.1, from coordinate 28,788,913 downwards.
GCTCTGAGTGAAGATACCACCCTGTGCGCCTTTCTTTCAGAGAGCAGAGACATTGCCAGACAGTTTGCTTAACCAGTCAGTCGTTTAGGCAAGGTGCCTATTGTTTTGAATTTGATGTCGGCATTTGAACCAGCTGTTTTATTCATTGGTTACTTTCACATTGATGTCCATGTTGTGTTGTTGAAGTCGGCATAGGTTGTGCGTCAAATAAACTAGGGGAAGACAAGCTTCCCATGAATTAAATTGAATAAAAAAATCGATTTAATTACTGGTGCCTTTACAGAAATAAATAAAATAATTCAAAATACTACAGAGCACTGAGTTGTGGATTGTTTTAATCGTGCAATTTGAGAAGCATGCCTGACAAATAGCCTACTGTACCAAATAGATGATTGTTGAGTTACAGCTCTCAATGAAAAGCAGTTAAATAATCCTAAACCTAATACAATATTTAAAAATACAATTGTAGGAAAAATATAGTTTAGAAAACAAATGGTTATTGGTGAAAATACAAACAAAAGACAAAGAAAATACTCTCAATTTTGTCTCTAGTTATCAAAATTCTAAACTCTGAATTGAGGGAACAGTAGCCTATTTTATTGGCACCAGCAGAAGACATATTCACAGTCTTTATCATTAGATCAGTACCACTTGAAAGTTTTTTGAAGACAATAATTTCCTCTTCCTGTCTAGATGGTGATCATATTGTACAATTTGTCTCCCCTTTTCGAAGCCCATATTAAATGGTTGAAGTCAAGACAAGGTCGTTTTTACTGATCTATTTGTCAGTATCAGCATAGTAGGCTACTAATTTGTGCCCTAAAAAAATATATTGCTTATGTCTCCAGTCATATAAAGTGTAGTAGAATTGCATAAAATGTGTTTCTAAAAGGCCACATTTTTCCTGTGCAAAGAAAGGAGAAGAAATGTATCTCATTAGGCCTATACTTTGCATTCAGAAAGTATTCAGATCCCTTGACTTTTTCCACATTTTGTTATGTTACAGCCTTATTCTAAAAATGATAAAATTCAAAATGTTCATCAATCTACACACAATACTCTATACTGTGTAAAGGTTTTTTGCAAATTTATAAAAAATAAAAAACAGAAATAACTTATTCACATAAGTATTCAGACCCTTTGCTATGAGACTCGAAATTGAGCTCCTGTTTCCATTGATCATCGTTGAGTTGTTTATACACCTTGATTGGAGTCCACCTGTGGTCAATTGAATTGACTGGACATGTTTTGGAAAGGCACACACCTGTCTATATAAGGTCCCACAGTTGACACTTCATGCCAGAGCAAACACCAAGCCATGAGGTGGAAGGAATTGTCCGTAGAGCTCTGAGACAGGATTGTGTCGGGGCACAGATCTGGGGAGGGGTACAAAAATATGTCTGCATCATTAAAGGTCCCCAAGAACACAGTGGCCTCCATCATTCTTAAATGGAAGAAGATTGGAACCACCAAGCACTTCCTAGAGCTGGCCGCCCAGCCAAACTGAGCAATCGTGGGAGAAGGGCCTTGGTCAAGGAGGTCACTAAAAACCAGATGGTCACTCTGACAGAGCTCCAGAGTTCCTCTGTGGAGATGGGAGAACCTTCCAGAAGAACAACTCCTCAGTAAAAGGCACATGACGGGCCCCTTGGAGTTTGCCAAAAGACACCTAAAGGACTCTCAGACCATGGTCTGGTGAAACCAAGATTAACCTTTTTGGCCTGAATGCCAGGTGCCACATCTGGAGGAAACCTGGCACCATCCCTACGTTGAAGCATGGAGGCAGCATCATCTTGCTCTGGGGATGTTTTTCAGCGGCAGGGACTGGGAGGCTTGTCAGGATCGAGGGAAAGAGGAGCTTGTAGCATCATACCCAAGAAGACTCAAGACTATAATCATTGCCAAAGATCCTTTAATAAAGTACTGAGTAAAGGGTCTGAATACGTATGTAAATGTGACATTTCAGTTTTTCTGTTTATAGACATTTTCAAATTGAAAAAATATCAAATGTTTTTGCTTTGTCATTGTGGGGTAATGTGTGTAGATTGATGAGGGAAAAATACATTTACATAATACATTTTAGAATAAGGCTGTAACGTAACAAAATGTGAAAAAAGTCAAGGGGTCTGAATACTTTCCGAATGCACTGTATGTCACTACACGCTCAGGCATGCATTGTTCGGAATGGTCTGTTTTGCTAACAGTGACAGAGTTATAGTATTAGACTAAAATATGACTATGCAATCCACTCATCAAATTGGGATTAGTAGCCTATCTTCCTATTTTACGTTAGTCTGCAAATGAGATGATAGATGCATGCAATCCTTTATTATAAAGGTGCAATTTGATGGTGAAAAAATAGGTTCCCAAAACGTAACACTCATACTATGCCTATGGATGTCCAGTCACCCATGATCAGGGGCTTCGCCAGGGATTTTAGGCCCCATGAAAAGACATCACATTGGGTCCTACCACCACTCCACACCAACCCTGCGCAATTGATGTAACCACACACCTCCAGAACCCAATCAACCCATTCAAAGCTTTAAATAACTCTAACTTTGCAGGCTTGCGCAACTCTCTTGTAGTCCAATATTTACTGTATGATATTTACTGACAGTTAGCTGTGAAAATATAACACTGTGCAGACATTCATGCAACATTCTGCATACAGTGGAATTCACTATTTGATGCAAGACTGATACCCTCTATAAGAAATGTGCTAAAGGCCATCTTTTACAGTCTGAATGTAATTGTAATGGTAAAATTCTTGAATGGAAAATTCTCTTAACATTAATGAATAACTTAAAATAAATATAACAAATATACATTAACCTCTTCAATTAAAATAAATTTACATTATAATCTATGGAATGATATAACAAACAAAATATTTAAATCAGCAGCAGATTTTTGAACTGAGTATACATACCAACTAGATAATGCAAAACAAAACTGGAAAACAAAATGGAAATGGAAATGAAAAGGCCTGATGGTGGCGCTAGAGGAAAAGTCAAGTCACCAAATCAATAGGTTTCTTTCACTTGGGGTCTTGATTGTGCACAACACATGTTATGGCAATCCAGCCATTACTTTGAGATATATCTTGTTCTCAGCCTGTGGGCATCATGTGTGTAGTGATCCAATATCCATAGCGATGCTATTTAACAGTTATCACTGGCCCTTGCTCAGCCTTACTCACCAAGAGCCCAGCGCCGAGCCTTCTTGCTTGCAAAGTCACTGATCAAGTCTTTGAAGTCCAGCTTTCTAGCTAACTGACTTTCAATGGACAGCATGGCAAGACTGCAAAGCCTGTCCTCGGACATAGTGGACCTCAAATAGTTGTTTAATCAGTTTTAGCTTACTGAAAGCTAACTGGATGTTTACTTTTTGTCAAAAACAAGAAAAGAAAAAGAACCATTAGTTTTATTAGAACATTGTAAATAACATATTATATTAATGATGATAAGTTAATCATTTAATATTGAAAAAAATGTACAAGTCAGTGTTAGACGTCTATCCATGTCCGAGGACTTTGGGAAATGATGTGGAAACTGGTCACTAGGGGCAACAGTGAGCGCTGTTACCTTCAAGAAGGTTTCTGTTTCTGGTGCTAAAGGTCTGCCTCTGGTGCAGAGGAAGATAGAAAGTTGTTTTTGAGATTTCTGTTTCAAGCCTATCCCAAACCTTATCCCTTACCTTAACCATTCAGTGTTAATGCCTTACCTTAAGATATCTCTTGCTAAAGGTCTGTCTCTGGTGCTAAATGTTGCATGTTCAAAAAAGTTGTTTTTGCGAGTTTTGTTTTAAGCCTATCCTAAACCTTAACCATTCGGAATTAATGCCTTACCTTAAGTTATTGGAGTTAGTGCATAAACTTAACCCTAACCTTAAAAATATTACATTTGACATTTGAGAAACATGGATGAATGTCTAATTCTGACGTGTGGCTCAGTTGGTAGAGCATGGTGTTTGCAACGCCAGGGTTGTGGGTTTGATTCCCACGGGGGACCAGTACGGGAAAAACATTTATGAAATGTATGCATTCACTACTATAAGTCGCTCTGGATAAGAGTGTCTGCTAAATGATGTAAATGTGAGACTGTGAGTGCTTTCAGTGTCGGCATTTGAAATCGGTCTTGTTGTGACTTGATAGTGTTTATTATGCATCTATTTCACATTGCACTGTATGCATGCACTGTTCCACAAGTAAATTCGTCAATTTATGATGAGGTTGAGTCGGGGTTGTCATTGTACACGTTGTTCCACAGACATATAAACCTAATATTGAGGTAATATAATAATTCATAATATTAGTAATATAATTTCAATTTTATTTTAGCATAGAATATAGCTCAGTATTTGTATTATTTATTTTATATATAATTTTTTGCTAATCTTTATCAAGGATGCCAATAATTATAGACTATACATGTATGTGTTGATCTAGCTATGCAGGGTTTTTTTCTCATTCTGTAGCCCTTCCAATATAGAACAAATATACATTCCAAATTATTTAAAACAGGTAGTTCAGGTTCAATGGATGCCATTGAATTATTGCCCCCTTCTGAATAACAAAAGCTTTGACTGATACGCAGTAAATACATCTGGAATATCGCCCAGAATTGTATATGCTCTAAATGAGCGTTCATCCACAATACTGTATCACCATTCCCCATCTGGGTTATGAATGTATTCAACAGACTCATACTTTCAGATGAGCTGGCAGATCCACAAAGCATCCCATTGAGTTCTTAACAGTTCGTTTTTCTTTGATCATGACAACCCCATTGAAGTTACATAGTACAGTCTGGTAGCAGTGAAGGAAATGCAAACCTTAGCTCAACACCCATGGTTAGTTAGGCCGACTCCATAAGCTTGAATATCAAGCAGGACAAACGTCAACAGAACCAGTATAATTTGTTCAGATAATTCAGAGATGCAAAGGGAATCCCAGAAATCTCTCTCTCTTTCGCTCTCTCTCATGTGGTCCTAGTCTAGTGTGTTGTCAGTGGCCCTTTGAAAGACTGCTGCAGCTCAGCAGCCCAATGCTTCTCCTGACTGTCAGACCTGGGTTCAAATACTATTTGAAAGCTTTCAATTACATATGTTGTTTGCTTTATTCTGCCAGGAATGCAAGATGGGGGGGTTACACTTTCACAATTACTCTAATAGTTCCACTGCACCAGACAAGCTCAATTAAGCCCAGCTATTTGAGTTCAAATAGTATTTAAACCCAGGTTTGCTGACTGTCTATAAAGAAAATATTTCACTAGAGTCCCTCAGAATGGATGCAATACAGTACTGTATGTCTTCTGACCTATACTTTGATGAGGATAATTTCGATGTAGGATCTTAATTTGATCACCCTGTGCAGGAGAATTTTCCTGTAATGCAGGAAATTTAAGACAGAAATTTCGAAAAATTCATCAACCCCTACAAAAAGGTCCATTAATTATTATCTGCATAATAAGATTATATTTCTGCTGTAGAAAACTGTCTCAATTTAAGATCCTACATCTGTACTTTAATATGGGTCTTACCCAAAAACAGTAGCCTGCAATGGACAGCAAGGTAGAAAATCAAATGCTAACCAAACTGGGGCAATCAATTAAAATTTGACTCTCATCAAAAGTTCAGAGAACATTATCAAATTCATTCCAGACATACACACAAAAGTAAATGTTGACTCAGCAATAGCTACAACTTATTGGTTTTCCCGCCCCAATTAGATAGCATTTTTAATGTGTACACCCACACATGAGTACACACACAATGTAGCCTGGAAACATATAGGGTTGTTTTTGGAAATGCAAATACAGGCACCCACAGGCAGGCAGCACTTGAAATGACTATTCATTAATAAAAACAAGGCCCATTAAGGGATGAAAAAAAACTTCTCCCCTTAACACTATCGGTCCCGAGACACCAGCAAAAATTGGCTTTTCATTTATCTGAGTTTCATTTATCTGCATATCCAGCCCTTATATTTAGCCTCACAATGAAGTATTTTACCATTTTCTTTTCAGGACAACCCGGGCTACAAGTACAACACAAAATAATTTTACATAAACAGTTGCATTCATGAGTATTATTGACAAATGTAAATTGACAAATGTCAATAAAAAAAAAAAATCTGCTAAAGAAAAAACCTGATAAAAATGATTTACATGAATCCTGTAGGTACAGAAATGTTTTGCTCAGTGGGAAATTAATATCCAACTAGTCAGTGACAACTGTGTGGTGTTTGTAGTTTGTGACAGCAACTCTATGAGCTTATTACAGTATTATAGACACTACATCATGGGATTTCTTATGATCTTCTATATAGAAGACACCCTTACCTTCTAACAACTCTTGTGAACAAAATATGTTATATGTGCATGTTCGTGAGAGTCAGCTTATCATAGATAGCTTTTACTGCTATAGTTTGTAGCTTAAACCATTCAGACTCAACAGATGTTTTTGTAAGAAGACCCAGCCCCAGGCTCCTTCGGTATCCGCCGTTGTCTCAAAAACACCGTTCTAGCTCAGCCCTCGTTAATCAAGAGATAGATTAATCCAATGGTCCATCCCGTAAGTCTGTAGCTCAAACACACATTATTTAAAAGGGGTTAGAAGTCCAAAGAGTGCCGGCGTTACGGTGAGACTCATTGGGTTAATGCCAACAATGAACAGTTTATATATACATTGTCAACATGTATTAAGTTTGTTTTACATTGTAGTGTATACCAAGAGTAAATTCTTTCTCTCCTCTTTCTCTCTCTATGCTCCCCTCCTTCTCTTTCTCTCTTTCTGCCCCCCTCCTCTTTCTCTCTTTCTGCCCCCTCCCTTTCCTCTTTCTCTCTTTCTGCACCCACCCTCTCCTCTTTCTATCTCTCTGCCTCCTCCCCCTCTCTTCTATCTCTCTCTCTCTCTGCCCCCCACTTCTTCTTCCTCTTTCTGCCCCCTCCCTCTCCTCTCTCTTTTTTTGCACCCACCCTCTCCTCTTTCACTCTCTCTGCCCCCCTCCTTCTCTTTCGCTCTCTCTGCCCCCCTCTTCTCTTTCTTTCTGCCCCCTCCCTTTCCTCTTTCTGCCCCTCCCTCTCCTCTTTCTGTCCTCTCTTTCTGCCCCCTCCCTCTCCTCTTTCTCTCTTTTTGCACCCACCCTCTCCTCTTTCACTCTCTCTGCCCCCCCTCCTTCTTCTCTTTTGCTCTCTCTGCCCCCCCTCTTCAATTTCTCTCTCTTTCTGCCCCCTCCCTCTCCTCTTTCTCTCTTTTTGCACCCACCCTCTCCTCTTTCACTCTCTCTGCCCCCTCCTTCTTCTCTTTTTCTCTTTCTGCCCCCCCCTCTTCAATTTCTCTCTCTTTCTGCCCCCTCCCTCTCCTCTTTCTCTCTTTTTGCACCCACCCTCTCCTCTTTCACTCTCTCTGCCCCCTCCTTCTTCTCTTTTTCTCTTTCTGCCCCCTCCCTCTTCTCTTTTTCTCTTTCTGCCCCCTCCCTCTTCTCTTTTTCTCTTTCTGCCCCCATTCTCTTTTTCTCTCTCTCTGCCCCCCTTCTCCTCTTCCTCTCTCTCTGCCCCCTCCCTATCTTCTTTCTCTCTCTCTGCCACCCCCCTTCTTCTTCTCTTTGGATTAGGTAATTACTATCAATTAATATGCCTCATCTTAAGTTTTACTTTGAGCACACATCTCCAAATAGATTGAAGTCAAGTTGGTCCAATAAACAAGCTGAATTTGTGTCATTTCACTAACATAAACAGACTGTTGCTGCAAGAAACCGATTGATGATCTTGCAAGAATTTCTCTCTCTTGGGGAAATGGTCAACACCTGAGTGAAAAATAGTTTACCTACAAAAGAGAGCAGAGGCCAAGCCAGGTCACATCTCAAAGCTTCAATAGATTCTGTCTTTTAGCAGTATTATTTTGCAAGTATCAATGTGTGTTGGATGAGCTGCCAGAGAGCAAAGGTTAAAGAACAGTTATAGATATTTTTTTGACACCCAGAGAAGGAATGTCAGATAAATATTCTCCACAAGCGGTCAAAACTCAGTCTGAAAGAGACTTAAGTCAACAGGTCTTGGTTTGCACAGCTCAAAAAACAAATTTTGTTCTGTCAATAAAAAAAATATCTGTCGTCTAACATATTGTAGCGATCCTTGCTATATGAGCCATGTTACAATTCCCACCAAGTGTGTTAACCCTACTAGCACGATGTGTAGGTTGTTTGCTATTCACAGCAGAGACCCAGGTTTCCTGTCCTGCCGTTTGCTACATTGGTGTCAGAAGTGGGAAGGCGGCTATGAGGCCATTGGAATAGCATAGCCCGGAAGTGTGATTGGGCTGAGTAGTGATACACGCTATATGAGCCATTTTACAATTCCCATCAAGTGGGTTAACACTAGTGGTGTGATGTGTAGGATATTTGCCATTCACGGCAGGGACCCAGGTTTATGTCACTATAAAAGGACATGAACCACACAATGAAGTCAGCTTTCAATGTCTTGTTATAAAAAATATTTTTTTTTGTGGTCAAATTCTAATCCTACCAACACCTTCATATCATTCCTTTCTTTTAGTTATATCACACATCTGATTCACATCAACAACTGACATCCGCAGAAGCCAAGACAAGATTGTCTGCAGTGACACATCTTTGCATCTTAATCGTATCAGTTGTATGTGTTTTTCAGTTCCCTCCATTGCAACCGAGGTGGCCGCTAGCCCTCTCCACGTCTACACAGTCATCAGACAGATGCATTATCGCCCTGTGTCTCTGGGGCTATCTCAATCTATATCACATTGGCAGCGCTAACAGATAATCATTTACCCTGTCATCCAAACTCTGTAATTAAAAGGCCAAACTTAATTTAGCCGTAGAGGTCACACTAGCTGTCATTGAACTAGAGCAGCTACGCCCCAATAAACTTCAATAGCTATTTCCCTTTTTAGCTTTTCTTAAGTGGACAGATCTGAGGGAATGGATCAGGGGATAAACAATGTTTTAAATCCACCTTGAACCCCATTGGACAGTCACTCTTAAATAGCTGCATCTCTCTCTTTTTAGCTATTCCTTTATCACCAGATCTGAAAGGAGTGGAATCGTGAAGTAAACATTGAATGTTTTAAATCCTCATTGTCTTCAATTGGACAGTCTGGAGGAGTTTTCACCAACTTTGAATTCACCAGTCTAAACTAAAGTCAGTATATAAAACAGAAGAGATGATCAAAGGAGAACATGTATGACTAATTAACATAAGCCTGTAGACTGCAGTATTTTGGCTACAAAGAAGTCCAGATTACCTGTTGGAATACTAAACAACAGACTAGATTAAGTTGTTTTTTGGGGGAATTAGTAATTGTAACACTGTGTTTTTTGTTCTTAAATAAATATGATCAAAACCTTTATCTCATGCGGCGCCCTGGAGTTTATGTCAAATGTGAATGACATCACGTCAGTCAAGCGTTTGAGTGAGTGACACTGAGCAGGTAGGGGGCATTCCAAACATAACACCATTAAACTGTTTGACAGTTTCTCACAAAGAGTTCTGTCTTGACGATGTGAACCCAGCCGAACTCCAGATGCCAGATCAATTCCACCCTACTTCCAGCGCTCAGCCCGGGAATCGAACCGTCCACCTTTCTGCTAAAGGTTGCTGGGCTAACTACCTCCCTATTCATCTGTATATACAGCCTGGTCTCATAGAATAGACGTAACATAGTAAATGTAAATCTGTGACACTTAAATGAGTACGATATGTTAAGTTTGGTATGGTTACATATAACAGAAGGAGGGTGGTCGGTCAGTGTGGATGGGTAGATATATAATGCAAATGTGTAGCAACCCAAAGGTTGCGTGTTTGAATCTCATCACAGACATTTTGTCTAATTGTCTTCAAGTGGAAACGTTATAAAACTTACTATGTTTTAGCTACTTTTGAATGTTTACTAACCCTTCTCCTAACCCTAACCTTAACCCTTTAATCTAACTCCTAACCCTAACTTTAACCCTAACATTTTCCCCTAACCCCTAGCCTAGTTTAACATTAGGCACCTAGCCACCTAGCTAACATTAGCAATAGCAAATTGGAATTCATAATATATCATACGAATTGTAATTCGTAACATATTATACAAATTGTGTGATGGACAAATTAATACATAACATACGAAACGTAACATATCAAACAAAATGGAGAGAGTCTATCACTGAGTCCAGGTTGGTATATACTGAACTGCCAATCCACACAATTTAATAATTACAGTAATATTACGACTTTGTATGATTTTATTCTGTACCTATTATTAATCGTCAGTAAACAGTTGTATTATACCGTACAATGTATGTATAATGTGATAAATGTATCCCTGCAATCCTCTGTCAGCCAAAACAATTGTACTGCAACAATTGTACTGCAAGTCTACATAATTCATACCAGAAACAATATGACAGCACATGATTCATTGGCGGTGATATATACACTGCCTCTGTAGGAAAACAATAGTATGTTTACAGACAAGCCTGACTCGATCAAATCAACAAGCCTTTTTGTGACTACTTTGGCACATAACGCCACTCCGGCTCCGTTCATGTCACAGAGGAAAAAGGAAGGGACCGGAAAAAATAAATCAAAGATTTTGGGTCCCATCCTCCTACACTGCTGGTGATGAATGGGAGCGAGGTAGCTAAAGCTGAGGTCATCAATCATAAACTAGACTATTAATTAATGTTGTAGGAGGTAAGCCAGCAAAGACCTCTTCCCAATCAGCAGAAAAAAAGAAAGCTATTCCGAACACAGCCTTATTTTAGTTATCTCAGCAATACCACAAATGCAGTTCTTGGAAACAATTGCAGGTCTAATGGATACACACACAAGCACACACACACGGGAACACACACAGCGACACACACACCCTACACCCCTCCCACCACACACACACACACACACACACACACACACACACACACACACACACACACACACACACACACACACACACACACACACACACACACACACACACACACACACACACACACCCTTGTATTATTGGAATTGAGCTGAGTTAAGACAATCCAGCTTGTACTATAATAGCCCTAGCCTTAAACCTCAGAATTATCAGGCTTGGGATGTGACTCAGAGTATTCATTACACTACGATGTGATTCATGCCACTGGTCATTTATTATGCCATCGTAAATCATCCCCAAGAAGAATCCTGGAAATAAATAAGTGTGCCATTTTTGTCACTGCAATGTGATTCCCCATTCATAAGGCGGTGCCACTGCTGGGATAGACCTATGTCCGGTCAAAGAGAATGCCACACCATAGAAAATGAATGGCAAATAGTAAGTTGACTATACACAGATACCATGAGACTACTATTAGGCTGTTTAGTATTTATTTTTGTGGGGTTATTCAGTCCAAAGGTTTAAAGGAAATGGAATTCAGTTGTATGCCACAGCCTTGGATGAACAAGGTTACCATGTTTCCATCCTCTGCATTGAAACCTTATGCCTGATAAAAGGCTTTCCATTTACTTTAAATTATGTGTACAGAAAGTTCTGAATGCCAAAAGATAATTTGGTGTCAAGTAATAAAATATATATAGTTTGAAGTGGGCAACAAAACAGTCCACCATTTTGATATGATGAACAACAATGGGAAAATGTTTCCTCTAACACAGGTATTCCCAAACTGGGGTACATGTACCCCCAGGGATATGCCAAAAACAAATTAAAATCTTCACATTTCCAAACAGTCCATTTATATTTTTCAACGGGGCTATGCATTTGGGTGAGGTTTTTTTCTCGCCTGAGTAGCTTTGTTTCACTGCCAAAAATCTAATTAAACCATCTAGTGTTCAGCGAAACAACAACAATGTCAAATGCAGGTAGCCTAGTCAAATAATTAACATCCAATCACATTAACCGTTACTCTCTCATGGGAATTCCACTAACGGTCCGTATGTAGCCAAACGTAGCTGCTGCTCATGTTGGTATCTGTACTGATGGCGCAAAAGCCATGACAGGGAAACATAGTGAGTGGTAACTCGCGTGCAAGCAGTTGCTCCCAACACCACTTGGTTACACTGCAGCATCCACCGAGAGGCTCTTGCTGCCAAGGGAATGCCTGACAGCTTTAAAGACATTTTGGACACTAATGGTTAACTTTGTTAAAGCAAGGCCCCTGAACTCTTATGTATTTTCTGCACTATACAATGATATGGGCAGCGACCGTGTAACGCTTTTACAACATAGAGAAGTGTGCTGGTTATCAAGGGGCAAAGTATTGACACGTTTTTTGAAGTCTTCTTTACTGACCATAATTTTCACTTGTCTGACCGCTTGCATGATGAAGAGTTTCTCACATGACTGGCCTATCTGCGTGATGTGTTTGATCACCTGAATTATCTGAATCTAGGATTACAGGGACTCTCCACAACTATATTCAATGTGCGGAACAAAATTGAGGCTATGATTAAGAAGTTGGAGCTCTTCTCTGTCTGCATTAACAAGGACAACACACAGGTCTTTCCATCATTGTATGATTTTTTTGTGTGCAAATGAACTCAAGCTTACGGACAATGTCAGATGTGATATAGCGAAGCACCTGAGTGAGTTGGGTGCGCAGTTACGCTGGTACTTTCCCGAAATGGATGACACAAACAACTGGATTCGTTATCTCTTTCATGCCCTGCCTCCAGTCCACTTAACAATATCTGAACAAGAGAGCCTCATCAACATTGCAACAAGCGGTTCTGTGAAAATTTAATTTAATCAGAAGCCATTGTCAGATTTCTGGATTGGGCTGCGCTCAGAGTATCATGCCTTGGCAAATCGCGCTGTTAAGATACTGATGCACTTTGCAACCACGTACCAATGTGAGAGTGGAGTCTCGGCCCTCACCTACATGAAATCTAAATATAGGCACAGACTGTGTGTGGAATATGATTTAAGACTGAGACTCTCTCCAATACAACCCAACATTGCAGAGTTATGTGCATCCTTCAAGCATACCATTCTCATTAACCTCTGGTGAGTTATTCACAATTTTCAATGAACAAATAAGGTTTTATATGTAAGATGGTTAAATGAAGAGCAAAATTATTGATTATTATTATATTATTATTTGTGCCCTGGTCCTTTAAGGGCTCTTTGTCACTCCCCGCTTGTGACAAAAACTCACACTCTTTCTTATGTTTAATAAATGCATAGTGTGTGTGTGTGGCAGGCTTACAATGATGGAAAAAAAAACATTTGAGAGTGTGCTGACTCTGGTGCTAGAGGGGGTACGAATGTTTGATAAAAAGTTTGGGAACCACTGCTCTAACAGTTTGGTCTCTTTTAGATCCGCACATAAAGTCAGATTTAAAGCCCCTTTTAAAGGACAACTGACCTGATGTGTACTTCCACTGTTGTGACAGAAAGTCTAATAAAAATAGATTTATCTAGCACATACTGAAGGTTAAAAACAGCTGAGGTGTTTCCGCTCAGTCTAGCTAACAGTAACAAAATGGTGGCACCTTCTTCAGAAGAAATTGTAGCGATATTTAATTGAGTGAAGTTAAAGTTAACCCTAAAAGCGACAACATATTTTGCTTAAAGGAGACAATGGGGTTACATTTTTTGCCTTAAGAGACAGTCTATCAAGCAGTACCACTTAATATAAAATAAAACATTTTGTAACATAAGTAAATGGTTTAAATTCCCCATATAGTCAAATTAGAATTTTCAAATAGAGGTTTTTCATGTTTTCAACATTTATTTTGATCAACCTAATCCATAGCCACTTGTCCAATCAACTATCCAAGATGGCATAGCAGTAGAACGTGTGCGTTTGTCTTTGTATTATCCCGTGTAAATAGCCAGTATTTTTGTATATATCTTAATCTCACTTTCTATCTATGAACTAAATATACTTTCCTGCAACCCGTCTCACCCAATGTGGTACGGATCTGCTATTTTTATTACTTAAAACAGGAACTCCCATCAGGAGCTGGCCAGCTAACTAGCTACTAGTTTTTGTTAGCCACGGCTAGCGTTTTTCACCTTTTTCTCAGTCACCAGCCAGCCAGCCTTAGCTCGGACAACACCTGCCTGTCTGCTCAGCGCAATATCAACCCAGAGCATATCGGACTGCTTCTCTCTACCAATCACCGGATACCTGCCGCTCTGGATCATTACACCAGATCATCACAGCTAGCTAGCTGCAAATGAGTGGCTACTGTTAGCTAACGCCTCTGTCCCGAAGCAAGCACAAGCTAGCCTTGAGCTAGCCTCGAGCTATTCTCATATACTAGCTAATTCTAGAGTTACAACACCTCCTTTACCAATTGGCTTGGACCCTTTATTGTTGACACGGAACCCCACCAATCCATCACGATTGGACTGTCGACTTGATCACCCTAAAGTTGAAGTCGGAAGTTTACATACACCTTAGACAATTACATTTAAACTCAGGTTTCACAATTCCTGACATTAAATCCGAATAAAAATTCCCTGTCTTAGGTCAGTTAAGATCACCACTTTATTTTAAGAATGTGAAATGTCAGAATAATAGCAGAGAGAATGATTTATTTCAGCTTTTATTTTTTTCATCACATTCCCAGTGGGTCTAAAGTTTACATACACTCAATTCGTATTTGGTAGCATTGCCTTCAAATTGTTTAACTTGGGTCAAACGTTTCAGGTGGGCTTCCACAACCTTCCAACAATAAGTTGGGTGAATTTTGTCCCATTCCTCCTGACAGAGCTGGTGTAACTGAGTCAGGTTTGTAGGCCTCCTTGCTTGCACATGCTTTTTCAGTTCTGCCCACACATTTTCAATAGGTTTGAGGTCAGGGCTTTGTCATGGCCACTCCAATACCTTGGCTTTGTTGTCCTTAAGCCATTTTGCCACAACTTTGGAAGTATGCTTGGGGTCATTGTCCATTTGGAAGACCCATTTGTGATCAAGCTTTAACTTCCTGACTGATGTCTTGAGATGTTGCTTCAATATATCCACAGAACGCGTCTCCTTCCTGAGCGGTATGACGGCTGCGTGGTCCCATGGTGTTTATAGTTGCGTACTATTGTTTGTACAGATGAACGTGGTACCTTCAGGCGTTTGGAAATTGCTCCCAAGGATGAACCAGACGTGTGGAGGTCTACACATTTTGTTTTGAGGTTCTGGCTGATTTCTTTTGATTTTCCCATGATGTCAAGCAAAGAGACACTGAGTTTGAAGGTAGGCCTTGAAATACATCAACAGGTACACCTCCAATTGACTCCAATGATGTTGTCAGAGTCTAGGTGATGTGGGTAAGGCGGAGTCAGGCGCAGGACACAGAGAAGAGTTCTAATAGTAACTTTAGTCAAAATCAATCTTCCAACAAGGAGAACGAAAATCCAGAATCACATAAACGAGACAACTGACAACAATAAACACGCACAAAACCATGATGGCTCCAGAGGGTTAAATAGGGGAATAATTAAAACGGAATGGGAACCAGGTGTGAACAATACAGACAAAACAAATGGAAAAAGAAATGTAGATCGGTGGAGGCTAGAAAGCCGGTGACGTCGACCGCCGAACGCTGCCCGAACAAGGAGAGGCACCAACTTCGGCGGAAGTCGTGACAGATGTCAATTAGCCTAACAGAAGCTTCTAAAGCCATGACATCATCTTCTGGAATTTTACAAGCTGTTTAATGGCACAGTCAACTTAGTGTATGTAAACTTCTGATCCACTAGAATTGTGATACAGTGAATTATAAGTGAAATAATCTGTCAGTAAACAATTGTTGGAAAGATTACTTGTGTCATGCACGAAGTAGATGTCCTAACCGACTTGCCAAAACTATAGTTTGTTAACTAGAAATTTGTGGAGTGGTTGAAAAACACGTTTTAATGACTCCAACCTTAGTCTATGTAAACTTCCGACTTCAACTCTATGAGATGAGCAATGCGAGATATGAAAACAATCTTAATGTGGCATTATTAAAGTGTCTAGTGTTTCATTTTTTAAACTGGTCAATGATATCAAGTCTGTAGGTAGGCAGCCGCCTCTCTCTCTGTGCTAGTGGTGGCTGTTCAACAATATAATGGCCTTGAGATTGAAGCTATTTTTTAATCTCACTTTCCCAGCTCTGATGCACCTGTACTGAACTCGTCTTCTGGATGGAAGCGGGGTAAACAGGTCATGGCTCGGATGGTTTCTGTCATTGATGATGTTTTGCCTTCCTGTGACATTGGTTGTTGTAGGTGTCCTGGAGGGCAGGTAGTTTGCCCCCGGTGATGTGTTGTGCAGACCACACTACCATCTGGAGAGCCCTGCAGTTGTGGGCGGTGCAGTTGCTGTACCAGGAGGTGATACAGCCCAACAGGAGGCTCTCAATTATGCACCTGCAAAAGTTAGTGAGGGTTTTCAGTGACAAGCCACATTTTTTTCTGCCTCCTGAGGTTGAAGGGGCGCTGATGTGCCTTCTTCACTAAACTGTCTGTGTGCGTGGAACATTTCATTTTGTCAGTGATATGTATGTACACCGAGGAACTCTCCACCTTCTCCACTGCTGTCCTGTCAATGTGGATAGGGTGGGTGCTCCCTTTGCTGTTTCCTGAAGTCCACGATCATCTCTTTTGTTTTGCTGACATTGAGTGAAAGGTTATTTTCCTGACACAACACTCTGAAGGCCCTCACCTCCTTCCTGTAGGCTGTCTCGTCATTGTTGGTAATCAAGCCTACCACTGTAGTGTAGTCTGCAAACTTGATGATTGAGTTGGAGGCTTGCATGGCCATGCAGTTGTGGGTGAACAGAGAGTACAGGAGAGGGCTGAGAACGCACCCTTGTGGGGCCCCAGGGTCTCAAGCGTAATCTCTTAGAGCGGAAATCCCGTTACCGGGATCAAATTCGACAACATCCGGTAAAATCGGAGCGCGCCAAATTCAAAATACAAAATTGTAATATTAAACATTCATGAAAATACAAGTGTCTTACATCGTTTAAAAGCCTAACTTCTTGTTAATCCAGCCTCTTTGTCAGATGTCAAAAAGGCTTTACGGAGAAAGCATACTATGTGATTATCCGAGGACAGCGTCCCGCGTACAAAAGCATTACAAACATTTTCCAAACAAGCAGAGGCATCACGAAAGTCAGAAATAGTGTTAAAATAAATCACTTACCTTTGAATATCTTCCTCTTTTTGCAATCCCAAGGGTCTTAGCTACATAACAAATGGTCCTTTTGTTCGATAAAGTCCTTCTTTAAATCCCAAAAAAGTCAGTTTATTTAATCCACCGGTTTCCCTCATTCAAAATGCATACAAATGAATCCCAAAGGTTACCAATAAACTTCGTCCAAACAACTCAATCAACGTTTCTAATCAATTCTCACGTACCCTAATATGTAAATAAACGTCACTCGCTCTGAGACCTTGAAGTAGTTGTTTCCCTTGCTCTGCTTTTGTGGAGCGATGGGTAATGATGCTTTGAAGGTGGCTGTTGTTGTTGAAGGTCCCTGGTTCGAGTCCAGGTAGGGGCGAGGAGAGGGACGGAAGCAAAACTGTTACATTAGCATTCTTGGGAACAGGAACAATGGTGGCCAACTTGAAGCATGTGGGGACTGCAGACTGGGATAGGGATTGATTGAATATGTCTGTAAACATACCAGTCAGCTAATCTGCTCTGAGGATGCGGCTAGGGATGCCGTTTTGGCTGGCAGCCATTGCGAGGGTTAACACGTTTAAATGTTTTACTCACGTCAGCCACGGAGTAGGAGAGCCCACAGACTTTGGTAGCGAGCCGTGTTGGTGGCACTGTATTGTCCTCAAAGAAGTTGTTTAATTTGTCTGGGAGCAAGACGCCGATGTCCGCGACGGGGCTGTTTTTCTTTTTGTAATCCGTGAATGTCTGTAGACTCTGCCACATTTGTCTCGTGTTTGAGCCATTGAATTGCGACTCCACTTTGTCTCTCTAATGACGCTTTGCTTGTTTGATTTGTTTTACGGGAATAACTATACTGTTTTGTATTTGGGTCATATTTCCAGTCGCCTTGCCATGATTAAATGCGGTGGTACGTACTTTTAGTTTCACACAAATGCTGCCATCAATAAAAGTACATCCTAACAGGAATGAGTCCTGACTCTCTGGTCTATCTATATGGATGGGAAGACGGGTTGAATAAACAAAATCTTAGAATTCAGATTCTGACTTGTTCCTCTAGCTTTGCTTGTATTTCAACTTATCTGGTAAAGGAAGGGTTTAATACCTTTATGGTATTGTCACCAGGTAGTTCAGCCTGAGTACCATATGTATGGGATGCCAATGTCTCATCTGTGAACGCACACTGTGCTCCAACTCTTATGTCAGAACATCCCTTGTCAACAACCTGCTAAATACAGTCATTCGTGATGCCCAATAACACATTCTCTGAAATAAACAAGACAAAGCTGGAGTCAAATGTTGTAAATGGTAGAAGTGAAAATCCTATAACAATTTTGTACCAACAAAGGCCCCCGCTGGAACGGGAGCATAAGTTGTTTCTCTAATCAAACGGCTTCCAAGCAGGAAACTGACATTCCACTGACACTGCCAACTGTCACTCTCCACAGCTGCAGTGTCGAGGACTCACAGGGGGCAGCCATATCTGGCCCAGCTTGTGAAATCACATACATAGAAATATGATTACTAGAACTACAATTCAATGTTGTGTGATGGATAGGCTAGTGGCCATATTGAGTGTACCCATGCCAGTAATTATGTTTCTATATTCAGATGTGAACTACCAGTGGTTGAAACGCAATTAACACAGCATCTCTCAGCAAGTCTTCTGTGCCATTTTCTCTCAGCTAATTATGTTTATCTCTCCAATTGATGCAGGACATATGCTACAGGAAGTTTTGGTAATGCATGACCTTTGGAGAAAAAGTATTGATTTAGTGACTTGATCTCTAATTATGCATGGCTAATACAGAACCTACTGTAGTACAACTGGACCGAGGGATTTTGGAATTCAATGTCTTTCTTGTGTACTATCAATGTAGGATCTTAATTTGATGATGATTTTCTTACACTATAATAAATGCTAAGTTATTTGTGTATTTGAGGTTTAAAAAGACTTCTAAAGTTTGTGATTTCCACTTTGACATTTTAGACTTGATTTGGCCTAACGAAAAATGTATTAACCCCTACGTAATGTCCATGAATTATAATCCACATAATAACTGACCTTTCTTGTTGTTGGATTATTTTCCTGTTGTAGCAAACTGGCTCAAATTAAGATCTTACATCTGTTCTAATTGGTGTCTTTAGTCAAAGAAATACATTTGATGGAAAATTACCCAAAGGAAAAAGATTTGCTATCATCATAGTTGCACTCATGTTTTTGTTGTAAATAAGCAGTAAGACAAGAGGAATTCCCCAAACACCAATGAGTCATCATGTGGTAGTATTCTACCAGCAGATCGACACCACCAGAGTTATATGAAATCCCTGTGACATTTAAGACTGTCAGAAACATTAGCCAAGAAATAGTGTTAGTTCTCAACCATTAGAAGCCCAATACCAAAGCATATTGCTAAATAGCCAACAAACTGGCCAAGTATGTGAGTTGACCCTTGTATTTTTTTTATTTTTTATTCTCTAAGCACACTCACAGGACTCTATACACTCACGCACACTGACACTTCAACATACACACACACATGCACGCACGCACCCCCCCCCCCCTCCCACACACACACACGCACACACTCACTTCATTTGCTCCCACCCTTATACTGACTCTGCACACTCAAACTCACAAACAATAATCATATACATTGCTGCTACTCTGTTTATCATTTATCCTGACGCCTAGTCACCTTACCCCTATACATTTAATACTTTTTTAAACCTGTATTTAACTAGGCAAGTCAGTTAAGAACAAATTGTTATTTACAATGACGGCCTACACATATCTACATACATGTCTACCTCTTTCACTCCAGAGTCTCTGCACATTGTAAATATGATACTGGAACTGACCCTGTGTATAGCTTACTTCTCTTTTTTTATTACTCGTGTTTTTGTTCTACCTTATGTTATTTTTGGTACTACATTGATATTGATTACTGCATTGTTGGGTTTTTGAGCTTGCGAGAAAGGCATTTCACTGTATTTGTGCACGACATTAAAACTTGAAACAAAGGCGTGCAAACGCTCACTTTTGACACTTTTGACAGTTTTTCCCCTTCGCAAGAGCATAACCCAGAGTCATCCACCTCCACCAAGAGAATAATTGGAGAAGAAGACTAGATATTGTATTTTTAATTGCAGAGACCCGAACATCGAGTCACAGTGCATGTTTAAGTGTGCCATTCAGACTCATTTCGGCCCCCATTTGGAATTATGCGGCGACTCGTGAGTTGATTAATTACTCAATAATCTATTAGTCAGTCAGCAGAGGAGAGCAGAGGGCAAGACGAGAGTATCGAGATTCGTGAATGTTGCAAAAATATGGAAATAATGTGGTTTTGATGTTGCACAATGTTGTCGTGTCTTTACTATGGATTAAATGATATGACATCAATTCTCTGTAATTAATATTACCTGATTAAACTAATCATGTAAATGTAATTAACTAGGAAGTCGGGGCACCACAGAAGAATGTTTACAGAGCGGTTGTCTTCCGAATTGTCACGTCTTGACCAGTAATAGGGGTTATTTGTTATTATAGTTTGGTCAGGACATGGCAGGGGGTGTTTGTTTTATGTGGTTTGGGCTATGTATTTAGGTAGAGGGGTGTTTGGTTTATGTGGTCCGGGGTTTGTTAGTCTATGTTCTATGTTAGTATATTTTCTATGTTCTATCTAGTCTTTTGTAGTTCTATGTTTAGTTAACTGGGGTTGGACCTTCAATTGGAGGCAGCTGGTTATTGTTGCCTCTGATTGAGGGTCCTATAATTAGGAGTTTGTTTTTCATGGGATTTTGTGGGAGAATGTGCTTTTTTTAGCTGTTTAACTGACAAGACTGTCAAGTTCGTTTTTGTTTTGTATACGTTTATTGTGTTTTCCTTCTTCACCAAATAAAAAGAAGATGAGTGTACATTTCCCCGCTGCGTCTTGGTCTCTACCCTACGACACCCGTGACACGAATAAACTGTTAAAGACCTGGTAATCTTTTATATCAATAGCAGTCAAATATTAATCTGCACCTTATTCAGTCTCATCTGAACGTCGTAAAATTGTTGGTTATCTTCATGAACCCTGGCTAACAAGTTGAATCAGCAATACAAAATTTGGTTTAGTTATTTATTTACTAAATACCTAAATAATCACACAGAATTACATATACACAGGAGGGATCATACATTGATTACTAATTATGTCATAAAAGAAAATGTCCCTAGTGGACGAAGCCGATATGATGGCTCTGGTGCCATGGCCCCAGGACCGGCTGATAACCCAACACACATTGGAACGGCGACATGTTGGTAGAGGAGTGGCGCAAAGAGTTCTGAGCCATTTCGGCCCATAGCACGAACCTTGCCCACTCCCCTGGCCGGTCCTGACAGTAGGACCGCATAAACCTGCCCACTTCCTGATTTACCCTCTCTACCTGCCCATTACGTTCGGGGTGAAACCCTGAGGTCAAACTGACCGAAACCCCCAGTCGCTCCATAAACGCCCGCCACACTCGGGACATGAACTGGGGGCCTCGATCTGAGACGATATCCTCGGGCACCCCGTAGTGCCGGAAGATGTGGGTGAATAAGGCTTCCGTGGTCTGCAGGGCCGTAGGAATACCGGGTAAAGGAAGCAGACGGCAGGACTTAGAGAACCGGTCCACAATGACCAGGATCGTGGTGTTGCCCTGAGACGGCGGGAGATCAGTCAGGAAATCCACCGCCAGGTGGGACCATGGTCGCTGTGGAACCGGGAGGGGCTGTAATTTCCCTCTAGGCAGGTGCCTGGGAGCCTTACTCTGAGCGCACACCGAACAGGAGGAGACATAGTGCCTCACGTCCCTCACCAAGGTGGGCCACCAGTATCTACCACTAAGACCACACACTGTCCGCTCAACCCCTGGGTGACCCGAGGAGGGAAGCGTGTGCGCCCACCGAATCAGACGATCGCGAACACCGAGCGGAACGTACTTACGACCCACTGGACACTGAGGAGGAGTAGGCTCTGTCCGTAACGCCTGCTCAATGTCTGCGTCCACCTCCCAGACCACCGGTGCCACCAGGCAGGAGGCTGGAAGTATGGGAGTGGGATCGGTGGACTGTTCCTCGGCGTCATGGAGACGAGACAGTGCGTCGGCCTTAATGTTCCGGGAACCTGGGATATACGAGATGTTAAACTGAAATCTAGTAAAGAACATCGCCCACCTGGCTTGACGCGGGTTCAGTCTCCTCGCTGCCCGGATGTACTCCAGATTGCGGTGGTCAGTCCAGATGAGAAAAGGGTGACGCGCCCCCTCAAGCCAATGTCTCCACACCTTCAGGGCTCTGACCACAGCCAACAACTCCCTGTCCCCCACATCATAGTTACGCTCCGCCGGACTCAACTTCCTAGAGAAGAAGGCGCAGGGGTGGAGCTTGGGGGGGTGCCCGAGCGCTGGGATAGGACGGCTACTACCCCAGCCTCGGACGCGTCCACCTCCACTATGAAGGGCAAAGAGGGATCCGGATGCGCCAGCACTGGAGCGTCGGTGAACAAAACCTTCAGACGACTAAAGGCCCTGTCCGCCTCCGCTGACCACCGCAACCGCACCGGGCCCCCCTTCATCAGTGAGGTAATGCGAGCCGCCACCTGCCCAAAGCCCCGGATAAACCTCCGGTAGTAATTGGCAAATCCCAAAAACCGCTGCACCTCCTTCACCGTGGTGGGAGTCGGCCAATTACGCACGGCTGATATGCGGTCACATTCCATCACTACCCCTGATGTGGAAATGCGATACCCCAAGAAAGAGACGGCTGGTTTGGAAAACTCACATTTCTCAGCCTTGACGTATAGGTCATGCTCCACCAGTCACCCAAGCACTTTACGCACCAGAGACACATGCTCGGCGCGTGTAGCGGAGTAGATCAGAATATCATCGATGTACACCACTACACCCTGACCGAGCAGGTCCCGGATAATCTCGTCCACAAAGGATTGGAAGACTGCGGGAGCATTCTTTAACCCATACGGCATGACGAGGTACTCATAATGGCCAGATGTGGTACTAAATGCAGTTTTCCACTCGTCCCCTCCTCGGATACGCACCAAATTATATGCACTCCTGAGATCCAATTTCGTGAAGAAGTGCACCCCGTGAAATGACTCTATCGCCGATGCGATGAGAGGTAGTGGGTAACTGAAACCCACTGTGATGGCATTTAGACCTCTATAGTCAATGCACGGGCGCAGACCTCCCTCCTTCTTCTTCACAAAAAAGAAGCTTGAGGAGACGGGTGAGTTAGATGGCCGAATGTATCCCTGCCTCAAAGACTCAGTGACGTATGTTTCCATAGCCACTGTTTCTTCCTGAGACAGGGGATAAACGTGACTACGAGGAATTGCAGCGCCCACCTGGAGGTTTATCGCACAGTTTCCTCGTCGATGAGGTGGTAATTGGGTCGCCTTCATTTTACTGAAGGCGATAGCCAAATCGGCATACTCTGAGGGAATGTGCATGGTGGAGACTTGGTCTGGAAACTCCTATGCACCTGCCCGAGCACTCCTTTGACCACCCCTTAAGAGCCCTCTGTCCCCACGAAATCTTAGGGTTGTGAGTGGCTAGCCAGGGAATCCCTAGAACCACTGGAAACGCTGGGGAATCATTGAGGAAAAGACTAATCCGCTCCTCATGACCCCCCCGCATTACCATGACCAGTGGCACAGTGACCTCCCTGACCAGCCCTGACCCTAGTGGTCGACTGTCTAGTGCGTGCACGGGGAAGGGTTGGTCCAACTGGACCAGGGGAATCCCTAACCTAGCCGCGACCCCACGGTCCATAAAACTCCCCGCCGCGCCTGAATCGACTAACGCCTTAAGCCGGGAGTGAGGAGAGAAACAAGGAAAAGACACTGACACATACATGTGACGGACAGGGGGCTCTGGGTGAGGCTGGTGCTGACTCACCTGGGGTGTCAAAGGAGCGTTCTGCCTGCCTTCTGGACTCCCGGGTGAGTTTCTCCAGCACCGGTCCACAGTGTGCCCTCTGCAACCACATGAGGTGCAGGAGCGAACTCCCCCTACAGTCTTCCTGGCTGCTGCCCCCCCTATCTCCATAGGCGTGGGAGCAGGAGGGCTGGAGGGGGGAATGAGCAGGGCCCGGGTCGGACGACCGCGGGCGGCCAGCAGATTGTCCAGTCGGATGGACAGGTCAACCAGTTGGTCCAGGGTGATGGTCGTGTCCCGACAGGCTAATTCCCGGCGGACGTCCTCCCTCAAACTACATCGGTAGTGATCTATAAGGGCCCTCTCATTCCACCCTGCTCCCGCGGCCAGTGTCCGGAACTCGAGAGCAAAGTCCTGCGCGCTCCTCGTCTCCTGTCTCAGGTGAAATAGCCGCTCACCCGCCGCTCTCCCCTCCAGGGGATGATCGTACACTGCCCGAAAACGGCGGGTGAACTCTGGGTAGTTGTCCCTGGCTGAGTCCGGACTGTCCCACACGACGTTTGCCCATTCCAGGGCCCTACCCGTGAGACAAGAGACGAGGACGCTGACGCTCTCCTCCCCCGAGGGAGAGGGACGAACAGTTGCCAGGTATAACTCCAACTGGAGTAAGAAGCCCTTACACCCAGCGGCCGTCCCATCGTACTCCCTGGGGGGAGCGAGTTTCACCCCACCGGTACTGGGTGCTGTGGGTGCTGGTTGGGGCGCAGGCTGTTGACCTGCCGCATTCGTGGGGCCGAGAGCGCTTCGGTCCCAGCTCTCCATGTGCGCCAACACCTGATCCATGGCCGTACCCAGACGGTGGAGCAGGGTGGAGTGT
Source organism: Salmo salar (assembly GCF_965601325.2). Lineage (NCBI taxonomy): Eukaryota > Metazoa > Chordata > Actinopteri > Salmoniformes > Salmonidae > Salmo > Salmo salar. The sequence continues at coordinate 28,763,990 of NC_138302.1, read as the reverse complement.
TGGGTAACTCTTTCCTCCATGGACGGGGTTGGCGCTGAAGCTCCTGCTGACTCCATCGATGGTGCGTGATTCTGTCAGAATGCTCAAGGAAGCAGGAGGGTTGAAGTCAGGCGCAGGAGACACACGTCCGTGAACACTCGTCTTTAATAAATAATCCACACTTGCCAAAAACAGGTAGGGCAGGGCAAGGTAAAACAAATCCCCTTTATCAGCCCAAACACAGCGTAGGGACGCAGCCCAAAACACACTGCCACAAAACCCACAGGCAGAAGGGAAAAACACCTGTTCCCCAGATGTACAACCTGACGAAAATAATCACGCATAAACACAGACATACCTTGCTAGACTAAATATCCCCCCTACTAATAACTAAACCAAAACAGGTGCGTGCCTACCTAGACCTAACCAACAGAAAGTGAAACAAAGGATTGATGGCAGCTAGTAGGCCGGCGACGACGACCGCCGAGCGCCGCCCGGTCGAGGAGGGGCGCCACCATCCGTCGTTGTCGTGACAATTGGGTCTCTATTGGACCTTATGAAGCTATGCCGTCGTAAATACAGAATCTTATGCATTCTAAATAACCGCCCATTCGGAAAAAGAAAATGCAAGAAATATATTTACTCTGAGATGCGCTTCGATAGATTGTTCGAAGATGGAAGGCTGGGTTGCCCAGCAGAGATCTCCTTTGTCCTTTGAAGAATGTTTCTGGGCGGATACGTTGTGGTCTGTCGTCGTGTGGTAGAACGGTTACGTTGTAGTACCCTGTCATTCTGAAGAGATTGTCCATCCTTTCCTAGGCCACGCACATTTACAGCTGCTGCTGATAACTTGACGTCTAGGATGTATCACTTCTTTAGTGAATAAGAGTTCAAAGTTCATACCAAGTTGCCATACTATAAGCTCATGCTATATTCTGGCTGGTATAGTCAAATTCATCCTTCCAGCGTGGCGATCGTGATCTCCATGTTGAAATTCGCCCTTCTAAACTTATGGACATCAGTCCTCACGTCATCGAGAACACAATGCTAATTTCGTTAGGTTGTAGTCGTTCAACCATTCGCAACCACAGCTCACGCTGAGGTTGGCTTAGTTCACTGTGAATTGGGTCATGGGGGCTCTTATAGAAATGTAGAAAAGGGGTTGGTTCATCATTTCCAACCAATGCCTATTCACGTGGGCGTGGCCACTGATTGAGCATATTTTAATTATGACAACAATTCCTTCATTTTAAAAACTAAAATTACATTTAATATTTTCACAAACAGTTTCATATTTAAACATTTAAGTTGCACAACAATTCCGTGTGAATCTGATAACTAGAATGTGTAGACTTTCCAAGATACAGTTTATATCGTCCTATCATCAGTAATACTGTCTCAGACGACAACTGATCTGACATCATATTCTTTGAATACTAGCGGATACTTTCAACTGGTTGGATTACTGAAGTATTGTTCAGTTCCCAACCTTTTGATGTTAACATACTCTCTCTATGTTAACAAAGAGCTTTCCAAGAGTCCATTCTGTAGAGTAGTGAGAGAAAAGGGTGTATTTATGGGGGTCATGAACCTCACCAACAGGGCAACGTCATGACAATTTAGACAACGTAACTGACAGTATTTCTGACAAATACTTGTACAAGGAATATCAAGGGTGAGGCGCAAAAGCCTGCATCTCCAGTTATCCAGGAGGAGGTTAGACCACCCTGTGTTATGGTAAGTAGGATACCATTGAATGCTATTCACTGTTCCCACAAATATTACAGGTTATATACAGTGAGGGAAAAAAGTATTTGATCCCCTGCTGATTTTGTACGTTTGCCCACTGACAAAGAAATTATCAGTCTATAATTTTAATGGTAGGTTTATTTCAACAGTGAGAGACAGAATAACAACAAAAAAATCCAGAAAAACGCATGTCAAAAATGTTATAAAATGATTTGCATTTTAATGAGGGAAATTAGTATTTGACCCCTCTGCAAAACATGACTTAGTACTTGGTGGCAAAACCCTTGTTGGCAATCACAGACGTCAGACGTTTCTTGTAGTTGGCCACCAGGTTTGCACACATCTCAGGAGGGATTTTGTCCCACTCCTCTTTGCAGATCTTCCTCAAGTCATTAAGGTTTCGAGGCTGACGTTTGGCAACTCGAACCTTCAGCTCCCTCCACAGATTTTCTATGGGATTAAGGTCTGGAGACTGGCTAGGCCACTCCAGGACCTTAATGTGCTTCTTGAGCCACTCCTTTGTTGCCTTGGCCGTGTGTTTTGGGTCATTGTCATGCTGAAATACCCATCCACAACCCATTTTCAATGCCCTGGCTAAGGGAAGGAGGTTCTCACCCAAGATTTGACGGTACATGGCCCCGTCCATCGTCCTTTTGATGCGGTGAAGTTGTCCTGTCCCCTTAGCAGAAAAACACCCCCAAAGCATAATGTTTCCACCTCCATGTTTGACGGTGGGGATGGTGTTCTTGGGGTCATAGGCAGCATTCCTCCTCCTCCAAACACGGCCGAGTTGAGTTGATGCCAAAGAGCTCCATTTTGGTCTCATCTGACCACAACACTTTCACCCAGTTGTCCTCTGAATCATTCAGATGTTCAGATAATCGCACCAAATGTTGTCACCTTCTCACCAAGCTGTTTGGCGATGGTCTTGTAGCCCATTCCAGCCTTGTGTAGGTCTACAATCTTGTCCCTGACATCCTTGGAGAGCTCTTTGGTCTTGGTCATGGTGGAGTGTTTGAAATCTGATTGATTGATTGCTTCTGTGGACAGGTGTCTTTTATACAGGTAACAAACTGAGATTAGGAGCACTCCCTTTAAGAGTGTGCTCCTAATCTCAGCTCATTACCTGTATAAAAGACACCTGGGAGCCAGAAATCATTCTGATTGAGAGGGGGTCAAATACCTATTTCCCTCATTAAAATGCAAATCAATTCATACATTTTTTTACATGCGTTTTTCTGGATTTTTTTGTTGTTATTCTGTCTCTCACTGTTCAAATAAACCTACCATTAAAATGATAGACTGATCATTTCTTTGTCAGTGGGCAAACGTACAAAATCAGCAGGGGATCAAATACTTTTTCCCCTCACTGTACATATTTCCCAAACACGTGGTGTAGTTCTATCTGACAAACCTCTCAGAGCACCAGTGAGAAGACACTACCACTCTCTGCAAACATGTTGCCTCTCATTTTCCATCTCACTATCACGTTCAAGGTAAGACCCAGATGCAGACTGTGTCGAAGTAACAAAGTTTATTCCAAAAGCAGGGGCAGGCAAATGATAGGTCAAGACAGGCAGGGGTCAAATAATCCTGAGTAGTGGGGCAAAGCTATAGGACGGCAGGCAGGCTCAGGGTCAAGGCAGGCAGAAGAGTCAAAGCCGGGAAACTAAAAAACAGGAACTGTTCTCTTGGGAAAAAACACTGGTAGGTTCTACGAACAAAACAAACTGGCAACAGACAAACAGAGAACACAGGTATAAATACACAGTGGATATTGGGGAAGATGGTCGACACCTGGAGGGTGGTGGAGACAAGCACAAAGACAGGTGAAACAGATCAGGGCGTGACACTCACACAATTACAACATCCGTTTTTATGTTTATCTTCCCTGCATCTTAATGGACTGAATTATAACACCGTGCATCTAAATTATGAAATACCTTCAAGATTAATATATTTATAGGATTAATATATTTATCAAGACATCACGCAGCAGTGGGATATTTTATATTATAGATGAAGAGTATAGACACAGTGCCCTTTTCAGTGCATTTTTCAGTGACCTTTTTCCACATTTTGTTGTGTTACAAAATGGGAAGAAAATGTAATTAACTGTCATTGTTTATCAATGATCTACACAAAATACTCTGTAATGTCAAAATGGAAGAACGATGCTAACATTTGTAAAAATATAAATTAAAATAAAACACTATGTCTTGATTAGATAAGCATTCAACCACCTGAGTCAAGACATGCTTGACTCACCTTTGGCAGTGATTACAATTCTGAGTCTTTCTGGGTAAGTCTCAAAGAGCTTTCCACACCTGGATTGTGCTACATTTGCCCATTATTCTTATCAAAATCCTTCAAGATCTGTCAAATTGGTTGTTGATCATTGCTTGACAACCATTTTCAGGTCTTGCCATAGATTTTCAAGCAGATTTAAGTAAAAACTGTAACTCGGCCACTCAGGAACATTCACTGTCTTTTTGGTGAGTAACTCCAGTGTAGATTTGGCCTTGTGCTTTAGGTTATTGTCCTGCTCAAATGTGAATGAATCTCCCAGTGTCTAGTAGAAAGCAGACGGAATCAGGTTTTCCTCTAGGATTTTGCCTGTGCTTAGCTCCATTCCGTTTATTTTTTATCCTGAAAAACTCCCCAGTCCTAAATGATTAAAAGCATACCCATAACATGATGCAGCCACCACTAATATGGAGAGTGACACTCAGTAATGTGTGTTGTATAGGATTTGCCTGAAACGTAACACTTTGTATTCAGGACAAAAAGTGAATTGCTTTGCCACATTTTTTGCCGTATTACTTTAGTGCCTCGTTGCAAACAGGATTCATGTTTTGGAGTATGCTCTTTATTCTGTACACACTTCCTTCTTTTCACTCTGTCAATTGGGTTAGTATTGTGGAGTAACTACAATGTTGTTGATCCATCCTCAGTTGTCTCATATCGCAGCCATTATACCCTGTAACTATTTTAAAGTCACCATTGGCCTCATGGTGATATCCCTGAACGGTTTCCTTCCTCTCAAATCAAATCAAATCAAATTTGAGTTAGGAAGGATGCCGGTATCTTTGTAGTGACTGGGTGTATTGATAGACCATCCAAAGTGTATTTAATAACTTCACCATGCTCAAAGGGATATTCAATGTCTGCTTTTTTATTTTTAACAATCTACTAATAGGTGCCCTTCTTTGCAAGGCTTTTGAAAACCTCTCCAGTCTTTGTGGTTGAATCTGTGTTTGAAATTCACTGCTCGACTGAGGGACTCTTGAACTTGCCATTAGAAAAGGGTTGAATACTCTTTGACTCAAGACATTTCAGCTTTTCATTTGTAATTCATTCATAACATTTACTTTATTTTGTGTAGGCCAGTTACCACAAAATCTCAATAATATCAATATTAAACTCTTTAAAGGCTGTAACACAACAAAATGTGTTCATAACTCAATAGGGCAAACATTTGTTGGATAGTGAAATCAATAGTGACTTCACTAAATTGAAAGTGGTCAATAAACTCTCAAACATGCACAAATATGCCCAACTGTATGACGGTACAAGTTACTGTGTTCCTTTCATGAGACTACTGACAGAAATACCTGACAGGTGATAACGATGGCACATAAAAATAGAAGGAAAAAATCAGTAGGTCTCAGCGGAGTTATTATTCATACACAGAAGACAAGCAGAAGCAAATGAGCTGTGAACGAGGGCAGCTGTCCCTGCTGTTGCATGGAGAACTCTGGACTTGGAGGATACAAGAGGTAGTATTAGTGCACTTTAGACTAAAGCTTATGCTAAACTATTAAATACTTCTCATTGCCGGACTGTGTATCGAGGTAGGGGAGGGTGAAGTGGCGGTGAGAGGGACTCATTATTTTTTATTGGATTTGACAGATGCCGTCCTGGAAATAGCTCCACTCGTCTAGCTAAGATATACTTGATAGACAAATTGAAAATGAAATGGTTTGTGGCGTATCCATTCCAGAGATTCTGATTGAGCCTGACATTGTTTCAGGAGTGAAGATAGATTCCTTTTTTCTTATAGCTATTCATATCATTGTTAAAAATGGAGTTCCCTACAATATTGTAGCTGCTAATGAGTTGAATGAGGTGTGTTTGTCATGAGCTACAACAAAACTTTGTACTGTTGGGGTACTTGAGGACCAGGGTTGAGAAACACTGCCATTCTCAATAGAACTGTTTAATAAGTAAATATCCCAAACCCCAGTTCAATTAGGCTTCAACTCAGCCACTTCAACCATTCAAGAAATCGACCTTTTTCATTACTCATGAATACTTCTGCATTTACTTTCATTCCAGTTATCGCCATTCCGAGGTGAAATATTAACGAACAAAACCATCCACCAGGCTTCTGAAAGAGAATACTCATCAAAGACTCACATGAATTGTTTGTCCAAATATTATTTTTTTTGCCCAATACAATAGTATTTTATCCAATGAACTCCAGAGTGCCCCTAAGAGGCCAGAGTTTTATAGTCCATTTCTGGTCAATCAATCACAGAAACAGTTCCATCTGTGAAGCCTTTTTTGTAATTAATTAAACCGTGTCAGTAAGCTCCCGTGACCAGTAGTGTAAAGTACTTCAGTAAAAATACTTTAAAGTACTACTTAAGTAGTTTTTTGGGGTATCTATACTTTACTTTACTATTTATATTTTGACAAATTTTACTTTTACTTGACTACATTCCTAAAGAAAATAATGTGCTTTTTACTCCATACATTTTCCCTGACACCCAAAGTACTAGTTACATTTTGAATGCTTAGCAGGATAGGAAATGGTCTAATTCACACACTTATCAAGAGAACATCCCTGGTCAGTCCTACTACCTCTGATCTGGCAGACTCAATAAAAACCAGTGGTGGAAAAAGTACTCAATAACCATAATGGAATATGACTGAAGTAAAATTGAAAGTCACCTAGTAAAATACTACTTGAGTAAAAGTCTAAAAGTATTTGGTTTCAAATATACTGTTATTGCAACAAATGGTTGTTTTATGCAATAGTACACGTTTATCTGTGTCTGTACTAAAAAAACTTTTTAGGGATAGGCATTCTGCTAGGGGGACAACTTCCAGGTGAAACTGGAGGGCGTGCAACTCAAATAAACAATCATAAAACTTATGGATATTAAACATTTAGGTACATATAAGTGTCTTATATCGGCTGAAAGTTTAAATTCTTGTTCGTCTAACTGCATTGTCCGAATTCCAGTAGCTCTTACAGCGAAAACATGCCCCACATCAAAATATTTTTCCATCGGCACAGGTTTCATACATTCACAAAAATGATTAAATATTCAATTACTTTTTGAAAATCTTCCTCAGATTTTTCATCCAAAGGGTCCCAGCTATAACATGTAGTGTCGTTTTGTTAGATAAAATCCTTCTTTATATCCCCAAAAGTCAGTTTAGTTGGTGCCATCGATATGAGTAATCCACTCGTTCAACATGCAGAGAAACTAATCCAAAGATCTACCCCTAAACTTTGTTTCAACATGTCAAAATACATTTCTATTTACTCCTCAGATACCAAACTATGTAATCAAACTATAATAGTTTTTGCAGAAAGAAGTATGTTCAATAGGAAACCAATTTTAGCAGGTGCATACTGTCTTCATGGCTCACGCAAACACAAATTTCCAAGACAGTGTCCCTGTACTAAAACTGATATTTCTTATCCGTTTTTGAAGTTGCAAGCCTGAAAACTTGAACATAGACTGCTGACACCCCGTGAAAGCCATAGGAATTGCATGCAGGGAACTAATTTTCAACATTTTCAAACTGTTTACTTGCCTTTCTAAGAGGATGGTCTTTCTCTCAAGAAAATTCTGGTTGGTTTTCCTTTGGATTTTCTCCAAACATATCTATTGTGTAATATTCTCCTACATTATTTTAACATTTCTGTAAACTTAAAAGTGTTTTCTTTCCAATGGTACCAATTATATGCATATCCTGGCTTTAGGGCCTGAGCAACAGGCAGTTTACTTTGGGCACGTCATTCAGGCAGAAATGGAGAAAAAAGAGGCCTAGCCCTAAGAACTTCACTGACAGTAGATTTACCATGCCTTAGGTGATAAACCTAACAAGCCACATTCCATTAATGTGAGGGAGACGGCTCCGGTCTGACTGAGCCTGCAGGACATAGACTGAATTGGTGTTTGTGTAATGGAAGGTACCAGGGAGAGATGGCTCGGGTTGAGAAGAACCTCGTTTTGGGGGCCAAACCCTGGTTTCCTTACAATGAGAACCGTCTTCACAGCAGATACTGTCTGCTGTGAATTATTATTTTCTTTCATACAGACCCTAACCTTGTGACCCATTCCATACATCTGTTGATTGTCATGTAGACTAAGAGTGTATCTTTGTAATCTTTGTGTCAGGGCTCTCAATCCAATAGTCAAGAGTGTTGGGTTGACCAGCCTCATTATTGCAGAGCAATCACATCATTCACTTGTGTGTGTGGTGTGACCTGCTTTCCTTATTAATAAGTGAATAAATGTTTTATTTAACTCTGACTTGTGTGATAAGTTTGTCTCTCCTCATTTGATAATAAAGAAATGACCACCACAGTATCAAAAGTAAATGTAATTGCTAAAATATACTTAAGTTTCAAAAGTAAAAAGTAAAAGTATAAATCATTTCAAATTCCTTACATAAAGCAAACCAGACTTCACTATTTCTTGTTTTTTAGCCAGGGGCATACTCCAACACTCAGACATAATTAGCAAATGAAGCATGTGTGCTTAGTGAGTCTGCCAGTTCAGAGTCAGTAGGGATGACCATGGACTTTCTCTTGATAAGTGCATGACCAATTTCCTTTCCTGCTAAGCATTCAAAACATAACGAGTACTTTTGGGTGTCAGATAGAATGTATGGAGTAAAAAGTACATCATTTTCTTTAGGAATGTAGTGAAGTAAAAGTAGAAGTTGTCAAAAATATAAATAGTAAAGTACAGATACCCCCCCAATTTTTTTTTTAATAAGTAGTACTATGATGTATTTTTACGTAAGTACTTTACACCACTGCTAAAAACAAATGCACCTCAGCACCTCAGGAGTAAATGTCAGTTGGCTTTTCATAGCCGATCATTCAGAGTTAGAGATAGCAGGTGCGGTAGAGAGAGAGTCGAAAACTGCAGGTCCGGGACAAGGTACCACGTCCGGTGAACTGGTCAGGGTTCCATAGCCGCAGGCAGAACAGTTAAAATTGGAGCAGCAGCACAACCAGAGGGACTGGGGACAGCAAGGAGTCCTGAGGCATGGCTCAGGTCCTCCAGGAGGGAAGGGAGGGAGAGGGAGAGAGAGAGAATTATAGGGTGCATACTTAAATTCCCACAGGACACCAGATAAGACAGGAGAAATACTCCAGACATAACAAACTGACCCTAGCCCCCCGACACATAAACTATTGGTAAGTCTCCCACGGCATCCTCCTTGATTTTCTTTTTACAAGGCGCTAACCATCAAGGACAAGCATCCACCAGAGAGGGAGGGAGGGTGGGAAGGAGTACACCAGTTTGTCTTCTTATTTGATGATTCCAGATGCTTCATTTGGACTTGATGTCTTTCATCTTTATACTTTCATGTTATTCTGTAGCGCTCGGCATCTGCACTCCACTCAGGTTGCACTGTTAGTTTTTTTTATGGAAATTGATTTTAATCAAAAATCACATTAACTGGCTTTGGAAAAGTACAAGAATATTTCAGAATCTTCCAGCAATTGCTGAAATCATGAGGTGAAAGTTATTGTTTAACATTGATGTAACATTGGCCAAATGATCTGGAGTTACAAATCTGGATACAATTCACAGCTGAGATGTGTGGCTTTCATTTTCCGTTGACTGAGTACAACGGCAGGCAGATCCATATTACTTGTTTATTTATCTCTATTTTGGGTTTGAAATGACAAAACAACTTCTGTGGGTTCGACACTTTTGATACCCTTTGATATACATCTGAACACAATCATAATGTTTAATTTTGTGCTATTGCTAACGATTCATGTTTCAAACATGGCCTGCTGGCCTATTGATTATTTTACATTATCATTGGATTTCAAGATGTAATAATAAAAAGTGTTTATTTATTTAAAATTATGCAAAAGTAATTAACATCAAACATCAGGGATCAGGGAAATTAATTACAATTACAGCATCTTTGGCCTTTTTTTATTTCATAAATGAGATCATAGTCCTCTTTTCCCATTCATTGTTGATGGAAAAGTAATACGTATAAAAGCTTGTTTGTTCGTAGAGATCAAAGCCACATCAAGACGACAACATCTTGAGACCAAGTGACGTTCAGTTGAGAGACTACTCAGCGCCTCAAGTACACAGGTGAACTGTGCTTGACAGATGACTTAAAATGCTCAGGGACTCAGGAAGTGAGACTTGAAAAAGCCACACTCATTGCTATGCCAACTGACTCGTCCCATTCAACAGGGCTCCTTTCTTACTAAATGTGTATCGTACAACTCTTCCCACACATTCTGAAATACAAAGCATCTTGAATGTGTAGCTAACCATGTGCAAAGCAAAACCCTGTCAGGGAATCTTATATCAAAATAGTGTCATATCAATGTGCATCAGAGAGGATCAGAATACCCACTCAGTTTTATGGATCTCCAAGGTATTACATTTGGGGAAGGGGATATCCAGTTCTTAACCTGTTAGGGCTAGGGGGCAGCATTGACACGGCTGGATAAAAAACATACCCGATTTAATCTGGTTACCACTCCTACCCAGTAACTAGAATATGCATATACTTATTACATATGGATAGAAAACACCCTAAATTTTCTAAAACTGTTTGAATGGTGTCTGTGAGTATAACAGAACTCAAATGGCAGGTCAAAACCTGAGAGATTCCTTTACAGGAAGTGGCCTGTCTGACCATTTGTTGAACTTCTTTTCCATCTCTATCATTTACTAAGGATCTCTGCTCTAACGTGACACTTCCCACGTCGTCCATAGGCGCTCAGAGCCCGGGAAAAAACAGAATGTCGTCATTCCAGCCCCAGGCTGAAACACATTATCGCCTTTCTCAAGTGGCCGATCAAGAGACACTAGCTTATGCGCGTGACCCCGACCGCCCCCGCCTTTGGGATTTTTTCCTCTGTTTGCCGAAAAGGAGATTCCCTGTCGGAATATTATCGCTTTTCTACGAGAAAAATGTCGTAAAAATTGATTTTAAACAGCGGTTGACATGCTTCGAAGTACGGTAATGGAATACTTAGAATTTTATTGTCACGAATTGCGCCATGCGCGTGACACTTCTTTACTATTTCGGATAGTGTCTGGAACGCACGAACAAAACGCTGCTATTCGGATATAACGATGGATTATTTTGGACCAAACCAACATTTGTTATTGAAGTAGCAGTCCTGGGTGTGTATTCTGACGAAGACAACAAAAGGTAATGAAACTTTTATAATAGTAAATATGATTATGGTGAGTGCTAAACTTGCCGGGTGTCTAAATAGCGAGCCCGTGATGCCTGGGCTATGTACTTAGAATATTGCAAAATGTGCTTTCACCAAAAAGCTATTTTAAAATCGGACATATCGAGTGCATAGAGGAGGTCTGTATCTATAATTCTTAAAATAATTGTTATGCTTTTTGTGAACGTTTATCGTGAGTAATTTAGTAAAATGTTAGCGAATTCCCCGGAAGTTTGCGGGGGGTATGCTAGTTCTGAACGTCACATGCTAATGTAAAAAGCTGTTTTTTGATATAAATATGAACTTGATTGAACAAAACATGCATGTATTGTATAACATAATGTCCTAGGGTTGTCATCTGATGAAGATCATCAAAGGTGAGTGCTGCATTTAGCTGTCTTCTGGGTTTTGGTGACATTATATGCTGGCTTGAAAAATGGGTGTCTGATTATTTCTGGCTTGGTACTCTGCTGACATAATCTAATGTTTTGCTTTCGTTGTAAAGCCTTTTTGAAATCGGACAGTGTGGTTAGATTAACGAGAGTCTTGTCTTTAAATGGCTGTAAAATAGTCATATGTTTGAGAAATTGAAGTAATAGGATTTTTAAGGTTTTGAAAGTGGCTGTTACGTAGGTGGGACGAATTCGTCCCGCCTAGCCTAGAGAGGTTAACCTGTTGGGCCTAGGGGGCAGTATTTTCACGGCCGGATGAAAAACGTACACAATTTAAACAGGTTACTACTCTGGCCCAGAAAATTGAATATGCATATTATTAGTAGATTTGGATAGAAAACACTCTGAAGTTTCTAAAACTGTTTGAATGGTGTCTCTAAGTATAACAGAACTCATATGGCAGGCAAAAACCTGAGAAAAAATACAAGCAGGAAATTAATATTTTGTGGCTGTACTATTTTCAAGTCATTGCCAATGAAACACACAGTGACAAAGGATTCATTTTGCACTGCCTATGGCTTCCACTACATGTCAACAATCTTTATAAAGTTGTTTGAAGCGTCTATGATGAACAGAGACCGGATGAGAAGGAAGGGAAGTTGATGTGAGGTGAGACCTTTTTCAAAACGTCTTTCAAGACACAAGAGAGGTCCGGGTGAAATATTACTGATGTTTCACGTTAAAAATGGCCCAAAAGATTGACGCTAAACAATGTTTGACATGTTTGAACGAACGTAAATAGATTTTTTTGGGACTTTTTGCCGTGACTTTTCCCTCCCGCGCCCTACATTTTGAGTAGCCTACCGAACGCGCTAACAACACGGAACAACATGGAGTTATTTGGACATAAATTATGAACTTCATCGAAAAAAAACAACATTTGTTGTGGACCTGAGATTCCTGGAAGTGCCTTCTGATGAAGAATATTAAAGGTAAGGGATGATTTCTAATGTTATTTATGATTTTAGATGATTCCAGAAAATTGGAACGGAAATGGCGCAACACCAAACTGGAAGTCATCCGACTTGCTTGGAAAGACAGTACCGTGCAGTATTGAAGAGCCCTCACTGCTGCTCGATCAACCTATTTTTCCAACTTAATTGAGGAAAATAAGAACAATCCAACATTTACTTTTGATAGTGTCGCAAAGCTAACTAAAAAGCAGCATTCCCCAAGAGATAATGGCTTTCACTTCAGCAGTGATATATTCATGAACTTCTTTGACGAAAAGATCATTAGAAAGCAAATTACGGACTCCTCTTTAAATCTGCGTATTTCTCCAAAGCTCAGTTGTCCTGAGTCAGCACAACACTGCCAGGACCTAGGATCAAGGGAGACACTCAAGTTTTTTAATACTATATGTCTTGATACATTTATGAAAATAGTCATGGCCTCTAAACCTTCAAGCTGCATACTGGACACTATTCCAACTAAACTATTGAAAGAGCTGTTTCCTGTGCTTGGCCCTCCTATGTTGAACATAATAAACAGCTCTCTATCCACCAGATGTGTACCAACTCACTAAAAGTGGCAGTAATAAAGCCTCTCTTGAAAAAGCCAAAACTTGACCCAGAAAATATCCCATTCCTCTCAACAATTTTAGAAAACTGTTGTGCAGCAACTCACTGCCTTCCTGAAGACAAACAATGTATACAAAATGCTTCAGTCTGGTTTTAGACCCCATCATAGCACTGAGTCTGCACTTGTGAAGGTGGTAAATTACCTTTTAATGGCGTCAGACCGAGGCTCTGCATCTGTCCTCGTTCTCCTAGACCTTAGTGCTGCTTTTGATACCATCGATCACCACATTCTTCTGGAGAGATTGGAAACCCAAATTGGTCTACACGGACAAGTTCTGGCCTGGTTTAGATCTTATCTGTCGGATAGATATCAGTTTGTCTCTGTAGAGGGTGTGTCCTCTGACAAATCAACTGTAAATGTCGGTGTTCATCAAGGCTCCGTTTTAGGACCACTATTGTTTTCACTTTATATTTTACCTCTTGGTGATGTCATTCGGAAATATAATGTTAGCTTTCACTGCTATGCGGATGACACACAGCTGTACATTTCGATGGAACATGGAGAAAACCCAAATTTGCCCTCCCTGGAAGCCTGTGTTTCTGAAATAAGGAAGTGGATGGCGGCAAATGTTCTACTTCTAACCTCTCTTGGGTAGGGGGAAGTATTTTCACGTCCGGATGAAAAGCGTGCCCAAAGTAAACCGCCTGTTACTCAGGCCCAGAAGCTAGGATATGCATGTAATTGGTCGAATTGGCTAGAAAACACTCAAAAGTTTCTAGAACTGTTAAAATGATGTCTGTGAGTATAACAGAACTGATATGGCAGGTGAAACCCAGAGGACAAACCATCAACAACAAAAAGAATTCAGCCTTCCACTGTTTCCAATGGCTTTCATGTTTATTATGAGGCAAAGTCCTCCCAGATTGCAGTTCCTAGGGCTTCCACTAGATGTCAACAGTCTTTAGAAAGAGTTTCAGGCTGGTTTTTGGAAAAATGAGCTAGAAGTTGTAGTTTTTCTAAGTGGCTCCCATTTTGGCAGTAGTGTTTCCAAAGCGCATTCTTTGTTATTTATCTCCAGTAATGAACATACTATTCTAAGTCTTAAATTGTATTGTTTATTTACGTATTAGGGTACCTGAGGTTTGATTATAAACATTGTTTGACTTGTTTGGATAAGTTTATTGGGAACGTTTGGTATTCATTTTGTATGCATTTTGAAGGAGGGAAACCGGTGGATTATTGAATGAAGCACGCCAGCTAAACTGAGTTTTTATGGATATAAAGAAGGACTTTATCGAACAAAAAGACCATTTGTGATGTAAATGGGTCTTTTTGGAGTGCCAACAGAAAAAGATCTTCAAAGGTAAGGCATTTATTATATGGCTATTTCTGACTTTCGTGTCGCACCTGCCTGGTTGAAAAATGTTTTTCATGTTTTTGTATGCGGGGCGCTGTCCTCAGATAATCGCATGGTGTGCTTTCGCCGTAAAGCCTTTTTGAAATCTGACACAGCGGCTGTAATTTGCGCTACCGTCCCACCTGCCCATAAGAAGTTAAACAGACAAAACAGAGATAGATCTAGGTCCCAAGAAACAAAGAGATATTCTGATGAATCTGACAGTTAATCTTGATGGTTGTTCAGTCGTCTCAAATAAAACTGTGAAGGACCTCAGCGTTGCTCTTCCAAGGACAGCTTTTTTCCATGTACATAACAATGCAAAAATCAGAAACTTTCTGTCCAATAATGCAGAAGAATTCATCCATGCTTTTGTCACTTCTAGGTTAGACTACTGCAATATTTCTACTTTCCGGCTACCCGGATAAAGCACAAAAAAAACTTCAGTTAGTGCTAAACACGGCTGCTAGAATCTTGACTAGAACCCCAAAATTTGATCAATTCACTCCAGTGCTAGCCTCTCTACACTGGCTTCCTGTTAGGGCTAGGGCTGATTTCAAGGTTTTACTGCTAACCTACAAAGCATTACATGGGCTTGCTCCTACCTATCTTTCTGATTTGATCCTGCCGTACATACCTACACGTATGCTACGGTCACAAGACGCAGGCCTTCTTACTGTCCCTAGAATTTCCAAGCAAACAGCTGGAGGCAGGGCTTTCTCCTATAGAGCTCCATTTTTATGGAATGGTCTGCCTATCCATGTGAGACACGCAGACTCGCTGTTGACCTTTAAGTCTTTTATTGAAGAAAAGAAGGTGAACAAAAAGGTACTGGAGCAACGAACCGCCCTTGCTGTCTCTGCCTGGCCAGTTCCCCTCTCTCCACTGGGATTCTCTGCCTCAAACCCTATTACGGGGGCTGATTATCTGGCTTACTGGTGCTCTTCCATGCCGTCCCTAGGAGGGGTGCATCGCTTGAGTGGGTTGAGTCACTGACATGATCTTCCTGTCCGGGTTGGCGCCCCCCCCTTTGGGGAGATCTTCGTGGGCTGTACTCAGCTTTGTCTCAGGATAGTAAATTGGTGGTTGAAGATATTACTCTAGTGGTGTGGGGGCTGTGCTTTGGCAAAGTGGGTGGGGTTATATCCTGCCTTTCTGGCCCTGTCCGGGGGTATCGTCGAACGGGGCCACAGTGTGTTCTGACCCCTCCTGTCTCAGCCTCCATTATTTATGCTGCAATAGTTTGTGTCGGGGGCTAGGGTCAGTCTGTTATTTCTGGTGTATTTCTCCTGTATTATCCGGTCTCTCTCTCTCTCTCTCTCTTCTCTCTCTCTCTCTCTCTCTCTCTCTCTCTCTCTCTCTCTCTCTCTCTCTCTCTCTCTCTCTCTCTCTCTCTCTCTCTCTCTCTCTCTCTCTCTCTCTCTCTCTCTCTCTCTCTCTCTCTCTCTCTCTCTCTCTCTCTCTCTCTCTCTCTCTCTCTCTCTCTCTCTCTCTCTCTCTCTCTCTCTCTCTCTCTCTCTCTCTCTCTCTCTCTCTCTCTCTCTCTCTCTCTCTCTCTCTCTCTCTCTCTCTCTCTCTCTCTCTCTCTCTCTCTCTCTCTCTCTCTCTCTCTCTCTCTCTCTCTCTCTCTCTCTCTCTCTCTCTCTCTCTCTCTCTCTCTCTCTCTCTCTCTCTCTCTCTCTCAGGACCTGAGCCTCAGGACTACCTGGCCTGATGACTCCTTGCTGTCCCCAGTCCACCGGGTCGTGCTGCTGCTCCAGTTTCAACTGATCTGCCTGCGGCTACGTCACCGGATGTGCTACCTTGTCCCAGACCTGCTGATACTCTCAATGATCGGCTATGAAAAGCAAACTGTCATTTACTCCTGAGGTGCTGACTTGTTGCACCCTCTACAACCACTGTGCTTATTATTAATAGACCCTGCTGGTAATCTATGAACATTTGAACATCTTGTCCATGTTCTGTTATAATCTCCACCCGGCACAGCCAGAAGAGGACTGGCCACCCCTCATAGCCTGGTTCCTCTCTAGGTTTCCTTCCTAGGTTCCGGCCTTTCTAGGGAGTTTTTCCTAGCCATTGTGGTTCTACACCTGCATTGCTTGCTGTTTTGGGTTTTAGGCTGGGTTTCTGTACTGCACTTTGTGACATCAGCTGATGTAAGAAGGGCTTTATAAATAATTGTATTCATTGATTGTTTTTTATCCATCCACTGTTATAGACCCATCCACTGTTGTAGACCAATCCACTGTTATAGACCCCTCTTAGGGCTAGGGGGCAGTGTTCGGAAGTTCGGATGAATGACGTGCCCAAAGTAAACTGCCTGTTACTCAGGCCCAGAAGCTAGGATATGCATATAATTGATAGTGTTGGATAGAAAACACTCTGTTATTTCTAAAACTGTTAAAATAATGTCTGTGAGTATAACATACCTGATATGGCAGGTAAAAACCTGAGGAAAATCCATCCTGAATTTTTTTTTTTTTGAGGTCACAGGCCATTTCAATGCTTGTCTATGGGATATACAAATAAATAGCTCCCAGATTGCAGTTCCTATTGCTTCCACTAGATGTGAACAGTCTTTAGAAAAGGTTTCAGGCTTGTTTTTTGAAAAACGAGCAAGTAGTTGTAGTTTTTCCCAATGTGTTTCATTAGAAAAGTAGTCTTGTTTCGTGCGTGAATGAGGTGCGCGCTCTTCATTTTTTATCTTCCCTATTGAACATACTATTTTCAGTCTTAAATTTGATTGTTTATTTAGATATTAGAGTACCTGTGGATTCATTAGAAATACAGTTTGATTTATTTGGACGAACTTTACTGGTAACCTTTTGGATTTGTTTGTATGTATGTTGAACGATTGGATTACTGAATCAAGCGTGCCAACTAAACTGACATTTTTGGGATATAATGAAGGACTTTATCGAACAAAACGACCATTCATTGTGTAACTGGCACCCTTTGGATTGCAAACAGAGGAATATCTTCAAAGGTAAGTGATTTATTTTATTGCAATTTGGGATTTTGTGATGCCTGTGCTGGTATGAAAAAGTATTTTGATTCGGGGCCCTGTCCTCAGATATTCGCATGGTATGCTTTCGCAGTAAAGCCTTTTTGAAATCTGACAACGTGGTTGGATTAAGAAGAGGGTAACTTCTTGGGGCTATGTGGGACGCTAGCGTGCCACCCGTGGTGCACCCTATCAACAGCAGGTGCATTTCAAGAGCGGCAAATTTGAAACCAAATAAATGTCAAAATTCAAATTTTTCAAACATACAACTATCTTACACCCTTTGAAAGATAAACATCTCCTTAATCTAACCACGTTGTCCGATTTCAAAAAGGTTTTACGGCGAAAGCATAAAGTTAGATTATGTTAGGAGAGTACATTGACAATAGCTGTGTGTAATGTTTTGTCAATTCAAAGACAGGGTCACCAAAACCATAAAACCAGCTAAAATGATGCACTAACCTTTTACAATCTCCATCAGATGACACTCCTAGGACATTATGTTAGACAATGCATGCATTTTTAGTTCTATCAAGTTCATATTTATATCCAAAAACAGCGTTTTATTTTGGCATTGATGTTGAGGAAATCGTTTCCCTCCAATAACCGGCAGTCAAGTCAGCACCACAAATTAAATAATTAAAATTAGAAAACATTGGTAAAATATTATATTGTCATTTAAAGAATTATAGATTTACATCTCTTGAACGCAATCAACTTGCCAGATTTAAAAATAACCTTACTGGGAAATCACACTTTGCAATAATCTGAGCACTGCGCCCAGAAAAATATGCTTTGCTATACAGACAAACGGCCATGTTGGAGAGATCTAAAATCGAAAATACTATGTAAATAATCCATTACCTTTGATTCTCTTCATCAGATGTCACTTCCAGGTATCACAGGTCCATAACGAATGTAGTTTTGTTCAAAAAAGCTCATCATTTATGTCCAAAAATCTCCGTCTCGTTAGCACATGATGTAAGCCAGCCGGACTTCTCGTCATGAACGAGGGGAAAAAATATATTTCCGTTCGTTCAAACATGTCAAACGTTGTATAGCATAAATCATTAGGGCCTTTTTTAACCAGAACATGAATAATATTCAAGGTGGACGAATGCATACTCTTTTATAACGTATTGGAACGAGGGTACCCAACATGAACTCGCGCGCCAGGTGTCTAATGGGACATCATCGTTCCATGGCTCTTGTTCGGTCAGATCTCCCTCCAGAAGACTCAAAACACTTTGTAAAGGCTGGTGACATCTAGTGGAAGCAATAGGAAGTGCCAAAATATTCCTAAACCCCTGTGTTTTTCAATGGGATAGGTTTAAAATCAATACAACACATCAGGTATCCACTTCCTGTCAGAAAATGTCTCAGGGTTTTGCCTGCCAAATGAGTTCTGTTATACTCACAGACACCATTCAAACAGTTTTGGAAACTTTAGAGTGTTTTCTATCCATATATAATAAGTATATGCATATTCTAGTTACTGGGTAGGATTAGTAACCAGATTAAATCGGGTACATTTTTTTTATCCAGACGTGCAAATGCTGCCCCCTAGACCCAACAGGTTAAAGGTCATTCAACACATCAGGTATCCACTTCCTGTCAGAAAATGTCTCAGGGTTTTGCCTGCCAAATGAGTTCTGTTATACTCACAGACACCATTCAAACAGTTTTAGAAACTTTAGGGTGTTTTCTATCCATATATAATAAGTATATGCATATTCTAGTTACTGGGTAGGATTAGTAACCAGATTAAATCGGGTACGTTTTTTTATCCAGCCGTGAAAATACTGCCCCCTAGCCCCAACAGGTTAAGCTTTTAAATGATGTAGACACTTGCATGTTCATGAATTTTTAATATTACAATTTTGTAATTTGAATTTGGTACGCTCCAGCTTTTCCGGATGTTGTCGATTTTGATCCCTATAACGGGATCCGTGCGCTAAGAGGATTTATAGATCCATCCACTGTTAGAGACAGTGGATAATCCTAGAGTCACCTCAGCAATGTCATTTCACATCTCAAACCTGAATATCAAATCTGAATTGACAATTTCTATAAGAACAGAAGGTATAGCTTTTCATTTGGTTGTAGCAAAAGCTCAAGCGAGCTTCGACTTTGTTGGTAAATATACTTTAAGGCGAGTCTTTGGGCTGGATTCAATTTTCATCCAATCATGAATTGGGTCTTGTATAAAAATGTTGTGTGTGCCATTATTTTGGCTACCATGGCTATGCACCCAAAGCATGACATTGCCCCCATCCAAAGAGCACAAGTGGTCACTGAATTGTTTTAGGAGCACAAAAACAAGGTAAACCATACGCCATGGCCATCTCAGTCACCAGATCTCAGCCTAATTGAACCCCCATGGTAGTATCATGACGTTGCCCTCTTTGAGTACA
Organism: Salmo salar; assembly: GCF_965601325.2. Taxonomy (NCBI): domain Eukaryota; kingdom Metazoa; phylum Chordata; class Actinopteri; order Salmoniformes; family Salmonidae; genus Salmo; species Salmo salar. The sequence continues at coordinate 28,743,997 of NC_138302.1, read as the reverse complement.
GCGAGCACAGTTGACCCCCTCCCCCTCTACCATCTCCATACTTCTGCACCATCTCCCTCTGCACCAGGCCTTTCTATGCACCATTCCCCTACCTACCTCCCCCTACCCAGGCTGCTTTGGTGAGAGGGGTCATAAAATTCCAAAGGAGAATGTCCTGCCTCATGGCCACAGTATATAGAGACAGAGTGTTTTCATGGAGAGAACAAAGGATTCTTCCACCTCACAGAATTGGAGAACCAAACGACATTTATGTTCTGGAGAAGGTATAAAAGATCGGTGAAGAATCCAGCTATGAACTGGTCCATTTGGTACAATTTTATGAAAACTCATAGAGACAATATTGCCATATTACCATACTAAGGTTTATATACTAGCCTCAGCGATGAGACTTACATCTAATGGTTGTATAAAATGTATGAATAAGGATAAAGCTATTTGGAATATGTTGAGATGCTATGTACTTATGTTAACCTCTATGGGCTAGGTGGGACGCTAGCGTGCCACCCGTGGTGCACTCCATCAACAGCAGGTGCATTTCAAGAGCGGCAAATTTGAATCCAAATAAATGTCAAAATTCAAATTTTTCAAAAATACAACTATTTTACACCCTTTGAAAGATAAACATCTCCTTAATCTAACCACGTTTTACGATTTCAAAAAGGTTTTACGGCGAAAGCATAAATTTAGAGTATGTTAGGACAGTACATTTACAAGAGTTGTGTGTAATGTTTTGTCAAGTCAAAGACAGGGTCACCAAAACCATAAAACCAGCTAAAATGATGCACTAACCTTTTACAATCTCCATCAGATGACACTCCTAGGACATTATGTTAGACAATGCATGCATTTTTAGTTCTATCAAGTTCATATTTATATCCAAAAACTGCGTTTTACTATGGCATTGATGTTGAGGAAATCGTTTCCCTCCAATAACCGGCAGTCAAGTCAGAGTCACAAATTAAATAATTAAAATTAGAAAACATTGGTAAAATATTATATTGTCATTTAAAGAATTATAGATTTACATCTCTTGAACGCAATCAACTTGCCAGATTTAAAAATAACCTTACTGGGAAATCACACTTTGCAATAATCTGAGCACTGCGCCCAGAAAAATACGCGTTGCGATACAGACTAGACGTCATGTTGGGGAGATCTAAAATCGAAAATACTATGTAAATAATCCATTACCTTTGATTCTCTTCATCAGATGTCACTTCCAGGTATCACAGGTCCATAACGAATGTAGTTTTGTTCAAAAAAGCTCATCATTTATGTCCAAAAATCTCCGTCTTGTTAGCACATGATCTAAGCCAGCCGGACTTCTCGTCATGAACGAGGGGAAAAAATATATTTCCGTTTGTTCAAACATGTCAAACGTTGTATAGCATAAATCATTAGGGCCTTTTTTAACCAGAACATGAATAATATTCAAGGTGGACGAATGCATACTCTTTTATAACGTATTGGAACGAGGGTACCCAACATGAACTCGCGCGCCAGGTGTCTAATGGGACATCATCGTTCCATGGCTCTTGTTCGGTCAGATCTCCCTCCAGAAGACTCAAAACACTTTGTAAAGGCTGGTGACATCTAGTGGAAGCAATAGGAAGTGCCAAAATATTCCTCAGCCCCTGTGTTTTTCAATGGGATAGGTTTAAAGTCAATACAACACATCAGGTATCCACTTCCTGTCAGAAAATGTCTCACGGTTTTGCCTGCCAAATGAGTTCTGTTATACTCACAGACACCATTCAAACAGTTTTAGAAACTTTAGAGTGTTTTCTATCCATATATAATAAGTATATGCATATTCTAGTTACTGGGTAGGATTAGTAACCAGATTAAATCGGGTACATTTTTTTTATCCAGACGTGCAAATGCTGCCCCCTAGCCCTAAGAGGTTAATGTGAGAGAATTGTATGTCTGTTCAAAGCTTAACTAAGTCATCGGCACGCCCCCAGGTACACAGACAAGACAAGGCGTCATGTGACAGCCTTTTCTACATTCAGTATATAAGACTCCCAGAATGTCTTTCTTTAGACCAGCTTACACAGAGAGAGAGAGAGAGAGAGAGAGAGAGAGAGAGAGAGAGAGAGAAACTCTCCAACAATGATCACGATGACACACTGAGCGTAAATATATATATATTGATTGCAATTGTTTCCGAATGAGTGACCGTTCAAGTGCAAAGGACTAGCATATCAATTGTTAATATTTATCAACTCTGTTGTGCCTCCTCAGCTGCCCTTTATCACCTTTTGTTTTCCAAGCCGCCATGCCGGTTTAGTCCACTAGGGCACATTCTTCTAACATTTCTTTGTAACGGTACCTACTGTTTTGTATGCTTTCTGTGAATTACTTAGTTTAGTAAATGAATGATTTTAAGACAATTGATGTATGGATGACTTAGTGAAGACTGGGTTCGTGCAGACAACAATTTACGACATTTGGAATGAGACTGGACGTGAGGTAATAACACATCATTAAAACAAGAAGATAATAGATCAGATCGTATAATATAATATATAATGTTACAATATCTGACAGTTATATTAGGAAAATTATAACTGTGTAATCTGAATATTTTCCTTGGTGCCCCGACCTCCTAGTTAATTACAGTTACACAATTAATCAGTTAGTTGCGTAATAATAATTACAGAGAGTTATTTGATAAACATGTCTTCAAGTTAATGATGCCTAAAGACACGACAGTAGATTCTGGAGCGGCGTCCATGCCAAGGTGCATTGAAACTGTTCTGGCTTGTGGTGACCCAACGCCCTATTAAGACACTTTATGTTGGTGTTTCCTTTATTTTGTCAGTTACCTGTATCTTCCTCCACTAAAATTGCCTCCACTCTTGAGACTGACAGATACAAAGCAAAAACAAAAGCTCAAGTGATATTCATTTGTATTTATGAGCCTCGTTGAATTGGTTATGTGTCTGGCACACTGAGAAGGTGCTGTGCTAAAACTCAGAGGTGAAACCTTGCGGCATTGTGTAAGGAGCTGGATGATCTGAATACACAATAGCTTCAGACACAATAGCTTTTGACACATTCAGTATGGTCCTTTGATGGCAGCGAAATTGAAAATGAAAGCACAGATGCTGTCTTATTACGTTTGGGGATCACTCTTACTCAAAGAGTTTTAAAAGTGTCACGAAATACCAAAACCATTGAGTAAATGTTGCTCAGTGCAGGCGAGGGCTGACAACCCCACTTACATAAGGTATAAGTTACATTTTCTCTCTAAGGTGATTCGAATCATATCATTGAGGGAAAGCAATAGAAAGCAGGTTATCTTGTCTCCACAGTCCAATGTTAGACAGTGTTATGTGCAGCGTGTGTGTGCTGGTTCTTTCACACAAATGTACAGGGATTTGTCCTTTAACTAGCGATGAACCAACTATCTAGTTGGCCCAATAATGAAAAGCAGCTATTCCATATACTGTTAAAGCACCATGTTCTCTCTGACTGCATCCCAAATCACCCCCTTCCCCTTGCCACTTGGCCCTCCATTTGTACATTCACGCGTGCCACCGCCATTTGCGCATTCACGTGTCCAAAAGCTGAGGGAGTGAAAACTATAAACTATAGAGGGTGTAGGGGCTAACTAGACCCTTAGATAGCCACTTCGGCTGAACAAGCAAGCCTGCTGGCCTCAGTGCAAAGTGCTATCCCAGCACGCAAGGCCATATGTTTGAAGTTTGCTCAATTTTATACAAAATATTGATTTTGAGATTTGACATGTAACAGACGAAATAGTTCCCAAATTAAATATGAAACGACAGGGGGATTTGTTAATTAGAATTTCATGCTGGTTTTATTATTTAAAAGTGTAACATGAATTGCATCATTCAAGTCAGGAGTGTGTCCCAAAGTTGATGGGTTTATTGATCCCATCCCCACTCTCTGGAAGTCACCCACAGAGTTGTGTCCACAACACGTGACAACGTAGGGCCCCCGAGCGAGTTGGTTCTCTCTCTCTCTCTCTCTCTCTCTCTCACTCTCAAAGACATACATGACAGAATATTACAAATTTAACAAGTTTATGCATGTGCCTTGATATTCTTACGTACATACCCTTATCTTTTAATGGTTATTGCTAATCCAAATATCTACATTACGATCAATATAATGATATTGACAATAAGCTCATTATCTAACTAATGGATCCTTCATATCTCCCTTATTTATCTATTTTCTAAATCTCTGCAGTGAAGCTGGGCCCTCTGCTCACCCATGCTCCTCCATGACCCTGTTATCATGAGGTCATAGAGTTGCTACCAGGCTTAGCCAATTATATTACTTTCATATATTACAGTTAAACTAGAACATAGTGTATTTCCTATTTGCTTTAGATGGAGCTCATGTCCAAAAGTGTTAGTGCAGATGATTTTTCATACTAAAGTTTACCTACATATGGGTACGATGATACATATTCAGCAAATAGCCTCCGGTGTTGTCGTGCTGACTGATCAGTAATGCCTGCATGTCTGACAGCTCTATTTTGAAGAGAGGTAAATAATGCATTTTTTTATATAGTCTGCTGAGCGTGTGAAATCATCAATAAATAAATGAGTTATTCCCTTGTTTTTAAATATTATATAAATATGAATGTTTCATTACTCATCGTACGTGATTTTGTGAATTTATTTATGCTAAACTCTGAGAGATATTGTTCAAATATTGTGGACAGCAGTACGTCTCCTCAGATTCTTCAGTCTGTAGTAGGACCCTAGAAGGAATACTAAATATGTTGTTGTTATGGACTAGCACTCATTTCACATTTTTCATTAAGATAATCTCTAATGTTAAATGTATAAACTTACTCCGACTTGAAGAGTCAAAAAGTTTTGGAGCTAATTTAAGGGAATTTGATATCAAACCGATTCTCTTATGATAGCCGACAGAGGTTGATGTCTATTCCCTCTCTTCAGGATAAGAGTTTGCCGAACTCTTGAGTGACTAGAAGGGCTTTTCATCTAGCTAAGTGCCTGTGTTTATGTAATAGGCTTCTTTGTGAATGTGATTTTGTGGTAGATTTAATAAATGGATTATTATTATTACAATATGCATAAGGCACCACTGTAATGGCTTCGTGTCCTCTTCCGGTCCCTGTGGGATGTAAGACAATGGAAAGCTGTCCTCTAGCCTGCCTGTTCTTAGCAGAGGAAAATAACCCCAAGTCAGAGGCAGTAGATGCTTATGGAGGTTGTTTTCCACTACGTTATGCTCAATGGGAGACACAAGATGATGATATTGCAGTTTTCAAGCAAGACCACACCATTGCACATTTCATGATATCAATGTTTGTGCCATACCACAGTGGGCCTATATTAATACTTATTTTGATTAAGTCAATGTTTGAGTGATTATACTGAAAGTCAAATTCTTTTTAGTTGACATGTTATGATAAACAACATGTGGGAGGTATGGAGTAATCCTAAAATCATTTATTACAGAAAAAACTAGCTGTTGAAATTTGTATTTTTGTTATGTTTACTCACAGTCAACTATCCTAAGCACCACAACAGTCTTGGGCCCTGGGCGGTCTCAAAATGTACATCCTTATGATCAAACCACCTCTTCACAGTAGTGCCATCCTAAACAATGTCAGTGTTATCCTACATGTGGGAGCTCTGCATATGCGTGGGAGCCCAGCTCACATTAAAACAATGTGTAAATACACTTTTGCCTAGCTTCTATTACCCTACCCACATGTTTATCAGCAACCCTCGCCAATCATTAGAGTATGTGTTTGGTGTTCTAATGCTGTGTTTACACAGGCAGCCCAATTCTGATCTTTTGTCCACTAATTGGTCTTTTGACCAATCACATCCTATCTTTTCACCTCAGATCTTTTTTAGAGCTAATATGATTGGTCAAAAGAGCAATTAGTGGGAAAAATATCAGAATTGGGCTGCCTGTGTAAACGCAGCCTAAGAGACCTGTATAACATTGTGATGGGTCCCAAGGTGAAAGAGGGAGAAAGGCACCAATATCAATCTAACCCTAGGTATATTGAGGCTGCTCTGAAGGCTTTCCCCTCTGATGGCCCTTGTTTATGCCAGGCTTTGCTGTCCACCGGTATCCATTTCATTTCCAAGTCGGCCCATCTGTCAACTACGCCAGAAAACTATGAAAGTTAAATAAACTGTAATCGAAGGACAGTCTTTATTCGCCAATAACCTCTTACATCTAGACGTTCCGCTAGCGGAACACCACTCCAATATCCAATGATAAGGCGTTGCACGAAATACAAATTTCTCGAAAATCCGAAAACTTCAATTTTTCAAACATATGACTATTTCACACCATTTTAAAGACAAGACTCTCCTTTATCTAACCACACTGTCCGATTTCAAAAAGGCTTTACAACGAAAGCAAAACATTAGATTATGTCAGCAGAGTACCCAGCCAGAAATAATCAGACACCCATTTTTCAAGCTAGCATATAATGTCACAAAAACCAAAACCACAGCTAAATGCAGCACTAACCTTTGATGATCTTGATCAGATGACACTCCTAGGACATTATGTTATACAATACATGCATGTTTTGTTCAATCAAGTACATATTTATATAAAAAAACAGCTTTTTACATTAGCATGTGACGTTCAGAACTAGCATTCCCACCGAACACTTCCGGTGAATTTACTAAATTACTCACGATAAACGTTCACAAAAAACATAACAATGATTTTAAGAATTATAGATACAGAACTCCTTTATGCAATCGCGGTGTCCGATTTTGAAATAGCTTTTCGGTGAAAGCACATTTTGCAATATTCTGAGTAGATAGCTCGCCATCATGGGCCAACTAATTTGACACCCACCAAGTTTGGTAATCACCAAACTCAGATTTACTATAAGAAAAATTGCATTACCTTTGCTGTTCTTCGTCAGAATGCACTCCCAGGACTTCTACTTCAACAACAAATGTTGGTTTGGTTCCAAATAATCCATAGTTATATCCAAATAGCGGCGTATTGTTCGTGCGTTCAAGACACTATCCGAAGGGTGACGAAGGGTGACGCGCGGACGCGTATCGTGACAAAGAAATTCAAAATATTCCATTACTGTACTTCGAAGCATGTCAAACACAGATTAAAATCAATTTTTATGCGATTTTTCTTGTAAAAAAGCGATAATATTCCAACCAGGAGACGTCCTTTCCGTTCAAACACTCAAAATCTAAAATGGACTCTTCACGTGCACGCGCGCTCCCGTCTCATTGTTCTCAGATCGACCACTTACCAAATGCGCTACTGTTTTTCAGCCATGGACAGCAGAGTCATCATTCAATGTTCTGGCGCCTTCGGAGAGCCTATGGGAGCCTTACAAAGGGTCACGTTACAGCAGAGATCCTTTGTTTCGGATAGAGATTACAAATAATGGCAAGAAATGGTCAGACAGGGAAATTCCTGTACAGAATCTTCTCAGGTTTTGGCCTGCCATTTGAGTTCTGTTATACTCACAGACACCATTCAAACAGTTTTAGAAACTTTGGAGTGTTTTCTATCCAAAGCTACTAATTATATGCATATTCTAGTTTCTGGGCAGGAGTAATAACCAGATGAAATCGGGTAAGTTTTTTTATCCGGCCGTGAAAATACTGCCCCCTATCCATAACAAGATAACTGACAGAGTACATTTATTGTCTGGTCAAGGCCCAATCCCTTGAGAGGACGGTGGCTTTGCAGATGACAATGCTGTAATCTTTCTTGACAATGGGTATTTTATCAAGTGCAAAAATCCTGCCTCCAATCAATTTTTCACCGCTTCGTCCGCTCTTACCGTCTACAGGCGGCTAGAGGATAATGAAAAAAAAGTAGCCACTTAGACGACGCTCATTGTTGATGTTCGAGTGGTAGCAGGTGTCACATGGTGCGGCTGTCAAATTAAGGACGATTTACCTGTCAGTGTCAAAAGAATGGCAGTAGAACAGATCAGTAGGGGAAGTGGCATCCCATAATACCGTGAAGTCATCATGTCGCCATGGTGATAATTAAACCAGTGCCTCATAGCAAATCCTCATCACCTGTTTGGGTTCAGGAAGGAGACACTCAGTGACCTCGCTAACATAAAGCAAATTGAGAAAATATTCTAAAGAAGTATGACTTCTCTAAAATAACCAGATACAGTATAGTATCTACAATAACAGGATACACTATAGTATCTACAATAACAGGATACACTATAGTATCTACAGTAACAAGATACAGTATAGTATCTATAATAACAAGATATAGTATTGTAACGGTTGTCGTCGGGAATGGAGAACCAAAACGCAGCAGGAATGTGGATGCTCATCTTATCATTTATTTTAAATTAACCTCTATGGGCTAGTTGGGACGCAAGCGTCCCACCCGTGGTGCACTCCATCAACAGCAGGTGCATTTCAAGAGCGGCAAATTTGAATCCAAATAAATGTCAAAATTCAAATTTTTCAAAAATACAACTATTTTACACCCTTTGAAAGATCAACATCTCCTTAATCTAACCACGTTTTACGATTTCAAAAAGGTTTTACGGCGAAAGCATAAATTTAGAGTATGTTAGGACAGTACATTTACAAGAGTTGTGTGTAATGTTGTGCCAATTCAAAGACAGGCGTCACCAAAACCATAAAATCAGCTAAAATTATGCACTAACCTTTTACAATCTCCAACAGATGACACTTCTAGGACATTATGTTAGACAATGCATGCATTTTTAGTTCTATCAAGTTCATATTTATATCCAAAAACAGCGTTTTACTGTGGCGTTGATGTTCAGGAAATCGTTTTTCTCCAATAACCGGCATTCAAGTCAGCACCACAAATTAAATAATTAAAATTAGAAAACATTGGTAAAATATTATATTGTCATTTAAAGAATTATAGATTTACATCTCTTGAACGCAATCAACTTGCCAGATTTAAAAATAACCTTACTGGGAAATCACACTTTGCAATAATCTGAGCACTGCGCCCAGAAAAATACGCGTTGCGATACAGACTAGCCGCCATGTTGGGGAGATCTAAAATCGAAAATACTATGTAAATAATCCATTACCTTTGATTCTCTTCATCAGATGTCACTTCCAGGTATCACAGGTCCATAACGAATGTAGTTTTGTTCAAAAAAGCTCATCATTTATGTCCAAAAATCTCCGTCTTGTTAGCACATGATCTAAGCCCGCCGGACTTCACTTCATGAACGAGGGGAAAAAATATATTTACGTTCGTTCAAACATGTCAAACGTTGTATAGCATAAATCATTAGTGCCTTTTTTAACCAGAACATGAATAATATTCAAGGTGGACGAATGCATTCTCTTTTATAACGTATTGGAACGAGGGTACCCAACATGAACTCGCGCGCCAGGTGTCTAATGGGCCATCATCGTTCCATGGCTCTTGTTCGGTCAGATCTCCCTCCAGAAGACTCAAAACACTTTGTAAAGGCTGGTGACATCTAGTGGAAGCAATAGGAAGTGCCAAAATATTCCTCAGCCCCTGTGTTTTTCAATGGCATAGGTTTAAAGGTAATACAACACATCAGGTATCCACTTCCTGTCAGAATCTGTCTCAGGGTTTTGCCTGCCAAATGAGTTCTGTTATACTCACAGACACCATTCAAACAGTTTTAGAAACTTTAGGGTGTTTTCTATCCATATATAATAAGTATATGCATATTCTAGTTACTGGGTAGGATTAGTAACCAGATTAAATCGGGTACATTTTTTTATTTAGCCGTGCAAATACTGCCCCCTAGCCCTAACAGGTTAAGAGAACACCAAAATAACAAACCGAAAAACGCACGAACAACAAAACAGTCTTGTCAGGCTCACACAGGCAAAACAAGAAATAATCTCCCACAAACACTTAACCAAACACATACCCATATATAGGACTCTCAATCAGAGGCAACTAGAATACACCTGCCTCCAATTGAGAGTCCAACCCCAATAAACTAGACATAGAAATACAAAAGACTAGAGACCACATAGAAATACAAAAACTAGAACATAACCCCGGAAATAATAAATCCAACACCCTTCTACATAAAACACCACCCCGAACCACATAAACAAAATACCCTCTGCCACGTCCTGACCAAACTACAATAACAAATAACCCTTATACTGGTCAGGACGTGACAAGTATCTACAGTAACAAGATACAGTATAGTATCTGCAATAATGAGATACAGCACAGTATCTACAATAATGAGATACAGTATAATATCTAAATTAACAGGATATAGTATAGTATCTAAATGAACAAGATACAGTATAGTGTCTACAGTAACAAGATGCAGTAGGTTTAACAGGAACTTACTGTATAACATGCCTGCAATATCGGAAGTTTAACTTGTAACACATAACCGATTTTATCATTTCTGAACAAGTGTCGGTGACCGCTATCACAAACTATCCCATTAACAAGATTCCTTCTCTACCTTTGTCTTGCAGCCTTTGCAAGTATTTTACAATAACTGTTGTAGTTGCTATTTGCTAATGACATGCCAGTCACTAGAGACACACATACATATCCGCCTAATAGCTGTAGATAATGTTTTCTCCACACAGTAACATTGGGACAGACAGGAATACAGCAGTATGTTGTCTAAATGCCTGCAGCAGTGAAAGTAAGTGATGGCTGATCTGATCTGATCTGCAGTGTTGGTGCTAGGGAGAGCATTGTGTACACTTCATCTCCTGTCTGTAGCTTCTATAGCTGGCTGAAGCAGGTGTAATGTATCAAGGTTTGTCAGACAGTGTACAGTGATGCGGTTTGCTGACCTCCTTAACGACTTCAGTGCTGATGAACTAAGAGAAACTGGAGTTGTTAGACTTTTAGTAAAGGTATCTGCTGAAGTTGGGCTTTTTAAACACTTTTCCCCAACACTGTTGACACTGTTTTTCAGCACTGGTTTACCCAAAACAATATTTTTCTCTACACTGTTTTAACACTGTAATACTTGGACAACTGTAATGAAGGAGGAATGATCTGCATAACATCAGTTTAACGCCCATCAATCTACCAATCAAATGTATTTTATAAAGCCCTTCTAACATCAGCAGTTGTCATTATGTGCTTAGACAGATAGCCAGCCTAAAACCCCCAAAGAGCAAAAAAATGCAGATGTGGAAGCACAGAGGCTTGGAAAAACTCCCTAGAAAGGAAAAAACCTAGGAAGGAACCTAGAAAGGATATAGGCTCTGAGGGGGGGCTCCTCTTCTGGCTGTGCCGGTTGGAGATTATAAGAGTACATGGCCATAAAGGCTAGATCATTCTTCAAGCTGTTCAAACGTTCATAGATGACCATCATGGTCAAATAATATAAACAGAGGTTATAGAGGGTGCAGAGGTCGAGCGCTCAGAGGTCGAGACAGCAAGTGTGCGAAAGAGAGATAGAAATCTGTGATAGTAGTCAAAGTCTTTTTAGCTGTATTGCAGTTGATTGGTCAAGATGACATCCATACAAGCGTTAAACTCCGATTTCTACCTCAACATAGTGAAGAAAACAAAAGCCTAAAGGTAGGCAAATTTTTCTGTGGGGCAATAAGGAGTTTGAGGAAATTTCCCCCACGTCATCTTTCCCACACGCGTTTCCATGGCATTTCCATTAATTTGGTCGAGTTCCACTGACCTCATTACTGCATCTGCAGTAGTTCCCTGTAGCTCAGTTGGTAGAGCATGGTGTTTGCAATGCCAGGGTTGTGGGTTCGATTCCCACGGGGGGCCAGCAAAAAAAAATGTATGAAATGTATGCATTCACTACTGTAAGTCGCTCTGGATAAGAGCGTCTGCTAAATGACTAAAATGTACAAAAAAATTTTTAAAAATTTAAAAAAAATCTGTGTACACTAAGATTTCTTAATTTCCCTTTCCCACAATCTTGATTCCCTTTTCCGATTTTAATAGGTAGTCTTATAATAGGTGTTCAACATTTGTACCAAAAAATAATCAAACCAGCTTAATAGAATCTGATGTAAAGCAATGAACACAAGAGAAAACTATTAAAACGAACATTGCAGAATAAAATATCTAAACCAATAAATAAGCACACAAACGGTAACAAATGTAACAAAACCCAACTACTTTCCCTACAAACCTGCAGCAGTACAGACAAATATATTTTCAAAATAGATCTTGCCTCTGAAGGATGTCTGAAGAACAGCACTGTTGAATGATCGACAACCAAGGCAAAAATGCCAACGCATGTTTCCCGCTCATAGGGTTAAAGGAGCTTCGAGGCTCATGTGGTGAATGGTTGTAATCCACCGTTCTAATGGCCTTACATGTCAAAGGAAAGTCTTTCCGAAGAAATTCAGGAGAAATAAAAGGAATTATTCATGTGGATGAACTCTGAGTGACCTTTTAGCTCAGCTAGTTCAGCTTTGTCTGCCAGTGGAGGCAGTGGAGGAGTCGCCTTAAGAACTGGTGGTGGCAGAGATGACACAAAGAAAAAACACTTTAATGTTCCCGTTATCTGTCACTATGTTAATCATGTTTCTTTTTAATAAGTATTTGAACAAAGCCGGCGTGACATTGAGAACATCAAAGTGAGTTGTCAACAACAAACAAAATAGGGACATTCAGATGAGTGAGGATGATGCAATTGTCGTTCAACAAAACAAAGTGTTGCGTTGTTAAGTCATGTCAGGAAGAATGCCTCTGTGGATGGAGTTTCATGCATCATAACATTGTTAGATTGTTGCTATTGCAACAGCATGCTATGACAATTGCTATAACACTCATATTAAAATGTAACTCCACTCTTGTTACAATGTAACAAGGGACTACAGAAGCTCCACCTCTTTCCTTTACTACTGAACACACTTATGTACACGATCATGGAAATCACTTTCCTTGTGCAACAAACAATCTCTAAACATTCCCGTCCTTCTCTCCTCTCACTCTCCTGTGTGTCGTCACATGCCGACTCCAGGCACGGCATTGTGGGATAGCTCGGCATGGTGCATTCAGTGCTTAACCATCCACTCATCTCCGCTTACCGCCAGACTGGCTACACCTGCTGCCAGGGACCTGTGCGTGCCTTCAAGGCACTGGCTGGCTGACTGGAGCTCCTGCTCCTAATCCTGCTGATGACAGCTTTCAGAGGACTGCATTGCACAGCAGTGTAGTGGAGGAAACTAGCTACTTGCTAGCATGCACACTATTGTGTGTACAGTATTTCACTACAGTAGGGAGTTCAAGTGGTGGAACTTGACTCAACAGTTGGTTTCTAACTTCTAAATGAAGCTGATGAAATATGTTGATAGTGGAATAATTTGACAAGACTCATATGGAGGGGATGGTGGTTTAAAATCATTGTCTTGTGTAGTTTTTACTCTAGACACCTCATCAGATGAGTGGAAAGTCAACACAACGTTGTTTTGTTCTCTTCTTGTATGGAAATAATGTTTGAGAGATAATGTTTGAGGAGATTACCATGAAACTCTATGAGAGTTGATATGCTTTACAGAGATAGAACACTATGAATAGATGCCAGCAAAGGACTTGATGAACTATAGAACTGCAAAATACCCCAAGATACTTGTCCTTCTCACGCTGATGACCTTGTACAACATACTCATCAGTAATAACAACTGACATGTACAACAATGTGGGATCATCTTGATGAGTCAGACACAAATTATATCCACGAATCATAAATGGTTGATTCCACTTTTCTCGTTACATTCAAAGAGCAAACAATAGAAATAATCCCATGATGTTTATGGCAAGTGTCATCTGTTACAAAGAGTTTAACTGTTGAGATGCAGGTAAAAATTACCACCAATTCTGTGTTTTATTTCATTTCAAGCAGGGGTGGCGTTGTGGTGGTTTGATATTTAGAAAATGATGCCCATCTTAACAGTTAAACCCTTTGTACAAGACAGATACATTGTATAGCCATAAATTAACTAAATGACTGAGCTCTTTTAATTAATAGAAAATAACTATTTACAACACTTGCTTATCTACAACACATACATCTCGTCCTTAATAATAACATGCACAAGTCAAGGACCTCATTAAAACCTGTTGGGGCTAGTATTGACAATTTCGGAAACAATATGTGCCCATATTAAACTGCCTCCTACTCAAACTCAGAACGTAGGATATGGATATCATTAGTAGATTTGGATAGAAAACACTCTGAAGTTTCTAAAACCGTTTGAATGGTGTCTGTGAGTATAACAGAACTCATATGGCAGTTGTCAGTAGTTGCTAGGAGTGGTGGTAGGAGTCAGGCGCAGAGAGTAGAGGTAAGGAACTTTGTGTTTATTTAAATAAAACACAACACGATCGACGCCAACAACCGGCGTGGAAAAAATGCAAAGTGCCCAGAACAGGTGCACAGCATGCATACAATATAACAGCAGTAAATCGCCAGCACATCCGAATACAAAAACACAACCTGACGCGAAATAATCCCGCACAAACCTGGGCGGGCTAACCAGGCTTAAATAACCAAAATCAAAAGACCCAAATGAGGAACAGGTGCAAACAATAAGACAAACAAACAATAAGACATACCAAATGAAAAAGGAAAAAGGGATCAGCGGCGGCTAGTAGGTCGGTGACGACGACCGCCGAGCGCCGCCCGAGCAGGCAGCGGAGCCACCTTCGGTGGGATTCGTGACAGTACCCCCCTCGAGGGCGACCCAGAGGACGAGGCGCAGGGCGATCCCCATGAAGGCGGTGGAACTCCCTCAGTAGTGGGGGGTCCAAAATGTCCTTCCTGGGTACCCAGCACCTCTCCTCCGCGCCGTACCCCTCCCAGTCGACGAGGTACTGTAGCCCCCCCCCCCCGAAGTCTGGAGTCCAGAATGGCGCGTATCTTATACGCCGGGGACCCCCCAATGTCCAGCGGGGGGGAGGAACCTCCGGCACCTCACCTTCCTGCATGGGACCAGCCACCACCGGCCTGAGGAGAGACACATGAAACGAGGGGTTAATACGGTAGTAAGATGGAAGTTGTAACCGGTAACACACCTCATTTATCCTCCTCAGGACTTTAAACAGCCCTACACACTGCGGGCCCAGCTTCCGGCAGGGCAAGCGGAGGGGCAGGTTTCTAGCCGAGAGCCAGACTCGATCCCCTGGTGCAAACACAGGGGTCTCACTGCGGTGCTGGTCAGCGCTCTTCTTCTGCCGTCCACTCGCCTTTGTGAGTGCGTCTTGGACGGCTCTCCAAGTGTCCTTCGAGCGCTGCACCCAATCCTCCACCGCAGGAGCCTTGGTCTGGCTCTGGTGCCATGGAGCCAGGACCGGCTGGTAGCCCAACACACACTGGAACGGTGACATGTTGGTTGATGAGTGCCGTAGAGAATTTTGGGCTATTTCTGCCCATGGCACGTATCTCGCCCATTCTCTGGGCCGGTCCTGGCAATACGTCCTTAGAAACCTACCCACCTCTTGGTTCACCCTCTCCACCTGCCCATTACTCTCGGGGTGGAAACCCGAGGTCAGGCTGACCGAGACCCCCAAACGTTCCATGAACGCCCTGCAAACTCTGGACGTGAACTGGGGACCCCGATCAGAAACGATGTCCTCGGGCACCCCGTAGTGCTGGAAGACATGGGTAAACAGGGCCTCCGCAGTCTGCAGAGCCGTAGGGAGACCGGGCAACGGGATGAGACGACAGGACTTCGAGAACCGATCCACAACGACCAGGATAGTGGTGTTCCCCTGAGATACGGGAAGGTCAGTGAGGAAGTCCACTGACAAGTGTGACCACGGCCGCTGTGGAACGGGGAGGGGATGTAATTTCCCTCTAGGCAGGTGTCGAGGAGCCTTGCTCTGAGCGCACACCGAGCAGGAGGAAACATAAAACCGCACGTCCTTACACAAGGTGGGCCACCAGTACTTCCCCCTCAGGTTCCGCACTGTCCTCTCGATCCCAGGGTGACCCGAAGAGGGGAGATTATGGGCCCATCGAATCAATCGATCATGGAGACCAAGCGGTACGTACTGAACACCTGCCGGACACTGCGATGGTGCAGGTTCCGACCGTAACGCCCGCTCGATATCCGCGTCCAACTCCCATACCACCGGAGCTACCAAACACGACGCTGGAAGAATGGGAGCCGGATCGATGGCCCTCTCCTCGGTGTCATATAGGCGGGACAGTGCGTCGGCCTTCGTGTTCTGTGAACCTGGCCGATAAGAGATCGTGAACCGGAAACGGGTAAAGAACATGGCCCACCTAGCCTGACGCGGATTCAGTCTCCTAGCTGCCCGGATGTACTCGAGATTACAGTGGTCAGTCCAGATGAGGAAAGGGTGCTTAGCCCCCTCAAGCCAATGTCTCCACACCTTCAGAGCCTTGACCACAGCTAACAACTCCCTGTCCCCCACGTCATAGTTCTGCTCCGCCGGCCCGAGCTTCCTAGAAAAGAAAGCGCACGGGCGGAGTTTGGGTGGCGTGCCCAAGCGCTGTGATAGCACGGCCCCCACCCCAGTCTCGGACGCGTCCACCTCCACTATGAATGCCAAAGAGGGATCCGGATGAGCCAGCACTGGAGCGATGGTAAACAGCTCCTTCAGGCGACTGAACGCTCTGTTCGCCTCTGCTGACCAGCGCAAGCGCGCCGGACCCCCCTTCAGCAGTGAGGTAATGGGAGCAGCAACTTGACCAAAGCCCCGGATAAACCTCCGGTAGTAATTGGCAAACCCTAAAAACCGCTGCACCTCCTTTACCGTGGTCGGAGTCGGCCAATTACGCACGGCTTTAACGCGGTCATCCTCCATCACCACCCCCGAGGTGGAAATGCGATACCCCAGGAAGGAAACGGCTCGTTTGAAAAACTCACATTTCTCAGCCTTGACGTACAGGTCATTCTCCAGCAGTCGCCCAAGCACCTTGCACACCAGGGAGACATGCGCGGCGCGGGTAGCGGAATAAATCAGGATGTCGTCAATATACACCACCACCCCCTGCCCGTGCAGGTCCCTGAGAATCTCATCAACAAAGGATTGAAAGACGGCTGGAGCATTCTTTAACCCATACGTCATGACTAGGTACTCATAGTGGCCCGATGTGGTACTGAATGCGGTTTTCCACTCGTCTCCTCCCCGGATACGCACCAGATTGTAAGCGCTCCTGAGATCCAGTTTCGTGAAAAAACGCGCGCCGTGAAATGATTCCACCGCCGTAGCGATGAGAGGTAGTGGGTAACTGAACCCTACTGTGATGGAATTTAGACCTCGATAATCAATGCACGGACGCAACCCTCCAACCTTTTTCTTCACAAAAAAGAAACTCGAGGAGACGGGTGACATGGAGGGCCGAATGTACCCCTGTCTCAAGAGATTCCGTGACATATGTCTTCATAGCCAACGTTTCCTCCTGTGACAATGGGTCACGTGACTCCTGGGAAGTGCAGCGTTTACCTGGAGATTTATCACGCAATCCCCTCGTCGATGAGGTGGTAATCGGGTCGCCCTCTTTTTACAGAAGGCGATAGCCAAATCGGCATATTCTGAGGGAATGCGCACAGTGGAAACCTAGTCTGGACTCTCCACCGTCGTCGCACCGATGGAAACTCCCTTACACCTGCCTGAGCACTCCTCTGACCACCCTCTGAGAGCCCCCTGTCTCCACAAAATATTGGGATTGTGATTGGCCAGCCAGGGAATCCCCAGCACCACCGGAAACGCAGGAGAATCAATGAGGAAGAGACTAATCCGTTCCCCATGATCCCCCTGCATTACCATGTCCAGTGGCACCGTGGCCTCCCTGACCAGTCCTGACCCTAATGGTCGGCTATCTAAGGAGTGCACGGGGAAAGGTTGGTCCAACGACACCAGGGGAATCCCTAGCCTTAATGCGAGCCCACGATCCATAAAGTTTCCAGCTGCGCCTGAATCGACTAGCGCCTTATGCTGGAAAGAGGGAGAAAACAAGGGGTAAGTTACTAAAACGAACATGTGACCAACAGGGAGCTCTGGGTGAGGTTGGTGCTTACTCACCTGAGATGAACGAGGAGTGCTCCGCCTGCCATCCCGATTCCCAGAGGAGCTCCCCCAGCACCGGTCGGTAGTGTGTCCTCTCCGACCACACTGGGTACAAGAGGAGTCTCCTCCTCCGGTTCCCCTGGACGCGGCCCCCCCTAGCTCCATAGGTATGGGAGCTGGAGGACCTGGAGGTGGAACCAACAGGGTCCTGTCTGGACGCCCGCGCGCAGCCAGCAGATTGTCGAGACGAATGGACATGTCGATTAGTTCATCTAGTGACAGGGTAGTGTCCCGACAGGCTAGCTCACGGCGGACGTCCTCCCGGAGGCTACACTGATAGTGGTCCATCAGGGCCCTGTCGTTCCACCCCGCTCCAGCAGCCAAGGTCCGGAACTCCAGAGCAAAGTCCTGTGCGCTCCTCGTCTCCTGCCGCAGGTGGAACAGCCGTTCACCCGCCGCCCGGCCTTCTGCTGGGTGGTCGAACACGGCCCGGAAACGGCGGGTGAACTCGGGGTAGTGATCCCTTGCCGAGTCTGGGCCATACCACACTGCATTGGCCCACTCCAGGGCACGTCCCGTTAAGCAGGAGACGAGGACGCTTACGCTCTCCTCTCCCGAGGGAGTCAGACGAACGGTAGCCAGGTACAACTCCAACTGTAGCAGGAACCCCTGGCACCCAGCCGCCGCTCCATCGTACTCCCTGGGGAGAGCCAGGCGTAGGGCTCCGGGTCCGGACGTCGGTGGAGGGGTAGATGGTGGAGGGGGAATTGGTGCTGGGGATGCGGTAGGGAGGCCACTCCTCTCCCATCGGTCCATCCTCTCCATCATCTGCTCCATCGCTGAGCCGATTCGGTGGAGGATGGTGGTATGGTGAAGGACCCGTTCCTCCATCGATGGGAGAGGAGGGGAGGCTGCTCCTGCTGACTCCATAGCTGGTGCGGGATTCTGTCAGTAGTTGCTAGGAGTGGTGGTAGGAGTCAGGCGCAGAGAGCAGAAGTAAGGAACTTTGTGTTTATTTAAATAAAACACAACACGATCGACGCCAACAACCGGCGTGGAAAAAATGCAAAGTGCCCAGAACAGGTGCACAGCATGCATACAATATAACAGCAGTAAATCGCCAGCACATCCGAATACAAAAACACAACCTGACGCGAAATAATCCCGCACAAACCTGGGCGGGCTAACCAGGCTTAAATAACCAAAATCAAAAGACCCAAATGAGGAACAGGTGCAAACAATAAGACATACCAAATGAAAAAGGAAAAAGGGATCAGCGGCGGCTAGTAGGTCGGTGACGACGACCGCCGAGGGCCGCCCGAGCAGGCAGGGGAGCCACCTTCGGTGGGATTCGTGACAGCAGTCAAAACCCTGAGAGAAATCCTAACAGGAAGTGGAAATCTGATGTGTGGAATCACTTTCAAGCCTTTGCCTATGAAACACACTGTAAATTAGGATTCATGTAGCACTTCCTACGGCGTGTCATCTGATGAAGATCATCAAAGGTTAGTGCTGCATTTAGCTGTGGTTTTGATTTTTGTGACATTATATGCTAGCTTGAAAAATGGGTGTGTGATTATTTCTGTCTGGGTACTCTCCTGACATAATCTAATGTTTTGCTGTCGTTGTAAAGCCTTTTTGAAATCGGACAATGTGGTTAGATAAACGAGAGTCTTGTCTTTAAAATGGTGTAAAATAGTCATATGTTTGAAAAATGGAAATCTTTTGATTTTTGAATCACTTTCAAGCCTTTGCCATTGAAACACACAGGGACTTATTAATCATTTAGCACTTCCTAAGGCTTCCACTAGATGTCAACAGTCTTTACAAAGTGGTTTGAGTCTTCTATGGTAGAAGCTGACCCAAAGAGATGCTTGGGAAGTTGGGTCACAGGGGGAGGGCCATTACTACTATGACGCGGGCGCCCATGGGAACGCTTTTGTTCCGAAACGTTTAGTAAGACATTGCAATCGTCCGCCTTGAATATTATTGAAGCTCTGGTTGAAAAAGGCCCTAAAGATTTATGTTATACAGCGTTTGACATGTTTGAACGAACGTAAATATATACTGCTCAAAAAAATAAAGGGAACACTTAAACAACACATCCTAGATCTGAATGAAAGAAATAATCTTATTAAATACTTTTTTCTTTACATAGTTGAATGTGCTGACAACAAAATCACACAAAAATAATCAATTGAAATCCAATTTATCAACCCATGGAGGTCTGGATTTGTAGTCACTCAAAATGAAAGTAGAAAACCACACTACAGGCTGATCCAACTTTGATGTAATGTCCTTAAAACAAGTCAAAATGAGGCTCAGTAGTGTGTGTGGCCTCCACGTGCCTGTATGACCTCCCTACAACGCCTGGGCATGCTCCTGATGAGGTGGCGGATCTCCTCCCAGACCTGGACTAAAGCATCCGCCAACTCCTTGACAGTCTGTGGTGCAACGTGGCGTTGGTGGATGGAGCGAGACATGATGTCCCAGATGTGCTCAATTGGATTCAGGTCTGGGGAACGGGCGGGCCAGTCCATAGCATCAATGCCTTCCTCTTGCAGGAACTGCTGACACACTCCAGCCACATGAGGTCTAGCATTGTCTTGCATTAGGAGGAGCCCAGGGCCAACCGCACCAGCATATGGTCTCACAAGGGGTCTGAGGATCTCAACTCGGTACCTAATGGCAGTCAGGCTACCTCTGGCGAGCACATGGAGGGCTCTGCGGGCCCCCAAAGAAATGCAACCCCACACCATGACTGACCCACCGCCAAACCGGTCATGCTGGAGGATGTTACAGGCAGCAGAACGTTCTCCACAGCGTCTCCAGACTTTGTCACGTCTGTCACATGCTCAGTGTGAACCTGCTTTCATCTGTGAAGAGCACAGGGCGCCAGTGGCAAATTTGCCAATCTTGGTGTTCTCTGGCAAATGCCAAACGTCCTGCACGGTGATGGGCTGTAAGCACAACCCCCACCTGTGGACGTCGGGCCCTCATACCACCCTCATGGAGTCTGTTTCTGACCGTTTGAGCAGACATATGCACATTTGTGGCCTGCTGGAGGTCATTTTGCAGGGCTCTGGCAGTGCTTCTCCTGCTCCTCCTTGCACAAAGGCGGAGGTAGCGGTCCTGCTGCTGGGTTGTTGCCCTCCTACGGCCTCCTCCACATCTCCATTTGAATACTACAGACGAAGAACCATATATGTGACAATTTTTCCATTTTAAGATAATCAGTTATTTTTATATTATTAATTGTGTGTACCACATTAGGTGTTTTATGGTTGACAAATAATTCACCATACTCATATCTTCCAACAACAATTTATATTTTTTTGTTATTTCAAAAAATACTTTTTTTATTGCCGTTTTAATTTTTAGAATGTGGAAGAACAGTATATCTCCAGTGATGATTTCAGTTTGTGGAAGAACAGTATATGTGACATTTTGCATGACACTTGTAAGATGTCCTTTTTTAACACCTGATATGATGTTTTAAGTACTTTCAAGTGCAGATGCCCTTCATGTAAATAACTTAAATGCAATATGTAGTTAATTCATTTAATGGAGGTTCATTTAAAGGTGGTCTATCAACTTTAGCACTGATGACTTTTCTTAAAAGTTGAGTCATGAAATCTTAGTCTCATTTAAAATGAAGCCCTCAATGTGAACATACCATAGAATAACTACAAAAATAGAATTCAATCAAAAGAAGCACAACTTCTACATATCAAATATGGATCAATGTCATGTGCCAATATGCAGGTCCCTAAGGTCAATATTACAAAACGTTCAGAAACCCATTCTCTTTGCGTTTAACACTATGATCAGCAATTAAGTTTTGAATTGCGTTAAACCCATGCTAAAGGCAAGAAATGTCCTGTACTGAGGTGACAGCAGTAAATAAGTATTAACTGCTTAGAGTTGATGCTAAATGTGGTGACAGAGAGACGTACTGTGTATTGTAATGAATAACAAAAGGGAATCAAGATCAAATGAATACTCACATACTGTATGTGATGACTTGTTTGTTTTTAATTAATTCAGATTTAAAAAAGGTTCAAATGATCACACACAAAATCATTCTCAACAGAACACATTGTACATAACATTTTCTACACTAGGAACAACATCTTAAAATTAAATTAATTCAATATATTGTGCTGGTTGAAATCATACACAAATTGATTCACATAGAAAATTCCTACAATAGGGGTGACATATTTTCTGAAATGTATTCAGATTCAACATACTATACAGGTTCAGGGGATCATAAACTCACAGAAAAAACGGTTAATTATGTAGCTTGGTTTAACATCAAATTATTCACTCTGCAGTGATTTATAAAAAGAGCGTGCAGCAGCTGGCAAGTAGTTGAGCATGGTCATCAGATCTTGGTACTTGTTTTTTTTTGATGGGCAGAGGACTCTCATATGCTCTAGGGTAGTGGCTTGCAAAATAGGGAGGTTGAGGTGTAGCTCCTTGTTTTGGTTTGGAGATCAGCCACGATTTCCATCCCTCAAATAGACTGTGGCTCTGTCTGGCGTACAGATTCCAAGGATCCTCAACTGAAATTACAACAGAAACATTTTAAGTTCCTGACATCAATAAACAACTTTCACAGTCAAGCACTAGGATATTTTATTGTTAGAACAAC
Source organism: Salmo salar (assembly GCF_965601325.2). Taxonomy (NCBI): domain Eukaryota; kingdom Metazoa; phylum Chordata; class Actinopteri; order Salmoniformes; family Salmonidae; genus Salmo; species Salmo salar. Next base: position 28,721,373 of record NC_138302.1, on the reverse strand, counting down.
ATGTTGCATGTTGATGATGAATGTTAGTAAACTATTCTCTGTGCAATACCTGTGATATACTGTCATCGGATCTTAGAATGAGCCAATGTTTGCGATCGATTCCTTTCCCAATACCTGTGACTTTTAACCACCTCACTGAGGTGATCTGTAGTCCAGCTGGTCGCTTGAGGACAGAATCTGGAAGGTGCCTGATGTCTTCACATTGCATCCTCATCACCTTGAATGGTTTTGCTGGTTGTGCTTCAAGTATCATCTTTGAAACATCATCAGGTGTATGAAGGACTGACACCTTGCGCCTCTTCTCAATGGTGGCAAAAGATCGATCACAAGGAAGAAAAGAATGACCAGAGACCATGAACTTCTGTTCAACTTGGGTAAAGTAACCCATAGAGATGAGCATCGACATCAGATTGAGCATCCGCCAGTTGTTATTCTGCCCACAGCATCTGTCACTGAAGATGATCAACTTGCGCACCTCTGGTTTGGGGAGTGGCGTGAATTTTGTCTTCACCCACTTCAATATGCAGCTTGCTACCTCAATGGAACCTCGGTGTGCAATCCACTCATGCCAAACACACATGTATGCAGGATCTTCTTTTCCAAGTTCCTGGATGCAAAGGTTAAAATTTGACAGCTGCCGCTGGTAGTAGACATTGGAGTGGGTCAGATTAGGGGTGTACATCACCCCCTGTAGATCCACAGAAATGACATGGCAGTCAGCATTGGCTTTAGCCCACTCAGTGTCACTTTGAATCTGTGTGTAGGCCTTTTCGGCTTTTCGATGGTGCAACTCACTTTCAACTGCAATCTTCCTCTTCTCCTCTTCAGATGTTGCTGCTGACATCTTAGTGAAGAATGCGTCACATTTGCCACAGGTGTCACTCCTGGGTTGGCCGAAATTGAGACTCTGCTGTTTGAAAATGTCCCTATAAACCCAGAATTTTGCAGATGATGTGGTATTCTTCTCTTTGTAGAGTCGGTACATTCGCAACAAATTCAGATCAGGGCTGAGGTATTCTCTGTGTACATCCCCCTTCATCCGAGAGTAGTGGTTCTGGGTTCTTGGGAAAGATAAAATGTGCTCCTTGATGCCCTCTTTCACTGTAGCATGTATCCGATGTGGCCTGTAAGGAGACAACAAGATGTTGAACTTGTATTCTCTCAATGGTCTAGGGACCTGCCTTAGAGTGCAACTGTGTCGCTATAACCGGGGTACAAATCCCGGTCACGCCATTGCCGTTTGTGGCCGGGGGGTCCTGTAGGGCGGCGAGAATTAGGCCAGTGCCGTCCGGTGGGAGGGGGAAGGTAATCGGCACTCAGTCCTCAATGCTCAGGTTGTAGTTGGACAGCTTAATTACCATCATTTTGTTTAAAAGTAATAAACATTTTTATATTTTTGTTTCAGAATTCGCTATTCATCCATTCGATACTCTATGTTAATGTTTAGAAGATTGTTTAGAGCACTGCTATAGTGAAATAATCCAGGCTGGAATCCATAGCGCATTACCTATTGCTATGCTTCCCTCTTCCATCTTCTAAAGGAGACCTAGCCTCAGTAGCCTGATCTGGAGACCCTGCAACCTCACCTGCCTCAGCTTGAACTCCTAACTTTTCCTGAACAACAATGAACTTTAGCTAATATGTTTTCTCTATAGTTACAAATTAGACAACCCAGAACATACATGTTAGTTACTGTACTCAATAACTAGCTAGCTAGATTGTTTGATATACGGTTCTTCCACATACCTCTTTTGGACAGCTTTTTCCAGTTTTTTCTTGACCCTTACGATTTGTATAGGGTTTTCCCGCATCCCGTAAGATCTTCCTTTGCCTGTCTTTCCATTCTTTTAGTTTAGTTTTACGTTTCTTTCCCACATTTCGGCGATTTTCATCAGCAACAGAAAAGTTGTGCGCTTGTCCGTCCATTCTGAGTGGTGCACATAAACGGTTATTCCACGAGAGCCTATCTTTAAATTTAAATTTAATTAATGTTAATTAGCGCGTGGAAAGCTTGTGAAACCGGTTCACTATAGAAAAAGGGTGTCCAATAACGATTTTTCATGTATATCTCTTTTTTTTGAAAAATGTCACATATATGGTTCTTCGTCTGTAGGATTCATTTGTACTGGCCTGTCTCCTGGTAGCGCCTCCATGCTCTGGACACTACGCTGACAGACACAGCAAACCTTCTTGCCACAGCTTGCATTGATGTGCCATCCTGGATGAGCTGCACTACCTGAGCCACTTGTGTGGGTTGTAGACTCCGTCTCATGCTACCTCTAGAGTGAAAGCACCGCCAGCATTCAAAAGTGACCAAAACATCAGCCAGGAAGCATAGGAACTGAGAAGTGGTCTGTGGTCCCCACCTGCAGAACCACTCCTTTATTGGGGGTGTCTTGCTAACCTCTTGGGGCTAGGTGGGACGCTAGCGTGCCACCTGTGGTGCACTCCATCAACAGCAGGTGCATTTCAAGAGCGGCAAATTTGAATCCAAATAAATGTCAAAATTCAAATTTTTCAAAAATACAACTATGTTACACCATTTGAAAGATAAACATCTCCTTAATCTAACCACGTTTTACGATTTCAAAAAGGTTTTACGGCGAAAGCATAAATTTAGAGTATGTTAGGACAGTACATTTACAAGAGTTGTGTGTAATGTTTTGTCAAGTCAAAGACAGGGTCACCAAAACCATAAAACCAGCTAAAATGATACACTAACCTTTTACAATCTCCATCAGATGACACTCCTAGGACATTATGTTAGACAATGCATGCATTTTTAGTTCTATCAAGTTCATATTTATATACAAAAACAGCGTTTTACTATGGCATTGATGTTGAGGAAATCGTTTCCCTCCAATAACCGGCAGTCAAGTCAGCGTCAGAAATTAAATAATTAAAATTAGAAAACATTGGTAAAATATTATATTGTCATTTAAAGAATTATAGATTTACATCTTTTGAACGCAATCAACTTGCCAGATTTAAAAATAACCTTACTGGGAAATCACACTTTGCAATAATCTGAGCACTGTGCCCAGAAAAATACGCGTTGCGATACAGACTAGACGTCATGTTGGGGAGATCTAAAATCGAAAATACTATGTAAATAATCCATTACCTTTGATTCTCTTCATCAGATGTCACTTCCAGGTATCACAGGTCCATAACGAATGTAGTTTTGTTCAAAAAAGCTCATCATTTATGTCCAAAAATCTCCGTCTCGTTAGCACATGATGTAAGCCAGCCGGACTTCTCGTCATGAACGAGGGGAAAAAATATATTTCCGTTCGTTCAAACATGTCAAACGTTGTATAGCATAAATCATTAGGGCCTTTTTTAACCAGAACATGAATAATATTCAAGGTGGACGAATGCATAGCCTTTTATAACGTATTGGAACGAGGGTACCCAACATGAAGTAGCGCGCCAGGTGTCTAATGGGACATCACCGTTCCATGGCTCTTGTTCGGTCAGATCTCCCTCCAGAAGACTCAAAACACTTTGTAAAGGCTGGTGACATCTAGTGGAAGCAATAGGAAGTGCCAAAATATTCCTAAACCCCTGTGTTTTTCAATGGGAGAGGTTTAAACTCAATACAACACATCAGGTATCCACTTCCTGTCAGAAAATGTCTCAGGGTTTTGCCTGCCAAATGAGTTCTGTTATACTCACAGACACCATTCAAACAGTTTTGGAAACTTTAGAGTGTTTTCTATCCATATATAATAAGTATATGCATATTCTAGTTACTGGGTAGGATTAGTAACCAGATTAAATCGGGTACATTTTTTTTATCCAGACGTGCAAATGCTGCCCCCTAGACCCAACAGGCTAATTGCCTATAATTTCCACCTGTTGTCAATTCCATTTGCACAACAGCATGTGAAATTTATTGTCAATCAGTGTTGCATCCTAAGTGGACAGTTTGATTTCACAGAAGTGTGATTGACTTGGAGTTACATTGTGTTGTTTAACCTGTTATGGCTAGGGGGCAGTATTTTCACGGACGGATAAAAAACGTACCCGATTTAATCTGATTAGTACTCCTGCCCAGAAACTAGAATATGCATAGAATATGCATATAATTATTAGCTTTGGATAGAAAACACTCCAAAGTTTCTAAAACTGTTTGAATGGTGTCTGTGAGTACAACAGAACTCATTTGGCAGGCCAAAACCTGAGAAGATTCTGTCTGACCATTTCTTGGCCTTGTTGATTATCTCTATCTATTACAGGGGATCTCTGCTCTTACATAACACTTTCTACGGCTGACATGGACTCTCAGAAGGCGGCAAAATGCTGAATCGTGGCTTTGCAGGCTCTGGCTGAAACAAAGTAGCGCGTTTGGATAGTGGCTGGTTACAGTACTGTGAGACTCAGGCTCGTGCCCGCGTCGACGGAAAGCTTTGTTTTCTTTCCTCTGTTTAGCTAAATGGACATTCCCGGTCGGAATATTATCGCTTTTTTACGAGAAAAATTGCATAAAAATGGATTTTAAACAGCGGTTGACATGCTTCGAAGTACGGTAATGGAATATTTAGATTTCTTTTGTCACGAATTGCGCCATGCGCGCGACCCTGATTTACCATTTCGGATAGTTTCTGGAACGCACGAACAAAACGCCGCTTTTCGGATATAACGATGGATTATTTTGGACCAAACCAACATTTATTATTGAAGTAGCAGTCCTGGGAGTGCATTCTGACGAAGACAACAAAAGGTAATCAAAAGGTAATCAAACTAGCTTGAAAAATGGGTGTCTGATTATTTCTGGCTGGGTACTCTGCTGACATAATCTAATGTTTTGCTTTCGTTGTAAAGCCTTTTTGAAATCGGATAGTGTGGTAAGATTAACGAGAGTCTTGTCTTTAAAATGCTGTAAAATAGTCATATGTTTGAAAAATTGACGTTTTCGGATTTTAGAGGAATTTGTATTTCGCGCCACGCCCATCATTGGATATTGGAGCAGGTGTTCCGCTAGCGGAACGTCTAGATGTAAGAGGTTTAAGTGTTCCCTTTATTTTTTTTTGAGCAGTGTATATTTTTTGCACATTCGTGACGACATGTCCAGCGCGCCTCGTACATTATGAGTAGCCTTCGGAACGTGCTAACAGGAAGGAACTATTGGGACATAAATGATTAACTTTTTCGAACAAAACTACATTTGGTGTGGACCTGGGATTCCTGCAAGTGCCTTCTGATGAAGATAATCAAAGGTAAGGGAATATTTACAATAGTATATTTGATTTTAAATGGTTCCAAGATGGCGCTAACATGTATCGCCTAGCATATTTTTCTGAGCATAGTACCTCGTTTATTGCAAAGTGTGATTTCCCAGTAAAGTTATTTTGAAATCTGGAAATGCGGTTGCATTCACGAGATGTTACTCTATAATTCTTTGAATGACAATATTATATTTTACCAATGTTTTCGAATAGTAATTTTGTAAATTGTAGCGCAGATTCACCGGCAGTTTTGGAGGCTAAATATTTTCTGAACATCACCGCCATTGTAAAATGCTGTTTTTGGATATAAATATGAACTTGATAGAACAAAAAACGCATGTATTGTCTAACATAATGTCCTAGGAGTGTCATCTAATGAAGATTGTCAAAGGTTAGTGCATAATTTTATCTGGTTTTCTGCTTTTGGTGACGCCTGTCTTTGCATTGAAAATAGCTGTGTGTAATGTTTTGTTAATGTACTGTCCTAACATAATCTAACTTCATGCTTTTGCCGTAAAGCCTCTTTGAAATCGGACAGCGTGGTTGGATTAAGGAGATGTTTATCTTTCAAATGGTGTAAAATAGTTGATTGTTTGAGAAATTGAAATTATTAGATTTTTGCTATCTTGTAAAGCAATCCCGTTACCGGGATGAGAACGGGAAGGGGTCCCATAGAGGTTAAAAATAAAGTTGGACTCTTTCTATAAGTAACATCTTGCTTTTTAACACACTTTTAAGAACTGATAACAGGCCATGACTAGATCTCCTGTGTTCGGCATTGTACTTTTACTACAAGCTTGTGGAAAGTTAATATACGTATATTATATACAGAGCGATAACAGATATCTAAAGATAATATGGTACAATTTTATAATATTTCCTGTTAGATCGGAGACCTAGACATGATGGCTAATACAAACAACAACTCTTATACCTCATGAACAGTAAAACATTAAGAAATGTACATAACTCTTCGTAGGTATTGATAAAGGCTTTGATTGGTTGGTTGTTTCCTTGTTTTCTTCCTTGTTTTTCTGAAGATACAGTACTCCTCATTTTTCCTACCAGTTAATTCCATGTAAAGAAACAATGAAGACTTTATACACTGCAGGTTAAAAGTTAACACTTTTATACATGGAGAAATGACCCATATGTGTTCCAGTCCAATACAATTAGCTTTGAAAATATATGTGTAATATTGGTGGATCTTTCTCAACAAGGAAGTTCAAAGTCAACAAATCAACAACTTGGTAATAACACAATAAACAAGGATTTATCAGAGCAAGAATAGACTGACGAGTTTTAGAAGAAAGTGCTTTGTTTCTGGACATTTTGAGCCTGTAATCGAACCCACAAATGCTGATGCTCCAGATACTCAACTAGTCTAAAGAAGGCTAGTTTTATTGCTTCTTTAATCAGGACAACCGTTTTCAGCTGTGCTAACGTAATTGCAATACGGTTTTCTAATGATCAATTAGCCTTTTAAAATAATAAACTTCTATTAGCTAACACAACGTGCCATTGGAACACAGGAGTGATGGTTGCTGATAATGGGCTTCTGTACGCCTACGTAGATATTCCATTCAAAATCAGCTGTTTCGAGCTACAATTGTCATTTACAACATTAACAATGACTACACTGTATTTCTGATCACTTTGATGTTATTTTAATGGACAGAAAAATATGCTTTTCTTTCAAAACAAGGACATTTCTAAGTGACCCCAAACTTTTGAACGGTAGTATATATTACACTTTTTGTTCAGAGTTGGTATTTTAACAAGACTAAATTAACCCCTGGATGTTTAATTATCATGAAGCCACTAGATATGTATCTAAGAAAATCTTAATCTATCCATGATTAGAAATATGTGTTAATCCACTCGTACTTCAATTTATTTGAAATTACAAGAAACGTCATTGTTGATTGATGCAGGCCCTACCAATCTAGCATATTATTATTATATGCATTTTAATGACGATTGTAGGTGATTAGAGCAGTGCTGCGATAGTGTTGAAAGATATAATCATACAGTACTGTACATACGGTCCCGTGCTGCTCAGTTGGTAGAGCATGGTGTTTGCAACGCCAGGGTTGTGGGTTCGATTCCCACGGGGGACCAGTACGGAGAAAAACAGCATCACTGCTAAACCCAGGAATACTACTGATAGGAGCATCAGCATGGCTGAACTGCTGTGTCTCGGCCTGGAATCCACCAAGGGTGCTGTAACAGAGGGTAGAGGAAGACAAACATTCAACATAACAAGAACATAGCAACAAAATAAAGGCTAATCTGGGAATTCCTTGGAAATGTCTTTGCTTCATTGCCAATATTGATCCTGTACATTATAATATTGTGTCACTAATAACAACCATGGAGTACAGTTGGGATATATATTTTGCATCACAACAGTCTGCTACAGTAGGGCTGCATACTGTGCAGTCAATGCATACGCCTTACTTGAATCAGTTTTTTGAAAACAAAATAGTGTTAAACAGGACCACAGTGTACAATACAGCAACTAATTGTGATCATATAGTCTAGGCCCAAAACAACAGAGCTGGGACAATGGATGGCTCCGCTGCCAAGTTTATTCAACAGTAAATAAATCCGGGTTTGGATTTTGGGTGATAGCAATGATAGTGCATCTTTCATATCCAACATTTAAAAGACCGTGATAGCGTAAAATTGCTATTTCTAAATGGTTGCCTTTTCTCTAACTAAAAGCCATCTGCTTAAAACAAGCATAGCGACATTCATATTACAAGGTAAATGCTAAATTATGCTAAAAACAAGCCTTTTACAACGACAGCTGTCACAAATAAAGTGCAACAGTTACTGTGGAATAAACTGGAATATTGTGATGCTGATTATACTATTCAACACATCCATCTCACCCTCTCTCTGGGGTAATACATTGACTTTGTAATGCATATTAATATCAATTATCAAAGCTAGCACACAGTATATTTTCTACTTTGTATTTTTTCCAGCCCCAGCTCTGAGAGGCGGCCTCTGATGTCGATGGCCTTTCTGAAGCAGTTAGAAGGCTCTTCCGACTTTTTCTAAGGTGAGACACACACAAACACAAACACACACACCTACCCCCACCCACGCTCCAACTTTAACCCTCAACTCTTCAATATGGACCCAGCTGGTGTGGTAAGTATGGTGTTGTATGAGTATATAGAAGGAGGCTGGACTACAGCTCTGAATCCATTCAATACTCTCAACTCTCAATACTCTCTTTTCCATTGTGGAGGAGATTTTGTGTTGTTTTTGGGTAGATGCTGGCAAATCATTTCAATTGCAGCCAAGAGTAGTTATTTGTTTGTCTCATTTTGAGCCAATACTCAAACTGATGTAATGTTGTTGATTCTTTTTAGGCAATTCTGAATTCTGCATATCTCAAGGACTAAATAATCAACAAAATTATACTCAGTGCAACACTAATTTTGTGGTTGGATGGTTGTTAAAGACAGTAAACAGATGTTGGGCGTCTTGATGGCAGATATAAAATATGCCTTGTCTCAAGAAGTTCCACTTTAAAATTAAATCCATCCTTCCTTTCCTCCATTGTCCTCCTCCAATCTTCATACACCAAGGATGATGACAAACATATAATGCATTTTAAAAACGGAACAAAACATGTGCTTGGCTTATCCTATCCAAATATGTCTCATGAAGACATTATCTCCAGTAAATGACATTGCATTTCTGACATTACAAAAATAAACAAACACAGCTAATATGTGAATATGTAGAGAAAATAATGATTTCTCTTTCAAGTACATACAGTTAATATATGTAATTATTTTGATACTGTCACACCCTGATCTGTTTCACCTGTCCTTGTGATTGTCTCCACCCCCCTCCGGGTGAGGGTCAAAACCAGGAGGCCGTTGGCACACCTGGAAACACTGCAACCAATAGCTGATCCTCTGGATAGTCTGACGCCTGTTGACAATACTGTTACAATATGTTCATACTTGTATGCTATTCTTAGTCTACAGTCCAAATTACTGCCCTTAGATTAGATACATATTTAACCTGTTTAGGATAGGAGGCAGTATTTTCACGGCCGGATAAAAAACGTACTCGATTTAATCTCGTTATTACTCCTGCCCAGAAACTAGAATATGCATATAATTATTTGATTTTGATAGAAAACACCCTAAAGTTTCTAAAACTGTTTGAATGGTGTCTGTGAGTATAACAGAACTCATATGGCAGGCCAAAACCTGAGAAGATTCTATATGGGAAGTGCCCTGTCTGACCATTTCTTGGCATTCTGTAGCCTCTTTATCGAAAAGATAGGATGTGTTAGATAAAGGTTAGATAGAGGAGAGTCTTGTCTTTAAAATCAATTTTTATGCTATTTTTCTCGTAAAAAAGCGATAATATTCCGACCCGGAGTCGTTGTTTTCGTTCAAAGACGAAAGAATAAAAACATGGGCCCGGCTCGTGCACGCGCCTCAGTCTCATTGTACTCAGATCGACTACTATCAAAATGCGCTAATGTTTTTCAGCCAGGGGCTGCAAAGACATCATTCAGCTTTTTCCCGCCTTCTGAGAGCCTATGGGAGCCGTAGGAAGTGTCACGTTACAGCAGAGATCCTCAGTTTTCAATAAAGAGAGTCAAGAAGCCCAAGGAATGGTCAGAGAGGGCACTTCCTGTACAGAATCTTCTCAGGTTTTGGCCTGCCAAATGAGTTCTGTTATACTCACAGACACCATTCAAACAGTTTTAGAAACTTTGGAGTGTTTTCTATACAAAGCTAATAATTATATGCATATTCTAGTTTCTGGGCAGGAGTAATAATCAGATTAAATCGGGTACGTTTTTTATCCGGCCGTGAAAATACTGCCCCCTATCCATAACAGGTTAAAATTGTGTAAAATAGTCATATGTTTGAAAAATTGAAGTTTTTGGATTTTTGAATCAAGCGTTCCACGTTCCCAGAAAGGTTAAGGCAAGGGCTGATTTCAAGGTTTCACTGCTAACCTACAAAGCATTACATGGGCTTGCTCCTACCTATCTTTCTGATTTGGTCCTGCCGTACATACCTACACGTACGCTACGGTCACAAGATGCAGGCCTCCTAATTGTCCCTAGAATTTCTAAGCAAACAGGGCTTTCTCCTATAGAGCTCCATTTTTATGGAATGCTCTGCCTACCCATGTGAGAGACGCAGACTCAGTCTCAACCTTTAAGTCTTTACTGAAGACTCACCTCTTCAGTAGGTCCTATGATTAAGTGTAGTCTGGCCCAGGGGTGTGAAGGTGAATGGAAAGGCTGGAGCAACGAACCACCCTTGCTGTCTCTGCCTGGCCGGTTCCCCTCTCTCCACTGGGATTCTCTGCCTCTAACCCTATTATTACATTACATTACATTACATTACATTTAGCCTGTTAGGGCTAGGGGGCAGTATTGACACGGCTGGATAAAAAACATACCCGATTTAATCTGGTTACCACTCCTACCCAGTAACTAGAATATGCATATACTTATTACATATGGATAGAAAACACCCTAAATTTTCTAAAACTGTTTGAATGGTGTCTGTGAGTATAACAGAACTCAAATGGCAGGTCAAAACCTGAGAGATTCCTTTACAGGAAGTGGCCTGTCTGACCATTTCTTGAACTTCTTTTCCATCTCTATCATTTACTAAGGATCTCTGCTCTAACGTGACACTTCCCACGTCGTCCATAGGCGCTCAGAGCCTGGGAAAAAACAGAATGTCGTCATTCCAGCCCCAGGCTGAAACACATTATCGCCTTTCTCAAGTGGCCGATCAAGGGACACTGGGCTTATGGGCGTGACCCTGACCGCCCCGGCCTTTGGGATTTTTTCCTCTGTTTGCCGAAAAGGAGATTCTCTGTCGGAATATTATCGCTTTTCTACGAGAAAAATGTCGTAAAAATTGATTTTAAACAGTGGTTGACATGCTTCGAAGTACGGTAATGGAATATTTAGAATTTTATTGTCACGAATTGCGCCATGCGCGCGACACTTCTTTACTATTTCGGATAGTGTCTGGAACGCACGAACAAAACGCCGCTATTCGGATATAACGATGGATTATTTTGGACCAAACCAACATTTGTTATTGAAGTAGCAGTCCTGGGTGTGCATTCTGACGAAGACAACAAAAGGTGATCAAACTTTTATAATAGTAAATATGATTATGGTGAGTGCTAAACTTGCCGGGTGTCTAAATAGCGAGCCCGTGATGCCTGGGCTATGTACTTAGAATATTGCAAAATGTGCTTTCACCAAAAAGCTATTTTAAAATCGGACATATCGAGTGCATAGAGGAGGTCTGTATCTATAATTCTTAAAATTATTGTTATGCTTTTTGTGAACGTTTATCGTGAGTAATTTAGTAAAATGTTAGCGAATTCCCCGGAAGTTTGCGGGGGGTATGCTAGTTCTGAACGTCACATGCTAATGTAAAAAGCTGGTTTTTGATATAAATATGAACTTGATTGAACAAAACATGCATGTATTGTATAACATAATGTCCTAGGGTTGTCATCTGATGAAGATCATCAAAGGTGAGTGCTGCATTTAGCTGTCTTCTGGGTTTTGGTGGCATTATATGCTGGCTTGAAAAATGGGTGTCTGATTATTTCTGGCTTGGTACTCTGCTGACATAATCTAATGTTTTGCTTTCGTTGTAAAGCCTTTTTGAAATCGGACAGTGTGGTTAGATTAACGAGAGTCTTATCTTTAAATGGCTGTAAAATAGTCATATGTTTGAGAAATTGAAGTAATAGGATTTTGAAGATTTTGAAAATCGCGCCACAGGATAGCAGTGGCTGTTACGTAGGTGGGACGAATTCGTCCCGCCTAGCCTAGAGAGGTTAAATGGCTGTAAAATAGTCATATGTTTGAGAAATTGAAGTAATAGGATTTTTAAGGTTTTGAAAATCGCGCCACAGGCTGGCAGTGGCTGTTACGTAGGTGGGACGAATTCGTCCCGCCTAGCCTAGAGAGGTTAAGTCATTTAGCAGACGCTCTTATCCAGAGCGACTTACAAATTGGTGCATTCACCTTATGATATCCAGTGGAACAACCACTTTACAATAGTGCATCTAAATCTTTTAGGGGGGGGGGGGGGGGGGTCAGAAGGATTACTTTATCCTATCCTAGGTATTCCTTAAAGAGGTGGGGTTTCAGGTGTCTCCGGAAGGTGGTGATTGACTCCGCTGTCCTGGCGTCGTGAGGGAGCTTGTTCCACCATTGGGGTGTCAGAGCAGCGAACAGTTTTGACTGGGCTGAGCGGGAACTGTGCTTCCTCAGAGGTAGGGGGGCCAGCAGGCCAGAGGTGGATGAACGCAGTGCCCTTGTTTGGGTGTAGGGCCTGATCAGAGCCTGAAGGTATGGAGGTGCCGTTCCCTTCACAGCTCCGTAGGCAATCACCATGGTCTTGTAGCGGATGCGAGCTTCAACTGGAAGCCAGTGGAGAGAGCGGAGGAGCGGGGTGACGTGAGAGAACTTGGGAAGGTTGAACACCAGACGGGCTGCGGCGTTCTGGATGAGTTGTAGGGGTTTAATGGCAAAGGCAGGGAGCCCAGCCAACAGCGAGTTGCAGTAATCCAGACGGGAGATGACAAGTGCCTGGATTAGGACCTGCGCCGCTTCCTGTGTGAGGCAGGGTCGTACTCTGCGAATGTTGTAGAGCATGAACCTACAGGATCGGGTCACCGCCTTGATGTCAGTGGAGAACGACAGGGTGTTGTCCAGGATCACGCCAAGGTTCTTAGCACTCTGGGAGGAGGACACAAGGGAGTTGTCAACCGTGATGGCGAGATCATGGAACGGGCAGTCCTTCCCCGGGAGGAAGAGCAGCTCCGTCTTGCCGAGGTTCAGCTTGAGGTGGTGATCCGTCATCCACACTGATATGTCTGACAGACATGCAGAGATGCGATTCGCCGCCTGGTTATCAGAAGGGGGAAAGGAGAAGATTAATTGTGTGTCGTCTGCATAGCAATGATAGGAGAGACCATGTGAGGATATGACAGAGCCAAGTGACTTGGTGTATAGCGAGAATAGGAGAGGGCCTAGAACAGAGCCCTGGGGGACACCAGTGGTGAGAGCGCATGGTGCGGAGACAGATTCTCGCCACGCCACCTGGTAGGAGCGACCTGTCAGGTAGGACGCAATCCAAGCGTGGTCCGCGCCGGAGATGCCCAACTCGGAGAGGGTGGAGAGGAGGGTCTGATGGTTCACAGTATCAAAGGCAGCAGATAGGTCTAGAAGGATGAGAGCAGAGGAGAGAGAGTTAGCTTTAGCAGTGCGGAGAGCCTCCGTGACACAGAGAAGAGGGGCTGAGTCACTGGCTTACTGGTGTTCTTCCATGCCGTCCCTGGGAGGGGTGCGTCACTTGAGTGGGTTGAGTCACTGACGTGGTCTTCCTGTCTGGATTGGCGCCCCCCCTTGGGTTGTGTCGTGGCGAAGATCTTTGTGGGCTATACTCGGCCTTGTCTCAGGATGGTAGGTTGGTGGTTGGAGATATCCCTCCAGTGGTGTCGGGGCTGTGCTTTGGCAAAGTGGGTGGGGTTATATCCTGCCTGTTTGGCCCTGTCCGGGGGTTTCATCGGATGGGGCCACAGTGTCTCCTGACCCCTCCTGTCTCAGCCTCCAGTATTTATGCTCTCCCAGACCTGCTGTTTTCAACTCTCTAGAGACAGCAGGAGCGGTGGAGATACTCTCAAAGATCGGCTATGAAAAAGCCAACTGACACTTACTCTTGAGTTGCTGACTTGTTGCACCCTCGACAACTACTGTGATTATTATTATTTGACCATGCTGGTCATTTATGAACATTTGAACATCTTGGCCATGTGCTGTTATAATCTCCACCCGGCACAGCCAGAAGAGGACTGGCCACCCCTCAGAGCCTGGTTCCTCTCTAGGTTTCTTCCTAGGTTTTGGCCTTTCTAGGGAGTTTTTCCTAGCCACCATGCTTCTTCACCTGCATTGCTTGCTGTTTGGGGTTTTAGGCTGGGTTTCTGTACAGCACTTTGAGATATCAGCTGATGTAAGAAGGGCTATATAAATACATTTGATTTGATTTTAAATAGATTTGGGCTTGACCAAGATGTGGTAATAACCAATACAACCTCCAGGTAAACAATGCTACAATATGTCACCAAACCAATAGATGACAAGTCAACATTAAGATAACTTTATTTTGTGTTGACACTTTATTTGACACCTAGCATCATAATATGTTATGACGCGGTTATAACCATGTCATAACTTGTCATAACATTATCATAACACTGTCATGACACATATAGGTAGACTTGTTGTGACACACAGTACCAGTCAAACAGTTGCTCTGGGAAGCAGGCCCCCTGATCTCCCCGTGTCTGCCAGCAGGGGAGGACCTAACGCCCCAGCTTGTGCTGTATGGGGTGGGCCGAAGGCCTATTCCACCGAAGGCCTTCACCAAGCTCTGGCCTACCCTCACGTGTCTAAAGGATGCACTGTGGTCCTCCCGCAACCTGTTGGTAGCGAAACGAGTAGAGACCACCCCCCAGGCAGTGGCCATGGTAGCCACGGAAGCCCTGGGGTGGTACAGAAGAAAGGGGGCCACGACCCCAGGCGAAGGGTCCCCCACAACACTCAAGGTCCCGGCGGCCACGGCCTGACAGCACTGCGGCACCTAGGGCGATGTGCCTAGGGGAGTGATCTCCTCTGGGCCCCGACGGACAGGACGATAATTGATTCGGAGGAGCAGGAGGAGGCGAGTTTGATAAGGACTCACCCCGTTCCTGTACAAAGGACCGAAGACAGCCTTTTAACAGTGACTTTTTAACATGTTCTTCATGTCATAACCCTCCCGTTGTCCTGGGGTCAGAGTGACCCAGGCCCTCTGTTTCGAGGTGTTCCCTCTGTCCCGGCTGGGTCAAAGTGACCCAGGCAGCGCTAGCAAGGTGTATTTTATAACCTCCCATTGTCCTGGGGTCAGAGTGACCCAGGCCCTGTGTTTCGAGGTGTTCCCTCTGTCCCGGGTGGGTCAAAGTGACCCAGGCAGTGCTAGCAAGGTGTATGTTATAACCTCCCGTTGTCCTGGGGTCAGAGTGACCCAGGCCCTGTGTTTCGAGGTGTTCCCTCTGTCCCGGGTGGGTCAAAGTGACCCAGGCAGCACTAGCAAGGTGTATGTTATAACCTCCCGTTGTCCTGAGGTCAAAGTCACCCAGGCAGCGCTAGCAAGTGTGTGACGTTGCTACCCCACGACCCCCGCATGCTATCCGGGATCCCAGTGGTGCAACAGGGCTGACCAGCAGCACGGCTCCACATGCATGCCCAGACATGGCCAGACATGTCCCGTCCCAGTGTGTAAGAGGGCAGCCAAGTGGACCCAATGGTGCAACAGGAGAGGGGGAGGGTAGCCAGCACTGCATGACGAAGTTGCTATCCCACGACCCCCGCGTGCTACCCGGGAGCCCAGTGGTGCAAAAGAGCTGACCAGCAGCACGGCTACACATGCATGCCCGGACATGCCCTGACATGTCCCGCACCCAGTGTGCAAGAGGGCAGCCAAGTGTACCCAATGGTGCAACAGGGGAGGGTAGCCAGCACTGCATGACAACGTTGCTACCCTAGCAGGCGTGTACTGCAGGCGTACTAGACACGGAGCCCAGTGGTGCCCAGTGGTGCAACAGGGCTGACCAAACAGCGCTGACCAAGCAGGGCTGACCAAGCATGAGTGACCAAACAGGGGTGACCAAGCAGGGGTAACCAAGCAGGGCTGACCAAGCAGGGCTGACCAAACAGGGGTGACCAAGCAGGGGTGACGATCGTCGATTCATGTCGCCTGTGTAAGCTGGCCGTAGAGAGGACAGTAATGTTGTCAGCGGCACACGGGTCGTCGGTACCCCCGTCCGTGCCGTGTGGCCTTCCCCGCTGCTCAGTGAGTGGACCCAAGCCGCCATGGCCGTGTGTTTCACCACTGTGCAGGTCCTAGAACAGATATTCTCCAGTGTCCACCAAGAAGAAGACTACTCTGATTCCAAAGAGGAGGAGGAGGACGTGTTGGAAGATGAAGACGGGGAGGAATACAACCCCGAGTGCAAGGCCGACAATGCGTCGCGCTCTTCGGAGGAAGACCAAGAGGAAGACCAAGAGGGAGACCAAGAGGAAGAGCCAGAGGAAGAGATTGCTGCCGCCCAAGCTGAAAGGGAGACGTTGCTACCAAAAATGTCAAAATCAAATGGTCCCCCGTGGCCTATCGCCGTGACCGGGCCCGTGTGATATGCCACCCTGGCCCTGTCGTGACGCCGGGCCCCACGGCCTATGCCGTGTCGCGTGCCCATGACATCGCATCCACCTTCCACCTGTTCGTCACACCGGCAATAGAAAGGATAATTCTGGACATGACAAATCTGCAGGGGGCGCACAAATACGGCGACGGCTGGTGAGTCATGGATGCCACCGACCTGCGTACCTACATAGGGCTGCTAATCCTAGCCGGCGTCTACAGGTTACGAGGTGAGGCCACGGCCAGCCTATGGGACGCGGAGAGCGGCAGGACCATGTTCCGCGCCACCATGCCGCTCAAGGTCTTTCACAAGTACTCGAGGCTGCTGCGATTCGACGACCGCCAGTCGAGTCCCGCGAGACTTGCAACGGACAAACTTGCAGCCATAAGAGAGGTCTGGGACCTGTGGGAGGAGTGGCTTCCAGCCCTCTACAACCCAGGGCCTGACATGACAGTGGATGAGCAACTGGTCCCGTTCAGAGGTACTGTGTATAGTATATGTATGTATGTATATACATATGTATATGTATACGTATGTATGTATATATATGTATAGAGAGGTGGTAGTGGTAGTAGTATATGTGTGTGTAACAAATGCCGTTGGCCCCAATGAGCCAGTAATGACGCTAATCTGTTCTACCACAAAAGGCCGCTATCCTTTCCGACAGTACATTCCCAGCAAGCCAGCAAAATACGACATCAAGTCGTGGGTGGCCTGCGAAGCCAAGTCCAGCTACGCTTGGAAGATGCAAGTCTACACCAGTAAGGCGGCCAGCGGAGGTCCCGAGAAGAACCAGGGGATGCGCGTTGTCCTCGATCTGACAAAGTGACTGAGTGGTCAGAATGTCACGTGTGACAATTTCTTCACCTCCTACGAACTCGGACAGCAGCTCCTGGAGAGGAACCTCACCATGGTCGGTACGGTGCGAAAGAACAAGGCGGAGCTCCCTTCGGCGCTGCTCGAGTCAAAGGGCAGACAGGTCTTGTCCTCAAGGTTTGCCTTCACGCCCACCGCCATTCTAGTGTCCTACCTGGCAAAGAAAAAGAAGAACGTGCTACTTCTGAGCACGCTGCACACAGAGGCTGACATTAGCGATCGCCACGACAGGAAGCCGGCCGTCATCCTAGACTACAACTGCAACAAGGGCAGCGTGGACATTGACAGACTGCCCACTGGCCCCTGGTCATCTTCCACAACATCCTTGACGTGTCCTCCTACAATGCCTTTGTCATATGGCGAGAGATCAAGCCTAACTGGATGCCTCAGAAGCGGAACAAGAGGAGGGTATTCGTGGAGCAGCTGGGAAAGGCACTTGTGAAGCCACTGATCCAAAGAAGGCAGCATCTCCCCCACACGGAAGCGGTGTCAGCACTTGTCAAAGTCCTACAGAGTGCTACGGCTTGTCGACAACCCGAGGAGCCCGCCACTGCCCGGCCGCTGGCCCGGCCGCTTCCACGCCCACTGCCCCACCCGGGGCAAGTAAGAGGAAGAGGTGTCAGCTCTGCCCACCGAAGAAGGACTTGAAGACACACACGGTGTGCTGCAGGTGTAAGAAATACATCTGCAAAGGCTGTTCACACGCATTCTGTCAAACTTGTGCCCAGTGGGCGTTTAGCCAAGACGGGACAGGGAGACCCGGGGGACACGGGGTGTAGGCATAATACGAGGACGACGGGAGGGTTAAAGGGAAAATTGGATTGGGTTGAGTAAACGCATGTCATTATCCAGTAGTGAGCCAACAGTTTACTGTGGAGGGGCTCCTTTGTAAGCTAACATCACATCACATCTTACATCTAGACGTTCCGCTAGCGGAACACCTGCTCCAATATCCAATGATAGGCGTGGCGCGAATTACAAATTCCTCAAAAATACAAAAACGTAAATTTTTCAAACATATTACTATTTCACAGCATTTTAAAGACAAGACTCTCCTTTATCTAACCACACTGTCCGATTTCAAAAAGGCTTTACAGCGAAAGCAAAACATTAGATTATGTCAGCAGAGTACCAAGCCAGAAATAATCAGACACCCATTTTTCAAGCTAGCATATAATATCACAAAAACCCAGAAGACAGCTAAATGGAGCACTAACCTTTGATGATCTTCATCAGATGACACACCTAGGACATTATGTTATACAATACATGCATGTTTTGTTCAATCAAGTTCATATTTATATAAAAAAACAGCTTTTTACATTAGCATGTGACGTTCAGAACTAGCATACCCCCCGCAAACTTCCGGAGGAATTTGCTAACATTTTACTAAATTACTCACGATAAACGTTCACAAAAAGCATAACAATTATTTTAAGAATTATAGATACAGAACTCCTCTATGCACTCGATATGTCCGATTTTAAAATAGCTTTTTGGTGAAAGCACATTTTGCAATATTCTAAGTACATAGCCCAGGCATCACGGGCTAGCTATTTAGACACCCGGCAGGTTTAGCCTTCACCAAAATCAGATTTACTATTATAAAAGTTTGATTACCTTTTGTTGTCTTCGTTAGAATGCACTCCCAGGACTGCTACTTCAATAACAAATGTTGGTTTGGTCCAAAATAATCCATCGTTATATCCAAATTGCGGCATTTTGTTTGTGCGTTCCAGACACTATCTGAAAGGGTAAATAAGGGTCGCGCGCATGGCGCAATTCGTGACCAAAAAAAATCGAAATATTCCATTACCGTACTTCGAAGCATGTCAACCGCTGTTTAAAATCCATTTTTATGCCATTTTTCTCGTAAAAAAGCGATAATATTCCGACCGGGAATGTCCATTTAGCTAAACAGAGGAAAGTAAACAAAGCTTTCGGTCGACGCGGGCACGAGCCTGAGTCTCACAGTACTGTAACCAGCCACTACCCAAACGCGCTACTTTGTTTCAGCCAGAGCCTGCAAAGCCACGATTCAGCTTTTTACCGCCTTCTGAGACCCTATGGCAGCCGTAGGAAGTGTCCCGGGACAGCTAAGATCCTCACTCTTCAATAAACAGAGACAAGAAGAACGACACCTTGTCAGACAGGCCACTTTCTGAATGAAAACTTCTCAGATTTTGGCCTGCCATATGAGTTCTGTTATACTCACAGACACCATTCAAACAGTTTTAGAAACTTTAGGGTGTTTTCTATCCATATGTAATAAGTATATGCATATTCTAGTTACTGGGTAGGAGTGGTAACCAGATTAAATCGGGTACGTTTTTTTTATCCAGCCGTGAAAATACTGCCCCCTAGCCATAACAGGTTAACACAAGAGCCAGAGGAAGATCCTCTAATTAATCTTGACATGTTGTATCAACATGGCTGTGCCTCTTTGACACTCTTGGACTCTCTCTCTCTCTCTCTCTCACACACAAGCACATGCCACACAAACACACACATCCACACATGTGATGCAAAGACACACACGTGCTACGATAACATGCACACTTACACACACAGCAAATCCCCCACCCCCACGTAAATAAAGAAGCCTATTCAACCCTTGCATAAGGTTAAAAGGAAAGACATACACTGAATATCATCTCTCTGTGTGCCCGCCTTGACTGCTAAGGAATGATGGCATTAGATCCAATTTGATTGGACTGCTGGACTGTGAGTATGCGTTAGCCCTGGACAGCTTTCTAGCCCACAGTGAAATGTGATGGATGGATGGATAAGGGAGCTATGGGGGACATATGGAAATACCCAAGCATGAAGGAATGGAAGAAATTCTCTGTCTGGGCCTTTGTTTCACAAACTCACTCAAGGCATGTCTACATATTTTTATCTCAGTTACTATTAGGGACGGAAAAAAAAATAAACGAAAACAGAATCAAGAATCAATCAGGATTTTATTGATGGTGAATCATTTTCTCCCCTCTTTCCCAAACAGCTCCTTGTGGGTAATTTGTAAAGATTCACTGGCTAAGCAAACACATCGAGATGCAGCTGTGCGCTGCAGACATCTGTCTCTCGTTTGTAGCCATGAACAGAACGGAGGGTCACCCACGGCGGTGAGCGGGGTTTAATATGCGTGTGTGGGAGAGAGAGAGAGAGAGAGAGATGATTCTGTGAGAGAATACTGCTTATGTCAATGTACACTTGCATACATGTGTCAATGTGAAACTCGGAGTGTGTGAGTTGTGTCTACCTCTTCCATGAGAGATGGCTTAATACAGAGCTAACGTGATGAGCCTACGGTAGTCTTCACATGGCAGGCTGAGGTTGAAAGGGTGACAGGGGTTTGGCGTGTGTTAACCGTCTTCTAAAAGGCCAAGGCCGCCAGAAGAACCCTTGACAAGCACTTCTTGGTCACCTTATCTTTCACATTTCAGATAAAAGGCTTGATCATGAAAGAGGTTTGATCTTTTTAATTGACCAGATAACCTTTGGTGAAGATACGTGCAGAGTAGCTATATCATCCAAAGCACATAAGGAAACTGTCGATGGGTCTTGGTTTGGGTTTAGGTAATTTCGCTTAGCCCAGAACTAAAGTATTTCGTAATTGGTCAGATGCTCGATTAAGTTCTGAGTCCATACGTGTTATGAAAATAGATAGAACGAAGAGCTCCACCCTCCGTCTTTGCAAGTTACGGGCAAGTCTATGGGACACATGTCCCCTCCCCTTCTAACACCTGCAAAATTCCTGATTTGTCCAAATAACCAGTGACGAAAAACTCAAGCACCGGAACTAATGCTGCTGATCTCACACATTCTCTTGTATCATGACAGATCTACGGTACCATTTGTGCTTACATAGTCTGTTCATGAGAGATTAGGGTTCAGGCAATACTGTCAGTAAACATGGCTTACTTAATAAAGTTTGTTATGTACTTATGTACTTGTTATGTACCATTTTAATGTTTTTATTTACAATGTAATTGGGATATTTGACCATTTTGCAAAGTGTACATTTTCTATTGACCCCGATAGCTTTTTGAGGTTATGAGGTTTTTACCGGATTAGTCTAGTATGTTTCTTATGATGTGCATCTGCTGCCTCTTCTCAAAGTAGTTTATAGTTTGAAAGCCAACTTGGGAGATGGTTGGGACCCTGCCTTAATATATCATATAGGAGCAATGTAAATAAAAGTTTTATGGTCTTATTATTTTAAACTCTGGTTCATTGCTTTGGAATAAGGATGAGGTAGCCTTGCAAGCAGTTGCCTTGCAAAACGTTATGGGATTATACACTGAACAAAAATGTAAACCCAACATGCAACAATTTCAAAGATTTTAGTGAGTTACAGTTCCTTTGCCAGCAGCATACTGTACCACTCTGCATCCCACTGCTGGCTTGCTTCTGAAGCTAAGCAAGGTTGGTCCTGGTTTGTCCCTCGATGGGAGACCAAATGCTGCTGGAAGTGGTGTTGGCGGACCAGAAGGAGGCATCCTTTTCTCTGGTCAAAAAATAAATGCTAAATAAAATACAAAAATATCTCAACGCCCCAGGGCATTGATTGGGGACATTGCCATGTGTATGGTGCGGTCTTTCAGATGGGATGTTATTAAAAGGGTGTCCTGACTGTCTGGAGTCACTAATGATCCCATGGCACTTATCGTAAGAGTAATGTTGTTAACCCTGGTGTCCTGACAAAATTTTTAATCTGGCCCTCATACCATCTCAGTCACCTAATCATCCCCAATTGGCTAGAGAGGGGGGCTCCTCTCCCCTGTAACTATTCCCCAGGTTGTTGCTGTAAATGGGAATCTGTTCTCAGTCACCTTACCTGGTATAATAAGAGTTAAATAAAATAAAAAAGTAAATTAGTCAATTTAAATAAATTCGTTAGGCCCTAAACTATGGATTCCACATGACTGGGAACATACATATGCATCTGTTGGTCACAGATACTTAAAGAAAAAAATTGTGGCATGGATCAGAAAACCAGTCTGTATCTGGTGTGACCACCATTTGCCTCACGCAGTGTGATGCGTAGAATTGATCAGGCTGTTGATTGTGACCTGTGGAATGTTGTTCCACTCCTCTTCAATGGTTGTGTGAAGTTGCTGGATTTTGGCGGGAACTGGAACACGCTGTCCTACATGTCGATCCAGATCATCCCAAACTGGCTCAATGGGTGACATGTCTGGTGAGTATGCAGGCCATGGATGAACTGGGACATTGTCAGCTTCCAGGAATTGTGTACAGAGCCTTGTGACATAGGGCCATGCATTACCATGCTGAAGCATAAGGTGATGGCGGCGGATGAATGGCACGGAAATGGGCCTCAGGATTTCATCACGGTACCTCTGTGCATTAAAATTGCCTTCAATAAAATGCAATTGTGTTTCTTGTCCGTAGCTTATGCCTGCCCATACCACAACCCAGCTGCCACCATGGGGCAATGTGTTTACAACGTTGAC
The DNA here is from genome assembly GCF_965601325.2 of Salmo salar. Taxonomy (NCBI): domain Eukaryota; kingdom Metazoa; phylum Chordata; class Actinopteri; order Salmoniformes; family Salmonidae; genus Salmo; species Salmo salar. The sequence continues at coordinate 28,698,509 of NC_138302.1, read as the reverse complement.
ATCAGCAAACTGCTCACCCACACGATGTCATACATGTTGTTTCCTATCTGCCCAGTACAGTTGAAACTGGGATTCATCTGTGAAGAGCACACTTCTACAACATGCCAGTGGCCATCGAAGGTGAACATTTGCCCACTGAAGTTGGTTACGACACCGAACTGCAGTTAGGTCAAGACCCTGGTGAGGACATCGAGCACGCAGATGACCTTCCCTGAGATGGTTCCTGACAGTTTGTGCAGAAATTCCTTGGTTATGCAATCCCACAGTTTCATCAGCTGTCCAGGTGGCTGCTCTTAGACGCCGGTGAAGAAGCCAAATGTGGAGGTTCTGGGCTGGCGTGGTTACACGTGGTCTTCGGTTGTGAGGCCGCTTGGACGTAATTCTCTAAAAACGACGTTGGAGGCGGCTTATGGTAGAGAAATTAATGTTTAATTATCTTGCAACAGCTCTGGTGGACATTCCTGCAGTCACCATGCCTATTGCTCCCTCAAAACTTTAGACATCTGTGTCATTGTGTTGTGTGACAAAACTGCACGTTTTAGAGTTGCTTTTTATTGCAACACATGCCACACCTGTCAGTTGGATGGATTATTTCGGCAAAGGAGAAATGCTCACTAACACGAATCTAAACAAATTTGATAAATGATATTGTCTTAACAAGACTGCAATGTATTTATTTTAATTGTTTTTAATTTAACCTTTATTAACTAGGCAAGTCAGTTAAGAATACATTCTTATTTACAATGACAGCCTATTTAGAGTTATTTAGATCTGAATCTTCAGTCAGACAAAACCAACCTTCAGGCCAGGGAATTGAACCAAAACAAGAGCAGAAAAAAGGAAAACCTGTTGTTTGCATTGGCCCATCTGAAAATGTCTGCAGGGGCAAGAACCAAATTCCCCTTCCAGGCCCACAGAGACAAAGGCTGGAGCAGAAGAGGAAGATGGGAAAGAAAACAAACTGGAATCCACTAAAGCAGCTTGTGCCAAGACAACGGGTCACCTTTAAAATGTTAATGCTGATGATCATTGTATAATTAGGACGAGGTGACAATGCCAATTTGTGTACGTGACTGAAGAACCTTTTATAATCTACTGATGCATTGTACTTTCAGCACCATGTCCTGTTAATAATAAGGTTGTTGTCAGGATAACTTGTTTGGTTTTAGTTGTTCAGTAGATGACTAATATGAGAGCCTAATAATGTTCACTGGTATAAAGAACTTAAGTAAAAAATACTTTAAAGTACTACTTAAGTAGTTTTTTTGTGTATCTGTACTATACTTTACTATTTGTATTTTTGACTACTTTTACTTTTACTTCACTACATTCCTAAAGAAAATGATGTACTTTTTACTTACATTTTCTATGACACCCTAAAGTACTTACATTTTGAATGCTTAGTAGGACAGGAAAATTGTCTAATTCACACACATATCAAGAGAACATCCCTTGTCATCCCTACTGCTTTTGATCTGGTGGACTCACTAAGCACATTCTTCGTTTGTAAATTATATCTTAGTGTTGGAGCGTGCCCCGAGCTATCCTTAAATTAATAAAAAAACAAGAAAACGAGGCTGTCTGATTTGGTTAATATAAGTCATGTTAAATTATTTGTCCATTTACTTTTACTTTTGATACTTAAGTATTTTAGACTTTTACTCAAGTAGTATTTTACTGGGTGACTTCACTTTTACTTGAGTCATTTTCTATGAAGGTGTCTTTACATTTACTCAAGTATGACATTGTTTACTTTTTCCACCACTGATAATGTTGTAGGCAATTCCTGAGAGCAGAGTATGATGCACAGACTAATAAAGTATCAGACATTTATGAAATTAACAAGATAATCAAAGTATCATACAATATGCCAACATTGTATTTCTTAACAAAATACAACTGAATGAATGAAATCTTGTTGTTGACAGTGTATGCAACACATCACACATTACAAGGCTACCTGTACTCCACAGAAGAACACCCATCCACTCTCAATGTATGTGACAAATAAAATGTGATTTGATTTGAATTTACAGACTGCAACCCTTAACACTCTGAAGGCAAGGTGCCAGTTCTAATTGACTGCATTCTGCAAGCCGTCCGATTGGTTGCCTTTACTCCAGCAGAGAGAGAGAGAGAGAGAGAGCCCTGGGAGCAAAGTCACTGAAGGGCATTGATCTTAAGGAGTGAGATGTACCGCAATGTCCTAATTGAGCTGGCTTTGAGCCTCTGCGCGGCTGAATTGCACCTGACCTGAGAGCTATCTGAGAACATGCTGACACTATTCCCACACTTGTGAGCCTCCGCCGAAAGAGTTAGACCACATGTATTCCTTCCCTGATAGTGAGGACTTAGCTTGGAATGATGTGTTACCCTTAATGGATACATAGACGCGTTGCCTTATCTGTCATTCTTCAATGTGTTTGTGAAGCTTTGACAGCTTTATTAACCTGCATGTTTGCCTGAGTTTCTTCTATTTATAGTCAAGGTACCTTAGTAGAGGAGCAGGAGGAGAGATCGTCAGAGGTGCAGAAATAGTCAGATACTCTACTGTAGCTACAGCAAGACAAGTTAGATTCTTTGCTGTTTCTAACAAATAATTGAAAAAGTAACAAAGAGCATTCATAAACTGTAGGAGTCTAGGCTTCTTGGGTTAGGAACAAGGCAATACGATATGTTACTTGTGTTGTTGTGTTCTTGCTGTTTTCATAAATAACAATGTCTGCTCATTTAAAAGCTGTATATCTTCTGTGGTATTTGCGGGATATTCGTCCGTGATGTTGATCTATTCTAAATGGATGAATGAATGATTTTCTCTCAAAATATCACTTTATCTCCTTCCCTCCTGAAGTCCCAGTGTAGCTACACCATTAAAATCATGCTTCACGAAGTGCATCCATTGCATAAACAAAGCTTCCAGTCATTGCATCAGAAGAAATCTTCCACCCCATCTTTATCAACTAAAAGGGATTCTTCAGGATTTTGGCAATGAGGCCCATTATCTACTTCCCCAGAGTCAGAGAAGCAAGTGGATACCATATGTACAGTTGAAGTCAGAAGTTTACATACACGGAGGTTGGAGTCATTAAAACTAATTTTTCAACCACTCCACAAATTTCTTGTTAACAATCTATAGTTTTGGCAAGTCGGTTAGAACATCTACTTTGTGCATGACCCAAGTAATTGTTCGAACAATTGTTTACAGACAGATTATTTCACTTATAATTCACTGTTCCAGTGGGTCAGAAGTTTACATACACTAAATTGACTGTGCCTTTAAACAGCTTGGAATATTCCAGAAAATGATGTCATGGCTTTAGAAGCTTCTGATAGGCTAATTGACATAATTTGAGTCCATTGGAGGTGTACCATTGGATGTATTTCAAGGCCTACCTTCAAACGCAGTGCCTCTTTGCTTGACATCATGGGAAAATCAAAAGAAATCAGAAAAAAATGTGTTGACCTCCACAAGTCTAGTTCATCCTTGGAAGCAATTTCCAAACGCCTGAAGGTACCACGTTAATCTGTACAAACAATAGTAAGCAAGTATAAACACCATGGGACCACGCTGCCGTCATACCGCTCAGGAAGGAGACGCGTCCTGTCTCCTAGAGATGAACGTACTGTGGTGCGAAAAGTGCAAATCAACAACAGCAAAGGACCTTGATAAGATGCTGGAGGAAACAGGTACAAAAGTATCTATATCCACAGTAAAACATGTCCTATATCGACATAACATGAAAGGCCGCTCAGCAATGAAGAAACTACTGCTCCAAAGCCGCCATAAAAAAGCCAGACTATGGTTTGCAACTGCACATGGGGACAAAGATCATAATTTTTGGAGAAATGTCCTCTTGTCTGATGAAACAAAAATAGAACTGTTTGGCCATAATGACCATCGTTATGTTTTGAGGAAAAAGGGCGATGCTTGCAAGCCGAAGAACACCATCCCAACTGTGAAGCACGGGGGTGGCAGCATCATGTTGTGAGGCTGCTTTGCTGCAGGAGGGACTGGTGCACTTCACAAAATAGATGGCATCAAGAGGAAGGAAAATGATGTGGATATATTGAAGCAACATCTCAAGACATTAGTCAGGAAGTCAAATCTTGGTCGCAAATGAGTCTTCCAAATGAGCAATGACCCCAAGCATACTTCCAAAGTTGTGGCAAAATGGCTTAAGGACAACAAAGTCAAGCTATTGGAGTGGTCATCACAAAGCCCTGACCTTAATCCTGTTGAAAATTGTAGAACAAGGAGGCCTCCAAACCTGATTCAGTTACACCCGCTCTGTCAGGAGGAATGGGCCAAAACTCACCCAACTTATTGTGGGAAGCTTGTGGAAGGCTACCCTCAACGTTTGACCCAAGTTAAACAATTTAAAGGCAATGCTAGCAAATACTAATTGAGTGTATGTAAACTTCTGACCCACTGGGAATGTGATGAAAGAAATAAAATACACATTTACATTTTAGCAGACGCTCTTATCCAGAGCGACTTACAGTAGTGAATGCATACATTTCATAAATTTTTTTCCCCCGTACTGGTCCCCCGTGGGAATCGAACCCACAACCCTGGCATTGCAAACACCATGCCCTACCAAGTTAAATAAATCATTCTCTCTAGTATTATTCTGGCATTTCACATTCTTAAAATAAAGTGGTGATCCTAACTGACCTAAGGCAGGGATTTTTTACTAGGAATAAATGTCAGGAATTGTGAAAAACTGAGTTTAAATGTATTTGGCAAAGGTGTATGTAAGCTTCTGACTTCAACTGTATGTCTCTGTGTCCAGTATGAAGGAAGTTAGAGATAGTTTTGCGAGCCAATGCCAGCTAGCATTAGTGCAATGAGTGGAAGTCTATGGGTATCTTTTATTTTTTTATTTCACCTGGTAGGCTAGCTGAGAACAAGTTCTCATTTACAACTGCGACCAGGCCAAGATAAAGCAAAGCAGTTCGACACATACAACAACACAGAGTTACACATGGAATAAACAAACATACAGTGTGTGCAAATGAGGTAAGGCAATAAAATAGGCCATAGTGGTGAGGTAACTACAATATACATTTACATCATTTAGCAGACGCTCTTATCCAGAGTGACTTACAGTAGTGAATGTATACATTTCATACATGTTTTATTTTTCCCCCGAACTGGTCCCCCGTGGGAATCGAACCCACAACCCTGGCGTTGCAAACACCATGCTTTACCAACTGAGCAACACGGGACCCAATTAAACACTGCAGTGATAGATGTGCAGAAGATGTGCAGAAGATGAATGTGCAAGTAGAGATACTGGGGTGCAAAGGAGCAAAATAAATAAATAAATATAGTATGGGGATGAGGTAGTTGGATGGGCTATTTACAGATGGGCTATGTACAGGTGCAATGATCTGTGAGCTGGTCTGACAGCTGGTGCTTAAAGCTAGTGAGGGAGATATGAGTCTCCAGCTTCAGCGATTTTTGCAGTTCGTTTCAGTCATTGGCAGCAGAAAACTGGAACGAAAGGAGCCCAAAGGAGGAATTGGCTTTGGGGGTGACCAGTGAAATATACCTGTTGGAGAGCGTGCTGCGGGTGGGTGCTGCTATGGTGACCAGTGAACTGAGATAAGGCGGGGCTTTACCTAGCAAAGACTTGTAGATGACCTGGAGCCAGTAGGTTTGGCGACGAGTATGAAGAGAGGGCCAGCCAACGAGAGTGTACAGGTCGCAGTGGTTGGTAGTATATAGGGCTTTGGTGACAAAACGGATGACACTGTGATAGACTGCATCCAATTTGTTGAGTAGAGTGTTGCAGGCTATTTTATAAATGATATCGCCAAAGTCAAGGATCGGAGGATTGTCAGTTTTACGAGGGTATGTTTGGCAGCATGAGTGAAGGACGCTTTGTTGCGAAATAGAAAGCCGATTCTAGATTTAATTTTGGATTGGAGATGCTTAATGTGGGTCTGGAAGGAGAGTTTACAGTCTAACCAGACACCTAGGTATTTGTAGTTGTCCACATATTTTAGGTCAGAACCGTCCAGAGAAGTGATGCTTGGCGGGCAGGCAGGTGTGGGCAGCAATCGGTTGAAGAGCATGCATTTAGTTTTACTTGCATTTAAGAGCAGTTGGAGGCTACAGGAGGAGAGTTGTATGGCATTGAGGTTAGTTATCACAGTGTCCAAAGAAAGGCCAGAAGTATACAGAATGGTGTCGTCTGCGTAGAGGTGGATCAGAGAATCACCAGCAATAAGAGCGACATCATTGATGTATACAGAGAAGAGAGTCAGCCTGAGGTCCGGACAACAGGCCATCCGATTTGACACACTAAACTCTATCAGAGAAGTAGTTGGTGAACCAGGCGAGGCAGTCATTTGAGAAACCAAGGCTGTTGAGTCTGCCAATAAGAATGTGATGATTGACAGAGCATCTGCTAGCATGCTAGTGCCAAAATACAGAAGTATCCCTTTAAGAAATGAGTGATTCATGTAAATGCATTGACTGTGTCTGGGGCGCGTCTGACAGCGAGAATTAATATGCTCTTCATTGTAATTATCACTCTAGGCCCAGTTGGTGCTATCTACGTAGCATACTCAATATCAAGGAGCACAGCACACAGGCCCATACCGACCGAATCACAGCCGTTAATGAGACTTAAAAGTCTTAATTCACCTCCCTCAATTGGACATCCTTAATTTTCTAATCCACACTTCGATTAGAGCCTCACAAGAACAGGAGGCCTCCTATTTAGGTCATTTGATGTTTCAATGGAGATAATACTAGCTTGGAGGATTGTGATTTGGGCCAGTTAGTTATTGCAGGTGTGTTATTTACATGAAAGGGTTGCAGAAGCAGTGATTTTCTATTTTGGAAAAATATATGAAAGTATTAGTCGAGATGATTATTGAAAATGACATTTTCTTTGAATGAGGTTGAGTTTGTTGTAGAATATAATTTTCAGAGTACACAGAAACCTTAGAATAAGACTGTGGTTAATTGTGTTATAGCACGATCATATACCTGTAATCTTTCATCTTGCATTTACATGCTCTATGTTATTTTAGCTCCAATTGTACTTGTGAGCAGAGTAGAAAATCTATAGATGAGGTAACTCCTATCTATCTCTCCACAGCTCAATTGCACATACAGTACAGCTGATACCGTAGCCTTCAGCTAATCCTACTTATTTTTTGTAGCTGTTGTGATGGATCATATATTGAACCTTGGTCATCAGCATGACTCAAGAGCAGACTGCCTAGCCTTTAGCTCTAGGGGCTAACTAACCGGTCTTTAGTGGCTGTCCCCACTACACTGTAGCCATAACTGAACCTCCATGGTGATTGCCCTCCAACCCTGCGAGCGTATCCCAGGCCCAGTCTGCTGGGGTGACTCATCGGATATGCCCTGTGAGGTCGCTGGATGACCATGGATGTCTGAATTAATCATACCATGCAACACATGGCAGAACTGTTTGTTGGGGCTGCCTGGGACTGCGTGATGCCGACTGTGTATAAATGACCCATGCCAGACCTGAATGAACCAATGGATAGACCTTCAGGGCCTAGAGTGACTTTCTGCATGACTGAGTCACCATGTTTTCCAATTTACATCAACTGTGTGTATTATCTAACATCAAAGTTTCACTGAGTTACACTATGCTGTCCTAATACGGACACTGCAGCAATATTCTGTATAATATTTTTGTTGGTTCTGGCTTAGTTGTATTTTTAAGCTGGGAAAATAGCCCTCTAATATATAAATATATAAAGAGAAAAAAAAAATATATAAATATATATATAAATATATATATATATAAATATATATATGGCTTACATCGTTTTCTTATTCTCAATACTCCAAAATCCGATTAATTAATTTAATAATTCCCAGGTCCAATTTTAACCAACAGGGCTCTTTAAAACTGTAAATATGGAATTAGATATACATTTTCTGTCATCTAAATAATGTAAAGATTCGCCTTCAGGATCATGTGTCTCAACAGGGGAAGATAATGGAAATAAATCTGTGACAGACAGAATATGTTACAGTAAATGTATTAAACACACTGTTTAATCCCCTCTGTGAATCGTCAACATCTTTCATTTTTTTTCTCTGGAAAGCCATAAATCGCAAAAAACTGCCAAAGCGATTCTCCAAAATGTTGGATCAATCATAAACAGTCGCAAATAGCAGTAATGGATGACGTCGTGGCTGGCGGGATGGTGGGAGAGGATTGGCACGGTAATGCACAACAGCCGTCATCTACCACCCTGACACTGTCTTATCAAGATGTTAATGCTGGTGGGTGGCCCCGGCAAGATGAGCCGCGTTATTGGTGGGCCGCATCACATTGAGCCAATGGATCACTTGGTTGATGGATGACAGCGACCATTCCCCCTGTATCACCTGCTGAGGGAGAAAGCATATCTCAACGCAGGCCACTAAAAGCAACAATTCTAGCATTTTTAATTGCACCTGACAGATCCTATGACTACAACGGCATACTATCAGTAACACATTTTTAAAAGTGTTATCTTTATTTTTACAACACCTCCTCTATATTGGACACATCAGTCTGCTGCTCCGGCAAGGTGACCGACAGGAAGACAACGTTGAAAAAATCTAATAAAACTTTTAGGAGATATGGCTCAGCGTTAATCAGGTGTCCTGCTGTCGCCTCATCGTGTCACCTCTGAGGAAGATTCACAATGACACACACTGGTATGCCTGTGGTGAAGAAAGACTCCCTCCCTTCTTCTTTCCCTCACCTCCACTCTGCCTGACATGGGGAACAGAGAAAAATACTAAAAGCAGTGAAAAAGAGAAAGAGAAGGAGGAGAAGATGAGAAAAGACAAACTCCAAACGAATTCCTGTCCCTCACTGGATGAATATAGTAGAATATGTCTCAGAAACCACTAATTAAATTAAATGGGAAAGATCAAGTGTTCGGGATTTTATGTAGCAGATGGAGGAGGTGAGAAGACGTGGAAGATTAATCTAATTGCACTTTGAAGAATATTTTTAGACCATTCAGTTGTCTTGTTACTTCTATTGTAGTGTACTCTCCACGTATGGCCTTGTTCTTAGACCCTAGTCTTCTTATGTCTTCTACCCTGATGAACACTGTGCATTAGACCATACCAAAGCTCCAGTATATCTCCAAACCTGGTCTCACATCACATCATCCTGCATTTTCTCTGTCCCCTACTCCTTTACTTTCTTGTATTTTAGTCCTTTACTCTTTTAGTATTTGTCCCATGATAAGGTACCATGAGAGACATTGAAGTCTCTGGCCAGAGGTTCACGGTTCAACGTCGAAGGGAGGGAAAAAGGAAGGAGATTTGTCACCACTCAAGACTGGAGATAATATGGAGTCAGAGAGAGGGAGAGTGTCTGGGTCCGCCAGGCCTTGCTTTTACTTTTATCCTTCTTCCTCACAGTGTGCACGTTCAAACCCCTGCCACGGATTCTCCTGGGCAGCCAGATAGCGTTTGATTCGCTTGACTAACTCCAAGGCCTAGTGGCAGCCTGTCTCTCTCTCTCTCTCTCTCACACACACACACACACACACACACACACACACACACACACACACACACACACACACACACACACACACACACAAATGTACTCTATGTACACACACATACACAGACACTTTTTTCTCTCACTATTTATTATTTAGTTTACCATTGTTTTACCAGGTAAGTTGACTGAGAACACATTCTCATTGACATCAACAACTTGGGGAAGAGTTACAGGGGAGAGGAGAGGGGATGAATGAGCCAATTGGAAGCTATAAGTAATTGTGTGGGGGCCATTTGAAAGGCTCTTAGTAAATGTGCTTACCGCCAGCTCTATAGCATACATGTCAGTCAAGGAAAATCATGACAGGAAAATGGATCCTGCTTTCCAACGACAGGCGCCATAAAGCACACACACACACGCACACACACACACACACACACACACACACACACACACACACACACACACACACACACACACACACACACACACACACACACACACACACACACACACACACACACACACACACACACACACACACACACAGCTCGGAAAGAACCATCAAACCTCTCCATTTGTGGAGTGTGTGTGCCCTGATAGAGCCATCAAACATCTCCCATCTCCCTTTCTCATTATTAACAGGCCTCTCCCTCCACTTGATGGAGTAATTGCTTGGCCGCTAACACGTTACTATAAGGCAGGTGGGCTTAATCACTTTTGGATATAGATCAACGTTTCGTTCGGCTGCCATTTTGGTGTCATCTGTTCTTACGTTTGATTTGCAAGCTCTCTGCTGCTTTTTTGGGGATTTGGACGTGGCTTTCAGACTCTCTGTGTCTCTGTCTCTGTCTGTCTCTGTCTCTCTCTCTCTCTCTCTCTCTCTCTCACCCTCTCTTTCTCTCTGCATCAGAGTCAAATGATGCTGTTCCTGGGGCTTAAGAGTAGAGTGGACCTGATCAGGAGTGTGGTTATGGGGGGTATAGAGTGTAGCTACATTCTAAGTATGCAATCAAGTAGAATAGGTACTGAAGTCTTTGAATGAGAAGAATCGTTGTGTTAACAGGCAGAAGTCTCACTAACATACACCTATACAGATGTCTCAAGAAAAATATATTCAAACAAATGGTCAACTAATGTTCCCCACAGTACATGTATGTTTAAATGATTATTCTTAACATGTTCAATGTTCCATAACACAGCTACTGTATGGTTAATGCAACCATGATGCAACCCAGTCGTCACATGCAGCGCCAGTTATCGGGGCTCCTGAGTGGTGCAGCGGTCTAAGGCACTGCATCTCAGTGCTAGAGGCATCACTACAGACACCCTGGTTTGAATCCAGGCTGTATCACAACCGGCCATGATTGGGAGTCCCATAGGGTGGCGCACAATTGGCCCAGAGTCGTCTGGGTTAGGGTTTGGCCGGTGTAGGTCGTAATTGTAAATAAGAATTTGTTCTTAACTGACTTGCCTAGTTAAATAAAAATAAAAATATCCACAAGGACACAGACATTCTGAGGTGTTATTTTATTAGCCAGGCATTAGCGCCACGCTTTACTGATTCAACACTTCTGAGGGACTAGATAGATATTCATTCAGTATTCACTATCGAAAAGCATGCTTAATTTAGTGTCCTTGTAACCGGGCCGCATAGCATTGACCCTGGCAATAGACACCAGCAATTCGCAGGGCTAATACAATTAAACTTCTGACTGGCTTGAAGGAGAGATTAACTGTTTTCTCAAAGTCATTAGTGACCTATCATTAGCGCATCACAGAACTAAATCAGCATTCAAAATTGCATTTGGCACTTTGAATTGGTCTTTGTGGACATGGGACATTTAGATATGCTAATAATATGTTTTCACCACAGTTGGTTAATTGCGAGGCAACAAGCTGACAATTCCTTCCGTTCATTGCAGGTCAATTGGGGTTTTCGAAGAGGGGAGAGTGTACTGGTAAAAATTGCCACCTTGTGAATCTTGTTGTTAGCTTAGTGTAGGCCGTCATTGTAAATAAGAATTTGTTCTTAACTCAATTGCCTAGTTAAATAAAGGTTAAATATATATATATTTAAAAGTTGTTTACATTTTGTGCCATTCCGTATTGCATTAGTCACTTGACTAAACAGGACCAACAAAGATCGGCACTTTGTAAACAAACTTGACAATACCTGTATGTTACAAGGGGTTGATGAAAGTTCAGTATTTTTCGCAACCACCCTACATTTAATGCTTTCACCATTTGTATTCCGTTTGTTTTTGGGCTACCAAGGCATTCTCGGAGACATGATTAAGATTTTCATGAGGGTGATACAAGCTGACAGGACAAAAGTATTCTCTGGGATTTCAGCTGGTGCCCCAGTTATTCGATGTGAATTTTAAATTCATGCTGTGATGGAGGGGGACTGCTCCCTGTCTGTGTGGTGCCACCCCCTGGAAAAGGAGAGCGAGCTTGTCTGACAATATCAGACCACTGCAGGACCCTCCACACACGCACACTCTTAAGCAAGAACTTGCAAGCGCACACACACTACCAACACTCCAACAAAAACAGTTTTGCTTTACATTTTACAAGCATGGCATGAATCCAATTTTCTTCTTCTATATTATTCTTCTTCTCTCTCTACATTGCCCTCTCTGGCAGTGCAATCTCGCCTGGCCCGAACCATCTGCTCACAGTCTTAGGAAGAGGAGAGGGGCCCCGAGTTGGTGGCACCCTCTCAGAGAGAACCCTCAGTGGCTCCCCAGGGAGGTCCAGGCCAGTCTTTGGGGCTCTTAAGGGCCAGCCAGGCTAGTGAAGCCAATCCTGGAGCCTGTACACATGGACCATGGAGGTCAAGTCTAACAACTGGTGTTGGCTTTATTCCTTTCTCCGTCCTGAGTTCCATTTTCCTGATGTATATCTCTAAATGTAGTCAGGCAAGACAAAGAGAGACAGCTAGCGAATCCCCTTGCAGCGAAATGACTCAAGTCAGGCTTGTCTATTCACTTTAAGGAAGCATACGCTTGGCGCAAAGAGGGGGGCGCTAACAAGAGACAAGTATGCAAATAAAAAAGGCAGATTTTATTTGGTTTGCAGCATTAGAAAACAAAGCGACTGCTGTGAAAACAGCATTTATTATTTAAAACCTCTTCCCCGTGCACACTCAAGTCATCTGTGTCGTGACGAATGGTAAATAATTAAAGTTTTAGACGAGTCATTCTTTTCCATGTTTTTGCATCTTACAAATTCCAGCATCAACCTAGCAATTAACGACGCAACCCGGAGTTGGTAATGTCAATCGCTAATGGCACTGTGACCATCTGGCTGTTGTGACATTTATATAAAGACAGTGTTGTCTTCCCAGTATTACTCTTTGTTTGTCTCCTCCATAGATGCCATGTGTGACCTGGTTGCATCAGTAGCCTACCACTCAGAGGAGCATATGCTGAATCCCATATGAATCCCTTGGCCATTTCTACCCACTAGACTCTCCTGTAGATCTAAGATAACTGGATAGGTTTAAGCAAAATTGTAAAAATGTTTCAACAACATTTTAAACTTGTAGAGTATTTGATGTCTAAAAATACTTATGAAGTTTCTAATTTCCACTTTGAAATGTCAGAGTTGATGTAACATCACCCCTAAAAAAATCTGTTGTCGCAAGCAGTAATGCAAAAATTCCACCCAGCCTATTAGAATTTTTGCATTACTGCTTGCGACAACAGATTTTTTTAGGGGTGATGTTACATCAACTCTGACATTTCAAAGTGGAAATTAGAAACTTCATAAGTATTTTTAGACATCAAATACTCTACAAGTTTAAAATGTTGTTGAAACATTTTTACAGTGTTTTAAAGTGATGCACCACAGATGTACCTCTGTCCAACTTACACCTTCCCAGAGACACTAACAGAAACACAACACAGAGTAACAACACAAAGTGCATAAGAAATACACTGACAAAAGGAAAGGTCTCCTTTGAGTCAATGGGAAGCTATGAGCCATAACCACTATCAAGATATTTTATTACAGAACAGGTTGTCTTTATTCATTACTTTCGTTGATGTTTTTCTTGTTGTTTTGCAAGCGATGACTGTAGTTTTGACACAGCCAGAGCTTGCAGTCCTTTCAGGCAATTTGGTAGGTCAACACATTTGTGAGATTATAGTGACTCGGCTCTTGCGTGTGTTTCTAGGACCCAGATAGTTAGACTGTGACGTGTGTAGATCACTCTCCTGTTGAGTGAGTCAGGCTGACGACAAGGAAGAGAGAGGGGGAAGGAGAGAGAGAGGGAGAAGAAAGGGACTCAGTGATTTTGTTTAGGATGTGGTTGTGGAGAGAGAGAGAGTGAGAGAGGGGGAGAGAGGGGGAAGGAGAGAGAGGGAATGAGAGAGGGGATGAGAGAGGGGGAGAAGAGAGTTAAGGACGTTGCGGTGAAGAGAGAGAGAGAGAGAGAGAGAGAGAGAGAGAGAGAGAGAGAGAGAAAAAACAAATGTAATGTTCTGTGTTATGTGCTTACATTTAATGAAAATGATAAAGCCCTTGCTTCTTTTCCATGTTTCAGTACAGCATTTGTTTTCCATTGGGTAACAAAGGAGGATTCAAGCTTCATCTTTTTTTTGTGCAGTTCAATTCACATTTGGATTATTGTTTGTTACATATATGTCACGTCCTGACCCTTGTAAGAGGTCATTTTCTATAGTAGAGTGGTCAGGGCGTGACAGAGGGTGTTTTGGGTGGTTCTTGTTTTCTGTTTCTATGTGGGTTTTCTAGATTTCTATTTCTATGTTGGGGTTATTGGGATGATCTCCAATTAGAGGCAGCCGGTTCTCGTTGTCTCTAATTGGAGATCATATTTATGTAGGGGGTTTTTCCTTTTGGTTTTGTGGGTTGTTAGTATTTGAGTAGTGTGTTTTCCTCTCTGCGTCACGGTTTGTTGTTTCATTATTTCAAGTGTTTGGTGTATTGCATTTAGTTTCACGGTTAATAAAGATGTGGAACTACGAACACGCAGCTCTTTGGTCCGATCCTTCAGAAAGCCGTGACAATATAATACTGTTTAACTCCAGTACAGACTCCAGTAATTGGGCTTGTTTAGATTGCGGTTATGGGATTTCAATGTTAATATCTCTCTTCAGAGCACAAAACAAATCCACCCTTCATGTTTGAGGAGGTTTCAGAGAGAAATTCAGACTAAAATAAGTCTGACAATGACAAATGGTATGTATGGCTTTTCCTTGAGGCTAGAGAAAGCAAGCTGGTTTACTCTTTGAAAATCTGCGAAGATTAGCAATGTCCTTTAAATGTTCCCATATTGTTGAATGTCAAGGTTTGAGTCAGTTGCTAGGAAATCAAAGTGACATCATTTCCCAGAAAAAAATTAAAATTTTTTCTTACCAAATAGATATCCAGTATCTAACCTAAGACATTGTTCAATCTCAAAGCTCCTTTTAATTAGTTACAGAGCAAAGAAAAGTCTGCTACTGCGAGTCAGTCTCCAAAAATAATCCAAAATGAATTGTCTTAGAAAATAGATATTTCAACATCTAACAAAATACATAATCCAACAGTGAAGCTCTTCAAAATGAGTTACAGGGCAGGAAAAAGGATAAATAAGCCAGGTGTTTTTGTCAGCATTTAAAATAATTGAAGTAAAAAATCCTGGGTGTTAGAACATTGACATCCCAAAGCCTCTGAGATGTGCCCTGGCATTCGTTCAGCCGAGTCATGTCCCTCCGCTGTGAGAAGGCAGTTAGAGCAGTAACCCACCCGTTGTACGGGACCTGCCCTGCTTGGCTGGGTTTCTGATACATCACTGTGACGGTTGCCACAGTGCTGGGATTCCATATCAATGAAACCAGGGCACATATGAACATATTCGACTTTGTTCAAATGAGACCTGGTGGGACCGAGAGAGAGTGAGGGATGTAGAGAGAGAACGAGTAGAAACAGAGTTAGAGAGAGATTAATCTAAATACTAGTCATAAACTTCCAGAACGTTATAGTTCATACCCATGAATCAACAAATGATCGCAGCCATAAACTTTGCAATGTCTCTGTATTTGATTTGCTCTGTTCCTCTCTATCCATAATATTCAATGTTAATTGAGATCACAGCTCCGGAGAGACCGTTAGAGTCTGTTTATACCACGGCGTCCATGCTGTTGGCCCAAATGGCAGGACAGATGCTGACTTTTCAATAAAGGTCAAGACTCCAGCCAACGCCTTCAAGTATCTGAAAGTCAGCCTTTCAATTTTAATGAACGCCCTGACCTTAAACAATGGAAGCAGATCAGGAATTCCTATGAATAATATTCAAAGGAGCGGTCCCATATCTCAATTGGATGCTTAGGGTTATGAGCGAAATGTAGGCAGACTTTTTACCGTGTAACCCTAACAATGATATTTGATCTCTTGCAAAAAAAAATCTTCAAAGTTATTCAGATCTGCCTCCTCTCTTCATCTAAGTCTTCTGAGTATCTTAACTTGGCGGTTGAGCAGTTTATTGATCATTAATTATTCAGTCTTAGCAAATAGGTACACAGGTATAGAAACACAGAAGCGTTTGATATGCATTATGTGATTATTTGGGGAATTTGTACCCTTTTCTACTTCTGTGTAGGTAGTCAGAAATGATCTCCCGTACTGGGGATCCTAGTTCCTAAGGGCATTTATAGTAGGCTTACTGAAGAAACACTCACAGTATGTACCTTGTCACTTAATCGCTCAGTCGGAAGTCTGGAGGGAATTCAGAAAAGTAATATCTTCGGCTGTGTTACTGCAGCAGAGCAGATGCCTGGATGCCAGATGCTGAAACCTCTTAGAGATGAGCCTGTCTGCATGTATCCAACTTCACACATCATATCCCTGACTCCAATCCAACTCAACAGGACCAGCATATCGTACTGTCATGACGTTGGCCTGTGGGTAAGGTTTATGACCCCCCCCCCCCCCCCATAAATACCTTTCTCCCTTCCCCTCTCTGACCCTACTGAAGGACTTGAATAGCCTGTGTTAAATATAGAGAGTCTGGGAACATCAAACAAATGGGGAAAAGGAACCATATTTTGGTAATAAAACCAGTTGGAAATATGCTTGGGAACGTAATGAGTATGTATGTAAGGTTCGGTTGTCATCTGAGACATTATGATCGATGACAGGACGACATAAACTGTACCTGAGAAAGTATACACCCTCTAGTTATCAGAGTAACATGGAATTGTTATGCAATTGAAATGTTTGATATTGAAATGGTTTGTTAGGAGATTAAATGTAATTTTAGCTTCCAAATGAGAGATTTGGGTTTTCATAAGGAAAGTGCCCTGCTTGATCAGTGGCCCACCCCTGTGAAGAGGAGGGGTTATAAACGATGAAACACATCCTTCCCCCTTCTCCAATATATAAGCCTTTGACGAAAAGATAACCAGGTTGTTCCAGTACGTAAGGTCTGCAGCCTCTACGTTAGAAGGACACACATGTCAAGAACAGAACTAAGCCAACCTCGGCGTGAGCTTTGGTGGCGAATGGTATGAACTTTGAGCTTATTCACTACAGAAGTGATACTTCCTAGCCGTTGAGTTAGCAGCGGCCGCTGTAGACGGGGGCTAGGAAAGGACGGACGACGGATCGAGTCTAACAGACGGACGAAGATACCACCACGTATCCAATTTACCACCAGAGACATTCTTCCGAGTTTACAGGAAGATCTGTTGGCCAACCCGGCCAGCATCTACGACCAATCTACCGAAGCGCAGCTCAGAGTAAATATTTATTGCATTTTCCTTTTCCAAATGGGCGGTAATTTAGAATGCATAAGATAATGTATTTACGATAGCATAGCTGCTGTTTCTTTGTTCCTAAATCTTCCCGCTCTTTCATTCAAGCCCAACCCCCTTTCCTTTGTGTAACCAGCCATCATGTATGACATCATTTGTATTCGGTGTATTTGTAATTCTGTGTGATTGTTTAGGTATTTAGTAAATAAATAATTAAACCCAATTTTGTATTGCTGATTGAACTTGTTAGCCAGGGTTCGTGAAGATAGCCAAGAATTTACAACTTTCATTATGAGACTGAAAATAAGATAAGGGCTAATATTGACTGCTATCGATGTAAAATATTACGAAGTATTTTAAGAGTTTATTCGGAAGGTAACGGCTCTATAAACGTTCTTCCGTGGTGCCCCGACTTTCTAGTTAGTTACATTTACATGATTAGCTTAATCAGGTAATATTAATTACAGAGAGAATTTTATAGGTTAGCATGTCATATCACTTAATCCGGCATAGCCAAAGACACGACACATTGGAGCCCCCGTGCGAGGAATCTAAAATAGGATGACGCTTTCATTTTGATTCAGCATATATAAAATTGAAAAGCAGATTACATAATATACCAACTTTATTATATACATTATGGGAATTGTAGACCGGAATTATTCGTGCGTGTGTGCTCAGGAGAATCGCCTCCGTGTTGTGCTCTGACGTAGTCAGTGGGGAGCATAAGCTATACAGTTCTGTATGAGGACTGATAAAGCTATCTGAGAAATAGCGCGTTTGGTCAAACGCTGGGCTATTTGTGCCTCGCGCGTTTCAGACGCGTGTTGGCTAGGTCATTATTAATTTCTCGAGCGAGGACAAAGAGCCAGCCGATTGAAATTTAGGAGAGATTAGCTTGACCAGCGATAAGTATCTCTCTGTCTCTCTCGCGTTTCGATGCGAGTAGACCACGGTGCATTTTGTTGTTTGCCGCGAGTTCCGGTTAAAACATCGTCAAATATCGCCGAAAAGGGTTTGAACATAATACGTTATAAGTAAAACCTTTCCCTTGCCAAGGGAATCCTATGTTGAGCATTTTTCAGGCATAAAGTAGCATTAGCTTGCTCGAGATGCTAAGCTAACAAAAGGGAAAACAGCCATTTTGTTTTGTGCCACATTGTAATTCATCCGACTTGCGGAACGAAAGTCCCGCCCTGGGTACTTCCGTTTGATTTCAGTGTGTGCCAGCAGGGACCTCTGAAGAGTCACCAGTACTTTCCTTCAAGTAGAATTAGTCAGGTGACACTCAAGTCGTTACTCGTGATATCCAGACGGATATCGATGTCTTATTCAATTGAACTAATAAGTGAAATTGCCAGATTTACATTCTCAAGTTTAAATAATATCCAAATTGATGAGTTTTCTAAATGAGACATTTTCATCTTTTTTTCCACATTAACCTAGATGAATAAACCTCTCAGGTTAATTAAAGTTTAAATCCCAAATAGCCTATACAGGTTTGATTTATCATTAAAATGGATCAATCAGTAAAATTTGGTTTTTGCAAAACCCATTCAGTAATCCAGTACTGACAGAAGTCCCGCCCCAGCGGGAATCCCATGTGGCTTCGGCCCAAGGAAGAAGTGTACCATAGTGGGGAGTGTTCCCAACATTTGATCTACTGTTTACACTTATGATATCCAATCAATGGAGATTGTATGGATTATCATCTCATTCAATTTAATAAATTAAATTGTTGAACATACCTTAATGTTCTTGCAATCAAATGAGACAATTTTAAACTTCCCATATTAACCTGGATGAAGCAACCTCAGGTTAATTCAAGTTTAATACCCAGATAGCCTACCCAGGTAGGATTAATCATTGGCATTGATTAATTAATTCAATTTGCTTTTGCAAATTCATTCACGTCCAACTTCCACGTTACTGGTACAGTACTGATGGTTCGTCAACATCTATAAATAGATTAAACTTGTCTTTGCAGCTTCCAATGAATTCCAAACCCAAACATTGAAAAAAATAGGAACATTTTTCCTCTAAATTTTTCTAATAATGTGCAAGCTACCAAAGGAGGTGGTCACCACTCCTCCGCTAATTAGTGAACCTCCACCCATAAAAGGATTGATCTCTGACCTCAGCAGTGATACCAACCCTAATTATGCCATTAGAAAAACAACAGCCGAAATTGCGAACGCTCTCCAAAATCAACCATCAAACACAGGCTTTGTGACTGTTCTCTCCACTTTAGCACTTATATATCGCCATCAAAGGTTGGCATCGATCCAATACCACAGTGCACAGCTGAAGCACGTGCAAGACATGGCTAACATGAGGCCAAAGGTGGAGAGAACTGAGCAACTATTGACAAAAGCAGGAAATGAAAACATTCTGCTAGCCGAGGAACTGCGTTTGAAATCAGAAGAATTAAAAGTAATTGCAAATACTTATGACGATGAACGAGCACAAACTCTCGAACAAAATCGTCATCTGCAGGAACAACTCGATTTAGCCAAAACTAAATACGATGTAGTCCACGCCAAACTAGATAAATCTGTCGAGTTATCTATAAACAGGAGCGCACAATTTGATAACATGCAGGCAGTTTTGTTGAACGTTACTCAAGGTAACAATGTTCTACTCCAAATTCTGCAGACCAAAGACGATCAGTTGATGAACACAATGACAAAGTTGGATGACAAATCAGCAGAACTTATTGATGTCGCTGACCAAATGAATGATGAGAGAACTCAGGTGATGAGGATGGAAATATTGATTTCTAAGCAAGCAGAGGAAATCTCATCACTGAATCTCTCGCTCCGTACTCGAGACCTCTATCTGCAAACCATGACAGATAAGTTTGAGACCGAAAGGAGCAGGTGTGACACTCACGTGTCCAAAATCGGTACTCTAAGCGCTCAAGTGGACTCTGCAATGCAGCAGAAGACCACCCTTAGGTACCATCTGGAGGAAGTCCAGAATGGTCACGCTCTACAGCATGACTACCCATCCAAGCAACCGGAGTCCGGTACTCAAAGGAGTGAAGACAATAGGTTTCAGATATTGCCTCCATCATGTGTCCCTCAGTCTTCTCCTCTTGGCCATTCGGCACTGAGTAATATGGAGCCTCTTGGCCAACAAAGCCAAAGCTTGGCTTCTCCTCTTGGCCTTTCGGCCCCAATCTCTCCACAGGATGAAGCCAACCCTCTCCGCCCGCTTGGCGCGGAATACCTTGACAAACTCGTCAAGAATTTCCCCACCTTTGACCCCGTTCCAGGTCAGCCAAACGATACTGAGACGTTCCTAGCTGACATAGAGGACGCGTTGGGTGGCTACCCGAACGCTACGGGTTCTGACAGGGTTTACCTGTTGAAGCGAACGTCGAATAGACACGTGACGAGGTTCATTCGCCTACAACAGCAACACGTGCTAAATGACTACGCTAAACTTGCCACAGCTTTGAAATTAGAATTCAGTGGTTCTGCGACTCGCAAACACGATAGCTCACTGGCTAACACGGTCAAACAAGCTCGGAACGAACACCCACAAGCTTTCTACCATAGGCTTTGTTCAGCTTACTTTGGCCTACTCACGGAAACAGGAATGGAAGAGCTGTTACCATTCAAACAAATGTTTCTGTCGAACATGTATCCCACCTTCATTACCTACTTGGGCCCTGCAGCCCACGTTGGCTTGCCTATCTTACAACTCAGAGAGCTTGCAAGCACAGCTTTTGAGGCATCAAAAGCTCGTAACGCTAAGAGCCCTGACCACTCGGTTTTGAAGTTTGACCAGGAGCACTCACTCCAGTTAGAGGGTGCATTATCAGGTATTGGAGCGTCGAGAGCTGACGCACAACAACAGTTTCTACCACGAAACCATGATTCCAACAACCGCCGCGGTCGAAATAACTGTAAAGTACGTCGCCTTCAAAACGACTACCGCTACAATCGACCTGTTCGCTACGTTCCTGCACCTAACCCACACAAAGTGTCAGAACACAAGGGTAACAAAGGGTTGAAGGACGATCAAAACGTAGACCAATGTTCTCCAGAAGTCCCACTATGGGAATAACTAAAGCGAGAACAATTTGAGAAAAGGGTAAAAGATAAGTCACAAGGACTAGACAGGGAATTACCGGACACCAGGTCCGCAGAAATTAACACCCATAGCAAGGACGTTAAAGTTCAAATTTCTCCCGCTCTCATTCAAGACCCTATCCAGGGCCCGCTTGATCAAGAAACAAGCCCCCGGGCTTTGTCTATAGACTCTGATACAAAAGTTGCGAAGAAAAAGGTCAAACGCTTCGTTAAAGCCAAGCCCACTCAAAATCGGAAAAGTCAATCTGCTTCCACCTTGAACAGAAATGGCACATCACGTCGTTGCGAACGACCACTCCACTTTGTGGGGAATATGTCCACTAACCACGAATCTAAACGGCCATACCTGGAAACAGTCCTGGAGGACTGCTTAACTTGTCATGCGCTAATTGATTCGGGTGCGACAATATCACTCATCTCTCAAACATTGTTTGATGATCTCAAAAGGGCTTTGAAGCCAACTAAACGTTGGTTAAAAGTGGAGCGATGCGACACTACACTTCGAGGGGTCACTCAGACTACCTCGCCTCTCACATTGAGAGTCATGCTGAAACTACAGTTCAAGGACGTATCGCTCGTTCACCCTGTGTATGTTACCAGCCTCGAAACTGTACCCCTGCTACTTGGAGCAGACTTGATGGATCGATTACTCCCATTGATGGATTGGAAAACCAACCAGGTATGGTCACAGGCCACAGTGCCTTCTCCACTGACCACACTGTCTTCCCCTAACGCTAGCTGCAACGCAGTCATTCACGAGGGGTATCTGTCGAAAGCACCCCTTGGGAAAAAGACGTTTAGAAACCTCTTGGTGCAGAATCCGATCCAAGGAGATATTACGATATCTCGACACATTCCATCAGCCAATCTGATTGACCATTCTTTTCATGATTTCGAGCCAGCTGTCTCTGTGAATGAGCAACTTCCCTCCTCCTTGCAGTCGTGCAATACGGTAGTTGAGATGAACTTCTCTTGCCCTTCGGACACTTCCGCAAGCACTGTGGCCGTCTCAGCAAGAAAAACATTGATGTGCAGAGTACACTCTGCTTCCGATGATACACCTTCTGATTTGTTGGGGACTGTCACCCCTTACAATGACACTAATGGCGTCAGTCCAGCAACTGACCCGATGACTCCCACTGGTGAAACACTTTGCGATATCACAGACCGATATCCTCGTCTCAGTTTGCAGGTACTGAAGAGGTTGCCACATGCGGACGCGGTGGTGACTGACAGACCTCGACAGCCACTGAGGGTGTTGACGCACAAACACCAGGAGATTTGGTTGAAAGGTTACAGCCATTCTCATAATAACGCGGCCACTGACAACTCGTACATAGGGTCCGACCTTTTCGTTTGCGCCTCGGACACCAACGCCACCCGCTGGTGGGGGGTTCCCGAGACACAAAGGGGGGGAATAGTAGCCCAGACCCATGATGAGCCTCATCGAGGCCGGTGGGGGGGTCGAGACTACGGACAACACCGTACGAGGCCACCAGAGCATAAATCAAATCTAGTTGTAAACTCCCCTATGAGAACAGTGAGGAGCAGACAGGCCCCTAGACGGGGATTATCTTAGAACACATCTAAGATAGTACTGAGGTGTACCACACTGGTCGTAAAGGAAGTCCAATGGACTTGTCCACCTCCAAAACAAATGGCAACAATAATCATTCCTTGCCATGTGTAGGTTCAACTACAATACAACTAGTAATATGCTCCAATCATGTGTTCCGGTAGATAATATTTCAGAATAAATCGGTAGGACAACTGGACCCCTTGAATACCAGTACCAATACCACAGTCAGTCCAGCAACACTCAGTAAGAGGATTAGTAACCTCACAAGTTAACCTGTTAGGGCTAGGGGGCAGTATTTGCACGGCTGGATAAAAAAATGTACCCGATTTAATCTGGTTACTAATCCTACCCAGTAACTAGAATATGCATATACTTATTATATATGGATAGAAAACACCCTAAAGTTTCTAAAACTGTTTGAATGGTGTCTGTGAGTATAACAGAACTCATTTGGCAGGCAAAACCCTGAGACATTTTCTGACAGGAAGTGGATACCTGATGTGTTGTATTACCTTTAAACCTATGCCATTGAAAAACACAGGGGCTGAGGAATATTTTGGCACTTCCTATTGCTTCCACTAGATGTCACCAGCCTTTACAAAGTGTTTTGAGTCTTCTGGAGGGAGATCTGACCGAACAAGAGCCAGGGAACGATGATGGCCCATTAGACACCTGGCGCGCGAGTTCATGTTGGGTACCCTCGTTCCAATACGTTATAAAAGAGAATGCATTCGTCCACCTTGAATATTATTCATGTTCTGGTTAAAAAAGGCCCTAATGATTTATGCTATACAACGTTTGACATGTTTGAACGAACGTAAATATATTTTTTCCCCTCGTTCATGAAGTGAAGTCCGGCGGGCTTAGATCATGTGCTAACAAGACGGAGATTTTTGGACATAAATGATGAGCTTTTTTGAACAAAACTACATTCGTTATGGACCTGTGATACCTGGAAGTGACATCTGATGAAGAGAATCAAAGGTAATGGATTATTTACATAGTATTTTCGATTTTAGATCTCCCCAACATGACGGCTAGTCTGTATCGCAACGCGTATTTTTCTGGGCGCAGTGCTCAGATTATTGCAAAGTGTGATTTCCCAGTAAGGTTATTTTTAAATCTGGCAAGTTGATTGCGTTCAAGAGATGTAAATCTATAATTCTTTAAATGACAATATAATATTTAACCAATGTTTTCTAATTTTAATTATTTAATTTGTGGTGCTGACTTGACTGCCGGTTATTGGAGGGAAACGATTTCCTCAACATCAATGCCATAGTAAAACGCTGTTTTTGGATATAAATATGAACTTGATAGAACTAAAAATGCATGCATTGTCTAACATAATGTCCTAGGAGTGTCATCTGATGGAGATTGTAAAAGGTAAGTGCATCATTTTAGCTGGTTTCATGGTTTTGGTGACCCTGTCTTTGAATTGACAAAACATTACACACAACTCTTGTAAATGTACTGTCCTAACATACTCTAAATTTATGCTTTCGCCGTAAAACCTTTTTGAAATCGTAAAACGTGGTTAGATTAACCTGTTAGGGCTAGGGGGCAGCATTTGCACGTCTGGATAAAAAAATGTACCCGATTTAATCTGGTTACTAATCCTACCCAGTAACTAGAATATGCATATACTTATTATATATGGATAGAAAACACTCTAAAGTTTCTAAAACTGTTTGAATGGTGTCTGTGAGTATAACAGAACTCATTTGGCAGGCAAAACCCTGAGACATTTTCTGACAGGAAGTGGATACCTGATGTGTTGTATTACCTTTAAACCTATCCCTTTGAAAAACACAGGGGCTGAGGAATTTTTTGGCACTTCCTATTGCTTCCACTTGATGTCACCAGCCTTTACAAAGTGTTTTGAGTCTTCTGGAGGGAGATCTGACCGAACAAGAGCCATGGAACGATGATGTCCCATTAGACACCTGGCGCGCGAGTTCATGTTGGGTACCCTCGTTCCAATACGTTATAAAAGAGTATGCATTCGTCCACCTTGAATATTATTCATGTTCTGGTTAAAAAAGGCCCTAATGATTTATGCTATACAACGTTTGACATGTTTGAACGAACGGAAATATATTTTTTCCCCTCGTTCATGACGAGAAGTCCGGCTGGCTTAGATCATGTGCTAACAAGACGGAGATTTTTGGACATAAATGATGAGCTTTTTTGAACAAAACTACATTCGTTATGGACCTGTGATACCTGGAAGTGACATCTGATGAAGAGAATCAAAGGTAATGGATTATTTACATAGTATTTTCGATTTTAGATCTCCCCAACATGACGTCTAGTCTGTATCGCAACGCGTATTTTTCTGGGCGCAGTGCTCAGATTATTGCAAAGTGTGATTTCCCAGTAAGGTTATTTTTAAATCTGGAAAGTTGATTGCGTTCAAGAGATGTAAATCTATAATTCTTTAAATGACAATATAATATTTTACCAATGTTTTCTAATTTTAATTATTTAATTTGTGACGCTGACTTGACTGCCGGTTATTGGAGGGAAACGATTTCCTCAACATCAATGCCATAGTAAAACGCTGTTTTTGGATATAAATATGATCTTGATAGAACTAAAAATGCATGCATTGTCTAACATAATGTCCTAGGAGTGTCATCTGATGGAGATTGTAAAAGGTTAGTGCATCATTTTAGCTGGTTTTATGGTTTTGGTGACCCTGTCTTTGACTTGACAAAACATTACACACAACTCTTGTAAATGTACTGTCCTAACATACTCTAAATTTATGCTTTCGCCGTAAAACCTTTTTGAAATCGTAAAACGTGGTTAGATTAAGGAGATGTTTATCTTTCAAAGGGTGTAAAATAGTTGTATGTTTGAAAAATTTGAATTTTGACATTTATTTGGATTCAAATTTGCCGCTCTTGAAATGCACCTGCTGTTGATGGAGTGCACCACGGGTGGCACGCTAGCGTCCCACCTAGCCCATAGAGGTTAAGGAGATGTTTATCTTTCAAAGGGTGTAAAATAGTTGTATGTTTGAAAAATTTGAATTTTGACATTTATTTGGATTCAAATTTGCCGCTCTTGAAATGCACCTGCTGTTGATGGAGTGCACCACGGGTGGGACGCTTGCGTCCCACCTAGCCCATAGAGGTTAAATTGCTATTGATAATAGCGACATAGGAGTCACTCAGAGTGCAACACGGGGAAGGGAATCTCCACTGCACTCTTCCAATGGTTAACACATGCCACTAATAAATAGAACCCTCCGTTCAGGAGAAAAGTTATTAGAAGTCATGAACCATGATCACACCACGTACGACTGGTCTAATACTTAGAGTACTTCCGTCGTGAGGTTAGCTCCTCCGTGGATAACATAGCTATGAAATAGACTTCATACCTACCGCCACTACAATAGTGGAAGACACCGTGACTTGTAGAAAACTACTACAGACTCCCTTGACACCAATTCTGACTGACCTCCAGGCATTGACCTGAAAATTACCTGACTACATCAGACTCATTCTGAACAAGTTGTAATCTGCCAGGATACTTGGTTTTCTTCCCTTGACATGCGCGATTGTGTAAGCATAAACGCACATGCACAACGGAACATCCAATTAGGATTTATGCTAGGATCACTTAACCTCTATGGGCTAGGTGGGACGCTAGCGTGCCACCCGTGGTGCACTCCATCAACAGCAGGTGCATTTCAAGAGCGGCAAATTTGAATCCAAATAAATGTCAAAATTCAAATTTTTCAAAAATACAACTATTTTACACCATTTGAAAGATAAACATCTCCTTAATCTAACCACGTTTTACGATTTCAAAAAGGTTTTACGGCGAAAGCATAAATTTAGAGTATGTTAGGACAGTACATTTACAAGAGTTGTGTGTAATGTTTTGTCAAGTCAGAGACAGGGTCACCAAAACCATAAAACCAGCTAAAATGATGCACTAACCTTTTACAATCTCCATCAGATGACACTCCTAGGACATTATGTTAGACAATGCATGCATTTTTAGTTCTATCAAGTTCATATTTATATCCAAAAACAGCGTTTTACTATGGCATTGATGTTGAGGAAATCGCTTCCCTCCAATAACCGGCAGTCAAGTCAGCGTCACAAATTAAATAATTAAAATTAGAAAACATTGGTAAAATATTATATTGTCATTTAAAGAATTATAGATTTACATCTCTTGAATGTAATCAACTTGCCAGATTTAAAAATAACCTTACTGGGAAATCACACTTTGCAATAATCTGAGCACTGCGCCCAGAAAAATACGCGTTGCGATACAGACTAGACGTCATGTTGGGGAGATCTAAAATCGAAAATACTATGTAAATAATCCATTACCTTTGATTCTCTTCATCAGATGTCACTTCCAGGTATCACAGGTCCATAACGAATGTAGTTTTGTTCAAAAAAGCTCATCATTTATGTCCAAAAATCTCCGTCTTGTTAGCACATGATCTAAGCCAGCCGGACTTCTCGTCATGAACGAGGGGAAAAAATATATTTACGTTCGTTCAAACATGTCAAACGTTGTATAGCATAAATCATTAGGGCCTTTTTTAACCAGAACATGAATAATATTCAAGGTGGACGAATGCATACTCTTTTATAACGTATTGGAACGAGGGTACCCAACATGAACTCGCGCGCCAGGTGTCTAATGGGACATCATCGTTCCATGGCTCTTGTTCGGTCAGATCTCCCTCCAGAAGACTCAAAACACTTTGTAAAGGCTGGTGACATCTAGTGGAAGCAATAGGAAGTGCCAAAATATTCCTCAGCCCCTGTGTTTTTCAATGGGATAGGTTTAAAGTCAATACAACACATCAGGTATCCACTTCCTGTCAGAAAATGTCTCAGGGTTTTGCCTGCCAAATGAGTTCTGTTATACTCACAGACACCATTCAAACAGTTTTAGAAACTTTAGAGTGTTTTCTATCCATATATAATAAGTATATGCATATTCTAGTTACTGGGTAGGATTAGTAACCAGATTAAATTGGGTACATTTTTTTTATCCAGACGTGCAAATGCTGCCCCCTAGCCCTAACAGGTTAAGGGTCCAAGCAAAATACCAGCCTTAGTAAAGTTGAACATTTACTTCTAGGCCTTTGACTCTACAGCACTCACCAGTTTTCTAACCAGAAGTCCATAGGTCATCCTGTAGACTGCCCAAAACTAGTGCCTTACAGCTGTAGACTTATCATATAGTTGTCAACTTAGGATAGTACCCTAAGCGCCACCCCGCAAATTAGGAAAGCCCTAAATATGTCATTAGACAATGCCATGATAGGGTCATTTTGCCAAGACCATGGACGTAGATAGAATACAGTCCAATTAGATGATTAAGGTGGCATAACTATATTTTGTTTTGTTTATGCTTTCATTCATTTTGTTTCATTTTATTCGGCACATAGAAAGTGATAGAGCCATAAACAACTCCCCCATACAACCATCAGTTAGTGCCACAACGCCGCTCATTTGGGAGGAAATGTAATGATATACACTGCTCAAAAAAATTAAGGGAACACTTAAACAACACAATGTAACTCCAAGTCAATCACACTTCTGTGAAATCAAACTGTCCACTTAGGAAGCAACATTGATTGACAATAAATTTCACATGCTGTTGTGCAAATGGAATAGACAACAGGTGGAAATTATAGGCATTATAGGCAATTAGCAAGACACCCCCAATAAAGGAGTGGTTCTGTAGGTGGGGACCACAGACCACTTCTCAGTTCCTATGCTTCCTGGCTGATGTTTTGGTTACTTTCGAATGCTGGCAGTGCTTTCACTCCTGTGGTAGCATGAGACGGAGTCTACAACCCACACAAGTGGCTCAGGTAGTGCAGCTCATCCAGGATGGCACATCAATGCTAGCTGTGGCAAGAAGGTTTGCTGTGTCTGTCAGCGTAGTGTCTAGAGCATGGAGGCGCTACCAGGAGTCAGGCCAGTACATCAGGAGACGTGGAGGAGGTCGTAGGAGGGCAACAACCCAGCAGCAGGACCGCTACTTCCGCCTTTGTGCAAGGAGGAGCACTGCCAGAGCCCTGCAAAATGACCTCCAGCAGGCCACAAATGTGCATGTGTCTGCTCAAACGGTCAGAAACAGACTCCATGAGGGTGGTATGAGGGCCCGACGTCCACAGGTGGGGGTTGTGCTTACAGCCCAACACCATGCAGGACGTTTGGCATTTGCCAGAGAACACCAAGATTGGCAAATTCGCCACTGGCGCCCTGTGCTCTTCACAGATGAAAGCAGGTTCACACTGAGCACGTGACAGACGTGACAGAGTCTGGAGACGCCGTGGAGAACGTTCTGCTGCCTGCAACATCCTTCAGCATGACCGGTTTGGCAGTGGGTCAGTCATGGTGTGGGGTGGCATTTCATTGGGGGGCCGCACAGCCCTCCATGTGCTCACCAGAGGTAGCCTGACTGCCATTAGGTACCGGGATGAGATCCTCAGACCACTTGTGAGACCATATGCTGGTGCAGTTGGCCCTGGGTTCCTCCTAATGCAAGACAATGCTAGACCTCCTGTGGCTGGAGTGTGTCAGCAGTTCCTGCAAGAGGAAGGCATTGATGCTATGGACTGGCCCGCCCATTCCCCAGACTTGAATCCAATTGAGCACATCTGGGACATCATGTCTCGCTCCATCCACCAACACCACGTTGCACCACAGACTGTCCAGGAGTTGGCGGATGCTTTAGTCCAGGTCTGGGAGGAGATCCCTCAGGAGACCATCTGCCACCTCATCAGGAGCATGCCCAGGCATTGTAGGGAGGTCATACAGGCACGTGGAGGCCATACACACTACCGAGCCTCATTTTGACTTGTTTTAAGGACATTACATCAAAGTTGGATCAGCCTGTAGTGTGGTTTTCCACTTTAATTTTGAGTGTGACTCCAAATCCAGACCTCCATGGGTTGATAAATTGGATTTCCATTGATTATTTTTGTGTGATTTTGTTGTCAGCACATTCAACTATGTAAAGGAAAAAGTATTTAATAAGATTATTTCTTTCATTCAGGTCTAGGATGTGTTGTTTAAGTGTTCCCTTCATTTTTTTGAGCAGTATATTTCATGAGTGTGTGTGCGTTGTTAACATCTGCCTAAGTTACTGCCCAGATATTCCAGTCTGGACGACCAGACGACGGGTCCGGAACGGCGATCCCAATCCGGACATCCTCTGCCGAGCCATGGAACGGACTTCTTAATTTGCAGAGACCCTACCAGGGTCGACCACCAGAGGGGTGACTGCAATAGCAACCAACAACTGGACATCTGCTACCCAGCCTTGGAGCGGACTTCTTCATTTGCAGACACCCTACCCGGGTCGACCGCCAGATGGGGACCACAACGATGATCCACAACCAGGACAACCCACGTTCATTTTTATGTTGGTTTACAACATGCAGTTTAATTGCAAGATTGAACCCAACATGGGGGGACTGTCATGACGTTGGCCTGTGGGTAAGGTTTATGACCCCCCCCCATAAATACCTTTCTCGCTTCCCCTCTCTGACCCTACTGAAGGACTTGAATAGCCTGTGTTAAATATAGAGAGTCTGGGAACATCAAACAAATGGGGAAAATGAACCATATTTTGGTAATAAAACCAGTTGGAAATATGCTTGGGAACGTAATGAGTATGTATGTAAGGTTCGGTTGTCATCTGAGACATTATGATCGATGACAGGATGACATAAACTGTACCTGAGAAAGTATACACCCTCTAGTTATCCTCTCTGGGCTAGGCGGGACGAATTCGTCCCACCTACGTAACAGCCACTGGCAGCCTGTGGCGCGATATTCAAAACCTTAAAAATCCTATTACTTCAATTTCTCAAACATATGACTATTTTACAGCTATTTAAAGACAAGACTCTCGTTAATCTAACCACACTGTCCGATTTCAAAAAGGCTTTACAACGAAAGCAAAACATTAGATTATGTCAGCAGAGTACCAAGCCAGAAATAATCAGACACCCATTTTTCAAGCCAGCATATAATGTCACCAAAACCCAGAAGACAGCTAAATGCAGCACTCACCTTTGATGATCTTCATCAGATGACAACCCTAGGACATTATGTTATACAATACATGCATGTTTTGTTCAATCAAGTTCATATTTATATCAAAAACCAGCTTTTTACATTAGCATGTGACGTTCAGAACTAGCATACCCCCGCAAACTTCCGGAGGAATTCGCTAACATTTTACTAAATTACTCACGATAAACGTTCACAAAAAGCATAACAATTATTTTAAGAATTATAGATACAGACCTCCTCTATGCACTCGATATGTCCGATTTTAAAATAGCTTTTTGGTGAAAGCACATTTTGCAATATTCTAAGTACATAGCCCAGGCATCACGGGCTCGCTATTTAGACACCCGGCAAGTTTAGCACTCACCATAATCATATTTACTATTATAAAAGTTTGATTACCTTTTGTTGTCTTCGTCAGAATGCACACCCAGGACTGCTACTTCAATAACAAATGTTGGTTTGGTCCAAAATAATCCATCGTTATATCCGAATAGCGGCGTTTTGTTCGTGCGTTCCAGACACTATCCGAAATAGTAAAGAAGTGTCGCGCACATGGCGCAATTCGTGACAATAAAATTCTAAGTATTCCATTACCGTACTTCGAAGCATGTCAACCGCTGTTTAAAATCAATTTTTAAGACATTTTTCTCGTAGAAAAGCGATAATATTCCGACAGGGAATCTCCTTTTCGGCAAACAGAGGAAAAAATCCCAAAGGCGGGGGTGGTCGGGGTCAGGCGCATAAGCCCAGTGTCCCTTGATCGGCCACTTGAGAAAGGCGATAATGTGTTTCAGCCTGGGGCTGGAATGACGACATTCTGTTTTTTCCCGGGCTCTGAGCGCCTATGGACGACGTGGGAAGTGTCACGTTAGAGCAGAGATCCTTAGTAAATGATAGAGATGGAAAAGAAGTTCAAGAAATGGTCAGACAGGCCACTTCCTGTAAAGGAATCTCTCAGGTTTTGACCTGCCATTTGAGTTCTGTTATACTCACAGACACCATTCAAACAGTTTTAGAAAATTTAGGGTGTTTTCTATCCATATGTAATAAGTATATGCATATTCTAGTTACTGGGTAGGAGTGGTAACCAGATTAAATCGGGTATGTTTTTTATCCAGCCGTATCAATACTGCCCCCTATCCTAAACAGGTTAACAGAGTAACATGGAATTGTTATGCAATTGAAATGTTTGATATTGAAATTGTTTGTTAGGAGATTAAATGTAATTTTAGCTTCCAAATGAGAGATTTGGGTTTTCATAAGGAAAGGGCCCTGCTTGATCAGTGGCCCACCCCTGTGAAGAGGAGGGGTTATAAACGGTGAAACACATCCTTCCCCCCTCTCCACTATATAAGCCTTTGACGAAAAGATAACCAGGTTGTTCCAGTACGTAAGGTCTGCAGCCTCTACGTTAGAAGGACACACATGTCAAGAACAGAACTAAGCCAACCTCGACGTGAGCTTTGGTGGCGAATGGTATGAACTTTGAGCTTATTCACTACAGAAGTGATACTTCCTAGCCGTTGAGTTAGCAGCGGCCGCTGTAGACGGGGGCTAGGAAAGGACGGACGACGGATCCAGTCTAACAGACGGACGAAGATACCACCACGTATCCAATTTACCACCAGAGACATTCTTCCGAGTTTACAGGAAGATCTGTTGGCCAACCCGGCCAGCATCTACGACCAATCTACCGAAGCGCAGCTCAGAGTAAATATTTATTGCATTTTCCTTTTCCAAATGGGCGGTAATTTAGAATGCATAAGATAATGTATTTACGATAGCATAGCTGCTGTTTCTTTGTTCCTAAATCTTCCCGCTCTTTCATTCAAGCCCAACCCCCTTTCCTTTGTGTAACCAGCCATCATGTATGACATCATTTACATTCGGTGTATTTGTAATTCTGTGTGATTGTTTAGGTATTTAGTAAATCAATAATTAAACCCAATTTTGTATTGCTGATTCAACTTGTTAGCCAGGGTTCGTGAAGATAGCCAAGAATTTACAACTTTCATTATGAGACTGAAAATAAGATAAGGGTTAATATTGACTGCTATCGATGTAAAATATTACTAAGTATTTTAAGAGTTTATTCGGAAGATAACGGCTCTATAAACGTTCTTCCGTGGTGCCCCGACTTTCTAGTTAATTACATTTACATGATTAGCTTAATCAGGTAATATTAATTACAGAGAGAATTTTATAGGTTAGCTTCTTGGGGCTATGTGGGACGCTAGCGTGCCACCCGTGGTGCACCCTATCAACAGCAGGTGCATTTCAAGAGCGGCAAATTTGAAACCAAATAAATGTCAAAATTCAAATTTTTCAAACATACAACTATCTTACACCCTTTGAAAGATAAACATCTCCTTAATCTAACCACGTTGTCCGATTTCAAAAAGGTTTTACGGCGAAAGCATAAAGTTAGATTATGTTAGGAGAGTACATTGACAATAGCTGTGTGTAATGTTTTGTCAATTCAAAGCCAGGCGTCACCAAAACCATAAAACCAGCTAAAATGATGCACTAACCTTTTACAATCTCCATCAGATGACACTCCTAGGACATTATGTTAGACAATGCATGCATTTTTAGTTCTATCAAGTTCATATTTATATCCAAAAACAGCGTTTTACTATGGCATTGATGTTGAGGAAATCGTTTCCCTCCAATAACCGGCAGTCAAGTCAGCACCACAAATTAAATAATTAAAATTAGAAAACATTGGTAAAATATTATATTGTCATTTAAAGAATTATAGATTTACATCTCTTGAACGCAATCAACTTGCCAGATTTAAAAATAACCTTACTGGGAAATCACACTTTGCAATAATCTGAGCACTGCGCCCAGAAAAATATGCTTTGCTATACAGACAAACGGCCATGTTGGAGAGATCTAAAATCGAAAATACTATGTAAATAATCCATTACCTTTGATTCTCTTCATCAGATGTCACTTCCAGGTATCACAGGTCCATAACGAATGTAGTTTTGTTCAAAAAAGCTCATCATTTATGTCCAAAAATCTCCGTCTTGTTAGCACATGATCTAAGCCAGCCGGACTTCTCGTCATGAACGAGGGGAAAAAATATATTTACGTTCGTTCAAACATGTCAAACGTTGTATAGCATAAATCATTAGTGCCTTTTTTAACCAGAACATGAATAATATTCAAGGTGGACGAATGCATTCTCTTTTATAACGTATTGGAACGAGGGTACCCAACATGAACTCGCGCGCCAGAGTCTAATCAGCCATCACCGTTCCATGGCTCTTGTTCGGTCAGATCTCACAGGAAAAGACTCAAAACACTTTGTAAAGGCTGGTGACATCTAGTGGAAGCAATAGGAAGTGCCAAAACATTAATCAACCCCTGTGTGTTTCAATGGCATAGGCTTAAAGGTAATTCAACACATCTGGTATCCACTTCCTGTCAGAAAATGTCTCAGGGTTTTGCCTGCCAAATGAGTTCTGTTATACTCACAGACACCATTCAAACAGTTTTAGAAACTTTAGGGTGTTTTCTATCCATATATAATAAGTATATGCATATTCTAGTTACTGGGTAGGATTAGTAACCAGATTAAATCGGTACGTTTTTTTATCCAGCCGTGAAAATACTGCCCCCTAGCCCCAACAGGTTAGCATGTCATATCACTTAATCCGGCATAGCCAAAGACACGACAGTACATACAGAGGCTGCGAAAACACA
Source organism: Salmo salar (assembly GCF_965601325.2). NCBI lineage: Eukaryota > Metazoa > Chordata > Actinopteri > Salmoniformes > Salmonidae > Salmo > Salmo salar. The sequence goes on along the minus strand of NC_138302.1, from coordinate 28,663,766 downwards.
ACACATTCAATATAACTAGACGGAAATGTAACTCTTAGCTTTTTACTTTTCAATCAAACATATCTTCTTAAACTTAATTGCTTCTCACACAATATTCTTGACTTCACTTCAACTCAACAGGACCAGTATCTTGTACAGGGGTTGCAACAATGCATTTTCTAGGGAATGTCGTTTCTGCTGGTCATAGTCTCTCAGTTCTCCAGTTCATTAACACACATTTCCACACAAATGATCATGATGCGTTTGATCATAATTATATTCATCTAATTGGCCTCATCCTTGCCTCGAGTGCAATTGTTCCTCCATCTGATAATGTAAGCATTCTCCTCGCTCCTCTTCCCTTTCCATCCCCTTATTAGACGCTTGACTGTGGTCTTAATGATGTGCAGTATGGCAAAGTCATATGATGATAACAGACCGGAATTAATCTTAATAAAAGTAACATTATGCAATATTAGAATGATCTGAAATGGGATTTCACTGTACAAGTGGATCTCAAATGCAATGGATATTGAGTCTGGTAATTATTTCATGTTGTGTGAAGCGTGAAGTGGTATTGTTAGGTTAGAAGGTTAGATTAATTGTGTAACTGTGAATTAAGTGTACCGTATAATACAACATACAGTATTTTCTGGGCATTTGTATTAATGAGTCTCTGTTGTAGTAGCAATGTTCTCATGTCATACTTTTCTATGAATACTTTCCCAATTGAAATGTATCATAGTTCAAAGAGAGAGAGACAAAGACACGATACAGAGAAAGACAAGAAATAGACAGACAGAAAGAGAAAAGTTGATCTGGGACATCCCTTCCATCTCTCCCTTGCAATTTATACTTTCCTGCCCCCATCCCCCATGCCCAATGTGCCACAGTGGGGTCATGCACGGGTGAGTGACATCCTTTATAATTACATCATTTTGCAGAGCAAGCTGACTCCCAGGCTGGCTGATATTTCACAGGTCAGTGCCTATAATAAGCTCTGTGTCGCAGAGAGAAGGGGACCTGTCGTGGAATATTCTAATCAAGTGAGAGAGACTTTGTCATTTCTTCAAACAATCATCTTTATTTAATATCGATTCATTATTGCAATAATGAAACTTCTCGACCCCACACTCTTGTGTTGGACCGAGAGCTTAACCTTACAGAAAAATGCAGAGTTCTTATTAAGGTAGATTTAAAAATTCTTAGTCATGGCTGGTTCCACCCCTCCCATGCAGATCGGGGGACTTCATAAGCCACCTTATGTTCATCTTGTGGTTATCTGCACTGGGTGTTGTTTTACCCCCAAACCGGTTTCCCAGATGTAAGATTGATTAGAAACAATGAGGGATTGTTCTACTCCTCCAGGCTATCTCTATCTTGTGTCTCACACACCGCATCCTGTATATGGAAGGCTGTCTTTAGGTTTTATCACCAAGGCATCGTCTCAAGGCCCAACTCAGTCCCACAGACACAGATGAGAGAGTACTCATCAAAGCTGTTTGATGCATTAACATTATCTTGTTTTTTCTACCATAGACCTACCTGATGTTTCTGACCTATTACAATTGGACTTGGACGTTACCTCAAAGCCCCAGAGGTGCTATAGAACTTTTTATAAGAATCCAATACTTCCTCAAGTAGGAAGTAAAAAAAGGGCTATAACTGAGATCTGATTTTGATAGTCATATAAACGTCTGACGGTAGAGGTTTTCAGAACGATTGTCATATATTGTAGAATATCTGGGTTTATTATATTGTGTTATCGTCAAGTCAAGGCGCATACAGTATATTCCATATCAAAGACGCTCAATCTAGATGATTCATAAGCAGATGTCATCCAGGACTCGGCTCAAAACGAAGGATTTGCCAACATAGTCCTTTGCATCAACAGATAGGCTTTAGTCCATGGCATTGTAACAATTTGAAAGGATCCCTTGATATACAATATCTACATCTTCCGTTTTACAGTGAAAGTGCTATGAAAAACACTCTCATAGTTTTGCTCTCCAAATAGGATTTCTAGTCATTTCAATGGGTACGTTTTTTATCCAGCCGTGTCAATACTGCCCCCTAGCCCTAAAAGGTTAAAGTATCAGACCCCTCCCATTTCCTGGGGTCTGATACTTTAACCTGTTAGGGCTAGGGGGCAGTATTGACACGGCTGGATAAAAAACGTACCCGATTTAATCTGGTTACTACTCCTGCCCAGTAACTAGAATATGCATATAATTATTGGCTTTGGATAGAAAACACCCTAAAGTTTCTAAAACTGTTTGAATGGTGTCTGTGAGTATAACAGAACTCATATGGCAGGCCAAAACCTGAGAAGATTTCAAGCAGGAAGTGGCCTGTCTGAGAAGTAGTGTTTAATCTTGGCTCTTTTTATTGAAGACTCAGGATCTGTGCAATAACGTGACACTTCCTACGGCTTCCATAGGGTCTCAGAGCCCGGGAAAAAGCTGAACGATATCGAGGCAGGCTCTGGCTGAAACACATTATCGCTTTTGGCAAGTGGCCACTCAGGGTACTATGGGCTTAGGCGCGTGCCCGCTTCGACCGAATGCTTACTTTTCCTTTGTTAGTTTACCTAAATGCAGATTCCCGGTCGGAATATTATCGCTTTTTTATGAGAAAAATTGCATAAAAATTGATTTTAAACAGCGGTTGACATGCTTCGAAGTACGGTAATGGAATATTTAGATTTTTTTTGTCACGAATTGCGCCATGCTCGCCACCCTTATTTACCCTTTAGGATAGTGTCTAGAACGCACGAACAAAACGCCGCTGTTTGGATATAACGATGGATTATTTTGGACCAAACCAACATTTGTTATTGAAGTAGAAGTCCTGGGAGTGCATTCTGACGAAGACAACAAAGGTAATAACATTTTTCTTATAGTAAATCTGACTTTGATGAGTGCTAAACTTGCTGGGTGTCTAAATAGCTAGCCCTGTGATGCCGGGCTATCTACTGAGAATATTGCAAAATGTGCTTTCACCGAAAAGCTATTTTAAAATCGGACATATCGAGTGCATAGAGGAGTTCTGTATCTATAATTCTTAAAATAATTGTTATGCTTTTTGTGAACGTTTATCGTGAGTAATTTAGTAAATTCACCGGCAGTGTTCGGTGGGAATGCTAGTCACATGCTAGTCACATGCTAATGTAAAAAGCTGGTTTTTGATATAAATATGAACTTGATTGAACAAAACATGCATGTATTGTATAACATAATGTCCTAGGGTTGTCATCTGATGAAGATCATCAAAGGTTAGTGCTACATTTAGCTGTGGTTTGGGTTTATGTGACATTATATGCTAGCTTGAAAAATGGGTGTCTGATTATTTCTGGCTGGGTACTCTGCTGACATAATCTAATGTTTTGCTTTCGTTGTAAAGCCTTTTTGAAATCGGACAGTGTGGTTAGATTAATGAGAGTCTTATCTTTAAAATGGTGTAAAATAGTCATATTTTTGAAAAATTGAAGTAATAACATATCTAAGGTATTTGAATAACGCGCCACAGGATTCAACTGGCTGTTGAGTAGGTGGGACGCAAGCATTCATACCTTTTTAATTACATTCTCTTGGGTTTCCCACCCATATCCTGAAGCACACTCTAATTAACTTTCTGTCATAACAGTAAATGGTCAGATTTTCATCACCAGCTTTATCCGCTTATAATACGGGTTTTCAACACAAATGCGACTCAAGAGCAGCTCCCTTTTGAATCCGCAGCTCTCAGTTTTGTTTGTGCTCATCAAGTTAAAATTTCATCAAGCCGCCACATGTGTCAGTGATAAAGGCACAATTATTTTTCTCTTGAGAGCGAATGCTTAATGGATTGTTGTTTTTTTGTGCGGCACAAGTTTTCATTCGATTTGTACGACCCTCTACCTCATTGTTGTGATACTAGGTTTGTTTTGGGGCTTCTACCTCACTGGACTGATCATACAGACCACATTTCCAATTTGGATTCATATTTCGATGTACAGGCCAGTGTGTACTTGTACAAATTGCACACTGACCAGTGCATGCAGACTGTACTGTACATGTTGCCTCAGACATGATGATGCAATGTTTTGTAGTCTATCTGGCCTACAAGTAATACTGTATGTGGCCTTAGAAGTCTTGAGTACACCAATGGTTTTTTGACATAAATTACATAAATACTACAAGAAAGTCTACTTTCTGACAACTGTTGTGAGGGGTCCTGATTGGTTGCCTGTGGTTGCTAGCTGGTGAGCTGGGCCTAGTTGCATGTGTTGTTTTTAATTTGCCTACCAATTACCCCTACCACACGGTAGTGAAACCACAGAGCTGCCATGGGTGCCAAGGACATAAATCCATTGAGATTATGGATGGACTTTTGCCAACACTGTGACAGAGTTCTGAGAGCATTCTGGTGACTGAGAGAATGTGGCAGGGATGTGTCAAGAGAGAACAAGAAGACAGCCTCAATACCAGCCGGACTTATCTGATTCCTGTGAACCTGGCCTGGAAAACAACATTATCCATTTCAATGAAAAAGATTAGGCACAATGTTACTTCTTCACACTTCTCTTCCTGAAGTTTTGGGAAGTATTTCCCCTTTTTCCTTATTTTTTCCTTTACTTCCTCCTTCAGATCAACTCAGGCCATCTCCTCATGCTTGAGTTATACGTTTCCACATGATTGGCTCTGAAACTACTTATAGAGAGGGAGAAGGAGGAAACAGATAAAGGATGGAAGAGGTGGAATATATGGCTTCCTCTCACATCCACTGTCTCTGAGAGTTCTAAATCTCTTTGGAGAGTTGCTGGAAACAACAAAACACATACCCTTTGAGGGGAATGCAGCAGAATGTAAGGCAGTGAATATGTTTGATAGTACACTATCAAACACCCCTTTTAGAAAGCAAGAGCATTGTCATATTTAACCCCAGATCCCAGCCTGATAAACAACCCTGGTTGAAGTTAAACAATTGCATTTGTGTGCCATTCATTCCACAATGTGATTTATACCCGACAGCGAGGGGGATTATGAGTATGATGCCCATCAGTCAACCATAGTTATGGCTAGGTATAAATCAAAATTTTGTTTGGGGCCCCTCATTCATTATGACATGGCTTTCAAAAGCCTGGCAAGATTCCATAAAATTATTGTAAATGCTAAAGTGCACACGGAAAAGGGACAAACCATTTATTTCCCTCACTTACTCTGAGTAACTAAATGTTTTGTGTGATTTCTCAAAAGTTTTGAAAGAGTGGCAGTCTTTAGAGAGGCGTAGAGATACTTCAGCAGCATCCAACTAAAGGGTGGTAGATTATTGACTTACCCAAAATGCCAAGGGGCAGGTTAGAACAGATGATGTGTGAAGTCACATCACCCCCCAAGTCTTTTAGTGAAGAGAAGTGGAGGCTTGAACTCCTCCACCCACAAATAAAAAGCAGCAGGACTGGGAGCAGTGACGATATCCTTTAAATGGTCAGAAAAACAGTCTAAGATAGACTGATGTTTAAATCAATCTTGATGAAAAAAGGAATTTAAAGAAGAGGTACAGGTAACTGCCAAAATAAAGGAAACACTAGCATAAAGTGTCTTAGCAGGGCATTTGGCCATCACAAGCTTCCAGAACAGCTTCATTGCACCTTGGTATAGATGCTGGAATTCTATTGGAGTGATATGACACCATTGTTCCACGAGACATGTTGTTGATGATGGTGGGGAAACGCTGTCTCAGGCGCCACTCCAGAATCTCCCATAAGTGTTCAGTTGAGTTGAGATCTGGTGACTGAGACACAAATGCACGTACCTTTGTTTTACTATCCTTGTGGGGACCAAACAATTGATTCCCATTCAAAATCCTATTTTCCCCAACCCCTAACCCCTAACCCCAATCCTTAACCTAAAACTAACCTTAACCCTAAACTTAGCCCCAAACCCCTCACCCTGAACCTAAACCTAACTCCTAACCCCTAAACCTAATTCTAACCCTAACCCTAATTCTAACCCTATCCTTAAATCTAACCCCTAAGCCTAAAATAGCCTTTTTCCTTGTGGGGAATGGTAAAATGTCCCCAATTGTCCGAATGCTCCTGGTTTTAGTAAAACCAAACACACACACTCACTCTCTCTCCTTTGAGACCCCTTTTTCAATGTCACTGAGATCTCTTCTTCTAGCCATGGTAGTCAAAATAATGGGAAACTGAGAATTTTTATACATGAACCTAAGGATGATGGGATGTTAATTACTTAACCTCTATGGGCTACTCAACAGCCAGTGTAATCCCGTGGCGCGATATTCAAATACCTCAAAAAATGCAAAAACTTCAATTTTTCAAACATATGACTATTTTACACCATTTTAAAGACAGGACTCTCGTTAATCTAACCACACTGTCCGATTTCAAAAAGGCTTTACAACGAAAGCAAAACATTAGATTATGTCAGCAGAGTACCCAGCCAGAAATAATCAGACACCCATTTTTCAAGCTAGCATATAATGTCACATAAACCCAAACCACAGCTAAATGTAGCACTAACCTTTGATGATCTTCATCAGATGACAACCCTAGGACATTATGTTATACAATACATGCATGTTTTGTTCAATCAAGTTCATATTTATATAAAAAAACAGCTTTTTACATTAGCATGTGACTAGCATGTGACTAGCATTCCCACCGAACACTGCCGGTGAATTTACTAAATTACTCACGATAAACGTTCACAAAAAGCATAACAATTATTTTAAGAATTATAGATACAGAACTCCTCTATGCACTCGATATGTCCGATTTTAAAATAGCTTTTCGGTGAAAGCACATTTCGCAATATTCTAAGTAGATAGCCCGGCATCACAGGGCTAGCTATTTAGACACCCAGCAAGTTTAGCACTCATCAAAGTCAGATTTACTATAAGAAAAATGTTATTACCTTTGCTGTTCTTCGTCAGAATGCACTCCCAGGACTTCTACTTCAATAACAAATGTTGGTTTGGTCCCAAATAATCCATTGTTATATCCAAATAGCGGCGTTTTGTTCGTGCGTTCAAGACACTATCCGAAAGGGTAAAGAAGGGTTACGAGCACGGCGCATTTCGTGACAAAAAATTCTAAATATTCCATTGCCGTACTTCTAAGCATGTCAACCGCTGTTTAAAATCAATTTTTATGCCATTTTTCTCGTATAAAAGCGATAATATTCCGACCGGGAAATCGTTTTTTATTACAAAGAGAGTGAAAGTAAAAGCATGCTATCCCCTCATGCACGAGCCTCAGTCTAATGGCCCTCTGATAGAGCACTTGCCAAACGCGCTAATGTGTTTCAGCCTGGGGATGGAATTACATCGTTCAGCTTTTTCCCGCCTTCTGAGAGCCCATGGGAGCCGTAGGAAGTGTCACGTCATGCCAGAGATCCCCTGTATTTGTTAGAGATGATCAAGGAGGGCAAGAAATGGTCAGACAGGCCACTTCCTGTAAGGAATCTTCTCAGGTTTTGGCCTGCCAAATGAGTTTTGTTATACTCACAGACACCATTCAAACAGTTTTAGAAACTTTAGGGTGTTTTCTATCCAAAGCCAATAATTATATGCATATTCTAGTTACTGGGCAGGAGTAGTAACCAGATTAAATCGGGTACGTTTTTTATCCGGCCGTGCAAATACTGCCCCCTAGCCCCAACAGGTTAATTAACTCAAGAACCACAACTGTGTGGAAGCACCTGCTTTCAATATACTTTGTATCCCTCATTTACTCAAGTGTTTCAATTATTTTTGCAGTTACCTGTACATTGCATAGAAAAATGAAAAATGTAAATGAATCTATTGTACAGTAAAATAATTGGAAACTGAGCATTTTTATACATGACCCTAAGCATGATGGGATGTTAAGTGCTTATTTAACATAGGAACCCCAACTGTGTAGAATCACCTGCTTTCAATAGACTTTGTATCCCTCATTTACTCAAGGGTTTCCATTATTTTGGCAGTTACCTGTACATTACATAGGAAAATGTAATTTAATCTACTGTATCGTCCATTGTTTTAACTTTGCAACTAATAATTCTATTGAACTCTTTAATATACTGTCTACACCCTCAGGCCCAGACACTTTATGGTCAGGATCCTTCCTCACTAGAGAACTCACCTACTTCCTCACGTCTGCTTAAAGTCCACTCCTCTGACCCTGAGGTTTCACTTATCATCAGTAACAACACTCCTGAGCATGGTCTGTACCAGTTCACATTCATACCTTTCGTCCTCATTGCTATACAGCTGGCAAATGCAATATCCTTAGCTACAGTATGTCATAGTCCAGCGTTAGCCACCCCAGTGCCTCAGCCTCAGCTTCCTCTAGCTCTAAATAATGAATGGTAATCAATTGTGCTCGTGCCATATCCGCCCAGCCAGAGCAAATATCCCACCTCAAGATTATACCCCAAAGCCTGCTGCTGTGCCCTGACCCGAGCGTGACTCCACCAATTAACTCACAACAACTGCGATCCATTGTGAGGAAAGGGCAGAATGCGTGTTAGGGTGTTGACAGGTCGGAAAAGGTTCTAAGGTGACCACAAGATGAGTCAACACCGTTGCGTTTCAGGTCAGTGCTGATGCTTGTTGATGAGCGGAAAAAAGGTGGATGATGCTGACTCCCTCGTGGATTTGTTGCGGTGTGACCTAAAAAGCTCTCTTCGACTTCATGCAAAAGTAATCACAACTCGAGAGAGAGAAACTCTAACTTTTATATGTTTATTAAAATATTTATTCTGGAAAATAGCTTTCTGGAAAGTAGAGAACAGGGGAGAACACGAGGTCAAACTAAGAAGGTTGAAGATGCACAGTCAGGAGTGAAAGAGGAATGTTGAACGTGACAGAGATATCCACGAAACAGTATGTGAGGTCACTTAAAAACATCCTCCAAATGTCAGCGTTTCTTACATATAGTTCTTCAAAGCACTTCAAGAGTGCATTTGTGAATGAAAACAGTGACATGCATTCATGCAATGAATGCCATGCTTAAAGTGCCATGAAAGAATGACTTAGGACTAAAGTGAGATTTAAACTTTCATGTCTTGTAGTCGTTTTTTAACCTGTGTTCAGTAACTTGTCACAAATACTTTATCTATTGTGCACTCTTGGCTGTGAATGGAAACATGGATTTATGCCATGAAATCCATGCCTAAAGTGCCATGGAAGTATGATTTGTGAAATGTAAACTTTCATGTCTCTTAGTTTCCCCCCGTGTCCAGTAACTTGCATAAAGTGTCATAAGTGTGATTTGTGAAATGTAAACTTTCACATCTCATCGTTTTTCCCAACGATAGACAGCTGCCTCTGATTGGAAACCATACCTGGCCAAAACATAGAAATCTAGAAAAACCCCACATAGAAACAGAAAACCAAAACCACCTAAAACACCCACCTGTCACGCCCTGACCACTCTACTATGGAAAATGACATCTTACAAGGGTCAGGACGTGACAGCAGCCCTGTTTCTTTGTGTTTGTGAACGTAGCCCTGTCTTTCATTTTTGTTCATTGATTTCATTTGTGTTAGTTACTCACCTGGTTTCATCAGCTCCTTATTTAGTTCAGTTCATTCTGTTTGTGCCTTTGACAGGTATTGTTCGTTTTGACTCTACTAAGCCTTTTCCTATCTTGTTTGTGAGAACCAGTTATAGCCATCAGTACTAGTTTTGATTCACCTGCCTGTTTGCCTCCCAGTGTTTGACCATTGTCTGCCTGTGACCACGATTCCTGCCTTCTGTGAAGGCGAAATAAACACCTGTCGCGCTCTGAGCATGAATCTACACCCTTTTCTCCTGAGTATTCATTACAATAAAAGGATTTGTGAAATGTAAACTTTCATGTTTTTCCCCCTGTGTCCAGTAACTTATGACACATGCTGTATCTTGTGCTCACTCTTGGTTGTTAAATGCATACAGTTCCATGAAAGTTAAGGTTAGGTACATTGGAAGATTCCTGTCTCATAGCTTTTCTCCTCCACACTGTACTCAGTAACATTGATAAATGATAATACATTTAAGTGGTGCTTATATTTGTCCTGTTACAAGTGTTATGTAAATGTGTTTCTTGCATATCCCAACTCCCCCTGAGACACCGCAGGGAATGGGGTTACGGCCAGGGTCACTATTGCCCAGCACCCCTTGAGCAATTTGAGTTAAGTGCCTTGATCAAGGGTCCAGCAACAGATTTTTCACCTTGTCGGCTCCAGATTCAGATCAGCGACCCTGCCCAATGCTCTAAACCTCGAGGCTACCTGCAGTGGCTATATAGTACCTACAGTGCTTACTCTTGGTTCTTATCTAACATCTTAATTTCACACAGTGGGAATATTCATTGACTTCTTATTTTATTATCAAAAAGCCAGACAGCCTAGATGGTATAGTGAATCTGTTTCTGCATCAGACATATTTCCCTGTTCCTGCTGTTTTGTTTCATGTGTGGACAGTTTCGTATTTCCCCTTCCTTTCTCTGTTGCCTGTTTGTCATTTCTCAAGGTCACTCCAAGTGTCGAGATAAATAAGAAAAAACACATCTACTCTCACCGACCCAGTCTGTAAATGTGAATGTTTTTCCCTCCATTACTCATTCACGCTTGAGTTTCCACCCTCCTACATGTCTCTCACCAACGATCCACTGTGCTCTTCCCGCAAACACCTGTAAATATCTTTCCATACCCTTAATGTGGCAATTTTCCAAAAGTCATTTTCAATTATGCTTCAATGGATTCTGTTATTAGAGGAGAGATTCTTCTACAGCGAATGTACCTTAGGGGTGAGAAGTGCGCGTGTCTCAATGCCTCTGCGTTGTGAATATGTTCCAACAGATAAACACTATGACAGCTTGTACAATGCTTGTCCCCTTTCCTGAGATAAGGTATGCTGATGTCAGCAGAGATTATTAAAAACTATTTTTTCTACCTTTGCTCTCGACACCTTCCTCTACTGATGCATTCTCTTCATTCATTTTCCCCCTCTTCCTTTTCTCCTCCCTTTCTTTTTCTCTCTCTTTTTCTCTTTGGCATGCAAGAGCTAGCAAAGTTAATTTTCATAGTCATCACAACTTTCAGCTCAGCTACAATCTCTGAACTCAAAACGACGGCAGTTTGCTGATGGGAGGCTCTTGTGATTTATCGCAAAGATGTGATTGTTAATGGTGTATATTAAGGGTTTAGATTAGCCTGAGATAATGTTCTATCACAGTCCCATTCACTGTGGGCCTTATCGGTTTACTGTTTCCTTATGGGCCTCTGTGTTACATCTGCCCCTGCCACGCCCTCTACTTCTCATTCTGTGTCTCCCCAACCTGCCGCCACTCCCACAGTGCTCTCTCCCTCTCTCTCTGTGTGTGGGTGTATCTGAATGTGAGTGGAGACAGATATACTGGAATCAGAGCAGATCCCCACCTGCTGCAACCTGTTCCATAATCAAGACCTCTACAAATACTCAGCCCTGCCACTTCCACGCTACCAGATCGTAGCCTCTGCTCAGTCAGTCTGCATTTCAAGCCGTTTGTTCCTGCATAGATCTTGTTATCCTGTGGTGCCTGTTTTCCCTACCCAGACGTTGCTTTTCTCTCCGCTACAATTGCGTCCGCTCTGAGTCTGGTCCCTGTTGCTAGTCAAGAGGGCAGAGATGGTTTTCCTCTTGTTGAATTTGAAACACTTTTTATCCCAGCATCTCACAATGTGATCTGCTATGAGGATGGATAATGAAGAGTTAGAGCAGTTTTAGTGTTTAATAGTTCCAGTCAGCATTTTTCCCTCAACTATTCACTTATTTCCCTTTTAGTCGGTTATTGCATGACCTTTTCACATTACCTCTCTTCATGTGTCTCTTATTAAGATCTCTGGCCCCACAGACTATCTGCTTTCCAGCACTAAACATCAGATAAATGATGGTAGGGTATTGCCCAATCCATGCCCATTGCGGTTTGCCTCTGCCAACCAATTCTCAGTCGCTAAGTTCTCATCTCTCATTTTCCTGTGTCATCCAGAGGTCTCAGCATCCATCCTGACAGTTGATTCATCGGGTCTAGGATCTGGTGTTTGGACCCATATTGCATCTGTCATTCCCCTGTGCTCTGGCTAGGAACAAAAATCACTAATATTATCTCAAACAATAGCTGTAGACATGTTTCACAGTTGTTTCAGATGTTGTGTTCAGAACCCTCTAAGACTGGATGCATGGGCTTTGTCTACGTTCAGAATAATGTTTAAGCATATCAAATCAGGACAGATCATGTTTAGAGCCTGAAGGCTTGATCTTGCCTCAGGGTCTTCAGCTAAGAACTTTCCTGTTTTTTCTCATCTCTCTCTCACATTTACATGCAATGTCAGGTAAAGTTTTTCCTTTTTGTTAATCTCACTTCTGACAACAACAACCCGGGGGGTTGTTGGGCCCTTGTGGAATTATTTGACAGGGTTTTTAGAGTTTTTCCCCCTGGCTAGCCTGTTTGGTGACTTGGTTATTTTGTTATTAGTATAATTATTGTTGTTCAATCACACAGCTACTATCTCTTTGTTGTGGTCAGCGACCAGCCAAGTCAGGACCTCTAAGTCGGTTGTGCTTGTGAATGCCCCAGGATTTATTTATTTTGTTTTGTGTGGCATGACAGACTGGGATGATTTGGTTTGTGAGTTTGGTCCCACTCTCGGATTTGAAGCACTGGGCTTTTTCCTCTCTCCCCAGAGCCTGGTCTCCAAACAGTGCCTGTGTACACCAACCACTTAATTGTTCTGGTTTACAAGCAGCCATCTGGCAAAGCCTCACAACAATGCCTAATGCGATTTCATTTTTTTTTTTTTACTGTTCATTTGATGTTCATGAAGGAACATGCACATTGTTTATCCTCTCTCTCTCACACCTCTCTGAAATTGATTTAGTAATGAAAAAGCTCACCACTTTATGTCAGCACAGATGGAGCCTGGCCAAAATGCTGTGGGGGTTTGAATTCCAAGAAGAAACAGACGGATTCTGAAATGTCCCTGGACTGCTACTGTAAGAACCGACACTGGAGTAGAGAAGCAAGTACGGAGAGTGAACATTTAATTTTGCACAGGAACAGCGTCAGTACCGGGTAACACAACGACATACAACAATTAATGCAGAAGCGGGGAACAGAGCTGGGGAACAGACAGAAATAGGGAAGGTTATAACACAGGTGATTGAGTTCAGGTGAGACCAATGAATCACTGATACGAGTGATGAGGGTAGCAGGTGTGCGTAATGATGGTGGCAGGAGTGTGTAACGCTGGGCAGCCTGGCGCCCTCGAGCGCCATGGAGGGAGAGCGGGAGCAGGCGTGACATCTACATATACAGGGTTGGGAAGTAACGGATAACATGTAATCGGTTACATGTAAGAGATTACAAAAAACAGTAACTGTAATGTGTTACGTTACCAGCAATAACATTGTAATCAGATTACAGATACTTTTGAAAAACTAGATGATTACTTCAAGGTTTACTTTTAAATTCAGAAAGGATGTTTGTGGAAAAAAATCTTTGACACTTCTTTGTTTTCTCAATGACATTCAAATCAGCATAAAAAACGGTGCAAGTTTAAATTTCAGACCATTGTGATGACACACCAAATGTGTTTGAACAGGAATAGGCATTTGTAGGCTACAGTCCAAGCTATGTCTTCCAATGGTGCGACTGCTGTCGGCATCCAAAGATTATCCAAATTGAATAAACGCTTGGATGTAAGGGTGACAGCAGTGGTGGAGTCTATGGCGATAATGTTATAATTTATTATTGATATCTACAAAGTGCATTGAT